>NW_028227261.1:53197500-54397500 GCF_978045245.1 Mus caroli | reverse complement strand
GGGGTGTCGAGGTCTGGCCAAGCTCTGGTGGGCAGGGCACTGTCTGGTTTCTTAGCTCACCTCGCCTCCAAAGCGGGAAGAAGCATAGGTGTGGTCTTTCTCCGGGAAGGTGGCAGCTGGCTTCGCGGGGCAAGGGAAAGGATTCCTCACCGGGAAGGCGGGGAGGAGCCCCGGGGTCAGCTGCGGCCAGGAGCCCGGGTCTTCGCCAAGTCCCCTCCCCCTCCTGAAAACCGACCTGGACTAGGATCGATTACAGCAACACCCTCTCGCCTTCCCAATAATCTCGCTAATAATAATAATAATAATAAGCCCAGCCCCTCTGGCGCACGTTTAAAACAAACAAGCAAACAAACAAAAACCCAGAGCCCTGAGCGGTGGAAATAAACAGGTGAGTCCAGGGAGAAGCGGGAAAGAGTGGGGATGAGAGGGGGGGCGTTCCCAAACGTGAGGGGAAACAGAGGTTCTCCCAACCTCTCTCCATTCTCCATCCCCCTGCCCCCCAAGAGTCTGCGTGACAGGCTAGGAACCGCAAAGCCCACTCTGACAGCCTTCCCGCAGCCCGCGCCCCCGCCTGCCTACCCTAGGCTCCCGTGTCCAGGCTTCGGGGACCGCGCGGCGCTCGCCCGCACCCCGGCCCGCCACCGCCGCCGCCGCGGGGACTCCGCTCTTCCTCTCTCCGCCTCCTCCTCGCAGACTCCTCCCGCCGGATCCGTCATGTAAACAACATCCCGGCTCTATTTCCAGCGGCCGCGGGACGGCGAGGGAACCGCGCCAGCGCCCAGCCACCGGGCGGGGGTGGGGGGGAAAAGCGAGTGCGCCACAGCTCCGGGCCCGGCCCCGCGCGGTCCGCCGCCTACCGGAGCTGGCGCCGAGCGCCCAAAGGCGTCCAGCAGCAGCCTCCGCCCCCGCCCCCGCCTCCGGGCTCCGGGGTACCGGGCCGGCCCGAGTGCGAGCGCCGTGCGCGCGCCGCACAGCCGCTCTCTGCGCCCCGCGGGCCGGCCAGGGCGCGCCGCCAGCCCGGGGCCGAGAGCGCAGCACCCGGAGCGCGCACACGGACGCCGCCCCCGCGGCCGCGCGCACCCCGCACCCACCTGCGCCCTCGGGGGTCCCGAGCCCCCCTTTCTTTGTTCATCCCGCTATTTGCATGAGGATTATCTAATGACGCAGCAAGGCTCGCCACAACGTGACCGTCGCCATTTTTCTGTTTTTATTCTAGCTTTGCCATGTGATAGATTGGGGAGGGGGGGTGGAAAAGGGAGAGAGACAGGATTGAAGAAAAAAAAAAAAAACTTCCGGGTCTCATGACCGGGAAGGGAGAAAAACAAAAGGGAGACGAGACACAACTCCAGGCGAAGGACGTGGTGCGTGTGCGCGCGTGCGCGCCCGTCTCTCCGTGCCGGGGAGCCGGAGGCTGGGGTGCTCCGAGCATCCTCCCATCATCAGGGTCCGCGGATCCTGGTTGTGCGGGCCTTGTGCTCCATCCTTCTGCTGGGTACACGGCTGCCTGCCCTCGCCTGGCTCCAGTGGCCCAGTGGTCCATTCAATTGACAGAATCGAAAGACCGCTGCATTTTCTAAGTTGTAAAACAGTTCGCGCCGAGGCTGGTCCTTAGGACCACCACATGGCGAGGGCAGGCGGAATCAGACCAGTTCAGATTTTCTTTCTGCTTCCTTTTCTCTTTTCCTAAAGCTGGACGCACAGCTTAGGGATGGTTTGTGGCGTTGCGGGCTTTTTTGTTTGTTTTGTTTTGTTTTGTTTTGTTCGGGCGAGGGCGTGCATCGTGGCTGGATTTATTGAGGTAGAAATTTAAATAAAAGGTTCAGTGCTAGGAAGGGTTGAGAAGACTGCTGCAGAGCTTTGGGCCGATTCGTGTTCTACCGTGTTAATTCACATTCACAGGACGTGATAGGTGCCCAGAGTTCACGGTTGCTGAAAGGATAAAAGTCTGGAAATCTGCCAGGTCTCAGTGACAGAGTTTGGTGCTTTCGTTACTAGTGTGTGTTCCTTCAAGAGCTTTCACTTTTGTTTCTCTTCTGCGTGCCTCTCTTATGATTGAAAGGAGAAGTGGACCTTAGCGTTGACTAAGGCGCTACCACTTACAGGTGAGAGACACAGCGTAGCTCTAGGCCAAATACCGTGTTAGACCCCAGTTTGTTTGGACCGAGAGACATCTGAGGGGGTAAAACAGAGCCTAGCACTGTGCAGCTGTAGTTCCGTTTTGTAACATTCCTGTGCCTAGAACTTAAAGATGGATAACTCAGAACTGCTAACCCCACAGGACTGCTGCGGGGGTTCATGACCTCCTTCCGGCACCTATTTTGAGTGTTGACTCAAATATGTGTGTGAACTCAGCTTCTTTTCCTCTTCTGGGGAGCATCCTTGTCATTGAACAAGGCAACATGTGTGCTGTGAAGTGTTTCTGTCCTGTTCGCAGAGTTGAAAGCTCTCCTCCATGAGCCATTGTGTCTTCGTAATATTTATTTCATGGTGCCTTTCAACGTCGGGATTCGGGACAATGACTGTCTTTTCCGCTAGTGGGGACAAGCTTTGAGAACCACAGCTCTCTGTAGTCAACACTGTTTTCTTGCCATAAAAGCCAAGGGAGGCTTGAAGGAGACCTTTCCCACAATCCAATCCTGACCAGCCTAGGAAATTCCTTGCGTGTTTCCGGTAGAGGTTGGACAGAAGTCGTTTCATGGCTCTTACACCTTTTGCTGACCATTCTTGGCAGGCTTCTTTGGTTGCACATCCAAGCAAAACATACTTTGTTCTCTCAACTTTTTAAACTAACTGCTTTCCCCCATCTTTTTTCTTTCTTTCTGTATTTGGCTCCTCTTCTTTGAATTCTCTCAAATTCAAATAAATAAATTAGTTATGCCGACTCCTGCTCTTTTGCTTTCATGGACTAGACTACAAATGCTTGAAGTCTGAACTGCAAGTTAATCTTGTTGAGTTAGGAATCAAATCATAGGTTCTATGTTTTCCTTAGAGGGGAGTAGGAACTGAACCCAGGGCCTAATGTATGCTAGGGAAACAATGTCCCTGATCTGCACCCTAACTCAGAACCTCTAGGTCTGGGATCCTATGAATTAGCTCCCAGTGCTAGTAGCAGGCCAAAAAGGGCTGTTGAAAAGATGCATGTCCATATTTACAATTCAAACGATTGGAAAATAAATGGTTCATCCAATTCTATTTAAAGCTCCAAGGAGCATTATGTATTGTTAAAGTCAAGATCATATATATATATATATATATGGACCTGGGAGATTCTGTTGCATAGCTGCGTATATCTGTATCTATGAATAGGACAGATAATAGCTAGAGGCCCCATGTGCTACTCTCGATAACCACAAGAATGGTCATAACTTAGCTATAACACCATAAGCTTTCATTGAGGTGGGAAGAAGCCTAATTATGTAACTAAATCATCTGTTCCTTTAACTGTAAAGCTGAAGAGAAAAAGAAATTGATGAGAACTCCAAGAGTGTAATTATAGGAAAAACACCCACGTCTCTTGCCATCAATACATGAGCACTCACACATCGTTTTGAAGGTCAAATTTTGGTCTTCAAGATTACTACATAGCTGCTGATTAAATGCATTCAGGAGTCCCAATAATCTTCCGCTAGTTGTCAAATTTATACCTGAGAAATACATATCTTAAAAAATGATAATCCCTATAAATAAAACCCATGTCCTAGTGAGGGCATGGTTTTTGCTGTCGTGTGTTAGTTACTTTTATGTTGCTGTAATAAAATACCATCCCCAAGGCAACCTATAGAAGGAAGGGGGGGTTGCGGGTCCAGAGAGACATGACTGCAACCTGGTGGGGAGGCATAGCAATAAGCAGATATGGCAGCAGATGCAGGAAGCTGACAGCTCACATCCTTGACAGCAAGCTCCAAGCAGAGAGAGCAAACCGGATGAGGTAGGTGGCTTCTAATCTCAGAGCTTGCCTCCAGTGACATACTTCCTTCAGCATGGCTGCCCTACCAGAACCTCCCCAAACAGCACCACCAGCAGGAGATCAGGCGGTCAAATGTCTGAGAGCATGGAGGACATTTCTCTTTCAAAGCACCACAAGTCAGTGCTGAGCTTAGTTCTGATGATCCTAACAGTGTCTACTTAAGCAAACTACTTCTCAGTTGTGCTTTTCATTTCTTTCTCTTTCTTTCTTTCTTTTCTTTCTTTTTCTTTTTCTTTTTCTTTCTTTCTTTCTTTCTTTTTTTTTTTTTTTTTTTTTTTTTTTTTTTTTTTTTGGTTTTTCGAGACAGGGTTTCTCTGTATAGCCCTGGCTGTCCTGGAACTCACTTTGTAGACCAGGCTGACCTTGAACTCAGAAATCCGCCCGCCTCTGCCTCCCAAGCGCTGGGATTAAAGGCGTGCGCCACCACGCCCGGCTGCTTTTCACTTCTTTACCCATATGATGAGCATAACACCTTAGGATTAAAGTTTAGTGAAAAGACATAGAAAACACTAAGCGTGATATTTGGAACAACATGTTCACTGGAGAGTGGCTGTCCCGGGAGTAGCTCCTGCTATAATCCCAGCACTTGGAAAGGCAGAGGCAGGAGGAGCTCAAGTTCCAGGCTACCCGGGGCTATATTGCAGTAGAAAATGAAGCGAACCAAGGAAATTCAATCCCGTTCCTATTAGTGAAAGGTTCTGTGACATAAAATAATCCAGAATAGGTTCCGAACTCAAGACCTTCAAATTGTAACCTTGAAAAGATGTATAAACGGCCAGACAAACAGGTGGGCCGGACAAAAGGAACAGCAGAGCACTGCCTGCTGCTTTGTGGTATCGACCTAAGATGTGATTAAGAGCTTAGAACTATCACCATCCATCACCATCCACACTGTAGCAAAGCCCAGTCAGAACATAGGCCAAGAGTTTCCCTCTCTGAAGAGTGAAAAGCTGCCTTCTCACACCAACGAAGAAACTCAGTCGAATTGGCGTGCTTCTGTGGTTAAAAAAAAAGCAGTTTCTCAGCAGGTTCCTTTCACCCTGTGAGAAGCATCCCAGTTGTATCTTTGACGAGCTCTTGGAGAAACGGAGTTAATAGGAAGCCCTTCTAGTTGTTAATTAATTAAAACACTTTAATCAAGAATCATTTTCTAAGGAACTTGTTCCCAGCCCTGAGTCAGGTGCTAAGAAACATGCACGATGAAGATAAGGACTTTGCTCTGGAAGTACTCACGCCCCAGTTGTACTTTATTAAACAAGTGTTTATTCATTATCCACCATGAGGAATTCAGTAATGGATAAGACACTAGGCTTCGTCTATTGGGAAATCTAGCAAGTTAATAATACACATATTGGTTCAACTTCCTCAAGAAGTATGTGATTGGCTGGTGGTAGCCCACACCTGTAGTTCCAGTATTTGGGGGTGGGGGTGGAGCACTGGAGCAAGAGACTCAGGAGTTGAAGGTTAGTCTCTCTTACAAAATGAGCTTGAGACCAGTTTACAGGGTTACATGAGACCCTAGCTGAGGAAGTGAGTGAGTCTAAATTGAAGTGTGTGAGTGGCACAGGTTTCAAGCAAGAAAAACTTTATGTATCTATATTTGTGGGTTTTTTTCTCCCTACGGCTTTTATTCCTTAAGACAGAAATTACCCTTGAGAAGGTAGTTTAATCTCTATATCTTAAATCATACTAGCCTATATCTTGCTTATATAGGGATTGTGTTAAGTTTTTGTCGGCGCTGTGTTTGGTTTTGCTTTGTTTGTTTGTTTGTTTTTGTTGTCTTCAACATGACACAAACACTGATCAGCTGAGAAAAGGGAACCTCAATTGAGAAGACTCCCCAGATAGGCAAACCTGTGGGCCAGTTTCTGTATTAATAGTTGATGTGGGAGGGCCAAGACCACTGTGAGCGGTGTGAGCCATCCTGGGGAAGTGGCCCTGACCTGTACAAGAAAGCAAAGCGAGCCGTCCCTGAGGAACAAGCCAGAACGCAGCACTCCTCCATGGCCTCTGCTTCAGTTCCTGCCTTAGGTTCCCCTCCAGACAGAATGTAAGATAAAAGATACCCTGTTATCTACCAAGTTGCTTTTGGGTCTGATGTTTATTATAGCACTAGAATGCCATCTCAGGTGGGCAGCATCACGAACCATGTAAGTTACTTTCAGCACCCAAGGCTGGGCTATTGAAGATGTGTTCTGGTCTCTTCAGTTCTTGTCCTCTGAACCCCGATTCTCCCCAAACCTACTATGATGAAGAGACTCCAAAAAGGCAACCCTGGGGCTATAGAGATCATGACAGCTATCATTAACTCCAGGCCTAGGGGGTCTGACTCCCTCTTTTGGCCTCCATAGGCACTGCACACATGCTGACATAACACTGATACACAAAATTACAAATAATAAAAATAACAATAATTTCCTTCAATATGTAAGTCTTTTATTGTCCCCAAAGAGCCCCCATTGCACTGGTAACCAGGATCTCATTTCTGAGCTGGGTACCTTAGGTCTTACCTGCCAACCTGCTGCACCGTTCCCTTCCCTTCCCTTCCCAGACACATAGATGTCATCCAAAAACTTCCTGAGATCCTTGTTTTTAACTGTTGTGGCTTGCTGAATCAGAGCAGCTGAATTTGAAACAAGTTCAGCATCATTTCCTTCAAGGATTAACTCACCCTTCTGGGCTTGAGACACAGAACAAGCAGCACCTGTCCTCATCCGAACCCTGCAGATGGATTTTCCACCCAAGAAATTTCAGATTTCAACTAAAGACCCATTTTCCTGAACAACACTGTTGATGGGGAAGGGAGCATACACAAACCTCATCTTTTTTTTTTTTTTTGGTTTTTCGAGACAGGGTTTCTCTGTATAGTCCTGGCTATCCTGGAACTCACTTTGTAGACCGGACTGGCCTCGAACTCTGAAATTCGCCTGTCTCTGCCTCCCAAGTGCTGGGATTAAAGGCGTGGGCCACCACCGCCTGGTGCCACAGCCCTCATCTTACCAGAAGCCCAGTGTAACCTCCTTGATCTTGTTCTGAACGTAACTGCAGATGGTTCTGACCGTGGCCAGTTCCTTTCTGTTACCCCACCATTTGTCAATCCGGAGCCTCTTCTTTGTCTTTCCAAGGAGACTCGGCTCTACATTGATGTGATTGAAGTCCCTCCGCAGAGTTCCCCAGGGGCCCTTCACAATACTGTGCACCCCTTCGGAGTGATGCGGAATTTTCTGGAATGTTGGCAGTCTGAGTGCTGAGAAAGGTCTTCGTTCTCACAGTAGATGAGGCAAAGAGCATAACAATTAAAAAAAAAAGATATCCCGGTTTTATTGTTTTCTTGTCATTAAAACTTGGACAAGGCGCCTCTGAAACCTGCCACTGAGGCTACTTCTTCTCTTTTCATGCTGCAATGCGCAAGAAGCTCGAGTGGAATCTAGTCTGGGAAGGTGGTTTGGAAAATGTATGGCACTAGCGTGGCAATTTAATTTACAGGCAAATTTCAAGTTCTTCCTGGCATCGATAGTGATAGTCCCTCCCTACAGGGCCTGGCATTCGCCTTGCTTCTTCAAATGCCAAGGGACAATGGAGATGGAAGTTTCCAAGCATGCTCTGATCTCTCCCCCCCCTCCCCCTCTCCCTCCCCTCTCCTTCCTTGCCCCCAAGGCTTTATGCTGGGGACTCAAGCCCAGAACTTTCAGCATAATAGAGACTCATCTACTCCTGAGCCACATCCCCAGTCTGCTCTCTGTGAACAGTGTGTTCCCCAGTCATGGTCATTGTAACATCATTGCACAATTGGCTTTTATTGTTTCATTTTTGATCCAGGGAATACCTCATCACAACTGAAACCAAAGTCTGACAAACTGTGTCTTATAATGAGTACGTACAATTTACTTTGATATTTTCTAGTTTAAAAATTGTTGTATTATTACATATTAATTATGAACGATGGGTCTCGTTTCATTTTCATTCATACAACCTATTTTGATTATACTCACCCTTTTAAAGATTTTTTTTTTCAAATTTTGTGAGTGTGTACACATGTGTGTGAGAGTGTAAGTGCCCTTGGAGGTCAGAGGTATCAGAGCCTCTGGAGCTGGAGTCTTGCAGCCAGACATGAGAACTGAACTTGGATATGCTGCCAGTCATACCTAATTGAGACCACTGAGCTCAAATTTGTACCCAAAGTTGACTTTGAACTCTCCTCTCTCTCTCTTCCCACTTCATGGGACTAGAGACAAGATCCATTGGGCTTGGCTGGTATTTTCTTATTTATTTCACTTTTCTAAAAGTTAGAAACTCGGAGATCTTATTGGGGTGAGGATCAATGCCTTGCTACCCCAGCCCTTTGACTCCATCCATGTATTTATTCCAACTACAGGAAGGCAGGAAGGCAGCACAGTTGGTAGAGAGAAGAGATGGAACCAAGTGGCTTATGACTTGCAGGGAAGGTTCTGCACTGGGACTTAGTCCCCACCTAGAGAGGACTCTATTCCGGTTGGATGGGGACCAGTCACAAGTCCTGCCCAATATGTACAATGGCGTCTTCCCATCTGCTGCAGCCAGTCAAGCCATGGCTCAGCAGAGGCCTGTCCAGGTGCTCTCTATTTCCTCCTCCTGTCTGCCGTCCTCCTTGCTCCCTGCTCATTGCCACCTATCTGGTTGTCGAATACTTGCATGATAAATATTTGACAAATGAAGATGATGTAGGTACTGGATTGTTAGCAAACTGACCGGATGTTAGTCCCACATGGACTGTGGCATGACAGTTTTGAATGGCATTGTGGCTGCTCTTCTTGTGGTGTGGGACCACCTGTAAAGTCACACTGGAGCATTATTGGTGCCAGAATTCATGGTTGTTTTCCGATAACAGAAAAGAACAGTGTTGCCTACTCAAAAGACGACAGAAACCATTCCACGGTTCAGATCCTTCTCATCTTCACGATGGAGGAGCCTGCGGGGCACCATTCTAGAGTCCTGAGTGTTGTAAAATGTGAGCTTTAAGTTTCAAGTGCTTCCTTAGGTATAACATGCCCCACCCATCTGTTTACTTTTGTATGTTACGTTGGTTTGTCAACTTGACACAGGTTAGAGTCATCTAAAAAGAAAGAACTTCCATTGAGAAAATGCCTCCGCAAGACGGACTTGTAGGCAACCCTGTGGGGCATTTTTCTAGATTAATGATTAGCGTGGGAGGGCCAAACCTGCTGTGCACAGTGCCAAGCCTGGGTAGGTCATTCCAAGACATCCAAGAGAGCAAACTAAGCAAGCCAGGGGAAGCACGCCAATAAGTAGCACTCTTCCATGGCCTCTTGCCTCTAGCTTTCCCTCAGTGGACTGTGGCTGAGCATATGTAAGTCAAATAGGCTCTTTCCCAGGTTGCTTTTGGTGGAGGTCCTTATCCCAGCAACACAAAGCAGACTAAGACATGTGTGTGGCTTTCGAGGTTTTACTGATTTCAAATCAACAAAAGTATAAAATATAAGAAAGTGTAGCTGCAGGTTCGTGGAGAGACTCAAGGAGCTAAGGTAGACAGTGTTAATGGAAACCCAATGTCCTTCTCGGGTCTCCACATGTGCACACATAGGTGTACATGCATGTGCACAGGCATGCATATAACATATGCATAAATTGGTCAACCCACCAAATACCACAATACACAGGCCATAGTGTGTGCTTACTAAACACTGATCCGTATTGTCCCGTGAGATTTCTTCTACTAACCTGAATGGTACAGCTGTCAACATTTACCTCATCTGTTCTCTCTAATAGCATGCACCTTGCCTGTGGGTGCCTCTACAGTTACCTCACTTCCCGAGTCACTGGAGTCCTCACAGAAAGAAGGCAACAAGAGCTATAGCCAGGATTTCAAAGGCCCCCTGAGGCCAGGCTATGTAATTGCAGGCTGGGCTATTTATGAAACAGAATAACTACAGAATAATCACAAGCAGGGCTGTGGAGATGGCTGAGGTTTGTCTCAAAAAACAGGAAAACCTAAGTTCACATCCTGGCACCCATGTAAAATGCCAATCACGCAGGTATGAATGTGAGTTTGTGACCCAGAGCATGGGTGGTGTGTGTGTGTGTGTGTGTGAATGAATGAGCTCCCGGTTCAGTAAGCAACATTGCCTCAAAAAAAAAAAATGACAGTGCCCAGGGATACCCACTGTCAACCTCTGGCCTCCAAGGGTGTGCACATATGTGCACACACCCAAATGAATACTGCCATATAACATATACTCACAAATTAGTAAATATAAATACAATTTTATAAATATGTTTAAATGACCACAAGTGGGCAACGATGTTCATTTTACAATAAGTGGATTTTGTTTGGCAATGTCTCTTCCTCCGACTCCGATTCCTAGTTAGGGCGAAGTGATTTATGGTTTCATTAATGTCAGAGTTAAGAACATATTAAATGAAGACCCCTATGCATCACACTGGCCTTTTTCCTAAAGGATGAACAGGTCTGCCTGATACCCATTCAGACAGCCTGCGTAGACATGCTGGGAGATGGTAGACTCAGGATTGAAAAGGGAAAATGATGGAGGGATGGAGAGATGGAGGGATAGAGGGATGGAGGGATGAAGAGATGGAAGGGAGGAGGGGTGGAGGTGAACTCACTCATTCTTATAGTACAGGTAATGTTGCTCTCATTTCAGGCCCTCTGACACCTATACCCTAACTTCAAATTGCTTCATTACTTTTTCTTGACTGGAAGGTTTTGCTTTGTTGGTAGGGAGGGGGTGGTTAAACAGCCAGTCTCAGCCAATGGTGTCACGTGATCATCTGAATCGGATTTTTTCCCCCCCTTGAGACTGGGTCTCCTTATTCCAGCTCCCAAGTCACAAGGTCGAGTGAGGGAAGAACTCCAGAGAGAACAAAAGAGAAATTAGAAGAGGTAACTCAGACACCTGGTTGGCTGGACTGATTACAGGGAAATAAGATGTAATCAGAGCGGGGAGGAGAGCCAGAGGTGACACTTGTTTGGTTTTAAGTGGCTGGAGTGACAGCAGTGTCATTACACTGAGGGAAATGATCTGATAGAGGGAGCCTTGGGGACAGAGAGGCAGGACTTGCTGGTTTGGGGTTTTGAGTTTTCATGGTGGATGGAGACTAAGATTCTTGGTGTTCTGGGGCGGGACTGAAGTGGGCGAACACATATGGAGCCTAGACATGGAAAGACTGAGTCTCAGTGTCTGTTTGTTTGGACAGGGTACTTCTAGCTCCACCTTGAGAACACTGGGAGTATGGGCTTACAGCAGAAGAGGAAAGTGGTGAGGTCAGCAGCTGAGGCGTGGATGGGGAGAAGAGAGAACGGAAACTCATTGAGAAATACATTGTGTCAGCTGGGAAACCTGACAGCTGCGTGGTTAAAGTGAGCTCACTGTGTGTGCGTGCATGTGTGTGTGCATGTGTGACATGTCTGTGTTCCTGCGTCTCTGTGTGTGTGTGTCTCTCTGTGTGTATGTGCTTATATGTGTGTGTTTGCCAGCTACAACCAGCTGCAAAAGGTGTAAGAATAGTAAAATGAAGAGCTGGATTAAAATGGCTAACAAAGTTCTATTGTTCCTGAAAATCTAAGTGTTGTGAAGAGGGAAGAGGGAATGAATGGAGGAGGATTTCAAGGGCTCAGGACAGTTAAAAAAAAAAATCTAAAAAGCTCCTCCCTCTGGTCTTTGCATGACTGGCTCCCTCTTGTGGTTTAGTCATTCATTGCGGTCACTCTCCTTTTGTTTTGTCTTGTTTTGAGACAAAGTTTCTTTATGTAGTCCTAGAGTGCTTGTGTCCATATGTGTGTCTGAGTGTGTGTGTGTGTGTGTTGTCACTCTTTTAAGTCTACAGAGAATTTAATTTCTTAGTACTTTGTTTTACCTATCTAATCCATCTATCTATCTATCTATCTATCTATCATATAGCAATCTATCTATCTATCTATCTATCTATCTATCTATCTATCTATCTATCTATTTATGTGTTCACCTACACACCTATCTACCTGTTTCTCTATCCATCAATCCAGCCACTGATTCAACTATTCATTCCTCTGTTGATCCATCCACCCAACCATTTATCCATCCATCTGTAGCTGGCTTCATACTTCAAGAATAGAAGCTCCAGGGCTGGAGAGATAGCTCAGCATTTAAAAGCACTCACTGATCCAGAGGACCCAGGTTTGATTCCCAGCATCCATATGGTAGCTCACAACTGTCTGTAATTCCAGCTCCAGAGGATCTGGCACCCTCCCACAGACATACATGCAGGCAAACCATAAATGCACATACAAATAAATAAATCTTAAAAAAAAATTAGAAGCTCCAAAATACAAGGTCCTGGTCAGTAGTGTTCATTGTTTTGTAGCTGCCACACTTACCATAGTAAAGACCACAGACTATTTGATAAGAGAGTGACGAATGTCCTGGGAATGTAGCTCAGTGGATGGAGTGACTGCCTCCATGATAAGGCTCTGAGTCCCATCTCCAGCACTTCATAAACTGAGTGTGGGGGGTACAAGCCTGTAATCCCAGCACTCAGGAGACGGGGGCAGGGAGGTAAGAATTTCAAGGTCATCCTTGGATAATATATAGTGAGTTTGAGGACAGCCTAGATTATATGAGACGAAGAGAAATAAGGGGAAGAGGAAGGGAGTGAAAGAGATAGGGAAGGTGGAGGGTGGGGAAGAAGAGGAAGAGGAGGAGGAGAGAAAGAGGGTGAAGAATGCCTAGGTCATACATTTAAGGACTTTAGCACTTTATAGGTGGCTTTCTTTTTTCTTTTTCTTTTTCTTTTTCTTTTTCTTTTTCTTTTTTTCTTTCTTTTTTTGGATATTTTCTTTAATTACATTACAAATGTTTCCCCCTTTCCAGTTCTTCCCTTCAGAAACCCTCTATCTCATCCCCCCTTCCCCCTGCCTCTATGAGGTGCTCCCTCACCCACCCACTCCCATACTCCCACACTGGCCTTCCTCTACACTGGGGCATTGAACACCCTCAGGCCCTCAGGCCTCTCTTCCCACTGATGTCCAACAAGGCCATCCTCTGTCACATATGTGACCAGGACCATGGGTCCCCCCATGTATGTTCTTTGGTGGTGGTCCAGTCCCTGGGAGCTCCTGGGGAGGGGGTGTCTGGCCTGTTGGCACTGTTGCTCCCTCCATGGGGCTGCAAACCCCCTCAGCTCCTTCAGTCCCTTCTCCATCTCCTCTATCAGGGACCCTCAAGCTCAGTCCCTCTGTATTTGTCAGGCTCTGGCAGAACCTCTCAGGAGACAGCCATATCAGGCTTCTGTCAGCAAGCACTTCCCAGCATCCACAATAGCGTCTGGGTTTGGTGGCTGTATATGGGATGGATCCCCAGGTGGGGCAGTCTCTGGATGGCTTTTCCTTCAGTCTCTACTCCATACTTTGTCTCCGTATTTCCTCCTGTGAGTATTTTGTCTATAGGTGGTTTTCTAAATGAGCTCCTGCCCATATTTTCTCTGATGAGATAATAAGACACCTTCCCCCAGGTTAGAGCTTCTTGCTAGCCCACCCACTCTAACACTCCTCCGGGGTTTTCCAAGAGTATGAAAGGAGAGCTTTTGCAGGAGGTGTGGTCAGAGACAGATACTCCACAGACACAAGAGCTGTCGGTTTTGCTTTCAGACATCTTTGCTGGGGATGGAACCCAGGGCCTTGCACATGCTAAGCACACACTCTACGACCGAGCCATACACCAGGCTGAAGTTTGACTTAGAGACCGCAACAACCTACCCGTTTTAACTGGAACCTTGACTTTCAGCAAGTATCTAAATATGCAGCTAACACTACAGTTCAGCTTTATAACAACAGCAGAAAGACTCCCTCTTGCTTTTCTGTTTCCATCTTTGCTCCCACCCCAGTCACAGGCAACCCCTGAGCTGACTGTCTCTACAGGTTAGCCCATCCTACCTAGAATTTAAAATTGTTATAGAAATGGATTCATAAAGTACATGGTCTTTTGTGTCTGATTCTTTCCCTTTTTATTTTGACATTTAGGACTGTGTGTGGGGGGGGGAGAGGGAGGGAGAGAGAGAGTGAGAGAGAGAGAGATGTGTGTGCCTGTCGTGGTGTGCATGTGAAGGTCAAAGGACAAAGGACAACCCACAGGGTCAGTTCTCTCCTGACGCCATGTGGGCTCCAGGGGTTGAACTCTGATCCCCAGGCTGTGTGGCACGTGCCCTAGCTGCCACACAACTAGGCACTGGTTCTTTCCGTTCCTTACAAGGCTGTATTGTGGTGATATCCTACTCAGTGCTATACAATATTTTGTCAGCTTGACAGTGGGTGGAGATCCCTTCCCTTCTCAAGTGTGGGTCATAATGAGTAAAACTGCTGCAAGTATTTTAATGCAAGCCTGTTATGTGAACATAGTTTGTTTTTTAATCTCAGGGGGTTATCCAGAAGTTGAATTGTTAAGTTCAGTGTATGTTTAAGTTTTTTAAATATGCCAGACAAGTGGGGCGCAGTAGTTTGTACCTGGAGTCACACCTACTCCGGAGGTGGGGGGGGGTTTATGTACTAATTTGGTATCTTGCAATTTCATTAAACATACTTATTATCTTTACTACATTCATTTTGGTAATTTGGAGTTTTGTGTGTGTGTATGAGTAGCGGGGTGTATTGCAATTAAACTCTGTACCTTGTACATTATAATCAAGTATTCTGTCACTTAGCTATATCCAGCCCTTTATTCATCTTTCATATATCATTATGTTGTCTGAAAATTATATTAGCTTCTTTTTTAAGAACTATTTGTGTTTACTTTATGTATACAAATATTTTGTCTACATGCATATGTATAGATGCCTGGTGCCCACAGAGGCTGAAAGAGGGTGTCTGATCCTGAAACTGCAGTTACAGACAGTTGTGCATAGCCGTGTAGGTGCTGGAAACCAAGCTAGGTCCTCTGGAAGAGCAGTACGTGCCCTTAGCCGCTGAGTCCTCTCTCCGGCTGGCCCCACATTAGCTTTACAATTTTTCATTACATTTTATTTATTGTGTGTGTTTGCACTCATATACACGCAGGCCATAATTTGTATGTGGAAGTGAGAGGCCAGCCTTTGCCAGGCAGTTCCCTCCTTCCATTGTGTGTCCTGAGGATTGAACCGGGTTGTCCAGCTTAGCATTCACTGAGCCATCTCACTGGCCTAACCTCACTGAGCCATCTCACTGGACTGACCTTAGCCCCCCCTTTTTTTTTTTTAGAAGACATAGTTTATGTATGAGTGTTTTGCTTGCAAGTATATCTGTGTACTACATGCCTTCAGAGGTCAGAAGAGGATGTTAAAACTAAAGTTACAGACAATTGTGAGCAGCTCTATGGGAACTGGGATTAGAACCCTGGTCCTCGAACCCTGGTCCTCCGCAAGAACAAGCGATCTTAGTCATGGAATGGTCTCTCCAGCCCCTGACATTAGTTTTCAAACAGTTATAACTCACAGTAACATTTAAATGCTTTGCTCTCGTCACGTCAGTCAGCATCTCTCTATCGCTCGGCACTATCACTACAAATATCTAGTACTTCTATGGGCAGGGTAGAGTGTCCTCTAAAGACTGGAGTGTTCCGCCAGCATCTCCAGCTATGCATTGATTTCCAGCTATGGCAGCTGGCAATACTCTGTCACAGGAAGGCATTACTCATGCACTCTCGCACACATAGGATTTTTTCCTCTTCGCCTCTGTGATTTGCCTTAACCCTTGTAACAACTGTGGACCAACATCCTGCTATGGTTGTAGACATCTTTGCTGTTGTTTATTTTATTTGTTTGGACTTTTTAAATTTATGATTATTTTTATTGTGCTTATGTGCGTGTATGTGTGTGCACGCATGCACATGCATGTACATACATGTGTGCCTATGACTTCCAGTGTTCACAGAGGACAGGCATCTAGTTCCTCTGGAATTGGAGTTACAGGCAGTTGTAAACTGCCCAATGCGGTTGCTGGGATCTGAACTCAGATCTTCTGCAAGAGCAGTTTGTATGCTCAGCCACGGGACCTCTTCTCCAGCTCCCTAATCAGCTTTTATTTTGAGTCGGTCTCACATAACCCAAGCCTCAAGCCTACTCTAGCTCCTGCTCCTACCTTCCAAGTGCTGGGATTATAAGCATGCACCACCACAGCTGCCTATGAACCTTTGCCTCCTGGAAAGTAAAAAATAAGAATATCTTTTTGAAAGATAAGCTATAAAATTAGTCATGAGTTAGAGTAGGCAAAGCCCAAATTGGTATAGACAACGTGGTCTACCAGGCCAGCCAAACCTACAGAATGTGAGACAGGTCTCATCTCAAAGCAGAAAGCAAAGGTTATACAAAGAAGATGAGGTTTCTATTTTAAAGATTTGTTTTTATGTTTATGAGTGATTTGCCTGCAAGATGGCTGAGTGGATATAGGTACTTGTAGGCAAGCCTGATAACCTGAGGTTGGTCCTGGGGACCCTCATGGTAGAAGAAAAATGACTCTTTTTTTTTTTTTTAAAGATTTATTTACTTATTATATGTAAGTACACTGTAGCTGTCTTCAGACACTCCAGAAGAGGGCGCCAGATCTCGTTACGGATGGTTGTGAGCCACCATGTGGTTGCTGGGATTTGAACTCTGGACCTTCGGAAGAGCAGTCGGTGCTCTTACCCACTGAGCCATCTCACCAGCCCTGAAAAATGACTCTTATAAGTTGTTCTCTGAACTTCAGGTGTAGGCAGTGGTACACACACACACACACACACACACACACACACACACAGAGTTAATTTATATTTTTAAGGGGCTGGTGAGATGGCTCATCTGTTAAGAGCACTGGCTGCTCTTCCAGAGGTCCTGAGTTCAATTTTGAGTTCAAGTCCCAGCAACCACATGGGATCTGATGCCCTCTTCAGGCAGGCGGATGTATATGCATCAGAGCATTCATGTCTTAAATAAATAAAAATTTTAAAATATATATTTTTAAAAAGATTCCTGATCTTGGCTCCGGGACTCGGCCGAACTTAGTCTGCACAGGTGAGAGTGAGGACCACAGAGGCATACAGCTTCTGGGACAGGCGGGAGTCACAGAGCCGCTGAGGCAGCACTCTTTTGGGGCCGCAGACATCCAGCACCCTCCCAGCCTGAGGACAGAGGTCTGCCCTGCAGGGAGTGCCATCTTGGCTCCGGGACTCCACCGAACTTAGTCTGCACAGGTGAGAGTGAGGACCACAGAGGCAGACAGCTTCTGGGACAGGCGGGAGCCACAGAGCCGCTGAGGCAGCACCCTTTTGGGGCCGCAGACATCCGGCACCCTCCGAGCTGGAAGATAGTGGTCTGCCCTGCACAGGAGCCCTCTGCCTCAGGAGCAGGGAGCACATCTTGGATCCAGGCCTCCACTGAACTTAGGAACTTAGTCTGCACAGCTGAGAGTGTGCACCACAGAAGCTGACAGCTTCTGTGACCTGCCAAAGCAACACAGCATCTGGGAAAGGTCCTGTTTTCGGCCTACTTCTTCGGCCAGGAGGAGGTCCAAACGCCAGATATCTGTACACCTTCCCTTTAAGAAGAAAGCTTGTCAGCAGGGAGTGCTCTAACCACTGAAACTCAGAGGAGAGAGCCTGTCTCCCAGGTCTGCTGACAGACGATACTCAGAATCACCAGAAGAACAACCTCTGAACAGAGACAACTATAACAACTCCAGAGATTACCAGATGGCGAGAGGTAAACGTAAGAATCTTACTAACAGAAACCAAGACCACTCACCATCATCAGGACCCAGCACTCCCACTTCGCCCAGTCCAGGGCACCCCAACACACCTGAAAAGCTAGACCTGGATTTAAAAGCATATCTCATGATGATGGTAGAGGACATCAAGAAGGACTTTAAAGAACTACAGGAGAACATGGCTAAAGAGTTACAAGTCCTTAAAGAAAAACAGGAAAACACAACCAAACTGATAGAAGTCCTTAAAGAGAAACAGGAAAACACATCCAATCAGATGATGGAAATGAACAAAATCATACTAGACCTAAAAAGGGAAGTAGACACAATAAAGAAAACCCAAAATGAGGCAACACTGGAGATAGAAACCCTAGGAAAGAAATCTGGAACCATAGATACCAGCATCAGCAACAGAATACAAGAGATGGAAGAGAGAATCTCAGGTGCAGAAGATTCCATAGAGAACATCGGCACAACAATCAAGGAAAATGTAAAATGCAAAAAGATCCTAACTCAAAACATCCAAGAAATACAGGACACAATGAGAAGACCAAACCTACGGAAAATAGGAGTGGATGAGAATGAAGATTTTCAACTCAAAGGACCAGCAAACATCTTCAACAAAATTATAGAAGAAAACTTCCCAAATCTAAAGAAAGAGATGCCCATGAACATACAAGAAGCCTACAGAACTCCAAATAGACTGGACCAGAAACGAAATAACTCCAGACACATAATAATCAGAACAACAAATGCACTAAATAAAGATAGAATACTAAAAGCAGTAAGAGAAAAAGGCCAAGTAACATATAAAGGCAAGCCTATCAGAATTACACCAGATTTTTCACCAGAGACTATGAAAGCCAGAAGATCCTGGACGGATGTTATACAGACACTAAAAGAACACAAATTCCAGCCCAGGCTACTATACCCAGCCAAACTCTCAATTAACATAGATGGAGAAACCAAAGTATTCCACGACAAAACCAAATTCACACATTATCTCTCCACGAATCCAGCCCTTCAAAGGATAATAACAGAAAAAAAACCAATACAAGGACAGGAACCATGCCATAGAAACAACAAGAAGGTAATCCCTCAACAAACCTAAAAGAAGACAGCCACAAGAACAGAATGCCAACTTTAACAACAAAAATAACAGGAAACAACAATTACTCTTCCTTAATATCTCTTAATATCAATGGACTCAACTCCCTGATAAAAAGACATAGACTAACAAACTGGCTACACAAACAAGACCCAACATTTTGCTGCTTACAGGAAACTCATCTCAGAGAAAAAGATAGACACTACCTCAGAATGAAAGGCTGGAAAACAATTTTTCCAAGCAAATGGTATGAAGAAACAAGCTGGAGTAGCCATTCTAATATCTGATAAGATTGACTTCCAACCCAAAGTCATCAAAAAAGACAGGGAGGGGCACTTCATACTCATCAAAGGTAAAATCCTCCAAGAGGAACTATCAATCCTGAATATCTATGCTCCAAATACAAAGGCAGCCTCATTCATTAAAGAAACTTTAGTAAATCTCAAAGCACACATTGCACCTCATACAATAATAGTGGGAGACTTCAACACACCACTTTCACCAATGGACAGATCATGGAAACAGAAACTAAACAGGGACACAGTGAATCTAACAGAAGTTATGGATCAAATGGATCTGGCAGATATCTACAGAACATTTTACCCTAAAACAAAAGGATATACCTTCTTCTCAGCACCTCATGGTACCTTCTCCAAAATTGACCACGTAATTGGGCACAAAACAGGACTCAACAGATACAAAAATATTGAAATTGTCCCATGCATCCTATTAGATCACCATGGACTAAGGCTGATCTTCAATAACAAAATAAATAATAGAAAGCCAACATTCACGTGGAAACTGAACAACACTCTTCTCAATGATACCTTGGTCAAGGAAGGAATAAAGAAAGAAATTAAGGACTTTTTAGAGTTCAATGAAAATGAAGCCACAACATACCCAAACTTATGGGACGCAATGAAAGCATTTCTAAGAGGAAAACTCATAGCTCTGAGTGCCTCCAAAAAGAAACTAGAAAGAGCACACATTAGCAGCTTGACAACACACCTAAAAGCACTAGAACAAAAGGAAGCAAATTCACCCAAGAGGAGTAGACGGCAGGAAATAATCAAACTCAGGGGCGAAATCAATCAAGTGGAAACAAGAAGAACTATTCAAAGAATCAACCAATCAAGGAGCTGGTTCTTTGAGAAAATCAACAAGATAGGTAAACCCTTAGCCAGACTCACTAGAGGGCACAGGGAAAGCATTCTAATTAACAAAATCAGAAATGAAAAAGGAGACATAACAACAGATCCTGAAGACATCAAAAACACCATCAGATCCTTATACCAAAGGCTATACTCAACAAAACTGGAGAACCTGGATGAAATGGAGAAGTTCCTAGACAGATACCAGGTACCAAAGTTGAACCAAGATCAGGTTAATGATCTAAACAGCCCTATATCCCCCAAAGAAATAGAAGCAGTCATTAATAGTCTCCCAACCAAAAAAAGCCCAGGACCAGATGGGTTTAGTGCAGAGTTCTATCAGACCTTCAAAGAAGATCTAATCCCAGTTCTTCACAAACTATTCCACAAAATAGAAACAGAAGGTACTCTACCCAACTCATTCTATGAAGCCACAATTACTCTGGTACCTAAACCACAAAAAGACCCAACAAAGATAGAAAACTTCAGACCAATATCCCTTATGAATATTGATGCAAAAATACTCAATAAAGTTCTTGCTAACTGAATCCAAGAACACTCAAAACAATCATCCATCCTGACCAAGTAGGTTTCATCCCAGGGATGCAGGGATGGTTCAATATACGGAAATCCATCAACGTAATCCAGTATATAAACAAACTCAAAGACAAAAACCACATGGTCATCTCGTTAGATGCGGAAAAAGCATTTGACAAGATCCAACACCCATTCATGATAAAAGTCTTGGAAAGATCAGGAATTCAAGGCCCATACCTAAACATGATAAAAGCAATCTACAGCAAACCAGTAGCCAACATCAAAGTAAATGGTGAGAAGCTTGAAGCAATCCCTCTAAAATCAGGGACTAGACAAGGCTGTCCACTTTCTCCACACCTATTCAACATTGTACTTGAAGTCCTAGCCAGAGCAATTCGACAACAAAAGGAGATCAAAGGGATACAAATTGGAAAAGATGAAGTCAAAATATCACTTTTTGCAGATGATATGATAGTATATATAAGTGACCCTAAAAATTCCACCAGAGAACTCCTAAACCTGATAAACAGCTTCGGTGAAGTAGCTGGATATAAAATTAACTCAAACAAATCAATGGCCTTTCTCTACACAAAGAATAAACAGGCTGAGAAAGAAATTAGGGAAACAACACCCTTCTCAATAGTCACAAATAATATGAAATATCTTGGCGTGACTCTAACTAAGGAAGTGAAAGATCTGTATAATAAAAACTTCAAGTCTCTGAAGAAAGAAATTCTAGAAGATCTCAGAAGATGGAAAGATCTCCCATGCTCATGGATTGGCAGGATCAACATTGTAAAAATGGCTATCTTGCCAAAAGCAATCTACAGATTCAATGCAATCCCCATCAAAATTCCAACTCAATTCTTCAACGAATTAGAAAGTGCAATCTGCAAATTCATCTGGAATAACAAAAAACCTAGGATAGCAAAAACTCTTCTCAAGGATAAAAGAACCTCTAGTGGAATCACCATGCCAGACCTAAAGCTTTACTACAGAGCAATTGTGATAAAAACTGCGTGGTACTGGTATAGTGACAGACAAATAGACCAATGGAATAGAATTGAAGACCCAGAAATGAACCCACACACCTACGGTCACTTGATCTTCGACAAGGGAGCTGAAACCATCCAGTGGAAGAAAGACAGCATTTTCAACAAATGGTGCTGGCACAACTGGTTGTTATCATGTAGAAGAATGCGAATCGATCCATTCCTATCTCCTTGTACTAAGGTCAAGTCTAAGTGGATCAAGGAACTTCACATAAAACCAGAGATACTGAAACTTATAGAGGAGAAAGTGGGGAAAAGCCTTGAAGATATAGGCACAGGGGAAAAATTCTTGAATAGAACAGCAATGGCTTGTGCTGTAAGATTGAGAATTGACAAGTGGGACCTCATGAAACTGCAAAGCTTCTGCAAGGCAAAAGACACCATCAATAAGACAAAAAAACCACCAACAGATTGGGAAAGGATCTTTACCTATCCTAAATCAGATAAGGGTCTAATATCCAATATATATAAGGAACTCAAGAAGGTGGACTCCAGA
Organism: Mus caroli; assembly: GCF_978045245.1. Taxonomy (NCBI): domain Eukaryota; kingdom Metazoa; phylum Chordata; class Mammalia; order Rodentia; family Muridae; genus Mus; species Mus caroli. The sequence goes on along the minus strand of NW_028227261.1, from coordinate 54,375,490 downwards.
AAGTCAAATAACCCCATTAAAAAATGGGGCTCAGAACTGAACAAAGAATTCTCACCTGAAGAATACCAAATGGCAGAGAAGCACCTGAAAAAATGTTCAACATCCTTAATCATCAGGGAAATTCAAATCAAAACAACCCTGAGATTCCACCTCACACCAGTTAGAATGGCTAAGATCAAAAATTCAGGTGACAGCAGATGCTGGCGAGGATGTGGAGAAAGAGGAACACTCCTCCATTGTTGGTGGGATTGCAAGCTTGTACAACCACTCTGGAAATCAGTCTGGCGGTTCCTCAGAAAATTGGACATAGTACTACCGGAGGATCCAGCAATACCTCTCCTGGGCATATATCCAGAAGATGTCCCAACCGGTAAAAAGGACACATGCTCCACTATGTTCATAGCAGCCCTATTTATAATAGCCAGAAGCTGGAAAGAACCCAGATGTCCCTCAACAGAGGAATAGATACAGAAATTATGGTACATTTACTACTCAGCTATTAAAAAGAATGAATTTATGAAATTCCTAGCCAAATGGATGGACCTGGAGGGCATCATCTTGAGTGAGGTAACACAATCACAAAGGAACTCACACAATATGTATTCACTGATAAGTGGATATTAGCCCAAAACTTAGGATACCCAAGATATAAGATACAATTTGCTAAACGCATGAAACTCAAGAAGAATGAAGACCAAAATGTGGACACTGTGCCCCTTCTTAGAATTGGGAACAAAACACCCATGGAAGGAGTTACAGAGACAAAGTTTGGAGCTGTGATGAAAGGATGGACCATCTAGAGACTGCCGTATCCAGGGATCCATCCCATAATCAGCTTCTAAACGCGGACACCATTGCATACACTAGCAAGATTTTGCTGAAAGGACCCAAAGATAGCTGTCTCTTGTGAGACTATGCAGGGGCCTAGCAAACACAGGAGTGGATGCTCACAGTCAGCTATTGGATGTGTCACAGGGCTCCCAATGGAGAAGCTAGAGAACGTACCCAAGGAGCTAAAGGGATCTGCAACCCTATAGTTGGAACAACATGATGAACTAACCAGTACCCCGGAGCTCTTGTCTCTAGCTGCATATGTATTGAAAGATGGCCTAGTCGGCCATCACTGGAAAGAGAGGCCCATTGGACTTGCAAAGTTTATATGCCCCAATATAGGGGACTGCCAGGGCCAAAAGAATGGGAATGGGTGGTTAGGGAAGTGGGGGGCGCTATGGGGGACTTTTGGGATAGCATTGGAAATGTAATTGAGGAAAATATGTAATAAAAATATTAAAAATTAAAAAAAAAAGATTCCTATGCTTTTAAATCCAGCACTCTGGAGGATGACGCAGGTGGATCTCATGAGTTTGGGACCAGTCTTGTCTACATAGCAAGATACCATTTGCTAGAATTACATGGTGATGCCCTGTCTCAAAACCAAGAGTGCATGTGCAAGGATTGAGATGTGTATCTAGTGAGTGAGTCCCCTCATTATAGTTATACTATAGTCAATGAAATACTTCATAACTCTGTATATATATGTGTGTACATGTGTATGTGTGTGTGGAATATAAGCACACATGTGTACATGAGCATGTATGGAGGCCAGAAGAAGTCAGGTGTCTTGCTCTATCCCTTGGCACTATCCCTCTGAGACAGGATTTCTCATACAATGTGGAGCTAGGCTGGCTGCCAGCAGGCCATCGCAATCCTCCTGTTTCCACTCTATAAAGCACTGAGGTTGCTGGTGTGTGCTGCCGTGCCGTTTCTTACATGGCTTCTATGATCTGAACCCAGGCTCTCATGCTTGCACAGAAAACACTGACCTGGTAAACTACCATTCCAGCTCCAACCTGTATAGCTCTTAAAGGACTTTTATTATTTTTAAATTGTGTGCATGCATGTCTGTGGGTGGATTGATTTTGTTTAGAGTGCCCTAGAATCCTAGATTTGCATGCTGAGTATGTAGACATCATGAGTACCCCAGAGACTGGGCCATCCATCACCTTAGCCACTTGGCCACATTGGGTCCCGACTCTGAGGAACTGTGTGTGCTCCTTTATAAATTGGGATCTGTGGCTTGGCTTTTCAAAAATAACTCTGCAGGTGACAAATTGTTTGTATCACCCCTTCTTCCTTTGATTTACATTTTGCCAAGACTCTTGCTCAGGCATGTAATGACTAAAGACAACGACCTGTCTGTGAGGAAAATGGTGTGCTCCTCTGTGATGCACTGTCGCGAGGATCTAGGACTCTGATGGTGGTGGTGGCCAGATAGGGATATGGCTCGTCAAATCACAAAACTCCTCATATATGCAGGAAAAGCTATTCAGCACTGTGAATATGTGATTTCTGTAAGCCAAACAACTCAAAAGCAAGAGCTTTATAACACTTAAAAATCAAGGCTTCGTTTCTTCAAGAAGAGACTTGATTTCTTGCAGTAGTTCATACTAACTACCATACGTCACATTTCTTAAGTGTCGGCATGCAAATGTTATAAAGTCTTGCAGCTTTTGGTTCTTAGTCTCTGTTCTTCTGCACTGTTAAAAAGCAGTTTTTTTTTGACAACTGTGTGTGTTGTCCATGCCTATAATCATAGTTCTTGGAAGATAGAGGCAGAGACTCAGGAGTTCAAAGCTACCATCTGCTATTCCGTGAGTTTATGGTGAGACTAGGCTACATGAGACTCTTTCTCAAAAGACAATGAGCAAACAACAAAAGTCTGAAAGACGCTTATGTATGGCACATTATATACATAAAAAAATCGTGCATGCATTTATTGTGTGTGTGTATCTCTCTGAGTGTGTGTGTGTGTGTGTGTGTGTATGTATGTATGTATTTGTATGCCATGATGTTCATTTTCTGGTCAGAGGACAACTTTTGGAAACGAGTTCTCTACCTCTACCATGTGGACCCAGGGATTGAGCTCAGGTCATCAGGCTTGGTACCTTTACCTCCTAAACTGTGAGTCTCTCTTCTCTCCAGGGTCATTGGCCACCAGGCCACGAGGACAAAGGGAGCAGAATCGATGAACAGGATTTCAGATGGCCGGTCAGTATGAAAGGAAATGATGACACATTCCAGAATCAACTTCTGGGAAACAGATCAACTTTAATCGGGGTGAAAATGGGTTATATAATCTTGGGCGAGGAGTAAGGACTCCAGGGATCTCAGGGGCTTGCGAATTGGATTCTCATTAGGAGACAGGAAGCTGAACCTGTGATCTAACCAAGGCTATGTGGCATTCTGAGGGCAGAGGGTATAGGGGTTTTAAGCTCCCCAGACAAGGTCAGAGAAGGAGAAGCCCTTCTGGTAAAGGGAGTCCCCATTTTGCATTCAGTTCAGAAGGCTATCTGGATGATAGTAGACTTTGACTTGATTAGCAGGGTTTCTCCACACTGAGCCATCTGGCTGACCCACATGATCTAATTTTTTTTTAAAATATTGTTTCATCTGATTCTTTTTCTAAAGTGAGATATTACTGAAAGAATGATTCCAATGATTCCGGGGGTGTTTAACCTTGTGACATTGTGACCTGAGGTTGACATCTACAAATGTATTAGGCTGCTGTAGTCCTAGCTCTCTGCTGAGAGTGATGGGGTTTGAAGGCCACAGGTTGAAATGCCTGAATAATATTATTATTATTATTAGTCATTGGTTTTTCTTTTGTGTATGTGGGTGTCTCCCTGAATTTTCTGTACATCACATGTTTGGGGGGGCCCTCAGAAGTCTTAAGAGAGTAATGGTTCCCTTAAACTAGAGTTACAGATGGCTGTCAGCTGCCATGTCGGTGCCAGGAACCAAACCCAGATCCTCTGGAGGAGCAGCCAGTGGTGATAATCCCTGAGTCATCTCTCCAGCCCCAGAAATGTGTGAATTTTAGACAGTAAATATGAAGTACATTATGGCATATGGCAAGTACTCTGTAAGCACTAGTTGTCTGCCTTTGTCATTCAAAATGATTTATTCTTTCTATTATTATAATTATATGCACGGGCACACACACGTCACAGTGAGCCAGTGGAGGTCAGAGGACAATTTGCAGAGCTGGTTTTTCCATTTCACCTTTACACTGGGGATCCCAGGATCTTAATCAAGCTGGGTGGCAAGCACTTTAGCCACTGAGCCATAGCATGGCTTTTGTTCTTGTTGTTGTTAGGGTGAATGTCTAGTTTGAGGCAGGGTCTCTGTATTTAGGCCTCAATGCCTTGGAAATTTTTAGGTAGACCAGACTTTTCTTAAACTCACAGAGATCTGCCTGCTTCTGCAAGTGTTAGAATAAAAGGGGTGTGCCATCATACCTGGCTCCTAACATTATTGTTTTTAATGTGTTCTCTCTCTTCTCTGTCTGTCTGTCTGTCTCTACCCCCCCTCCACATACACACCCTTTGTGTGTGTGTGTGTGTGTGTGTGTCTGTCTGTCTCTGTCTGTCTCTGTCTAGCTCTCTCATGTGTGGCTAGGGATTTGGATCAGTAAAAGAAAACTTGCTGAGAATATGTTAAGACCCTAGGTATAATCCCCACAACCACAAAGAAAAATCATATATATATATATATATATATATATATATATATATATATATTTATATTTATATATATATACACACACACATACGTACATACATACTCACATACCCATACACATATACATAAACAGATACATGCATATGCACATACATACACACACACACACACACACACACAAAGGGAGGAGGCTAGTTAAAATTGAGTATCATTTTTGGTCCTTCTTAGAAGGAGAACAAACTACTCAAAGGAGCAAGTATGGAGCTAATGTGTAGAGCAGAGACTGAAGGAAAGGCCACTCAGAGACTGTCCCACCTGAGGATTCATCCCATATACAGTTACCAAACCCAGATACTATTATGGATGCCAAGAGGTGCATGCTTAAGAGGTGGAGCCTGATATGGCTGTTTCCTGAGAGGCTCTGACAGAGCCTTACAAATACAGAGGTGGATGTTAGCAGCCAACCATTGGACTGAGCTCAGAGTCCTCAATAGAGGAGTTAGAGAAAGGACTGAAGGAGTTGAAGGGGTTTGCAACCCCACAGGAAGAACAACAATATCAACCAACCAGTCCCCCCAGAACTCCCAGGGACTAAGCCATCAACAAAAAGGAGTACACATGGCTCTAGCTGCATATTTAGCAGAGGATGGCCTTGTCATGCATGCATCAATGGGAGGAGAGGTCCTTGGTTCTATGAAGGCTTGATAGATGCCCCAGTATAGGGAAATTGAGATAGGGGAGGTTGGAGTTGTGGGGTGGGTGGAGGAACACCCTCATAGAAGCAGGGGGAGGAAGGATGGGATAGGGGGTTTCCAGGAGAGGGGGAAACCGGGAAAGGGGATAACTTTTGAAATATAAATAAAGAAAATACCACTAAAAAAATGGGTACCATTTAAGCCCTTTTATAAGCAATTTCCTAAATTCCCTCTTGCTCTGTTTACCCCAAAGTGGAAATTGGCCAGCTTTTCAGAGTTCCTTGCACAGAGAGAATCCAGCCACAGAGATACAGAACATGGCTCCTTTGCTGTTCTTGGTTCTCCTGCCTGCAGTTGTTGACTGTAAATTTTGTAGTTCTGTGTATGAAATTGAACACGTATGGGTTTTCTTGCAGACATGGCTTCAGTCTTTATTATTTCTGGACTCAGTTGCTACTGCCATTATTAAATCTGCTGATCTCCAGTCTTTTCAGGGCCCAAACTGACAGAACACCAGAAGCTAGAATACTGATGACAATCTGGTCAACTCTGTCTTTCAGAGACTCATTAATTCAAACTCTCAGTTTAGAATGTACCAGAATTCCTCAAACCTGGTTGGTTATACATTCACATTTAATGTTGCTGTCTCTATCAAAATACTCTGAAAAGAAAAATAATAAACAAGGTTGCAAGGGGAGTGTTCAGCCCACTAAAGAAAACAGAAAAGTGAGAGTATTGGAAACCCATTAGAGGTGTCCACACGCCCACAGATTTAAAAGCATAGGGCCTGGGGAGATGGCTCAGTGGGTAAAGAAGCTAGCAATGCTCCCTAATGGCTCACCTGAGGTAGATCCCTGGAGCTCATGTATAAAGTTGGATTTGGTAGGATGTGTCCATAGTCCCAGTCCTCCTATGCAAGATACCTGAAGACTGGAGGCCAAAAGTACGTCAAGCCACAGGAACAACAAGAGACCCTGGCTTGGTCAGGTGGAAAGCAAGAACCAACTCTTAGCAAAGCCTAGTGATACATGCCTTTAATCCCAGCACGTGGGAGGCAGAGGCAGGAGGACCTCTGTGAGCTTAAGACCAACCTGGTCTACATAGTGAGTTCCAGTTGGCCAGAGTTAAATAGGGAGATCTTGTTTCCAAATAAAACAAAAACAAAAACTCAACTCTCATAAAAGCTGCCCTCCGACCTTCACATGCCCAAGAGCATGCTCGTGCACACTCACACCACACAGATAAGCAAGCACATAAGTAAAATGTAACAGTTAGATGTATGCATGTACATATTATACAACATGATTTACTGATCTATTTTCCTCTCTCTATTCCTAAATAGACCAGGCTTTGTTGGTGGCATGAACAATATTCTTATACAGAGTAAGCACTCAGAATGTGAAAGTTAAATGAGCAGGTTCTTCAGTGCTACATGGATATCTGAAGTGTCTCACACACACACACACACACACACACACACGCATGTTTGTGTATGTATATATACAAGTATGCATATATATATTTTTTTGTTGTTGTTGTTTTTTCAAGACAAGGTTTCTCTGTAGAGCTCTGGCTGTCCTGGGACTCACTTTGTAGACCAGGCTGGCCTCGAACTCAGAAATCCTTCTGCCTCTGTTTTACTAAGATAAAAATGATGTGTGTTCATATATGCGTATATATATATATATATATATATATATATATATATATATATGCATGCATGCAGGTACAAAGCTATCAGTAGTGTCTGCAAGCAGGAGTTAGGAGTATAAAATGATTGTTGGGTTAATGCTTATAAAATATAATGATACAAAATCTAGACTGTACAAGAAGGCCATCTCTCATAAAGCTATGATAAAACATTATGACCGAAAGCAACACAGAAAGGAAAGGCTTTATTTCATCTTGCGACTATCAGGTCATAGTGCATCCTTAAATGACAAACTATTACACTTTCCATTTTATTTCAATATAAAAAAAATTGTTAACATTAATCTCTTTGCTGGTCACAGCCAGGCAGACCCTAGTATCCCTGCCAGGCTAGACAATGCTCCAGGGCATGATGGCCTCAGCTCCAAAGCTGCACTCAGGACTGGGGATAGAGGTCATGGATTGCCTAACTCACACTCACACAACAGCAACCCTGGCCCCTGCAGATGCTCGCTAGAGGCAGGTTAACTGTGCTGCCTGCCGCTGGGTGACGGGGCTGGATGACTGGGGTGAGGGGCATGTCTAAGAATACAACTCCATATCTGCTGCTTATGTCAGCTGGTTGGCCTTGCCTGCCTCTTCCAGAAACATCTCCCCACTTACTCACTGAGGAAGTGGAGTTCCATTCTGCAGACTCCCAGGGTTTACTCTCCGCTCCTGGCTTGATGTTTGCAAACTGGGTTGGAAGCACGTGAATCAGTCAAATTAGCAGCTCCTGTTCATTGTTGTTGCTTTCTACAGATCTGCTGAGCCACAGTCATCCTCATGAATCTTTAAAGCAGACAGGACAAACTGCTAGCAGGCAGTGTCTATGCTGTTTTCTGTGGGTCAGTTTGACACAAGCTAGACTCATCTCAGAAGCAGGACCCTCAAGTGAGAAAATGTCTCTCTCATCAGATTGGCCTGGAGACAAGCCTGGGATTGATGTGGGAGGGGCCAGCACACTGTGTGCTGTGCTGTCTCTGGGCAGGTGGTTCTGGATGCTATAAGAAAGCAAACTGTGCAGGCCACAAGAGAGCAAGACAGTGAGCGGTGTTCTTTCGTGGCCTCTGCTTCAGTTCCTGTCTCCAGACCTCCCCTGACTTCCCCAGTGATGCAGTCAAAAGATGAAATAAAGCCTTTCCTTTCTGTGTTGCTTTCGGTGATAATGTTTTATCATAGCAGTGGAAAGCTAAGACTGTACCAAAGCACAGCCAGAGCACCAAGAACTGCCTCCGCTGCCCCCAGCCAACTGCTCTGGTGCCCCTGGTTATTTTGGAAATCTCTCCATACCAAGGCTCCAGGTATCAGGACCACGCCTTGTGGACCCCACTTAGATGTCACTGTGATAGCGCTGTGTTTATAATATGTTAAAATTCTTTTCAATTATATAAGTCAGGCATGCTTTTTTTTTTGTAAAAACAAAAGGCAGTGTCACCTATTTTGAAAGAGAAAGTTACTATAATAGAGCCTAAAAGCACATTTTTCAGTCATATTCATAATCAAATATATCCCTCATTTAATTGATGCCACACAAAGAGATATCATTTTGCCAGTTTTTCATGCAGCCTGAGTCTTGTCCTTGGAAGCTGGCTATGTGTCCTGATCAGTGATGCAGCGTGGAGAGGAAGAGGCGCTGGGGAGAGGTCATAGTTGCTTCCAAAGGCCGTGACTTTATTTTTGTTTATTGATTGATTTTTTTTTTTTTGCCATGCTAGAAGCTGGGTTTTGTTAATTTGTTGACTTTTTTGAGAACAGTCTCTCTGCATAGTCTGGCTGTCCTGGAACTCAGTCTGTAGATCAGGATGACCTTGAATTTGTAGAGAGCCCCTGGCTTCTGCCTCTGGAATTTTGGGATTAAAGGCATGTTCCATGTCCCACCATACCTAGCTCCAAGCTGTTTTGGGGGGTTGTTGTTGTTTGTTTGTTTGTTCTTTCAAGACAGGCATTTTCTGTGTAGTCTTGGCTGTTCTGAAACTTGGGTTATAGATGAGACTGGCCTCGAACTCAGAGATCTGTCTGTCTCTACCTCCCCAATGCTAGGATTATAGGCATGTGCCACCACTTCCTGGCTTTTTTTTTTTAACAGTTTTATTTATGTGTCTTTGTCCATGTCTGTGTGTGATGTCATATGTGTGAAGGTGTCTGAGGAGCCCAGAAGGGAGTGTCGATCACTTGGAGCTGAAATTGTAGCAGCTGTGAGGTACCAGACATAAGTGCGGGGGAACCGAACTTGGGTCCTCTGGGTGAGCACCAGAGTTCTTACTCTCTGAGCTGAGTCTCCAGCCCCACAAGCTGTTTTTATGTGGCACTCTTTGTAGGTGAGCCACATCATGACAGGATGTCTGTCCTCTCTGACTGGGAGTCAAGCTGGGTGTATCCGTCAGGGAGACATGGGTTAGAGGCAGTGCGGGTGTCAATTCCTACTGTGTGCTGAATGTTTTTTCTTCCCTCCGAGGAATCTGAAGTCCAGTGAGAAGAATAGGAAAACTCCAGCGAGGTATCTACACAGCAAGGGTGATACTGTGTGAAGGCCACATGACATCCACACGCAGACACCGGCAAATATAAATGAATATGTTGGTACCCGGGGTGAGAGAGAATATCTGAGAACCCCTGGAGCAGAGTCCTGAGAAGGACTAGTTGGTAGCTGCAAGAGACCCAGCAGAGTCAGGGCAAAGGATTGCATAGGCATGGTGACAACAGGAACACACAAGGCTAAAAGATGGGACAGCATCCAAGTTCAACTGTGTGGCCTGACGAAAGCATGTTAGGAGCTTGGGGAATGTAGACAGCACAAGGATGCTATCTTCTATTTTCACAGCACTCTATAGTCATCTCTTTGTCATACACTTTGTCATCTCTTATCTTGATTGGACCATGTCATAGATATGGCACGTGAGCAAGTGGCTTGGCTATAGCCTTGCAGGAAGTCGGTACCTGGCCTTTGGTCCCTGCTTCAGGGGTGATGGGAGCTGAGGGCTTCTACTAGCCTCAGCTGTGAGCCACAGCTACATAAGCCACTGGGGCAGTGCTGGCTCTGGCTGGGCCTCGTGGTGTTTAGGGTGTGGGAACGGTGGGAAGGGAAAGGCCTGAGTGTTTTTCCTACTTCGCTGCTCACCTTTCTCCCTGTGGTGGTGTGGGCTGCTCATCTTGGTCTTTTGGCCTCGGGGCACTCCCTAGATACTAGAGGCGCAGTGCTTTTAGTGCTGGAGGCTGGAGTGAGTGTCCCCTGGAGAGTGGCTTTCTACTATCCTCTGATGGGTGTTGGTGGCTAAGTCCCCCAGCTCTTCCCTCTTCTGTGGGATAGCTACAATGTTTCCAGAGCTGCCAGTAGAATCAAGCTCTAGTTGCCGGTGGATCTACTGAATCTCAGTTGTATGGGATGGAGCTGTTTAACCTCTGTTTTCATAAAAATAATTTATAAATGGTTTCTGTTCAACTTCCAAGAGCTAGTTTCTGCCCCCTTGGGGGCGATATTGCCCTTGCTGAGGACACATCTTTTAGAGAGACTTAATGTAAGAGCAAGAGTCAGAGAAACTGCATGGTTGAGTAAACAATAAAAAAGTAGCCCTGGGTCTGGTGGTGCACGCCATCTCCTTAGCTCCCAAGCTTTATTTGTTATTAATTTAAAAAATTTCTAGTTAAGAGTATTTTATAAATCTGGGCGTGGTGGCACATGCCTTTAATCCCAGCACTCGGGAGGCAGAGGCAGGTGGATTTCTGAGTTCGAGGCCAGCCTGGTCTACAAAGTGAGTTCCAGGATCCAGGACAGCCAGGGCTATACAGAGAAACCCTGTCTTGAAAAACCAAAAAAAAAAAAAAAAAAAAAAAAAAAAAAGAGTATTTTATAGGCACGGGTACTTTGCCTGCATACATGTCTATATACCACACACGTGCAGTGCTCATGAAGACTAGTAGAGGGCATCTGGTTTTCTGGGACTTACAGAATGCTAACTGCCATGTGGGTGCTGGGAATCAAGCCCTAGTCCTTAGAAGACCCAGTGCTCTTAACTGCTAACCCGTCTCTCCTGCCTCTAATTAGGTTTCTCTGTCTCTCTATCTCTCTCTGTCTCCATCTCTCTCTGTCTCTTGATCTGTCTCTGTCTGTCTCTGACTATCCCCCGTCTCTCTCTCTCTCTCTCTCTTTTAACAATCTCATGTATCTCAAACTGACCTAGAATTCACTATAACCTAAGATTCCTGATCCTCCTGCCTTTACCTCCCAAGTGCTAAGATTATGGGTGTCTGTCACCATGCCTGGGTTCAGGATATGTTTTTTGTTGTTGTTGTTTGTTTGTTTGCTTTTCCCTTGAGACTTTTGCACATACTACGCCTGGAAGGAATGTTTTCCTAGCTCTTTTGCATGCTCACTTCTGTGGGAGAGAACACAGCATAGGAATCCCAGTATTGGGACACCAGGCTTCCTGGTAGAAGGATGTATAAACAGACTTGAAGGAGTAGCATAAGCGTGGACACTGTGTCTGGTTAGCCTTCCTTACTTCACTGGCTGAATGGGATAGTCATCCTGCATGCTCCTGGCAACATGAACTATTTCTGACTATTCAAGAAATAGCCCTTAGCTACATGATGTAATTCTCTAAACCTAGTCAGTTCTTTAATAAAGCTGGGTACTGTGGGTGGGGAAGGGTGTACAAGGAGGGCTTTTTCTCTCCATCAGTGAGGAAGGTATACTGCCATGGTGTGTGCTCATTGAGTATTGACAAATTCAAGGATTGGTGGGTAGAATGATAGAAAAATGAGTAGATAGAGAAATGGATAGAAGGGTGGATGATGGATAGATTAGTTGAATGGGCAGATCAGAAGGATGAGAAGGATAGATGGATGGATGGATAAATGCATAAGTGGATAGGTTAGTTGAATGAGAAGATCAGTGGAATGGATGCATGCATGTGGGGTGGAAGGATGCTTGGATGGGTGGATGGTTGGATGGATGCACTCCAGAAGACCATATGGATAAAGTCTGGGAAGGAAGCTCATGTCTCTTGAACATCTACATTTGTCTCCCTGCCTCTTCAGCTATACCTAGACCTAGGTCTGCCTATTGTATTTCACTTGGTCCTCAGGCAGACCCAAGAACCAGGATCAGAAATTCAGAAAACAGCCCATGCCAGAATATCATACTCCAGAAGACTTATCCAACCCTTTCATATAGATCCTCATGATGTGGTAACCCTCAACCATAAAATTATTTTTTATAATTATAATCCTGCTACTGTTATGAATCAAAATGTAAATATCAGGGCTGGAGAGATGACTCAGCGGTTAAGAGCACTGACTGCTCTTCCAGAGGTCCTGAGTTCAATTCCCCAGCAACCACATGATGGCTCACAACCATCTATAATGGGATCCGATGCCCTCTTCTGGTGTGTCTGAGAATGGTGACAGTGTACTCACATACATAAAATAAATAAATCTAAAAAAAAAAAAAAAACAACCCAAAATGTAAATATCTGTGGTTTTTGTGGTTATAGGCAGCCCCTGTGAAAAGGTTGACACTCCCTGCAAAGGGTCATGACCCACAGGTTGAAAAGCACTGGTATAAAGTATCTTACGTCAATAAAGAGAATTCTGCAGTAAAAAGTAAAGGGGGAAAGGGAGACAGGAAGCTTATTTGTTTATTTGTTTATTTATTTAGGTTTTTTGAGGCAGGATTTCTCTCTGTATACAGCCTTGGCTGTCCTGGAACTCACTCTTGTAGACCAGGATGGCCTTGAACTCAGAGGGATCAGTCTGCTTCTGCCTCCTAAGTGAGTGCTGGGATTAAAGGTGTGTACCATTACCAGCAAGCAACATTTTTGTATTACTTTTTATTCAGTTAGTACAGGAGTATCTAGAGAGAAGAAAGGGCTTCATTTACATCTTAACAGATTTTTTTTTCCCTGAGGCCATAAAAAAATGACAACTGGGACTGGAGAGTTGGTTCACGGATTAAGATTACTAATTGTCCTGCATTGCATAGGACCCACATCAGTCACCTCCACGGCACCTTCCAACCATCTGGAATTCCAGTTCCAAGAGACTCAACACTCTTCTGAACTCCTTGGGCACCAGGGGTGGAATGAGAGAGAGAGAGAGAGAGAGAGAGAGAGAGAGAGAGAGAAGACCTGGAGACATACACAGCTGTTTTTGTTTTTGTTTTGTGTATGTGCCTGTGTGTGTGTTGGGGTGTGCATGAGTGCACATGTGCAGAGGCCAGAGGTCAACTTCAGGTGTGGGTCCTTAGAAGCCAAACACATTATCATTCATTCTTTCATTCATTCATTTGTTTGTTTGTTTATCTATCAAGCCGGCTTCCCTCTCTGGGACCTGGGGGCTTTCTGATTGGTTAGTTTAGGTGGTCTGCCCCTACCTCTCAGCTCTGGGATTACAAATGAGCCATTACATCCAGCTTTCTATATGGGCACTGGAGACAGAACACTGATCCTTGTATTTTTCATGACAAGCCTCTCCCCAGTACCCTCTCACTTTCTGTTGTAGTTTTTAGTCTTTTGAGACAGAGTCTCTTTAAATAGCTTAGGCTGATAGGGAACTCAAGATCCCTGCCCGTCTCCCATGTGCCTACTCTATCAGGCTCTGACGAGTAGCTTCTTCTTCAGCTACCAGTGAATGTTGAGTCCATGTTATTTGTCTATTTAAGGTTCAATAGAGACCGTCTATATAATCTCCAAGGAGTGCCATTTTAAGGAACATAAATATGCACAGGGATGATGGTACCTACCTTTAATCCCAGAACTGAAAGAAAGGCAAAGGTGGGCAGATCTCTGTGAGTTGGGGGGCCAGTCTGTTCTACACAGTGATTTCCGGATCAGCCAAGGCTATGTAATGGCAGCAGAGCTACATAATGACACCTGTCTCAAAACCAACCAACCAACCAACCAACCAACCAACCAACCAAATAAAACAAGAACAATAACAATAAGTAAAAGCATAAAGATAAAATGAGGGAGTTAGGTAGTTGGAGAGGCGGATCAGTGGCTAAGAACTTGTATTACTCTTGCAAAGGTCCTAAGTTCTGTTTCCGGTAGCCACATCAAGCAATACACAGCCACTTATACCTCAAGCCTAGCAGGATCCAACATCTCTAGCTTCTGCAGATACATGCACACATACACACACACACACACACATATATATATATACATACACACATAATTAAAATAAATGTAAACAATAAATACAAAGAAATATCAAAAATAAAATGTTTCTGTGTGAATGAGAGCGCATACCTTTAATCCTGTATTCTGAGGCAGACAACAGTGGATTTCTGTGAATTTGAGGCTAGGCCAGCCTGGTCTTCATGTTCAGTTCCCAGGATAGCCAGCCAGGCCTACAGAGACAGGACCTGTCTTAAAACAAACAAACAAAATATAAAAATAAAAAGGGAGATGGAAGGAAAAAGAAATGCTTGTTTTAGGAATGAACCGGTTCCTTTCATTTATAATTAGCTATTTTTTTTCCCTCAGCCTACTGCTTTATGACTCATTGAGTTCCTTATAAGGAACACCAAAGACATATTTAAAAACCTGCATCTTATAAATAGCTCTGTATAAACTAGGAATTCCCTAAGTAAACACAAAGAAGTCACTTGAGTGTGAAGCATGCGTATGGTTCTGCGGGGAGGAGCCGGTGAGGAGGAGACGGTGGGGAGGAGACGGTAAAGATGCTGCCGAACCAGGAACACTGGCAGGTTAAAGACGGGCGGGGTGGGGGTGGGGTCTGTGAGAGGAAGGGAGACGTTTGCAGCACCTCCAGAGTTAACTATGCCCCCACCCCCAGGGTAGGTAGATGAGTGCAGAAAGGTGGTCGGTCAGTGGGCAACATCAGCTGATCGGCTAAGAGTCCCTGAAGGCTCTTTTGGATTCTTAGGGCATTGTTTAGTTTCTGCCTCTGAAGGTTTAAAGCAGACACTTGAGAGGATTCAGGATATATTTATATTACAGAGCTTACTGAGAATTAGGTATTATTTACAATGTTTTAACGACATTTCTGGGGTCTGGAGAGATGAGTCCGCGGTGAAGAGCACTTGCTGCTCTTGCAGAGGATCCTGGTTCAGTCCCACATCGTGGCTCACCACCTTATCTCCAGTTCCCGAGGACACAACCTCCTCTTCTGAACTTGGTGGGTACAGAGTGCACATACAGACATTCAGGAGAAACATTGACAAGTCAAATAAAATACTAAATCTTTTCAAAGTTTTACATTTATTTATTTTGTGGGTGCTTATGGGGGAAGGGGAAGGCCAAGAGATACACCCTACAGTGCATGTGTCATGACACACATGTAGAGACCAGAGGATAACTTGGTCAGTTCTCTCCTTTCCTCTCCTTTCATCAAATGGGTCCTGGGGATCCAAGCCAGTCTGTCAGGCTTGGCAGTAAACACCTTTACCCACAAGCCACCTTATCAACCCTTATTGCAAATTTACAGGCACTGAACCTCTTATCTCTGTTTTCTTTTGTTGTAACAAAATATCTATGACTGCAATTAAGACAAGGGGTATCTTTTGTCTCACAGTTCTGAGGCTGGGAAATCCAAGGGCATAGCACTGCTGCAGGCCTGGTACAGCTCTCTTTCATGGCTGTAGGCAGAAGGACAAATACACAGGTTTGGAAGGGATGACCACAGGGCCAACGTGGCATTGTCACAACCCACTCTCACTATGTCCCTATTTAGAACAGACCCATTCTCTTGAGAGAGGCATCAATCCCTCTTGAGGACATGGTCACCACACAGGTCTCACTTCCAGACATATTACAATGACAGTACAATTTCAACATAGATTTTGATGAGGACAAACTATTGCCGAACTAGCACACTACTTTATCCTACGAGCTGACATTATGACTTCCCACTGTAAAGCTGAAGAAACAGAGCTTATGTTACTTGCTGAACCTTAGAAAATATAGTTCAATTGGAATTCTCTCTCCTCTCCTCTCCTCTCCTCCCCTCCCCCCCTCCCCCCCCCCCTCCTCCTCCTCCTTCTTCTTCTTCTTCTTCTTCTTCTTCTTCTTCTTCTTCTTCTTCTTCTTCTTCTTCTTCTTCTTCTTCTTTCTCTCTCTCTCTCTCTCTCTCTCTCTCTCTCTCTCTCTGCCTCAGATATGCCAAAGCCATCCAGGACTTCATAGTGATAGCCTGTGTTTGTCTCAAACAACAAAAACAGACTGGAGAGTCCCCTCACTGGGTAATATGTTTGCTGCACAAGCGTGAGAACCTAACTTTGAGCCCAGCACCCATGTTAAAAAAAATTAGAATTAGGTGTGATAGCATGATGTTGTAATTCCAGCACTGGGGAGGCAGGGACAGGAGGATCCTTGGGCTTTTCTGGCCAGCCCGTCTCACCTAAGCAGCAAGCTTCAGGCCAAAGAGAGATCCTGCCTCAAGAAACAACTCTTGCGATTCACCTTTGTGTTCCATACATGTGCACAAACATGCACCCGCATGGATGGATGGAGAACACACACACACCACACACATGCACATACACATACACACACACACTCACGCACACACACACCACACACACACACCACATACACACACACACACACGCACACACACATACACACACGCGCACACACACACCACACACACCACACACATACACACACACCACATACACACACACACACACACACACCACACACACACACACACCACACACACACACACCACATACACACACACACACACACACACACACACACACCACACACACACCACACACATACACACACACACACACCACACACATACACACACACACCACATACACACACACACCACACACATACACACACACACACACACGCACACACACACACCACACACACCACACATACACACCCACACACACACATTCCAAGTAAGCAAAAAAGAGCAATCCTGTCTTCTGAGCCTCAGCTTGCTGGTTTGTTTGGGGCAGGGCCAGCTGCCCCTCTATAGCCAAGCTGTCTGCATCCCTCAGCTCATTGCTTTAAAACAGTTATTTTATTATTTTTAAATGGTATCTGTGTGGGTGTGGGTGTGTGCACACAAGCACAGGTGAGTTCCCTTCAGAGGCCAGAAGAGGGCACTGTTCTCTTGGAGCTAGGGTTACAGGCACTTGTGAACTCCCAGATGTGAGTGCTGGAACTCAAACTTGGATTTTCTACAATCAGTTAGCACTTTAATGCTGGGCATAGAGGCGTACACCTTTAATCCCAGCCCTCTAGAGACAGAGGCAAGAGAAGCTCTGTGAATTTCGTGTCAGCCTGATCTACAAAACCAGTTCCAGGCTAGTCAGGGATATAGCATTAAAACCTGTTTCTAAATAAATAAATAAATAAATAAAAAAGAATGAGTAAACCTAAAAGGGCCATGAACCCTCT
This sequence comes from Mus caroli, assembly GCF_978045245.1. Lineage (NCBI taxonomy): Eukaryota > Metazoa > Chordata > Mammalia > Rodentia > Muridae > Mus > Mus caroli. The sequence goes on along the minus strand of NW_028227261.1, from coordinate 54,358,194 downwards.
TAACTACTAAGCCATTTCTCTGGCACTATCTCATTGCTTTTAAAGCTAATTTCTTGTCTATTGCTCAAATATAAGATTTTAAAATCAAGCGGTTACTTTCTTTGTTAAATTCTTTCAACTTTTGTATCAATTATCTTTCATCTATCTATCTATCTATCTATCTATCTATCTATCTATCTATCTATCTATCATTTATTTATCTATCACCTACCTATCTATCATTCATCTGTCTGCCTGTCTGTCAATCTGTCTGTCTATCTATCATCTGTCTATTGATGGGAGTTTGATGTGGGGGACAGGTGCATGTGCAGAGACTGGAGACCAACTTTGTGCTATTAGTTCTTTCCTTTCACCTTTTACCTGGTTTTCAGGAATCAAATTCAGATCTGTAGGCTTTTGCAACAAGGGCTTTACCTGTTGGGCCATCACACCAGCCTTCTACTACTGTTTGTATATACTCTCTGTACCTTGGTCCCTCTGTCCTGTCAATATTTACATTCTCGCCTTTCCCTCCCGGGCTGTGAACAGCTCTCAGGCAGCCACTGTGTCTCCCTTGGCTGTGCTGGCAGGGTCTTATCACAGTCCCTGTAGTATGTGACATGCTTTGCAGTGCTCACGGAGTGAACGGAAGGGTGGCATCTCTGATTGCTGGTGCTTTGTTGTGTTGGTTGTATCTTTCTGAAACCCAGAGGAAGCTTGGCCTGGAGCCATCAAGTTGATAACTACCTTACTGCAGACTCTGTGGCGTTAGGTTGCAGAGCAGAAGACTGTATCATGTGCTCTGCCCCTAGAACTATACCATAGAGATATACCATGAATGCTCTTCTATAGGCATCCTCCAGCTACTTTTCTTCACAGCAAAGAAAAGTGCCTACTTTACTAAAGTGCTTATTGAGAATTAGATTTTATTGCAAATACTTGTTAAAATTTAGGGAGTGAGAGGAGCTGGCTCAGTGGTTAAGAACACTTGTTGCTCTTGCAAGAGGGGTCGACTTGTGTGCTGTGTGTACTTTTGAATGCTTTAGGCTGCAGGTATACAAACTTAAGATGGAAGCCATGCATTCATTTTTAACTATTATTTTTCTATGCATGCAGGATGCGAGTGTGTGGGTGCACGTGTCGCAGTGTGGATGTGGAAGTCAGAGGGAAACTTCGGAGTTGCTTCTCTCTTCACCCTTGGTTCTGAGGATTGAACTTGGGTAGTTGGAATTTCTTGGCAATCACTTTATCCATTGAGTCATCTCGCTGGCCCCAGGAGTAATTAATTGTGTTGGACTAAATTAATAATGTCATGTTTTAGGCATCTTATAGCTACTACTTCATGTGTGTAATGTATGTGGAAGTACATGTGTGTGTGTGTGTGTGCATGTGTGTGTGTGTGCTCACAGGTGCATGTGTGTGGAGACCAGAGGCTGATGTTTGGTACCTTTCTTGAGTGCTCTCCACCTTATTTTTAACATGCTTGTCCACCGAGGCCAGAGCTCAGTGATTGGCTGGCCAGCGAGTCCCTGGGATCTTCCTGTGGCTGCCCTATACTCTTAGCGCTGGGGTTAAAGGCATGTCTCTAAACCCATGTTTTACCTCGGTACTAGGGATATGAACTCAGGTCCTCATGCTTGTGCAGCAGTCCCCAGTCCCCTTACTGACTGAGCCGTCTCGCCAGCCCCAACTATCTCTTTGAAACCTCAAAGTATCCCAGAGACAATGGTATTTTTATCCCTACTTTACAGATACTGACAATGAAAGTAGGGAGAGAGGTACCTGGTGCAAGTCTACACAGCCAGAGTGTAGTAGAGTGGTAGAGCTGAGATTCTTGCCCTGATACATCCTGGCCAAAGAGCATGCTCATCCTACTGTGAGTACTGCCTCTGCAGTGTTAAGAGCATGTTCATCCTACTGTGTGTACTGCCTCTGCAGTATAAGAGCATGCTCATTCTACAGTGGGCACTGCCTCTGCAGTGTAAAGATGGAAACAGTCCCCTTTTCACCACCAAGACCAGGAGGATCTGCCTGTCTATGGGCCACGATGTTTCCCCTCCCTCATTTTCATATGCATGTGTTGTGTCCTGTGTAAGAATGCACATATGCATGGCTTTGTTTTGTTTTGTTGCTTGTTTAGCACCTAAGTGCTCAAGCACATTGAGGCCTGAGGTTGACGTCTTCAATCATCATCTCTGTCATTTTCCACTGTACTGCGACAGTCTCTCAAAACCCAAAGCTTGCTGATACAGCCGTGAGCTTTTATCGTCAAGAAATCTATCACTGAGCAAGATTGCATTGGTCAACTTTGAAAGCATCCTGAGTGGGGAGGGGAGAGCCCTGCTCTGTTCTCTACTAAACCTTCATCTACAGGACCTAATTACACATCAGCAAATGCTTCAAGTGCATACTCTATGCCAGGGCTAAGAATTTGCTCTCTCTCTCTCTCTCTCTCTCTCTCTCTCTCTCCCCTCTCCCAGAGTTTACATCTGAATGGTTACTGTTTGAAATTCTGGCCAAAGCAATTGAGTTGGGCTTTTGATAAACAGCATAGTGTATCAGGAAAGAGGAATAGGAGGGTGCAGGACCAGCTGAAAGGCACAAGCACAGTAAAGGAGACCTAGAGACTTGTCATTTAAAGTTGTCAATGTAACCAATGACAAAAAGCAACCGGCATTTAATTAAATTTATTCTCATAGTTGCCAATAGGTCACCTCTGAAAGCTATAGGTCCTCATTGCTGCAAGCATCCAAGAAGAGGCTGCTCGTGATTCAGGAATGCTATTCAGAGAGACTGTGGAGCTGGGGCAAAAAGCATGGAGCCTTACCCCCATGGTGACTTCAGGCAAGCTACTATGCTCCTGTCTTCATATGTAACCAGGGGAAACATATCCCTCTAGGGATGTTATACGTCAGTGATCAAGTATTTTATTGGCAACTCCTATGGAGCTGGGATATGTGGCTTTTACACCCTTTTAGGAATATGATTCTGTGATTATACATTTGGCCTCTTTGGGTCCATTGTACATGGGTTCCTACCCAAGTGTCTTGGCTAGGGGATGGTGGGACAGCCTCTGTGGACCCCCAGATTCTCTTTTCTGGAACCTGGAAGGTTTTATGAGGTGGAAGAGGAGCATCCAATTCTTCTAGTAGGGATAACTTTCCGTGCTGAGCCAATGGTTCTTCACTTCATTTCATGATGGTCGTAATCCCCAGGGGATTTGCAATTTTCAGAGACATGCCTTCAGACCTAAAGGCAAAGAGATGAAGAAAAGAAGCCCTGGGGGTGTGGCTAGGTGGTTCGAGGCTTGCCCAGCTAACTGGAGGTTCTGCACCATGAAGACAAGAAAAACAGGGACGTGTGTGTGTGTGTGTGTGTGTCCGGGGTACTTAAAGAGCCATAACCAGGGCATAATTCTGTGAATATCCTCCTTTTATGAACAGCTAGTGCCCCAAGAGCTTCCTGAGCAAATAGGCTCTGCCAGTGGGAAATGTGATCTGATTTTTCCTCTTCCTTTGCCATGAAAATTTTCCACTCCCACTAGCAGCTCTTTTGGCTCAGAGCCAAGAGGCAGGAGCCTCTTTTCCTACTTTTCCCAGAGGCCCAGAAGTGGTTCCAGAGCTTGACTTTCTGGGCCTCCCTGATGCCACTGCAGCATGTTGGTGTCAGAGGTTTTATTCAGCCCAGGCAGAGGCCTGGAGCCTTCCCTTTCCCGTTAAGGTCTGTGCTATTGAAAAGTCAACCAGGGGACTCTTGTGGGAGATGAAAGGGGACCCTGGGTGTTAGAATGGGTTGTAGATATAAAGCACCAGTTTCGGACTTTTGTCTTCAAATGGGTGCTACATTTTGGTTTGCTTTTTATTTATCTGTTTTGAGAAAAGTTCTCACTAACACATCCTGGCCTCAAACTCACTATATTGGAGGATGACTGTGATCTCCTGATTTTCTTGCCTCTACCTTTTGAGTGTTAGGACTGCAGATGTGTGAGACCACACACCCTGTAGCCTTGGCTAGCCTGGAACTCACACTGTACACCAGGCTTGCCCCAAACTCAGAGATTCACCTGTCTTTGCCTCCTGAGTGCTGGGATTAAAGGATGTGCCACAACCACTTGACTTGTTTGTTTTATTTCTGAAAGAAGGTTTTACTATGTAGCCCTCTCTGGCCTTGAAGTTTGATATGTAGACCAGGCTGACCTTAAATGTGCAGTGAGTCACCTGCCTCTGCCTTCTAGTGCTAGCATTGCAGGTATACAATACCAGACACCTGTTTGTTTGTTTGTTTTGCTTTTGAGATGGAGTCTTGCTAACACTCTTAATCACTTACTAGTTCATTATTCAAGCAACTTTTTCATGCCTTGACTATATACTTGATTTTTATAATAATTGTATATTAATTGTCAGTCACCCCTGCCAGAATGCAATGTCTGGCTATATTCCCAGGGCTGGACCAAGAAGGCCTTCAATAAATGTAGTGACAGATTAAATGACTGAGTGGCTAGTTTGGTGAGAGATAATAAACACAATTCTTTCTGCAAGGGAAAGGGCTAGGGAAGGTGGCATGTTGGTGATGTGAGAGCCTTGAGCTGGGGTACATAATCAGAGATGAGACATAGAAGAGGGAAAAGAGTCGAGGGGACCAGATGGATACACTTGAGCCTGGACCAGGACCAGGTCACTTTATATGGACAGAGGAATGCCATAGAAATTAAGCAAACTGGAATAATGACAGAGTATGAAAGCCAGTGTGGAGGGGCAGACCTGAAATCCCAGAACTCAGGTGGCAGAAGCATGAGATATCTGTGAGTTCAAGGCCAGCCCTCTCTACATAGTAAATTCCAGGCTAGCCAGAGCTGCATAGTGAGACCCTGTCTTTAAATAAACAAAGTGTGTGTGTGGGGGGGGGTAGTGTTCTGAGCCTGGAGTTCCAACTAACCACTGGGTTTGGGATCCAGTACCACATGGAACTGTGGTCCCAACTCTACTTGAGACCTGCAGAGTCAGTCCCCTTCTCCTGCCAGATCACTTATCACTGAGCCTACCCATTTTGTCAATATGGGACCGCTTAGAGTCTGAACCCAGAATTGTAACCAGAACTTCAGCGATCCTTCCAACTATGCTGATCTGGGGACCAGCTGAAATTTGAATCCTGAAACTCAGAATGTCCCCAAGACCAAAAGCCAAACATCATTCATCTGGTGCACAGCTTGACAGATTGGGGTAAAGACAAAGAGTCAAACACCCACTCAACAAAGTCAATATCCACACTGGGATCCCATGTCAAAACCACAAAGGTAAACAACAAAGACAATATGCCTCCTCTGGAAACCAGCACCTATTATAACACCCCCTGAGAGATCAGCTTAGCTGAAGCACAAGAACTTCGAAATAGGAATTATGAATATGTTCAATGACCTTAAGTGGCTATGAAAAAATGTCTGAATGAAGACTATGAAAACAATTGAATGAAATAATGAATACAATTCAAGATATGAAAATAGAATTTAACAAAGGGATAGAATGGCTAAAGACAAGTCAAACTGAAGTAAAACCTGAATTGAAAAAAGTAGGAAGTGAAGGCTCGATGCCCCAGTGTAGGGGAATGCTAGGGCAGTGAGGCAGGAGTGTGTGTGTGTGTGGGTGGGGGATAGGAGAGCACCCTCATAGAAGTGGGGGGTAGGTGGGATGGGGGTTTGCAGGGGGGAAACCAGGGGAGGGGGGATAACATTTGAAATGTAAATAAATAAAATAACCAATAATTTTTTTTTAAAAGGAAAAGAAAAAGCAGGAAGTAACACAACAAGCTCAGAAGAAAGCCTCACCAACAGATGGAATGAAATGGAAGAGAAAATATCAAGTCTTGAAGACAAAGTAGAAGAAATGGATCAATCATCCAAAGACTATGTGAACTATAAATTAAAAATCTAGGCATTCAGGGAATCTGGGACAATATGAAGAGACCAAACCTATGAATAATTGATATAGAGGAAGGAGAAGAAACTCAAGTGAAAGCCACAGAAAATATCTTTTAACAAAAATCATAGAATAAAAATTTCAAATCTAAAGAAAGAGACTCCTATCAAAATGTATGAGGTATACAGAACACCAAACAGATAGGACCAGAAAAGAAACTCTCTTTGGCATATAAGCATAGAGAACAAAGATATGGGTAAAAAAAGAAGTCACCTAGAAAGACAGGGTCATTAGAAGAGCCTCTCAGTGGACTTTCAATAGAGATTTTGGACACCAGAAGGGCCTGGGCAGACATTCTACAAGTTCTGAAAGATGACATAATGCCAGCCCAGACTACCATGCCCAGCAAAACCATCAATATTAATTGAAGGAGAAAGAAAAACTTTTCATAATAAAAACAAATTTAAGGAATTTAAATCTATCAGCTTTACAGAAGGCACTAGAAGGACAACTTCAGTCTGATCAGGTTAACTACATCCAAGAGGACACAATAAATAAGTAATCCCTGAACAGTTTATCAAAAGAAGCCAGGTGAGTGACATTGTATCCCTCTTTCTGACTAGGAAGTTAATTTTGGATTTTTGAGATAGAGTCTCTGAGATATAGCCTTTAGCTATTCTGGTACTTGCTCTGTTAACCAGGCTGGCTTGGAACTCAAAGAGATCCACCTGCCTCTGCCTCCAGAGTGCTGGAATTAAAGGCATGCACCATGACACCTGGCTCAAACTTCTTTTTCCATTTATATATTTATTTGAGGGGAGAGGGAAGGGGAGGGCATACTACTGTACTGGTGTGGAGACCAGAGGACAGCTTTTGAGAGCCAGTTCTCTTCTTGAACTATGAGGGTCTTGGGGATCGAAGTCAGTTTATCAGGTTTGGGGGCAAGCACCTTTACCCAGTGAACCATCTCGCTGGCCCAATAAGCAATCTGGCTGGCCCTGGTCTAGAGTCTTGAGTATTATAAACAAGTATTGAACTATATCCCTGCCTAAGAAGGTTTTGATTCATTCATCTAAGTTATTTTTGGCAGCCAAGTGTCAGCCTCATCAATGACCTGGGACACGGGATGACAAGACAGATAAGGTCCCTAGGTGATAAGAGGGGGAACTTATCAGCAGACAACTTGGTTTGAATCCACTCTTGACTTATTGTATAATCATTGACCATCCAGTGATCGTGTATCAGTTTTTGTGACCTGTAAACCAGAGACAATACTGCCTTTTGATTGGTTTGCCTGTTGAGTTGCAAACTCTGACCTTATCATGTGCACAGCACTCAGCAAACATCAGATGTTAATGAGACTCCTTTGTTCACTTTGTAGCACAGGCTGGCCTGGAACTCACTAAGTAGCCCAAGAAGGCTTTGAATTCAGAATGATCCTGCTGTCTGAAGCCTAGAAATTGCTGGGATTTCCCCCCCTCCCCCCTCCCAGGGCAGGGTTTTGCTACACATGTAGCAGCTGGCCCAAAACTCACAATGTAACCCAGGCTGGCTCTGCATGGATGGGAACACTTCCACTCTTGGCTCTAACATGACTCTTCCTGGGGCTTCCTGTCCCCAGTGTGGAGATGGAGGTGAGAACATGTGTCCGCTTTTTATAGGTAAAGAAACAAAGGTTGGGAAGGTTAAGCAAACTTCCTAAGTCAAAAAGAAGGGGTAGGGGTGAAACTTTGCCCTGTTACAGTAACTTTTATTTGCCTGAAGTGATTGTCATCTCCCAGGTTACTGTAGCCTCAATCTGCTAACCTAGACCTAGTCCTGGAAATTTCTAGCCTCTTCATCTTATCCAGGCTTAGAGCGTTTTTTTTGTTTGTTTGTTTGTTTGTTTGTTTTAGCCTCTGAGACTTACTGAATAAGCTCACCTTTCCAATTCTTTCTGCGCTCTGGTTGGTTGGTTCAGCTCAGCTATCCTGGCTCAAACTGATTCAATCTGACTTCTCTCTCAGCCTCTGACTGAATTGCTCTGCTTGGCCTCAAAATTAACTCAAGCAACCTGTTCTAATCTTCAGGCTCCTTCTGGTTCTCTGGCTCCTTCTGTTTTCACCTGTATAATAGCTTGTTCTCTCTTCAGCCTGTCTCTATAAAACTCTCTTGGTAAAACTGCCTCCCCTGCCCCCCACCCTGCTCTTTTAAGTCACTTTTCCTTCCTGTCTCTTCTTGTAAGAGTTGGGCATGTCCTATCTCTGACTCAGTCTGTCAAATCTTTCTCTGATTCATCACTTTGTCTGCCCCTCAATTAGACATCACTTTCAAACATGGGTGCTTTCTTCTACCAACTAACTTTACTTTTGCTGTTAAAGGTATGTACTAAGGGTGTGTCTATGTTCCAGCTAGAGAAGTCTCATTGCTGGATTAAAATCCCGCTACATCTTCCCCCTTTCTGTTTAAGCTAAAAAGTTGTGCACAGTTTAACTATTAAATCTGAAACAATGATCAGTCCTCAAAATTTAAGTCTGAATGTCCTTAGGAAGATCTGTTGAGGGGATGATGCTTCATAATTGCAGTCCTGATTGTCTGTCTTCAGCAACAGTCCATTTCAGCATCAACGTTTTTTTCCCAATCTGCCTGTTTAATAAATGATTTGTCCTTCTTCAGATGGTTTGCCGAGCTATCTCTCTTGGGATTCAGGAATCACCACACAAACCACTCAGACTCTCCAGTCTGAGTTAAGCAAGAATAGTTTACTGACTGAGCACCCCAAGACTGATAGATCAGGGTCACAACCTAGACTTGGGAGCTAAGATTGGACCCTGAATGTTTTTCAGGGCGTTTATAAAGGCTAAAACTGCAAAAACAGAGCTCAGGTGCAGGGAGTGCTGCCTGGTGGTTGGCTCTGACTCAAGCTCTTTTGGCTAGCTAGACAGAGCAGTTCTAACTGACTTATTCTGAGTAAAGTTTATGGTTGTGAAATTTAAGATTAACAGACCTCAGAACGTACAGAACCTAACAGGGTATGTGGTCAGCTTGACTCTGCTCTAAGTCAAGCTATTTTTCTGTATCATTATTACAGCAACAATAGGAAATGTCTGGCAGGCATATTACAACAGCATGAAATGACTGGCAGGCATAGAACAAAAGGGTTACAGCTATGCTAGGGGTCAGGCCTTAACTCTGTCTGCAGGGTGGGGTCAGCTTTCTGAGTTGTCTGCATTGATGACTTCCTGTCTCTTCCTTCCTTGAGTCATGCCTTTCATGTGCAAGCTTCTCTTACTCAGATTGCATCTTTATCAATTTTGATGGAGCTCATAGCCTTTCATCCTCTGTGGAAATATAGACAAAACCTCTTTCCCAACTTAACACATTCCCTGACTTCCATTCTGATGTTAAACCATCTTTAAAATATACAGGTTGATCTAATTCAGCAATTTTTCCCCCCACAACCCAGTGTCTTTCAGTTAAGCGTATTCCCCCTTTTTATTTATCAAGGTATTATTAGATCTTTATGAATCCACATATAAACTAGACATTTAGGCACTTGCATTTGAGCTGGACTTCTCTTCCATCATCAATAGGCCATCTATCTTGATCTTCGATTTCATTAGGTACCATAGGCTCACAATTAAGCATTTTCTGGACTCTTTAGTTCCTCTGTCTTATATCTCTCAAGCCTTTGTAATGTCATAGCTAATTTTTCTTGTTGTATAGCTCTTTTAAAAATATTTTTCTGCTGGGCGATGTGGCACACGCCTTTAGTCCCAGCACTTGGGAGGCAGAGGCAGGCGGATTTCTGAGTTCGAGGCCAGCCTGGTCTACAAAGTGAGTGCCAGGACAGCCAGGGCTACACAGAGAAACCCTGTCTCGAAAAACCAAAAAAAAAAAAAAAAAAAAAAATTTTTTTTGAGAGGAAATATATAAACATCACAATTGAAAGTAGGGAGGGGTTTATTCCTGTGGTCACAGTTTCCATATAAGTACTGCTATATGGTTTTCAAAACTAACCTTTCTGTCCCCTCAACTCCTACCCTTGGTCTTAAGGGATCTGAAATAAAGTTTCTCACTTTTCTAATGCAGAAAGTCTGTCTATATAATGAAAATCGTCTTTTGGGGTGGGTTACTGTCTCAGAGGCTCCTATGCCATTCCTTGGGCTGGGCTCAAGGTTCCTGCTGCTTTGGAGTTTCTGAGTCTCTTGGTGGTCCAGATGAAATAAAAATCAAAGAACTGACGTTTCCTCTGGAGATAATCGCAGGTGAATTTCCATTCTGCGGCCTTCTGTCAGATGTCTCCTATCTGTGACACTTCAGTCAGATGTCTATTGCTTTCTGCAACATTGGTGGGTTTCCTTCTTCAATAACAATTTGTTGTTCTTCTAACCGTGTTGAGTGCCAAATGTAAATGTAACGTTTATTTTCCTGTGCAAACAAAGAACAGCCTCCTTGAATGAACAAAAGGAGAACCTTCCCGTCGGTCTGCCTCTGGGAGCCGATGGTGTTCGTTCTACGACTCTGCTCTGGAATAAAACAGGGAATGAGGCTTTTGATCTTTGCCTTCTAGTCTCTGGGTGTGGTGGCAAGTAGAGGGGTTGTTGCTTTGAAATCTGAAATATTATCAGAAGGGTGAAATTTTGAGGTAAGGTTTTCTGAGAGGATCCACACAGAAGGGTAAAGAGAGATGGTTAATTCCCAGGATGAAAAACACAACCCGACGCTCAGAACACTTTCACTGCACTCGGGAATCATCCTCAGGAGCGAGTTATCATCGTTTGTTGAGAAAGTCACTTGGCAAGTCAGAGTTTGGTAAAGATGATGGCAGTTCTCTATACCTGCCAATAGGAGAGCTCTTTGCAGGAAGACCAAAAGCTCTTGGTTGCCCTGGTGGTGGTAACAGTGTGAAAAGACCACCCACCATCTGGTTATTTTATTAGATCACTGGAGGAGAGGGAACCCCTTTGCCTTAATAAAATCTCATGTGTCAAGAAGTAATTTGGCAAAAGAAATGGCTCCTCTTCACCATGGTTTATTTCAGGAGATTTCGGGGAACCGTCCCAGGCACAGTTCAGGCTGAAGAACTGCAGAGAACTTCCCAGGTGGGTGAAAATGATAACACTAACTACAAACAGAAGCGAGGCCGAGGCAAATGAACACAGTCTGAAACTGGGAGTTCCAATCAGAAAATAATAGCTTTCTGATTTCCCATGATGCATGTACTCCAGGAAGTCCTCAAACAACTCACATCAGAGAGAGGGGGTGGGGAGGGAGAGGGAGGAGAGAGGAAGAGAAAGAGGAAGAAGAGGGAGGAAGAAGAGGAGATGGCAATTTTACAGAGACGTGTTGAAGAGAGAATAAGCTAGACACCGGCGAAGAAAGAAGGAGCCAGAGAACCAGAAGGAGCCTGAAGATTAGAACAGGTTGCTTGAGTTAGTTTGAGGCCAAGAAGAGCAATTCAGTCAGAGGCTGAGAGAGAAGTCAGACTGAATCAGTTTGAGCCAGAACAGCTGAATTGACCAGTCAGCCAGAGCTCAGAAGGAATTAGAAAGGGGGAGGTTATTCAGTAAGTCTCAAAGGCTGATAATATTCCAGGCCTAGATAAGATTGTAAGAAGGCTAGAAGCTTCCAAGATTAGGCCTAGGCAGATGCAGTAGTAAACCTGGGAGATGACAATTCAGGCAAATAAAAAGTATTGCCCTCTGTCCCATTGGATATCAGACCACTGTGTCTGAAACCAAGCTGAATAGACTTCATGAGATTTCTTCTAAAGAACATTTCCTATATTCTATTGACTCTATTGGTACGGGGTGGTGTTCTTTTTGTCATCAGGTGGTGTCTTAGTTAGGGTTTTACTGCTGTGAACAGACACCATGACCAAGGCAAGTCTTATAAAAAACAACATTTAATTGGGGCTAGCTTACAGGTTCAGAGGTTCAGTCCATTATCATCAAGGTGGGAGCATGGCAGCATCCAGGCTGTCATGGCATAGGCAGAGCTGAGAGTTCTACATCTTCATCCAAAGACTGCTAGTGGAAGACTGACTTCCAGGCAACTAGGGTGAGGATCTTATACCCACACCCACAGTGACACACCCATTCCAACCAGGTCACACCTATTCCAACAAGGCCACACCTTCAGATGGTGCCACTCCCTGGTCCAAGGATATACAAACCATCACAGGTGGTAATTTGTTTGATTGATCCCTGTTACAACTCTTTATGAAGTTCTGGATCCATTCACCTTGGATTCCTGACCTTGTTCCTTCACCTTCCAAGAGCTAGGATCCCAGGCTGGTGACATGGTGCCTGTCTAGATATGGAGTTCTTAGGTTTTGTTTCCCCAAAGTAAGCCTAGAAGCTTTGGAATCAGCCATGCTAGGCTGCACCCCAGTGCTGGCCCTGGCTCACAATGGTACTTTTTGGAGACAGGGTTTTACTCAGCCTTATTTTGAACTCATTCTGTAGCCCGGGCCAAGTTTTCAATTTATTAAATTCTTGTGCTTTTAAGAGAGAGTCTCACTTCGTGTCTATCCCCAGCTGGCTCAGAACATGATATGTAAACCAGCTGGCCTAAACCCATGTCTGAGCAGTCTTCTCTGATGAATACCCTAAAGCTATCATGGCTGCTTACTTACACATAACTCTTGCCTTCTACTTAAATCTAAACCATGTGTCAGGATTCCCTATTGTTCCTCTTTCCAATGCCCTCACACTGAATACATCTTATTCCCTTTTTTCAATATTAGTTTCTTTCTTACTCTTTTTATTGGATTACTGAGAACAGGTGGCTGAGCCCAGCTTGTCAGGGCTGCCAGGTTCAGAGACTCTGACCCTAACTCTTGTAACAAACTGTCAGTGAAGCCTTCTGGAGGAAGCTAGAAGCCATGCACAGGAGGGGCAACCTGCCTCACAGTCGATGAAACAAATCAGCAGAAATTCTGCTTGCTTGTTTTTGTATTTGTTTGTTTGTTTTTTAAAGATTTATTTATTTTATGTATATGAATACACTGTACCTGTATTCAGACACATCCAGAAGAGGTCATTGGATCCCATGAGAAATGGTTGTGAGCCACCAGGTGGTTGCTGGGAATTGAACTCAGGAAGAGCAGTCAGTGCTCTTAACTGGTGGGCCATCTCTCCAGCCCCTACTCACTTGTTTTAAACTTTGATGTTGCAGGCACTTTTCTAAGAAAGAAGGGTATTAGATTGGGTTCCATGGCCTTCTCTTTGTAGTTTACGGGGTTCTAAATGTGAAGCAAGATAGCCAGTACAATTCTAACCTAGAGACAATATGAAAAACCTGCTGTGTGTTTAACTCTGTTGTAGAGCCAGGCAGAGGGCCAGAGTGGGTGGGGAATAAGCTGGACTTTGAGGGTTGAGCAGGTACCCCCTTCTTATTGACTGATTTTATTTTTAATTTTAATTAAAAATATTTTATGTATATGAATGTTGTGCCTGCCTGTAGGTTTGTGCACCACATGTGTGTCTGATGCCCGCAGGGGCTAAAAGAGAGCATCAGACCTCCTGGAACTGGAGTTATACATGGTTGTGAGCCACCATGTGGGTTCTGGGAATCTAGGGTCCTCTGGATAAGGAGCCAGTGCTCTTAACTGTCAAGTCACCTCTCTTGTCCCCTGTTTAATTTGTTTGTTTGTTCTTCTTTGTTGGTTTAATTTTTTGAAACAAGTTTTCTCTATTATGAAGCTCTGGCTATCCTGCAACTCACTGTGTAGACCAGGCTGGCCTTGAACTCAGAGATCCACCTGCCTCTGCCTCCCTGACTTCTGGGATTAAAGGTGAGCTTCACCATCGCCCAGCTATTTGTTCTGATTTGGTTTTCAAATAACGTCTTACTACAGTGCTTTGGAGGACCTCTAACTTGAAATATAGACCAGGCAGGCCTTGACTCAGTTTCACAAGTGCTAAGACCCTGCGTTACACCTCCATGTCTGGTTAGCGGCCCCTCTTTAGTCAGATAATGAGAATATCCAAGGTCTGAAAGGGACAGATCTGAGAGGAAAAGAGCTGGTCGGAGTAGGTGAGACACAAACAGAATGGCATGAGATGAGAGTACAGAACCTGTTTAATCATCAGTGGCTGCTTGCTGGCCAATACAAACATGAGATAGTATGCTTTTCCCTAAAGATGTTGACAGCTGGTCTGTGTAACAGTCAGCTTTGTGTCACTGTAATGAAATGACAGACGTTGGCTACTTATGAAGTAAGAAGAGGTTTATGTTAACCTATAGCTCTGGAGAGTCAAGTGTAGTGTCAGGTAACTGTGGATGGTAATGTGAGTCTGGGGACAGAAGGAAGAGGGCGATGGGAAGGGGGAGAGAAACAGATGGAGACAGATACATGCCTTCTGAATGTGTGGCTCCCAGTGACCTACGAACCTTGCAGAAGGCATCTCTTAAATACCCATAGCGCCTCTCGGTACCTCCCGCCTTGTGAAGCAGGCTTTCCCATACTGACCTTTGGGACACATTCATCAAAACACAGCCCAGGTGATTCCAGTAGATTTCTGGGACTTGACCTAAATGAATAGTGTCAAGCAATACAGATGAGGCAATTTATGTTTATAGTTTTTATTGAATAAATGCCCTTACTCAACATCCATTGACTGGCTGGGGCAGAGGGAGGGTGGTACATGCATGCACGAACTTGGGAGGCTGAGTCAGGAGGATCAAGAGTTCAAGGCCATCCTTCCATATGTAGTAAGTTTGAGACCAGCCTGGATTGTATAAGGCTCTGCTATGAAACAAAACTAAGATTACCCTCTTTTACTTTGAAAAGCTTCCTGGCAGACATATTTAAACTTTTCCTGATTTTGGATTCCTTGATCCTGGTAGTAGTAAGTTATTAAGACAGAATCTTGCTACATAGCTCCAGCAGGTCTGGAGCCCCTTACATAGAACAGAGAGGCTTCAAACTGTGGATCCTTCTGCCTCTGAGGGCTGGGATTACAGCTGTTACTCCACATCTGGCACAGGGACTCCTGACTACCTGTATGTCCCCAGGGTTGGCTCAATGGCTGCTGCTACAGGGCTTCCGTGTGCATTATTAAATGAACAAATGTGGCAGAATCAGTTGGCAATTAAGTAACTCACCTTAACCAGAAATGCTGAAATGTTTTCCACTCATGACCCCCCATATATTAGGCATACAAGTCAAACAATGAATTGTAATAATAGAGATATTAATTTAAAAACAATTTTAGTATATGTATAATTTTTCAACCTATTAAAATGAGATAAATCTGCATACTAAGGAGATGGACATGATTGTTTATTGTTCCATAAAGAAGTAACTCTCAGCTAGGAGTGGTAGTGCATGACTTTAATCCTAATACTCAGGAGGCAAAAGGAGGTGGATCTCTGTCCGTTCAAGGCTATCCATCACTATCTACATAGTGAGTTCTAGGACAGCCAGAGCTACATAATAGAGGAATCTTGTCTCCCAAAATTAAACCAAGAAAACCCACAAACAACAAACAACGAAATCTTGCTGAGAGGTGGGCTCTCCTAGCATTTAGGAGGTAGATATAGAAGGACCAGGAACTCTAGATCATCCTTGGTGATACCCGAGGATATCAGGTTATCTTGGACTACTTGAGCCTAAGGTTCAAAAACAAACAAACAGCCAGCCAGCCAACCAAACAAGAATTTTGAATATTTGATACCCTTTTCTGAATATTTGATACCTCAGAACTGAATAAAAATGGATCCATAAAGACATCAAAATAGCTGCTCTGTGGGTGGGAAGAGAAAGCAAGGACAGGGGACACTTTTCCAGCTAAATGGGAACGGGACAGAGGGGCCCTTGTAAGCTAGGATGGGGCTTGTCAGCAGACAAGGGAGCCTAGATGCTAGCTTTGAGTTTAACAAGTTAGTAGGCATCATAGCTACACAGTACAGGTGTCCCTCTTGCCAGAGATAAAGATAATGATTCTTCCTTACCAAGTGGGAACTTTCTTCAAGCCCCTGAGAGAAAGGTGGGTTTTGTCTAAATGCACTACCTTGAGAAAAGAACTTTCTTGGGGGAGCCACACAAGGACATAGACCTTTCTTTCAGATCTGATGAACATTTTGATTTATGCTAGCCACTTTTGAGAATACCACTTCCTATAGATACATTTACAAGAGTGCTGGGAACTGAACTGCAGTCTTCATGCTTGCACCAGAGGCACCTCACAGACTGATCTAGCTCCCCAGCTCCTGGAAAGAAATTATTTAGAAAATAACTTAACAGTTAGCATTTCTTACATAACTTAATGGAAGGGTTAAGATTTTTATTTTTTTTCCTGCTGGAATTTAATCTAATCTAAATTTAAAGTTGTTCAGTGTCTCTGGACACTGAGAAACAAAAGCCCAAGGCTTACATCTCATCAAGAGGACACAAAGCCTATGGCTTCAGACACTGTTCAATGTAGATGAGGAAAGAAACTGATGTTGCCATTCAGATCAGAGGGGAGAAAGATGACACAAGACGCCACAGAGGAGACTGGTGTCTTGGGGATTGAGAAAGATAATTCTAAGTTTCTAAATAAGGTTCCGTTTAGGCAAATGAGGGCTTTTCAGGAAAGGTAGTTTTAATGTGACGATCAGAACCTGGAATCTGGATGTTTCCCCTTCTGCTGTCCTCCTTGACCCATAAAGCTGCTCGCTAGCTTCAGGGTCAGCAAAGTGTAGTTTATGACTTTAGAAAAAGAGAATGAGGATGTGCCCTCCAAGAACTCACAGTCTCAGAATAAATGGACTAGCCGGGTGTGGTGGCCCAGGCCTTTAATCCCACCACTCCTGGGGCAGAGGCAGGCGGATCTCCGTGAGATGCATGTCAGCCTGGTCTGCATACTGAGTCCAGGCCATCTAGGGCTACATCGAGACCCTGTTTCAAAAAACAACAAAAAGGAGATTTCCTACTGGGTTTTACAATTTTATTTCGTTTTATTTTATGCGGAAGGGTGTTTCATCTGCATTTACGTTTGTGTAGCACACGCCTTCCTGGTTCCTGCGGGCGGTCAGCCCCCTTGGACCTTGAGTTATAGATGGTTGTGAGCTGCTAGGTGGGTGTAAATGGAACCTGGCTGTGTCTTCTGAAAGAGCAGCCAGTACTCTTAACTGCTACCGAGCCATCTCTCCATCCCTCTACTGGCCTTTGTCTGTGTGTGTACACATGCGCACACACATGCACACACACACACACATGCAGAGGCAGAGACAGAGACACTCGCTTATGTAGCCCTGGCAGGCCTAGAACGCACTCTTCTGGCCTTAAACTCAGAGATCCATTTGGTGCTTTCTTCCCTTTGTTAGGATTAAAGTTGTGAGCCACAATGCCCAACTCTGCTGGGCTCTTTAAAGAGATAAAGTTAGGTTTGTGGGTTTTTTGTTTTTTGTTTTTTTTTTTTCAGAATCGTGTCAAGGTCAACAGCTTCAGGTTGTTCTTTCCAGAATGCACTTCTGTTTGCCAACTGTCTTTTTTGAGGTTCCTGGACAAACAGCCAAGTTCCTTACCAACAGCACCGTGGTTCCTTCCTGTGGTGAGCTATCAGAGCCCTCCTGATGAATGGAAGTCCCAGGGAAGGTGGCTCCCTTTGCATTTTGGGATAGGGTTTCTCATTGAACCTGGAACTCATTAGTTTGCCTGGATTGGTTGGCCAATAAGCCTCGGGGATCCTGCCTCTCCTCCTGCCTTCACTATGTCCAACCATTAATACACAGGTGCTGGGGACTGAACTCAAGTCTTCATGCCTTGGTGGCACACACTTTGCAAGTGAGCCACCTTCTGGCCCTCAGCAAGATGTTTTAACAAGCTCTCTAGGTGGTTCTGATGTAGGCTCTTGTCTAACAATCCCCGTAAAGAACTATCAGCTGTTTTTATTACAGAGCATATGGCAAGAGCCTAAGAGATGTAAGCCCCCTCACACTCGAAGCCTTTCTTTTTGTTCTTCGGCAAAAGGCTCATCGAAGGAGCCCACAGTAACGTCTATAGCACACTGGGGTATTTTAGGAAATGAGTCTATGGAACAAACGTTGGCACAGGGGGTTGGTGGCCTGAGCGTGTCGTCTTGCCAAGACTGTGTGTGGAATGGCAACGAGGGAAGCTGGATTGGCAAGATACCATATCAGGCTCTGTCTCCTGCCTCCGTCACACACTACAGCCGGGAATCTAGGAGGCTCTTTCCCACGGAGTCCTCTCTACACTGCGTTTCACCATCTCTCAGTTATGCTCAGAATTCTGCAAAGGATTCCAGCAAAGCAGGCAGGCCCCTTAGGAAGGAGGTGGGACACACCGAGGTGGGCAAGTAGCAGAGATGGGTTTTTACTTTAGCAGTGTTTCTTGTAACTGCAGAGAAAATAGAAGGGTGTAGACGACAGACGTACAGGTGATTATCCCAGTACTTGGATGAGAAACTGAGGGCTTTCATGTAGCTTGGAAACAGAATTGAGAGAGTAGGCAGCAGGGCTTGGTGACCCATTACCATAATCCTGTTAGCAGCCTTATTTATAATAGCCAGAAGCTGGAAAGAACCCAGATGCCCCTCAACAGAGGAATGGATACAGAAAATGTGGTACATTTACACAATGGAGTACTACTCAGCTATTTAAAAGGATGAATTTATGAAATTCCTAGGCAAATGGATGGACCTGGAGGGCATCATCCTGAGTGAGGTAACCCAATCACAAAAGAACTCACATGATATGTACTAAGTGGATATTAGCCCAGAAACTTAGAATATCCAAGATATAAGATACAATTTGTGAAACACATGAAACTCAAGAAGAATGAAGACCAAAGTGTGGACACTTTGCCCCTTCTTAGAATTGGGAACAAAACACCTATGGAAGGAGTTACAGAGACAAAGTTTGGAGCTGAGACTAAAGGATGGACCATCTAGAGACTGCCATACCCGGGGATCCATCCCATAATCAGCCTCCAAATGTTAACACCATTGCATACACTAGCAAGATTTTGCTGAAAGGACCCAGATATAGCTGTCTCTTGTGAGGCTATGCCGGGGCCTAGCAAACACAGAAGTGGATGCTAACAGTCAGCTATTGGATGGATCACAGGGCCCCCAATGGAGGAGCTAGAGAAAATACCCAAGGAGCTAAAGGGATCTGCAACCCTATAGGTGGAACAACAATATGAACTAATCAGTACCCTCCCCCCACCCAACTCGTGTCTCTAGCTGCATATGTATCAGAAGATGGCCTAGTCGGCCATCAGTGGAAAGAGAGGCCCATTGGTCGTGCAAACTTTATATGCCTCAGTATAGGGGAACGCCAGGGCCAAGAAGTGGGAGTGGGTGGGGAAGGGAGGCGGGGAGGATATGGGGGACTTTTGGGATAGCACTGGAAATGTAAATGAAAAAAAAAAACCTAGTTAAAAAAAAGGCAGTGGCAAAAGCATCGTGAGTTCAAGACCAGCCTGGGCTGTGAAGAGAAGCCCTGTCTCAAACAAATCAAAGCAAAGGCTGAGGCATGTGGGAGTATAGGTTGGTATGTGAGGGGCAAGGTAAAGAAAGCCACCGTTTGAGGTGGTGAGCAGAGTTGAGAGTAATATATCCTTGGCAAAGAAGCCCTGGGATCCTCTGTCCTTCTCTTCCTCGGAGTACAGCCAAAGTCATCCTTTTCTTCCTCCTCTTCAGGGCGCTGGCATTGGAGCCAGTCAAGGTTTTAAAACTTTGGCTGCAACTATGGGGCCAGGATTCGATCATTTGTTGTTGTTGTATATCAAGCAAAAAGAAGAGCGTTGGGTATACAATAGATCTTTTTTTACTTTTTTTTTTGAGACTGGGTCTCAATAAGTAAGTAGTTCAGGCCCGCCCACAGCTTTCCACTCTTGCCAGGGCCTGCTGTGAACACTGGTGTAAACCACCCTGGTTTAAGGGACAATCTCAGGCCTTTTGATTCCCTCACAGGGATTAAAACAAAGAGATGTCCACTTTACACTGCTAAGTATATGAACGAATGGTGCGTACGTATTCCAAGCCTTCCTCCATCGGTACCTGTAAAGGTTGCATAATAAAATCACACAGCCTAGAATTGGACACAGGGTAGGCGCTCAACAAGTTGTGTTTTTCCTTCCCCTTGACAATAGACCGGGTCCCCAGGCGGTTCCTTTCTCTCTGGGCGTCTCCATCTCCGTTCGCCCCCGCAGCCTCAGCCTGGCCCCGGACACGCCGGGAGCGGAGAGGAGGGGGCGCGGCGGCGGTAGCGTGGAGCCGGCTCCCGGCTTACGTAAGAAGCAGCGAGTCCCGCGTGGCCAGCCGGGCAGAGGCGGCGCCGCCCAGCGGGATCCGGGCTAAGTCTGGCCGCGCTCCTTTCCACCGAGGTGTGTGTCTCCCCGGCTGCTCGGGGCGGAGGTGGGCCCCTCCAGTTGCGGGCAGCGGCCACTGTGGGGGGAAGCGACAGTCACCGAGAAGCGCCCGGCGAGCTGCTCCCACTCTGCCCACGTGCGGGGACCGGCAGGGGCTTCCCGGAGTTGCGCGCCTGGACTGGGCAGCAGGGAAGGACCCGGGTGGGTCTGACTGACCTCTGACCCCGGAGGGCCGAGCTTGCAGGCCGGGGGGGTGGGGGGGTGGGGGGGTGGGGGTGGGGTGGGGGCTGCGACGGTTCACCGGAGCGGCCGGGGCCCGAGGAGGTGGCGGAGGGCGGGGCCGAGGGGCGGGGCAGTCTTTAAAGCCTCTCCTTCCCCCTGTAGGGGTGGCAGGCGAGTCCCCGCGTGCGGAGGGTGTCGAGGCAGGGGCTGCCGGGCAAAGTGCGCGGGCTGCCGTCCTGGCCACCGCCAAAGCCATGGCTTCCAAACTCCTGCGCGCGGTCATCCTCGGGCCGCCCGGCTCTGGCAAGGGCACCGTTTGCGAAAGGATCGCCCAGAACTTTGGCCTCCAGCATCTCTCCAGCGGCCACTTGTTGCGGGAGAACCTCAAGACCGGCACGGGTGAGGAGCTAAGGCGGGGGGAGTGAGGGTAGAAACGAGTCTGGCGGGTTGGTCGGGCAGGGAGCAGGGCGGTCGCGGGCTCGGGTCCCCTCGGCGCCGGCGCCCTGCCCCCGCCCGCGTGTGCCCGTGCGGGCTTGTACGTGCCGCGGCGCATGCAGCCGGCCGCCAGCCTGCCCGCCCGCCCGCGCGGCTTAACCGCGCCCGGGGGAGGCCGAGGCTGCTCGGCAGCGCCTTGGACTGCAGTGGCCGCACGCGCGTGGGAAGGGACCCTGCACGGCAAGCCGAAGGAAACGCGAGCCTCTCGGCGGGGACCCTAACTGGCCTCTCGTGCCGCCTCCCGAAAGCCGAGCCCCTGGGTTCCCTGCTGTGGTCCTTCTCAGCCGCGGGTCGCCTTCCCCGGCGAGGAGCCGAGCACCGCGCCGCCCACCTGTGGGAGTCGCGGCCGCCGGCGCGCTGGGACTCTGCGGCTCGCTCCCCCACTGCCTCTCGCGCGCGCTGCAGCCTGGAGCTAAGTGCTGCGTGGCGGTGAAAGGCCTGTGGTCGCTGCAAGCGGCCGCGACGAACTGTCCCTGCTAACTCCCCTCCTCCTCAAGCCCAGCTTGGCCGCCTGCAGACCCGGAGACTTGTTCTAAAAGATTGCATTTTGAGTGCAGCTTTGCTGCAAGTGGCCTTTTGAGGTTATCCCTTGGCGGATGCGGTGAAGTTGGGGGTCTAGATCGCCCCATCACTTAGTCTCGCAAGTGCCTCCCTTCTCCCCTTTTCCTCGGTTCCAAAGAATGTGAGTTATCGGCGTGCTACTGTGGGGCGCAGATCATCCTGGGATGCTGATGAGTGTTAATGAGCAAACCCCTTATGAAATGTGTTGCTTCCCTGTTTCTGTTCTCATTTGTGTGCACGGTGGTTATGGCTTGTTATGGGTTAATTGTTAATAAATCTGCATTTCAGAAGCACCTAGGGTCATGAACAGGTGGGTGGAGGACAATGTTGGAAAGCGATTAAAAGCAACCACTTGAAGCATCAGAAAGGCTACTTATTCCTCTGAAGCAGGTTGCAAAAGCCAGCCTTTATTTGGACAATCAGGGATACTTTCCCTCATATGTGTGTCAGAGATAGAAGCGTTTGTGTGTAGTGGGTCTTCTAATAATCTAGGCAGGTACTGCACCACTGAGCGACATTCAAAACCGGTTTTAAATTAGAATTTAAAATCTTATTTATTTGTTATTTGAGTGTGGTGCTAGCTTTGTGCATGGGGAGCTCAAGCCCTCCGGCTTTCCTGTCAAGTGCCGTTATACTTTGATCCACCTCACCTGCCCTTAGATTTGAGATAGTTACTGTATCAGTACACTCCACTCCCCAGTGAGATCCTTTTTCTCTGTCGACCTTCATGCCTGTGTGAATGCTCGGGAAGCACTGTTCTCCTGAGCTCCATACAGGCGGTCCCCTCCTCTCTCATGGTCTTTCAGTATTTGAAATACAGTTTGGGAGGGGGGCAATACAGTTGGAGGGGTTGTGCATGGGGTTGGGATTCTCCCAGTAAGGATATATAGAAAGATAGCTGAGTCAAGGTAGTTTAAAACCCAGCACATTTCATAATCCTCTGCAGTTCCTTCTGGAATGGAAAGTTTTACACTGAACCTCTGGCTTGACTATAGGCATTTTTCTTTAATAATAATAATAATTCATCATCATCAGAGGGAGTCAGGTAGCTGCCTTTATTGGGTAGGCTGTCTGGCTTCACTCAAAGGCCATGACTTGATTTTGAAGTCACCATTTACTTCCATATAGTTGGCAGCCATCATGCTGAGGCAGTTGGGGAGTCTGGTAGCCTAATGGTCAGGCGAGCCAGTTGAGGAGATGCAGATCTCCGAGATGCTTCTCTCAGGTTGGAGAAGAAAGCTGTCTCCCAGGCTCTCCTGCGCTTGCTGTCGAACACGAGGGCAATGACTTCTGTTATCATTGTACAACTAGACCTGGATGCTGGAACTAGCTGTGTAGGTCAGGCTGGTCTCAAACTCTGAGATTCCTCTGCCTCTGCCTCCTGATCGCTGAGTTTAAAGGCCTGTGCTTCCCTCCACACATAGCTCTAAGATGAGAGATAGCTTATTTTTCTACTTAGGAGTTTGGAAAGCTTTTTATTTGGCTGTCTTTTGTTCTCCCCCCTCCCATTTTTTAAAAGGCTAATTTATTATTTTACAGGTGTGGATATTGCATCTCTATGCGAACCACGTTCATGCCTGGTACCCATAGTGATCAAAAGAGGGCATCAGATCCCATGAAACTGGAGTTACAAATGGTTGACATGTGGGTCCTGGGCACCTGATCAAGGTCCTTTTGAGCACCTAGTGCTCTTAACCACTGAGCCACCCCTCCAGCAACCATCATTATTTTAATTTTCTTTTTCTCCCCCAACCCCCGCCCCCTTTTTGGTTTCTCAAAACTTTTTCTCTGTAGCCCTGGCTGGCCTGAAACTCACTTTTTAGACCAGACTGGCCTCTGCCTCTGCCAAACTCCTGCCTCTGCCTCCCAAGTGTTGCGATTAAAGCCTTACACCACCATCACCTGAAATGTTTCTATTCTTTTAAATGCCTTTATTCCTCAACCCTTTTCTCTCATAGTAAAATTAAATGCTTTTTAAAATCACCTTTTCTTTCCTTCCGCCCCCTTGAACTAATTAAAAAAACTTGACCAGGGAAAAACCTAGAAATGAAAGACTTCTGTTTGTTTTGAAATTGGCTTTTTCCAAGTGGACTTGGGTGTGATGTCACTGAATGTCTCTAGAGATCTAAGTGAGGGGCTTTAGGGCCATTGTCTGTAATATAAACAAGGACACATTCTTCACTTTCTTTTCCTGTCACCTGCGGATTGCTTTTAACCTTCTAGGGAAGCCAAGAAACCTTCTGAACGCACAGTAGTTGACATCTGAAGGCGATGAGGCCCAGCAAAATCCAGTCAGTGGAATCTCGGTGACAATTTAAATTGGAAAGTAGCTCAGGCCATCTGCCGCAGCCTGGCTCTCAACTGCATGGCTTGCCTCCTGCAGCCACAGTCTGGCAAAAAGCTGCTCTGCAGGAAAGGGCCCATCTGACCTTGCTGCTCTGCAGGGTCTGTCTCCTTCCTCT
Organism: Mus caroli; assembly: GCF_978045245.1. Classification (NCBI taxonomy): domain Eukaryota; kingdom Metazoa; phylum Chordata; class Mammalia; order Rodentia; family Muridae; genus Mus; species Mus caroli. The sequence goes on along the minus strand of NW_028227261.1, from coordinate 54,334,255 downwards.
GCACTTACTATGCTGATGGCATCAGCTGTTTGTTGAATATAGCCAAAGGAAGACTGATGGCTGGCTGCTTCATCTACTGTGTTTGTGTGCCTGATGTGGGGGGTAATAAAGAAAATAATGTACGTATGTTATACCTTTTCTTTTGAGACAAGTCTGTGTGTGACTCACGGTGGCCTTTGATTTTCCTAGGTGCTGGATTAGAGGCATGTGCCAGGAGGAGCAACTTAATGTTGTGCCTCTTATTGCACCTTCTCCTTCCAGCACATTCTACCTCTGAAACTGGGCCCCGCCAAACCGTAACGCACCACAAGGGGTTCATGTTGTCAGGATTAAGGGTACAAGTCCAGTCAGAAATTGTGTCTTGTACCAGAAGTTACCTAGCCTGCTTCAGTTTGCGTAGTACTTACAAAGGACTTGAGATTAGCTTCCTGTTAGTTGTTTTCCCTTGGCCTTTCTTAGGTTGCCTGGAGCTGTACAGGCTGAGGCTTATCAAATACCTTATGTGAGGGCCCGCCCCCGGGTCTTCAGCTTGTATTTTCTTAGCACACACTGTGAAGAAATAGGAAGACTTGCCTTAACTCTCAAGGAGCTGGGCCGTACATTCTCTCAGAGGGAATATTATGCTCCCTCTACCCCTGCTCACGTGTGTGTGTGTGTGTGTGTGTGTGTGTGTATAAGCAATTGTGCATAGATGTACACACAAAGCTGGTAAGCTTTAGAACATATCCCATGGGGCTGGAGAGATGGCAGAGTCCAGAGCACTGCTGCCCTTCCCAGAGGACCCAGGTTCAGTTCCCAGCACCCCCATGGCAGGTCACAACTGTCAGTAACTCCAGTTCTAGGAGATCTGACACCCTCATATAGATGCACATGTAGGTAAAACTCCAGTGCTCATAAAATTAAAAAAAAAAAGTTTAGAATGTATCCCATCAAAAATTGCAATTTTGGGTGGGAATGTAGCTCGGTAGGGTGCTTGCCCTACAGTGACAAAGTCCTGGTGGTTAGAGTCCTGGCATTGCATGGGTGAGTGTCTGGTGGTACACCCCTGTAATGTTAGGACAAGGAAGGGCGAAGTCTCTAGGTCTGGATTAACAGGGCTAGTAAGAAGAAAATGTGTCCAGAAGGAACTACAAACCCCTCAAGAACTCTGGTATTTTGTGATAGCTTTCTTTGCTAAGTTTTATCTGAAGGATATGAAGATCCGGTTTTAGTGTTAGGCAGGCAGTGGTATTAGAAAACCAGGCACCTTTTAATAGTGGAGCCTAGTGTCTCACGGGTAGGAGAATTGGAGAGGTTCCATTTGGAAGCAAGCATCTTGGACTTGACTAAAGAAAAGATGTTCAAGAAGGAACCTGTTTCTGCTCTTAATTAATATTAACTGCAGCTCTTGCCAGGGTGTTGCAGATGGACTGACTAGCATTGTAAATGAGGCTGTGAGCTGATCCTCTCTGAAAAGATGACCTCGTTCAAAGGGCTCTCAGGCTTTTGGGTACTCATTAAGGATAAATGCACACCTTATGTAAGAGTGAATTTTTCCAAGAATTGAGGATAGAGGGGTTTGGAGACCTTAGTCAGAGTTCAGGATTACATCTAAAGCAGCTTTAAATGGTTAACCTTCTCTGGCTTATCCAGGGTCTTGGCTCATTCCAAGATTTCTAAGGTATGCTACATTCCAGTTTCCTCCTTGTTTGGCAAGACTCAGGACGAGGCCCAGGTGGATGAAGGGCGGGTTTTAAGTCTCTTGGGCTATGGAACTAGTGCAGTTGGTATCCTGCCTAGTATGCAGGAAGCCCTTGGCTTGATCCCTTGCTCTGTGTATACAGACATTTGGGTATAGCCTTGGTTTTGGGGAATCTAAAAAAAACCAAAAAACAAAAAACGGCTTTTGCCAGGACTTGATCCTCTGAGCCGTCTTCTCAAACCCCCAAACCCCACTCACTGGTCTTGAACATCTGATCTTGCTGCAGCCTCCTGGGTGCTGGCACTGTAGGCAGGGCCACCACTCCATGATTTATATGTTGCTTGGGATTAAAGCCAGAGCTAGCTCTGCACGCTAGGCAAGCTGTGGGCCAGCTGAGGTATATTTAAATTGTTTCCATAGGTTATTTTCATAAGCAAATAACTCAGTAGAATTTACATTGACAGTGTCATCACCTAATTTGCAGACATTCTCTAAATACCACTGACTTGTCTGCTAATGTATTTCCTGTTCTAAGAGCCAATGTAGTAGTGCACAGTTCATGGAGTCATTAAGTCTTCTTTGTCCTCTGTAATCTCGCTTTAATTTCCCCTTTTCCTTTATGAGTTTAAGTTTGTTGTTTTCGTTTTTAATTGTTTCACAACTTGGTTTTTTGAGACTGGGTCTTTTAGAGCCCACTCTGGCTTTGAACTGTGGGATCCTTCTGCCTTAGCCTCTAGAATGCTCAGATTATAGGTGTGTGCCATCTTGCCTGCCTTTCAGACCTGGCTCCAGTCTCTAATATCTGGCTTTGTGGTAGAACGCAAAGTTGTCTTTGGCTTCTTGAGTTTGTGCTGCAGTGTTTGAAGGCTAACGTCACACAGATAAGTAGTTGAAGGAGGATCTCATGGACTCTGGAGACATCTCCTGGATGCTCAGATATCCTCAGGCTGCGCTCTGGAGACCCATGGATTTAACTAGTTTTCTGTTGCTGGGAATTGGGGTTAGAGTTTCCTGGTAGACAAGCAGGCAGCAGTGAATGGCGTCGGGCAGTGAGTGTTCTGACCTGGGCAGTGTGGCTCTTAGGGTTCACAGCAGTGAGATGAGGTTGGTTTTCTGAAGGGCTGCTCAGCTTCAGGAGAGCCAGGAAGCAAGCAAGGAGTCACAGAACTGCATGCCTCGCTCCAGAGACCACAGGGGGATGATGGTTTTTGTAGTGTTTAAGAGGGGGTAGGATTGAGGAACCTTTTTTTTTTTTTTTTTTTTTTTTAAATAGGGTCTTGCTCTGTAGCCCAAGTTGGCCTATAACTCACAATGTAGTCTAGGATGGCCTCAGACTCTAGTCTTGCTGCATCAGTGTCGTGAGTATTGGGAAGCCATGCCTGGCCCAAGAACATTTTAAACAATTACTATCATCTAAACAATTGCTATCATCGACTGCATGCGTCCCTGCTAGTGTGTGTGTGTGTGTGTGTGTGTGTTTGCATGCCCACCTGTGTGTAGGTCAGAACAACTTGAGTTATTTTTTTCCCCCTTCCAACTTTAGGTGAGTTCTGGGGATCAAACTGAGGTTGTCAGATTTGTGTGGCAGGTGCTTACCCACTGAGCTACCTTGCTAGCCTTTGCCGGGCAGTACTTTTGAGGGAGTGTGTCCTAGTCAGGGTTACTGTTGCTGTGCTGCCGAAGCACCAAGACCAAAAGCAACGTGGGGAGGACAGGGTTCATGCGGCTTCCACAGTGCTTTTCATCGTCAGAGGAGGTCTGCACAGGAACTCAAGCAGGGCAGGAACCTGGTGGCGGGAACTGATGTAGAGGCAAGGAGTGCTGCTTACTGCCTTGCTCAGCCCGCTTTTTATAGAACCCAGGACCATCATCCCAGGGACCCTACCCGCAATGGGCTGGGCTCTTCCACATCAATTACTAATGAAATGTCCTCCTGGCTTGTCCACAGCCAGATCTTATGGAGGCATTTTCTCAACTGAGGCTTCCTCTGCTCCAGAGACTCTAGCTTATGTCAAGGTGACATAGAACTGGCCAGCCCAAGGTGTTTCTTGAACTGAATTTGACAAGTGACACCAGTTGTCAGGTGAGGAGATCAGCTTAATTGTTATAACATACCTGGGGACTACCTCTAGAGCTGCTGTCCACTAGTGTTCATGGACACACCTTATAGACCAGGTTTTATTTTACTGTCTTTATTAATACCTGCACTGTTAAAGCAAAGGGTTATTTTATCTTTACGGGGTTCTGCACATGCCAATCCTAAGCATTACAGCTGAGCTACACCCAGATCTAAGGCAGGTTGCTGCATTTGCTCCACGCCCCTTGCCTTCAGCTCCTAGTCTTTGTTTTTAAGATACACATAAAAGTCGTGTGTCAGGGGCTGGAAAGGGCCCCACAGGGAAGAGTACAAACTACTTTTGTAGAGGACCCAAGTTTGATTCCCTAGCACTCGTGGACAGTTCACAACTGCTCTTAATTTTAGCTCTGGAGGATCTAAACCTGCCATAGGGGTACTTCTTACACACATTTCAAATCTTTTAAATTAGTACAGTGTAGGGTGTTTTTTTTTTCTCTTCTTTTTAATTTTATTTTTATATTTATTTTTGAGACAGGGCTGGCTGTCTTGGAACTAGTCTGTAGACCAATCTGGTCCCAAACTCAGATTTGCCTCTTGTCTCCCTAGTCCTGGGAAAAAAGGTGTGCACCGCCACTGCCCAGCAATACAGTGCAGTTTATGGCCTTTTGAACTTTCTAGAGTTCAAGTGATGGCAAATAATCACGAAATTGTGGTTGGAATGGTTAGGATAGACAGTTTATGAAGGCATATTGGCCACCTATTTGCCAAACAAATTATTAAACGGTGTTATTTTATTCTGTATTGCTTCATGTGTGACTTGTAGGCATGGAAGTGTTATTTTCCTTATGAAGTTTTTTTGAGCTTTCCCCATGGGTCAGACATTCAAACATGGACTTCCTTTGAGCAAATTGACTTTTTAAAAAGCATCAGTAGTGATAAGACAGGTTTTAGGGTTACTCTCTGCACCGCCCCCTCCCCGACCCATTTAGTTCTCTTTGGCCTTTCAGACACGGTACAGAAGGTCTCATTTGTGCAGCCCCAAGAGGTCCAATTTGGATGGTTGATGTTACATTTTAACAGCCTCACCTCTAAACCTGAGAACTTTTGTACTAGAGAAATGGCCTGGCAGCAGGCATTTGTTTAGTGTGAAAATACTGCGGCATTAGTCCTGATCATCAGATTCTGAAGAGGCTAACGATTAATTATTTTCTAGACTTAGTACTTTAATAAACGTATAATTTTTTTTTTTATTTGTACCACTGACCAGGGTGCTTTGTAATTCTTGGTATTTGGTCCTAAGTTTGCAGGGAGTTTAACATCTGCCAGGGCCTGGGCTGGCCCTTTTCTTCCTGTTATAATTTACCTGCCTATGTACAAAGCAGCAGTTCTTGTTATATAATTCTAAAATAAGCAAATGTCCCCAGGGGTTGGGCAACTTGCCCTTCCTAGGTCAGACAGCTGGAGAAACTCATTCAAGCCTGGGGCTCATCTTTAGCTCGGATCACGTTCTTTATCTCATGCTACCTTCCTGACAACGCTGGAGGATCTAAGTAGGATGTGTTTCCCTCAAGTTTGTGATCGATGGGCCTCCATTGACTGCATTTTTGTTTTTGTTGATATTCAGTCTCGACATTAGATTGATTCTTCTACCACTCACCTGGTTAGAAATGCCATTTTGAGACAGAATCTTAACCTGTTTGCCTGCTAACACAAAATGTTTCGCACTGTAGTTTAAAGCAACAGAAATTTACTTCAACATTTCTTGGAGCAAGCAGACAGAAATAGGATCTTGCTATGTAGTCCTTACTGGCCTGGCCTGTAACTCAATGTGTAGCCCAGGCTGGCTGTGAACTGGATCCTGCCCCAGCCTCTTACCATGCTCAAATCATGGGTATGTGTCATGTTGCCTGGCCATTTCGTATGTATCTGAAAGCTGGCAGGTTCCGGGTACAAGGCACTATGAGGATCTGTGATTCTGGGCTGGCTTTCTGAGCACTGCTCATATGCTAAAGGGATGAAGGGGGAGGGCTAAATGCTGCTTAAAGCTTTTTGTTGCTGCTATTTTTGAAAATTTATTATATATATTTGTGTGGGGTGGTTGTGCACTCGGAGGTCAGAGGACAGTTTATAGGAGTCAGTTCTGCTGTGTGGGTGTGGGTATCAGGGGTTGAGCAATAATAGGTCATCAGACTTAGTGGCAAGTGCCTTTCCCTTCTGAGCCATCATGCTGACTGCCTGCCCTTTTGTTTTTGACGTTGTCTGACCACGGAGACCCAGGTAAGCTTTAATCACTTATCCTCCTGCCTCAGCTTCGCACTGAGTGCTGGGATTACAGGCCATGACACCATGCCCAAATTGTAAGTTGTTTCTCTCCCCCTTATATTGTAACTAAACTATATAGTTATACTTATAAACTACAACTGAGCAGTCCTCGGACCTTTTGTAATAGGCAAGGTAACCCCATGCTCAGGGGAGCTCGTGAGCTAATACCTTTAGAAGCCTCATCTTTAAAAGTTGTCATTGGCAATTATCTTAAATCTTAGGTGCAGGAGACGCATTTGACAAGCATAGCAGGTGGCAGAAACTCATGCAGCTTAGCTCTCCAAAAGTGTGTCGAGGCGCAAAAAGTTGGGATGGCAGGGTGGCACATACTCCAAATGCTAGTACGCAGGAGGCTGAGGCAGGAGGATTGAGAATTTAAGGCCAGTTTGGGCTGCTGTCTCAGGAAACAAGTTTGGTAAGACTAGAGATTTATAGATTTTTTTTTTCCAGAAGCTCTCTACCCTTGAGCCATTTTAAAATACTTCTATGAAGAAGGTAGCACCACCTCCATCCCCAAAAGGACCAAATAGGTCTAAAATAAACCATCTGTGGGGTTGAGGTAGAAATGAGTCTTCGCTGTAACAGTGTGAGGTTTGCAATATTGCGGGAGCCCACTGTTCCATCATTAGGCATTTGAGTCAGTTTTGTGCCAGAGCTAGGCATGGGGAGGCATGTATGCAAACCTTGTTCTCTGACCATTTCAAACTTATGGCTTATGATGGTTCATGTTGTAGGTCTCATGATGTTCCAGTGAGGCGTGGTGCTGTGTGCGTGCGTGCATGCGTGGGTGGAGTTTTGAAGTCAATGACCAGGTGGGCTGGGGACATTGCTCAGCCTTAACTTTCCCCTGGAATGCCTAGTGCCTCTCATTTTCTGAATCTGTTTTCAGCCTTGGCTTTGAAGCTTTTTGCACAGTTCCCACCACAGGTGGCACTTTTCTGGGACTTCTTCATACCATCTGTATCTTAGTTCATTTTCTTCTCCCTGTAATGGGTTCCCTTTGGTTGTGAATAATGACTTCAGTCATAGTCTGTCACCATTTAAATAGTAAGTTAATTAATAGCAGTTGCATTCAGAGGTTTTAGACATACCAGGGTAAAGTATCATTTCTTATGGTTTTAAAAAAATTTTTTTTAGATTTATTTATTTTTATGTATATGAGTACACTGTAGCTGTCTTCAGACACACACCAGAAGAGGGCATCAGATCACATTACAGATGGTTGTGAGCCACCATGTGGTTGTTGGGAATTGAACTCAGGACCTCTGCAAGAGCAGTCAGTGCTCTTAACCACTGAGCCATCTCTCCAGCCCCATTTATTATGTTTTATATCCTGTGTTAAGTATGCCAGGAAGATAGCATACCACAGTGATGACTGGTCACTGGAAGGCCACTACATCCGCCATGGGCAAGCATTGTACCACAGTGGGGACAGGTTGAAGTCAGGTCTTTCTGAGATGCTTGATCTAAGCTCCAAGTGGAGGAAGGATCTGCTGTTCAAACATTGGCAGGTAGAGTAAATCTAAAGGGAGAAGAGAGAAGATTGTGGCCCACTCCATTCATGAGATGCATGGAGTGAGTAAGCTTAAGGTTTAGTGGGTCAGATTGTCGTTATAAGAAATTCATTCCTGTTGCTGCTGTTAATATATAAACCAGCTTTACTGAGATAAAATTGTCCCGTTAAAAATGTTCAAATAAAGGGTCAGGGAGATGGCTCAATAGATAAAAGTGCTTGCCATGTCAGTTTGATGGTGACTTGAGCTCAGTTCCTGGAACCCAGGACCCCCGGTGAGAGGCTGGATGTGATGGCTGGCATGCATCTTTAATTCCAGTGTTCCTACAGGCAGGTGGCAAACTCGCCTGGAAGCTCCTGGGGCTGTTGTAGCACGTGCACAAGAAGACAGAGAGACCCTGCCTCAAAACAAGATGGCCACAGAGACTCGACGTCTGACATCCACACACTTCCCAGTGACCCACACCACAGAACAAAAATACTGTACTGTCAAGCTAAGTGTGGTGGCACAGGCTACACTCCCAACTTCAGAGGCAGAGGCAGAAGGGTGGGAGTGAGTTCCAGGCCAGCCTGGTTTACAGTGGGAGGTCTCAGCGGATGTAATTTAATTTAGTAAGACTGTTTCCAAATAAAGAGGTTGCAGCATGGCTCAGTAAGCTTGTCTAGCATGTAGGTGAGGCTGGCCTCTGTCTGCTCTTTACAGAACAATCTACAGAAGTCAACTGAACATGGGATCCTACATCTGTAATCTCAGCATTTGGGAGGCCGAGGCAAGAAGATTATGAGTTCAAGGCCAACATGACTTATGAGACCCCCTCTTAGAAACAAGCATCAACAAAACCCAAAACAAGTCAACATCAAAAACCCAAAAGAAAATCGCCTCCAGAGATGTACACAAGCCACATAGTATTCAGTGTATTTTACAGTGGTGATGCCACTCAGTGCCTAGTCATAATGTTTTCCTGATCTCAGAGAGTCGCTGACCGATAGCAGGTAGCCCATACTCATCTTGCATCTGGTCTCTGGCAGTCATTGAGTACTTCCTGTGTGTTCTGGCCTTCGATCTGCCTCTGCCTCTGCCTTCACAATGCTGGCCTTGCTCTGTTTTACATTCTTACCAGCAGTAAGGACCCACTACACAGTGGAAGTTTTGTCTGAATTTTGTTTTTTGCCTCCCTAGTGCTTATGACTGTATCTACACTAGAAAACCCATCAGTTCAGAGCGTCCCCAATGTTAAAATGGGTTCATTCAGTTCTTATTTTGGATATTAGTCTTCTTAAAGAGAGTGGCTGTTACTTCTTAGTTAGAATAGCCAGTGTAGATCGAATATGAGGTCTAGTTCCAGGTTTTTTCTTAAACGAGCGGTAACCATGGGTAACTAAGATATATCCTCCATAGCTAGATAACAACATTCTTTTATTTTCCAAAGGAAGGTTGCTTTTGGCTTGGTATCAACTCCAGTCCTTTAGTTTTAGGAAAATGAAGTCTGCAGCTTGGAGGAAGTACAAAATCTCTTTTCCACTGAGTTTTGTTTTGGGTTTCCAGAGTTCTTAGGGACTAAACAGTCTGCATAACAATGAACCTGGTAAGATGTAAGTATTCACTGTCTTAAATGTCTTAGAATTGGAAGGGATTTTGGGTCATTCTGCCCAACTGGCCATTTTACACTTGTTTCCTCCTGTGGCTGATAGCTCTCCCCCCAGGCATCTTCCATGGCTGTATAGGTCTGATCATTGGGAGATTTTCCCCTCATACAGAGATCCCATCCACTTGTCTAGCTTCTGTCTTCAGTGTCACACAAATTGCATCCACTGGCTCTAAAGATACTGAAAATAGTTTCAACCTCTTTGCCAACTTAAGTGGTCTCTTTTCCTGAGAAAAATAGCCTAGTTTCTTACACTGTTGATTTTGAGATTATATATCTAGACCTTCCTTCCTTCCTTCCAATCATGCGTGTGCTCGCCTGTGTAAGTGATTCGTGAGTGTGAGTGTTGTGTGCCCATGTGAGTGTGTTGTGTGTGTGTTGTGTGTTGCCTGTAGAAAAGCTATGCTTTTGATTTTGAATCAGTCAATTTGTTAAGAATGTTGTAGCAAGTGAAGGAATAAATAATAAGTTACAAAGAAGTAGCAGACAGGAAACAACATCAGATCAGGAGCTCATGTATGGGAGCACGGGCAGACAGACAGTGGAGCATTTCCACCAGATGGTACTATTGTCTATTCCGTGGAAAAGTGGCTACACTGGGAAGTCAGTGGTTCAGCTTCCCCAGGCAGTTGGCTGGACACACATCTCTGCTGGATGCATGTCTAAGTCCCTGACTTGATGGTGCTAGCTCTGCAAGCTCTGAATTGGGCTGCACCAGGCATCTTCACTAGGGATTGAGTATGAACACTTGATCTGATGCTGTTATCTGTCCACCAACTTGCTAATTATTTCTTTGCACATGTGTGTTGGTGCATGTGTGCCCATGTGAGTGCCCCAGTGTGAGTGTGTATGTTTGTATGCCTCAAGTGTGTGCACTTACCAGGGGTCAACTTTGGGTGTGTTGCTCAAGAACTATTCAGATGTTTTTGTTTTGCTTTTCTATAAGACAGGCTCTTACTGGGATCTGGGGCTCATCAGTTGGCTAGGCTGGCTAGCCAGTGAACCTCAGCAATCCAGCTGTCTCTCTTCCTCATGCTGTGATTGCAAGCACGTGCTTCCACGACAAGCTTTTTATGTGTATTGGACTTGAGTTGAAGCCCTCATGCTCACTGAGCTATCTTATCTACTTAGCTTGTAGATTCCCCTCTCCCCTCCCCTCCCCTCCCCTCCCCTCCCCTCCCCTCCCCTCCCCTCCCCTCCCCTCCCCTCCCCTCCCCTCCCCTCCCCTCCCCTCCCCTCCCCTCCCCTCCCCTCCCCTCCCCTCCCCTCCCCTCCCCTCCCCTCCCCTCCCCTCCCCTCCCCTCCCCTCCCCTCCCCTCCCCTCCCCTCCCCTCCCCTCCCCTCCCCTCCCCTCCCCTCCCCTCCCCTCCCCTCCCCTCCCCTCCCCTCCCCTCCCCTCCCCTCCCCTCCCCTCCCCTCCCCTCCCCTCCCCCCCTCCCCTCCCCTCCCCTCCCCTCCCCTCCCCTCCTCCTCTATCTTATCTACTTAGCTTATAGATTCCTCTCCTCCCCCTCCCCCTCCCTCCCCCTCCCCTCTTCTTTTCTTTTCTTTTTTCTTCTTAAGTCAAGGTCTTACTATGTTGACCAGGTAAAGGTGTGCCTTGGTTTGACTGTGTAGACTGGGACTCCCGATGCAACCTACGGTGCCTGGCCTTGAACAGCTACTGTCACAAATATGAAATGTGTGCCACTATACCCTGCTAGATTTTAGAAAACAAAAACCAACCATTTTACTATGACTCTATTTTGATGGCCAGCATCACCACCAGTGACTAAATGGGACCATTTTAGCTGTTCAGGGCTGTTGTATTCTACTTTCTCTCAATTTTCATGCTATTTCAGGTATCATGAAGATGCTTCTGCCCTGTGTAGCCTTGTGAAACCCTCTGGATACCCAGTGTGGTGGCTCACATTCGCAATCATGTACTCATGTACTTGAAGGATCAGTGCAAGACAAGTCCAGCCTAATCTGCAAAGTGTATCCCAGGCCTTCTCAAGATGGATGCTAGTGAGCTGCAGTCTCCCTCCCCTTCTCCCTGCTAAAGCTTGTAGGACTCGAGTCATAAGATACCAGCTATAACTACTTTAGGGTGCTCATATCGTCTATCCTTTGATTCAGGGCCTCTTTGCCAGGCCAAGAGTTTAGGATGATTGTGTAGAATTGATGACAAGAAATGCTGGGTGCTGGGTGTCTTCCAGTCAAATGCAGCTTAAATGTTGGGGGCTTTGATCAATGCATTAACAACAGATTATAACTAGCTCAGTGTTATCTGCAATTGTTAGTTTATTTGGATTGTGTCCCATGTATTACATGCATTATTTCTCATTTTGGTATGTGTATGTGCTTGTGTGTTTGAATCCATCTATGTGTCTGGAAGCCAAAAGTCAGCCTTGGGTGTCATTAATAACTTCAGGCTTCATCATCTTTTTTTAAGACTTAATTTTTCTAATATGAGTTTATTTATGTATGAGCACCATATGTGTACATGGGGCCTTTAGAGGTCAGAAGAGATGCTGGGTCTTCGGTAACAAATGATAGGCAATAAACCACCATATGGGTGGGTTCTGGGAATGCAACCCAGGTCCTCTGCAAGAGTAACCAGTGCTCTCAACATCTGAGTTTTCTCTAGATCTCCCCTTTTTTGAGACAGGGTCTCACTTTCTTGAAACTCTTGCTGGTGATGGAGCTCCAGGAATCCTCCTGTCTCCCTAGTGCTGGGATTGCAAGTACAAGTCGCCATGGTGACTTTCTGGTATTACTGAGCGATGTATTAAGCTCAGTCCCTCAAGCTTGCGTGGCAAGCACTTTACTATTGACTGAGCTGTCTCCCAGCCCTGTAGTGCTAGCTTTCTAAAATCCAAAACTATGTTTAAGTTAACTGTTTAGTAGAGCTCTCAATGGTACCCACCTCAGCTCTGTACCATTGGGTGAAGAGGCCAACCTTGGCTCACTTACAGATGGAGTGATGGTAGAGCTTCCTTGGAGGCTTAAGAGTGTTGACAGGGACTCCACCGAAAAGTAGTCTGCACAGGTGAGAGTGTGCACACAGAAGCGGACAGCTTCTGGGACAGGCGGGAGCCACAGAGCTTCTGAGGCAGTGCCCGTTTTGGGCTTCAGACATCCGACCACCTTCCTGGCCAGAGGACACCTGTCCACCTGGCCCGGAAGGCTTTTGCCTCAGGAACAGTGGGAGCCATCTTGGTTCTCGGACTCCGCCAAAAAGTAGTCCTCACAGGTGAGAGTGTGCACACAGAAGCAGACAGCTTCAGGGACAGGTGGGAGCCACAGAGCTTCTGAGGCAGCGCCCTTTTTGGGCTCCAGACATCCGACCACCTTCCGGTCCACTGCAGCACCAGGGTTCCTGGCCTGGGGAGTCTCCGGACACCCGCAAGGACCCACACAGGATCCCCCATGTGATCCTAAGACCTCTGGTAAGTGGAACACAGCATCTGCTCAATCCAATCACGCGGGACCTGAGACTGCATTAACTAGGGAAACAGATAACCCGGCCTGATTAGGGACACAAGTTCCATCTGGTCCACTCCAGCACCGGGGTTCCTTGTGTGCTGAGTTTCTGGACACCCCCAAGTTTCTCACAGGACCCTCCACGGGATCTTAAGACTTCTGGTGAGTGGAACACAACTTCTACCAGGAGGCAGGTTGGAACACCAGATATCTGGGCACCTTCCCTGCAAGAGGAGAGCTTGCCTGCAGAGAGTACTCTGACCACTGAAACTAAGGATAGAGCTAGTTTCCCAGGTCTGCTGATAGAGGCAAACATAATCACCTGAGGAACAAGCTCTAACCAGAGACAACTATAACAACTAGCTCCAGAGATTACCAGATGGCGAAAGGCAAACGTAAGAATCCTACTAACAGAAATCAAGACCACTCACCATCATCAGAACGCAGCACTCCCACCCCACCTAGTCCTGGGCACCCCAACACACCCGAAAAGCTAGACCCGGATTTAAAAGCATATCTCATGATGATGGTAGAAGACATCAAGAAGGACTTTAATAACTCACTTAAAGAAATACAGGAGAACAATGCTAAAGAGTTACAAGTCCTTAAAGAAAAACAGGAAAACACAACCAAAGAGTTAGAAGTCCTTAAAGAAAAACAGGAAAACACATCCAAACAGGTGATGGAAATGAACAAAACCATACTAGACCTAAAACGGGAAGTAGACACAATAAAGAAAACCCAAAATGAGGCAACGCTGGAGATAGAAACCCTAGGAAAGAAATCTGGAACCATAGATGCGAGCATCAGCAATAGAATACAAGAGATGGAAGAGAGAATTTCAGGTGCAGAAGATTCCATAGAGAACATCGGCACAACAATCAAAGAAAATACAAAATGCAAAAGGATCCTAACACAAAACATCCAGGAATTACAGGACACAATGAGAAGACCAAACCTACGGATAATAGGAGTTGATGAGAATGAAGATTTTCAACTTAAAGGGCCATCGAATATCTTCAACAAAATTATAGAAGAAAACTTCCCAAACCTAAAGAAAGAGATGCCCGTGAACATAGAAGAAGCCTACAGAACTCGAAATAGACTGGACCAGAAAAGAAATTCCTCCTGACACATAATAATCAGAACAACAAATGCACTAAATAAAGATAGAATATTAAAAGCAGTAAGGGAGAAAGGTCAAGTAACATATAAAGGCAGGCCTATCAGAATTACACCAGACTTTTCACCAGAGACTATGAAAGCCAAAAGAGCCTGGACAGATGTTATACAGACACTAAGAGAACACAAATGCCAGCCCAGGCTACTATACCCAGCCAAACTCTCAATTACCATAGATGGAGAAACCAAAGTATTCCACGACAAAACCAAATTCACACATTATCTTTCCACGAATCCAGCCCTTCAAAGGATAATAACAGAAAAAAACCAATACAAGAACGGAAATCACACCCAAGAAAAAGCAAGAAAGTAATCCCTCAACAAACCAAAAAGAAGACAGCCATAAGAACAGAATGCCAACTCTAACAACAAAAATAAAAGGAAGCAACAATTACTTTTCCTTAATATCTCTTAATATCAATGGACTCAATTCCCCAATAAAAAGACATAGACTAACAGACTGGCTACACAAACAGGACCCAACATTCTCCTGCTTACAGGAAACCCATCTCAGGGAAAAAGACAGACACTACCTCAGAGTGAAAGGCTAGAAAACAATTTTCCAAGCAAATGGTCTGAAGAAACAAGCTGGAGTAGCCATTCTAATATTGAATAAAATCGACTTCCAACCCAAAGTTATCAAAACAGACAAGGAGGGACACTTCATACTCATCAAAGGTAAAATCCTCCAAGAGGAACTCTCAATTCTGAATATCTATGCTCCAAATGCAAGGGCAGCCACATTCATTAAAGAAACTTTAGTAAAGCTCAAAGCACACATTATACCTCACACAATAATAGTCGGAGACTTCAACACACCACTTTCATCAATGGACAGATCGTGGAAACAGAAACTAAAGAGGGACACAGTGAAACTAACAGAAGTTATAAAACAAATGGAGTTAACAGATATCTACAGAACATTTTATCCTAAAACAAAAGGATATACCTTCTTCTCAGCACCTCATAGAACCTTCTCTAAAATTGACCATATAATTGGTCACAAAACAGGCCTCAACAGATACAAAAATATTGAAATTGTCCCATGCATCCTATCAGACCACCATGGACTAAGGCTGATCTTCAATAACAACATAAATAATGGAAAGCCAACATTCACGTGGAAACTGAACAACAGTCTTTTCAATGATACCTTGGTTAAGGAAGGAATAAAGAAAGAAATTAAAGACTTTTTAGAGTTTAATGAAAATGAAGCCACAACATACCCAAACCTATGGGACACAATGAAACCATTTCTAAGAGGGAAACGCAAAGCTCTGAGTGCCTCCAAAAAGAAACTGGAGAGAGCACTTGCTAGCAGCTTGACAACACATCTAAAAGCTCTAGAAAAAAAGGAAGAAAATTCACCCAATAGGAGTAGACGGCAGGAAATAATCAAACTCGGGTGAAATCAACCAAGTGGAAACAAGAAGAACTATTCAAAGAATTAACCAAACGAGGAGTTGGTTCTTTGAGAAAATCAATAAGATAGATAAACCTTAGCTAGACTCACTAGAGGGCACAGGGACAACATCCTAATTAACAAAATCAGAAATGAAAAGGGAGACATAACAGCAGATCCTGAAGAAATCCAAAACACCATCAGATCCTTCTACGAAAGGCTATACTCAACAAAACTGGGAAACCTGGAGGAAATGGACAAATTTCTAAACAGATACCAGCTACCAAAGTTAAATCAGGATCAAGTTAACGATCTAAACAGTCCCATATCCCCTAAAGAAATAGAAGCAGTCATTAATAGTCTCCCAGCCAAAAAAAGCCCAGAACCAGATGGGTTTAGTGCAGAGTTCTACCAGACCTTCAAAGAAGATCTAATTCCAGTTCTGCACAAGCTATTCCACAAAATAGAAGTAGAGGGAACTCTACCCAACTCATTCTATGAAGCCACAATTACTCTGATACCTAAACCACAGAAATACCCAACAAAGATAGAGAACTTCAGACCAATTTCCCTTATGAATATAGATGCAAAAATCCTCAATAAATTCTCACTAACCTAATCCAAGAACACATTAAAGCAATCATCCATCCTGACCAAGTAGGTTTTATTCCAGGGATGCAGGGATGGTTTAATATACGGAAATCCATCAATGTAATCCAGTATATAAACAAACTCAAAGACCAAAACCACATGATCATCTCCTTAGATGCGGAAAACGCATTCGACAAGATCCAACACCCATTCATGATAAAAGTCTTGGAAAGATCAGGAATTCAAGGCCCATACCTAAACATGATAAAAGCAATCTACAGCAAACCAGTAGCCAACATCAAAGTAAATGGAGAGAGGCTTGAAGCAATCCCACTAAAATCAGGGACTAGACAAGGCTGCCCACTTTCTCCCTACCTATTCAACATAGTACTTGAAGTCCTAGCCAGAGCAATTCGACAACAAAAGGAGATCAAAGGGATACAAATGGGAAGAAATGAAGTCAAAATATCACTTTTTGCATATGATATGATAGTATATATAAGTGACCCTAAAAATTCCACCAGAGAACTCCTAAACCTGATAAACAGCTTCGGTGAAGTAGCTGGATATAAAATTAACTCAAACAAGTCAATGGCCTTTCTCTACACAAAGAATAAACAGGCTGAGAAAGAAATTAGGGAAACAACACCCTTCTCAATAGTCACAAATAATATAAAATATCTTGGCGTGACTCTAACTAAGGAAGTGAAAGATATGTATGATAAAAACTTCAAGTCTCTGAAGAAAGAAATTAAAGAAGATCTCAGAAGATGGAAAGATCTCCCATGCTCATGGATTGGCAGGATCAACATTGTAAAAATGGCTATCTTGCCAAAAGTAATCTACAGGTTCAATGCAATCCCCATCAAAATTCCAACTCAATTCTTCAACGAATTAGAAAGAGCAATCTGCAAATTCATCTGGAATAACAAAAAACCTAGGATAGCAAAAACTCTTCTCAAGGATAAAAGTACCTTTGGTGGAATCACCATGCCTGACCTAAAGCTCTACTACAGAGCAATTGTGATAAAAACTGCATGGTACTGGTATAGTGACAGACAAGTAGACCAATGGAATAGAATTGAAGACCCAGAAATGAACCCACACACCTATGGTCACTTGATCTTCGACAAGGGAGCTAAAACCATCCAGTGGAAGAAAGACAGCATTTTCCACAAATGATGCTGGCACAACTGGTTGTTATCGTGTAGAAGTATGCAAATCGATCCATTCCTATCTCCTTGTACTAAGGTCAAATTTAAGTGGATCAAGGAACTTCACATAAAACCAGAGACACTGAAACTTATAGAGGAGAAAGTGGGGAAAAGCCTCAAAGATATGGGCACAGGGGAAAAATTCCTGAATAGAACAGCAATGGCTTGTGCTGTAAGATCGAGGATTGACAAATGGGACCTCATGAAACTGCAAAGCTTCTGCAAGGCAAAAGACACCGTCAATAAGAGAAAAAGGCCACCAACAGATTGGGAAAGGATCTTTACCTATCTTAAATCAGATAGGGGACTAATATCCAATATATATAAAGAACTCAAGAAGGTGGACTCCAGAAAATCAAATAACCCCATTAAAAAAATGGGGCTCAGAGCTAAACTAAGAATTCTCACCTGAGGAATACCGAATGGCTGAGAAACACCTGAAAAAATGTTCAACATCCTTAATCATCAGAGAAATGCAAATCAAAACAACCCTGAGATTCCATCTCACACCAGTCAGAATGGCTAAGATCAAAAATTCAGGTGACAGCAGATGCTGGCGAGGGTGTGGAGAAAGAGGAATACTCCTCCATCGTTGGTGGGATTGCAAGCTTGTACAACAACTCTGGAAATCAGTCTGGCGGTTCCTCGGAAAATTGGACATAGTACTACCGGAGGATCCCACAATACCTCTCCTGGGCATATATCCAGAAGATCTTCCAACTGGTAAGAAGGACACATGCTCCACTATGTTCATAGCAGCCTTATTTATAATAGCCAGAAGCTGGAAAGAACCCAGATGCCCCTCAACAGAGGAATGGATACAAAAAATGTGGTACATTTACACAATGGAGTATTACTCAGCTATTAAAAAGAATGAATTTATGAAATTCCTAGGCAAATGGTTGGACCTGGAGGGCATCATCCTGAGTGAGGTAACCCAATCACAAAAGAACTCAAATGATATGTACTCACTAATAAGTGGATATTAGCCCAGAATCTTAGTATACCCGAGATATAAGAGACAATTTGTAAAACACATGAAACTGAAGAAGAACGAAGACCAAAGTGTGGACACTTTGCCCCTTCTTAGAATTGGAAACAATCTCCCATGGAAGGAGTTACAGAGACAAAGTTTGGAGCTGAGACAAAAGGATGGAACATCTAGAGACTGCCATTTCCAGGGATCCATCCCATAATTAGCCCCCAAACGATGACACCTTTGCATACACTAGCAAGATTTTGCTGAAAGGACCCTGATATAGCTGTCTCTTGTGAGACTAGGCCGGGGCCTAGCAAACACAGAAGTGGATACTCACAGTCAGCTATTGGATGGATCATAGGGCCCCCAATGGAGGAGCTAGAGAAAGTATCCAAGGAGCCATACAGATCTACAGCCCTGTAGGTGCAACAACATTATGAACTAACCAGTACCCCGGAGCTCTTGATTCTAGCTGCATATGTATCAGAAGATGGCCTAGTTGGCCATCACTGGAAAGAGAGGCTCATTGGACATGCAAACTTTATATGCCCCAGTACAGGGGAACGCCAGGGCCAAAAAGTGGGAGTGGGTGGGTAGGGGAGTGGGGGGGGGGAGGGTATGGGGGACTTTTGGGATAGCATTGGAAATGTAATTGAGGAAAATACGTAATAAAAAAAAATTAAAAAAAAAAATAAAACTAGGGCAGTGTGGGCTAGAGAGACCCTTTGTGAAAGACAGAGGCAGGTAGATTTCTAAGTGTGGTACTGGATCCTTGCTAGATCTATTTCAATTGTCTTTAATGCAACAGTAAGTATTCTTATGCCTTTGCTTGATACCTTTGTTGAATGATTTGATTTCTTTGTGTATTTTATGTATATGGTACTTTTGTCTGCATGTACATCTGCACAGAAGATGGCATCAGACAGTTGTAAGCTGTGCTGCCATGTGGGTGCTGGGAATTTAACTCAGTATATTCAGCAGAGCAGTAAGTGCTCTTACTCACTGAGCTATCTCTCACCACCATCTCACACACACACACACACACACACACACACACACACACACACACACACACATATTGGAAACAGGGTTCTTCTGTGTAACAAACCTGGCTGTCCTAGAACTCTCTCTGTAGACCAGACTGGCCTTGAACTCAGAGATTCTGAGATCTGTCTGTTTCAGCCTCCTGAGTGCTCTGATTAAAGGCTTATGCCACCACAGCCTGGCAAGTGGTTCCACTTCTAAGGCCTCAAGTTTAAAGGTTTATCTCCAAAGCTCAGGTTACTCAGCTTTTAAAGGGCCCTGATAAGGTTAAAGGTTTCTTGTGAGGATGCTGCTGCTGGAGACTTGGGTTCTTTTTTTTTTTTTTTAATATTTTTTTTATTACGTATTTTCCTCAATTACGAGACTTGGGTTCTTGTAGCACAGAAGTAATAGAGAGGAGACCGGGGTGTGTGCAGGATCTGAAGGCAAGGCTTTTTATGGCTAAGGAGTGGGGATGGGGCAGGACTGGTAGAAACAGGCCTATGTTGGTTTGCCAGGGTGGGTTAGACACAGGTGGTGGTCGCCATGCTGACAGAACTCCACTGTTGTCTTTTTAAAAACTGCTTGTAGCAAGCCCTCGTGTAGTCTAGGCGGACCCCAAATTTTCCTTGATAGTGGCCGTGAACTCCTGATCCTGTTGCCTTCCTCCCCCATGTGATAGAATAATGGGCGTGTACCATTTGCCTATGTCTTCCTGGACTTTAAGGACATGAGGTGGGGGTGGTAACTTCAGGACTCTGGGTGTTTATTTTATAGCAGCAAGGACAAAGAGCATTTCAGTAGAATCTTAAGGCTGCCCTGGCTTTTCATCCCTTCTCAATCACCCACCAGATGTCTCTAGGCTCCGCTGAGTAGTCTTCATCAGAAGGAGCCTTCAGATCCCCGAGAAGGCATCTAAACACTTATCACCATCGTCCAGATCTAGAGGTGTTCTCTACAGCAAAACACTGGCAAACTATTTTTTTTCTTGTCTCAAGTTTATTTGTAAAAAAAAAAAAAAAAAAAAGCATAAGACACTGGTCATCTGCAAATAGTGTGTAGGTAGGTAGGTGTGTCCCAGCAGTCCATCTGTCTTAACACTGTCAGGAGCCTTTTTTATGGGGCTGTCACAGGGGCTTGGACTTCTCTGGGAGCCTGAGCTGGAGTTGAAGCCGAGACCTTAGCTGGAGCTTTGGCCTCTGCCTTGTTTGAACCTCAGGCTTTGGTTGGCAGAGCCTGTGCCCCTTGGCCATGTAGCTTCAAATCCACTTCCCAAGCTTGGGGTGAGCGATGAAAGGCAGACGGTCTGAGGCTAGGGCTCTTTGGCATCTTGGGCTTGATGGCCTGAGGCTTCACCAGGGCCTTGATGGCCTCTGCACATGCACTCACTGCCTTTGCATTGCTGGCCTGCATCTTCTTCAGGCCTTTCTTGTTGTGCTTCTTGGCAAAGCGCATGTTCCTCAGGAACTTGGGGTCAACACCCTTAAGAGATTCCTATCTTTGTGTCTGCTGGGGTTTCTTGCCTTGCCTTGCCTTGCCTCTTTTCTTTTTTCTTTTCTTTTTTCTCTTCTCTTCTCTTCTCTTCTCTTCTCTTCTCTTCTCTTCTCTTCTCTTCTCTTCTCTTCTCTTCTCTTCTCTTCTCTTCTCTTCTTTTCTTTTCTTCTTTTTTTTTGGTTTTTCAAGACAGGGTTTCTCTGTGTAGCTCTGGCTGTCCTGGAACTCACTCTGTAGTTCTGAGGCTGGCCTCAAACTCAGAAATCTGCCTGCCTCTGCTCCCAGATGCTGGGATTAAAGGTGTGTGCTTCTTGATGCCATTTCTGTGCCATTTGCAGGACTGGTTATGTGTGGTGTGGTTCTTGGATCTGGCCATGTCTGCACGGTAACCTGCGGCTCCCGCAGCACCTGGGACCGGAAGAGAAAGAGAGAGGTCCGCAGTGCAGCATGGGAAATAGGGCCGACACTGCTGGAAGGTCCAACTGATGGGAAACTATTATTAAGTCTGCCATATTTGAGCATCACTGTTGGCAGAATTTAGAGTTACCCTCAGATGAACGCCTCTGCGGGGGTCGGTAAGGATGTTTCCAGAGAGCTTTAACTGAGAATCACTTACCCTGTATATAAGTTGAGTGCCAGTGGGGCCCAGCATTCGTTCGCCTTTACCTGCGCCTAGTTCCATCGGGTTACCAGAAGGTGAAGAGTCAGATCTCAGAGTCACTTCTGCTGTCCTGCCTTGCTGGCCATGATGGACCATACCCTTAATATGTCAGCTGAAATAAATCCTCCTCCCCTCAAAAAAAAAAAAAAAAAGTGTTGACAGGGCTGTAATTGTTAGTTTAGTAATTGTTAGTGAGGCAAGTCAGGCACTGTTTACAGGGATGTGAGAGAAACCGAGAAATCTTAATAATGTACATCATTCAAAAAATTAAATCTCTGGGATGGAGAGATGGCTCAGTGGTTAAGAGCACTGTCTACTCTTCCAGAGGTCCTGAGTTCAATTCCCAGCAACCACATGGTGGTTCACAACCATCTGTAATGAGATCTGATGGCCTCTTCTGACATGCCGGCATATATGCAGATAGAGCACTCATATGTGTATATAAAAAGATCTTTTAAGAAAGTTAAATCTCTATTAATGTGAGCTTTCATGTGGGTGCTGGCACTGCATCCTGACTCTCTGGAAGAGCACTGTTGAGCAGTCTCTCCAGCCGCATCTTTTCTTTTCTTTATGTATGTGCATGTGTGGGTATCTTCAGAGGTCAGAAGAGAGGTTACTGGATCCCATGTAGCTGGT
The DNA here is from genome assembly GCF_978045245.1 of Mus caroli. Taxonomy (NCBI): domain Eukaryota; kingdom Metazoa; phylum Chordata; class Mammalia; order Rodentia; family Muridae; genus Mus; species Mus caroli. The sequence goes on along the minus strand of NW_028227261.1, from coordinate 54,312,369 downwards.
GTTACAGGCTGGTGTTACAGGGAAAGGATCTTAACTACTGATCTACCTCCCTGGGCTCGATAAACTTTAAAAAAAATTATAATTAAAAAAATCATGTGTATATGTATGTGTATGTGTTTATGTGGGTATGTGCACATGAGTGCAGTGCCCAAGGTTAGAAAAGGCCATCAGGTCCCTTGGAGCTGGAGTTAACAGGCAGCTGTGATCTGCCTGACAAGAGAGCTGGGAGCTGAGCTTGGGTCCTCTGTAAGAGAGCAGTACTTGCTCTTAACTGCTGAGCTGTCTCTTCATCTATGGAGAGTGCCAGTGTGGTGGCTCCTGTCTGTAATCCCAGCACTTAGAAAGCTGAAGCAGAAGGACTGCTGTGAGTTAAGAGTCCAACTCAGACTATATAATAATATATTCCAGGACAGTTTACGCTACAGAGTAATACCTTGCCTTAGGAAGGAAGGAAAGAAGGAAGGAGGGAGGGAAGGAGGGAGGGAGGGAGGGAGGGAGGGAGGGAGGGAGGGAGGGAAGGAAGGAAGGAAGCCTCCAACAATATAAGTAGTTTTAATATAGCAGTGAACAAAACACCAATGTTTTTGTCTATGTTTTTGAGAGAGGTCTTGTTGCCAAGCCAGGCTAGGGCACATGGAAGGAGGAGGAGGTGGCTGTTCACAGTTACACTGCTGGTATCCAGCATGGACACAGGTCAGGGCCAGAAATCCTTGGTGTCAGCCCACAGGGCAGGTAGCTGGTTCTGTAGGGTGCACACATTGCACCCAGCTCAAAATGCCAGTTTGAGGTGAAGGCCCCGGCATTTGAGAGGCTTAGTTAAGAGGGGAATGGGGAGTTTAGGGGCAGCCTGGCTTGTGAAGCCATGCATGGCTCTTCTATGGAGGTCAGAGAGCAGCTTTGGAAGAGCTTTCCTTCCATCATGTGGGACTCTGGGGCAAGGACCTTCCCCCACTGAGTCACCTTCAAGGCTCCAGAAGACCCAACAGACTTGAGAATTGAGTTGAAGAAGCACAAGTTAGGTCCTGTTTTGAGTTAGAATTTTTGTAGCTTTTTATTTTAGCTTTTGGCATTTCTTTCAGCATTGAAAAATATTTCAATAAATGCGCCTGCTGAGTGTGCATCTGGCATCGGTAGTGGGTCCAGTTATTACAGAAGCTCATGATAGCTGGAAGTTTGAGATAAACCTGAACTCAAGGTCTGTGTATGGGCTATGGAATGAATTTTTCACACAGGCACACACACACACACACACACACCCTGCCATGGACAGTTGTAATGGGTCCCATCATTACTGTTTGTTTGGCTAGTTAGGCTAAGGCAGGAGGCTGTGACTCTTCCTTGTCCTGTACTAGATAGAAGTGCTTTGAATGTCATTGCAGTGCTGACTGCCCCGACTGGTGTGCAGAGGAGCTATAGCCAAGCCCAGCCTGCTGCCTGAGACTGCTCTCCCCACTCTGCTGTGACTGTGAAAGGCAGCCGCAGATGGTGGACCAGCTCTGGCTGGGACTGCTGTTGGCTGCAGGATGCTCTAGGGATGGAAGCCAGGAACTCGCTGGAGCTGGCAAGTGGCGTTTCTGGGCCTTAAGAGAATATTTTTGTCCTTCTGGTTCTGCTGCTGTTTTACCTTTTATTGTTGTGGAAATAGTCCTCCTCTGTAGCTCAGTTTGGCCTGGAACTCACTGTGTAGCCTAGCCTAGGCTAGCTCTGAACCCCAGCCTCAGTCACTGTGACTGGCACTTTCAGTTATCTCTTAAATTTGTCTAGTGATGAGTGGATACTGAAGAGCCAGAAGTTGTAAAAACAAAAGGTCCAAGGGTTAGGAAGTGCACACCAGGAGTCTGTTAGAGTTCATCATGGTCCTCTGAGGACCTGTCCCCACTCACTGTGACAAGTTCTTGCTGTAGAGACCAGGCTAGCATGGAACTCGCCCTTCTGCTTTAGCTTCCCAAGATGCTAAGATTGTAGGTGTGCACTACCATGCCCAACCCTATAATTTCAAAGTACACATTTATTTTACTGATATCTACACAGAATCGTAAGTATAGTTGCTTTTAGGAGTTCATACAAAAGACAAAGAGTGAAATAGACTAAATATCACCAAAGTGGGCTTAAAACTATTGTCGTTTATTTTTTTGGTTCTAGCTGCTTTGCTTGCATATATGTCTGCACCAAGGCAGGAAGAGGACGTTGGATTCTCTAGAACTGGAGTTACAAAAGTTAGTGAGCTTCTAGCGGGGTGTTGGGAAGTGAACCTGAATCTTCTGGAAAGTAGCCAGTGTTGTTAACCACTGAGCCATATATTTAGCCTCTTAAATAACCTTGTGTGCACAGTTGCACAAGCATATGCATGCCAGGGCATATGTAGAGATCAGAGGGACAGTGTGTGGGACTCGTTTGACATTTTAAGCAAAGCACGGCACCTATTTGTACCCTTGAGGTGGAGTGACTTTGACACAACTTAGTTTCATTGGCTGCTTTCTTCACTTGCTGCCGTGGCTGGAGAGGGCTGTATCCTGCCTGGGTTTCAGTCCTCTCTGGAGGCTCTTAGATGTCCTGGTTTTTATAATGAGAAAGGGAGGGAAGTCACTGTTGCAAATATGTCACTCTCTCCGTGCACTCTTTGGAGAGCAGCCCGGGCATTTCTGACCTGTGTGCCTGTGGTGTTTTTCTCCTTTCTCTGGCAGCGGAATAAGTGTGAATGTTTTGAAGTGTCTCTAAAATTAGTCTCCCTGGTAGCGCATTCCACTTCAGGTACGCGCTATTTGAAATAGCAGTGTGGGTTTGAAGACCAGAGGTTTTAGAGTAGACGTATGGGTTGAAATCAAGGGGCTGGGGCCCTGTAGGCTCCTTGATGAATGTGGGAAGCACCTGGGGTGTCTAGGTGATCTAACACCTGTGGAATATAAGTAACCATGGGAATGGATTGTCCCTCCAGAGAGCAGGATGGCAGTGAATTGCTTCTTTAATTTTATTTCATGGACATGGATGTGTTTCTGCATGTATGTATGTATGTATGTATGTGCCACTTGCATGCCTGTTCCTGTGAAAACCAGAGGAGGACCTTTGGTTCTTTGGAATCGGAGTTAAAATGTTTGTGAGCCAATGTGTTGTGTCCTCTGCAAGAGCATCCAGTGCTTTTAACCACTGAGCCATCTCTTTAGCACCTAGTTTACTGGGTCTTACATCCATTGTTTTTTTTTTTTTTTCCTCCTCCTTTTGATTCTGGACCAGCTTGGCCTAAGATTTTAAGAGATTATTAAGTCAGCACAAATCCTGGTCACATGTTGAGTCTTTCTGGCAAGGCCTAATAGGATGTTTTATGTAGGGAATAGATGTCCTAACAGAACATTGACTAATTCTCAAGTCCTCCAGCATTGTCTGCTCCATTGAAAAGATGCAAATCAGGCTGGCTTTCTCAGTGGTTAAAAGCACAGACTATTCTTTCACAGGACCTGAGTTCAATTCCCTGTAATGACATTGCATGGGTCACAACTGCCTATATTCTATATTCAGCTTTAGGGGGATCTAACACTTGGTACCTATGGGCACCCAACACTCACATGTGCATCTCTACCTACCTCACCCACATAATTAAATCTTAAGTGGTACATGCCTGTGATATCAGCTGTTTGGGAGAATGAGGCAGGAGAATGAGAAGTTAAAGGCCATGGCTGCTGAGCTAGTTCAAGGACAAGACCGTCCTGGTGAACTTAGTGAAGGGTAGGGGATGTAACAGTGGATGGAAGAATTCTTTAGCATGAAACCCAGAGAAAAGACAGGACTCAGGCCCATCCCCTATTAGGTAGCCTTAATACCTTTTCAGATTTCCTGCTGCCTGGCATTCACTTCTGCCTTCTAGTCATTTCTGAATGGTTCCATCCTATGTTGGGCACTGTTCTTGTACCTTCCTTCCTTCAGAGTGCCTTGATAATGAAGTGCTTGTATTGACAGTTTACGGTGAGCAACACTGTGGCATGGCACACTGGAAATCACTGTCACCCATAAATAGCACTCCATCTAGCTATCGCCCACCTTGTCCTAGAGGTCAGCATGTAGATGTCCTGCTCTGCCGTGGCTGGAGGCTCTACGTTTTCCAAATCCCCTTTCCAGGCTTCCAGTACCTGCTGATTTCTTACCCAGATCCCCTACGGAACCTCCCTTGACTCCCTGGCTCTACCTCCTGGTCAAAGACCCATCTGCTTGTTCCTCGGACAGCCAGACTGGAGGAAGCAGAAGAAGAAGCTTGGACACTTGGTTTCTTAAAAACTTGATAAAAATTTTAGATCAAAGTTATCTTCCCTATAAGGATCTCTGAGAAAGGGAGGAACATTATAGGTATTTGAATCCTTTATTGTCATTTGTTTTTAATCTATCTATCTATCTATCTATCTATCTATCGTGAACTTGTGGGACCCAGTTTTCTACTGTTCTGTGGGTTCCAGAGAACAAATGAAGGCTGTCAGCCTTGTGGCGAACACATTTTCCTTTGATACACTTGCTAGCGTGAGGCTTTGCCTTTCTCTTGTCTAGGTTAGATCTTGGATGCTTAGTTTATATTTATCACTGTGGTTATCTTCTCCTCACTTCTTCTTCTTCTTTTTTTTTTTTTTATTTACAGCATTGAAAAATATTGATGGACCAGGCATGGTGGTGCATGCCTATAATCCCAGCACATGGGAGGCTGAGGCAGAAGTGTCACCAACTAGTTTCAGACCAGCCTGGAATACATAAAATATCTTGTTTTGTTTTTAAAGGAGATAGGAGCTGGAGTTTTTTTCTGTTTTTAAGAGCACTGGCTGCACTTGTAGAGGACCCAGGTTCAATTTCTGACATCCACATGCTGGCTCAAAACTATCTATAACTCCAATTTTAGGACATTCCATGCCCTTTCTAGTGTCTGGGCACTGGGTACATGGTACACAGATATAACATACAGGCAAAACACTCATACACATAAAATAATAACTTTAAAATAGTTGAAGGGGCATCTGGTTCCGCGAGACTTTATGTGACTCACTCAGCTGAGCAGAGTTCTTCCTCTGAGAACAGGGAAAGAGTGCTTCGGTAGAGAAAGACTATAGACCGAGAGTCAGTTACACAAGGAAGCTGGCAGGGAAGGCCTTTGAAGGCTTTGCTCTAGTGAGGGGTCTGCAGAAAGACTTCGGGATCCCATTATGGGAATCTAAGAGATGGCAGACAAGTTCTATCTCTGCGTTTGAAACTGCACACTAGGAACAGCAGTGTAACCACAGCTTAGCTCTTAGAAGACAGAAAGCAAAAATCCGTGTGTCCAGGATTAGGAACTGACTACTCTTACAGACGAGCATGCATGTAGCCAAGACACTTGGGCATCACGGTCTTCCTCCTCGTAGGAAGGCTTCACTTGATGAAACAAACAACAACAACAACAACAACAAAATACAAAAATGAAAGGGGGGAAAAGGAGGAGGAAATCAGGCATGACAAAAAGTTTATAGGTTTTTATGTAAAACATTTTAATTTTTGGGTTCAAGAGGGGAGAGGGGAGGGGCAGGATCTTGCTATGTAGCCCAGGCTGGCCTCACTTATAGCCCACCTGCCTTACTGTCCCTAGTATAGGTGTATGCCACCATGCTCACCATGCTGTTTGTTTCAAAAATCAAATAGTAGCCTTCCCCATAGTTGAGACAATTACTGGTCAGTCCTTAAATTTTGCCTTTATAATTTATTTTAAAGGCTATTTATTTATCTGTGTAACTATATGCCATATGTGTGGGTGCCTGCAGCAGCCAGAAGAGGACATCAGATCCCCTGGAGTGGAATTATTTGAGGTACCTGACATAGGTTCTGGGGTCTGAATCCAGGTCCCCTGCATGGGCAGCAACAGCCTTTAACTGTGGAGCTATCTCTCCAGCCCCAGATCCTTAGTTCTTAGTGACTACTGCTGTTGCTGAAGGGTGACTGACTGCAGGTTGGCCTGTCAGTGTACCACAGGGCCCCTCCGTGGCTAAGGAAATCCTGTGGAAAGTCTTGTCATCAGATCTTGCTCCCCTTCCCAGCCTGTTTTGGGAGGGTGTGTGCTGGGCACATTTTTAGTTCTCTGTCAGGTTATGAGAAAACTGAAGGACAGAGAGGGGAGAAGTCATGCCTGAGCAGCTGAGGCAGCTTGTGCCACCTGTGCAGAGGCGTGGAGAACAGTGGCTCTTCGAGCTGATCCACAGCCAAGACACTTGCTGCCCAGGGGTGGCTCGACAGCCTTCTGCCATGACTAGGGTCAGATGAAAAATGAAATTCCTCTGTTCTCTGAATGGGGGTAGTCACTGGACTGGGATCAGGTTTCAGGGATGCTGTCCCATCTTTGTTTGCAGAGAAAGAGCCCCAGGAAGGAAGAAAGTATAAAAGCCCACTCCTCTGGACCGCTGTGCCTGGTGTGGGTACCAGAACAGATTTGCAGCTTGAGCCTGAACACTTGCTTCAGTGCTCTGAGCCTGATAGTCCTCAAGTTCTGGCTGACTTCCAAAGCACTTACCCTTATCTGTTTCCTTGTGGTCTTCTGCTGCCTGTTTTTCTTGGCTGCCTGAGAGGCAGCGTGTGGTACTCCACCAGATGTTCATGGTGTGTTCTATGAATGCACATGTTCAGGTACAGAGCCAAGAAAATACTCAGGATGTAGATGTCTGCATTTCTGTGCCTAATGAAACTCTATCATCTTTTTATGATTTATTATGTTTTTTAAAATGAGTGTTTGCACTGCTCTTTAAACTAATAATTGATGTGCTATGGGAGGAGGCTCTGTGTGTGTGTGTGTGTGTGTGTGTGAAGAGGGCTTTGGAATTAAGGCATTTGTAAGATTACTGTGGGTGCTGGGATCTAAACTCTAGTCCTCACGATTGCCCAGCAAGTACTCTTAGCTGCTTAGCCATCCCTGCAGTCCCAGTGAGTTACCTTTTCAGCTTCTTCCTTAAAGAAATGAGGACAGGAATAGAGTTGAGACATGAAACCAGGCAGTCTGGCTATAAAATGTATGTTCTTTATCATTACAGTAGACTCAGAATCTTCTTCATAGCTATGAGTAGCAGATTATCTTTGTGGTACTAAGGAAAGAAAGTCTGTGCCTGATTCAGCAAGGCTGACTGAAGCTTGAATCCTGACAGTCTGAAAAGACGCATTTGGGCTAAGTACCACAGTGACTTACGGAATTTTTGCAATAATTTCTACCTCTAAAGGACTTGGGCTTGTTTGTTTGCCTTGCTTATTTTTGACACAGGGTCTTATTCTGTGGTCAGGCTGTCCTTAAACTCATGATGATCCTCCTGCTGTAACCTTGTGAAAGGTGGAAGTGGAGGTTAGTCACTCCACGCCCAACCTGAGAACGTGTGTGTGTGTGTGTGTGTGTGTGTGTGTGTAATGCACGAGCCTGCTCATGTGTGCGGCTTCATGGAGGCATCATCAGGAATCCTTGATTTCTAGACACCTTTATTGAGGCAGGCTTCTCAGTTAAACCCAGAGCTTGCTGATGGGGTCTAGGCTAGCCAAAAATCTCCAGGGATGCCTTGTCTCTATTTTCTGAGTTCTATAGTTACGGGCTGGCCACCACATATGTCGGTTCTTGGGATCTGAACTCTGATCCTCACAACTGCATGGCAAGCACTTTATCCACGAAGCCCAGTCTTGGACATTTTTTTTTCCAAAGTCAGGGTTTCCTGTAGCCCTGACTAGCCTGCAGATCTGTAGTGAAGTATGTCCTTGAGTTTTTGGTTGATCTCCTATATCCACCCTCCAAGCTGGGACTACAGGTGTGTACTGCCGTGCTGGTTTATATAGTGCAGGGGGATAGAACTCGGGGCAGGCTCTACATGCATCCTACAGATGCAGCCACATGCTCAGTCCTTGACACCATTATGTCTGTGCGCTGCAAAGCGATTTTTGGGATGAATGTGGGTGACATTTCGCAGGTGTGGTCCCCCTTGTTTTGTGAGTCAGAACCTCTCCCTAGGACTTAGGCTGGTTATTGAAGTAAACTGACTGGATCACAAGCTCTGGAGATCCTCCCGTTGCCTCCTTCCTCAGCACTGAGATTACAATCACGTGTTACCATGCTTGGCTTTTTATGTGGGTGAGCATCACTGAACTTACCTCTTCAGCTTGTTGTTATTTGTGGTTGGTTCTGTGTGCACCTGTGTACTGTGGAGGTCAGAAAACAATTTGTATGGATGGATCCCCTCCACCACAGGTCAGGCTTAGCAGTAAACCCCTTTACCCAAGATTTTCTAAAATACTTTTTTCCTAAAGCTTTCACACGTGTGTGTGTGTGTGTGTGTGTGTGTGTGTATAATTTTTTTCTCCTCCTCTTGACCCTCTTCTCTAAGACTTTTAAAGGGTTTTTAGTTTTTTTCAGACAGGGTCTCACAGTGTTGCCTTGGCTAGCCATAGGCTTAGATTTTTCAAAACCTCCTTTTATTAGGGTTCTTTAACACTTCAACCTCTCTTCTAGCCCACCTACCCAGAGGTAGGGGAAAGAAAGGTTACTAAGAAATGGGGGTTATGGACCAGTTTAGAGGAAGCTCTTTGGGGAGATCCCAGTGTTTGTCGTCAGGATATGCAGAGGAAACTGTGAGGCCCTGCCGAATCAGCACGAGTCTGTGGAAGCAGCAAGAAGCAACCAGAGTATCATGGGAAGTTCTTTGGTGAATTACTCTCTATGAAGTCATGACAAGCTAAGACCAGCTACGTGGTGCAAGGTGAACCATTGCCAAAGCCTGGTCACTCTGTCTGTGGGGTCATCTTTATATTCTTTCAAGACATCACAGGTCCTCTTACATGTCTGCATGATACGACACAACTGAATCTCCAAAGAAATCAGAAATTTTCACTTCAGTGACCTGGAACTTCGCTATGTAGACCAGGCTAGCCTGGAACTCAGAGATCCTCCACCCTCTGCCTCCTGGCTGCTGGAATTAAAGGTGTTTATCACCATGCCTGGCTCACGTGTTTTCTTTAGCAAAGTAATAAGAAGGCTAAACAGTTCATAGGAGGACTCGATATTTTTCATGTAAGTGCCGGAATAGTCTGCAGAGAGCAAGAACTAGTCTTTGGGATCACAAAGCTACAGTTTAGGGATGATCAGGCCTCTTAAACCTGTGCGTGTTGGAACTACCATGTTTTGTTATCAGAATTTGCAGAAGGGATGCTACTAAGGGGAGCCTAGTTTCTTCTAGTTTTGTCCCTTTCACATTGCATTTGGTGCTTACAGGGTGTGCAGCCTTGAGAAAGAATTGGTCCCTTGCCAGGATCTTTCTTCAGCAGCATTGAATGGGTACAGAATGTTTGTCTTTAGCGACCCAGCTAGGCATCGCAGGAAGTTGCTGTATGGTGGACATTTGACTGGCTTATCCTCTGAATCCAGTTTGTTCTCACTTAGAACAAAGAGGCAGACAGGCAGATACACACACACAGAGCGGGGGGTGTTATTATCTAGCCCAAGATATAGAGCATTACTGGTAAAAAATAGTGTCTTTAAAATACCTGCTTCCCACCCTCCTCTTGACAGCCACTGCCCTATATCTTATAGCCTTAATTTCCCATATAGTGTTGTAATATGTAACCCATTGTTAAAATAATTTTGTCTGCTTTAAACTTTCGTATAACTGGTCAGATTCTTTGAGAAGAAAAACATACACCTTTGTCTTAGTCAGGGTTTCTATTCCTGTACAAACATCATGACCAAGAAGCAAGTTGGGGAGGAAAGGGTTTATTTGGCTTACACTTCCATGCTGCTGTTCATCACCAAAGGAAGTCAGGGCTGGAACTCAAGCAGGTCAGGGAGCAGGAGCTGATGCAGAGGCCATGGGGGGATGTTCTTTACTGGCTTGCTTCCCCTGGCTTGCTCAGCCTGCTCTCTTATAGAACCAAGACTACCAGCCCAGAGATGGTCCCACCCACAAGGGGCCTTTCCCCCTTGATCACTAATTGAGAAAATGCCTTACAGTTGGATCTCATGGAGGCATTTCCTCAACTGAAGCTCCTTTCTCTGTGATAACTCCAGCTGTGTCAAGTTGACACAAAAGTAGCCAGTACAATTGACCCCTTGTCAACTTGACACACAAACACATCACTAGTAAGCCTCAACCCTTACATTCTTATTCATCCCCAAGATCTAAATAACTTTAAAAGCCTCACAGTCTTTACATATTCTTAAAATTTCAATCTCTTTAAAATATCCATCTCTTTTAAAATTCAAAGTCTTTTTACAATTAAGTCTCTTAACTGTGGGCTCCACTAACATTCAAGAGGGAAAATATCAGGGCACAGTCACAATCAAAAGCAAAAATCAATCTCAAACCGTCCAATGTCTGGGATCCAACTCACGATCTTCTGGGCTCCTCCAAGGGCTTGAGTTACTTCTCCAGCCATGCCCTTTGTAGCACATGTGTCGTCCTCTACGCTCCAGATGCCTGTACTCCACTGCTGCTGCTGCTCTTGGTGGTCATCTCATGGTACTGGCATCTCTAAAACACTGCGTGACCCCTTTAGTCCTGGGCCTTCAATTGCAACTGAGGCTGCACCTTCACCAATGGCCTTCCATGCCCTCTCACAATGCCGAGCCTCAGCTGCTCTGCGTGACCCCTTCATGCCTTCAAAACCAGTACCACGTGGGTGACCCTTACATATTACCAAGTCTCGCTGCAGCAGGAGTACAACCTTGGGTATCTCTGGAACACAGCCTCTTTGTGCTTTCAGAAAACACTTCCCAGAAGATGTTACCTCAGTGATGCTGGTCTCTTCTTAATCACCGCTAATTTCTTAGCTCCAGCTAACCAGCATCAATAGTCCCAGTAATGCAAAGTTTTTGCTTTAGTAGTTCTGGTATCTTGTTAATCACAGATGATTCTTCAGCCCCAGCTAACCAGAACTACAGAATCTTCACAATCAAAACAGCAATGGCCCTGAAAAGAGTCTTTAATTTTCCCTCTGAAATTTCACAAACCAGGCCTCCATCTTCTGCACTGTTTTCAGCATTATCTTCCAAGCTCCTACAAAACATCTGACAGAACTCTTAACAATGAATGGATATTCAAGCCCAATGTTCCAAAGTCCTTCCACAGTCCTCCCCAAAACATGGTCAGGTTGTCACAGGAATACCCCACTCTGCTGGTACCAATTTGTCTTAGTCAGGGTTTCTATTCCTGCACAAACATCATGACCAAGAAGCAAGTTGGGGAGGAAAGGGTTTATTCGGCTTACACTTCCATGCTGCTGTTCATCACCAAAGGAAGTCAGGACTGGAACTCAAGCAGGTCAGGGAGCAGGAGCTGATGCAGAGGCCATGGAGGGATGTTCCTTACTGGCTTGCCTCCTCTGGCTTGCTCAGACTGCTCTCTTATAGAACCCAAGACTACCAGCCCAGAGATGGTCCCACCCACAAGGGGCCTTTCCCCCTTGATCACTAATTGAGAAAATGCCTTACAGTTGGATCTCATGGAGGCATTTCCTCAACTGAAGCTCCTTTCTCTGTGATAACTCCAGCTGTGTCAAGTTGACACAAAAGTAGCCAGTACACACCTTCCTTATATTAGGCTTTTGTCAATATAAGGCAGGTGGGCATTGTATTACTTTTCTATTGCTGTGATAAACATCATGACCAAGGCAGCTTATAGGAGGAAGAGTTTATTTTAGCTTATAGTTCCATTGAGATAAGAGTCCATGGCAGGAAGGCTTGGCAGTAAGCCATAGGCGTGGTAGCAGGAACGGGGAGCTGAGAACTGGCATCCTCAACCACAGGCACAAAGCAGAGAGCAGACTGGAAGTAGGCAAGCCTTTGTACGTGTAATGCCCATCCCCTGTGACATCACTCCGTCAACAAAGCTCTATCGCCTAAATCTCCCCAAGTCACACCACCTAGTGTGTCAGGGTGGTGGTGGCATGGTGCATGCCCTCCTGCATATGGGAGGCCAGAGGACACCATGAGGGAATCTGTTCTCTCCACTATATAGATCTTGGGCATCTCTCAGGTTGTCAGGCTTAGTGGTTTTACTGGTGGCACCATCTTGCCAGTCTTTTTGAGACAGGTAGCCTTAGATAGCCTGGAACTCCCCCTCTGTACCAGGCTGACTTTGAACTTGTAGCATTCTTCCTGATTTTGACTCACAAGTATTAGGGTTAAGGCTGTGTGCTACTACGTCTGGTCTTTGTAATTTAATTCCAGTAATTACTGACATTGTTTTTTTTTTTTTTTTTTTTTTTTTTTGCCCAATGGTAGAAATTGCTGTTACATTTTGCTGTTGAAAGCTTTAAGCTTTGAGTCAGGCCAAGTGGTTGCTGGTGCAGGGTCCAGCATCTATCACATCCAGTGAGTTCTTAGTGGAATCACAGCCACAAGACCGGCAACCATCTCCGGTCCTAGACAGTACCACGTGTCCCTACGCAGCACCTTCCCTAGAAAGAGGCATTTTTTTCTTTTCATTTAATGGATGCTCACAATGGGCTCTGCAAGCTGCCCATTTGCAGCTGGCTGTCTGGCATACTTGACCACAGCAATCTACTAGTTGCTTCCATGAATGTGCACAACCGTAAAACCTCAAACAAATGTGAGCTAACAGAACTCGGAAGCATGAATTTTGGAATGATGACCCAGTTGGCTGAAGCTCTGTAGATACCAGTTTAAAGTTTTAGCCAGAAAAGTGGAACATGTTTGTAATCCTGACACATGGGAGGCTGAAGCACATGGATTTCAAGATAGAGGCCACTCTGTGTAACTTAGAGATACCCCATTTCTATCTGGCATCACCCTCCCCTGTGTGGAGGGAGGGAGGGGGAGGGAGTAAGGGAGGGGGAGGGAGGGAGGGAGAGAGAGAGAGAGAGAGAGAGAGAATGAATGAATGAAAGTAATAGTATGTGTATTCAATCTTTGGACTTCTTGGGAAATTGGATAATAAAACATGCTGGCATTAGTTTTTTAATGGGGACTTTTTCTTCTAAGTAACCTGGCCAGGGCAGGTACGAGCCAGTTTTGGGGGTGACCTGTTTTATGACAAGGTGCTCTGTTCTAGAGGACTTTCTTCATGGGCTAATCCTGATGGCTGTGGGTCTTCATGGCAGGTAGAGGTTGAGAGCTATGTCATGTGAGGACAGTGGACATGTTGCTGTCATCCTGTAGGGGTGGGGGCCACAGCTGCCTGAAATCTTTGGGGCCCTATGCCACACTTGAACCCTTCTCTCAGTCAGCCACATAGTGGGGTGAGTGCCTTCCCTGGGGTTATTTTAAGCTTGCTTTGACTCAAGCCAAGGGACTCTCAAGGGATAGATGAAGGGCATCTTCCTGTGCTTCTGCTTCCTACATCAAGCCTGGGACCCCATCAGCCTCCTTTGCTTATGCCATGGCATTCTGCTCCAGTGTCACTGCCTTGCTCTGTGACCTCCACCTGCTTAGTTAATGCTCTGCTGTGCCACTGAAGTCTTTTGCTTTTCATGGAGTACCATGACTACATTTTGAGTTTGCACCAGGCCCCTCACTCAATCTAAGTAGCTGATCTTGGGTTTGGGCGTGACCTTTCTAAAGCTGCTTTAAAGGCCATGCCCTCCGTATGTAGCCCCGTGTCTCATGGGTGTGCCTTCCACCTGAGAGGCTTGAGGATCCTCATGTATGCTGAGTGCCCCCATCACATGAAGTGTCTTCTCACTTCTTTCCTCTGGGCCTGTGGATGGCCAGGTGTGTAAGATGCTCAGTGATCGTGCACTTGTCTGCATGTGAGCCTCTGGGCTCACCCCCAGCACTGCCAGGATCAACACACCTGTTGGCCATATAGCTGGCCACTTGTTCTGGTCATTCTCAGTGACTCGCTCCTTTGAGTGAGATGCTACGTGGGATATGAGATAACAGCTCAAGGTTTTAGGCAATCCAGCAGGTCTCCCCAGGAATGGTTGAGCCTTCTCCAGTCTTCCGGCCCTGTTCTTGTCATTGTCCATTGTCCTGGTGACCTCCAGTGCTTCTAAGCCTTTTGTGTCCCACCTCCCTCCTTATTTCAATCTTGGCCATTCCTTTTCTTGTGTTTGTGCTTGTGATATCTCAAAGAGTTGTTTTTTATAGTCTCCTAGGCATTTAAAAAGCAATGCCCCATAGTAAAAACCAATATTAAATAAAGCACTGTAATAGTTACCTTCATCCAAACTTTGTTACTGTGCCATGGATGATGAACCAGAAGGCTAAACTGCCAAGAGTGTATTAAATTCTTTTCCTCTCATATTTTGGAAAACAGATCTCATGTAGCCCAGTTTAGCCTCCAGCTTGCTAATTGCTGAGGATAACTAACATTGGACTTCTGGTCGTCCTCCCTCCACCTCCTCAGTGCTGGAATTATAGGCTTGTGCCAATGCAGTCATTGAAGCCTTCTTGAGTGTTTCTTTTTCCTCTCTTTAACAGAAGTTGGTGACGTGGCAAAACAGTACCTAGAAAAAGGTCTTTTGGTTCCAGATCATGTGATCACTCGCCTAATGATGTCAGAACTGGAGACTCGGAGTGCCCAGCACTGGCTGTTAGATGGTGAGTGGGTGATGGGCAGGCTGGACTTGGCCACCCTTGATTGCTCTCATAATGTTTTTACAGTTTATTAGCTGTTCCTTTCAGCAATGATTTAATATTATAATTGATTTACTATTATAATTTGGCAACATGGAGCCTCTTAGTTTTTTATCTGCTGACCGTTACTGTGAAAGCTTTGACCAAGGGAGGCCTGTCACTGCTTTGGTTCACAATTCAGGGATGAACTCACACTGTGTATACCATGTTAAACTAGGAGGCTTCTTCATTCACTGGCATTGCAAAAATTCCAGCTATGAGTTTTCTTGTTTTTCCACAGATCAACAGAGATACGGTGTCTAAAAAGTCTATATTGACTACATAGGAAATGATTATAAAAATGGTAGCCTCGGTGTGAGGGCATGCATCTTATCTCTGCACTTGAGAGGCTGAGGCAGGGAATTACAGCAAGCTGTAAGTCAGGCTGGACTATAATACATACTAGGCCACTGGTTACAGAGTGGGGCCTTGGTGGGACAGTGTAGGGCTGTGCATATTTATGATCCAGCCATTCCATTCTGAATTTCTGCCAGGGCTGTGTCTTCAAGGACCCCATTTTTGGCAAATAGTTTAAAAGTTTGTTTCTTGTTTTAAGGTTTATCTGTCTCAGCAAAGTAGAAATCTGTGTAAAGAAATGTTTTTTAAAAGGCTGCAAATTTATAAGAGAAAACATTTTTTCTTCCTTCAAGGACTCAGCCTTTTACTGACGAGAGAGTTGGGTTAGTGTTTTTGAAAAGGAGAGTCGGCTCTGGACGGATGGCCCAGTGGTTAGCAGGTGCTGGTCTTGCAGGTTCCCTGCGGAGCACGGTAGCTCACGTGAATCCAACTCCGATTCTAGGTGTCCTAGTTCTTTCTGGCCTTCCTGAGCACCAGGCACGTACATGGTATACATGTGAACATGTAAAAGGACACATTCACACACATAAAATATAATGGACATCCCCCTGGTGAAAAATGTGTGGATTAAAAAAATATGCATTTGAGGGGAGGGGGATTGGATAAATACAGAGTCAGTGCAATGGGATTCAAAAAAGGCAAAGGAAGTCCTTTTTTGTGTGTGTTATTCAACTTTTTTTTGTTTTTGTTTTTTTTTTTTTTGTTTTTTTTGTTTTTTTTTGTCTTTTTGTTTTTTTCAAGACAGGGTTTCTCTGTGTAGCCCTGGCTGTCTTGGAACTCACTCTGTAGACCAGGCTGGCCTTGAACTCAAATCCGCCTGCCTCTGCCTCCCAGTGCTGGGATTAAAGGTGTCCGAGCCACCGCCCGGCATTACTCAACTTCTATGTCCCTGATCAAACAACCAAGGGAAGCATTTTAATGGAGAAAGACTTAAAATACCTTTAAGAGTTTCGTTATGAACTTTTGTACATAAATGTTTTGATCATATTTACTCTTGTTGTCTGTTGTCCCACTCCAGCTGACCCCCTTCACCCCCATCCCTGCTTCCCAACTCTTTTGTATGTACCCGGGTGCGTTTCATTAAGGAGCATGGGTGAGGGCAACTTAACCACCAGCTGCTCCACTGAGGAAGATGTCTCTTCCTTCTGGAGCAGTCTATATAACTGCCTCAGAGAGGGGCAGAGCCTGTGATCCTCCCCAGGACAGAACGCCATGGGCCCGATCTAGGCAGGTCAAAAGTGCAAAGGCCGTGTCATGCCTAGCTCTTAGGCTCCTCCCCTATTTCAGTTAGGATTTCCACTGTGATGAACACCATGACCAGAGGCATCCTGGGGAGGGAAGGGTTTATTTGCTTACATTTCCACGTCACAGTTCATCATAGAAGGCAGGCAGGGTAGCAACCTGAAGGCAGGAGCTGATGCAGAGGCCATGGATTTACTTGCATACTCGGTCTGCTTTCTTGTAGCATCTAGGACCATCAGCCCAGGAGTGGTACCATCCTCAGTGGGCTGGGCCCTCTGACATCAATCACTAATTAAGAAAATGATCCACAGGCTTGCTTGCCTAAAGCCCAATCTTAATGGAGGCAGTTTCTCAATTGAGGTTCCTTCTTCAATTCAGGTGATCTGGCTTGTGTCAAGTTTCCATAAATAGCCAGCACCTACCCGCTTTTCTGTGGTATTTTCTGAACCTTGGTGTGTGAGGTTGTGAGTGTGGGTGGGTTGGTAACACAGATGTCCTGTTTAGGGATGAACACTGAAGAGCCACTTATCCTTACAGCTTCTCCTTAAACAGTCACCCATTGCAAACAGAAGCGTCTTTGACCAGACCGGATGGCAGGACTAATCTGTGGTCGTAAACATAAATATTTAGAAGTCAGTTTGTCAGGCACATCATGTCCCCTTAGCAAAGCAGCAGCAATTGCTTTCCCACTGGGCTGTTGAACAAGGTTACAGTATTAGATGTGAATTCCCTCTGTAGATTGGACCTCAAATCCAAGCAGAAAGCAGTTGGTTACTCCCCGTGTAACTGTCATGCCACTATGATTAGTTGGCATAGTTTGCCCAATAAGTCACATGCAGGGGTCACAGCTGAATGACCCCTTCCCCAAATTGGCGTTCTAAGTGTGACCACCATTCATTTCCCAGATATTTTTTGTGTATTAGGAATGACCTCTGATTTTGCTAATACCTGTCAGTAATTCCTTTAAATGTCCTTAAGTTATTAAGGCCTCGTGCCGTGTAAAATAAAATTTGTGTACTTTTAAGAGATCATTCACTTATTAAACTCCTTAGAAGAGGTGGCTAATGGGTATTGCGGACAGCCAGACTGCTCCTGGCTGTGCATCCTTAGGTAGATCCCTCACCTCACCTGTTTGTGCATTTGACTCATCGCGGAGGATGGTCTAGGAAGGAGTTTAGGATGAACTGACTGACTGGATGAAAATGCTTAGGAGAGCAATGCTTAAGTAAATGAGGTTTTCCTAGTATTTGTCGGCTGGTGTATAGGGCCTGAATATTTAGGTTACTACATGAAGTATGAAGTTCAAAAATAGCTTGAAAAGATGTGGTCTAGCTGAGTTGCAGAGGCACGTATGGGCTGGGTTATGTCCTTTCTCGCTTGCGTTTCTCTTAGCTGTTCTCCGTCTTTTACATCACAGGACTGTTCTTAGTGAAATGCGTCAGTCTCCCAACTGACTTAGTCTACCCCCCCCCCCCCCGCCCCCCATCTCTCTTCCGGAAAGCCCATCTGGACATTTTCAGTTTTGATTTTTCTTCAAAGCTCTGGAGCCTGTCCATTTGGCACATTGAGGGTGTAAGGACCGCCCGGTCCCCACCTTCTGCTTTAGAAGCCTTATGTCACAGGCACATGCTTGTGCTCCGCAGAGGATGCGCCTGTTGAGTGTGCTAGAGGTGATTGGATGTGCAAAGGCCTGTCTTAGAAGGAATTCTGCATGACAGATGACTCATCGTCTCGGTCCATATGGCTTTGGAGAAGCATCCTGCTAACCGTGGGTGGAAGTCAGTGCTGTGGATGCGAGCCAAGGGAACAGCAAGTCGGTCAGAGAGATGCTGCGTGCTCCGACTGGGCCAGCTCCATCCTTGTTAAAATGTTCATCTCTGTCTGCTTCCACGGCACTTAGATAGGAAACACCTATTTTATTTTGTTCTCTTTTTGAGGTAGAGTCTCGTTAAATAGCTCAGATGACTTCACACTCACAGCAATCGTCTTCTTTAGCTCCCCAAATGCCAAGATTACAGATGTAAGCCACCATGGTAGATTTTCAAAATATTTTAATTTGGTGCATTGGTCAGCTTTCATTGCTCTAACACTGAGTAGAGCAGTGAATAAACAAAAAGTTGTATTTAGTTTGACGTTGTAGAGGTTGTGTTAGTTACTTTAGTTAGTTACCACAACCAGAAGCAGTTCTTGGAAGAATGAATTAGTTCGTGCCAGGGCTTTAGAGTCCATAATACCAGGGAAGACATGGCAGCAGGCAGCTGGGGTAGGAAGCAGAAAGATCACCCCTACAGTGTCAGACACAGAGCAAGACAGCAAACTGGAAGTATGCTTAGGCATCCTATATATCTGTCACCTTCCCAAGCAGCATCACCAGCTGGGGACCAAGTGTTTCAATGCCCGGGGTGTGGAGAACAGCTATTACTCAAACCACAAGGTCAGACAGCAGCATAGCGAGCGTCCCCTTGACTGCATCGTATCATGGCGGGCTGCGTCTTAGTAAGGGCACACACAAGGAGGTGCTCCTTGTTGGGATTCAGGAAGCCAGAGTGGGGAGGGTGCCTTGTTCCTTGATGTTGTGCACATTTCATGGGAATTAGTTAGAATCCTCAAGGACCATGTTAATCCTTCCCAAGAAAGGTTCACCACCCTCCATCTCTAAAAAGGTCACGTAATCGCATGCATTGTCTCGCTGGTAACTAAGTCTCAGCACACAGATCTTTGGGGGATGCGCACAGCTCATATCCAAATCATAGCATTAGTTTTCCTGGGGGAAAAAAGCATCCTTGCAGTTTGGAAAATAATTTTTAAGCTTTTTAATTCAAGATAAAGATAACTTGAAGGTTTTGTAGACAGTTTTCACTGGCACCATTTTGCTGGATTTTATGTTGCCTTTGGCATATAAGTATATAAAATAGGTACACAATGCTTGCGAGAGTGATATTCATCAAGCTAATGTTCCTGATACAAAAGCTAACTACTCGAGTTTGATCAGAACTCAGTCCTGTAAGTTGTCCTCTGACCATCACAGGCATACCCATTTCTGCCTCCTCCCCCAAATAAGTAACTGTAATATAACGTTCTAAAATAGGCTTACAGACAACACTTTTGCTGTTCATTCATGAGACAGGGACTATGTAGTGTTGGAGCTCTCTCTGCCAGGTTGGCCTCTAACTCACAGAGATCCTCCTGCCTCTGCCCACTGAGTGCTAGGATTAAAGACATGTCACACCACGCACAGCATCATTACGGTTCTTATAAGAAGAGAAACACTGCGGCTGGTTTCGGTGGCACACTTGACAGACGGTCAGTTCTGTGCCAGCCTTAGGAATATGAAACTATCTTTCTCCCTCTCCTTCCCCATTCGATCCAGGGTCTCATGGAGCTTAGGCTGTCCTTAAGCTGAGGGAGACGGAATCCCAATTCCAGTAGCCATACGCCTGCCATCATCTGCCTTGAGCACAGTGGCCTTCTCCGTGTAAAGACTGCAAGACTGCCGTGAGGTCACCATTGCTTGCTTGGATTCCTTAGACACTTGATTTTGAATTCAGAAACATTTTCTATTGCCAGATTTTTTTTTTTTTTTTTTTTTTTTTTTGCAGCCCCACAATCAGTTACATATGGGTTGAGACTCACATTTTAAGAAGCTGGAATTGTATTAAGGGGGCTGTATTGCATTGTGAGTACGAGCTCACTGGATCTTTCTGAAGGGATTTCTGTTTATTTGTTTGTACTCACTTTGCTGCGAAAGCCAGGGTATTTGCATTTACAGTCTTGCCTGGCATGCTTGTTTTCCTGGAGAGTGCTCTCAGACCTGAGGCATCCTGGTGTGCTTGCCCACCCACCTAGCCCTCAGAAGGAGATGCATGCCCAGACACTGGACCAGGGGTCCTTGGGCTGAGGGTTTCACAGTGCATTTTCGGTGTTGTTTTCAGTTGGTTAGACTGGGTTTGCCATCGTTCTCTCTGCATTTTCTAATTTCCTTTTCCAGGCTGACCTCTGAGGAGTGCTGCTCCCCACTGCGCAGCAGATGTCTACTGGGAATGAGCAGTACACTCACTGTTCCCTCACACCTTGTAGGGAATGCTCGGAGCTTCCCCTGCTGCCCTTGTGATTGTGTGTGATTCTGGGTGCTTGGTAGACCAGTTTAGGTGGCTAAGGAGTTGCTGTAAGGTAAAATAGAAAAAGTGTATGAGTGCTACCCCACCATGTGTTCCATAAGATGGTTCTGCATGTTTCTGAAGTATATGAAATCGGTTTGTAGCTGATTTTGCACTTGACTTGACAGTGAAGGAGAAAGCAATGGGTTTAGGAGGGCTATGACAGAGAGAGTTCCAGAGATAGAGGTGACCATGCTTGCCACTCAGACCTTGGTGACTTCATTGTAGTCCTTGGAACTTCCACGGACATGTGTGTGAGCACTGGAGTGTGAACATGCAAGAACACATGTGCACACACACACACACAAGTGTTAGAAGCATACTTAAGCTCTCCGACATAGCAGGGGTGGAAGGTGATGCCAACTTGTTAGATGAGGTGACATCTGTGTTCAGGGGACAAATAGGCTTGTGTTAGAATAGTCTCTGTCACACTCCTAGAGGCTCTGATACAGTGCAAGTTGTTTGACAGTTTTTCTGTCCCTAATGGCACTTAAATGAACATGGTTACGCCAGTGTGATGATGCACATTTTATATCCTCGCCCTTGGTGCAGAGGCAGGTAGGTATCTACGAGGTCATACACGGCATGTTCCAGGCCATCCTGGGATACATGGTGAAACCATCTCTTTAAAGTTTAGGTTATATATATTTTTTTGCATTCCTTTTTCTATATATATATATTTTTTTTTTCTTTTTTGTACTTAACATGTAGAACTTGAGAGAGGTGTCTCCTGTGTGTTTGGTTTTCCTGAGGGATCAGTATTTGTTTTCTGTTGCCGTGATAAAATGCCATGATCAAGAGCAAGTTAAGGAAGAAGGGGTTTATTTTAGCTTTCAGTTCCAAATCAACCAAGCTCATCATGGTGAGGAAGGCATGTCATGGCAGGGAAGCTGGAGGCCGGCTGATCACATTTCATCTGCATGTAGGTGAGGGAGGGAGAGGAGGGTAAGTCTCAAAGCCTGTCCCTGGGAACAGGCTAACTGCCACAAGGCTCTGCCTCCTAAAGTTCTATAACTTTCCCCCCAAAACCTGCCAGTTTGGGGACCAAGTGTTCAAACACTTGAATCTTTGGAGAACCTTTCTCGTGCAAATCATGGTGACCAAATAATGCTATTGGGTTTGGTTGCCACCCCATGGTTATTTTTATAGCCAGGTAGCCATGATATTATCCCCAGATGGGTAAATCTTTCAGTTTGTGCATTAAAAATCAATCACATTTTTGGGAGGTGTGTATGTTATTTTTTCAAGAGAGGGTTTCTCTGGGCAGCCCTGGCTGGCCTGGAACTGAGTCTGTAGACCAGGCTGGCCTCAAACTTAGATCTGCTTGCCCCTGCTTTCTGAGTGCTGATACTAAAGGTGTGATCAAGCCAAGACCTGTTTGATTCTACCTTTTAAGTTTTTAAATTTATTTCTTAAATTTATGTATATGTTTAAGTGTCTGCCACCTATGAGCATCTACCCGAGGAGGCCATGCCATCTATGAGCATGTACCCGAGGAGGTCAGCGATGTGCCATCTAACGTGGGCGCTAGGAACTGAACTCTGATCCTAGGAAGAACAAGTGCTCTCAACTGTGGAACCGTCTCTTTGGTCCCCAAGATTCTACTTTATAACAAGGTCATTAAATATCTTGATATTCTTGAGAAATCATCTTATTTCCATTTAAGTAGTATGCTAAGGGAAAGCACAGAGCTTCACACGGCGTCTAGTTTCATTGAAACCGGCTAATGGTTTTCTTTTTTTTTTTTTTTTTTTTTTTGTATCTGAATGTAATTTGTCAAAGTGAGCATCAGTCTTATATATTACAGAAAACAAAGAAGTGATACATTAAGGCCATCCAAGGTACACTGAAGTTATCGGATGCAAAATTACTTTTACAACAAAACAGATGAATGCATACTAAAAGCTAACAGGAACCAACTGGGATAAAATCAAGGTTAACAACCAGGATCAAAAGCAGCCCCACCTAAGGTCAGCTTAATCTTAGAAGTCAGGGGCAAGGGCTTCATGCCCTTGCCATAGTTGTAATTCTAGTCTATTGTTAAACCCACCATCAGAGGTCCTTTAGTAAATACCTGATTATGCTGTTCCTCTGGGGCATTGAAAACCATGCACCAGGGGAATTCCAGTCTGCTAACCCTTTCATGAATAATACTACAGTTCCTCCTAAAACCACAACCCACCTTCTTCCTAGGCCATTGTAAATTCCTGTGTATGGGAGAGAGTCGGCTATTGTTCTAATTATTTACTATGTAGACTAGCCCTGAGATTTCTAGCTCTATTCAAGTAAATTGTAATGCCTGATTACTTTCACTGTCTCTACTAGAGGTAAATTTGAATGTTACTGTCTTAGTTAGGGTTTTACTGCTGTGAACAGACACCATGACCAAGGCAAGTCTTATAAAAAAAGAACACACATTTACTTGGAGCTGGCTTACAGGTTCAGAGGTTCAGTCCATTATCATCAAGGTGGGAGCATGGCAGTATCCAGGCAGGCATGGTGCAGGCAGAGCTGAGAGTTCTACATCTTCATCCAAAGGCTGCTAGTGGAAGACTGACTTCCAGGCAACTGAGGTGAGAGTCTTAAGCCCACACCCACAGTGACACACCTATTCCAACCGGGTTACACCTATTCCATCAAGGCCACACCTCCAGATAGTGCCACTCCCTGGTCCAAGAATATACAAACCATCACATTCCACTCCCTGGCCCTCATAGACTTGATCAAAAACATGAGTCTATAGGGGCCATTCAAAATCCTCATAGTCTATAGCAGACTCAACAATGTTAAAGTCCAAAGTTCAAGGGCTCTTCTGAGATTCATCCAACTAATTAACTGTAATCTCCAAAGCAAGGCAGGAAACCAGCTGGGCAAACTCCAAATTCTGCATCTCCATGGCTGATGTCAAAGCAGTCTTCAGATCTCCATTCCTTTTTCATCTTTGTTGACTGCAACAAACTGCTTTCTCCTGGACTAGTTCCACACCCTGTTAGCAGCTTTCCTCAGCACATATCCCATGGCTCTGGCATCTTTAACATCTTGGAGTCTCCAAGGCAATTTCAATTACAGCTTCTTGTTTCAGTGTCTGGGATTCCACCTGATCTTTTGGATTCCTCCTAAGGGCTGGCATCACGTCTCCAGCTCTGCCCTCTGTAGCACTCTAAGCTCAGGTTGATCACTCCACTACAGCTGCTGTTCTTGGTGATCATCCCATGGTACTGACATCTCCAATACACTGGGGTGTTCCACTCCAACTAGGCTTCACCAATAGCCTCTCATAGGCTCTCTTCATGATGCCAAGCCTCAAATCCTTTGCCCGACCCCTTCAGTCCTGGGTCATCAACTACAGCTGAGGCTATACCTTCTCCAATGGCCTCCCATGACCTCTCACAGTGCCAAGCCTCAGCTGTTCTTCATAACACCTTCATGCCTTCAAAACCAGTACCACCTGGGTGACTCTTATACATTACCAAGTCCAGCTGCAGCATAAGGTACAACCTTGGGTATCTCTAGAACACAACTTCTTTGTGCTCCCAGAAAACATGTACCAGAAGATTTCACTTCAGTGATGCTGGTCTCTTCATAATCACTGCTAATTTCTTAGCTCCAGCTAACCAGCATCAATTGTCCCAGTAGTTCCTTCCATTCTTAACTCTAGAGCCAGAGCCACATGGCTGAAGCTGCCGAGTTCTGCTGCTTGCAGGAATTAGAACATGACCCGCTTGTACTATTACATTGTCACTGGCTTTCTGTTTTCCAAATCCTTCACTGCCTAAGCTTGGCTATCCTGGGTCTTGCTCTGTAGATTGGCCTTGAACGCAGAGATCAGCAAGCCTGTCTCATGGGATTAAAGGTGTGTACCACTATGCCTGGATCTAAATTTAGCTGAGTAGGATCTTGCCCCAAGGTCCCACTACCTTAATCTGTTATCTCCTAGAACACAGGATTTTGCTCCATTTCACTTCCTGGTATGCCTTTAATACTCGAACCATATATTTTATATTTTTCCTTTCTAAGCTTGCTATGCTTGTTCAAACTTCTCTTCATAAGACTTAACCAGAGAACAAAATCTCTGCTGAGCTTTTTTGAAACTTCCTTTGTCAATGTAATTAATCTGAGTCTCTTCACCTTAGCCTCAGACAGACTTTTCAGACAAGGGCAAAAAGTAGCCACATTCTTCACCAAAATACCACAAAAACAATCTTTTTGCCACATTCTGAAATTATTCTCCTTTGAAATCTCTTGGGCCAGGTCAACACAGTTCACATCACTCCCAGCAACAAAGTCTTCCATATTCCTACTAGGATGACCCATTAAGCCCCATTTAAAGCATTCCACTGAGTTCCAAATCCGAAATCCCAAAATCCACATTCTTTCAAATAAAAGCATGGTCAGGCCTATCACAGCAATACCCCAGTCCCTGGTACTAGTTTCTGTCTTAGTTAGGGTTTTACTGCTGTAAACAGACACCATGACCAAGGCAAGTCTTAAAAAAAACACACATTTACTTGGAGCTGGCTTACAGGTTCAGAGGTTCAGTCCATTATCATCAAGGTGGAAGCATGGCAGTATCCAGGTAGACATGGTGCAGGCAGAGCTGAGAGTTCTACATCTTCATCCAAAGGCTGCTAGTGATGGTTTTCTAAATAGCAGTAATTGGTGAGTTACAGCCAATGGGGACATACAATCACATTTTGATACCTGGCTTGGATCCACCTAACCCCCTTGAGATAGGCCCTCCTGTATCCTAGGATGGCTTCCGATTCCCTAGACAGTAGAGACTGACCTTGACTGCTAATCCTGGTTCTACCTCTTGAGCGCTGGGATTACAGACATCTCCATCACAGTCAGTCCACGTGATGCTGGGGAAGTGCTCAACCACAGCTCTATCCCGGGCACTTGTTTAGTTGCCTAGGCCAGCCTCCAAGGCCCTGCCTTCCCAGCCTTCCCAGTAGCTGGTATGGGTCTGTGTGCTTAACATTTTTAAAAATCAGGCTTGTTCTAGACATTCAGAAGGTCTCTGCTTTTCCTGTGTCCTGTCATGCACTTCCTAACAAGGCTACTAGTAGACATGGTCAAATCCTAGGCATGTGTTAGTTATTAATATCAATATAACTTGTGCTGTGGCATTCTTTTCTTTTTTTTTTTTGTTTGTTTGTTTGTTTGTTTTTTTGAGACAGGGTTTCTCTGTAGCCCTCGCTGTCCTGGAACTCACTCTGTAGACTAGGCTGGCCTTGAACTCAGAAATCCTCCTGCCTCTGCCTCCCAAGTGCTGAGATCAAAGGCGTGCGCCACCATGCCTGGCTCTTGTGGCATTCTTTTCTCTTGGAGTTTTTTGAGACAGTCTCATGTAGCCCAGACTGGCTTTTGATTCCCTAATGTAGCCAAGGATGGCTTTAAACTCCTGATCTTTTACCTCCTGGGGTTATAGGACGAGCATCATGTCTGGTTCATTCTTATGTCAGAATTACATGACACCGTGTTTGTTGCATACTTGATTTCTTAGAGCCCTCACTCCCTTCCCTCCAGTAGGCAGACACTATGTGTTCATAGCTGGATTGTCAGGGTTTACCATAGTTCTCCACATGGCTTCTGAATGAACATCGTCCATTTCAGAAAGACCTCACCTTTAACCAGTGGCTGGGCCCTCAAAGGATGCTTGTCCAGCTATTTTCCTTAGTGCAGACATGAATGGCCTGTGGTGAAATCCTTTGGGTCCCTTTGTCTTGAGATATAGTGGTCCCAGTTTTCCCCCAATTTGTCTATGCACAGAGAACAAAGAGAATTCTTACATATGGCTTCGCAGGTGGTAGCTCCTGCTTCCACACAAGGGGCCTCTTCCCTTACAGGGGAGGAGGTACAGTATGGGAATTCTGTGCTTTAAGAACCAGTGGGGCCAGGTAGATGATGGCTCAGTGCTTGAGAACAGAGGATCCCACACCCTCAAGACCGCTCTCAACCATCTATGACACCAGAGTATCCTAGACCTCGTACAGCCTCTGCAGGCATTAGCCATGTGTGCGATGCACATAAGTGCACACCAGCAAGACATACAGAATATCTCACGCAAATAAGTAGAAGACCAAGGATTAGATTGGAAGAATCTTCCTTCCTGGAGGACCTCAGGAGAGCTTAGTGTAGACCGTCTCCCAAGAGTTTTCCTTTATTTGCTAAGGTCACTTTGAAGAGGCAGACGTAGATAGACTTTTGGTATTTGAAACAGGGCCTCATAACCAGGCCGGCTTCACGACATAGAACCCCGAGCCTCCTGCGTCTGTGTGCTTGTTATCAGCACAAACCTAGACATTCCTAAGAGGAGGGGATCTCAACTGAGTGATGGCCGGTGGGGTGTCTGTGTGGGCATCCTCTTGGTGGTTGATCGATGTGGGGGAGGGCCCGGCCTGCTGTGGCTGGTCCCATTCTTGGGCAGGTAGTCCTGGGAAGTGTAAGAAAGACAGCTGAGTGTGGGCCTGGGAGCAAGCCAGTAAGCAGCACTCCATGGTTCTTGCCTCTGTGTCTGCTTGAGATCTTGTCTGACTTCTCTCAGGAATGGACTCTTACGGGAACATGTCAGCCAAATAACGCTTTCCACCCTAAGTTGTTAAAGTTACTTTTGCACCAAGTTGCTTTAAAAAGTGAACCAGGACCCTCCTATGTGCTGGGAACAGGTTTGTGTTACCCTGTCTAGCTCACAGTTTTTGAATTTTGAAAGCCTGGATCATGTCTGTCAGTTCATCATCACTAACTCATAAGCTCTTACGGGTGGGGCCCCTTATTACACAGCTCTCATTTCATTTATATCATGTTCTAGAGCAGTGGGTCTCAACCTTCCTAATACTGTGACACTTTAACACAATTCCTCGTGCTGTGGTGACCTCAGCCATAAAATTATTTTGTTGATACTTTCTTCCTGTTATTTTGCTACTGTTATGAATCGTACTATAAATATCTGCTCTGCAGCTGCCGAAGGGGTTGTGACCCAAGGGTTGAGAACCACTGTTCTAGAGAACCCCAGGACACTGCAGTGAGCAAGGGGGGAGGAGCTCTAGAGCACCTGGTACAGAAGGGGCTACAGAGGCCACAGCTCTTACCAAGATGCTACTGAATCTCTTCATTGTCTTAGTGAAGGTGGAATGAGATGGATTCAGAGGTTAGAACCACACACGGGGAAACAAAGAACAGTCACATATGGGCACAGAGCAGGGCCTCTGAGATGCGTGCTCGTTAGGATTCCTTTTCCTTTGCTGCTAAGGACTCTGGGCTGATACACACTCCCTCACTAGGGATGCCTGGGTGAATGCCACCTGCCTCCAGCCATAGCTACTCCCTGTGGCTCATGACCAGGAGCCGCATCTTATCTTTTAACTGGACACCCACAGTTGGAATGGTCAGAAGTGACCATAGGCAGGAAGTGGCTTCTCACAAGGTGCCAACTGGGGCAGACATGTGAGGCTGTTGCCTTACAGAGCTGCACGGTTACATTCACTTAGGCAAAGGGCCTGTTCTTTGTGAGCGTGGGGCAGCTGACCCTGACTCTGCACCTCCCTGTGAATGCTCTCCAAATTAGAAAGCCGGATGCACCCTGCTTCCATTGCCCTGCTCCCACCGACCGCAGCTGTTGCTGAGGCCTCCCCTCTCGTCGCCCTCCTCAGACTCGTGTGGTGGTTCCGAGGACCAGATGCCAAGTTCCAGTGGCCAGAAGCCACTTCTCACTGTACATCAGAAGTCCTTGAGGATCTGAGGCAGACCTGTTGATGCTGCAGTCAGTGGCGCAGTGTGGTGGATTCAGAAAGGTTTCAGCTTTTCCACCTCGAGGCTGAATGAACTAGGCGACAGCATGTTTTCTAGATTGGATTAATGGCCATGTGGTGATGGGTGTGGAAGGATAAGGTAGACAATTCCTGTAAGGCTGGAATTATCAGGAGAAAGGCGCTTCAGTTGGGCAAATGCCTCCATGAGATCCAGCTGTGGGGTATTTTCTCAGTTAGTGATCAAGGGGGAAAGGCCTCTTGTGGGTGGTGCCATCCCTAGGCTGGTAGTCTTGGTTCTATAAGAGAGCAGTCTGAGCAAGCCAGGGGAAGCAAGCCAGTAAGTCCCATCCCTCCATGGCCTCTGCATCAGCTCCTGCTTCCTGACCAGCTTGAGTTCTAGTCCTGACTTTCATTGGTGATGAACAGCAGTGTGGAAGAGTAAGCTGACTGAATAAACCCTTTCCTCCCCAACTTGCTTCTTGGTCATGATGTTTGTGCAGGAATAGAAATCCTGACTAAGACAGGTGGGTATTGAGTTTGGTCTTCACTCTGCTGGGATATTTAACCATACAGTAGGTACTGCCACCCTGTTCTTCAAGACACTCATTTACCAATAATTCTCTCTCTCTCTCCCTCTCCCTGATACTATCTCTGAAACTGGCCCTTATTCTGTAGTCACACTAGTCTAAAATTTACAGCAGTCCTCCTGTCTCAGCTCCTCCCAAATGTTGATTACAGGGTCAACTTCCAGTTGTAAAAAAATCTCTTATTAGTGGAGAAGTTGTAAATGCTGCCACCTGTTGACCAAATGTGCATGTGCATCCAACCCACTTTCAGCATCCCTGCCCAGGCAGCATCTCCCTGTGTTCTGGGCACTTACCCAGGTCTCAGGGGCTGTCAGCAACCTGGTTTAGTGGGATAAGTACCTCTCTGGGTTGGCAGTCTGTCTTGGGTCACCGTTGCGATGAGTAGTAACCTCTTCAGTCAGATTCATATTTTCTGTCTCCCTCTCCACCTTTCTCCTTCCCTCTGTCTCCCCCTCCCTTATGTGTGTGCACATGCGCACATGCGAGTGCTGAGGTTGGAGTCCAGAGTCTTAAATCCTCCCTCTTGCTGAGCCTCTCTCCATGTCCCCAGAAATGACTCCTCTTACTTAGATGTGGGTTTGTTTACTCAAAGATTTTCATAGACCACATTTTAACCTGGAATTTATATGAGGGGTTCTTTTCATGAGCGGATATCCTAACAGTTCGATCATTGTTCCAAGAACTTGAATCCCATTCAATTTCAAGGATAAACCTCTAAAAGGGAACTTGGATCAACAGATAATGAAGGCTAGCTGTATAGGTCAGAAAAGCAAAATGCCTACGTTTCTTTAACATCTCCCTTCAGTCTCTATGATAGCTCATTCCTATAGATGTTCTTGATTGACAGGCCTTTATACAGTACTCCTGCCAGTGTGTTCATTTCAAAAACAGGTGTGCCAGCAGTGGCTAAAGGGCCGGCTCACCATACTTTCCCTGGCAGTGTGCTTGGCAGCCTACAGTGCTAGAATTACATCTGAATGACTTGTGCTCAACCCAGCCTGAGGAGTACACCACCTACCACTCTTGGGATCCAGGCCTTAAGACTTCAGCTGGGCCTAAAGCTGAGACTAAGAAGCATATTTTTTAAAATCTTGAAAGTCGTTAAATGACACTGCCAACTTTTCAAAGCCTCATGATCAAAGTGGCAACCTGTTCTTCAGGACCTACGACAACAGCTCAGATATCTTTAGTGGCTCAGAGTATGTTCAGGGCTTTAGGATGCTGCACCTACCCTGACAACGCTGTTCAAGGCCTGTTGCTTCTAACCACGGTTTCTGTAACGAGTGGGCGTGAGCTAAAAGGCAAGCTCCCTGTCCCACTTCAGCTTCTGTGACTGAGTCTCCTCCTCATACCTTATTATTGAAGAAGAAAGTGACAGTGCGTATGAGCCCAGATTTATATCTTGTCATTTTTCCACATTTAGAAAACTGGACAGACCTGTAAATTTTGCAGCAACCAGATAGTTTCTAAAGGACTAGCTACTTTTGAAATCAGGCTTAACTTGTAGCCCTGACTGCCCTGGAACTTGCTATATAGACTAGGCTAACCTCAAACAAACCTCCTCCTTCCAGTACTGGGATTAAAGGTGTATGACACAACATTCACTCAGGCTTAAATCTTTTAGGCTAACCTTCCTTTTTCTTTTTTTCCCTTTCTTTTTCTTTTTGAGACAGGGTCTCACTTATTTCCCAAGATGGCCTGGAATTCACCACTCTCCTGATGCAGCCTCCCAAATAATGGAATCATGGGCGTTTGCTCCTGACATATTTCAAGTGTACCATATGGATTTCTTAGGTTACATGTTACATAAAGTGTAGGTAAAGGTGTCTATTGATTCAGGATTTCAAGGCCTATATTTACTTGTGGTAACCGGAGAATAAATAACAGGCTTTAAGAGCTATAGGGACCCAGATAGGAGTCTGTACTCTCTCTTGAGCAGAAGAGAAAATAGGGAAAATACAGTTTGCCCAACAACACAAGGGGAGTGGTTAACAGGCTGGGTTAGTGGTTTTTCAGTTCAGTGCAGTCTGTTTTGATCATGCGACTCCTTAGACCAAGCATAGAAGCTGGGCTATAAAAGAGTATACAGAGGTAGTTACAGAGTCTCTATTAAATCCTTTTGGACTATATAGATTTTATTATTCCCAGACTTACAGTTGATTTTTCTGTTTGTCTGTTTGTTTGTTTGGCCCTTAGGATTCCCGAGGACATTAGTGCAGGCAGAAGCCCTGGACGGAATCTGTGATGTGGACCTAGTAATCAGTTTGAATATCCCTTTTGAGACACTTAAAGATCGTCTGAGCCGACGGTGGATTCACCCTTCTAGCGGGAGGGTCTATAACCTGGACTTCAACCCACCTCAAGTGCAGGTAAGATACACCATGCTGGATAGAGGACAGGAGTATGAGGTGTCTGGGGGTAGGGGGTATAGGAAAGCATTAGCCAAACAGCATAGGAAAAGAGTTTACATTCAGTATCCACCAGAGTGGAGAAAGCTAGGACTAGAAAGCTTAACAAGACAGGGCATTGCTGGTGACCTGGGAAAAGTGTCGCTCTCCTTGTTATTTCATTAAACTGTAGGTGATCATTGATTGATTGACTGATTGAGACAGACCTCTATCTGATTAGTCCTCAGACTCAGAATGCTGGGAAGACCCCTTTTAAAGCCAAATGACAGTGTACAGTTTAAAAAGGACTAAAGTTTAAATTTCTGTTCAGCCAACTGTTGTGAAGATGACGGTAGCAAGTGAAAAAAAGTGTGATGATTTCAGGGATTAGAGTGGCCAAAAAGCAAATAAAAACTAGTGTTCAGCTATAAGACTTTATAAGACCTGGGCAATAGCTGCAGGATCTTCGATTACAGAGTTGGGAGAAAGAACAAACATGGTGTTGTCTCTGCTCTTCAGTACTGGGGTTCAGAATCCCTGGGCCTTTGTGTATATTCCTCAAGAATCCTACCATTGAAGTGGACCTCCACCCCATTCCCTGCTGTAGGTGCCCAACTCAAATTCACAGTGCTCTAGCTTTGGTCTCCCAAATGCCTGGGATTATGGGTGTGTACCCCATGTCTGCTCAGACTACTTCTGACCAGCATTTTGTTAGGATCTCCCTCTGGCTCTCTGACTGACTGAACTAATGCAGGAGCCCAGTTGGTGGTTTTTGGACTGGAGTAGGTGACGTGGTACCTTGAGTATAGGTGAAGCAGTAAATGATTGCAGGGACCTAAGCTGGTGTCACCCTGCTGGTCGCTGTTGTGCCAATAATGCCCTTAATGATGTCAGTTCATGTGTGATGTGTCCCCTTTTTTTCTTTTTTTCTTTCTCTTAATTGATCTGTTTGTTCATTCAATCTTTCATTCGTTCTTGGTTTCACTGTGTTGGCCAGACTGGTCCTAGCCTTCTGAGTGGCTGGGTGAGCAGGAGTGTGCCGCTCAAGTGTAACCCAAGGTACAGTGATAGGAAAACCAATAGGGAGAGAAGAATGGAGTTTGAAAATCCAGTCAGGAAAGCAGAAACCTATCTCACAGAAGCTGATCGATTCTTATAATACCCAAAAAACTCTTCTTACTGGTATGCTACATGCAAAGGGCAGCTCCCCCTGAAAGAACATATAATTACCATTACATGTGGAAGTGAATAGCCTGTTCTACCAGCCATTGGTGTCTTCCCAGGATAGAGTGAGGCTGCTGCCCTGGAGCCACTCTACTTCTGGAAACTGTGCTGTGTTTGCTGATACTCCAAAGGGAGTGGCTTTGTGGCTCTCAGGTCAGGCACGGCCTCTCCTCTCCTTTCACACCAACACAGCGCCTGTGATAATGGTGTGTATTATTACGAAATATCAGTGTGAATCCCAAAGCCCCCAGCTGCAGCAGGATTTCAGTGTGTGTGGTTACCTTTCGTGGTCCATCTGAGACCCCAGAGTTCTTCCCTAGAATGTCTTTGCCAGATTCATGTCTGCAGCTTTCCCCAGAGAGGACAGCTGTGGGGTCGGGAGCAGAGTTCTGATGCTGCTGCTGTGCTATGTGCAGGCAGCCATGCTTCCTAGGGGATTGAAAGTATGGGAAAGGAGATCTGTTTATGTAGCCTGACTTGTCTAGAACTAACTATATAGACCAGGTTGGCCTTGAACTCACAGACAGAAACACCTGCTTCTGCCTCTGCTGGCATTAGAATGCTTGTCTCTGATGGTCCTAGATATTAGTATCATGGCTATTTTGACCTTAGGACATGTCATTAATTCCAGAGACTGAACCAGAGTTTTGTTGTTGTCCTTACATTACAGTTATTTGTTTGTACATATGACTGTGCACACGTGTGGGTGCCACCGCGCAGGTATGGAGGACTCGGGTCAATTTGCAGGGCTCAATTCCCAGCACATAGCAGCTCACAACTTTAACTCCAGCTCCAGAGGTTCTGACTCCATCATACAGACACACATGCAAGCAAAACACCAATGCACATAAAATAAATAAATCTTAAGTATCATTTGTGGGATGTATTTATAACTATGTGAATAGTTAAGATTTAATGCCTTTTCAGGACACAGAGTCACAACGAAGCCCCAAGCCCGTTGCATATGTGGTTGGAGTTCACTTTGATCACATGGGAACAAGAAAGACCTTGGCAATGCCCAGTAACAGTTGACCACGTTAATTGGCTTTCTGGTATTTTAGGGGATTGATGACATCACTGGTGAGCCACTTGTCCAACAGGAAGATGATAAACCTGAAGCAGTTGCTGCCAGGCTAAGACGGTACAAGGATGCGGCAAAACCAGTCATCGAACTGTACAAGTGAGTATGTATGTGTCTCAGTGTATTCATAACAAAGAGCCTGGTGATGGGAAGAGCACTGGACCAAGGCTAAGTATAAAGGCTCGTTCCTCCCAGAAGGTAGACGAAGTGGTGGGGAGGTATATAGGAGTTAAAGTCTGTTGTGCTTATTCCGGAACTATTAGAACATGAGGACCTAAGTCTAGTTACCTGTCTGTAAAATTGTCCAGACTTCTCTCCTGTGGTGGGTGGGGTTGGCAGTTGATATTGAGATTCCACGTATGTTATCCAGGTGTCCCATCTCACAGCTCCAGACCCTTGTCTTCCTATTTAATCGGCTCAGATATTTTGATATTCATTTGTATAAATAAGTGATTCAGACTAGGCTTGGCTGGAAAATTATAAATAGCCTAGAAGATGGTACCTGCTTTTGACCTTGGATCTTTGCCTATCCTGATGCAATGTTAAGCAGCCTAAATGGTGTTTATTTGGCTTGTCTTTTAGGAGCCGTGGAGTGCTCCACCAGTTTTCTGGGACGGAGACTAACAGAATCTGGCCTTATGTTTACACACTTTTCTCCAACAAGATCACACCTATTCAATCCAAAGAAGCATACTGAGCCTGCCATGGGAAGAACCAAGAAGACGTGGCCGCCCACTCAATCATGCGTGTAGTCTTGGTGACCTGGCCCAATTAGAAGCCAGCTGAGATAGCTTGCAGCATCTTTTCTAGTTTCAGTGTTGAAGTAATGAGGAAAATCTAGTAGGTAGAAAGAATTCAGGAAGAGGGAAACCCTCCTCTGCCTTTGAAAAGGGCTCTGCGGGTGCATCACGCCCTTCACAGGAACGAGTATAGACTGGATCTCCACCAGTGTTGAGCCACGTGCTAGCTACCAGAGCCTTTTTGCATGCAGTGGTGGGCTCTTTGGTTTATCCCACCTTCCACAGGCTATGAAACCACAGCACTGTATGCCTGAGAACTTGAAGGGCTGTGGTCCTGGCTTGTCCATTGCCATACACTCTGACAGTTGATGCTAATTGCACTCGGTGGTTGCTTTTCTCCAATGACTGTCTCTCCCTGGCTCTCAGACATCCTCGTTTCTGTTGTCTGAATCTTCTCGTCTGCTTGCTCCCTTCTCAGGCTATTCAGTCCCACGATGGCTTCTGCATTTACCCCTTGAATTTCCTTTATACAAACTGAGAAGTAGGTGACTGGGTTCAGTCTTTTCCTTCTCCCTAAACAGCTGCTCTA
The DNA here is from genome assembly GCF_978045245.1 of Mus caroli. Classification (NCBI taxonomy): domain Eukaryota; kingdom Metazoa; phylum Chordata; class Mammalia; order Rodentia; family Muridae; genus Mus; species Mus caroli. Next base: position 54,277,661 of record NW_028227261.1, on the reverse strand, counting down.
TCTTGAGCCCACCCTGTACCTTTTATTGTTTAAAAAAAGATCCTCCCAAAGTCTTCAGGGTTCTCGAAAACCAAGGGAAATGCTTCCTTATGGAAATGTGGGGTGATTGTATCTTCTATGTAGAAGTAGTAGTAATTGTATGGAAATCACTGGACTAATGAGATGGTTGGGTGCAAGGAAAGGTGAATATTGAACATGCTGCTAAATATTAACGCTGTCAGTGTTTTTCTTCTGTGAGTGACTAACCAGACGGTGAGAGGTCAGAAAAGGGAGCAAGCCTCTGAGGGCTTGGAGCATCTTGCACTAGCTATACATAGCACCTGCACTGAGTAAGACAGCTTTACTGTTTTGGGAATGCAGAGTCCTTTTGTTTATTTTCTTCCTATTCCAAAGATGCAGTCTATAGGTGGTCATAAAGTCCAGAAATGAAGATACTAAGGTTTTATCAGTCATTGTGTGTCAAGAAAGCATTTGTTAAGACTTTCCTTCCTGGATCCCAGACTTGTTGGCCACCTTGTTATAATTTTTACTCTTTTCTGGGAAGAACAGGGAAATGTCTTCCCACTGCCTTAAAAAGGTGTCCTGCATCCGCCTGTCCCCAGGAGGTGGTCCTTTATTATTGGTGGTGACTTAGTGTGACATCTCATAGTCTGTGTGGGGTCAGGGTGTGGGGTGGGCTTAGCACTTTAGTGGATTAAGATATTATTCCATTCTGAAGGTGTCGTGTGTTCTGTGCTCCTGAGTCTGTCTGCCTTCCTGTACTGCCTGGACTCCCGTGGTTCCTCTCAGTCGTTTTTCATGTGCATGTTCTGCGGCTGCCTTAGTGGAGATGCAGGCCAGCATTCCCACTCATGTTCTCAGTACAGAGAAGTAAGCTTCCGGAGTGCAGCTGCACGGGGCAGGTGACCATCTGGGCAGTGTCGTGATGCTGAGCACCTTGGAAGCTTACATCTGGCTGGCACTTGGTAGGGATTGGGTGATAAAAGCCCAGGCTTCCTGGAGGAGCAGGTCAGGAGAGGGAAACCCTGAGATTATTCCCAGGAACCAAGGGAAGTAGGGAGTAAAAGGGATTCAGGGTAATTGAAGAGAGGTAGGAAAACTTCAAACTTTTCTTCCCCTCTTGTAGAGTCTGGGGAGAGCAATAGGGTGTGAGCAGTTCCTTGCCTTCACACTGCTGTTTCTCTATGCAGTTCAAGCTCAGTAGACTACAGTAGCCCCAGTGAGACCCCAGGGTCAGAAGAGCAGCAAGGGGCAGAGACATCTTTTCCAAAGTCTTGGGTGATTTCATGTCTATTGGTGTAAAGGTGTTTTCTGCGGCAGGCTTGGCTGACTTTGTGGAAATGGTCATAAATACTGACAGTGTCTTGACGAAGGCTCAGTGGAAGCAACGTCCTTTCCTTCTCAGGCCACACGTGGCCAAGAGTCTGGGTGGTCTCTGAGGTTCTGACTTTACGTTCACGGACTCCTCGTTCAGTTTGCTTCCCACAAACCTCTTGGGAAAGGCTGCATGTTTATTCCTCCAGTATTTATGTCAAAAAAAAGGTGCTATGAAGGAGGCCCTCTGAGTGAAGTGCGCACTCGCCGAGCCTTTATAAGCATTGTGGTGAATCTTCCCAGGCACAACCAATATTTCCTATAAACAAGAGTCCAGGATATGAAGTCTTGCCCAGGCTTTCCTGCTTCTGGAACCCTTGGCCTTTTACAGGGTGTTAGTTGTCTCTCTTGACCTAAGCAACCTGGGGCCCTGAGCCTCTTAGGTCTGCTTGTGGCCTCAGGGAGAGTGGCTGCGCGAGGCTATTTCTTTTTATGCTCTTTGCCTAAGCAAAAGGAGTTCCCAGACACAAGACGTTAAGGCAGGCTGGGTTTAGACCAGGTCAATCTGCCTCAATTCTAGGTGTCAGGAAGCCATATGAAAGCTGACATCTACTGAAACATTAAAATTAGCCATAACTGTTACCCTTATTTTTGGTGTGGCAAACTGCACAATTCTTGCCAGAATAAATGCCATCAACTGCCTCAGGGCACTCCTTGGTTTGACTGTTCTTTATGTGGTTGGGTGTGAGGGGGACAGGCTAAGGAAGCCATTGCCCAGGACTCCATCCTGACTCCCTCTAGTGACAGACAGGAAGCACAGTGTCTTTTAATAAAAGGCTCCTGTTTAAAACCTTTGCAGGGAGTACTGCACCTTCTCTCTGGGATTTGGGAAAAGGGAAGAAAAATTGAAAACCCCGGGTTTTGTGTGAACTGCAAGAAATGGTAGGGCTCAAGGCTTCTCTAGTTTTATGAGAACTTGTACTACTGAATTTGCGAATTTTGTTTTTTTTTTGAGCTGGACCGATCTCTGGGGGACTACATTGAGCTATGATGGCATTTCACTGTGATCCCCCAAGTTCAAGCTAGTCTTTAACTCAATGTTGGTTTAAGTTTCCCTGGAGCTGACACGTCAGCTTTTCTTCAGTGACAGTTGGTGTTCCTCTTGATTTGGGTATATGTGCTTAATTCAGAGTCTGTTCTGTATCTGCTATCCTAACTATTCATTGTATTCATTGATTTTTGTTTTGTTTTGTTACCTTGCTTGAAGATTGATTTGTATTGAATTTGATAGAAATAAATGTTTTTCCGCTTAATATGTGATGGGTTTTCATAAATTCATTATTCTTTGCATTGCTGTTTATACCCTGTAAAGCTTCACAGGCTCTCTCTGATTTGTACCACTTGGGAGTTCTTCTGTTATCCACAGTTGTCGATAATTTGCAAAAAGAGGCAAGCAATGGAACCTACACAAAGTAATGATGGTGAAGCAAACATGCCTCTGGTTCTGTTTGTTTTCCCGCTGTATCGTTGCTATGTCCTTGTGCCCTCGTGTTCCCTGCTTGCCCCGTCCTTTACCTGTTAAACCCGGAGCCCTTTGCAAGGTTGTCTGCTGAACTGGGGCTGTGAGAAGTTCCTAAGTGCCCTTTCAGAAGAAACGTGAGAGAATGAAGGCATAGCCCTTTTCCCAACCCTGGTATGGCTGCCTCATCTATGGGGCCTTCCAGTAGCTGAAAACCGCTGAAAGCAAATTCTAAACTCACGTCTCCAGGGAGGATGGGAAAGTCCGTCTGGATAGGATGACTGTGTGGTGGGTTGTCATGTGGTCGAGATACTCCTACTCCCTCACTGGGAGAAGTTTACATCCCTGCTCTCTGGGCTGCTTCATACTGGGGCATTCATTGCCTTGCTGGGGGCATTAAAATGAGTAGATACACTGTGCCACTTTAGAGCTGGTACTGGGAGAGTCAGAAGTCTTGTAGTGAGATGGGCAATGCTATGGATTCTTAAGGGGGAAACAGAGAGCAGACATGTACCCAGTCCATAATGGGCGAGTAGTATCTGAAAATAAAATTGGGGTTTTAAAAGCCATGGAGACCTAAGTTTAATTTAGCTTTCAAAATATTTGTGTTGTCCCTGTATCAGAGGGAGAGCTGGAAGTCTGTTCTCTTCCCATATAGTTCTCAGGGGTCAAACTTGGGTCATCAGGTTTGATGGCAAGCACTTTTGCCTGCTGAGCCATCTTGCTGGCTCTGGGTTAGTCTATTACTGCAAGATGGCGTAGCCTAAGTGGACGAAGGGAGCTGAGCCAAGCAGTGTGTCTTGTCATCCAGCTGTTGATTTGTCAAACCTCATTACATTCCAAGCATACAAAAGTAAATAGACTTTTGCCCTTGATGTCCCCAGCTGTCTGGAGAACATGTGTGATTAGAACTATTAGAACTAACCCATTCACTGAGAGAAAATAGCAGTAACTAACCCTTAGCTAAGGAGAGGCCAAGGAAGAATTGATATTTGAGCTGAGGTTTGCTAGAAGTCCAGGCAGATGTAGTAGTAGGGTGTGCAGGGAGGGAGTCTTGAGTGCATGACTGGCCAGGTGGAGGCTGCCTAGGCAGCCTGGGGGACAGGTGAGGCAGAATGGAAAAGGCCTTGGAGTTTGCTGGTGGGAGACAGTGTAGACTGCCAGAAATTATGCCCTATTTACATGACAATAAGTGACCCTGCCACTGACATGAGCTAAGGAGTTCAGTTGGAGGGGATGGTTAGGCTGCAACAGGAGGGGAAAAGGGTACATGCTCCAGTGGAGAAGTGAGGAGAAGATGAGAAAATGGCTGTAAGCTTGAGGCAAGAGGGAATGATGCTCTGTGGTGAAGTAGCAAGCTACCGCTCCTAGCCTGTTGCCGCCACTAGCAGAGTGTGGCCTGTGGTGGCCCCATCATTCCCTTTCCTCAGATAAACCTGTACTAGGTGTATATTTAACATTACAGAAATTTAAATACTGCATTGGCCAAGCAGCAGAACCTTGTGGGCCAATTTTAAGTTAGGCAAGATAAACAAATGAGGGTCATCTGGTGACTAGACCAGTCTGAGATAGGGGTTAGGTTTTGTATGTTACAGATGGGGAGACAATCAAAAACTGTCGGGCCTTAGAATTCTGGGTAATATGTGTGCCAGAGAGCACTGTTTTTTCATTTTGTTTTTGTTTTGTTTTATTTGGGGGTGGGGTGGGGTTCGAGACAGGGTTTCTCTGTGTAGCCCTGGCTGGCCTGGAAACTCCCTCTGTAGACAAGGCTGGCCTCGAGCTCAGAAAGCCACTTGCCTCTGCCTCCCAGGTGCTGGGATTAAAGGCATGCGCCACCACTGCCTGGGCACTGTATGCTTCAATCACTGGTTTGTCCTACTACAGTTCAGCTGGGTATATCTACCCTATTTCACTCTGATACAGGCTGGCTTTGACCTCTGTAGCAATGGTCTTGGTTCAGCCTCCCACAACACAGTCTTGTTTCATACTAATTTTAAGCCATGAACCTATGAGCATTCCAGTAATGAAGTAGCAACCATCGCCAGACTTGAGGAAACCAATTTAAATCGTGTACCCACAGAATGCACTGGGAGACACTCGAAATTCAGGCTGTCTGATGCCAGCAATTGGCCATGAACCAGTGATAACCTGAATCGTGATGAACCTGAATGATAAGTTCAGCCAAGCCTGGCCACTCAGTAAATGGTTAAAGAAACCTCACTTAGGGACTACTCAGCTCTTCTCCCTCATTTTGACTCCCATTATCCAGATCTTGACCACACAACCCAGCTACTTTGAGTCTTAGTTAAGATGAGAAAAATGGGATACAGAGCTATGCCACCTGAGCTGAGAAGGAACTAACCTGTTGGGTTTCTCCTGCATCAGTCTTTTCTCTTGGCCAGGGCTCTGGAGTCGGTGCCTTTCACAGGCCTGGAAAGCCTCCAGCAGAGAGACTGTCTCACATCTGATCATGGACTTTCTCTATCCCACCATCTAAGGTGATGGAAGAACAGAGTTTTCTAACGAGGAGTGATCAGGAATGAAGAGATGAACTGCCGAATTCAGATCTAGAAGGCTAGAGCAGCTGCTGTCTTCAGAGAGATCGTCTACATACACGGATAGTCTAGCTACATCTATTGTAACATCATTAAGAATAGCAGCATTGCATACTCATATATATATAAAATAAATAAATATTTTTAAATAAATAAATAAATAAAAAGAATAGCATTCCAGATGACTGGACACTGGGACAGCAGAACAAACAGACTACCTTGAAAACATTGGTCATAGGGCTTTTCACAGTATTGAGCCAACATGGTGAGTAGGAGGAAGGACAACATTGCTTCGACCCGAAAACCATTTTCTCTCTCAGCGTATTTAAACTTGCCCTCTATTAGCCCACTTATTTGTTTGGCTCTCCTTGTCTTAGTTGGTCTGCCCGTCTTCGGTTTAACTTGAAGAACTGGTGCATTGCCACAAGAGAAGTCCTGCCTAAAATTTTATCAACGTTGGTATTTGCAAGGTTTGCCAAGAAAACGAGGACTCTGAAAATAATAGCCACTGTAGAAGTCTGTAACCTCCCCCCAACCCCCAGCCTGAAACCTGTTTGCTCAGGTTTCACCGTTAGCAAGAAGAGAGCATTGGGGTGGAGCCTGCCGCCCTATCGTTCTGCCACTCCCACTGCTGCTGCCTGCTGCCTAGCTGTTCCTGAGCCATACACATGGTCACCTGAAACTGAACTCCAGGATGATTTGGCGGGAAATCATAACCCTTCTTCATAACCCCGTGCACCGAATAGTAAAATTGAGCTTTGATCAGAACTTGGTTGTCTTAGCTCCATTCTTTCTCTCGTCCGTCTAGTTCCTTTTCTTTCAGCTCGAGTCTGCCATCTCTGCCGTACCCTGTTTCTCTCGAGCCGCTGGACGGCACGCAACAGAAATCTGAGCCGTTCCATACATCCTTCAAAAAACACAGAAACCAACAAAAGCAGGATGACATCATTATTTAATTCATTTATAGCCAGGACACGATACTGCAAATTCCTGTTTCATTTGAGTGGAGTAAATACCTGAATCAGGACCAGCTCTGTTGCTCTTGTGGAAACAGAGTTAACACTCTCTTAGGCAAGACTTACAGGAGAAAAACCCATAGAAACAAAGATACCAGGAAATCTAAGGCACCAGACTTGCCCTAGCACTGACCCAAAAGATACTGTTCATTAAGGAATATATTTCAGGGGGCTGGGCCTGTGGCTGTCTTTGAAGATGGTTGTATACTATGGTCGAAGTGGTGTTTGAAGTTAATAAACAATAATATAAAAACGAAATGTATTTCAGCGCACCAACAGAAGAGGGTGCTGTTCAACAAAGCTCCATCATTGCTGTAGAAACACCTGGGGCAGGAACATCCAACATCTTGAGATGGAGCAGAAAAAGCAGCCACTAGCCACACAAAATTATTCTTGCAGTGTGTGTGTGTGTGTGTGTGTGTAGGTGCCACTGCTCACCTGTAGAAGTCTGAGGACAGCCTGTGGTTCTCTTATTTTACCATGTGTATCCTTGAAATCAAAGAGGAACTTGGCAGTATCTTTATCCCCAGTCATCTCTCCAAGAACCTACAAATTACATTTAAAAGGAAATAGATTGGGAATCTAAGTTCTATAGCTGATAAAGAATATCCAAGACCTAACTTCTGAGCTGAGGGAACTGTAGTACACCCTCACTCCAGCATGGACAACATGGATCAAACAGAATCAGGAGCAACAGCAGAGACGTATGTGTAAAACAGCACCATTCAGAAATTCAGTACTGAGCAGAACACAAGGAAAAAGAGTTGAACAAGGAGAGTGAACTGAGACAAGGGTCCTGAGAAAGAACTTACAGGGATGTGATAGAGTCCAGATTCAACAGGACATACAAAGAAGATGTGGACATAGAGGATGGAAACTCATAGGATTAAAACAAAATGGTAAAAAGGAGAAATGTTCAGAAAGAAAACAGCTATAGGAGATGGAGAGGGCCCAACGCATTCATAAATGAACCCCCCAGAGGAAAACAAAACCATGACTCAAGACCAACATTCTAATTTATAATGCACCATAGCTTATAAAAATAGGTTTCAGAATCCTGAAAAGCATGTTCTGGAAAGTCAAGATTTAACTCAGAGTGCTTAGCTTTAAGACATTCTTCAAGCAACAGGAACATGTGGGTGTCTGTGCAGAAAGTCCAAGCAACTCATAATAGGCAAGACAACAAGAGGATAATACTGAAGAACAGAAGCATCCAGCTCGCTGGCCCTCATCGTCAGGGATAAGGAGTCTTCAATACACAACACATAATCTGATGCATGGTCCTCACGCTGGACTCTGTTACTGACTACTCATTACACACAGCTACATACTCCTGCTGTTACATACATCATCTAAACCAGGGTGGAATGAATAGGAGGGAAGACAGACAGAACTGTGGTGTGTATACACTTTATTTAACTCGAGACTAAAATAATAGTAGGCATAGAGCAGTAGAAGTGGTGTGCAAAAGAAGAAAATGAGAAAAAAGCAAAACAGGAGAGTAGGCTAAGCAACTCAGTTGCTGTCTTAGGGTGAACAGGCACCATGACCAAGGCAACTCTTTTTTTTTTTTTTTTTTTTTTTTTGGTTTTTCGAGACAGGGTTTCTCTTTATAGCTCTGGCTGTCCTGGAGCTCACTCTGTAGACCAGGCTGGCCTCGAACTCAGAAATCCGCCTGCCTCTGCCTCCCGAGTGCTGGGATTAAAGGCGTGCGCCACCACGCCCGGCTCCAAGGCAACTCTTATAAGGACAACATTTAGTTGGGGCTGGCTTACAGGTTCAGAGGTTCCATCTATTATTATCAAGATGGGAGCATGGCAGCATCCAAGCAGGCATGGGAATGGAAGAACTGAGAGTTCTACATGTTCATCTGAAAGCTACTAGGAGAAGACTAGCTTCCAGGCAGCTAGGACAAGGGTCTTAAAGTCCATGCCCACAGTGACACACCTACTCCAACAATGCCACACCTCCTAATAGTGCCACTCCCTGGGCAAAGCATATTCAAATCACCACAGTTGCTGTGTAGGGAATAGGTGAGATGGAAGGGTTTTGTTTAAAGTTGAAAAATGAGCTAGTTCAAGCCTCAGTAAAAACAAGATAATCAGCTCCCTTCTTGCCAGGATGGTTTGGGGGGGGGGGGGGGGAGGCAGTTAGTGGGGCTGGCTGGAAAAGACAACACTGCATTAGTAGGGAAGCAAAGGGCTTAGATCAGTCACCAGGGTGGAGGTTTCTTTCCCTTCTCATTTTAAAGATTGAACTATGGGGATGAACTCTAGCGTTCTCAATACATTCTTTGTCATTGTCATTAACAATCAACCTACCAAGAGAGTCAGTCATCTTTGAGCCACTTTCCCAAATTTGTGCCCCCAAACGTGCAAATTTTTGTTATCTTTGTATAGAGTTGCAAGGGATTGGGGTTCAGAGGCAACTTCAGTGAAGGGCCTGGAAGAGAAGGAGTATGTGTGAAGGAATTTCTAAGATAAGCTGCATATCAATCAGAAAATGGCCTAGTCGGCCATCAGTGGAAAGAGAGGCCCATTGGTCATGCAAACTTTATATGCCTCAGTACAGGGGACCGACAGGGCCAAGAAGTGGGAGTGGGTGGGTGGGGTAGTGGGTGGGGGAGCGTGTGGGGGACTTTTGGGATAGCATTGGAAATGTAAATGAAATAAATACCCAATTAAAAAATGAAAAAAAAAAGAATTTTGCTGTTAAATACAGAATTTCTCTCAGTGGTCAACAAAAGGATGGATGAAATAGCTCCCAGAACTTTATAACATGGAAACTGGCTCCACAGTGTGTTGAGTATTGTGCTGGCTTTGGGTAGGTGATCTCAGGTCAAGAAGCTGTGTGAGAGTTATAAAAGCAGAAAATAGATGCAGCCAGCAAAGCCTTTGCCAAAGAGTGACTCACTAGTGGGGAGCTACTCTCCAAATCCAAAATTAAGAAAAGACACAAACAGTCACAATCTTTACCGTCACTGTCATTCTGATGGCTCAAGTGACTCAGTGTTCTGATTCTGAAATGCTTCTGAAGGGAAATTAAAAGAGGGGGAGGGAAGGAAGAAATAGGAAAAAAAAATTCCTGAAACCACAAATAAGAAAAGAAGTTCAAGAATAACATCTAGTGAAGTTGGGGCTGAAAATCTTGAAGCATGGCCTTAGTCCCTTCTGTTTGTTGCCCATCTGGAGAGACTCCTATACCAGAAGGCAGATTCCTAGCAAGGGAAAAGTCTTCCTAAAGCCAATGACAAGACAAGAAAAACTGGCCGGAGTGGGTGGAGGACAGAAGGTGCGGTCCATCTGATGCCCAGCCTTTCCTGCAGAGATGACTCTGCGTTGCTGGGCCTCACAGGGATAGTAGAGGAAGAGGACATTACTGACTCCCAGGATGCAGATCAAGGGCCCATTCCAGACACAGTGAGAGTCTTCAACACTAGAGGCCAGCGACTCAGAGAGCACAGGACACAAGGGTGTCAAGTGACAAAGGATGGATGGAAGGGGGAAAGAGCCAGCTGAATGAAATAAAAATTTAAAAACTGATCATAGACACAAGTCCAGATGGAAAAGAGAAAAGGAAGAGAAGGTTAAAATCATATCTGACTGCAAAAAGAAAGACATCAGAAGAAATTTAGAAAAAGATGATAAATAAAAAAACAAACAAAAAGTGAGGAAAGGGGGTATCTTAGGGTTTCCATTGCTATGAAGAGACATCATGACCAAGGCAACTCTTAAAGAGGACAGCACTTAATTGGGGCTGGCTTACAGGTTCAGAGGTTCAGTCCATTATCATCATGGCGGGAAGCACAGTAGCAGCCACGCAGCCATGGTGCTAGAGGAGCTGAGAGTTCTACATCTTGATATGAAGGTAGCCAGGAGGAGAATGGATTCTATACTGGGTATAGCTTGAGCATGTATATGACCTCAAAGCCCCACCTCTACAGTGACACACTTTCTCTAACAAGACCACACTTCCTCCAATAAGGTCACACTGTCTGGTAGTGAGTGCTACTCTCCATGGGCCAAGCATTCAAACACATGAGTCTGTGGGGGCCAAACCTATTCAAGCCGCCACAAGGAGAGAATCAAAAGAGAAATCTAAGAGTGAAGATGAGGTCCAAAAATAAAGAAGGGGTTGTAAAAATGATAAAGAAAGGTCTGATTCAGAAGGAAAAGATCAGGAAGGGAGCAGAAGTCGGGAGAAGATGCACAGACTCCAAACGTAGTGCACATGAGCCCAGCCAAAGCAGAGGATAGCTGTAGAGAGCATGGTCCAGTCAAAAGCCAATATGAAGCAATGGAGCAAGGGACCTCAGCAGAGTAGGCACAGAAACAGGAGAGTGTGATCTAGAAGTCATGAAAGAGAGTTCGGTAGAAGCCAGGAGTACAGCATAGAGAGGAATACAAGAGAAGAGGAAGGCCATGAAGCTGAGAGAGAACACAGGAAAGTGGAGAAGATAAGAGAGATTCACATAGCTCTGGCAGTCCTTGAACTCAGATATCTGCCTGTTTCTGCTTCCAGAGTGCTGGAATTAAAGGTGTGTGCCACCGCTGCCTGCCCTCCCCTGCTAAATCTAAATGTCCAATTGAAAAGGCACAAAGAGAAGAAAGAATAAATGTAGTAAATTCCATAAATAAATGTAAGATAAAACAGTACAGTAATGATGCAGTGAACTTAAGACTGAGCACACATCGGGGCTTCATGATAATGCCCTCATGGATGGGTATACTTGAATCCAGGCCTAGTCATGCTCTCTGTCAGCCTCCATCTTGCAGATCAGATGCAAGCTCTTGGCTTCTGCTCCAGTGTCATGCTTGCCCGCCTGCCACTGTGAGTCCCACCATGATGGTCATGGACTGACCCTCGGAAACTCTAAACAAGCTCCTCAGCTGAATGCTTCCTTTAATAAGTTGCCTTGGTATGGCGTCCCTTCACAGTAGTAGAATAGTAACTAATACCACGCTATCCAGACTGGCTTGCGAACTATTAGGTATTGTGACAGTCTGAATAAAAGTGGCCACCGTCGGCTCATAGGGAGTGGCACTATTTGAAAGGATTAGGAGGTGTGGCCTTATTGGAGGAAGTGCATTACTGGGGGTGAACTTTGTGGTTTTAAAAAGCCCAGTCCACACCCTGAGTTTCTCTCTCCCTGCCTCCTGCGGATCCAAATGAAGAACTCTCAGCTACTTCTTCAGCACCATATCTGTCTGTGTTCTGCTATGCTTCTTTGCCCCGTGACAACAATGGACTAAGCCTCTGAAACTGTAATCCAGCCCCAACTAAATGCCCCTTTACAAATGTTTCTTTCGTCATAGTGTCTCTTCACAATAGCAGAACACTAAGACAGGTTATACAGCAGCCATAACTAAAACAATTCTGAAGCATGAGTGGCGTATCCAAGAGAAATGCAAAGAGTAAGAAACTAGGTTTGCCATTTTTATATGGAAGTGGAATTGAGGTCCCCAAATGCTGGCCACTATGCAACATCCAGAGTGAGGATGCAAGGAAATGGCACAAAAGTCTATCCAGAATAAAATTTATAGGATCAGCATTTCTTTTGCATTTATAAATATTCTGTTTATTTAGAAACAATACCACAAATATGCTCTATCTTGAAAGAAAATAAAAATTTTTACAACTCCACGAACTGAAAGTGAAGTCTTGTTTTCTGACTTACATAGGTCAAGAAAAGACCAAGCTAGGATGGGATTTGAGCATGTTATTTGCTGTTTTATGTTGCGGCCTGCCCGCAGTCCACAACACGAACGGTTCAACTGAAAATGGCAGTTCAGGCTGAAAAGAGAGGAATCTAGACGGGGCGGAAGAAAAGAATGGAGCCAGGACAACAAGTTCTGATCAAGGCTCAATTTTACTAATTTCAGACACTCAGTTTATAAAGGAAGGGGGAGGGAACCCAATTTCCCGCCAAGTAACTCAGGGTCCAGTAGCAGGACGAACACGTGTGTGCCTCCAGGCAGCAAAGGCAGGTTCCAGCAGTGGGCGTGGCAGGACGAATGAGCCGGTAGCTCCACCCTTGAGCAGGCAGGTTCCAGGCTGGGGGGAAGGGAGGCCACATTTCCCCCCATTAGATAACAAAACAAAAATAAAAAAAAAAAAGGGGGTGGCCTGTGGCAGAAAAATTATCTATGTTCAATAATTCTGCCTGAGTTCCTAGGGCTAAAGAAAAAACCTATTTCTGTGGGATTCCCTAACTTTTCTAATGGTAAACTGTATCTGGCTAAGACTGTCTTTAAAGCACTGACTGAATAGCAGCGCTGGGCTGTAGGCTCTGACTTTATAATGCTAATTAGTGCTGAATAGGTAGCTACCTGTTTGCATTTTAAGTAGGGCGTTGGAACCCTGGCTGAGTTTAACTAAACAATTTTAGAATAACACTGAGCTGATAATTATCTGCAATTTTGGGTGAAAGGCAGGGGAAACAGTGAGAAGAGATTAAGACCAGCTCTTTAGTACAAGGCCAGTTGGCTTTTTTATTTTTTTGGGGGTGGGAGGCAGTGAAGGGCTTGCCCTTACGACAGCAAGGTCTCCAATCTCTCTCCCCCCTATTAATTAAGTTTAAATAGGCAATGCTTAACAGAGGTGATCAAATGATTCTTTTCATCTATAGATGAGTGGGCCTTTAACCTTGACTTGGGTGGACATTGACCTGATTCCTCCCGTGAGCATTGTAGCAACTCACATCTGTGGCTCTTGGTATCTTTTGGGGAGGGGAGGCAGAGCCTTAAGTATTTTTGGTTTTTAGCTGGAATCGGATACCAACCTCCTTCAAATCAGGTGTGTCGCACAGGGAACTCAGAAACGGTCAAACTGGACCTTCCCTCCGCAGTAATCTCCTGCGCCAAGCGGTACCCATACTGTATTCATATGATTATGAATCAGTAGTGCAGTTCTGAGTTATTGCGCGGTCTCTATGTGAGACTTGTCAACCTCAGATTTAGCAAGGCCTAGACAAGAATTATGTCAGTATTAACACCATTAATTTTGGTTAAAATAGGAGCTGAAAGTCTTTCCTCTTCATCCCTGTTATTCCCAGTAGCCTGAGGAACTAAGGACACCTTGCAGTAACAGCAAGGGTGAAAAGCCAGAGGCCAGCTAAGGGACTAAGCCCATCTCTATCAAAATAAGAACTAATCTCTGTAAATATATATGAAATTTCTACTTCCCTAGCTCTCCTGTTAAATCTAAATCTTCTCTTAGACTGAAAAGCCACATGCTGGGATGTCCTTGGAAGGGAGATTAGCAGTACCACCTGTTTGCTCGTAGGGGCGGAGAACCGGAGAATGTAGATTGACCTGCTTGAGAGAAGGAAGAATTCTAAACAATGAGAGTGTAGCAATGTAAATTTTCTGTTCGGAGAAGTCAAGGTACTTTATTTAGATGCAAATTGTAAAGCTAAAGTTAATCTCCGGCCTCTTGTAGGGGAATTGGCTCAGAGGAAAACAGTTTTTCTGAGAGCTTCCACTCCCAGCATAAGAGGAATTTTAGTCTTTAGAATGATACTTACGAGAAGAGACAGAATCTGTGTTTACCTGACGAATTAATCTCTCTGGTAGCCACCGTGCTTCATCTTCATCTCGTGAAAAAACACAAACCGAGCCTCTTCCCCAGATTAGAACTGGATCTGGACCCTTCCATTTATTAGTCAGGGCGTCCTTCCATTTTACCAATGCATAAGAATTAGAAGTAACTGGGTGCCAGTGGCGTTCTGCTGCAGACTGACCTTTTATGTCAGTTTGCAAAAAGTTTAGGACAAATAAGGTAAAGGCAAGATGAGCCTTTGGTGACTTTGGGGAAATGCTCTGAATTAACTTTGCTAGGTAATTTAGAATATAGGAATCTCTAATAATTGAACTGAATATTAGACCAGTCTAAGATTGAGTTAGAATGGCTGGTCACACTGAAGAAGAGTGAAAAATCATTATGACTCTATTAAATGACTAATTTTACTAAGTCTGAATATACAGTCTCTGATGTACTATTGCCATAAAGTTAAAAGGCTAGAAGCTAGTCTAAACTGGAAAAATGACAAGCAAGGATTTAAGGTAAACTTCCCTTGAGAAGCATTAGTTAATAAAATACTTTCCACTTAGGAAACAATATATACTGAAAGATTAAAACTTTTGGCTTCTTGTAAAGAAGCAGAAACAATAAACATTTTTCTTACATAATGTAAAGCTATATTAGCCATACGTAGAGGCAAAATTTTCTAGTGATTACCAGTTTACTAGAAGCAAAAATCTTTGAATTTAAGCATTATTTTAAACATCTGAATAGATCTGTAACACTGTTAAAAAGAAATTTTCTTGAACACAGGGAAAAACTTTTTTAGGCATTGTTTGCAAAACAAAAGAAAAGGCCACAAGCCGCTCTGGGACTGCCCAGAGCCCTGTATTGACTCAAAGGTAAAATACTTTTTAATCTGAGCATTAATCTTAAATTTGCAATCAAACTTCAAGCTGCAGTCAATGGAACAATGGCAATTTTAACCATAATTTTTAAGTTTTTGTGCAAGGTTAGGATAATACCTACAACTTTGGGAAAGCAAAACCTATGTTTAAAACAATTTATCACTGTTAAAATCAATATTAGAAGCATTACTATCATATTACGAAGTTTGGATATCAATTAATACCTATGAATACCTATTAAAGCAAGCTTTAACGCTTTAATAAAGAGGCATTGCTTTATATCTTATCTTAAATTTTACTATTTAGGATAGGAACCACATTAATCATTATCTAAACTAGAAATATCTTAAGAGACTCAGCCTCTGAAGCTTAATCTCAAACTTTAACTCGCTTCAGGGCCTCACCAACTTTCTCCCAGGTTCCACAATCTATCGTTTCTTCTTCTTTGAACCATGGACAACAGCTATCTATCTTATCTAAAAAATTTCTGACTTTGAACCCTTCCTTCTTCCACCTAAGCAGTTTTCTAAAAAACTGCGGCACACCGCCTGTCTCCGTATCTAGTTCCGATTAACGCACTGCTGACCCCAAGCAGAAACAGTGTTGGGTCAGCACTGGTTCAAACTTGATTCGTATCCTACCGCATCCTCAGCAACACTTTACAAAACTGAAATTTTTTAGGCTAGCGCTAGCATGTGTACCTGTCCGTTGCTCCGATGCTCCTCCGATACGAAGATCCTTTCCTTTCTTGTGGAGCTCCACACAGCAGTCGTTTCTCTTAGCATCCCTCTGCCATTCTTCAGGTCCCAGTTCTGGCGCCAACTGTTGCGGCCTGCCCGCAGTCCACAACACGAACAGTTCAACTGAAAATGGCAGTTCAGGCTGAAAAGAGAGGAATCTAGACGGGGCGGAAGAAAAGAATGGAGCCAGGACAACAAGTTCTGATCAAGGCTCAATTTTACTAATTCCAGACACTCAGTTTATAAAGGAAGGGGGAGGGAACCCAATTTCCCGCCAAGTAACTCAGGGTCCAGTAGCAGGACGAACACATGTGTGCCTCCAGGCAGCAAAGGCAGGTTCCAGCAGTGGGCGTGGCAGGACGAATGAGCCGGTAGCTCCACCCTTGAGCAGGCAGGTTCCAGGCTGGGGGGAAAGGAGGCCACAGTTTTAGATTAAAGCACTTTTGTATTGTGTTCCTTTCTTCCTTTTTACTTTTTCTTTTTTTCTTTTTTTTTTTAAAGATTTATTTGTTTGTCTTATGTGAGTACACTCTCCCTCTCTTCAGATACACCAGAAGAGGGCATCAGTTCCCACTACATATGGTTGGTGGGAATTGAACTCAGGACCTCTGGAAGAGCAGGCAGTGGTCTTAACCACTGAGCCATCTTTCCAGCCCACCCCCTTTTTTTTAGATATGGTTTTTCTATATAACCCTGGCTGTCCTGGAACTCTGTAAACCAGGCTAGACTCAGAGAGTCACCTGCCTCTGCCTCTCGAGTATTGTATTTTGTTTCTTTTTTTTTTTTTTGCCATGGAATTTTTCTTTTTTTTTTTTTTTTATTACATATTTTCCTCAATTACATTTCCAATGCTATCCCAAAAGTCCCCCATAGCGCCCCCCACTTCCCTACCCACCCATTCCCATTCTTTTGGCCCTGGCATTCCCCTATATTGGGGCATATAAAGTTTGCAAGTCCAATGGGCCTCTCTTTCCAGTGATGGCCGACTAGACCATCTTTCGATACATATGCAGCTAGAGACAAGAGCTCCGGGGTTCTGGTTAGTACATCATGTTGTTCCAACAATAGGGTTGCAGATCCCTTTAGCTCCTTGGGTACTTTCTCTAGCTTCTCCATTGGGAGCCCTGTGATACATCCAATAGCTGACTGTGAACATCCATTCCTGTGTTTGCTAGGCCCCGGCATCGTCTCACAATAGACAGCTATATTTGGGTCCTTTCAGCAAAATCTTGCTAGTGTATGCAATGGTGTCAGCGTTTAGAAGCTGCTTATGGGATGGATCCCTGGATACGGCAGTCTCTAAATGGTCCATCCTTTCATCACAGCTACGAACTTTGTCTCTGTAACTCCTTCCCTGGGTGTTTTGTTCCCAATTCTAAGAAGGGGCACAGTGTCCACACTTTGGTCTTCATTCTTCTTGAGTTTCATGCGTTTAGCAAATTGTATCTCATATCTTGGGTATCCTAAGTTTTGGGCTAATATCCACTTATCAGTGAATACATATTGTGTGAGTTCTTTTGTGATTGTGTTACTTCACTCAAGATGATGCCCTCCAGGTCCATCCATTTGGCTAGGAATTTCATAAATTCATTCTTTTTAATAGCTGAGTAGTACTCCATTGTGTAAATGTACCATAATTTCTGTATCCATTCCTCTGTTGAGGGACATCTGGGTTCTTTCCAGCTTCTGGCTATTATAAATAGGGCTGCTATGAACATAGTGGAGCATGTGTCCTTTTTACCGGTTGGGACATCTTCTGGATATATGCCCAGGAGAGGTATTGCTGGATCCTCCGGTAGTACTATGTCCAATTTTCTGAGGAACCGCCAGACTGATTTCCAGAGTGGTTGTACAAGCTTGCAATCCCACCAACAATGGAGGAGTGTTCCTCTTTCTCCACATCCTCGCCAGCATCTGCTGTCACCTGAATTTTTGATCTTAGCCATTCTGACTGGTGTGAGGTGGAATCTCAGGGTTGTTTTGATTTGCATTTCCCTGATGATTAAGGATGTTGAACATTTTTTCAGGTGCTTCTCAGCCATTCGGTATTCCTCAGGTGAGAATTCTTTGTTCAGTTCTGAGCCCCATTTTTTAATGGGGTTATTTGACTTTCTGGAGTCCACCTTCTTGAGTTCTTTATATATATTGGATATTAGTCCCTTATCTGATTTAGGATAGGTGAAGATCCTTTCCCAATCTGTTGGTGGCCTTTTTGTCTTATTGATGGTGTCTTTAGCCTTGCAGAAGCTTTGCAGTTTCATGAGGTCCCACTTGTCAATTCTCGATCTTACAGCACAAGCCATTACTGTTCTATTCAGGAATTTTTCCCCTGTGCCCATATCTTCAAGGCTTTTCCCCACTTTCTCCTCTATAAGTTTCAGTGTCTCTGGTTTTATGTGAAGTTCCTTGATCCACTTAGACTTGACCTTAGTACAAGGAGATAGGAATGGATCGATTCGCATTCTTCTACATGTTAACAACCAGTTGTGCCAGCACCATTTGTTGAAAATGCTGTCTTTCTTCCACTGGATGTTTTTAGCTCCCTTGTCGAAGATCAAGTGACCATAGGTGTGTGGGTTCATTTCTGGGTCTTCAATTCTATTCCATTGGTCTATTTGTCTGTCACTATACCAGTACCATGCAGTTTTTATCACAATTGCTCTGTAGTAGAGCTTTAGGTCAGGCATGGTGATTCCACCAGAGGTTCTTTTATCCTTGAGAAGAGTTTTTGCTATCCTAGGTTTTTTGTTATTCCAGATGAATTTGCAGATTGCACTTTCTAATTCGTTGAAGAATTGAGTTGGAATTTTGATGGGGATTGCATTGAATCTGTAGATTGCTTTTGGCAAAATAGTCATTTTTACAATGTTGATCCTGCTAATCCATGATGGGAGATCTTTCCATCTTCTGAGATCTTCTTTAATTTCTTTCTTCAGAGACTTGAAGTTCTTATCATACAGATCTTTCACTTCCTTAATTAGAGTCACGACAAGGTATTTTATATTATTTGTGACTATTCTGAAGGGTGTTGTTTCCTTAATTTCTTTGTCAGCCTGTTTATCCTTTGTGTAGAGAAAGGCCATTGACTTGTTTGAGTTAATTTTATATCCAGCTACTTCACTGAAGCTGTTTATCAGGTTTAGGAGTTCTCTGGTGGAATTTTTAGGGTCACATATATATACTATCATATCATCTGCAAAAAGTGATATTTTGATTTCTTCCTTTCCAATTTGTATCCCCTTGATCTCCTTTTGTTGTCTAATTGCTCTGGCTAGGACTTCAAATACTGTGTTGAATAGGTATGGAGAAAGTGGACAGCCTTGTCTAGTCCCTGATTTTATTGGGATTGCTTCCAGCTTCTCACCATTTACTTTGATGTTGGCTACGGGTTTGCTGTAGATTGCTTTTATCATGTTTAGGTATGGGCCTTGAATTCCTGATCTTTCCAAGACTTTTATCATGAATGGGTGTTGGACTTTGTCAAATGCTTTCTCTGCATCTAACGAGATGCTCATGTGGTTTTTGTCTTTGAGTTTGTTTATATAGTGGATTACGTTGATGGATATATTAAACCATCCCTGCATCCCTAGAATGAAACCTACTTGGTCAGGATGGATGATTGTTTTGATGTGTTCTTGGATTCGGTTATTGAGAATTTTATTGAGTATTTTTGCATCGACATTCATAAGGGAAATTGGTCTGAAGTTCTCTATCTTTGTTGGGTCTTTCTGTGGTTTAGGTATCAGAGTAATTGTGGCTTCATAGAATGAGTTGGGTAGAGTACCTTCTGTTTCTATTTTGTGGAATAGTTTGTGAAGAACTGGGATTAGATCTTCTTTGAAGGTCTGATAGAACTCTGCACTAAACCCATCTGGTCCTGGGCTTTTTTTAGTTGGGAGACTATTAATGACTGCTTCTATTTCTTTGGGGGATATAGGGCTGTTTAGATCATTAACCTGATCTTGATTCAACTTTGGTACCTGGTATCTGTCTAGGAACTTGTCCATTTCATCCAGGTTCTCCAGTTTTGTTGAGTATAGCCTTTGGTAGAAGGATCTGATGGTGTTTTGGATGTCTTCAGGATCTGTTGTTATGTCTCCTTTTTCATTTCTGATTTTGTTAATTAGGATGCTTTCCCTGTGCCCTCTAGTGAGTCTCCTAAGGGTTTATCTATCTTGTTGATTTTCTCAAAGAACCAGCTCCTTGATTGGTTGATTCTTTGAATAGTTTTTCTTGTTTCCACTTGTTTGATTTCGCCCCTGAGTTTGATTATTTCCTGCCGTCTACTCCTCTTGGGTGAATTTGCTTCCTTTTGTTCTAGTGCTTTTAGGTGTGTTGTCAAGCTGCTAATGTGTGCTCTCTCTAGTTTCCTTTTGGAGGCACTCAGAGCTATGAGTTTTCCTCTTAGAAATGCTTTCATTGCGTCCCATAAGTTTGGGTATGTTGTGGCTTCATTTTCATTGAACTCTAAAAAGTCCTTAATTTCTTTCTTTATTCCTTCCTTGACCAAGGTATCATTGAGAAGAGTGTTGTTCCGTTTCCACGTGAAGGTTGGCTTTCTATTATTTATTTTGTTATGGAAGATCAGCCTTAGTCCATGGTGATCTGATAGGATGCATGGGACAATTTCAATATTTTTGTATCTGTTGAGGCCTGTTTTGTGACCAATTATGTGGTCAATTTTGGAGAAGGTACCATGAGGTGCTGAGAAGAAGGTATATCCTTTTGTTTTAGGATAGAATGTTCTGTAGATATCTGCCAGATCCATTTGATTCATAATTTCTCTTAGTTTCTCTGTGTCCCTGTTTAGTTTCTGTTTCCATGATCTGTCCATTGGTGAAAGTGGTGTGTTGAAGTCTCCCACTATTATTGTATGAGGTGCAATGTGTGCTTTGAGATTTACTAAAGTTTCTTTAATGAATGTGGCTGCCTTTGTATTTGGAGCGTAGATATTCAGGATTGATAGTTCCTCTTGGAGGATTTTACCTTTGATGAGTATGAAGTGTCCCTCCCTGTCTTTTTTAATGACTTTGGGTTGGAAGTCAATCTTATCAGATATTAGAATGACTACTCCAGCTTGTTTCTTCATGCCATTTGCTTGGAAAATTGTTTTCCAGCCTTTCATTCTGAGGTAGTGTCTATCCTTTTCTCTGAGATGAGTTTCCTGTAAGCAGCAAAATGTTGGGTCTTGTTTGTGTAGCCAGTTTGTTAGTCTATGTCTTTTTATCGGGGAGTTGAGTCCATTGATATTAAGAGATATTAAGGAAAAGTAATTGTTGTTTCCTGTTATTTTTGTTGTTAAAGTTGGCATTTTGTTCTTGTGGCTGTCTTCTTTTAGGTTTGTTGAGGGATTACCTTCTTGTTGTTTCTAGGGCGTGGTTCCTGTCCTTGTATTGGTTTTTTTCTGTTATTATCCTTTGAAGGGCTGGATTCGTGGAGAGATAATGTGTGAATTTGGTTTTGTCGTGGAATACTTTGGTTTCTCCATCTATGTTGAGAGTTTGGCTGGGTATAGTAGCCTGGGCTGGAATTTGTGTTCTTTTAGTGTCTGTATAATATCTGTCCAGGATCTTCTGGCTTTCATAGTCTCTGGTGAAAAATCTGGTGTAATTCTGATAGGCTTGCCTTTATATGTTACTTGGCCTTTTTCTCTTACTGCTTTTAGTATTCTATCTTTATTTAGAGCATTTGTTGTTCTGATTATTATGTGTCGGGAGGTATTTCTTTTCTGGTCCAGTCTATTTGGAGTTCTGTAGGCTTCTTGTATGTTCATGGGCATCTCTTTCTTTAGATTTGGGAAGTTTTCTTCTATAATTTTGTTGAAGATGTTTGCTGGTCCTTTGAGTTGAAAATCTTCATTCTCATCCACTCCTATTATCCGTAGGTTTGGTCTTCTCATTGTGTCCTGTATTTCTTGGATGTTTTGAGTTAGGATCTTTTTGCATTTTACATTTTCCTTGATTGTTGTGCCGATGTTCTCTATGGAATCTTCTGCACCTGAGATTCTCTCTTCCATCTCTTGTATTCTGTTGCTGATGCTGGTATCTATGGTTCCAGATTTCTTTCCTAGGGTTTCTATCTCCAGTGTTGCCTCATTTTGGGTTTTCTTTATTGTGTCTACTTCCCTTTTTAGGTCTAGTATGGTTTTGTTCATTTCCATCATCTGATTGGATGTGTTTTCCTGTTTCTCTTTAAGGACTTCTACCAGTTTGGTTGTGTTTTCCTGTTTTTCTTTAAGGACTTGTAACTCTTTAGCCATGTTCTCTTGTAGTTCTTTAAAGTCCTTCTTGATGTCCTCTACCATCATCATGAGATATGCTTTTAAATCCAGGTCTAGTTTTTCAGGTGTGTTGGGGTGCCCTGGACTGGGCGAAGTGGGAGTGCTGGGTCCTGATGATGGTGAGTGGTCTTGGTTTCTGTTAGTAAGATTCTTACCTTTACCTCTCGCCATCTGGTAATCTCTGGAGTTGTTATAGTTGTCTCTGTTCAGAGGTTGTTCTTCTGGTGATTCTGAGTATCCTCTGTCAGCAGAGCTGGGATACAGGCTCTCTCCTCTGATTTTCAGTGGTTAGAGCACTCCCTGCTGACAAGCTTTCCTCTTAAAGGGAAGGTGTACAGATATCTGGCGTTTGGACCTCCTCGTGGCCGAAGAAGAAGGCGGAAAACAGGACCTTTCCCAGATGCTGTGTTGCTTTGGCAGGTCACAGAAGCTGTAGGCTTCTGTGGTGCACACTCTCAGCTGTGCAGACTAAGTTCCTAAGTTCAGTGGAGTCCTGGATCCAAGATGTGCTCCCTGCTCCTGAGGCAGAGGGCTCCTGTGCAGGGCAGACCACTGTCTTCCAGCTAGGAGGGTGCCGGATGTCTGTGGCCCCAAAAGGGTGCTGCCTCAGCAGCTCTGTGGCTCCCGCCTGTCCCAGAAGCTGTCTGCCTCTGTGGTCCTCAGTCTTACCTGTATAGACTAAGTTCGGTGGAGTCCCGGAGCCAAGATGGCGCTCCCTGCAGGGCAGGTCCCTGTCCTCCGGCTGGGAGGGTGCCGGATGTCTCTGTATTTTGTTTCTTGATATAGGGTAGATATTTAAACAAAAACAAAAACAAAAAACATAATGCATGTATCTTATTTGTTTAGATATAGAAACTGTAATATAAATTTCTAAGAGATTAAGAGAGAGTTAACCTGAACATGATGGTGCACAGCTATAATCCCAGCTCGTCTGGAGTCAGATGCATCAGGGCAGAAAGTTCAAAGCCTGCCTGGGCTGCATAGTGAGTGAAAGGCCACTCTGGTAACATAGCTTTACCCTGTCTCAAAATATCATTTTAAAAAGGGTAAGGATCTAGGTCAAGGGGAGAATACTTGCCTACCATGTTCACTAGGCCTGTAATCAGCACCCAGTATCGTAAAAAAAGAAAATTAATATTATTGTTTTTGACAATCTCACTGTTTGCTATGGCTGACCTGAAAGCCTAGAACTACTTAGAGAGATTCTCTGGTCTCTGTCTCTAGATTAAAGGCGCCACTACCACCTCTGGCCCTGTTCAACCTAAAATATTATTTCCCAAAATTAATGTTTGGGGTTTTTTTCTCCCACAGAAAATTTGAAGGAACACACCTGGGGCTATTCACCTAGAGTCAATAACTAAACTTTCCTCCACAATTGTTTGCTTCCATTTTTGACTAAAAAGCTTTTTTTTTTTTTTTTTAAAAAATTATTTACTATTTGTGTGTGTGTGTGTGTGTATGTGCATGCACGTGTCATAGTGCATATGTGGCGGTTAGAGGACAGCTTTCAGAAGTCAATTTTCTCCTTCTATCATGGGTCCCAGGGATACAGTAAGCGCCTTTACACCTGAGCAATCTTGCTAGCCATTGGTCTAAGCCTTTGAAACGTTTAGATGCTGTGAAACTCCATTGAGATTCATAGCTTCCACTGGAGCTGGAATCCTGGTATGATTTTTTTTTTCATTAAAGTGGAGCTGAGACCCACGGAATCTTCTTGGTTGCTACACCTTGGTGTAATGTATGCAGTGGTGGTGTAAGGTACTGGGGTACCTCCCACAGTGAGCGGTGAGATCAATGGGATGTTCCAGAGAATGGGTGTGCTTCTGGGAGTGGCCTGGGTCCATCTCTTATCCTCACTGAGAACTGGATCTCCGTTTCTCCACCCACACTGTGGCTAGTGCTACTCTGCCCTTCCTGGTGATATATGGTGCATTAGTTTTTGCCAATTTGCTCCTTCTGTACCCAGAAAGTACTGAGGCTTGCAGAAGTACTGTTGATGTGTGCAGTTCAAAACTCTATGTTGGCATTTCATGGCCATGTTAAGTTTATTTACGGAAGCTGCAAGTTTCCTAGCAGCTGGAATCCACAGGAGGGGTGCTCTGGCTCAGCTGTTGTCCTTTCTGCTATATTAGAGATCTTGCTTGTCTACTAGACAATCACTAACTATAAAAATAATAACATGGTGCTATATTTAAAATGTTTGAATAATGTAATACCTGGGCTTGATTCTCCTTTTGATCAATATAACCAGTCCAGCATTTCTCTTTCAGTAAGCACATAGATTTACAGTGATTGTGTTAGGATATTTTTGTTTGTTTGTTTGAGACAGAGTTTCTTTGTGTAGCCTTGGCCATCCTGGAACTCACTCTGTAGACTGGACAAGCCTTACATTCAGAGTTCTACCTGCCTCTGCCTCCCAAGTACTGGGATTAAAGGCATGTGTCACCAATCTTAGCCTGAATAATATTGCAAAGATTATTTTATTTTATTTTTCTAATGTGTGTGTGTGTTTCTTTTTGTTGTTGTTTTGTTTGTTTGTTTGTTTGTTTTTGGTTTTTTTGAGACAGAGTTTCTCTGTGTAGCCCTGGCTGTCCTGGAACTCACATTGTAGACCAGGCTGGCCTCGAGCTCAGAAATCCACCTGCCTCTGCCTCCCAAGTGCTGGGATTAAAGGTGTGTGCCACCACTGCCCAGCAACGTGTGTGTTTCTATGTATTGGTTTGTGTACAGGTATGCAGGTGCCCTCAAAGGTCAGAAAAGACCGTTGAATTACCTGGAGCTAGAGTTACAGGCGGTTGTGAGCTGCCTGATCTGGGTATGGGAACTGGACTTAGGTCCCCTGGAAGATCAGCCAATTTCTCATATCCAAGTCTGAATAATAATAATAATAATAATAATAATAATAATAATAATGACATAGTGATAATAATACTAACACCAACAATAATAGTCATTCTATTTTATGTACATGGGTATTTTTCCTCCATGTATGTCTGTGATGCATATGCCTGATGTCCTTGGAGGCCAGAAGGGCCATCGGATCCCTAGGGACTTGAGTTATATAGATGGTTGTGAGCCACCATGTGGGTACAGGGATATGAACCTGGGACATCTAGAAGAGCTGACAGTGCTATTAACCACTGAGACATCTTTTTAAAAATTATTTATTTATTTCATGTATATGAGTATATTGTACTGACACTGTCTTCAGACACATCAGAAGAAGGCCTCGGATCGGATCCCATTACAAATGGTTGTGAGCCACCATGTGGTTGCTGGGAATTGAACTCAGGACCATTGGAAGAGCAGTCAGTGCTTCTTTTGGGGGGGGGAGGTTGAGGCAGGGTTCCTCTGTGTAGCCCTGGCTGTCCTGGAACTCACTCTGTAGACCAGGCTGGCCTCGAACTCAGAAATCTGCCTGCCTCTGCCTCCCAAGTGCTGGGATTAAAGGCATGCGCCACCACTGCCTGGCTAGGTCTGAATAATCTTAAAGTGTTTTAGTGAATATGAAAGCTACAGCTCAAGTTATGAGGACTTAAACATTTTATCTAATTTTAAATTCATAAAGTAAAAATTAGCATGTTTGCTTGTACAGTTTTGTACAGTTTTATAAATGTAGAGTTGGTATCATGAGTAGGGCAGAGATTAAGTAAAGGGACCAGAGAAAAGTGAACAGTGACCTGGATTTTTTTTTTTTTTTTTTGAATGCTTGGCATCTGTGGGATCAGTGACTCAGGAGAAGCGGAGCACAGGGAACACAGGGGTGGCTGTTTTGAGGTTCCTCCCAGCGATCTCTTTACCCAGCAGGTGTGCTCATATCCACACTGTAGGATTTGGGGGTTTGTTTGTCTTTTTGCTTGAATTTTTTTCTCTCTAATATTTTCCTGCATTACCCAGGAGCTTGCCATTCTCCCACTATCCCCTCTTGCTAGCTGAGATTACGGGAGTGTGCCACTGTGCCTATGATGTTTCATTTCGACTCTTCTAAAGTAAAAGAACTTTAAAACTGTCTTTGAGATAAAATCGTCAAAGCATGAAAATTGGTTTCATTTTAGAGTATACAATAATATATTCCCAATGCTGAGGTTTTATAATTATGGAAATACTAAATAGATACTAGCTTTTGTCACCTCAGCTTTGAAATGTTGGTCACAAACGCTGCTCATGTTGTTTTAGCTGAGATTGTGATGGCTCATCTTTCATTGTCTGTGGTCCTTAGGAGACAAAACACTAGTGCAGCAAGAACTCACCTTCTGTCTGTGGGAAACAGGGTCATAGAAAGTGTGATGTGTGTGTGTGTGTGTGTGTGTGAACACACACACACACACACACACACAAAGAGGCAGAGAGACATGGAGAAAGAGACAGAGACACAGATACACAGACACGGGCAGGCGCGCACACACACACACACACACACACACACACACACACAAACACACACAGAGTGTTGGGGCGGCAGAAGCTTGCTTCCTTACAGTCCTCTAGTAAGGTGTTCTGCCTTTCTTGTATGAATCATAATTGAACTTTCTTATGGCATTTGCAAGCTTTTATTAATACAGAGGAATTATTTTGAGTTTTTAATGAATGAAGGTAAAATGTTTGGTTGGACTGAATACAATTTTTTTGGTAAATTACTATTTATTTGGTCATTTAGAAGTAAAATTAAAATTACTATTTATATGGTAATTCAGGAATAATCATCACCCATGTCAAAGCTCAGGTGATAACATCTGAAATAACATTCTAAGCCACAAAATTTTCCATGAGAAAGGGTTTATGCTTTTTTTTTCTTTAAATTTTGCTATTAATTTTTAGGGTTTTTTTGTTTGTTTTGTTTTTGCACTGTGGTTGAAGAAGGAATTTTAGGTTGATTATTCCTTACTTTAAGAAATTTTTTGGTTTTGGCGCTGGGTTTAAAGCCTGTGTGTGCATCACACATGCTCAGCAGGTCCTGTTTTGCTGAATTATAAACCCTCCCCACTCTGCTTTATGAACTACTTGAGGTTCTGCTTCTCCCTGTGAGTGCTCAGAATGAAGGGTATTCCCTACTGCTGCATTTTAGCAGGGACCACTGCAGAGATGTCAGTTATTAGCTTCAGGGACGGCTGCATGTGAGAAGAACAAGATTGTTAACCCAGAGCACATTGCAGCAATGGAAGGTATACCAGGCTTCTCTTTATTTTTATTTTTATTTTTATTTTTATTTTTATTTTTATTTTTATCTTTATTTTATTTTATTTTCAAAATGCTGGATACTCTTTGCATATCCAGTCTGTTAGCTTATGTTTTTTTTATTTTTTATTAGGTATTTTCTTCATTTACATTTCCAATGCTATCCCAAAAGTCCACCATACCCTCCCCCCCACTCCCCTACCCACCCACTCCCACTTCTTGGCCCTGGCGTTCCCCTGTACTGAGGCATATAAAGTTTGCAAGACCAATGGGCCTCTCTTTTTAATGATGGCTGACTAGGCCATCTTCTGATACATATGCAGCTAGAAACATGAACTCTGGGGGGTACTGGTTACTTCGTATTGTTGTTCCACCTATAGGGTTGCAGATCCCTTTAGCTCCTTGGGTACTTTCTCTAGCTCCTCCATTTGGGGGCCTGTGATCCATC
Source organism: Mus caroli (assembly GCF_978045245.1). Lineage (NCBI taxonomy): Eukaryota > Metazoa > Chordata > Mammalia > Rodentia > Muridae > Mus > Mus caroli. Next base: position 54,250,185 of record NW_028227261.1, on the reverse strand, counting down.
CAATAGCTGACTGTGAGCATCCACTTCTGTGTTTGCAAGGCCCCGGCATAGCCTTACAAGAGACAGCTATATCTGGGTCCTTTCAGCAAAATCTAGCTAGTGTATGCAATGGTGTCAGCGTTTGGAGACTGATTATGGGGTGGATCCCCGGGTATGGCAGTCTCTAGATGGTCCATCCTTTCGTCTCAGCTCCAAACTTTGTCTCTGTAACTCCTTCCATGGGTGTTTTGTTCGCAATTCTAAGAAGGGGTAAAGTGTCCACATTTTGGTCTTTGATCTTCTTGAGTTTCATGTGTTTTGCAGATTGTATCCTGTATCTTGGGTATTCTAAGTTTCTGGGCTAATATCCACTTATCAGTGAGTAGATATCATGTGAGTTCTCTTGTGATTGGGTTACCTCACTCAGGATGATGCCCTCCAGGTCCATCCATTTGCCTAGGAATTTCATAAATTCATTCTTTTTAATAGCTGAGTAGTACTCCATTGTGTAAATGCACCACATTTTTTGTATCCATTCCTCTGTTGAGGGACATCTGGGTTCTTTCCAGCTTCTGGCTATTATAAATAAGGCTGCTATGAACATAGTGGAGCATGTGTCCTTCTTACCGGTTGGGACATCTTCTGGATATATGCCCAGGAGAGGTATTGCTGAATCCTCCGGTAGTACTATGTCCAATTTTCTGAGGAATCGCCAGACTGATTTCCAGAGTGGTTGTACAAGGTGGCAATCCAACCAACAATGGAAGAGTGTTCCTCTTTCTCTACATCCTTGCCAGCATCTGCTGTCACCTCAATTTTTGATCTTAGCCATTCTGACTGGTGTGAGGTGGAATCTCAGGGTTGTTTTGATTTGCATGTCCCTGATGATTAATGATGCTGAACATTTTTTCAGGTGCTTCTCAGCCATTCAGTATTCTTCAGGTGAGAATTCTTTGTTTAGCTCTGAGCTCCATTTTTTAATGGGGTTATTTGATTTTCTGGAGTCCACCTTCTTGAGTTATATATATATATCCAATATATATATATTGGATATTAGTACCCTATCTGATTTAGGATAGGTAAAGATCCTTTCCATATATATATATATATATATATATATATATATATATATATATATATATATAGGATATTAGTACCCTATCTGATTTAGGATAGGTAAAGATCCTTTCCCAATCTGTTGGTGGCCTTTTTGTCTTATTGACCGTGTCTTTTGCCTTGCAGAAGCTTTGCAATTTTATAAGGTCCCTTTGTTGATTCTCGATCTTACAGCACAAGCCATTGCTGTTCTATTCAGGAATTTCCCCCCTGTGCCCATAATTTTGAGGCTTTCTCCCCACTTTCTCCTCTATAAGTTTCAGTGTCTTTGGTTTTATGTGCAGTTCCTTGATCCACTTAGATTTGACCTTAGTACAAGGAGATCGAAATGGATCAATTCTCATTCTTCTACATGATAACTGCCAGTTGTGCCAGCACCAGTTGTTGAAAATGCTGTCTTTTTTCCACTGGATGGTTTTAGCTCCCTTGTCAAAGATCAAGTGACAATGGGTGTGTGGGTTCATTTCTGGGTCTTCGATTCTATTCCATTGGTCTACTTGTCTGTCCCTATACCAGTACCATGCAGTTTTTATCACAATTGCTCTGTAGTACAGCTTTAGGTCAAGCATGGTGATTCCCCCAGAGGTTCTTTTATCCTTGAGAAGAGTTTTTGCTATCCTAGGTTTTTTTTTTATTCCAGATGAATTTGCAGATTGCCCTTTCTAATTCGTTGAAGAATTGAGTTGGAATTTTGATGGGGATTGCATTGAATCTGTAGATTGCTTTTGGCAAGATAGCCATTTTTACTATATTGATCCTGCCAATCCATGAGCGTGGGAGATCTTTCCATCTTCTGAGATCTTCTTCAATTTCTTCCTTCAGAGACTTGAAGTTTTTTTTAAATTTTTAATATTTTTTATTACATATTTTCCTCATTTACATTTCCAATGCTATCCCAAATGTCTCCCGTACCCTCCCCACCCACACTTCCCTACCCACCAATTCCCATTTTTTTTTGGCCCTGGCATTCCCCTGTACTGGGGCATATAAGGTTTGTATGTCCAATAGACCTCTCTTTCCAGTGATGGCTGACTAGGCCATCTTTTGATACATATGCAGCTAGAGTCAAGAGCTCTGGGGTACTGGTTAGTTCATAATGTTGTTCCACTTATAGGGTTGCAAATCCCTTTAGCTCCTTGGGTACTTTCTCTAGCTCCTCCATTGGGAGCCTTGTGATCCATCCAATAGCTGACTGTGAGCATCCACTTCTGTGTTTGCTAGGCCCCGGCATAGTCTCACAAGAGAGAGCTATATCTGGGTCCTTTCAGCAAAATCTTGCTAGTGTATGCAATGGGGTCAGCATTTGGAAGCTGATTATGGGGTGGATCCCTGGATATCTGTATGAAGTTTTTATCATACAGATCTTTCACTTCCTTAGTTAGAGTCACGCCAAGGTATTTTATATTGTTTGTGACAATTGTGAAGGGTGTTGTTTCCCTAATTTCTTTCTCAGACTGTTTATCCTTTGTGTAGAGAAAGGCCATTGACTTGTTTGAGTTAATTTTATATCCAGCTACTTCATTGAACCTGTTTATCAGGTTTAGGAGTTCTCTGGTGGAATTTTTATGGTCACATATATATACTATCATACCATCTGCAAAAAGTGATATTTTAACTTCTTCCTTTCCAATTTGTATCCCCTTGATTTCCTTTTGTTGTTGAATTGCTCTGGCTAGGACTTCAAGTACAATGTTGAATAGGTATGGAGAAAGTGGACAGCCTTGTCTAGTCCCTGATTTTAGTGGGATTGCTTCCAGCTTCTCACCATTTAATTTGATGTTGGCTACTGGTTTGCTGTAGATTGCTTTTATCATGTTTAGGTATGGGCCTTGAATTCCTGATCTTTCCAAGACTTTTATTATGAATGGGTGTTGGATTTTGTCAAATGGTTTCTCCCCATCTAACGAGATGATCATGTGGTTTTTGTCTTTGAGTTTGTTTATATAATGGATTACGTTGATGGATTTCCGTATATTAAACCATCCCTGCATCCCTGGAATGAAACCTACTTGGTCATGAAGGATGATCATTTTGATGTGTTCTTGGATTTGGTTTGCAAGGATTTAATTGAGTATTTTTGCAATGATATTCATAAGGGAAATCGATCTGAAGTTCTCTTTCTTTGTTAGATCTTTTTGTGTGTTAGGTATCAGAGTAATTGTGGCTTCATAGCATGAATTGTGTAGAGTACCTTCTGTTTCTATTTTGTGGAATCGTTTAAGGAGATTTGGAATTAGGTCTTCTTTGAAGGTCTGATAGAACTCTGCACTAAACCCATCTGGTCCTGGGCTTTTTTTGGTTGGTACACTATTAATGACTGCTTCTATTTCTTTAGGAAATATAGGACTGTTTAGATCATTAACCTGATCCTGATTTAACTTTGTTACCTGGTATCTGTGTAGAAATTTGTCCATTTCATCCAGGTTCTCCAGTTTTGTTGAGTATAGACTTTTGTAGAAGGATCTGATGGTGTTTTGGATTTCTTCAGGATCTGTTGTTATGTCTCCCGTTTCATTTCTGATTTTGTTAATTAGGATGCTGTCCCTGTGCCCTCTAGTGAGTCTGGCTAAGGGTTTATCTATCTTGTTGATTTTCTCAAAGTACCAGCTCCTCGTTTTGTTGATTCTTTGAATAGTTCTTGTTTCCACTTGGTTGATTTCACCCCTGAGTTTGATCATTTCCTGCCGTCTACTCCTCTTGGGTGAATTTGCTTCCTTTTCTTCTAGAGCTTTTAGGTATGTTGTCAAGCTGCTAGTGTGTGCTCTCTCTAGTTTCTTTTTAGAGGCACTCAGAGCTATGAGTTTTCTTCTTAGAAATGCTTTCATTGTGTCCCATAGGTTTGGGTATGTTGTGGCTTCATTTTCATTAAACTCTTAAAAGTCTTTAATTTCTTTCTTTATTCCTTCCTTGACCAAGGTATCATTGAGAAGAGTGTTGGTCAGTTTCCACGTGAATGTTGGCTTTCTATTATTTATTTTGTTATGGAAGATCAGCCTTAGTCCATGGTGATCTGATTGGATGCATGGGACAATTTCAATATTTTTGTATCTGTTGAGGCCTGTTTTGTGACCAATTATATAGTCAATTTTGGAGAAGGTACCATGAGGTGCTGAGAAGAAGGCATATCCTTTTGTTTTAGGATAACATGTTCTGTAGATATCTGTTAAATCCATTTGTTTCATAGCTTCTGTTACTTTCACTGTGTCCCTGTACAGTTTCTGTTTCCACGATCTATCCATTGGTGAAAGTGGTGTGTTGAAGTCTCCCATTATTATTGTGTGATATTTTATTAGATATTAGAATGGCTACTCCAGCTTGTTTCTTCAGACCATTTGCTTGGAAAATTGTTTTCCAGCCTTTCATTCTGAGGTAGTGTCTGTCTTTTTCCCTGAGACGGGTTTCCTGTAAGTACCAAAATGTGGGGTCCTGTTTGTGTAGCCAGTCTGTTAGTCTATGTCTTTTTATTGGGGAATTGAGTTCATTGATATTAAGAGATATTAAGGAAAAGTAGTTGTTGCTTCCTATTATTTTTGTTGTTAGAGCTGGCATTCTGTTCTTGTGGCTGTCTTCTTTTAGGTTTGTTGAAGGATTACTTTCTTGCTTTTTCTAGGGTGTGGTTTCCATCCTTGTATTTTTTTTTTTCTGTTATTCTCCTTTGAAGTGCTGGATTCGTGGAAAGATAATGTGTGAATTTGGTTTTGTTGTGGAATACTTTGGTTTTCCATCTATGGTAATTGAAAGTTTGGCTGGGTATAGTAGCCTGGGCTGGCATTTGTGATCTCTTAGTGTCTGTATAACATCTGTCCAGGATCTTCTGGCTTTCATAGTCTCTGGTGAAAAGTCTGGTGTAATTCTGATAGGCCTGCCTTTATATGTTACTTGACCCTTTTCCCTTACTGCTTTTAATATTCTATCTTTATTTAGTGCATTTGTTGTTCTGATTATTATGTGTCAGGAGGTATTTCTTTTCTGGTCCAGTCTATTTGGAGTTCTGTAGGCTTCTTGTATGTTCATGGGCATCTCTTTCTTTAGGTTTGGGAAGTTTTCTTCTATAATTTTATTGAAGATATTTGCTGGCCCTTTAAGTTGAAAATCTTCATTCTCATCAACTCCTATTATCCGTAGGTTTGGTCTTCTCATTGTGTCCTGGATTTACTGGATGTTTTGAGTTAGGATCTTTTTGCGTTTTGTATTTTCTTTGATTGTTGTGCCCATGTTCTCTATGGAATCTTCTGCACCTGAGATTCTCTCTTCCATATCTTGTATTCTCTTGCTGATGTTCGCATCAATGGTTCCAGATTTGTTTCCTAGGTTTTCTATCTCCAGCGTTGCCTCACTTTGGGTTTTCTTTATTGTGTCTACTTCCCTTTTTAGGTCTTGGATGGTTTTATTCAATTCCATTTCCTGTTTGGTCGTGTTTTCCTGCAATTCTTTAAGGGATTTTTGTGTTTCCTCTTTAAGGTCTTCTACTTGTTTAGCAGTGCTCTCCTGTATTTCTTTAAGTGAGTTATTAAAGTCCTTCTTGATGTCCTCTACCATCATCATGAGATATGCTTTTAAATCCGGGTCTAGCTTTTTGGGTGTGTTGGGGTGCCCAGGCCTGGGCGAGGTGGGAGTGCTGCATCTGATGATGGTGAATGGTCTTGGTTTCTGTTAGTAAGATTCTTACGTTTGCCTTTCGCCATCTGGTAATCTCTGGAGTTAGTTGTTATAGTTGTCTCTGATTAGAGATTGTTCCTTCTGTGATTCTGTTAGCCTCTATCAGCAGACCTGGGAGACAAACTCTCTCCTCTGAGTTTCAGTCGTCAGAGCACTCTCTGCAGGCAAGCTCTCCTTTTACAGGGAAGGTGCACATTTATCTGGAGTTCTGACCTGCCTCCTGGCAGAAGATGAAGGCCCAAAACAGGGCCTGTCCCAGAAGCTGTGTTGCTTTGGCCTGTCACAAAAGCTGTTAGCTTCTGTAGTCCACACTCTCACCAGCACAGACTAGTCTTGGAGGGATCCAGGAACCAAGATGGCTCCCCCAGGTGCTCTGACAAAGCCCTCCTGGGCAGGGTGGACACCTCTCCTCTGGCAGGGAGGTGCCTGGATGTCTGGAGCCCGAAATGGGGTCTGCCTCAGAAGCTGTCCTCTAGGGACCTTGGGAGGCATCCACCGACTCTGTGCCCAGGTGACCTGGTGCTGGTGCCGACCGGAAGGGATTTGTGACCCTGGTCAGGCCGGGTTTTCTGCTTCCCTAATGCTGTCTCAGGTCCCGCGTGATTGGATTGGAACAGAAGTTGTGTTCCACTCACTGGTGGTCCTAAGATCGCATGGCGAGTCCTCTAGGGGACCTTCGGGGTGTCCACAGACTCCGCGCCCAAGGTGACCCGGTGCTGGCACCGACCGGAAGGGCCTTGTGACCCTGCCAGGCTTCTCTTTAAATGGGACATTCCAACTCACCAGCACAGAAGAGAAAACTTTTCCATACTTAACAATTAACCTGCAACACCTTTGCTTTTTTACCATCTGTCCCCAACATATTATTTGGTTGTTCTTTTTCCCACTGGAGACTAAAAGAAGAGTTCAAGGAATGATATTAACTTTGTTTCCATCTTTGAAATCGTGGAAATGGTGTTTAGTAAACAAGAATAGGACTGGCGTGCTGGCAATGGATGGTGGTTTGAGATTCTTTCTCTGCCCTGTTTGTGCATTCCTTTCTGTTTCATGTGGATATATTAATATTTATTGTGAACTTATATTTTACTTTGATGTTGTCATTATAGGATAGGAATTTCCTGTACCTCCCTATTTTTAGTTGTTTCATAGTCATCTAATATGCTGGTGCATCAATTATTATATAATTAGATGTAAAAATAATGTTTAATAAACAAAAAGCTGTTTACCTGATTTTAAAAGGAATACTGACATAAAGTATATAAAGTTCATACAGTATAGAGAAATAAAACATGATGCCTTTAATTCTTTCACTCAGGTGAGCTTAATATTTTTGTGCCATTCCCTAGGATTTTTCTTAATTGTCACAGATATAATTCATTTCTCAGTCTCTAATCTGTGCTATTAGTAACAATAGCAACAACAGTATGAGAAATCCCCCTGGGTTACATAATGTCAAAGAATGTCTTGGATGACTTTTTTAAAAAGTATTTATTTATTTTATTATTTTATATGCATGAGTTTTGCCTTCGTGCATGTATGCATACTACAAGTGTGCTTGGTGCCTGTGGAGGTCAAAAGAGGGCATCTGATCCTTGGGATGGGAGTAACAGATAGTAGTGAGCTTCCATGTGGGTGGTGGGAATCTGACCTATGTCCTCAGGAAGAGCAACAAGTGTTCTTTCTAAAATTAACTAGTTAATTAATTTTACAGTCTGATTGTAGTTTTCCCTCCCAGTCCTCTGCCCCTCCCTATCCCCAACCACTCCTCCATTTTTCTTTAGAAAAGGGGAGGCGTCCCATGGATCTACCAGCCCTAGCATGTTAAACTGCAGTGAGACTAGGCAGCATCCTCTCCTATTGAGGCTAGATGAGGCAGCCCAGCAGGAGAAAAGGGTGCCAGTGGCAGGCAACAGAATCAGAGACAGCCCCTCCTTCTGTTAAGAGTTCCACCTAAAGATCAAGCTGTATAATTGTAACATCTGTGCAAAGGGCCTAGGTCAGGCCCACGCAGGCTCCCTGGTTGGTGGTTCAGCATCTGTGAGACCCTATGAACCCAGATTAGTTGATTCTGTGGGCTTTCTTATGGTGTCCTGCAAGAAGTGCTCTTAACCCCGAGTCAACTCTCCAGACCTAAGATGACATTTAAAAAAAATTTACATTATGAAAATTTCCAAACTTCTATGGGGTAGAAGGAATAGCTTAATATATTCTATATACCAATCATCTGCCTTCAGATCTTATCAGCTTAGCCAATCTTGTGTTATCTATGTCTGTTAGGTTGGAAGATCCACCCACCTCTGCCTCCTGAGTGCTGGGTTTAAAGGTGTGTACCACAATCACCCAGTCCAATATTCAGTGATTTATATTTAAGTGCATCATTGAAGTACATTGGAGGCCCTCTGTGTCTTTGATGACAAGCCTGGTGTTCTTTCCCTAGGCTTAGCTGAATACAGTGGTTACTCAAAAATGATCTCTAGATTTCTGAAAATTTTAAGTTGATACAATATTCAGCCCTGGAGGAATGGTTCTCCTATGCTGCTTTCCCTGGTGAGTGAGCATTTTCACTTAAAGTAGGGCATTGAACACTCAGCATACTGTATCTGGCCAGTGGTAAGGATGTGGGTGAGGTGATTGACTGGTTGGAGTTGTGGACTTAGAGACAACCTGGCAGGTGCATATATTCCTCTCACCAAGAAGTGGAGTATGTGACTTCTCTCTAGAACAGAATACACAGGAAACCGTTCATGGGCACTTTTGGGACAAGTCTTGAAAAAAGGCCGGGATCTCTGCCTTCTTCCAGTTTGGAACCCAGCCATCATGAAAGAGGAAGTCTATGCATGTGTAAAAAAAAACCCAAGGATTTTGGCAGAGCTTCTAGCAGTGGCCAGCACTGTCTTGCCAGCAGTGAGAGCAAGTCATCATAGAGCTGGGACTTTGAGTCTTGAGTCCTGGACAGCTCTAGCGATGGAGCCGTGAGCTGCTGTGAACACTGTCCAGCTCACAAAATCCTCATCAACAAAACACCCTTGCCACACGCAGCTATTGGGTGATGGTGCTTTACTGTGCAGTACTAGATGATTGAATCGCCTGAGCAGGGTCCCCTCGTCACACATCTGCTACCACTAGTGAAGTTGTCCTGAGTGGGGGGCTTCACACAGGTGTCACCCTTTGTCTTAGTTACTTTCTATTGCCGTGAAGATGCACCATGACCGAGACAACTTGTAAAAGAAGCGTTTAACTAAGATTCATGGTTCCAGAAGGTTAGAGTCCAAGACCACCATGGCAATGAACATAACAGCGGGCGGGAAGGCCTGGCTCTGGAGCACTAGCTGAGAGCTTACATGTTAAGGCAACCACAGGGCAGGGAGGCAGAGCAAGAACTAACTGGGAATGGTATGAGTATTTCAAAACCTCAAAGGCCACCCCAGTGACACATCTCTTCCAACAAGTCACACCTCCTAATCCCTCCCATCTACTGTGATAGGGGTGTGTTTGTGTATAGGAGTGTGTGTGCGTATGTGTGCGTGAGCGTGTCCGTGTGTCCGTGTGTGTGTGTGTATGTGGGGGGTGACCGAGTAGTCAAATATATGACCTGGTGGGGCCATTCTCATTCAAACCACCACACCCTCTAATCTTGTGATCTTGGAGAACTTTGAAAAGCAGATTTAGGTAGTAGTAGACATGCTGTCATCGTGGTCCTTGGTCTAGAAGATGTGGAGTGACACTGTTGATCCCAGTGACGTCAGAGGCACTGGTGGTGACTTAGGATATAGTTCATTTTGTAGAATCTTCTGAAAGGGGGTGGGTTTAGACATGGGGATGCTTAGACATAATAGAAGAAAGGACGGTTTACAGCATAGAGCTTGAAGGATGTGACCTTTGCCCCAGATGCAGGCCTTTCCCCATAGCTCTATCTTTAAACACACACACACACACACACACACACACACACACACACACACGTTCACACACACCTTTTTTTTTTAATTCATTGGAGACAAAAGATAGCATAAAGCTTGCTATTGCTTCTCTAAGGTGCATGGCATTCTAGCAGGCTACCATTTTAAGTCGGTGCCCATTTGATCCAGTACATTGGATGCAGTAAAGTTATTGGGAGAACTGCGCACCACTTACTTTACAGATGAGCAAACAGGCTGAGCAGTTAGGCAAGAATGATTAGGAGTGTGCTGTTCCCAGGAGGCAAAGCGGGAGTCTCACAGCTCTGCTCGTTCTGGAGGGAGATAATCCTCCAGACAGACATCCTAAACCTGCCTGCTAAACACACACACACACACACACACACACACACACCATGAACACGTGCACTCACACACACACACACAAACCCTTCATAGGTATATCCTTACACACATACATACATAGATACATACATGCAGGCACATACACATTTCTTAAAGCTCATTGATTTTAAGAACTGACATTTTAGTAGTTCTTAGTTCTGATACACAACACCACCAATGCAACTGAGGTGCTTTTGTTTTTGTTTGTTTGCTTGCTTATTTTTCCCTGCCCTGTAAGCTACATATAGCTTTGGTTTGCGTATGTCATATTTGGATTCTTCAAGTACATTTATTTGTTAATTTGTCGTATGTGTGATGTGTATGTGATGTGTGTGTGGTGTGATGTGTATCATACGTGTATGTGTGTGTATGTGTGGTGTGTGGTGTATGGGTAGGGAGGTACAGGCCAGAGGACCATGAAGGAGTCAGTTCTCTCTATTATGTGAGTCCTGACACAGCTCAGTGTAGTGAGAATTTTGTTTTGTTTTTTATAAAAAACATACAAATGTTATAAGAATACGTTTTTGCTTTAATCCCAGGTATGGGATATGGGATAGCTTCAGATTGTCCACAGCAGCTGACTATGCTCTGATGGCCGCATGAATTTTTGCCAACTGCAGACAGTTTATTTGTGTAACAATTGGAATTCTGGGGACTTTTCAGAGGGTGCATAAATGCTAGGGCCCAGAGGGGGTGAGTGGAGGTAAGTTGTTGTTGGTTGTGATTTGTTAAGTGGGCAAAGAAGAAACAACAACAAAAAGAAATTAGATGTCCTGACTTTGAAGATCAAACTTGTCCCAAAGAACTCAAAGCTCTAAGTCAGTCAGCAGGAGGTAGTCTCACCAGGGCATCTCTTTCCTTACTCATCCCCTGACTTTATTCAGGGATCCTTTCCTTTCCCCTCTATCCTTTTTTCTCTCTTATCTACTGTCAGGATGGGAGAAAAGGGGTGGAGAAGGGTGGGAGAAAAAAATTTACAAAGTAGCAGAAGACTGGCTATAACTCCAGCCATCAGCTTCCCAGCAAAAGTGCCTTTCCCGGATAAACCAGCTCAGCAGCCCACATCTTTCTTTCTTTTCTTTTTTCTTCTCCTCTCCCCTCCCCTCTCCCTTCCCCTCTCCCCTCCCCTCTCCCCTCCCCTCCCCTCTCCCCTCCCCTCCCCTCCCCTCCCCTCCCTTCCCCTCCCCTCCCCTCCCCTCCCCTCCCCTCCCCTCCCCTCCCCTCTCCTCCCCTCCCCTCCCCTCCCCTCTCCTCTCCTCTCCTCTCCTCTCCTCTCCTCTCCTCTCCTCTCCTCTCCTCTCCTCTCCTCCCCTCCCCTCCCCTCCCCTCCCCTCCCCTCCCCTCCCCTCCCCTCCCCTCTCCTCTCCTCTCCTCTCCTCTCCTCTCCTCTCCTCTCCTCTCCTCTCCTCCTCTCCTCTCCTCTCCTCTCCTCTCCTCTCCTCTCCTCTCCTCTCCTCTCCTCTCCTCTCCTCTCCTCTCCTCTCCTCTCCTCTCCTCTCCTCTCCTCTCCTCTCCTGTCCTCTCCTCTCTTTTCCTTTCTTTTCTTCTTCTTCTTCTTCTTCTTCTTCTTCTTCTTCTTCTTCTTCTTCTTCTTCTTCTTCTTCTTCTTCTTCTTCTTCTTCTCTCTTTCTCTCCTCTCTCTCTTCCTCTCTCTCTCTCTCTCTCTCTCTCTCTCTCTCTCTTCTCTAAGTTTGTCTTATTGTATTTTCAGTGCCCAGTTTTGAGCTATGAAAAGAGATTCTTGTCCCTAAGCCTTTGAATGTGCCTCAGGGCATTTGAATTGTTTTCCAGCTCAGGCTGAGCCCTCTTCTCATGGGCTTCCAGGGTTCGTTGAAGAATATTGTCCCCCCACCCCCACCCCCATCTATCTGTGGCTCACTGTAACTGTGGGAACCAGAAGCCTCTGACCTTGTCCCAGCTCTGAGCTGGAAGAGTGTCATGAAGTCACATGATGCTTGGAAGAAAAGGGGGAGAAAAGTCCCTCTGATCTTTTCCAGACCAATAAATCCCTGTCTGCTGTCTGCTCTGTCTGAGGCAGGCCTCACTATGAAGTCTAGGCAGAGTTTGACTTGTAATCCTTCCCCTGTCTCCCTGCCAAGGGTGAAGCTAGAGATGCACACACCTGGTTTAACCCATAAAATCTTAAATGGTGAGCAATAGGGTCCTTTCAGGTGGAGACCAGATCCTGTGGAGATACTGACAATGGAAGACAAGGGGAGTCTAGCCAGACCCATTGGGGCTGGGATAGTATTTCAGTACTAGTTAATAAGATTCAGCACATGTAGGGTAGTATGGTGGGTTACCCAGGAAGGGACTGTCGAGTCACCTGGTTACACTCCTTTCTTTAGTGGTGACAGTTTTAAAGCTGTAATTTAGGAGGGGAAGGGGCATATACATACATTTCACAGATAATTTGGATAGCAAGAATTAGGTACCAAGTATTCTAACCCCAAAACTTTTCCCTGGAGTTCAGAAGTCATAGGAACAGGTGAAACCTTGTCTAGGGAATTAGTAGATTGCATTGAATACTGACCACTATTCCTGAATAGCTCTGTTAAATAGATGATTTGCTCAAAGGGCCAGTGTCTTCAGTTTGGAGGCCATGGAATCTGAAAATTGATATGAAATAAATCTCAGTTTAATGGAGAGAGAGGGAGTGAGAGGAATAGGGAGAGGGAGAGAGGGAAGGAGGGAGGGAGAGAGAGAGAGAGAGAGAGAGAGAGAGAGAGAGAGAGAGAGAGAGAGAGAGAGATTCAATTACTTCCTAGTCTCTCCCACTTATCTTTCATTTTGTATCTATACCCTCATAGTCTGCATTGCTAATTATCCAAATAGAGTGCCCTGTATTTTTATACCGGGTGAATCATCTAGACCATTAAAGGCCTCTTTGAAATCAGGGAGGTTAGGTACTTACCCCTGTGACTTCTCAGAGTCATCAGGCCTCTACCTTAGGTGGCTGCTGCCTTCCTCATGGGATCAAGGGTGATGAATAAGCCAGATGTAACCATGGAAACATGAGGCTAATGGCTTGACCTTATTTGATAGACTGGATTGAAGTATCTGAAATTCAGATGTATGTGTATTCTTTAGTCCCTGCACTGAGGAGACAGAAGTAAGAGGATCTCTGTGAGCTCCAGGCCAGCCTGGTCTACATAGCCATAGGATAACTGACAACATAGAGAGACCCTATCTCCAAAACCTTTCTTTCTTTCTTTCTTTCTTTCTTTCTTTCTTTCTTTCTTTCTTTCTTTCTTTCTTTCTTTCTTTCTTTCTTTCTTTCTATTGGTTTGTGTGTGCCATAGCATACACATGGAAACCATAGGACAACTTTTGGGAACTGTTTTTCTCTCTGCCTTGTTGAGACAGGGTTTTTCTGTCTCTGCCTCTCTTTGTACTGTAGGCTAGCTGGGCTGTGAACTTCAAGTTGATCTCTTTGTTTTTGCCTTTCTTCTCACAGTAGGGTGTTGGATTACAGATTGGAGCCTAGGCTGCACCCAGCTTTTTGTTGGTTCTGGGGATCAGATTTAGATGGCCAAACTAGTGACGCAAGTGCTGCACACCTGCAGAGTCCAGATATACATTTTTTTTTAAAAATTACATTTATTTATTCATTTCTTCTTAGTATTGCCCTGGCTGTTTTAAGACAAGGTCTTCCTATGCAGCCCAGGCTGGTCTTGCACTAGTCATCCTCCTGCCTCAGCTTCTCCAGCACTAGGATTGTAGGTGAGTCCTGCCAAGCCAAGCACACTGAGTTCTGTCTGAAGTCGGTTGGGGGTATTTCGGAGGGTGTAATTTCTGGTCTCTTTATTCAGTTTATTGATCTATGTGCCTTGTCCCTTTGCAGACACCACACTGTTTTATTACAGCACCAAGAGCACATTGGGACCTTACATGTTTACTATGGGCACATTTGCACTCTGAACACTGCCCGTTTTGACACCTGGGTTTCCAATCCTGTAGAATGATTATTCCCACCTGAGTATTTACATTTACTGTGTCATGGTCCTTTGTTCTGAAATACTTCAGTGTACATTTTCTAAAAATAAGTACTTTTTAAGGTAACTGTCAACAAGCTTATAACTGATAGATGATGACCTATTTTTTTCATCTGCATTTAATGAGTTAACCCATTAGTATCCTTTAGAGGCCTAAAACCAACAAAACCATGAAATGCCTCCACCTCAGGGTGCAGAGGGGCAGTATGATGTTTAGAGGCTGTGACTCTTCCACCTCCTCTGATCTTGAACACAGCTTTTTATGACGTCAGCACCTCTGGAGAATACAGCACCCCCTCTTAGGAGTGTTCTTCTCATTTTCGGAAACACCAAATAAACCCAAAATGTGGTTGTGTTTTTGTTGTTGCTCAGGGTACAAGCCAGGCAAGCCTGGATTCCTGAGCATGCCACGGTTCGAGACTTGTAGCTTTTATCTGCCGCCACTTGTGACTTTAATTTTGATCACTCGGTGAAGCCTTTATCTGATATTCATGACTGTAAAAATGGCGATTTTATAATTTGGCGGGCATACAAAAAATGTAATTTCTAACATGTTGATCCAGTGAGACAGAGTTAGCACTGTGGAGGGCTTGGAAACCGTCCTTTCAGCGAGCTAAGATCTCTGGGCAGACGATTTACCACTGGGAGCTTCGACCCTATATAGCTCTGTGATGTGAGATAGGATCGAGGCTCTCCCCGGGTTCCCGGGGTTCCCCAGGGACGCGGGCTACTGCGGACCGCGCACAGATTTCTCTGCAGCAAAGGGCGCGTGTCCGTGACCGCGCACACCTGTTCGTGCCCGGGGTCCCGCGGGTCCGGCCGCCACGCACGGGCTGTATCGCCTCGCCACAAGCTCCTCCCCTGTGGCCGCGTCCACCCGCCGGTGACCAGGCACAGGCAAACGCTCGGCGACAACGTTGGCGGCGACCCTGGGCCCTGGCGGCGGCGGGAAGGGGCGGGCGCACCAATGGGCGCGACCGAGGCCGGAGGCACTAAGAGCCGGAGGCTGCTGTCGGTGCTGCGGCGGTGGCGTGCGGATCAGCGGCTGCGGAGGATGCGATCGGCTCTCCGGGGTGAGTGTGCGAGCGGTGGGCACCGGGGCGGGCACTGGGGGTATTGGAGAGCGGAGGTTATTGGGACACCCCTCAGAAGCCAAGATCTAGGTCCCCAGACTCAGGCAGGACAGGGGCGGGTCCCGGTGCGCTCCCCTCCCCCGCGTCCGGCCGGCCGGCTTGGTTCTGCCTTGGGGGAAGATCCTGGGAGACACGCGACAGAATCTTACGCAGGTTGGCTCCCCTCCTCGACCCCATACCTGGCCCAGCCCCTGCAGTGCGGTACCTTTGGGACGTTGATACGATGCCCCAGGCTCCCTTCCACTTCTCCCCATCTGCACCCAGCCCAATCCCCTTTCCAACCTGTAGGCGCTAGGAGCTTCCAGGTTACTCCGAAGCGCCGCCGCAAGGAACTGCTTTTCAGGTACAAGGCACCCTGTCCTTACCCGAGCCTCTATTTATCATGGTCTGGCTTCATTTAATTTTTTTTTTTTTTTTTTTTTTGCAGCCCTTCCCTCTGTTAGGATCCGAAGGGAACAAGATAGGCACGTGAGACCATTTCTAGTGAATCAGGCCGACATTACACCCCTAATGCCACCCATCCCTGGGGAAACGGGCTGGCAGAAGAAGTCGCAGGTGTGTGGAGAAGGCTTGAGGCACAGCCCCAGGGGAGCCCCAGACAGGTTGAGTTACTTCTGTAAGCTGGGGGCGGTCTGCTCGCCAGGAGAACAGCCGCATGGCTTCCAGGAGCTCAGCGAGGGGAAAGTGAGAGTTGTAGGGCAAGGATTGAGGCCTGGGAGGAAGAGTCGACATTTTATCTCCGTGAGAAGGAAGGCTTCTGAGTAGGGAAGGACATGATCTACTGGCTCGTGGTTTCTTAGCCAGCAGTGGCCATGCCCTTATTTCGCAGCTTGGCGGACTGCCACCCAAACGCTGTCTCACCGGAAGTCTTTCCTGCCACCTGTAACCTCTTCGTTAGGGATTCATCCCGTGCAGGGAGGGCATTTATGTCTGTCTGTCTGGTATTACAGATCACACCTACCCCAGCTCTTTTTGCCTTTTCTACCAGGTGAAGGGCGAGGTAGGGGTGGTGTGTGTGTGTGTGTGTGTGTGTGTGTGTGTGTGTGTGTGTGTCCTTTTTGTCTGTTTCTGTCATCTAAAGATCCTTCTTCTGTGAGGCTGACATGCCTTGATTTCTAAGATGGCCGACAGATCTAGACCTGAAGCAGATTCCAACAGAGCCCCACGGTGGCATAGTCATCCCTACCTCCTACCTCGTTGCTTAATGATAATCATTAAATATTAAATAACTAATAGAAAGAGTTAATAACTATAACATGCTGACACAGAGTAGGGAGTATAAAATTTGACAAAAATGAATAATCTTGCAAGTATTTAATGTTGCAGACATGAGCTTTTGTGGGTAGTAAAGAGACCCATCAGTCTGTCATCACCACCTTGCTGGCTCCTAAAGTTTGTGTATCTACTTTAATTAACGTGAACATAAAACTTCCTCCTTATATTGACCAAGATCTGCTGCTGACACCCAGCAGGCTAGGGACGGTCAGCTCTTTTCTCTAGGTTGCTGGGTCTGGGGATGGCAACAGGTATTCTTTCAGAGACAATTCCATATACATCATGTGAATCTGGGTAGGAGGAAATGGATAGTTTTATAGTGCTAAAAAACAGTTAGCTTTATAATTTTAAAACTAGCTGTATGTAACCTTACCTTTAATCCCAGCACTTGGGCAGCAGAGGCAGGGGGAACTTTGTGAGTCAGAGAGCAGCCTGGTCTACATAGTGAATTCTAGAACATCAAAGGTTATATAGTGAGATCCTGTCTCAAGAAAGACAGAAAACAAACAAACAAACAAACAAACAAACATAGTTCTGTACTGAACGCCCAGCATCCTCGGCTCTGTTCCCGGGGCCCATCTTGTGGTTCATTCAGGGCTTCTCAGGCTATACATTATTCCTGTACATTTCTCTACTATTCATTTCTCTTTTCATTCCCTAAACATCTTGGGAATAAGACTATTATGTATGACTATTAATTATACTTAATAGATTAATTGAAACAAAATCTTGCTCACATTTTTACTTATTTATTTTTTTCTGAGACATGGTTTCGCTATCTAGCTTTGGCTGACCTGGAACTCTCCAGATCAGAACTCACAGAGACCCTGCTACCTCCCCCTCCCGAGAGGTGCTGGGATTAAAGGTGGGAGCTACCATGGCACTTCGCTTTTGAAAACAGTCCTGGGAAGAAGAAGGGTACATATTACTTATTCCCTTCATTTAATATTTGAGAAGATAAATCAAGAGATACTACATGACTTGCCGGAGGCCTCCTAGCAGGTAAATACCTAACTCAGGCATGGCTATCTGTAGACCTCCCCCTCTGCCACATCTCCCAGCACAGAATCGACATGTTCCCACATACTGATGGAGGGGAGAAGTAAGATGAACTACCACCCAATGAAAGAAATCCATAGCTCAGTTTTTATCTGGTTCTGCAAAGTGTGATCTGATTTTTTTTTTCCCACATGACATCACGATCACTTGAACACCTCGAGCCACATTCTCTGATGGTAGTCAGGCTACAATTTTAGTCTGCTGCTAATGAGTGGCACACAATTAGACAGTGTGAACTTGGCCAGGGGCCCTTAAACTTCCTAAAACTCAGCTATTTTATCATCGGCAAAATGGGAATGCTAATTCTTACGGCCTTGTAGCAGTGCTAATTAATGTCTGCCTAGCATACAGAGCCTCAGAAAAGGCTAGTTATCATTTTTATGAATATTAGTACAGATCTTACACCTCAAACACGGGTAGTCATGGGACTGAAAAGTCCAGAAAGCTGTGAGAAAGACCATAACTTGAGTCGTCTTTGGGGCAGCTGAATCTTCTGGAACAGCTAGGTCTGTAGCAACATCCTGCAAAACAAAAAAACCCTATAGGTAAGAAGGAAGAATGTGGCTTCTAGGAATTCTTGGCATCTTTTAGTGCATGCTGCTTTTTCAGAGAACTGGAGTTTGGTTCCCAGAATCATGTCATGACTGCCTGTAAATTCCAGGGGATCCAATACCAGCTCCTAGCCTCTGTGAACGCCCACTCCCATACCCATATATACATTTAATACAAACAAAATCTTAAAACATACGTACTTTGAGTATCTATAATTGTATTTACAATGTAAATACTTGGACAATCATGGGATAAAAGGCTATATGCTTTTTTGTTGTTTGGACTTAAACGCTCTTACCCCCTTGATGTCTGAAGCTTTATGCTAATTTATTTCTGCCAGTGGTGATCAAAATTCTTGATTCCTTTCTGTGTTCTGCTAGGCATTTTTGTTTGCAATTACGGAAGTTTATTCTTTGACAATTTCATACAAGTATATACTCCATTCTGACAGTGTTAGATGTTTCAATGCTTACCTGCTTGATGTGTATAAACGATGCTTCAGGCCCTTTTGTTGCTTTTTGTTTTGGGAGACAGGATCTCATGTACCTCGGGCTGGCCTTGAACTCCTGACCCTCCTACTCGACATCCCAAGTACTGCATATGGGCATGATGGCAGGAGGCATGCATGGCCGTGACAACCATGGCCACCATGGTCATTTGTCTTTGAAAAAATTAAGGTCCTTTGATAAATAGAAGATCTAAGTATCTTTCCAAAAACCCTGGCTGCTCAGATGAGCCTCTGTGAGGACTTGGTACCATCCTTCCCTCCCTTTTATGTGGTGGTTTGTCTCTTTCTTCTTCTCTCTTTATAGGGATTCTTTAAATATTCTGGGTTCTAATCAGTCGCTTGGTTTAGATTTAATTGTGTAGTATTTTTGTTTTCTCCGAGTTCTGGGATCAAATTCAAGGCTTCTCCATGAATGGGAATATGATCAAACTGTGCAGAGTGGAAATTAACCCTTGCATTGTATCCGTCCTTCCCAGAGAATGAGTTTTTAATAATACCTCAAAGTTGTTAAGTGTAGAAAAGGGACCCTCCAGAGGGTAGATGTATTTCTGTAACCAGAAGATTTCTCTGGCCCTTGGGAGTACTCTAATCAGTTCCTCTCACAAGAGATCACCTCACCCTGCTGGTGCCTGAGATATGCTCTTTCCTGGGAAGACACAGCTGGAACCAGCTCGGTCTGTACCAGCAGATATTGTTTTTTAGGACAAGAAGAGAGCAGAACAAATGTCAGCTAATCGCTAGCTTGGCTTCTTGTTTCTAACAGTGTGTTCTTTTTCTCTTTTAAACACATTAAATGGAGGTAACGGTTACTGGAATTAAACAAGATTGCAAATATAAAAGGAGTTTAGGGGCTGAGCAGATGGCTCATCGAGGAAAGTGTTTACTGAATAAAGAGGAAGACATTACTTTAGATCCTGAGCACCCATGTAAGAACTGGGTGTGACAGGTCATATCTGTCACCCTAGCTCTTGAGCACACCTGCATGTACAAGTATTTATAACACACACACACACACACACACACTCACTCACTCATGCATGTACATACAAACATAACATACAAGATAGTTGGCCCTGACAAGTAGCCACCACTTTGCCTGAGAGGCAGAAGTCACTGACCAATGACTTCAGGCCCAATTCCTTCTCCTGACACACACACTGTGTACATAACAAGTACATAACTGAGGGAGATTCTCCAAATTAGCCTCCAGATCTGTATCGGCAGTTCCTAGATGTGCAAATACTCCACACGACTTTAGAGTCTCCAAGTCAGAAACTCTAGAGGCAGAGCCCTGACCTCTGTCCTTTAGCAAGCCATGAAGTAACCTCAGTACAAGCTAACATTCGCCAAACTGGCCTGCGAGTGGACAAGGGCTCTTGTCCAGTGCGCACCTAAGCTTCAGCTCTTCATTTGCCAGCTTGTGGCATGAGTAAGTTACCAGGTATTTCTGGGGGTCAAGCTCACAGCAATACAGGAGGATGATAGGATGTCGCTCTTTCTTTACAGGGCTGCTGTGAATGTCATGAAGTAGCCTGACTCTGCTGCTACTTGCCTGTGCAGCTTCTGGCAAATTACCTTGCCTTTTACTCTCATTGAGATTGTAACATATATGTAGTAATGTGTGCCAGCTAAACAGTGCACACATATGTCTGTCTGTCTGTCTATCATCTATCTATCTATCTATCTATCTATCTATCTATCTATCTATCTATCTATCTATCTACCTATCTATCTATCTAACTATCTATCTATCTATCTATCTCTATCTATCTATCTATCTATCTATCTATCTATCTATCTATCTATCATCTATCTAATCTATCAACTATATTTAAGTGTGTGTGTGTGTGTGTGTGTGTGTGTGTGTGTGTATGTTAGGGGAGGACTTTCTTTCAGGCATTGGCTCCTCCTCCCACTTTGTTGAGTCTGGGTTTCTCTTGTTGTTTCTCCAGACCAGCTTGCCACAGAGGGTCTAGGAGACTGTCTTGTCACTGGCCTTGCAAGAATGCTCAGATTACCGATGGATTCTAGTGCATCTAGTATTTTTGTGGGTTTAGAACTGTGATTCTCAACCTCCCTAATGCTATGACCCTTTAATACAGTTCCTTGTGTTGTAGTGACCCCCAACCAAAACAATTATTTCCATTGCTACTTCCTAACTGTAATTGCTACTGTTATGAATCATAATATAAGCATATGGTATGTGGGATGTCTGATATGTGACCCCTGTGTAAAGGTCATTCAGCTACCAATGGGTTTGTGACCCACATGTTGAGAACTGCTGGTTTAGGGACTCAAATGCCAGTCACCAGGCTCATACTGCCAGCCCTTGTTTCCACTGAGCTGTCTTCCTGGCCTACACTACCTTGTTTTATGGTCTCCATTTTATGAATAAGAAAAAAATCAGAGCAAGGTTGAATAATGCTTTGCAGTGACATTAGCTGGTACCCTAGGATTCAATCCCAGGCAGCTTGAGGTGAGCATGCTTGCATTAAAGCCACTGCTTTGGCAAATGAGATCTTCAGCAAATTTACACAAATGACAGTAAAAGTTAACCACTTGGCAAGTGGTAGGCATTCCACAGGTTAGTTTCCTTCCTCTTGCCTGGTAGCTTGGCTTCCTGGTAATTCTGCCTTCCTCGTAGCCACCTGCCTGCCCCCTTCTGTGGTTCGTCTCCGAGTACACTTGGCTGCACATCCCCACAGCTCAGGGTGACTTTTCTTTCTCCATTTTACCTCCTTAACTGCCATTTGAGTGCTCAGAGCAAACCAAACAGATTTAGCTGGGTGGAGAAAGACAAGTGTGGTATTTCTGAGATGCTGTCTCTCTTTTCTTCATCTCACCATGCATATGACTCAGAAGTAGCTTCTAACAGGAGAGGGACTGTGCAGAACTGCAGAGGGGCTTGGTGGCAAGTGGAGTTGCCGGACCCATTCCCTAGACCCAATTATTGAGACAGAGCGTCACGCCATGACTGGCTACTTAGAGTGGACTTTGTTACATGTCTATTTGAAGCTTGGGGTCAGAGACATCAGTTAGTGGAAAGATCCAAGGCTTCAGTCTGTTTGTTCTTGTTCCTAAACGAGGCAGGGTCTTGAGTCTATCTGTGAGGCAGGACAAGACTTCTGAGAGCTTGCCTGACTCTGGCTAAAATGGCCTGAGGATCAAAGATCTAAGGTTTTGGTAAATATGGTGTCATAAGGGAATGTTAAACTGCTTTCCATTTAATAAGACCTTCAAATCTCATTCCTCCTGATTTTAAGAAAGAGAAAGACGTGTTACCCATGTACAGTGGCTCAGGCCTGTAGTTCCAGTGTTTAGGAGTCTGAGATGGGAGGACTGCTGAATCTGGGGCCCCATCTTTGTTGTTGTTGTTGTTTGTTTGTTTGTTTGTTTTTTTGAGACAGGGTTTCTCTGTGTAGCCCTGGCTGTCCTGGAACACACTCTGTAGACCAGGCTGGCCTCGAACTCAGAAGTCCACCTACCTCTGCCTCCCAAGTACTGGGATCTGGGGCCCCATCTTTAAAAAGGGGGAGGAGATAAAACCTGCACTTGAGTGGCTCAAACAGAGGATTGCAAGTTTGAGGTTAGCCTGGGAATATAGTAAGACTTGGTCTCAAAAATGTAATAAACTGGGGTGCGTCACATAGCTTAGCGGATGAAGGCCCTTGCTGTGTAAGCCTGACCTCTTGAGTTCCATCCCTGGAATCATGAGAAGATGGATGCCAAGAATAGATTCCACAGAATTGTTCTCTTACCTCCACATGATCAAGTGTCATGGCATGTGTGAGTTGTCTGTCTGTCTGTCTTTCATGCATGTTCTCTCTCTCCTGCACATGATAAATAAAATATAAAAACAAACAAAGGACTAATTAAGGGAAGGTAGAGTTAGACACATGTAAGAAATGTAACAAAATGTGCATGCTTAAGAGGCTCACTGCACAGTTCACTCAACTCCTTTGCATGCTTGCAACCGTTCCAAAACAGTGTTAGGTAACAGGTAGGTATTTGCAGAGATGGTCACACTTTTAAAAAAAAGTTCCTTCCTTTGACATATGAATGGAAGCCCTCCTCCCACCCTCTACTACTTCAAATCTTGTACTCCTTCCCTGAAACAAATTCAGCGTGAGCGAGTTCAGCCAGCCAGTGGGCAACTCCTCTTTATACCACAGGCTTTGTCTCCTTCCTGGGGTATAATCCTCACAATAGCCCTACAAACTAATTACTATTTTCCATAGTTTAATGAGGAAAGCCGAGGCTCAGAGGGCTGACTCAGGTAATCATATTAACCTTATAGCACTGGGGGTGACCTTCCTTCCTGGTATTGTGCCATACTCTTTGTGTTTGAAGCCACTGGGCCTCACCCAGCCTTAGGAGATGGTCCTACTATTACCTTTATCCTACACAGTCGGAACAGAAACAAGAATGCCTCCCAACTTTCTCTAGGGATCAGTAAATGGCACAGCTCGTATTTGGACCCAGTCTATTCTGCCCCAGAGCCCTTTTGCCCCCTCTATTCAAAGCCAGTCCTGGCATCTGTTTGCCTGATTTGGTAACTGGAGGCCGCAAGCTCCTGAAGATAGAACACATTGTTCACCACTGTGGAATATTATTGAATGAAGGGGCGGGGCAGGGGGTCTGCAGCATCTCAGCCCTGGGTGCTGAAGTGCTCCTTCTGGGCACGGTTTGATTTAGTCCTTGGAGGAGGAGATACCCAGTTTTTTGTTTTTATTTGTTTGTTTTTTGTTTTTGTATGGGCCTGAGGCTCATAAAATGAATGCTAAGGAGTTATAACAAACCCATTTATGATATGCAGCTTTTTGCCACTATAACAAAGTGTGTGAGATAACTTACAGAGGGAAAAAGATTTTTTAAAAGTATTTTGATATTTATTACAAATGAATGCCTGTGTGTAGGTGAAACTCAGAGGACGAGTTTTGGGAGTTGGCTCTCACCTTCCATCAGGTGGGTTCCAAGCTTGAACTCCAGTTGTATGGTTTGGCATTAAGTGTCCTTGCCTCCGAGCCATTTCACTGGCCTGGGAAATGCTTTGTTTTCACTTCTGTCCCTAATAGGTTTGACCCATTGCTTTGGGTCAGTGGTGAGCAGCGCATTATTGGGGGATCACACAGCAAAGCAAAACCACTTAATCTTGTGGCCAGAACCGTGAAAGGGGAAGGGGCTACAGTTCCACAATCCCCTTGAGACTATATTCTCAGTGGCCGAAAGACCCCCAAGGGTACCCTATCTCTTAAAAGATTTACCATCCCCCATACAGTCCTGCTTTGGAACCAAGCCTAAATCTCTGGGGCATCTAGAAGGTAGGCAAGATCTCGACCTTTCTCATTGAATCTCCCCTTGCTGGCCCCCAAGCTTCTAAAGAGCAGAAAGGTATTGTGCATTGCTAAGGAGTAATGGGACCCAAAACCAAATGCTTAAACATTTCCAAATTCTCAGGGAGTCTTCAGATTTAAATGGCTAAAAATCCACTCGGGAACCTCTAGTGTCCAAGGCAGCTTCCTCTTCGTGGCCATACTTGGCTCAAGGCTGCAGCAATAAGCAGATGAACACTTAAAATTGTCACCTTAAGTGTGCCCAAGCGGCTAGCCTCACAGTGACAGAGTCCTCGGTTTACCAAGTTCTGCATCTCTTTTCTCCCTTCATCTTCCCAGCAGCCTGGTACACACTCGGCAGGCGATGAGCTCCTGTTTGTAGTCGAGGAAATGACTCTTGAGAGGTTAAGTCATTGGCCCTACACCACTCAGTTTGTAATGGCAGAGGGGTCTTTAGCATCTTACCCACCACGTCATCTTCTGTGTCAATACTGTATTTAAATAGCAAGTTCCAGGGATGAAAGCAACAAAGGATTTCCTTCTGTTGGTTTTCTTGCAACATGGGTTCTGTACTTCATTAGCGTTAATCTCTCTGGAGATCAGGTTTTCCAATCTGTAATGGAAACAAACAAATCAACCAATCAGCCACTATCGAGGGGAAATCTAGTAGAGAATGTTGTGAGGGTTTAGAAATGAAAAAAATTGGGGATGGAGAGATGGATCGGTGGTTAAGAGCACTAAGTGCTCTTCCAGAGGTTTTGAGTTCAACTACATGGTGGCTCACAACCATCTATAATGGGATCTGATGCCCTCTTCTGGTGTGCCTGAAGTCAGCTACAGTGTACTCATATACATAAAATAAATGAATAAATCTTAAAAAAAAGAAATGAAAAAATTATTTTTATTTTTCAAAACTGATTCTGATGTATATGGGTGTTGTGCTTGAATATATATCTGTGTATCATGTGAATGTCTGGTGCCCATGGAAGCCAGAAGAGGGCAATGGATCCCCAGGGATTGGAATTACAGACAGTTGTAAACTGTGGAGTGGTAGCTGAGAATCCAACCTGAATCCTCAGGAAGAGCAGCTAGTACTCTTAACCACTGAGCCATCTTTCTAGCCCCTCTTTCTTTTATTTTTTAAGATTTATTTACTTAAAAATTATGACTTAAATTTACATAAAAATTATTGATTTTTGTGTGCGTGTGTCTTGTGGTGCATGTATAGAGGGCAGAGAACTTTTTTTTTTTTTTTTTTTTTTTTTGGAGTGGTTCTCTCTGCTGTGTAGGTGCCAGGGATTGAGTTCAGGTGACAGAGTCAGGCTTGGTGGCAAGCACCTTTACATAGTGAGTCATTTCACTAGACCTGAAAAAGCAGTTTAGAGTCTTTTTTCTTTGAGGGCGAGCAGGAGATAAAGAGCTGCAAGGCAATGCCAGGGCCAAGCTTTGAATATGCGAGGCAAGTATTGTACCATCAGCCACGCTCCAGCCCCAATGTTAAGTTAGGATGTTTAGAAGACCATGATAATGCCGACCCATTTTCAGTAAGTTAGATGTCATCTCATTTGGCCACTGTGTCTAAAAATGGCACTTGTTAGTTACCTCATTGTCATGTGCCGTTATTCCTCACAGTGTTTGCCGCCCATTATGGTTTCATATTGCTTGTCTGAATGCTCTCACCTAAAGGTAAAAATTGTTATGAGGGCAGGGACTTGTCTGCTCTTATCCTCTGGAATCCCAACAGGTAGAACAATGCCTGCCAAAAATTACTGTTTGTTGAGTAAGTGGCAGAGGAAGGGGGTGATGTACCAGTGTTACAGAATGATACAAAATTCTGTGCGAAAAGAATGACTAGAAGGTTTGCTGGAAACTTCCTTGCCTCTCAGTAGAGGGGGTCTACTGATCTGGCTTCCTCATACCTGGTCCTGGCTGAGTCACTGACAAAGGCTGGTGTGCAAAGCTTCCTTGCTTATCAGCTTATATCTTGGTGAAGCAGCTTTAGGAACCTATGTCCTCGCAGTAGACATGGGCCACTGTAGGGCACCCACTGCCTCTGTGTGGTGCCATTGAGAACAGAGCTGGGAGTCGTTCCTGTACACTGCCCCATCTGCAGGACGTAGAGCTGTGCCTGACCCACCCAGAGTTTTTGTTGAGTAAATGAAGCAGCGAAGAGTACAAAGAGGAAGCTCAGGGTTCTTCATCCTTCCCAAAGTCACTTGAAAAATAAGTCCAGACCACAGCGCAGCCCTTCCCAGATCAACGTGAACCAAGTCTCTCTGGAAGCAAGAAGAAACTAAGCAGGTGGATCCTCACTCCAAGGAAGGAAGAAGGGCAAACCTAGGCTCCAGATCCGGTTCCATGCCATGTTTTGGAAGTCGTGTTTACGTCTGCCTTCATCCTCATCCCTTCCGCTTCAGCATAAGCAAAATTATAACCCTGCACGCTGACTTGTATGCTATTATCATAGCCTGGCTGCTCCTGCGTTGAGGGACTTCGCCCCGGGATCGCTGACTGTCTGTGAATGACAAATCCAAAGTCAGGGGTTGCAGAGTCAGCCGGACTTGCCTGCTCTCGTGCAGCAGCGGGAGAAAAC
Source organism: Mus caroli (assembly GCF_978045245.1). NCBI lineage: Eukaryota > Metazoa > Chordata > Mammalia > Rodentia > Muridae > Mus > Mus caroli. The sequence goes on along the minus strand of NW_028227261.1, from coordinate 54,223,682 downwards.
AGAATGAAAGATTCTGAAAATAAAGGTAAGGGGCTGACATCAGAGGGGCGGCTGGTAGACGCTTGGGGGAGATGTCACGACGTGAATGTGCTAAGTTTGTGCTGATGGCTGCTTTGATTACTGATGTATCTTCGTAATTTTTAGTTATGTAATATATGTCCTCTTTAAGTGACTGTTTTCTAAATACCATGTCATTCGGTTTTCCTTTTTTTTATTTTGCGTTACTAAAAATATATTTTTTATTCTTTATTTAATCTTGGTCAAGTACACATATCTCACAGTTTTCTTTATAATCGCTTCCAGAATTTTGATACTTTTATTTTGGGAGTGTTTATAATTGTTAATTATTAAAATGTAGGGTTTCAGCCAATTATTGGAATAGCTGGAGATCGTGGTTCTTAAAACAGTTCGGGTTTTCTAGAGAGGCATTGACGAGAATATAATTCGTTCATCTTCTTTGGGAGAGCTCAGTAGGGAGTCGTAGTCGGCTGACCTTCAGAACTGTTTACCTTGCACAGGGATGTTCTGTTGCAAACTCCCCCTGCTCCCCGCCCCCACCCCCCACTGCCTTTAAAAAAAAAAGAAAAAAAACCCCACCAGCATGAATTCTGTTGGAGGGGAGGGCAAGGACAGAAACAGATTGACGTGAAAGCCCCCCAACCAAGGACTCTGGAGGATTTCGGGGTTCACCGCCAGGGCCCTGGGAAATTTCTGCCGCAGCGGGGGGAGGGGCAACAGCCCCCAGCTCGCCCCAGCACACACGTGGTTCAGGGTCGCACTTCTTTCTGCATCCTTGATTCTCTAGATCCTGGTGCCTGCAAAGGGGCCGCCATCTCCGCAGCCTGGAGCTCAGATTGGGGGTTCACCAGCCGTGCTTCTCCGTAGCTGCTCAGTGTGCTCGCGCCTCCGAAGCTTCCTGGGGCCTTGCGGTTTCCCCTTGGCAGGGCAGGTGCGCAGGTGCAGGCCCGTGGTGCCAGGTGACCGCTCTTCCCAGCCCCTGCCTGCCTGCATGCCCGGTAGCAGGTGTGGCCTTCCCCATAGGAGTCTGACCTCTGGTTGTTAAAAGATTTCTACCTGGTGATGGACAGCGGTATATGCACCCATAAACACCCGAGCAAAGAGTGATCATGAGTCGTTTACAGTGTGATGGATGCCAGGGGCGAGGCTGGCTTTCCAGTTTACCAGAAGCAACGCAGTGTCTTAATGGATCTGGGGTTTCTCTGATCGCGCCTTAAAAGTGACTGTGTGGGGCCTGGGGTTGTTGGCACCATCCGCTCAGAGGCTTTGGACCCTTCACATTCACGCATTGAGCCATGTGGTTTTGGTGTTTAAATTTTAATTAAGCACATCCAGGGAGGAAGAAACAGCTGTGTGAGGCCGGGCTGAAAGCATAGAGGACAGTTCGCTTCTGTCTCCTAGCCAGCCGCCACTCATGGACAAATAACTCCTATGTGGCCAAACTATTCAAAATCAGTTTCTGAAGAGGGCACTTCCTTGCTGTTTGCAGCGGCTAGAGAAAGGGTTAATGCAGAAAGAGGGGGAAAAATGCCTATTTGTCAAGTCATGCTAGGCCATGGACATGGCTTAGAAACAAAGCTGTCTGAATCACAGGCTCAGACCCGGCTCATTTAAGCTTCAGGTCTACTGACCTTTTTAATGGGAGCTGATATTTGGAATTTTTGTATTGCTTTGTGTTGGAAAGAGCCGCGGGCTGTCAATCCAAACAGGCAGGTTCTGACTTGTTCAGCCATCTCTCCTTAGAAGACTCTTGATTTTCTTGGGTCTCAGTTTATCTCCTGAATGGAAAGATATTAAATGACATTAATGCTTTTTCAGATCGTGAGGGATTTGGGTGTATCGGGAGCAACATTTCAGACAGGCACAGTAGAAAAAAAATTCATCCTAGAAACTATTGACGTATGTGAGTAACTTGTTTTTAAAGCTGTTTGTGTGTGCAGACATGTGGGCTGTATTCTGTTATCAAGTCTATGTTCTTTGAGTCCTAACCAAAACACACCGAAGAATGATGAAACAAGCCATAACAGATTTCATTTTGAAAGAGTGTGTGAAATGCAAGCATACATGTGCATCCAACCATATACGTGCTATTGAAAGAAAGATGAAGTCAGCAATTGCCCTCTGATTTACAAAGATGTCTGAGAATCCAAACAGGTCACGAGTTAATGTATATCTAGGGTCCCCTGAGAGGCTTTCAGGCCAATTTCTTGCTGTGCTGGGAGATGTGTCTATGTTGTGGAGTGGATAAGAGTGTGTGTGATATCATGTATGAGGTACATGTATGTGCAAACAGACATGAGAATGCATGCAGAGAGAGTATGAACACGTCCACCAGACCAGGAGAGCTATTTTGGGGAAGCAAAGCACCAGTTGTTGACCTGAATATGAAATAAATGTACAAAAAAAAAAAAAAGCTGAAAAGGACTGCTGAAAAAAATACCAAAATGGAGGGGTGTTTTTGGAAGTCATTTCTTGTAATGGCTAACAGAGGAACCAGGTGAAATTGCAAGAGGTGACACTGGAGGTGGTTGGCGCTTAGTATGTTGGCAAAGAGAACTTGAACTTGAATGAGCTACTGTCTCACGACTGGTGTTCAGGAAATGGTGGATTGTGGTTTAATAACTGCCTTCCTTTCTGTAACCTGTTCTCAGTACATCTCAGACAGCCCAGTGAGGTTATTAACTATGAGAGGCAATTTTATCTCTTATGCCTCTTTCATAACTTTATCTCAAAATGCTTTGCAAGCAAGAAAAAGGCCTGTGTGTTAGACAATTAAGATACTTGAATGAGTTAACTAAATATTGACAAGCATGGCTACAAGTTTTAGTAATAAACGTCCTAGAGCCTATTTTATGATCAATGACTGTGTGACAATTTGTCTGTCAGGTTGATTACGTATCGTTGCAGTAGTACAAGGGGATGCTTTCTGTGCAGTGTATAGACAGAGTGTTTTAAACCCAGACTCACCCCAGAAACCACTTCTCAGGTAGGCAGACAACTCACGCCATAAAATTCGCTTTAAAATAAAATTGCATGGGGGCTGGAGAGATGACTTAGCAGTTAAATGCATCTATTGTTCTCGTAGAGGATCTGTGGTCAGTTCTCAGCACCCACGTCAGACAGGTCAAACTGTCTATAACTCCAGCTCTAGGGGACCTGATGCTCCCCTGACCTCTTCAGTCACAATACATCCCCTCATGTTTACATAAATAAATAATAACTAAAATATAAAGATTAAAATTGCCCATATTAATATTAGAATTAATTTATCTTATATAAAATAGGGAGATATGAATCCCAGAAAGTAAAATAACGACTTTTGACTAATTTTCTAGTTTGTTTGAAACATAGACACAGTAGAGTTTGTGAACTACCAATAGGTCATAGAGATATGAAAGAACAAGAGAGGAGAATTTGAAAAAAATTTATTTAATTATTTTTTTTTTTTAGCAAATAAAAGGCAGAGAAGGGGTTGGGGGAATCTAGTTCAGTGGTAGAGTGCTTGGCTAGCAAGTGCAAGGCCCGGGCTTCAGTCCTCCCTCAGCTTGGGGGTGGTGGGGGGGGGGAAGACAAAATAACAAAAAGGCAGAGAAAATATTTCTCTTCCAATGCTTCTGTATTTTGAGAGATTTTATTTAATATTTACAAACATGACAATCTGTCAGCAGATGAGGGATGTGGCTAATGTTTGGATGTGTGAGAGCAGGGGTTTAAGCGTGGTCTGTGCTATAGGGACCTGCATGATTTTGCTAGAAGACACTGCAAAATGAGATGAGGAGTTGAACAAGGTCAGACGGAGACTTTTAGGCCTCACATATTAAATATGGCTTCTATTTTTCAATGAAAAAAAAAAGGTGAAAAAAAATGTTAGTTTTTGCTTCCCTTAACCAGCATGACTCCTTTGATATCTTCGGAGCAAACACATATTTCAAGGTGATTTTTTTGTTTTTGTTTTTTTTGTCGTGGCTGCTTTTGCCTGGGTTGGTGAGATGGTATTTTTGCAGGAAAGACCTGTAAATATCATGTGATTTCTCAGGCAGGGGTCTAGGGCTTGCTCATGCCAGTGGTTATCAATGGAAACTGAATCTGCACTGGAAACCTGCAAGTAAGCTTTCGGTTTGGTAGTGTTCAGTGGCAGAAAGAAGCTAGAGCTGTTGGAGTTAGCTTGTGTGACCTGTAACTTTCAAATGTTTTTGTTGAAGAGGTGAGACTCTTTATAGTTTTTCCAGCCTAGAATGTATGTTGGTCTTATATACATAGGTAAATTTCCAGGATTAGTTAAATGTCCAGGACTAACCGGATGTGATGACACACACCTTTAATCCTAGTACTCAAGAGACAGAGGCAGGCAGAGCTCTAAGTTTTAAGTCAGCCTGGTCTACAAAGTGAGTTCTAGAATAGCCAAAACTACTCAGAGAAACCTTGTCTTGAAAATACTTCCCCCTCCCCAAAATTCCCAGGATTAAAAAGTGCTATCAAATCTAAGAAAGTTTATAACATAATTTTGTTCCCCCCAAAAAAACCTATCTAATGCAATATTGGTATTTTACAGGGTAATGGGAAGAAGTTGCAACACAATTTATACTTCTTATTCAGTCTACATACAGATGCAAATACCTCGCTACAATGTAACATGGTTCTGCCTGAGTGTTTCTACATTACAATAAATATATTTTATTATTAATGTTATATTTAATTTCTGCTTGGTGTATGTACTTGGTTAGCTACATTATAGTTCTGTCTGAGTGCTCACACATTGCAACGCATATACTTTATTATTAATGTCTTATTTAATTTTTGCATTATGCCTATGCATGTGTGGATATGTGGAGGCCAGCACAGGTTGTCCAGTTTCCTCCATTGCTCTCAGCCTTCCTGCTCTGAGTTAGGGTTTCTCACTGAACCAGAAGCTCAACATTGTTGCTAAGTTGGCTGGCTAGTGAGCTCTCAAGATCTTATTGTCTCCAGCCCCTGCACTCCCCTACCAGTGCCGAGGTTATAGGCACTTACAATTATGCCCAGCTTTTTTACATGGGTCCTGGGGATTTGAACTCAGGTCCTCACGCTTGCAGAGCAAGTACTCTTACTCACCAAGCCTAACTATTTCCCAGTCCCCCTGAATATTTTGGTTTCTTTTTGTGCAGTGCTGGAAAGCAAACCCATGCTATCTGCTAAGCATGCGAAGCAAACACTGCTATCTGCACTTCTCATTCTTTTAAAGACTTATTTATTTATTGTATGTATAGGAGTGCTCTAGCTGCATGTATACCTGCATGCCAGAAGAGGGAGACATCAGATCACATTATAGATGGTTGTGAGCCACCATGCCGCAGGGATTTGAACTCAGGTCAGGACCTCTGGAAGAACAGTCAGTGCTCTTAACCACAGAGCCATCTCGCCAACCCACACTTCTCATTCTTGACCTTCCTATTTCAGAGAGGTTTGAATCAATGTTAAAAACTTTGGAACAATATATATTCAATCCTGTAATTTTGGTGCCTTTAAAAAAAAGATGGAGACACTGTATAACTGTTTGTAATTGAAATTGAGCTGAGCAAAACATACCCTATTTTTCTTTTTCTTTCACCTTTGAGATAAGGTCTTGTGATGTGTGCAGCTTACACTGGCCTTGAACTTGGTTCATCCCTGGTTGGTCTTAGACATGATTCTCTTAGCTCAGTCTCCTGAGTGCTGAGGTTATGAGCAAATACCATCATGTCTAGCAGAGACACGGGGACATCACAGATGTAAACCTGCTGGAAAGTGATGCCCCAGGGTTATTGATTCTCTGTGCTACTGAAGCTGGCACTTGGAATTTCTGTTTTTGAGTTGTTCGCAGGATACACAAATGTGATGCATTTTTAGATCTTGGTTTTATTTTGATGATCTTGCTAAATGCACTTAATAATTTGAATAATTTTTAGATTTGAAAGAATTTCCTACATTGACAGTTTTCTCTAATTAAGACAGTTTTATTTCCTTGTTTCCAATTCTTACACATTTTTAACCTTCTCTTACTTAAGCATTGGCTAGGATGTCTCTTAAAATGATGAAAGAGGGGCCGGCACCATGGCTCAGTATAAAGGCCCTTGCTGCCAAGCCTGATGGCCTGGTTTGTTTCTTGAGACCCACGTGATAAAAGGAGAGAACACATTTTCATTTGAAGCTGTAATTCTCCCTTTGAGCATGGCTGTTATAAATGCTGCAAGTATTGTGTCATAATTAATTTTTTATAAACTATTTAATAACTTCCATTACATCTTTTTTTGTTTGTTTGTTTTAATCCAGAGGGTCATATAGAAGTGCACTTCATCACCAGGCAACTGAGTGGTTCTGTCTAGTTATTTCTTTGCTACTGACTTCTAGTTTCCTTCTACTGTAGTGAGAGGAAGGACTGTGGATATAGTCCTTTTTAGAAAAAAAATTTGAATTTTTCCTACTGTATATATTGTTGTCTTACATATGTTTGTAGTGTGTATATACTTTGTATGCACTTTAAAATAATGTGCACACTAACGTTGCCTAGTTTATCTATGTTGGTTATTTCATTTTTTTCTTAAAAAGCAAAGATTTATTTTTATGTATGTGTATGTATCTGTGTGAGTGAATGCTATGTGTGTCCAGGTGCCCCTGGAGACAAAGTGTCCATTAGATCTCCTGGAGCCGGAGTTAGAGGGTTGTGAGCTGATGTGGGCACTGGGAACTGCACTTGACCTTTGGAAGGGCAGGATGCTCTTTTAACTCTGAGCCACCTTGGCTCACTTCTTTGAGATAGGGTCTTGTTCTATAGCCCAGGCTAGGCTGGAACCCACTGTGTAGCTCAGGCTGTCCTTGGACTCATAGCAGTTGTCGCGTCTCAGCTTCCCCAGTTGGGGTTGCTGGCATGAGACGCCTTGGCCTGCTTGCCTTGGCATTTCTCTCTGGTGTTGCCATAAAGCCTGGCCCAGACCTTGCTGTATAGCGCAAGCTGGCTTTGAAGTGATATCAGTTCTTCTGCCTCTGTCTCCTGGTTGTTAGGAGGACAGTCGGGAGCTGCCATTCTCCTCTTGTCTTTGCCTTTTCAAGGTAGTGCCACTGGGTGTGTGTAATTCTGGGAGACGACAAGAGTGGCACACGTATTGTGGAGGCTGAGCTGGGAGAGAGGCCAGAAGTTCAAAGCTGGCCTGGGAAACAGTGAGACCCTGAGTCAAAACAACACCCACACTCACACAACCCCCAAACCAAACCACCAACAAATCCTAGGCTGGCAGATGTCTTACATTTTTATACATATAAAATATATAAAATGTATATAAGTTTATAATATGTATAAAATATATAAATACATAAAATTGAGGGTTTTTTTTTTCTGTTTTGTTTTTTCGAGACAGGGTTTCTCTGTGTAGCACTGCCCATCCTGGAACTCACTCTGTAGACCAGGCTGGCCTCGAACTCAGAAATCCACCTGCCTCTGCCTCCCGAGTGCTGGGATTAAAGGCGTGCACCACCACTGCCTTGCAAAATTGAATTTTTATTGGCACACTGACATTATACATAGCATTAGGCCTCAAAGGGTTTATGATCAAGCTAGAAGTTGTCGTATAGACTGCATCCACAAATCTTTGCCAGCACCCAACATGCATTTCTCGGGTTTCCTATTTTCAGTGCTGTGTGTTATGTTAACTGGACCCTGGAGCTTCCTCTCCTGTCTGGTCATTTTCTTGGGTCATTCTTTGAGCATTTGTGCACCTTACTCCTTTCAGCACAAATACATGTTCCAATGGCTCTTGAATCATCAGGAGAGTAGGTCAGCCTACTCACGTGACTTAGAGCTGAAAGGCGGTGAAGTGATCGATGGTATGCGGTCGTGGAGACCGTGGAAAGCCTTTTCATGTTCTCTATTAAAATTAGGCCAAGAAACAAACTGGCACTTCTTGTCAGTCTCTTTTGATGTGTGTCCCTACTTCACTTCGAGTAGGGAAAATGTGCCACGGAGGGACCCTCGGGTGCCACAGTGTGTAAGTGCGGTCAGTTTGTGGACGTACATTGAGCTGAACTTGTGTTCACTTTTCAGTACATATGTTACACACCTGATAAAAATTATAAAAGTGAGCCCTTTGATATTAAATCTCTCCCCCCGCCCCCCCAATATTGAGGTTGGTTTCACTCTGTAGCTCTGACTGGCCTAGAACTCAGATATGCTTACGGGGTGATCTTGTAGCCGTTCCATGCCTCTGCCTCCCCAGTGCTGTGATTGTGAAATGGAGCCATCATTTCTGATGATGTCAAGCATTCTAGAAAAGCGCCAGGGACAAGGAAAGCTTGAGGACCGCTGATCCAGGCCAGCCTTGTCTTATGAACGAGATTACTAGGAAGTAATGGAACCTGGGAACTGCAGATGTCTCAGAGCCCACGGTCAGGCCTTCTGAGTCTCACTCTTTATACTTTTAAATTCGCTGATCAGAGAGTGGGGGACCAGAGGATGTTCTCAAATTTGTAAAGCATCTGCATGAGTCAGCACCTTCCTCCTTTTTGCGGCTCCATCTTGTCCTCATTCTCTTCCCAGGCATTTAAAAACAGGTACTTTTATCTCAAACTGCACCTTTGAGGCATCATTTGATCTCTCACACACATGCGCAGTCGAGAGAGAGAGAGGAGAGAGAGAGAGAGAGAGAGAGAGAGAGAGAGAGAGAGAGAGAGAGAGAGAGAGAGAGTGCTTGAGAGGGCTTTGTGCCTGTGAAATCTAATGAGAGCCTGATTCAAGGTACAGCTGTTCCTCTCTGGGCCATTTTTAGTATGGGGCTGCATTGTTTAAATTTAGAAGCCTTTTCCAAGTTGAGGGGGTGGTGGTAGTTTGCAGAAATTGAACCCGGCTGTGACTCCTGCTGCTGCAAGATAAATGGGAAGGAAAATCTTGGAACTGGTTTTAGGAGAGGGCCAAGAAAGGGACTTGCCTTAACGTCACAAAACTAGTGTGGCACTGGCCTTTAATCCCAGTACTCAGGAAGCAGATGCAGGGGGAGCTGAGTTAGAGGCAAGAGGCCAGCCTGGACTACATGACAGGTTTCAGGAAAACCAGGGCTACACAGAGACATGCTGTCTTACAACAAACCCTGTTGCCTGTTGAGAATATAGTATCAAGATTTTTTTTGCTTGGAAACCCAGACTTTAACATTAAAACATAAATATTTAAGCATTAACCAAGTATTAATAATTACTAAAATGTTAGCATTCAACATTGTTAGTATTAATATTAACATTAAGATACTAAAATATACAGTTGTGTATATGCACACATATGTAGGCATATCCAAATACCACCTTCTGTTAACTTTCAGTCACTGTGACAAGATAGCTGAGAACAATCACCAAATGAGAGGAGAGATTATTTTGGCTTACAGTTGTAGAGATTGCAGTCCTTGGCCTTATTGTTTTGGGGCTTTGTTGACACAGTGTATCATGATGGGACCATGTTGTGGGTTAAGCCTAGTAACCTCAAGAGAGGGGGCCATGGGCATGAGAGAGAGAGAGAGAGGGAGGGGGAGGGGGAGGGGGAGGGGGAGGGGGAGGGGGAGGGAGAGGGAGAGGGAGAGGGAGAGGGAGAGGGAGAGGGAGAGGGAGAGGGAGAGGGAGAGGGAGAGGGAGAGGGAGAGGGAGAGGGAGGGAGAGGGAGAGGGAGAGGGAGAGGGAGAGGGAGAGGGAGAGGGAGAGGGAGAGGGAGAGGGAGAGGGAGAGGGAGAGGGAGAGGGAGAGGGAGAGGGAGGATTTTCTCAAGGATATGCCTCAGTTGTCCAACTTTCTTCTACTAAGCCTTTCTTGCAATGGCTTTACCACCTCCCTAGGCTCTTAGCATATAGAACTTTGGGTCAGGTTTAATATCCAAACCATGACATATCTAGAGTACAGTAACATGTGCATGCGTGAGCATGCGTGCGTGCATTCTCTCTCTCTCTTGCACACACACACACACACACACACACACACACACACACACACACACACACTCGCACACACATGAGGCAGTGAGGTTCCAGGAAAGTAAAGGCCTTGTCTACTTGTGGTTTTCTCCCTCCTGTGTCCCTCCCTTCTTTTCTTTCCTCTTTCCCCATCCCACACCTGAAAGCATGGACTCAGAGCCTAAGATGTGTTGAAGCTTTACGTAACAATTGAAAATGTAGAAGGCATGCAAGAGAAAATGCAGCGGGCCCTGGGAGAAGGTTGTAGGCTAGACCTGGAGTCAGAGAGCCCTGAAGAGGATGCCACTCCTAAACAGAGGATGACCTTGAGCCAGGCTGACAGGGAGGAGGGGATATGGTTCAAGCAGAAAGAACAGCATATGGGAAACACCCAATCTAGCCTGATAACTACCAATCCAAGCTGAACATACCTATATGTGAGTGTGTGTGTGTGTGTGTGTGTGTGTGTGTGTGTGAGAGAGAGAGAGAGAGAGAGAGAGAGATTGTCTCACTAAGGAGTTCAGGCTGGCCTTGCTCCTGTTTCAGCCTCTTGACCACTCTTGGCAGTTCATTCATTTATTTTTTTAAGTTTAGAAGTGTTTTTATTTATTAATTTTGCACTTGTATGTAGGTACATGGTACCTGTATGCCACATCAAGTGTAGGAAGGTCAGAAAGGTGGGTCTCAGTGATGGAGCTCATGAGACTTTTACCTACTGAGTCATCTTGCTGGCCGCATTCTCCTTGCTTGTGACATTGTCTTCCTATTAGAAATGAGAAATAGAACAGAGAAGGTAAAAGCATAATTCTCCTTATAGGAATTTGTGAAAATCCAGCAAAGTACAGAGAAAACCTGCACAACCGTTCTCAACAATCTCGTTCCTTGGAGCGATGGCTGCGCAGGTTCCAGCAGTCCTTTCTGTCACTGCTCCTGCGCCCTTTCTTCTCTGTAATTGTATTCTTTCTTCTCTTAACCCTGCTTCCCATTTTCTACATCTTTAGTAATTCTAAAATTGCTGTATACTCACAGCATCTCACCGTGATTGCTAGGTCTTCAGTTGTGAGGAGATTTATAAACCTATATAGACTATCTTCTGAAGTCTAACAAGATACTGTCTTGAGTTAAGGAGATAATTCAAATCCCTGGTAAATGAGACAGTGAACAGGGCAAGTGGGCCAGCTTTCTTCTCCTACTCTCTTCTGCCTCTCCCTTCCATTCCCTTCCCTCTCTCTTTTTGTGACATTCCTTTTTGCTTTGTTCAGTGGGTGAGAGGGTTATTTTTGGTCTTTAAGAAAATGAAGTAGGTAGGCAGAGAGCCATGCATTGGCCTGGAAGTGAGAAAGCCTGAGTTTCTGCTTATTCTCTGACCACTGCTTCAGTCATTCCATAGTTTGCTCTGACTTTTCTCATCTGTAAACATGGGAGGAGTAGGTCTTATAACAGATGTTTTCACACTGGGTTTGTGTGAGTTTTAGGGTTGTGTGGAGGTGCTCTTGAATACTTGTGCCTCATGGCTGAGGCCAAGCGCTCCCTAGCACTCACGAAGCCTGTGTTTGATTCAGCACGTAAAAAGAAAAGAAATTAGATGACAAAAGAAAAATTAGATTTGAAATTTTATGAATGAAATACAGTTATACTTTTGAAAATTGAGATAGACTTCAGAGGCTACAAAATATACCCTTATGAGTCTGCCTTATGAGGTATGCCCAATCTGGACATTTTGCATAAGTGTAATTTATACAATATAAACTTCATATCTGGTTGCTTCTATTTAATGTAAAAGTTTGCAATGTCACCCATATTGTAGCATATGTAAGATGCATCTTGATTTTCTTTTTGATAAGTGTGCATGGTCTTGTTTTGAGGCAGTCTTGCTATGTAGCTCTCAAATTTGCTATCCTACCGCTTCAGCCCCTCAGAGCTGGCATTTCAGGCATGAGCCTCCATGCCCAGTGTCCTTCATTAATTTTTATTTAATCATTTTAGGAAAACATTTCCTATGTTCAGATAAAAAAATTGACCAGCCTATTAGACAGTGCCACCGTAGCGATGAGCTCTGTGTCCATTCAGATGTAAACCAATTTTGGCTTCTTCTATTTTTAAGTGGAATGCTGCGTTTAGTGCACAGGGAAGCTTTTAAAGCTCCCATTGCCTTAAAGCCTGGAAACCAACACCCTGATCAGCCAGTCTCATGTCCCTCCTCTGGATCTACGGCGGTCTCTAGAGTCGGTCTTCCTTGGATGACAGAAGTGGTGGTGAGAGACTTATGCTGGGCTGACAGGTGACCAGAAGAGATGGAAGGTGCATTGGTGAGCTTTATCTGTCTCTGGGGCAAAGCTGCTTGCTTTTATATCCCTAGTATCCCCAAGGGGGTATGAGGAAGGCAGCTGCGGTTATAGGCCATAGACTGGTGGAACATGTGGATGCTGCCTTCTCCAGTTCCTAAGAGACAGAAAGGGGTTCTTGTCAGAGTCAGACTCCACAGGCAATACAAACTCTTTGAGGTCATTTTGCCTCATCCAGATTACATCCCTGTTGTTTCTTATGGAACCTAGCATGCATGAGCTGTTCCATGAGTATCTCTTAAAAAATCAGTGAGCAGTTTATTGTACTGTTGACTTAAAAAAGTAAAGGAAAACAAAGCCCGCCCAGTTCGCATCATGATGCGTACCTGTATCACCTGAGCAGGAGAGTGGTGAGTTCAAGCCTGCTTGGTTCCACAGCTAAAAGACAAACATAAACAGATGAAAACCACCACCACCACCACCAACAAGAAATCAACAAATTATATAGTTGCCAGATATTTCAGAAAAGCACAGTGAAGTCTTGTGCATACTTCCTGAGTATAAAACTTTATTTATGGGGCCGGAAACATGGCTCAGAGGTTAAGAGCACTGACTGCTCTTCCAGAGGTTCTGAGTTCAATTCCCAGCAACCACCTGGTGGCTCACAACCATCTGTAATGGAATCCGATGCTCTCTTCTGGTGTGTCTGAAGACAGCTACAGTACTCATCATATATATCAAATAAATAAATAAAATCTAAAAAAAGGAAATGCATGAAAAAAACAACTTGTTTGTTTGTTTGTTTGTTTACATGTGTGTGCATACATGAGTGCATGCGCTTGAGAGTATGCAGGTCTAAAGTTGATGTCAGATGTTTTGTTTGATTGCTCTCCAATTCTTTCCTGAGGCAGGATCTCTTGCTGAACCCAGAACGCCCGATGTGGATAGCAGAGGTAACCAGCTTGCTCTCTGGCTCTCCTGTCTCTGCCTTCTACATGGGGTATCATAGACAGCCCCTGTGCCTGCTTAGGTTTTACTTGGGTTCTTGGGATCTGGGCTCTCCTCCTTATGCTTGAACAGAAGCTATTGCCTAGGCTCCATTCACCCTCCCATGTCTCTCTGGTACAGCATCAAAACTAAGAACCTGGCACTTGTTTATCATCGAGCTGATTTAGGTTGTATGAATTACACATGAACTCACTTGTGTGTTCATATGTATAGCTTTGTGCAGTTTCTTGTAGCATACCTGTGATCTTGAATGAACACTACTGTACTCAACAGTCAATTAAATCATGACTATAGACTTCCTCTTGTTAAACCTTCATAGAAGCCATCCTTTCCCCCTAATATCGATCCTTCAATTAATTTCTTCTTCATCTTTGTAATTATTTCCAGAAGGAAGAATTTCCATCATGAAGTATGTTTGACTTTTTTTTTTTAACTTAGCTTGATTTCCTCAAGGATAATAGAGGTGATGTGGACCAATACTTCCTTCCTTTTCCTGACTATTAGTCTGTGGTATGCACAGGCCACAGCTTGTTTCTTCAGACTTGAAAGATACAAGAGTTGTTTCCAGGTCCTGTCTGTGGGGAGAAGAGCTGCTATGAATATCTGTATAAAACTTCTTGTGTGAAACTAGGATTTCATTTCTACCTGACAAAGAGCTTAAGACTGTACTTGCTGGACAATCTGGTAGAGACATTCTTTTACTTTTTACAATTTTTTTAAAAAAGAATTATTTATTTATTTTACGTATGAGTACACTGTCACTGTCTTCAGACACACCAGAAGAGGGCATCAGATCCCATCACAGATGGCTGTGAGCCACCATGTGGTTGCTGGGTATTGAACTCAGGCCCTCTGACAGAGGAGTCAGTGCTCCTAACTGCTGAGCCATCTCTCCAGTCCCTGCTTCTTTTAATTTGTAAAAGGAATTGCCAAGCTGTTGTCCACAAAGTGTCTACCATTTCCCACTCAACAGAACTGCACAAATGTTTTCACACGCTTGTGAGTGTGTGCCATTGTAACTATGCTTTATCTAGCTGCTATGGTAGATGTGGAGAGATACATAGATTCCTTCTGCTATGTTCCTCCTTCCACCAAAAAGACCACATGGGTTTTGAGATCAGCTTTCCAATTCTCAGCAACCATCTCCTGTGATTTTCAAACTTTTTCCTAGCTCTGTGACCTGGCTTACATTTCTTCCCTCCCCAGCCTGAATCCCAGAGTCTATTGCAAGCCCAGTACTTTCCTGATTCCTGGGGAAAGTCACAGAGCTGACCGAGTTCCTGACAGAATCTCAACTGCTAGCATCTCAACTCTTGTGCACTCTTTTTCTTTACCTTGGTGACTCTATTCCATTTTTGGAAAGTACTGCTCCAAATGTGTTGCAAGCTCTTCTCTTAGATGTCCTTTCCACCCATGAGCAAGACCCAGACTGTTCAGCTTAAATCTCAGCACTTTTGCACCAGGGCCTTCTGCATCTTCCATCTCATCTCAAGTCCTTCTCTTTCATGGAAGGGCTGACTGCTTGTGGTCATTTTGGCCTCTGGAATAGCAGAAATCCCAGTTATCTAGACCAGGGATCATTTTGTTCTTCTCTTTTGATCATTTATAGTATCTATCACTTCCTAGGATTAAAATGGCCATGGGTTCTGTCTTGCTTGATAAATGCAGAACACCAGGAGAGAAAGAACTGGAAGAATGTGTGGTTTTTGTTGTAACTCTTTTGAGGATGCCTTTGACTTAAAATGTTGCAGATGCAGAGCAGGTTAATGTATTGAAGAAACAAAGTTGCTTCCTGTTGCCATTAGCTGACTGCTTGTACTCTGCTGAATGCTCAGCCTATGGGGATGGTTGCTTGGCACTGGCAGCTTGCCAGGATGTATAGAATCATGGAGATATACCGTGTGAAGGCATTGCAAGAAAGATACAAGACCCACAAGTAATACAGAGTTCCCTCCTATGGATGGGGTCCAGGCTGAGTAAAACCGAGAAAGCAAGTTGAGCACAAACTTTCATCTCTCTGTGTTTCCTGACTGTGAGTGCACTGTGGCCCGCTGCCTCGGGCTCCTGCTGCCAGGCCTTCCCTGCTTGGTGAACTCTATTCCCAAACTAGGGGCCAAAATAAACCATCTCCCCCTATTGCTTTTGTTGGCGTTTTGTCACTCTAGTGAGACCAGAAACTAATGCATGTGTGGTTTCACATTAAAACCAAAGTGATAATCCCCAGAAGGGCATTGGCTTAAGCATATACATGTGCCAGTGTTGCATTAAGTAAAAGAAGAGGGGCTGGAGAGATGGCTTCGGGGTTAAGAGCACTGACTGCTCTTTCAGAGGTCCCGAGTTCGATTCCCAGCAACCACGTGGTGGCTCACAACCATCTGTAATGAGATATGATGACCTCTTTGATGTGACTGAAGACAGTTACAGTGTGCTTATATATAATAAATAAATCTTAAAAGAAAAAAGGAAGAAAGAAAAAGAAGAGAAAAAACATTTCCCCAGGAGTGATTTAACCAAGAGTGAGCCCAGATTCAAATCCTCCCTGTGTTGTCTGTCATCTCCCACTTGTTGTAGGAGTCTGATTCTATGCCTGCCTGAATGCCACTGCCTTGTCTCTCCCTGTGTCTGTGTCTCTCACAAAGAGCTTTGCTCTGTATTTATTAAACATCACAGAGTCACATGAGGGAAGGAATGAGAGGTAGTTTACAGAAATATTTAATAGAATTTTACAGGGGCTGGAACCTTCCTGACTCTACCCCACCCCCCACTGCCTCCAGTTTACCCAGACAACAAGCTGTACTAAAAATACCACTGCACACAGACTTATCAAGCTATATCCATGGCACTTACAACCTTTATGGTTGATATGTGTTTTATAAGGTTGTTTTTAATCTGTTTACTGTTTCTAGTGTTTATTATCATTATATATATATATATATATATATATATATATACACACACACACACACACTTGTGCATTACTCATAGGGCAGAACATGGAAGAGTATATAATTTAAGATTAAAGCTTTGCATTAGCTTAGGTTGTAAAAGTTGATTACATGGGAAACCCAAGACAAGTAAGGTTGGCTGTTACATTGTTCTCGTAAAGGCAGATTAAATGAACAGGCTAAGTACACAGTAGGCTAACAATCTTAAGCCATAAATAACCCCAAGGTGTGTTATTAACTGGCTGTGAGGTCCAGCAAAAGTTCTAATCTCTTAGACTGTTGGAGGTATTCTTATAATAATGTATTGCCACACAGGTATTAGTCTATTCATGTGGATGGAGGCATGGAAGATCGGTGCAGAGGGATAACCTGCTCAAAGGTAGACAGCTAACAGGTGGTTCTAATCCTCTGTTCCCCAAAGGCTTGTGACTTGTAGACTTGGTCCCCATCTGATGGTGTTTTTGCAGATGGTGGAATCATTCGGACGAGAAGCCTAGTAGAAGGTGGTCATTGGCAATGTGCTCCTGAAGGGAATGTGGGAGCCCTGGCCCATCTTTTCTTTCTGCTTCCAAGTTGGTATGACATGAAGCTTGCTTGACCAACGCCCCCTACCACTGCAGGCTCCACAGCAATAGAGCTGACTGGCCGAGAACAGAACCATTTAACCTTTGAGCCAAAGCTCAGCTTTTCCTTTTTCTAAGTTGATTAGCTATGGTAT
Organism: Mus caroli; assembly: GCF_978045245.1. Lineage (NCBI taxonomy): Eukaryota > Metazoa > Chordata > Mammalia > Rodentia > Muridae > Mus > Mus caroli. Next base: position 54,206,773 of record NW_028227261.1, on the reverse strand, counting down.
TTTAGTCACAGTAACAGGGTTGGATCCAGGATGCCAGCATGTTTCTTCAATCCCACAACATATTTATTTGACTTTGCTGAGACATTGTAGAATGTTCAGGGTGGCTTCAAATTAGTAACCCTCTTTCCCTGGCTTCTGGAGTGCTGAGATTGCTAGGTGCCAGCATGCTAGTCACAACAATGTTGTTTATGCTGTTCTGTCGTACCATAAGAATCAATTCCCATGTGTATGTTATAGCTTAAAGTTATTATCTTTAAATAACTTCAGGCCTGTATGGAGCACCCAAGCCAGAGAAGGGAGGAGGCTGGAAGAGCTCTAGGGATGAGACAATGAGCAAAGGGAGTCCAGTGGGCTGTACTATGTGCTGCTCAGCCTGATGTAGCAGTGCACTTAAGATTAGATTCTTACATTAATAGATTTACCAGAAAAATCTCACTAAAAGAAATTAAAAGTCCATTAAAACAACGCAGACAAATGAGCTAGTACAATATAAAGACATGGAAGAGAGGATGGATTTATAAATACTTAGAGTCAAGACCTACAGGTCTATGAGTCACTGGGATTGTGAGTGAAATACTCTGATAGTGGGTTATGGCTTCTACCCCCTTCTTTTAGAAAGCCTCTCCAGTGCCTCTTAAATAGTAATTTTTATTCCTGATTACAACATGTTTCTCACATCTTTTTATCAGTCTTTAGGGTAATAGCTATTTATTTATTTATCTAGGTACTCATTTTATGGTGCAAGGATGAAATCAGAGGTCCTGCTCTTGCTGGACAAGTAGGGTACCACTAAGCTACATCCAAGATCTGGGCCTGTTTTGTTAGGCTTCAAGAGACCAACTGTGAATAACCAAGTTCCTACACACTTGCCTACATCTGCTTTGCTGCCTATTCTCTGTGAGGGAGAATGTGGCACACCCTAGGTAGAGTTGCTGGAGGGTTTGGGGCTTAGTGTTTTGAGATTGATCATTTATCCCGGTGTAAAAGCCCTGCCTGATTCCCTGTTGTTCTAGAAACCTTTAATCTCCTGCTGAGCGGACACCTGCGCACTTCAGGGCCTGAAGAGAATGTGCGGGTCTCGCCAGTTCTTTCTTTCTTTAAAAAAAAAAAAAATAGATAATTTAAAAAAATGTATTCACTTTTCATCCCACTCACCACCTCCTCCGCGCCATTCCCTCCCACAGCCCTTCTCCTAACCTTTCCCCCTTCTCCTGAGCAGGTGGGGACCTCCTGGGTATCTCCCCACCCTGGTACTTCAAGTCTCTGTGAGGCTAGGCACTTTCTCTGCCCCTGAGGCTAGACAAGGCAGCCCAGCTAGAAGAGCATATCCCATAGACAGGGCAACAGCTGTTGGGATAGCCCCTGCTCCAATTTGTTCAGGACCCATATGAAAACCAAGCTGTACATCTGTTACATGTGTGCAGGGAGGCCTAGGCTAGGTCCAGCCCGTGTATGTTCTTTCAGTTTTCTGAGAGCCCCAAGGGTGCAGGTTAGTTGATTCTGTTGGTCTTCCTGTGGAGTTCCCATCCCTTAGGGGCTGCAAGCCTTCCTTCTATTCTTCTGTAAGAGTCCCCCAGGCTCCACTCAGTGTTTGGCTGGATCTTAGCATTTCTTAAGTAGACCTAGGTAATCCTAGTTCCTGAGTTTAGTCTTGCTTTCACAACTCACCACATAGAGCGGTGATTCTCAAATCTTCCCAATGCTGTGACTCTGAAGTACATTCTCATGTGCACACACACACACTAAATAAAAGTAATAATTGCTTTCAAAATTTGAAACAACCTAATCTTCCTAGATAAGTCAGTAGGTGGTTCACGGGTGGCAATCCTGGAACCCATGTGATGGTAGAAGGAGAAATTGACTCCACAAAGCTGTCATTTGCCTTCCACTTGTGCCTTTTGACACGGATGTCCACACAGACATCATGCATATATATATATATACATACTACAGACAAACAGACACACACATGCATACCTTAAAAATAACTAACCATTGCAAGCCTATCTCTTCATCAACTTTACACCCAAGCACATCTCCTTAAACCACAACATTTCACCCTTGGCCCCCAAAGGCTCATGTCTACCTCATAATGCAAAGAGCATTCAGTCCATCTCTAAGAGTCCTCATAGCAACAGCTCTAATATTGTTCTAAAGTTCATGGCTAAAGTTTCCTAAGATTTAAGGTAAACTCTTAGCTGTGAGCTCCTGTAAAATAAAAAGAAAACTGCATACTTTCCTTATCTGTTGGCACAGGATAAGCATTTCATCTCAAGAGGAATAGGCGGTGGTCCAGAAAGATATGATGGGGCCAAAGCAAGACCCAAGTGAATCAGGATCGACATAAACTATGGAGCATTTTGTATCACCACATGCTGCATTTGGTAAAGAATGCAGCATGTGGTGATACAAGCTCCCAGTGCTTAGGCAGCCCCATCCCTATGGCCTTCCTGGCCATGCCCACATGACTTATTTTGTGTGCGTTCTCTGCTTATTGCCCTTTTTTTTTTTTTCTTTTTTAGCAGATGTTTCAAGTTGCTGGCATTGCTAACCTCCCATGTTCTCTTGTTCTCTTATCATGTTTTTGCCTCCATACTCAGAGTTTCTTACATTGCCCTCTCAGAGGCGGCCTATAGGCTGCCATGTATAACTTGTCCCCAGGTCGTCTTTGAAATCTATGTGGAAGGAATCATTACTCTGTAGTTTTTGTGTTCTGCACACTTGCAAAGGTAGCACCCTGTGGAAGATGCCACCACGCACAGTTGATGTCTGTGCACCTGTATTGCAGAGCAGTAAAATAAATCCTGAAGAAACAATTTTCTAGTCAGGCTGGTGCAAGCAGTATGACTCTAAGGTACTCTGTGTTCAGGGGAAAGAATTTCACACCCTAGAGTTTGTTGTGAGTGGGTTCTGGCCAGTTCTTGAAATACACACACACACACACACACACACACACACACACACACACACACACACACATTTTTCTAATGCTAATGACTTCTTTTAAATGACCCTAATCCCTTTAGAAACCATACCTTTCTTTGCTCTATTTGCACTGGCTTTTTATAATCAAACTGAGAGTTTTTCAAGTCTTTCCTACTTTGCATTTTGCTTCCTGTTCTCTCTGCAAACTTGGCCAGAAGAAGCTGACATTAACCACGCCACAGTCTAAATTCTGGATTGCTTTGAAATTTCCTTACTCAGATCTTTTTCTATCACCTTTAAACTCAGCCTCCTGTCAAGACACAGGACATGAATAAAATGTAATAAAGTTCTTTGCTATCATTGGAAACAGGAACAGCTTTTAGCCCAATTCCCAATAGAATTCTTATTTTCATCGGAAACTTTACAAGAGTAATCTTTATTGTTGTATCAGTTATTTTCTGTTCTGATAAAGACTTCATGATCAAAAGCAAATTAAAGAAGTGAACTTATTTTGTGTTACAGTTCTAAAGGAGGAGTCCGTAATGGTGAGAGGGGAAAGCAGACAGAGCTGAGAGGTCACATCTCAGCCACATGGGAAGAGTGAGTGAGCAGAAAGTGGGGCAGGGTCATAAATCTTTAAAACCTTCCCCCAATGACATACTTTCTCGATTAAGGCTATACCTCCTAAAAAGTTCCATATCCCCTCCTACCCAACGGCACAACAACTAAGGACCAAGTGTCTCAATGCAGGAGCCTATGGGTGATGTTTCTCATCTCAGCAACAGCAATCACCCACATTTCTGTCATCATCCTGGTTCTTTAAGCTCAGTGCTCTCTGCTTGTAGCAGCCTAGACTTTCTTTAGCCCACTTCTAATTTTTCCAAATTCCTCTTGCAAACTAGTGTCACAGCATAGAATCACTCAGTCAGGCTTTCACAGAAGTGTCACCCACTTCACAGGACCAGATTCATGTGTTAGTTATTTCTACGTTTGCTGTGACCAAATACCTGAGAGAATTTATTGAAAGTAGAATTATTTGTTTTAACCCATAGTTTCTGAGATTTTACTCCATATTCTTTGGCTCCATGGATACTTGGGTCTGTGATGTGGCACTAGATGATGGTATTAGAAGCACATGACAGAGACTACTCAGCTTAGCACACATTAAGTAGAAAGAGAGCAAGGGGATGTAGACAGATGAGAGCTAGCTAGGTGCATAGACAGGCAGACAGACAGACAGACAGACAGACAGACAGATACATAGATACATAAATACATAGATACATAGATAGATACATAGTACATAGATAGGTACATAGATAGATGCATAGATACAAAGATAGATATGTAGATATAGAGATATAGATAACACTTGCATTATTTGGATTTTCCCCTTTATCTTTTTTATTTTTTCCATGTATCTCATGGTGTGGGACCACCCATATTCAGGGTAGGTCATCCCTCGTTAATCAACTCTTTTTGGAAATACTCTCACAGTCAACACCAGAGGTATGATTTTCCTAATCTGGTAAACAGTTTTTAGTGTGGTCATGTTGGCAATGAAGAATCTCCATTATATAAGGCAAAGCTTTAGCAAATACTGCTGCTTATCAGTGGCAGTACCCAGTGGACTGTCAGCAGTGTGAGGATCACCGTGTCCTGCCACATCTTTACCAACGTTTGATTCTGTCAGTCTTTAAAATTTAAGATATCCTGTTCAGTATGGATTGGTCCCTGTGGTTACAATTTGAGTTTTCACTGTGACTCAGCGGTTAAGAACCTTGTCATAAATATATTGGTCACTTTCATGAAAGAACTGGTTGTAATAACTTTTGCCAATTTTTTTTAAAGACAGAGTTTCTTTATGTAGCCCTGGCTATCCTGGAACTCACTCTGTAGACCAGGCTGACCTTGAACTCAGAAATCTGCCTGCCCCTGCCTACTAAGTGCTGGACTAAAGACGTGCTCCACCACCACCTTGCCAAAGTTCTTACTGGGCTTTCTTTGTTTTTTTATTGATTTGTAGATTTTTATATCAATTAATTAGTTATTAGTGTGTCTGCATGATATGTGTGTGGAGGGCATGTGTATAGAGGTAAGAGCCTGACATTGAGAGTTGGTTCTCCCATTCCACTATAGGGTCCCGGGAGTGACCTTATATCAGGTTGATAGACTTGAGTGTCAAGTGCCTTTACCTATTGGACTATCTCACCAGCTCTGATTTGTAGATTTTTATTATTTAATTACTTATCCTATATATAAATTATTTGCATAAATGTATTGTTTCATTTGGATAAATGAAATGAATATTTCTTTAAAACATGGCTTGAGCCGGGCGTGGTGGCGCACGCCTTTAATCCCAGCACTCGGGAGGCAGAGGCAGGCGGATTTCTGAGTTCGAGGCCAGCCTGGTCTACAAAGTGAGCTCCAGGACAGCCAGAGCTATAAAGAGAAACCCTGTCTCGAAAAACCAAAAACAAAAAAACCCAAAAAAAACAACAAAAAAAACATGGCTTTTTTTTTTTTTTTATTTTTACTTTAAGTGTTTTTTAAAACTGATTCTCAACTGAGCTAGCCTAACGTTGTGATTCTCCTGTCTCAGTCTCATGAATGTTAGATTACAGGAATGTACAATGATATCCACTTCCTTAATGATGATTTGACGGGAAATAAAAGCTATATTCTCTGAGGCCGGTGTCTGGGAGACCCTGAGGCCACGTGCCGGGTAGGCATGTGCTCTACTGGAGAGCAGTGAATCTCAGATTTATAACAGGCTTCAATGTTGTCTGCTAATTTTGGATTTTGATAACTGCCTCTGGGATTCTGCTTAACAAGTTCCTATTTTCCTCAGTGTGATAAAGATGTTATTTTATGCTTTCTTCTCAAAGCTTTATTTTAGATTGATTTGTTTGTTGATTTATGAAATTTTTAATGAATTTGATCTGTAGAAAATAAAACAAGGGCTGGAGAGATGGCTCAGTGGGTAAGAGCACCCGACTGCTCTTCTGAAGGTCCAGAGTTCAAATCCCAGCAACCACATGGTGGCTCACAACCATCTGCAACAAGATCTGACTCCCTCTTCTGGAGTGTCTGAAGACAGCTACAGTGTACTTATATATAATAAATAAATCTTTAAAAAAAAAAAAAGAAAAGAAAACAAGTAAGCTTGAATAAAGACTTTGCCACATGTATATTAAGAAGTTGTTTCGGTGTCAGTGATTGAACCCAGGAACTCATATGTGCTATAAACAAGTGCACTGCCAATGAGCAATATCTCTCTCCTTTCATTATTTTAAAATTCATAGACATAAGTGTGTGTTGTTTATATAATGTCCGGCATGACGGTTTTTGTCATGTTGACATATACACATCACATGTGTGCTATACAGTGGTCAAATCTAGCTAATAAACAAGGGCGTTACCTCACATAATTATCACGTTGTGATGAGAGCACAAGTGTACTGTGTCCTTAGTTTTCAAGAATGTAATAAGCCACCATTGGGCATGGTCACAGTGCCATTCAGTCGACTTCTTAAACATATCCCTGTAATCATGTCCTTTTGACTAACATGTCTCCACCCCTGCTCCACTTCACACTAGGCCAGCTCTGATAATAACTATTTTACTCTCTGTTCGCATCAACTGTTTAAATTCCACATGTGTGAGATCATGTGACATTTGTCTTTCTGTGTCTGGCTTATTTCACTTAATGTCTTCCAGGTTCATTTATGAATCCCAAATGATGGGATTTCCTGCTTTAAATATTATTCCATTGTGCATGCATACCACATTTTCTTCATCACGTTTTATTCAACAGATATGTTAATTCAGTACCTTAAGTGCTTAAGTAGCACTTCCATAAATACAGGACTGAAGGTGCTTATGTGACATTGATTCCATTTCGTTTGAATATATAACAAGTTGTGGGTTTTCTGGATCATGTAGTTGTACTTTTAATTCTGAGGGACCTCCCAAGTTTTCCATGATAGCTATATTAACGTATACTTCTACCCTCTGTGTGTGTGTGTGTGTGTGTGTGTGTGTGTGCTATCCTGGTTCTACCTTCTCGTCAAAATGTTCCATTTGTCTTGTTTTGGTTGTAGCTACTCTAAGGATAAGGTGATAGCCACTATGGTTTTGATTTGTACTGCAGTGATGGTGAGAAATATTGAACACCTTTCCATATATACTTTGGTCAGCTCTTTGTCTTTTTGAGAAATGTATTTTTAATTGATCATTTGTTTTCTTACTCTTTCCCCATTGTGTGTTCATGGTACTCTGGTTGAAAGTCAGCAGGGTCAAAAAAGTGTGGATCTGTGTCTGTCTCTCCAGTCTGTTGTGTTGCTACAAGTGAGTTTGTGTTGGCATCCTGTGGTTTGTCACTGTAACATTGTGGAGTATTTTGAAGTTAAGTAGTATGATGCCTCTAGTTTTGTTCCCTTTGCTTGAGAGTGCCTTCCCTGTTTGGGGTCTTTCGTGAGTTCTCATGAGTTCCACGATGATTTTCCTCCTTCTGTGGTTAGTGTTACTGGTATTTGGTAGCAATCCCACTGAGCTTGGACTTTGCTCTGACTGGTGGATGCTGTAGCAGCATGAAAGCACGGGATGTATTTCCATTTATTTGTTTCTTCTCCAATTCCTTTTCAGTGTAAAGATCTTTCATCTCTGTGATGGTGTCAACTTGGCTGGAGTGAGGATTACCCGGAGAACTGGTAAAGCTTTGTGGTGGGGTGTGTCCGTGTCCTGAGGCATTTGAGTCATTGACTGAACAAGGAGGCTCTTCTCGCACTGTAGGCAGGAGTCATCCATTCAACTGAGGGCAGTCAGATAGCATGAAATGTCCAGAGGATTTTAGGTCTTTGCCTCTTGGATCTGGGGTTCACAACTCTTCCCTCCTGGACATCAGCACGCCAAGTTTAGACTTCAGGACTTATACCAGAAGCACTCCACTGTCCTTAGGACTTAAATCTCTCTCTGAGAATTATACCACTGGCTTCTTTTGTTCTGAGGCCTGGGTGCTTGGACTGAGCCACTGTACAGTCTTCACAAGATATAACTTCATCAAGTGGATTTTGAGTCATTTGACTTGTTCAGGATGGGAAAGAGCTGAGGGTGAATTAAGAGTAAAATGTAGGGGATGGCGCTGCCTACATGAATAAAATGAGACATAATTACTCAGGCCTTGCTGGGTACATGAAGAGATGCTGAGGAAAGGATCTGAGATATACTGGATGCCCATTAAAAGCCAGTTGCTCTGTTGGATAACATCTTTAAGTGTGATTCTGGGAGAGAAGTCTTAGTGGAAAGTCTAAAAGCTTTGGGTAATTTAACATAGCTACTAGATGGTGGAGTTAGGATTCGAACTCATTTCTATATTGTTTTCTCCCCACTCTCCTCCACGCCCTTTCTTTCCATGCACTTCCCTTCTCTTTCCCCACCTTTTCAGCTATCCTATCATTCCTTTTGTGGATTTCTGAAGCTCTGCTCTTCCTTACTTTCTATGGAACAGAATATATCTTTTTTTTTTTTTCTTTAAATAGGATCTCTCGGTTGTGTCGGTTGGCCTAGAACTCACTTTGTAGACCAGGCTGGCCTCACACACAATGATCCTCCTGCTTCTCCTTCTTGAGTGCTGGGATTAAAGATGTGTGTCACCTCTTCTTACTGGGTCATAGAGAAGCAACTTCCCACCCACTTCCTTCCTTTTTTCCCCCATGTTTTATTTTTTATTAGATGTTTTCTTCATTTACATTTCCAATGCTATCCCCTTTCCTAGTTTCCTCTCCAAAAATCCCCTATACCCTCGCCCCTCCCCCTGCTCCCCAAACCAACCCACTCCCACTTCCTGGCCCTGGCATTCCTCTATCCTGGGGCATAGAATCTTCACAAGACCAAGCCCGCCCACTTTGTTACCCTAAAGTGTTACACTTTTTATTGTAGCAATTCTGAAACATGTTCCCATGTCACTTAGGTATCGCTGTATAAGGAACCATCTAAGCAGAGTGGTTTGAGACAGCAGACATTTATTTAGCTCCAGTTTCCACTGTCAGGAATTAGGCACATCAGCTCAGTAGTACTGATCTGGTTCACACTCATCTGTTCTCATGCCTGGGGCCTCAGCTGAGATGCTGGGACCATCCTACAGCTGGCTAGCTTGGTCTCATACTTTGGAGGAGAGGAACCAAGAAAGCCAATGGAAGCCGGAGGCTCTTGGGTCTAGGCACAGAGACAGTACAGTAGCACTTGCAGTGTCTTAGCTCCAGCTGTTGTAACAAAGTATCCCAGACTGGGTGGCACAAACAGCAGGTGTTCGTTTCTCATAGTAAGATGCATGGAGGTCAAGGTCAAGATACTAGCTTAGTATATGATACAGACCATTTTGTGGCTCGTGGGAAGCCACCTTCTTTCTATGTCCTCACGTGATGGAAAGCTCTGTCTCGTTGCTCTTTCACAGTTACTCATCCATTCCCAAGGCTCCTGTTCTAGTGACCCCATCATTTAAAAATACTGTTTTAGAACCTATTTACTCTTTATTGCAACTTCATGTGCACTTAGGATGTATTCTGACCATTCTCTCTCCACATCCTCTTTTAACCCTGACTTTTGGTTTTGTCTTGTGGCCCATTTAGAGCCGCCTGGGTCACTACTGGACTGACACAGTCCATTGGAACATGGTGGGTTCATCAGTGAGCAACACAACTGAAGCCAATGGTTGCCTCTCACCCTGAATCTTATTAGTAGTTCAGCATCAAGTGGCAGGACACCCTGCATCTTCCCCCACCCCTGCCTGCCTGCTGATTGGATCTTTTTTCTGTTGTCTTACTTCAGGCAGCTACAGCTGCTGTGAGTTCATGATTGCAATGGCTGATTTGAAGCTCTTCTCCCTATATTCTGGCTGTTGCATTCTTCCTACCCATCTGCCACAGTGTTCTTTAAGCCTTAGATGGGATGGTGTAGACGTCTTGCTAGGGCTGAGCATCCTACACAACCTCATTTTAACCCAATTACTTCCTGAAAGTCCCCCTCTACCATATAAACATGCTAGGCAGTTAGGGCTTCAGCCTAGGCCCTTTGTGAGGTTCAGTGATATTCAAGGAGAGGCAAACTCCATTTCTTTTACTGCACTGTATGCTCTCCTACATGTCACGTGTCACTTCCAAGTTTCCAAAAATGCATGGGGGAAATCTCTCATCATCAGTTAGCAAACAATCAATTCTATAGCAGAAATGCAACTCAACTCTGCCCATTTCTACTTGTTGGTAGAATCAGATCTTGGATATTGAGGGCTCAGTTGCACAGGACTGTTCAGGCATCAGTTCAGAGTCCAGGCCTCAGGTTTTCTGACCAGCTGGCCACAAGCAGCTTCCTACAACTCCATAGCTTGGCTTTGTTCATTTGCTAGGGCAGCTCAGAGAACCCAGGGAAAAAGCACATTTATTGGTTCATTGTAAGGCCACAAAGGAGGATCTGGATGAAGACACACATGGGACCATCTGACAGGTGCCTGGCTGCTCCTGGGATGTGGACCAGTTCTTCCTCAGTTTCCTCAGACTCCGCAGGTTCCCCAAAACTCCGAACCCTTCCACTGGGGTTTTGTGGAGATGTCATTGCACAGGCGTGACCGAAGCACAGGCAACTGAGTACCAATTGGACTGGGCAGAAGGTTATCATCTGTGGTCCGAGTCAGTGAGAAACTTAGCACAACCGGTCTGTTCAGATTCTTCATGGCCCCTCTGTGCAGTGTGCCTTCCTTCCTGGTATGGGGCAGAACCCCATGCGGAATGAAGGTCTGAGGATCTATTCTTAGACAAGGTAGCTAAGAGTGTCCTTCTGGTCAGGAGTTAGACAGGAACGCAGAAGGTTATAATGTACTTTTGCTTTTAGTGATCTGACTTGGGGAAGAAAGATCCTAGTTCTTACAGTGTACCTTCAGGAGAAAAAAGAACAGAGAACAGAAAAAAAGACCAGAGAAAGAGGTTTTGCTGAGGCCTAAGTTGCCCCAGCATTATAACAAAGACATTATAAAAAAAATTCCTTTTAGCTTAGCTTTAAATCTGCTTTAGAAACTAAAGGCCAAATATTTTAACTAAAGCTATACTTACTTTTCTAGCCATTTTGGATATAGTAAGAACCATGGAATCTCTCTCTCTCTCTCTCTCTCTCTCTCTCTCTCTCTCTCTCTCTCTCTGTGTGTGTGTGTGTACATGTACATGCATACCATTTGTATGCATGCACACATACATTCGGCTTTGTGAACACAGAGGGTACCTTGCAGGCTAGAGAGTATGTGGTAGAGGGAAGACAGTAGTTAGTGGCAGTAATTAATTGTGCTCATGAATCTGCATACACACAAGGAAGTGTGGATTTGGAGATATTTTCATGAAAAGCTCTCTTTGATCTGAAAGGAAATGGAGTCCTCATGTATCTGGGCCACGCTGTATGGAGAGACCTCAGCCCATGCTTTCCTTTCATGGCTGTAGGTCAGGATTGTGTCGAACATGGTTCCTACCCTGCAGCCTACACAGGGATGTGCAGAGCTTCAGAGGCGGAGGCCAGAGGCCAAGGCTGCAGTCCAGGCTCTGTACTGATTAGTTGCTGTTGGAAGAAATGTTTATTCTTTGTGTTTTACTTTCCCCCCTCATGACAGCAGAAAGCTTGTCTCCTTTGGTTGTTAGTTTCTTTCTGTGATGGATGAACAGTAGCCACCCACTGGAACAGGCTACTGAAAAATAAGATACCCAGGAAATGTAAAGTGCAAAGCCTAGCAAGTATGTAGCAGGAAGAAAATCTTCCTGGCTACACAGTGAAGTAGCAATATTTTGTATCTACTGAGATAAATGAGAGACACTGTAGAGCTAAATTCATCTGCAAATTCATTTGTTTCACTTTGGTTTTTAATGTGGCCACTTGAAATTAGAAAGTTATGTTATTTTGTTTGTTTTAGTTTCTATTGCTGTGATAAACACTGACTTAGAGAGGAAGGTTTTAGTTCATCTTATAACTCCATCACTGAGAGAAGTCAGGACAGGAGCTCAGAGCAGGAACCTGGAGGCAGGAACTGAAGCAGACACCATGGAGGGATGCTGCTTACTGACTTGATCTGCCTAGCTTGTTCAGTCTGCTTTCTTACATACCCCAATATAATCTGCCTAGGGTTGACATTTCCTACAGTGGACTGGGTTTTCTTACACAAACCATTAACCCACAGACTTGCCTATGAACCAATGTGACAGAAGCATTTTCTCATTTGAGATTCCTTCTTCTCAGATAATCCTATCTTGTGTCAAGTTTACATCTTGTGTCAAGCATAATAGCACATAGTTATTGTTCACTAGTGGCTTGCATTCTATTTCTTCAGGCTCTTCTTTTGTGACCATGAAGTATTGTATACGTGTTAGTTCTATCCTGAACGTGTATAGATATCATTGTATAGGTTGCAATTCCATTTTTTTCTAAAGCTTATTAACATTCACTAAAGTTTTAACGTAAGCTACTATGTAGGCATCTTAGTTTTTTCTCCTGATGTACAAAGTAGAGAAGATATAATTCATTTATATGAGTAAATAAAAACTTGAGTGCACTGGATTCCAATTATGTGAGCATCATGTCCAATAGTAGGTAGAATTCTTTTGGCTGCACACACCACCGATACAGTACAAATCAATTTAATTAAAACAGGGGCTATTATAAGTATGAAAAGGTCTTCTGAAATTAGTGCCTGTAGAAAGTTGTCTTCCTATATCTCTTTTTCTCTCAAATTTACCTCTTTCTCATTGGCAACATTTCCGTCTCAGCTCTCCTGTCCCCACATATCAAAAGCACAGATTGTAGGCATGCTGTATGTTATCTTTGCTCAAGGGCAGGATTCAGTTTGACTTTCTCTCTGGTTTTCACCTGTTGACCTAGCTTGATTTTTAGATATTGATCTTGGTAGGCCTGGGACAGTTTCAACTTCAGCCAGAGAAGAGGAGAATTTCCCAGAAAGAGTGCTTCTTTTGTTTGCTTAAAGAAAGTGTATCTTATGTCTTCTTTTTAGATATGGTTTGTCTCCCAGAGCTTTGTGGGCTGAGTATCCAGTGACACTGGGTCCCTAGTATCGTACTCTGAGAGCAGTGGGCCCTTTAAGAGGTGGGCTTAGTGTAAGAAAATTAGGTCATGAGGGCTCCAAGCTCATGAATGGATTAGCATTGTTTTGTGGTAGGGGTTCATGGGAGTGGACTCATGCTGGACCTTGTGGTATAAGTCTATTATCCTAGTTACTCAGGAGGCATAGGCAAGAAGATCTCAAGTTCAAGGCCTGCCTTAAATTACAGAGTGAATACAATGCTTAGCCTAGGTAAGTTAGCAAGATCCTTTTACAGAATGAAAAAAAAATAAACATAAAAGATGACTAGGGATACAATTTTGTGATAAGTGCTTGCTTAACATATAGCAGATATAAGGCACAAGGTCTGGTTCTGATAGCACAAAGAGTAGATTGATTCCTATGGAGGGTGGGCTGTTATCAAGAGCAGGCCTTGACTCTCATTATCTCTTGGTTTCTTCTCAAGTAATGTTCCTTCTGTGTTCTGGGTCCCTTAACACTTTTCCCCCATGTTATAATGCAGCAGGAAGTCTTCCCCAACTCAACCGTGCAGTTTGGCCCTTCCTGTCACCAGGATTGTGAGCTTCATAAACCTCCTTAAAAGGACCTCAACCCATGTACTTTAGCAATGCCAAACAGGGTGGGACCACGGTGGTAACTAATATGCACAGTCAATAAGTACAGCGAAAAGCTCAGTTAGAACAGAGAAGATTAGGGTTCAAAGAAGTTCTGTATTTTGGCCAGTTTTAAACATCCAGGTTAAATGTTCACATCTTTTTAAAGCCCACATGTTTAACCAATACACCAAGAAAATGCTGGAAAATTGGGTTGTGCTACTTGAATTTTAAGGAGTTAGCCCTTGCCCCATCTGCATTAGATCACTTCCCATTGAACCTGATGGCGGGACTTCCCATGAAGTCCCATGAAGTCGTTCCAGGTAATACCAGGGAAGTTCTTCTGGAACTGGGATTGGGTACTGGGAGCTTGAGGATATGTCCTTCAGCCTTGCAGCCAAAGCCTGAAAGGAAATGGGGAAGCACACCAGTTAGTGTCTCTGACCTACTGTGTTTCAGATGTTAGCATAATTTATATGTATATATTTCCCACCATTACATGGCTCCCCATGGTTCACAGCTCATGGGCATGGTGATGGTAGGAACAGGGGTGAGCATCACTGCATCATGGAGTACACAGACTGGAGTGGGAAGGCACAGTGTAGACAAACACATGGAGCATGTGTGACACATTACAAGATGCACAATGTACTATAGGACCTGATGGAAGTATATCTAACCTGGTCCTGACAGCTTAAAGAATCCCTGGGGAAGTGCTGTCCTCACAGGCACTTAAAGAGAAGGTTGGACTGGACCATGTGGGAAATCCAGGGATGCCAAATGTCTGGACCTAAAGACTGAGGTAGAGAGACTTGCAGGGTGAATTAGTGGGTAAAAGCAGCTTGCTGCTGGCTTGCTGATCTGTGTTTGATCCTTGGGAGCCACATGATAGAAGGAAAGAACCAACTCCCTCAAGTTGTACTCTGACCCTAACATGTGCATGCATGTGTGCACAGACATGCATATGCACATACACACACAGTAAAGCAATAAAATGTAATAATAATCATTTAAAAAAGAATAGAGGTGAGGTGAAATGAGAAACAAGAGGTCTAGTTCTGAGCGAGAAGTAACAGTCCTGAAGTGTGAAGGGTACATGTGTCAGTCAAATACTTAGATCCGCGGTCTCAGCCTTCCTGATGCTGCCAGGCTTTAATATAGTTCCTCACATTAAGGTGACCCTCCCAACCACAAAATTATTTTTGTTGCTACTTAATAACTGTTTTCTTGCTACTGTTATGAATTATAATGTAAATGTCTGTACTTTCTGATGATCTTAAGTGACCCCTGTGAAAAAGTCATTTGACCCAAAAGGGTCATGATCTAGATGGAGGGCTGAGCCCTTGCTTTCTTAGGGTTAATTGCTGTGATGAAACACCATGACCAGAAGCAACTTGGGGACTATCTTAGTTGCTGTTCTATTGCTGTGAAAAGACAGCAAGGTCAAAGCAACTTATAAAATAAAGCATTTGATTGGGGATTGTGGGCTTGCTTACAGTTTCAGGGGGTGAGTCCAGGGGCCATCATGACAGGGAACATGGTGGCAGGTGTGCAGGCATGGTGCTGCAGCAATAGCTGAGAGCTTACATCCTGATTCACAGACAGCAGGCAGAGAGAGAGAGAGAGAGAGAGAGAGAGAGAGAGAGAGAGAGAGAGAGAGAGAGAGAGAGAGGGAGAGAGGGAGAGGGAGAGAGGGAGAGGGAGAGGGAGAGGGAGAGGGAGAGGGAGAGGGAGAGGGAGAGAGAGGGAGAGGGAGAGAGAGGGAGGGAGGGAGAGAGAGAGAGGGAGGGAGGGAGAGAGAGAGAGGGAGGGAGGGAGAGAGAGAGAGAATAGAGAGAGAACGAACAGAGAAAGATAGTTAAGATAGATAAATAGATAGATAGATAGATAGATAGATAGATAGATAGATAGATAGATAGATGATAGATATAGAGATATAGAGATAGAGATTGAAAAAGAGTCTTGTGTGGGCTCTTGAAACTTCAAATCCCAGCCCCAGTGACTCACCTTTTCCAACAAGGCCACACCTTCTAATCCTTCTTAAATAGTCCAGCAATTGGAGACCAAGCATTCAAGATTATAAGAGCCTATAGATAATTATAAGAGGCCAAAGCACCACAGGGAGGAAAGGGTTTATTTCATCTTGGAGAAGTGTAGCTTGTTCCCTCTGGGTTGCTCAGTTTGTTTTCATATACTATCCAGGATTAGACCACCTGCCCAGGGGTAGCACCACCTACAATGAGCTAGACCCCCCTCACATCAATTATCAATCAAGAAAATACCCTGCAGACTTGTCCACAGGTCAGTCATATGGAGGCATTTTCTCATTTAAGACTCCTTCTTTTCAAATGACCTAGCTGTGTCAAGTTGACACAGAAACCCGCCAGCACGGTCCTATAATTAGATTTGCATTTTAGATGTGAATCAATTTGTTCACTTTTTCTGACTCATTTTTCTTATCTCTAAATTGAAAGGGATCTCCTGCTCTCTGCAGTTCCTTTCTGCTTTAATATTTCATACATTCCTCGGGCTGTAGAATCCTTAATCCCAGGCTAGCTTCCAGATCTCCTGGGCAGCAAGGCCCAAGATTATAACCAGGGCTGGAAGAGGTACGTGGAGTGTAGATGGGGGTGGGCAGGGTGAGGAAGATAAATAGATGCTGTCTCTTTCCCACTAGAAGTTAGTGAAAAGAAGGGAAAGGTAGCAGGAACAAGAAACGGGTAGGTAGCTTTGTCTTCTCAACAAACAGGTAGAATACATCTGGCTCTGCTTCTGGCATGGGTGAAATTTAATATTCTCCCATCTCTGTCAAAATGCTTAAAGTATTGCATTTGTATTTAATGATAAATACTATGAAGCCTGAAATGTACTTTAAAACACTGGGGAGGTTACAGTTCAGTGGCCTAGCGTGAATAAGGCTCTGGATTGATTTCCCCAGCCTTGCAAGTAAAAGACTAAGTACACAAATAAATGAATGAAGTTGGGGCTATACATATGAAAGGAGATTGATTATGGCTTGGTATTGTTGATATTGAGTTGTAGGTACAGAGAAATCCAACACATAATTTAACTGCTTTTGTGTTTTGCTTGATAACTTTCATAAATCAGAGTGAAAAGTAACTACTTCTAACCTCATTACCTAAATTTCTTTATTATTATTATTTTATTGTACAAGTGTAGAATGGATCAGACTCTCTCTTGGCCATATAAATGTCTTGCAACTATTGTATTATGAATAGCAACAGACTATTTTAAGTTATATTATCTACTTGGATGACTTAAAGTGTTTTAGACTACATTGAAGTTACATAGGTGGGTCAAAGAAAGAATTCTGTACAAAGGAGGGGATATAGACTAGGGAAGTCTTGGGTGACATGAACATGACATGAACAGGCTTGCAGTTCTGTGCTGGGTCAGCCTGAAGGAGTCTTTGGGTATCACAGAGAGTCACTGGGCTTGGAATCAGGTAGAGTAGACAGTTATGTACTCGTTGAAGGGTAACATATAATACCACAGCCAGGCACCAAGCCAAACTCTTTGTGTCCTTGGTGTGTCACACAATTTTAATAGCTGCCTTATTACTTAGATATAATGGTTTTATGAGTGAGCTAACAGAGTCTTAAGTTATAAAACTTGTCTGTGACTGTATAGACATGTAATTCCCAGTAACTGTTATGACGAGTGAAGAACTGAAGTCCAGAGGTTAGGTGGCACTGGAGACTATAATGGCTGCATGTAACAGGGGAAAACAAAAGAGTGACTCACCACAGGGAGAGTTCTTTCTTTCTCTCCCTTTGCTAATCTAGGTGTAGTTGACATAGGGCTGCTATGAGTTTCTAAAGCTCAGGGTCCTTCTGTCTTTTGCTTGGGTGCCAAAGCCTTTTAGCCTGAAGCTCTCTGAGGTCAGAGAGTGACTCAAATAGGAGTCTGTTCTTTCCATCTCCTATGTGGGTTCTGGGACTAGAACTCAGGTCTCAGGCTTGGCAATCGCCAACCTACTCACACATCTCACTTTATTTCATCCAGTGATGTAGGGAATGGAGTTTTCCCTCACTGTAGAGACTAGAATGTGGCCATGAGGCAGGTCATAGAAAACTTATGTACACATGTTTGGATAGTGCTCAAACATTGGTATAACATAGGTTTCCTTCGAAGCCAGTGGCTTCTCTCCATGTCTCTTTAATCTACATCTGCTCAGACTGCCACACTGACATGCCAAATGGAACATGTGCCAAACCTCTTTCAGTGTTAAGAGCTTGTTCTTATTTTTATATCTTTGTGGCTTCAAACTTGTTGCCATTGCCCTGCTCCCTGTCTCCCAAGTGCTGGAGAAACAGGCATGCAGCACCAAGCCTGTCTCAAGGTTTACTTTTAAAGATTTATTGATCTGAAATAAAGCCTTGAACTATGGAGCCTAGCCCAGCCTTGAGCTTTCTGTCCTGTCTGAACCTCTGGAGTATTGGCATTATGAATGCGTGCCATAACTCCCCATTTAGGAGTTACTTAGTTACTATCAAAAAATTAAACTATATTTTAAGTGGTTTTAATTTACAATTGCAATAATAGTAAGGCATTGGAGCTAGGAGCTTGCTTTTGATGAGAATAAAAATATTTTCCTTCTAGTTATTTTTGAATTGAACCGAAGGGTGACCAAGCATCAAATTTTAGGTGTATGACCTAAAATGTGTACAAGAGTACACAGGAGGAAGCTGTCTCCACCAGAAGCTGACTTCAGGCATCACTGAGCAGAAACTCCCACATGGGCAGTATAGCCACAGCAGTTTGAGTTTCACTGGTCACCCTGAGAAAGGAGTGCTATACTAGTGTGATGACACCAGTAGGCTCAAGCTTCACTCTCATGGTGGAGTTAGCACTGCAGCCATGTGCAGCAGCTGAGCATGACCAGAGAGTTTGACATTAGAGTCATAATATCCTTGTGAGCTTGCGTGTGTGACATAGGTTCTCCAAAAATAAGTTTTCAGGGTTGTCAAGGACGTGAGAGTTAAGCAAGGAAGGGACCTGAAAGTGGGAAATAAGCAATGAGCGATCTTTGTTACCACAAGATCTTCAAGTAAGCCTGGGTTTCAGGATGAGTTCAGAAAGGATGCCCCACCTGGAAAATTGGTCTTGTCTTCCAGGAGACACAGCACTTGGTCAGGCACTCATAACAGACATCTCTACTCCCAGCTCATGTTACATAGACGTTTTCTTGCATTAGATATTCTGGCTCTCTCATTGTTTGCCAACACACTGCCTGCTTGCTCTTGTGTGTTGCTGTATGTAACTCATGACAGCTGCTCTTAGTCACACGTGTGGTTCTACGCTGAACCCTTGATCAGCAAATGAGAACACTTGAATGATTGTAGATTTCTCCTCTGGATGCCATTTGGAGGAGGAGAGGGGGATGGCAAGTCAAGGTTTGAGAAGACAGGAAATTTGAGCCCAAGAGACTCCTGTAAGTCAGGGCCTGCAGTATTCCTGCAGGAGGAGAGAGTCAGGTCCACTCTGCTGTTGAAGAACCCTGAAAGGATTCCCAGCCTGTTCCCTTTTTTATTTGGCTGTGGCTCAGAGATGTAGGTTTTGGCTTTGGTCTTGGTCCTGTCCTTGGTTCTTCAGGTGAGATTTTGACACTGGAGGGCTCAGGTCCAGATGCCTATAAGGGCTGGTAGGAAGTAGGCCAGGAGGCTGGGAATGGTGGTGAGAGACAGTGCTCAAACTGGAGCCTGAGAATCTTCTGGAAAGACATGTAAACTAAAAGTTTTTTTTTTAAGTCCAGACAAGCTAAATATGTCAAGGATACACCTAGGAACTGTTCAGTTAAGAACCCCAGTTGTGTATATTCACAGGTCATATCCCATAAGGAGATACCTGGATGTGACTGAGGTGTGTTGCTCACATATGTTTTAATGCTGCTCATTGATTTCTATTGGTTACATCAGAAAATCAAAGGGCTGTGTTTCAGAAACCTGTGTTACAGGATATTTGGTCACACTGTGAACCTCAAATTGTGTTATTTACTGGAAAAACCTATTCTTAGTTGTGGTGTTGCTCAGCCTTACCACACACCTTTAATCTGAGATCCTTCTGCTTGAATATTGTAAATGAGATTAAATAAAATCAACCATGGGTCAAGAGGAAGCGAACAGAGATTTATTAAGAAAAAACTGGCCAGGCAGTGGTGGCGCATGCCTTTAATCCCAGCACTTGGGAGGCAGAAGCAGGCAGATTTCTGAGTTCGAGGCCAGCCTGGTCTACAGAGTGAGTTCCAGGACAGCCAGGACTACACAGAAAAACCCTGTCTCAGAAAAAAAAAAAAACAAAAAACAAAAAACAAAAGAGAGGAGAGCAGAGGAGAGGGGAGGGGAGAGTGGAGAGGGGAGAGGGGAGAGAGGGGAGAGAGGGGAGAGGAAGGGAGAGGGGAGAGGGAGAGAGGGGGAGAGGGTAGAGGGAGGGAGGGAGAGGGGAGAGGGGAGAGAGGAGAGAGAGAAAAAAACCATGCAGAGTAAGAGAGAGTCAGGGGAATGGATAGAGAGACAAACAGGAAGTAGAAGAGAGGAACATCCAGCCTGTAGGTTTTTGAGATAACATGTGAGAGGGCCATTCCTAATGGGACACTGGCTGAGGAGGATGGTCAGCTGGGTGTTTTCCATGCCTCTCTGAGCAGCAGGCTCTCACCCCAGCACCTGGCTCCTGAGTCTTCATTAGTAAAATCGAACAATTGAGATTTTTATTTACAAAACCCAACAGATCTGGCTTTATAAAAGCAAGAGCACAACAGAAAAACTTTGTCCTCATTTGTTGTCTAATTCATAAGATTTCTGTCATTCAATTGTTCAGGTGAACCCAGTAATCACAGCATAGAGAGTTGTCATAGTTAGGGACACTGGGAATGCTTGGTAATAGAGATTGGGCTCAAGAGAGACAGGTAGACTTTTACCATCAGAACCCATGGTGAAAAATCCATCCATATCATTAGTTAATGTAAACACACACACACACACACACACACACACACACACACACACCACTTTAAGCAGAATTTTAAGAAACAATATTTTCCACATTCCAAAGACTAATGTTTTTCATCGTATTTCCTTTTGATGAAAATAATGCATATGAACTGTTAAGTTTATTTTACAATTTACCAGTGGGCCACAGTGTGAATTTTATAAAAATGTAAAAGAAATCACTGGCGTAGAGGAAGGGTCACTACTCAGTGGTTAAAGCATTTGCCTGAGTATGGATGGATCTCTGAATCCACACAAAGTGCCCAGTGGGCATGGCGGCTCACTTGTGATCCCAGCCCCAGTGGCAGAGACAGCGGACCCCGGAACAAGCTGGCTAGCAGAACCAGCCATGTTTGTAAAACCAGCTATGTTTGTGAGTTTGGGTTTTGATGGATGACCCTGTGTCTATGAATAACCTGGAAGAGTGACCCGGGATGATTTCTGACATCAACCTTGCATCTCTGCATGTACAACACACACCTTTGTGCCATATATGTAGATCTCACACAAAAATGCAGAGAGGACGGGAACTTGTTAATTCAGTGTTTTCTCACGGTTTTTCCTTTTCTTACCATTTTTCCCCTTTGGTTGTTTTGTTTTGCTTTAGTTATATCTGAGAGGAGACCGATCCCGGGGTCTCAGGCATTTACTCAGTATTCGGGTACTCACTGGCTGTCATGGGACCCAAGGAAAGCGTGGACTTTCCTTCTTAAATACTCCAAATGTCACAGGAAAAGTGAGCATTCAGACGGTAAAACCCAGTGCAGAAAATCACTTTGCCTTCTACAAAAGGCTTTTCCTATTCTCATCTATCACAATGGTAACACATCTCTAATGCAGGACAGGTTCTAGCTTACTCTGAAAGATAGGAAACTATCTGCATTTTGGGAAAGTGATTTAATTAGATACAAAATACAATAGGCTAGAAATAATGGCAGGAAGTCATAATGTTGTAGTAGTAGTAGTAATAGTAGGTAATGGTAGTAGTATTTATTAAGCCTTTCCTGTGAGACGAGAATTGATTTTAGAGCTGGAGAGATGCTCAGGGGAAAGGAAGCTTGGTGATCTAGAGCGTGCACACTGGGAGGCTTGCAACCCATAGCTCCAGTTCCAAGGACGCTGATGCTCTTTCCTGGCCTCTGCACTCAATGCCAGCCACACATAGACCTATATTAAAAAAAAAAATCTTTAAAAAATCATTTAATTCTCACTTCAACTGTATTGTAATGGAAAAATGCTCCTTTTCTATGGGAAAAGTAAGACAGTTAGGTGATTTGGTCAGAGCCTGAGGGCCTGGAACTCATGACTGAGTGGTTTGGGTTCTAGACCCTCAGTCTCTATCCTCATTCCCCAAAGTGGAAGGGTGGCGCAGTTTGGCACAGTCAGGGACAATCCAGTACAGTCCGGAATAATCCGGCCCAGCCCAAACTCACCTTTACTCAATAGCCTCACTGCAAAATGTGGGTGGCAGATGCTGTGAGGAGAGAATGTTTGGTTGCGGGTATGAACGACGAGAGACCCAGCTCCTGAACATCTCTATGTGGACACTCACCATGGAGCTGGTAAAAACGACTGAAGACTCACCTTACAGGGGACAGTCAATCCTTTGAGTCTATCCACATATGTAATATTTTATTCTTGAGATAAATAGATTATGGAGCAAGCTGTTACTTTTCATTGAATATTTATTATTTATTTATTTATTTATTTATCAATCAAGGTATGATCTTACTGTGTATCCCTGCGTGGTCTGAAATTCACTGTATAGACCAGGCTGGCCTTGAACTCACAGAGATCCACCTGCCTCATGTTCTGGGGCTAAGGGTATGTGCCACCATACTTGGCAATTGTATTTTCTTTTTATTTGTGTGTGTATCTGTGTGTCTGTGGAAGGCAGAAGAGGGCATCTGATCTCTTAGAGTTATAGACAATTGTCTTCTGCCCAACATAGCTGCTGGGAATCCAACTCCAGTGCTCTGAAATAGTAGCAAGTGCTGTTGAACATTAAGCCATCTCTGCATCCTCTATGAATCAGTCTTGATCTTGGGAAACAGCAAGATTAGGCTTGGCTTTTACAATATTTCCCCCCTTTCCAAATCCTAGGTTCTCATCATTAATGTGTGTGTGTGTGTCTCGCTAGTAGCTGATCTTGATTTCTGTTGTGTTTTCGTAGGTGTGGTCCACCCATCTTTTTGGTTTTGTTTATATAGAGTCTCTCATTGGTTGAGAATCTTAGTTTCTCCTTTCTCCACTTCCCCAGTGCTGGGATTATAAACTTAAACCATTATGCCTGATTTTCTAACTCCCCCCACCCAACTCCCACTTTGATGCTAAGGCTCAAACTCAGGTTCTCCTGCTCAGGAGGAAGCCTTTACCAGGAACCCTCTCTCCACCCAGCCCTCCACCCTTACTAGCAACACAGGTAACTTTCTATCTTCTATTTCTGGAGTAAAGAATACTTAGTGTTCCTTTCAGTTGCATGCATGGGAGGAACCAGGCTTGCAAAAGCACAGAATAGAGCTGTGCTTGAAGACAGGCCAGTGCGGCGACAACAGGAAACATTTATGTGCTTAGTATAGATAGCTATGTTAAGTGCTGTTTAATTATTTCTTTAGCTACAACATACTAGTCATATGCTAAACACTTGGCAGTGCAGAGCAGAAATATCTTCATGGGGAAGTGAGCTTTTAAGGAACCTGTTAGAGTTAAGTTGGTAGATGTTCCAAGTTAGTCCCCAGACTCTCTAGTTTTTAGACTGTTATAAATAAATCTAGACAGTGTAGAATCCTGTGTTCATTACATACCAGTTTTGTAGAAATATTAGTAGTTATTCTGATTGATTTATTTTTATGTTAAGTATAAAGCTAAAAAATAAAATAATATGGCCCAGGGGTGTGGCTCAGTGGTACATCCCTTGATTACCATCTTTGAGATTCTTGGTTCCATCCCAGAAAAGCAATACGTGGGGGGAGATGCTGTCTAGCCCATTCATGCTTTGCAAACTTGGGAGATAGATATCCAAAAATACAAAGGCATATGTGTCAGTTTCTTTTCCACCAGTATGTCTGCAATTCTGATGTCTAGCAAAAATAACCCAAAGTGCTCCTTTTGAAAATAACAGTTTTCACTTTCAGACCATACAACAAGCATCTGCTAAGGCACGTAACGGACACTAGACGTTTGTGCTCCCTGGTGGTCAGTGATGAATTGAGAAAGTACAGAAAGAGATTATTAAATGCCACTGGAAACTATTTTGTTAGTAGATTTTAAAAGTTATGGCTTCAGTGAAGTAACCAAAAATAGCTCAAGACTTGCATGTTTGAAAGTAAAGAGCCTGTGTTTAAAATCATATTTCAGCTTTTCCTGCTACCAATTCGAAGTTATTATAAGCAAGCAATAGCTCTGGATTCTGCTTCTGGCCTTACTGCCCCTCAGCAGATGGGAGCACACTGGACGGTTAGTGAAGGGATGAGAGGATCTAGCACCCTGCCTCTTTGATCTCTTCTGACTCCTTCTCTACCCATGAGTCTGTGCGATCTTTGAAGAAGAAAATGGTTGTCAAGTAGTTAGTTTGTTGAGTTTAGGCTTATGAGGAGCTGGAATTTTCAGGGAACTTTGGGTTCCAGATGATCTGGATAGAAGGCTCTTAATTGCTGTCATCTGATTTTTGTGTCCTGATGTGATCAAAATAATAACAGCAAGAGACAACTGTGTAAGCCAACAGGCAGGTCAGGCCGGCACTCTGCCTGTGCCCTGTCCCCACGCACAGCACACATGTGTACTCTTTCTTCTCCTATCACAGGAACATGTCAGAGTGCTTCGGAAAGGTTTGTCCTCTTAGTTTATCCAAGGGCTAGGAGAGGAAAATGGTACTTTTAAGTCAACATTTTTATCTGGTCTTTCACCTGAGCTGAGGAGGGAGCCTTCTGAAATACTATCAGGCGAAAACAAGCTTTGGGTGTTTGCGTCTTGAGACTGAACACAGTTCATATCTAGATTGTGGAGGCCTGACACTCACACAATGCTGGGGGACTCTTTCAGAATAAAACATAAATCACAAGTGGACAGCTAGGCACATGGACTTGCAGAGCCTTCTTCAAGAAGAGGGCCCTACTGCTAATTAACTTTGTGACAGATCCCCTCTGATAATGGCTGTTTTTCTTGCCTACAACTATGAAAGAAAAATGAGGGGCGAGGCTAGAGGATGGAAAGAAAATCTGGTATACTTCTCTTCCCAGACATCCTTCAAGCCAGCTTGAGGAGTTGAGTTGAGGAGTCCTTTCTCCTTGTTCCAAGGTAAACGAGAAGAAACCTGGAAGTGCACAGGACATAGTTGCTGAATAGATCTGGCCCTGGCTCCCTTATCCCCTTTAGCCAGCTTTCATAGCCACAGCTCATCCCGTGCCAGGAGCGTGCAGAAATGCCGCTCCGCCCGCTCTGGGTACACAGATGGCCTGCCATCAACAGATTCCTTTCCCCCTCCTACTGGAGTTACAACCCAGTCCACCAGGTCGATCAACCCAGGCGTCTTTCACTTGCCGAATCTTCCAACAAAGACCAGCTGAGTTACATGAAATGGGCGTGCCTGGCTCTCTCTCCAAGGGTGCCTGGTCTCCAAGACACCTTCTCCCCTCTTTTTTTTTTTTTTCTGAAGCACGGCCGCGCTGACACACCCCTCCCTCCGCGTTGTCGTGGTCCCCTCCCCATCCCGCCCCGCCCCGTTTTCCGCTTTCAGCCTCCTTCCCTACGACTCTCCCCTCCTTTACTCTCTTCTGTTTATTCCCTCCCCCTCCAGCCACTCCGGGAGCTGCCCGGCTTTTGCCCGGCTACACCTACACTTCCTCGGCGCTGTCCAGCCTACGGGTGGCCGGGGCCGGTTGGGTGCGCTGTGCCCGGGGCGGTGGCTGCAGAGCCCTTCCTGGTGGCCGCTCCCTTCTTTCCCTCCTCTTCGCGTCATGTCGGGCACTTGATTATTATTGTTATATATTTTTTTCAACCCTCTCTTAGTCTGTCCCGTCTTCCCCTCTCCCTTCCTTTCCCAGGTTGATTTTTTTTTTCTTCCCCCTCTTCTCCGGGCTTGCCCATGAGCCTCCTCGGGAGCTACCGGAAAAAGGCCAGCAGCGATGGTTATGAATCTTTGCAGCTGGTGGACAGTCACGGGGACTCGAGCGCACGGGGCGCGGCGGCTGGCACGCAGAGGGCGACCGCGGGCGCGGTGCGTAGTCCCGCCCGGCAGCCTCCGCACCGCGCCAGCACCACGGACAGCTCAGGTAGCGGCCGCTGTGGCGCAGTCCTTCGGCCCGGTGCACATCCTCGGTCCAGGCTAGGAGAGGCTGGGTTGTAGGCCATGGCATCTAATACCACATGGTGTAACGTCTCTAATTTCTTTGGTCCAGGGAGCTAAGAAACGTTAGATCCGTCTGGAGGCTCGGTGACATTAGCAAGCACCTCTTAATCTCCCTAGGTTGCTGAATGCACCAGCTGGGGGCGGGGAGATGAGGGAAGGGAGGGGAGGAGAAGGGAGGGAGGGGAGCCAGGGGAGGGTGGCACCGGGAGGCGAAGTGGCTGGTTTCTCCGCCCAACTGTCTGAGCCGAGGTGAAGGAGAAATGCTTGGTGCTTTTGCTGTTTGCAGACCGCGTTTATACCAGTTGTTCCCCTGATGGCTGCTGTTATTTACAATTATGTAAAGCTCTGCCCAGTCTAAACGATCCTCTAGGGTTAATGTTTCCTTTCTCCCAGGGAAGGCTTTACCTGGGATCAAGAGCCCCGTTTAACAACACAGCCCTTACTGCTTTACACAATGCAATTTGTTTCCTCTGTTGTTGGCTTTGATCTTATCCTTTTGCATGGTAAAATTTCTTAAAGCTCCTCATATAGGGAGTTGGTTCTAAAGTTTGTATCTGTGTTTGCAAGTCTCAGAAAAATGTTTTAATGAGTTACAGACCTCTCAGACTCCGTGACAGTTAGCAATTTGTGTATCAAAACAGTCATCCAGGAATCCCTGCTGTCCAAAGACTTGTGTAAGGGCTGTTTGTGTACTTTTCCAGGATGGGAACCACAGGGGCTGGCTCTACCTTTGTGGCTTTAATACTGGGGCAGCTAAGGACTCTGGTGGGAGTCATGTTGGGATGAAACCAAGTAGGATTTTAATCTTTGACTTTATAATCACTTGTGGATTTTAATTGTGTAATGTCTTTCCTTGGGCTATCATTTTCTATTTCCGTCTTCCTGAAAGTGACATGAAATACTATCCCCAGATATTTGGTTGTTCTAGTTTAAAAAGGAGTTTACTAGTTAAGCTCTGGTTTAGATCAAAGAGGGTACTGGTGGGAGGTTCTCTCGGGTCGCCTTATATACAGTTAACATTGTTCCTAGTGGGACAGGGTCTGGGAAATGATGCTATGCTTGGTTATTTGAGCTGTGCCTGTCTAGATCTATGGTACATGAATGCTATTTATCTTCTGGCTCTCCTTCAAATCTTTAAGTGATTCCTGTACTCTGACCCATGGTCATTTGAGGAAACACTGGGAAATAGTTGAAATGAACCCTTTCCAAAATGAGTGTAGAGAAAGCAGCTCCATATGAGGAATGTGAAGACAGGAGTCCATGAGTGGTTTCTCAACAATCACTTCAGGAGTGGGATTTGTTTTTTTTTTTAAGTATTGATACAATATAGGAGAAACGCATTTTTATGGGGAAAATGTATTTCCTGGGCCAAGTGATGTCCAAACACAGGATTAAAGTAGAGAATACAGTCTTTTGGGCCTCTGGTGGGTTATCATTTGGTAGGGACAACCATTCTAACACAGAAGACTTAGTTAGGTCCTATAGTTCTGAGGACTGGCCTTTTCTCCCCCTATCAAATCAGGTTTTTCAGTAGGTGGAGAGAACAATGAAATGCCTTGTTAAACTGTGGGGGTGGGAAGAAGATACAGTTATGGTTAAAGTACTGTTGCCAGGTGTCTCTTCAACTTCATGGAACTCGTGCTGTTTCCAGAGCCCCCTCCCCCATCCCTCTTCGAGGCTCCCTGTCACGTCTGTTCTCTCCTGCATCTGCTGAGGGGAGTGCCTTGGCTTGGCTGCAGCTGGCTGGTACAACTGATGACTGGATGCATATTTTCGATTGAGAACATAGTTTAAGAGTGATAATGTCTGGTTTGGATGAGGGATTAGATTCTGAGAACCATATTTGTTTCCTAGTGCAACTGTATGTCTTGCCTAAGTATAGTCTTTTGTCTAAGAGGCTCAAAGTGTGTAGCCCATGCTGTGTAACTGTATCCATTTGTTAGGGTATTTAATTAAACTCATAGATCATTTCTAATGCAACAGTCATCTGCCCATTTATCCGGTTGATTGTGTATGACATGGTCTACTGGATAGTAGGTTGGTTCATGGGGCTTTGTTCTGACAGGAATGTTTTTGAATTGGAACAATACGTGGCTGTTCCTGTAGAAAATGGAAAACTTAGTCTCAGTAGTTAGTACCTTACACGCGTGTGGCAATTTATACAGAACTCTTGGACACTTACCTTATTTCCAAGAATGCTGTCACATAGATAAGATAGTAGCACCTGTCTGTGTGCCCTGAGACTTGGGGAGTGGAGCCTCAGAACTGTTGTTTGCAGCTGGAAACCCTGGGTCTGCTGTTCCTCAGTTGCAAAAGAGGAAAAAGAGGAAAAGAGGAAACAGGTAGACATTCTTAACAAGCAGCTTTAGCTGAAGCACAAAGCAATATGGCTGGAGTTGCACATTTTCTTTACCCTGCTGTTTGTGTGCTCCCTAATTACGGCATGAGATGATGATGATGATGATGATGGAGACTTGCCTAATGAAAAGGAACTACCCAGGGACTCTAGTCTTCTTTTTTTTTTTCTTTTGAAAATTATTGCCTTTATTCAAATTTTTATTTGTGTGTATCTGTGTGTCTTTAATGTGCTTGTGTGTGTGTGCTCAAGCGCCATATATGGACATAAGAAGACAGCTTTCAGGAGTCAATTCTTCCCTTCTACCATGTAGATCCCAGGATTCAAGCTCAGGCCTTCAGGCTTGGTAGCAAGCAATTTTATCTCCTGCCTCACCTTACTAGTTTTGTTTGGTTTGGAGATAGGGTCTCAAAGCATAGCACTGGCTGGCCTAGAATTTACTGTGTAGATAGATCAGGCTGGGCTTAGATATGGCCTCAGCTTCCGAACTCTGAGATTACAGATGTGCCGTCATGCCATCGGTCTTCTGGGCTGAGTTTTCTTCCATTGAACTAAAATGACTTTCTGTAGGCACAGTGCCAACTGATTGTTGAAATCCAATAATGTTTTCTACTTTGATTTTCCATCTGTTTTCAAAGGAAAGAGAGACAGCTGTTCTGAGGACTGTAATAATTTTCTAACTCAACAGCTTCTTAAGTGTTAGAGTCCAGAGCAGTCTCCCAGTGATCCTGCCAGGTCCCCGGCGCTGGGGCTGTCCCACTACACTGCTTGAGAAACTTCATATTTCTCTTGTGTTTAATCTGCCTTCCAGGGAAGGTTGAACTCATAAAACCCACAGAAGTCAAATTATTTAGATTGAGCCGATTAAGTCCAAACCAAGTTCATACCTATAGGCTATAAAAGACAGTCCTCTTAAAATCTGGAATATATTAGTGAAATTGAAAAGAATAAAGATAATGAAGTTTTATGATTTGAATCTGAAATGTTTCTCCTGGACTCATGTGTTAGATAGTTGGTGCTGTTTGGGGAATGGGGGAGGATTTAGAAGGTACTGGTTGTCAGGAGGAAGTGGGCCACATGGGTACCTTTCATGGCTCCGCCTTTGGTGGTCTCACCAGGGCCAGCCCTTTCCTTCTCTCCACTTCCTGGTTGCTATGGAGGAAGGGGATCTGCTCCCAGCACATCCTCCCTGCCACGGTGGACCGAAACCACTGAGAGGGGGAGCCTAGATAAAGCCTTTGCCTTTTTAAGTAGATTATAGCAGGCATGTTGTAACAGTGACGAAAAAGGACTAACACAGGGAGAATGCTAAAATACTTATTAAAATTGAGTGGGAAAATTTGTTTGGAAATAAAAGTTGACTTTATTAAATACTATGTTACGAGTATTTAAATGTGGTATTTACATTTTAAAAAATTATTTATTTTGTGCACACGAGTACATGAGTACACTGTCTCTTTCTTCAGACACACCAGAAGAAGGTGTCGGATCTCATTACAGATGGTTGTGAGCCCACCATGTGGTTGCTGGGAATTGAACTCAGGACCTCTGGAAGAGCAGTCAGTGCTCTTAACTGTTGAGCCATCTCTCCAGCCCAGTAATTACATTTTGACCTGTGTTTTAGTGTCCTGAAATATATATTTGGATAACTTGATACTTCATAGAAGTAAACACATAGGTAACAGTCTTTTGTAGTTAAGTCCATGTAAGGACTTTATAATTTGGAGGCACATTTCATCTGTAACTTATTCAATTGTGACTAAATATGCACTTGTTAAGGGGTAGATAATGAGCCAAATATGTTCAAATTTCCAATGGTGAGGGCTGCCAGACATTTTACACTTGGAAAGAGAATCCTAGGAGCTGAACTTGCCTGGATGTGAGGGCAGTGGCTGTGATATCTTCAGCCAATTGATCACTGTGGTTGATGTGTCTGATCTGTCCACATCCTCCCTCACCTCTCCATGCACATCCTTCTTCACATGGCTTGTCAGCTAAAGAGGATAACCTCCCTGATAGGGGAGGGCCAGTCTTTGGTCAGAGTCAAGGATATACAAGCAGCTGCATGCTCCTGATGGAGCTTCCAAATACGCTGTCAAGGAGAGCTTCCGAAGCACAGCCTCGTAGCCCACAGAACACACTTTCTGTCTGTCTATCCACAGAACATATTTTCTGTCTGTCTATCCACAGAACACATTTTTTGTCTGTCTATCCACAGAACACATTTTTTTTTTTTTTTGTCTATCTTTGGATTGCTCTGGTCAGCAGAGTCCTTTCTGTGTTGGGAGGAAAAAATAACCTTTCTGTTCTTTAGTTACAAGACAAATTCAATCCCTCTTTTACATGGTGACTTTTGACGCTTTGGGAATGGAGATTTCTCTTAGTGTGGTCTCTTTTCTAGGCCAATCAAATTCACCTTCTTCACCTCTTTATTTTCTACTCAAGTCATTTCCATATTATTATTATTTTATTA
The DNA here is from genome assembly GCF_978045245.1 of Mus caroli. Lineage (NCBI taxonomy): Eukaryota > Metazoa > Chordata > Mammalia > Rodentia > Muridae > Mus > Mus caroli. Next base: position 54,175,967 of record NW_028227261.1, on the reverse strand, counting down.
TTATTATATTGGAGAATAATTCATAGTTTTGATTTGACATAACAGGATTTTCCCTCAATTTTTTTTATTATAAATGGCTCTGGAACTCTTGGTTTAAAAAAAACCGTAAAGACTACAGATGGGAACACAATGAAACAATGGAAAGTAACCTCTCTCATCTCTGGTCTCTTCTGGCTCTTGCCTCAGAGTCAACCCTTATGCCTGTTTCTGGGGGACCCAGGTAAAAAAAGTCAAATTTGGTGGCACACATCTGTAATCACGGCACTCTTAGAGACAGGAGGCAGGACAAGTAGCTTGGAGCAGACTGTGGCAGAAACAAAGTGGAAAGAGAGAACCAATTCCTCAAGGTTGTCCTGTGGTCCCCCTCCCCCCAGGCATGCTATGACAAGGGCATGCCTGTACTCACGCATACAAACAATAAAAAATTAAAACGTGAAATTTTAAAGGAACATTCAGCATGTAATTAGCATGTATATAATATTTGTACATAACATTAAAATTGTACAAAAGTGCAATTCAAATTTTATTCAAGTTATACATGTGTTTTATAATAATCAGTAATGCTTAATGGTAGAATGGATATGATTCAAGCATCATGCTAAATACATATGGTATTTTTTTAACCTTCATAAAATTTATGTAGGGGAGAAATGACAATAAATGCAGGCAAGAGTGTAGAGAGAGAGGAAACCTTATTACCACTTGGTAGGAATATAAACTGGTATTGTTACTATGGAGATCAGTGTGGAGGTTAGAAGCCTAACAGCAAAGCTATCACATGACCCAGCTACACCACTCGTGGGTATAGATCTGAAGGAATGTAAGTCAACTCACTACAGAGATATTTGCACAGCCATGTATTGCTGCGCTATTCTTGTGTGTGTATGGATGGATAAATGCAGATGTGTACATGTGTGCATGCTTATGTTGTGGTCAGAGGACAACCTCAGATGTCATTCCTCAAGAGTCTTCCACCTTTGGGAGCAGGGTCTCTCACTGGCCTGGGACTTGACTAAGTTCCAGAGAACTATATGTGGGGTGGTAAGGGAACTAGCAAGACAGGGAGTCAGGTCATGGGGCATAGCAGTATAGGGAGGAACAAGACAAAGTGTAATATGTATGGAAATGTCCCAATAAAACATTTCTTTGTGTGCTGGCCAAACAACTTGTGAAAATGTAGTCAAGTTCCAAGCCAGTGACTAACTTTGTCTCTTCTTTGTCCCTTTGCTATTGCATTTGCCAACCTGCCCAGCCTTTTTTTTTTTTTTTTTTTTGAAATGAGTTCTCGGGATTTGAATTCAAGTCTTCATGCTTGTAAAGGAAGCACTTCACCAACCAAGTCATCTCCCCAGCCCATATATTATTCTTGATAGCTATGACAGAACCAGCCTACATGTCCATAAGTAGATGAATGGATTAAAAATTGTGACACCACACACACACACACGCACACACACGCACGCACGCACGCACACACACACCATAATATTATTAAGTTGTAAAGAAAAAGAAAGTTTGTTGTTCATTTTACAGGGTGATTTTATTACACTTTAATGGATGGAACTGAAGACCATCTTGTTAGGCAAAAAGAGAGTCAGAATCAATGTAAACATTGCATGTTTTCCTTCTATAAATGTAGGACGTGAAAGGAAAAGGTGGCCTGTGATGGGGAGGGATGCTTAAAAGAATGGGTGGTGGGAAATAAGAGAGGACAATGGCCAGGGCATCTTTGACATGGGATGAGGTAACTAGTAAGACTGGGAGAGGGGTCATGGGGCAGTGCAGTAGAGTGAAGAATGAGAAGTAAGTATAGTATGTATGGAAATGTCACGGTGAAAGCATTTCTTTGTATGGTAACCAAATAGCTAATGGGAAAAAAATGCAGTCTAAAATAAAAAGAAGCTGCTTAAGGTAGAGAACAATGGTTCTCTCCTTCGTGCATTTGAAGTAACTGGGGTGCAGAGGGGTTAAGCTAGTTCTCTCTGGTTATGTAGGCTTCCCTTGTTCTTCAGGGAGCAGAACACTAGAGAAATGCCCTTCAGACTGCAAAGGAAGGCTTGTGGTGAGTTTTCTTTGTCTGCCTCTTTCTCTGAGGCAAGGTGGGGTAAGTGATTGAAGGAACTGCAATGAATGTGGTTGTTTTTCACGCTGAAACTCCTCCACCATGACAGATATGTCGTCCTTATTTACATATAACATAAAGGATCTTTAAACTGCAGGGATGGTGGAGACCGAGCTGAAGCAGTGTGGGATAGGGCTGATTAAGCCTTGAGAGGACACTTTGAGACTAACATAATTGGTGTAGGTTTCTAAGATTTATGGAATAATATCTTGCCAAGGAAAATGGATCCCTAGTGCTCTCAGGATGAAAGCCACGATGTTCTGAACTGGACTCGGGCAGCCCAGTGTGGGGTCTCTGAGCACTGCCCGGCAGCACTTGCTGTTGATCCAGACTGGAACATGCTACCCCCTTCTTCTAAGCTTTTGCGAACACTTGCCCCTTAGCTTTGAGCATCCTATTCCTGAGCCATCTGGATACTCCTTCCTATCACTGCTTCTACCCTTCACATGCTTTTCGGTTCTGTGGCAGCCTGTGGTGGACAGGGTCCCAGCGCCCCATCGGCCTGGCCTTCCCTGAACGGCCGGCCGTGATGCACTGCCTGGTCTGCCTCTTGTTGGGCTGTAGGCAAAGTTCAGAGGGAGGCCTAGTCTCAGCCACCTTTGTATTCTCTTCGCTGCTTGCCTGACGAATACTTGTTGAATGAAAGGAAGCATGGACAGATTCTGAATTTTTAAAAAGGGCATTTATAATGGAAAGTGCCCAGCCGAACCTAAAAATAAGTCTACGGCTAGATTTGATCAGAAATGAGGCCAGGCTTAAATGAAATTGTGGCAGAAAGCTCGATCAGTTCAATAATGAACATTTTTTATGTGCAAGAGTCCAGAGAGGGAAGATGGTTAAGCCACATCCAGACTCTCAAGACCTTCCTAGTGTAAAAATGGAGTAAACCGTTTATCTGAAGACTGAGTTCTGACCAAAAAACTGCAGCCTATCGTTTGCCTTACAATAAAGGTGGCTTTTTGTAAACAGAAAAATAATAATTTAAAATACCCTTTCCCCCTCCCTCCCTCCCTCCCTCCCTCCCTCCCTCCCTCCCTCCCTCCCTCCCTCCTTCCCTCCCATCCATATCCCCACTTTGCTGTTTCTTCTTTCACTTTCTGTCTTAGTCAGAGATGACTTTTATCCACAAACCTGAGTATTTCTTAGTCATTAGCACGGACTTTAAATCTTCACCATTTTCACGTTTCCTACTAGAAGTTTTGCATCTCACTCTTGCTATCCACAGTCAGGCATGGCACACTGTTTTACAGTCTGCATTGCTCTCCAGAGCTACCTTCTTTTTTCCTTTTTAAGAAAAGCTGGGACTTTGAAGTAAATAAAAGAATCCTGGAGATAAAATTATGTGTTTCTTTCCCGCAAGATTTGTAAGTTAGGGAAAACCTAAATCGCGGTTCCTTTGCATGAAACCATTCTTCTTGAGACTTAACCTGGAAAATTTGATGGAGTAGCCCAGTGTCTATGGAGTATGTCCTTCAAGGTCCAAGGAATGAGAGAATTTCATAACTTGTGCCAAGGGATCTGGAAAATTCTTCTGCCTCTATTTGCTTTATATCACAGGCCCGAATCTAGATCTAAAATATCTTATTTCAATGATTCATCCAGATATAGTATTAAAGGGCATTAGAGATCGAGACTAAATGAAAAATGCATCTGTGTGTAGTAGTAACAGTTCGACGCCACCGCCAAGGACATAACCAGCCTACTTATTGCATGAGTGGAGTTAAGTCTGCATATGCAGAAAATGACTGTTAATGCTCTGCAGGGTGGAGCTGCTCCTGAGAGCTGGCAGGAGTGTTGGTGTGCATGGGTAGCCACCTCCCAGAGAACTCTGCTGGGGCAGAACCCACATTAGAATCGGGAGGTGAGTGTGCAGGATAGTAGTGGACTTGCCTGAGAATGCTGAAGCTGAGCAGAAACACGCACACATCAATGGATGGAGAAGAGAAGGAACAAATACCACCAGACCAGGAGCTCTCTTGTTTCCCACTGCCAGGCCAGCTGGAGCTGCTGCCTTCCCTGAGCCCACACGCTCCCCAGCAATCTGCCTTCTCCTCTGCTCTGACTCTAGCTCTGCCCCTTCTTACCCAGCCAGCTGGCACTGCCCTGGTGTGGGTCTCCAGTCCCTTAGGTTATCATCTAAACTACCTCTTGAGAGTTCTTAAAGGTTACACTGGCTTCCAGCCCACCTCTGCTCACCCTACTTACTAAACAGAGATTCCCTAGGCCCAGGGCTGATAGGTGGGGATGCCAGTACTGCGTTTTGTGGCACCAGCTGCAGGTGCAGGGTGGCTGGCTGCCCTTGGTTTACTATCTCTAGGTGAGCATGGGGCTCTGCTTGCTTCCTTGCTTGGTGATGGAGTTACAGTAAGAAGAATCAGACACCAGAGGAAGATGTATGATGATTATTGGGAATACGGATTCTTGGTTTCTATGGGAACAAACCCTGATCCTAGAGGTTGTTAAGGACTGATTACACCAATCATTTTTTTGGCTCTATGGACTTTGTGGCAAAATCTTAGTGGGATAGATGTTCTTATTTCTCTTTCTTCTAGTTCTTCTTTCTTTCTCTCCATGCTCTATGGTCCTTGCCTCCTTTTTTTCTTCCTCTTCCTCCATCCTTCTCCATCTTTGGCATTCTCATTTCTTTCTTCTTCTGTTTCTACCTTTTGTCTGCTTCCTTCTTTCTTCCACTCCCCTTTTCCTACCTTGTCTCCATCCTTCCTCCCAGTGAGAGAGTCAATATGTCTGGGAGACTTGGTGCACAGGATGGGCTGCAGTCTTGGTTTTGTGTGTGTGTGTGTGTGTGTATGTGTGTGTGTGTGTGTGACTTAGACCCCCCTACCATCCCCCTACCCGTCGCTTGTGGCCTGATATGAGTGAACAGGAACATTACTTTCAGATTTGGGTAACTGCATCTGACCTACCTACAGTTTTACTCGCTGCTTCAATTAGCAAAGTGTTCCACCCAACGACGACGACGACCTCATGAAGAACAATTTCTTAAATGTCCCAGAGGCTGGTGTGTTCAATCAGAGGAAAGGGGAAAAAAAACGTGCTTTCTCAGTCCAAGCAAGGCATGCGAGATTACACATCCCCATTTCCCCTTCCTTTCCCTTACCTCATCTTTGCAAGAAAACAAATCATTGTTTTCCCTTCCCCCATCCATGGCTGATGCCTGCATTTTTAGTTCTCTTAAAATACAGATTTATGAGTGCTGTGCATGCGCGTGCATGCGTGTGTGGTGTGTGTGTGTATTTGTATTATATACATGTATACACAAGGTGGCACACACCAGCATATTATGAGTCAGCAACTCTTAAGTTCTGGCTTTGTCATTTATAAGCTACCCCCTTGAAGCAGTCATTCAACTGAGGGATGTCCATTTTATAGCCGGTACCTCCTCATTCTCTCATTCCTGGACATCTCTTGCCTTCTTTTTTGCTACAGAGAAGCTGGAGATGCTGAGGAGGTCGAGGTAGAGAAGACCTTGGCTTTTATGAACTTCCCTGGGGCTGGATAAATGGCTCTATGTACGATTCAGGAAGAACTCTGTTTTGGGAAGAGAGAAGGCCTGGCTTACTGTGGTGGGTCAGGAATGCCGACTCCGAGGAGACAAATAAGCTTCACACTAACATGGAAGAAGCTGACAAAGGCAGGCAGAAGAAACAATAGCAGGCAGAGGGCATTCAGTGGCTGCACTGTGCTTCACGGGTGTAGTCTGAGAGCAGCATTGTGAGGCCGACTCATGACTGTGTTAGAGTGTGCTTGCCTAAGCTGAGATAGTCACGATGCTAACTGCTCGGTTAAAAACCGTGTAATTTTACTGATAAGCTGGTAACGAACACAAACTCACATTAGAAGTCAGGCTGTCACTATGTAGCCCAGGCTAGCTTTATGATCCTCCTGCCTCGGACTACTGAGTGCTGGGGTCAGAGGCATGTGCCTTTAGAGTTAAACTTGCTTTGGTTAGCTTGTAAAGAAATGGTATTATAGCATGTTCAGACATCAATGGCATTATCCTTTGCCCTCACTGTGTCCTTCTCCATTGCTCTCCCCCATGCACAGAGATAAACTTTAAGGCTGACTTGTTTTAGGGTGTTTGGGTTCTATTCTTACAAAGAATATCATCGTGCTTTAGTCAGAGCAGATCCGTCTTTCCTTGTTATTCCTCAGACGGGCTCTTTTGGAATGAGAGTGCTTACTATTTCAAAGTGGAGTGGAAGATAGAGAGGTATCCCACAGAATTCCCTTACCCACTGTGTGTGTAGCTGCTCTCCTTAGCTGCATCTCCATCATCATCATCATCATCATCATGTGCCCTGTCGTGTGTAGATCTTACAGTGGGGAGATGGAGAGAGTGGTGTGACCATGATGTAAAAAGAAGAAGCCTAGACCCTCATACATAATGAGCTGTGACAGAGGTCTGCCAAAGAGAATCAAGATCCTGGGCGCCCTGTGGCTATGAGACATCAGCTGGAGGACAGAAAATTGGGTTTCAACGGCCAGGAAAACTGGAAGGTCGTCTTAAAAGTATGGCTGAATTTTCCACGGTATCTCCTGGTTTTAAAATGGAGCCATTGAAGCCCCCAAGTGGGATAGGAGTCTGGCTTTGTCTCTGAACGTGTCAGGATAGTGCTGTCTCCATTACGCCTGTCACTGGCACAGAGGCCGGGGAATTCACTGTCTTGTTTTGTGAGCAGTTGTAACAGACATGTGCTCTATTTCACGTCTGGCTTTGTTTTCATACCTTACCCGATTGCACAGAAACTGGGCCTCTTCCCCTTTCCCTGGCCCCCACAAGCCTGGTTTATTTTATAATATGACATATGCATGCTCATGAAAAGGACATTTAAAGCAATCCAGAAAATTATATAAAAGTGAAAATAAAAAAAACTTTCTGCCAGTCCTACTCCCAATATTACAGGTTTCTGCATTCTTTTAGAAAAATGTCCATGCATATACAGAAGTGTGCAAGCCAGCCCACAAACACATGGTGATTCCCTCATGGCTATGAACATATATAAATAAGTTCATTTACTCATGTGTGTCATGTAGAATCCATATTTGTGCTGCGGTAAAAGCTCAAATTTTACTTAACATGATGTCCTAGGGAACGTTCCCCATTAGGCCCTAAGGATGTACCCCACTTTCTGTAGTGACTGCTCTGATCTCTATGGGTAGATAGCGTTTGGGGATAGGAATACTTAAAAAATGTTTTTAATTTTCACACAGTTATTATACATATTTATGGAGTATAGTATGGCATTTGAATACATATATACAAACTACAATGGCATCTGTAGAACAGGCATGCCATTTTCCTCTGTCTACTGTACCTGTGGGAAAAGCAGACTTGCAAACCAGAAGAACGCAGGCAGGCATACGTATAGCTTGCTGTTTTGCTGAGAGCCCCAGCACCAACTCTAATGAGGATGCCCGTCTTCCCATATTGAGTCAGAGTTGAGGGTTGCCGAACTTCTTAGTCTTTGCTAGTGTGTGGTGAGCGATAGTGGTTAGCTCCAAACTGACATTAGATGTTGGTATTTCTAGGGAATGTTTTTTTTGTTCATGATTGTTAGTTATTTCGTTAGTAAGTCACACATGAGCGAACAGATATTCATACATATGTGGCATGGGAGAATCGGGATGCATTTGTGTTGATTCTCACAATCTGTATATTTTTAGAAGAAAACTTAGAAAATTTGGATGAGTGCAGCTGGACTCTCTGTGGTAACTATGATTGACATTTGTCTTGGCATGATGTTTATCAACCCTTGGAGTGTGAGTAGAAAGGTTTTTCTTGCCTTCATGGATCTTCTTGGATCATAGCTTCCAGTTTTCTTGAGGAGCGCCTCAGTGTGGCCCTGAAGGGATCATGGAGTTGTTCTAGAGTCTAGCTTTTGGCATTGTTGACTGGTGTTGGCCTTGGAGGACTAGTTTTCACCCCTCAGCCTCTGCTTCTCACCCTGTAAAGGAGATAACATGTCTCTTTAAATTGTCAGGAAGTTCAGGTGAAAAGAGTCCCAGCGAGTTCCCTGCCCTGTGCAGGACACTGGCAAATGCGACTGATCAAGCCCTGGAAGTGAACTCCAGCAGGGTGGAGAGTATTTGCTTCTCCGAGGGCTCCCAGAGCTGTTTAGTCCCAAGGGTCTGAGTCTTTTCTTTGTTATAGGCATCCTGGCATCTATAACGTTTGGGGTACTTTATAAACACCTTGGGTTGCTGTAACTTGCAGAATACTTACTACTGGCCTCCCGAGGAGTCAACCAATAGTAGTGCTTACTATGTCACAGAAAGTTCAGCATAGCCTAATTCAGGGGGAAAAAAATGAAGGTAGAAGGCAGAACTTTCTAGAAGAAAGGGAAACTACCATCTATTTTAAGTATGACTGTGTATTGCTGCCCCCGTCCACTCTTATTGCTAGGTCCATACTTGTAACCTGGCATGTGAGTAACCTGTGAATACACATTTAAACCAACTTGGGCTACCTATTGAGACTATGAGCTTTTCAAGAAGGGGCTGGTTTTGCTTTCCCTCCCTGGAAAATTTGGAAATATCTGAATACACTTTTGTTATTACAATCGTGGGGGGACTGTTACTGGCACCTGCTAGGTTAGAGACTGGGATTTGCTAAACTTTCTCTGGTGACTGACGGCAGCTCCTCACAGAACACAATCTGTTCAAATGTCAGCTCCATCTGGAAAGCCCAAAAGAGGACAGGAGAGTGATTACAAACTGAAGGTAAGGACCCTGGTGATGGGCAAGTGTTTGGGATGTATCAAGTTGATGATGCCACACATTGAAAACTTACCCAAAAGTAACTTCTTTTGGGACTTCAAGATGGACTCTGGCATTGCAGAGATCTGATGTAGAAAAGATGTAAGTCCATTTGTCTTGGGCTATCACTTGAAGGCAGCTGAGATTTTACAGCTTTGAGCATATGGCTCTGTGTTTTCTGGCATCAGGTCAGTTTTGTTTGTTCAGAGCTGAAGACAGAGCCTGATCCCTAACTCATGCCAGGCAAGGGCTCACCACTGAACCTGACCCCCGGGTCTTGTTCCTTTTATAATGGAAATAACAAATATATATATAATCTCAACTCTCTTATCTATAGTGCATTGCTCTTGCTGCTCTGAGGTCTTGTGGATTTTTTAGGGTTTTAAAATTTGATTGGTAGGCAATAGATTCATTTACTTAATAAAGCCTTACCAAGTCTTTGCCTGTATAAAGTTCATGAAAACAGGATGAGTCTGGTTAAAGTAAAGGCATGAGGCTAGACACTGCTTTTAGAGGACTAGCTTACTCCTCATTAGTCTTTAAACGAAAACTCTAGGATTGTGTTGGAGCCAGTATGACCGCCATATTTCTTATCCACTCTCTTTGAAGCCAGGACCTTGGCCTGAGAGAGGGAAATAGCGACTATCTATCAAGTGTGGCAGGGTACAGTATGGACTGTGTATTGAGTCCCCGTCTTCATCTATGTTTTTCATCATCATTTCTACAAGAGCTAAGTCATGTACGGTGGTGGATTTGCTTTGAGTGGATTAGAGTAAGGAAATGAAGTCCTACAGGGAAAGGCGAGCCCAAGAATAGCCAATGAGCAGTGGTAAAGCACAGACACCATGCTACAAAGTTGGAAAGAACATTTTATGTTAAAAGGAAGGAGTAGAATGGAAAGACAGAATAGGCAAAAGAATCACTCTATCTTTCTCATGTCTTAGTAATTCATCTTTGGATGCAAGTAACAAGTTACTGAATTGTCTTATTTATTTTTTGTTTTATTAGATTATTTTATTTATTTACCTTCTAAATGTTGCTCCCCTTCATGGTCCCCCCTCCCAGAGTTCTTCACCCCATCACTCCTCCCCTTTGCCTCTGAGAGGATGAGGGTGCTCCTTCATGCCCCCTCCCCAGCATCCCTCTTGCCTGGGGTATCAAGTATCTATCTACAGGATTGTGTGCATCCTCTCTCACTGGGGCCAGAAAAGGCAGTCCTCTGCTACATATGTTCTTGGGCCACAGACCAGCCTGTTTACCCTCTTTGGTTGGAGTCTTAGTTTCTGGGAGTTCTGTGGGGGGTCTGGGTTAGTTGATACTGCTGTACTTCCTATGAGGTTGCCCTCCCCTTCAGCTCCTTCAATCTTTCCCCTAACTCTTCCATAGGTTCCCTGACCTCAGTCTAATGAATTGCTGTTAGTATGTATATCTGTCTCAGTCAGCTGCTGGTAGAGCCTCTCAAAGGACAGCCATGCTAGGCTCCTGTCTGCAAGCACAACATGGCGTTAGTAATAGTGTCAGGATTTGGTACCTGCCCAGGGGCTGGATCTCAAGTTGGGCAGGTCACTGGATGGCCTTTCCTTCAGTCTCTGCTCCATTTTTGTCCCTGCATTTCTTTTAGGCAGGGACAATTCTGGGTCAAACATTTTGAAGATAGGTATCCGATGGTCCCTTCCCTCCACTGAGGGCCCTGTCTATCTACTGAAGGTAGTCTCTTCAATTGTCTTATTTCTAAACCAAAGAAAGGGAGTTATGATAAAGGCCCACAGGACAGTGAGAGCATGGCCTCAGATGGATCCAAGGGCAGAACTAAGAGCCTGCTGGCAGTGCCTCTCTCTCCTCACGTTTGCTTCATTCTATGTTCTTTCTCTCTATAGGCAAGCTTCTTTTTACTTCTCTGTGTATATGACTACTCCAAAGATCCCTAGTTTGTATGTTGCAACCAGTCCTCCCTGATCATCTGTCCGTCCCAGGAGGAAGAGATCTGATGGGTTGTAGGCATTTGTATATTATCACCCAGTAGCTGTAGTCCTAGAAACAGGTCCCTATGTTTATAGGTGAAAACAGGATTATATGTAAAATTGCTTCTTCCTTTTAGAAAGTGAAACTAGGAACACTATCTATCTAGTTCCTAAGTCTTAAGCAATTTTTCTATTGCTTCCTTCATTTCTGTCTTCCCTGTTTGATGCCATGAGGCCAACTCTAGCCCCAAGTAAGGTCAGCACTCAGGCTTGAATCTGCTTACGTCTCTCCCTACAGTGAGAATAGGCAGGCAATTTCTGAGACCACAGAATTACTTGTGTGTGTGTGTGTGTGTGTGTGTGTGTGTGTGTGTGTGCTTGTTTTAAGGGAAGCGTTAGTTGGATGCTCTCTAAGCTGTGCTCTGACTCTTGTATCAAGGGAGGGTTTGTTATCATCCAGTTATGTCAGGGCTGGCTATATGTAATTTATTGCAGAATTACTTATAATAGGAAAATCTTCCAGAATGGTCTAACATTTCTCCAACAGGAGAGTGATTAAGAAAATAAGATATACCTATAAAGTTTTATCAAAAGCCATTACAATAATTACTAAAGGAAATTGTAGCTAATAAGATCTCCAAAGTGAATAAAGAAGAAATAAATAATACAGGTTAAATTCAACCCCACACACATACACCTAGAAAGACATCATTGTAAAGGTACATCTCTTATTAAAAAAAATGAAGAAAGTAGATCAAAATATCCCAAAAGAATATTTCAGTGGTAGACTACCAGTAAGCCCAACTTTCTGTATGTGTTTTACTTAAATTTCAACAATGAATTTATCTTATAGTGCTTTGTTTTCTATAGTTGGTTGTGTAACCAATGTTTTATTGAGATAATTATACGTTCCCTTGCAGTTCTGTGGAACAATGCAGAGAGATGCCTGCCAACCTTGCCTGTTCCTCCCAGCTGTCATATTTTATGAATCTGACATATTTTATGTGTTTGTAACACACATTCAGGACATTGACACCAATCTGTTTGACATCAGAGTCCCCCGGTTTTCCTTGATTTGAGTGCATGTTTTTATGTCTTATATCTCATTTGAGAGTTCCAAACTCTGCCACCACAATCAATATTGGACACTTTCAAAACCACAAGAAACCTCAACTTGCTCCTTTATAACCACATCCATACCTCCCATGATTCTTTAATGTATTATTTATAGTTAATACTAATGGATCGGGCACTAACTTCATTTTAGCTTTTCATCTGAAGCCAAAATTCTAAAACCTTAGAGTAGGAAAAAGTTGTGAAATCTCAGTGGTCACTTAAAACGGGAACATTTTCATGTATGAAGAAGGTTTACTACCACCATTTCCCAGAACCACCACCAGACCCAGGCTTTTCCCGACTCCTCCCCAGACGCTCCTACCTGGTCCTCTCACTCTAAGTCAGGTGTCTCGCTTATACTTCGTATCGTCTTTATTTAAGTACATTCTTCATATAGTAATGGCTCACAAAACACTGGCCTGGGGATGGCTCAGCGGGTAAAGTGCTAGTGGACCTGAGTGTAGAGTTCCTGAACTCACAAGACACTGTCTCAAACAGGGTGGAAAGCGACGACCCACGACAGAGGCGGTTCTCTGTGCTTTATGTGCTTGTGGCTTGTGGTCCTCGTACTCATACCCATACCTCCCACGTATGCCTGAGGCTGCTGGCTCTCCCTCTTCTTCCCTAGGTGGGTGGTTTTAGATCTGTCGTCTGTCTGTCTGTCTGCCAGCCTGCCTGCCTGTCTCTCTCTTTCTCTCACTCTGTGTCTCATCGTAGAGCTTGAACCTGGGGCCTCAAGCATGCTAGGCAAACACTCTATCACTGAACTACATTTCTAGCTGCTCCTGCCTGCTCTTCTGTGATAGCATGTTTGCAGTGAGGTCTGAGTTATCCTGGCTACAGCTGCGCTTACTTTGCCTAGATCCCAGCTCTCTCCCGGCTCCAACCTCTATCAGGGCACCCGAGTCTCCTTTGAGTTCACCACATTTCGTTTCTTCCTTTGTGAAGGTAGGTAAGACAATGATGAGTGCTTTGTGTGGCTCTGAGTCAGCGCTGTGCTGGGTGCTTGACATATTTTTGCTTCACATTGTACTTTGTTATCCCCAGTTTTAAAATGAGAAAACAAAGGCTGAAAAACAAAGCAAAATCAAGCAAAACATTGAGTGAGCACAGGGTGGTGTAACTAGGCAACTGCAGGTCCAAGCTCAGCAGCGCTGATCCCTAGCCATTGTCCTTCCTGCACAAAGCAGCTGAGTTCTCTGGAAATGCCACGGATTTCTAATCTTCAACACTGGCTCTGTGGGCCTAAAGCCACGTGCAGCTCCGGTCCCCAGCCTGATTTGAAGAAGGTCATTCCTTGTCTTTGATGTGTAGTGGGAACTGTCCCTTCACACACTCCCTGTGGTATCCATGCAGGTTGTTGTTCTAGACTTTGCCAAAACAAATATCTTTGAATCTATAGATCCTTCCTGTTGTAGCCGGAGAGGATTGTCTTACCTATTTATTTCAGATGAGGAAATTTGAGTGCAGAGAGGAACCCTGTTCAACTTACCACCCTTGGGTGACTTGCAACCTTATCGTGTCTTCCTGGCTTACCTCTGCCATCTCTCCAGACCTCTCCTGTGACGTGGGCTTTCTTGACCTTTCGTCACTCTTGTCATTCTGTAGACACTTTCCAGCCTTTGGGTCTGACCTCAATTGTCTAAATTTGGGTCAGTTGACTGGAGTCCTAGAGAAATTCTACACGAAATGTGAGATCCTACTATGTGCCAAGGCAGTGTCACAACCATTAGCCATGCTTCGCTCTTCTCCGCATTGTCTAATGTAGGTTTGACCGCAAGTAGCAAAAACCATCCTGATTGTATCTTGAAAGAAAGTAGGTTTATTTCTTTCTTATGTAAATGTCTGATCTGAATGGTGCCCTAGCCTATGAAGCTGGAAGGGTCCCAAGGATGAGTCTCATTGTTTGACCCAGAGGCTGTCACTTTCAGCATCTTTACCTAGGTGGGGCAGCCAATGTGTTTGTTATTTAGACAGTGTGAAATCAAAAGGGGATGATACAATTCCTCTCACCTGGAAACAGCTTGCAAATTGAAAGCTTACATTCCATTGGTCAAAATGTAATTTGCCACAGCAAGTCAAAGGGAACCCTGGGAAATGTAGTCTTTTATTGCAGGAAGCCACATAACAAGAATGGGTTTGGGTTAGAAGTCTCGGCTATATCCTTTTTATGCCAGTTCTGGGAACACAGGCCCTGGTTGATTGGTAGAAGAATCAGTTCTCAGGCTTATGGAGTTCTAGATAAAGTGCAAAGGGGCCTTGTAGAAAATGTCAGGATTCCACAAAGGATTAGAATTCAGAATAATTTGTGAGGAGGTTGGAATGTTAAGAACACCTATCATTTATTTGGGACTTACTATTTACTTGCTGGGTATTTGTTTAATACTTAAGATACATTATTTATTTTTTTAGGGAAATCCTAGAGAGTAGTTGCCATTTTAACCCTCAACTTGATTTCCATGAGAAATCAAGTAAATTTCCAAGGTCACTAATCAGGGATATGAAGAAATACCTGTGTGCTTATTAAGGGAGCCTGAGGTCACCGCCCACTTACTTTGATGCCAGACAACTCGGAATTATTGCTCATTAACACTTCAGAAAGCCTTCTTGTGTTCCCACAATGATTAGACCCTTCCAATTATAACTTGACCAGGAGGTGTTGTTTAAATAGTTTATAAGCCCAAGTTGAAAGGTCATGTCTTCTATTTGCCCTGTTTGCTGAGTGTGGGCTCAGATGAAGTGAAACAAGACCAAATTGATAAAAGGGTGTATTATCCTTTTGTTCCACTTGTGTACACCGTTCCTTGGGATATTTTTCTGTAACAATGTTTTGAATTATATTTTATTTATGTGTAGGGTCTGGTGTGTGTGTGTGTGTGTGTGTGTGTACATACATGTGTTGATGGCATGTATATGGAGGTATGGAGGCCAGAGAACAACTTGTAGAAGCTGGTTCTCTTCTTCCATTATGTGATTTCTGGAGGAGTAGAACTCAGGTTATCAGGCCTGGTGACAAGCACTTTTACCCACTAAACCATCCTGCCAGCCTGAGAGCTTCCTTTGTGTGTGTGTGAGAAAACCGAGGCTAAGACATCTCATAGTTAAATAAAGTAGAGTTGGGATTTGGCCACATGTTGGTGTGATACAAATTGGAAATCATAGTTTGCTGGTTGCCTCGTGTCCATTATGTTAGTGGGGATAGTTTTATGAGGATTCTCAGTGTGTCCTGGGACCAGGTACCAGGCCTATTGCTGGAAGATCATAGGCTCTGATTATTCATAGTTTTATTTGATGACAGCTTTGCTTTTTAAATTTTGTATCTTTTTTTTTTAACTAACATGGTAGATGGGTTATGAATCTAAAATCAAGAATGGAATACTCTATGATGAAAATATACCTTTATGTAAACTGACTTTTCCAACCCAAATCAGGATTGGGTAGTCCTCAGAAGGGGTACTGAAAAGCTAGACGGTGCAGAATAACCCAAGTCTATGTAACTGCTGTGTAGAGCGTTGCCCTTTGGGTGTGGTGACATTTACAGGGGATCCGCTGTAGGTCAGGAAGGATTTGACCATGCAAAGAGCCAGGAAGAGGTCCCTGAAAGGAAAAAGCAAATACAGATTCCTAGGAGATGGGAAAGAGACCAGTCACTCACTGAGAGTTTGAGACTTGGATTTTAGAGCTCATTTGTTACAGAACAGGAGCTGAGTTACTTTGCCCACTGCCATTGCCCACAGCATCCTCCACTTCCAAGCATCAGTGGCTGTTTTGGGTAAGCTTCCACAAAACTGAGAGTCAACGCTATACCATGCCTGTCAAGTTCTACTTTGGAACTATTTGGAAGGATGGTCGTGAGCTGCCTTGATGAAGTGCTGCTCTCTTTCACTTACCTTCACCTGAAGGGGATTAACTCAACGACGTTCCTTTGGGGCTTCTTTTGGGGGCCTCAAGGGTCTCTGACTATAAGAAAACTGTGTGGTATTTTCAATATTGGTAATGTTTTGTAAAAATATTTGGATTCTTGTTTCCATTTAAAAGCCATTCAAAGAGTTAGTGGGTGGAAATTAAATGATCCCATCAGAATTCTAAACCTAGAATCTATAGCAAACTCAGAGGGTTCTGTTGACAGAGGAGCTGAGCTGTTCTGAAAACAAGGGCGGATTCTTTCATTTACAATGCTGCAGCCTCACAGATGTGCATGGCTGGCTGTTGGCCATCAATAACTAGCAGATTGGGACATTGTCTCAGTTTGGGCACTTGGATTTTTAATCTAATGTTAATTCAGCTGTTCTTATTAAGGATTTTTAACAAACCAACAGGCTCTTTAAAAACAAGCAAAAAGAACCCAAGCCTAAAATCAATGGTAGGGATTTAAAAGGACATTCTGGACTTGTTCCTTGCAGGGGCTCAGAAGAGAGCCTTTTGATGTGTTTCCCAGTACAATGAAAATACCAGCTGGGTAGGATGAAGAGATTCTCAGGTAGAACAGTGAAGCTTGGGGGAGCATTGTTTTCTCAGGGTATTACTGTTTGGCAGTGAGCACAATAAAACACCCATGTCTTGATTTTTAGTGTATAAAACAATGGACATCATTTCCTATCAATTCTCTAGCTGATTCATAAGCAATATATGACTATGTTCTCTTGACAAGGAAATCAGGTTCCCAAGGGCTGCCCAAGGTCACAGTATGGCGGATGATGCAGCTAATAGTCCCACCCAGATGCCACTGTGCAGGTGGTTGGTACTACTGAGAAACAGAACAGTGTTATGACTCTTGTGCCTGAGTATATTATGTCAAAGGCAGAGCCTAGAAAATAATTATGGATTGTTTGCTATGATCTTTGAAAATGAGAAGTACCCTTATGAAGAGAAATAGCCAAAGCCATTATACAAAATCACCAAGTTACCTAACCAAGGTAATTTCTCAGACAGCATAATTGAGAGAAATGTGATAATTTTGTTATTAGGGTATGTAACTATCACTTCTTTGGAGAACACAATAGCAAAACCATGTCAAAAGAAAAAGAAATTTCCAGAACACTAAAATACTCCCAAAATATTTAAGGCAGCCATGAAGACTGTAAACATTAGATATAGCCACATTTGAAAGTGGAACTAGAACTCAGGCTACAAAACCTCTAAGCTTGATGGCCTCTTGCAAGGCGGCAGAGTGCGTTCTTTTTTTGCCTTTTCTGGGCAAAGCACAGAATGTAAGGCATGCTACATGCATAACCATCACTGCAGAAGATGCTGCAAGATGCCCCTGCCACTGTGGAGAACCCTCGAGCAGGTGAAAGACTCTCAACCTTCCTAAGGCTGCGGCCATTTAATACAGTTCTTCATCTTGTGGTGACCCTGGTCGTAAAATTATTTTGTTACTACCTCATAATTGTAATTTTGCTACTGTTATGAATCATAATGTCAATATCTGATATGCAAGATAACTGATATGTGACCCCTATAAGGTCATTTGACACCCCCCCCAAAGTGGCCTCGATCCATAGGCTTTCTAGGAGAAAGGGAGAGTGTGGGCTAAGGGTGGTTTTCATGTGGTTTCCTGGGGATGCAAATGGCTAAAGAAGGATAAACCTGTGAATTTCCTGGGAAGATATTGGTGAAATAAGATGTGTGATGGGCAGGCTGGAGAGATGGCTTAGTGGTTAAGAGCACTGACTACTCTTCTGAAGGTCCTGAGTTCAAATCCCAGCAACCACATGGTGGCTCGCAACCATCTGTACAGCTACAGTGTACTCATACATAAAAATAAATAAACTAATTTTTAAAAAGAAGATGTGTGATGTGCATGACTGCAGCCTCCATGTGCATGTGGAGGGGCCCAAGGCAGGGCAGGGAGGGGCCAGATAGCTGGTTAGTCAGAGGATTGGGATGGAAAAGACTAAGACTCTAGCTGGGAGTGGGTAGGTAGAACTGGAATGGCCCAGACTGACCTACTGGTTAGCAGTTGGGTCTATAAACATAGAGAGGGCTTGGAATGGGGGACTAAGTGGTAGGAGGTGTGGAGAGAGGGAGATGGCCTGGATGGGGGCTCTAGCTAGTAGTTTTTGTATATAGCATACAAGAGAAAGGTGGGTTGGGGTTTGGATTTTCTGTGAACATATGGGAAACTAACTCTTGGGTTTCCTTGTATTTTCCTAGTCTTGTCCCATAACCTTATCTGCTGTAGGATCACTGTCCTTACAGGGCTTAGTTAAAAAAAAAGTTATTAGCATATATTAGTTATATATAGTGGATTCCATCAGGACATTTCAAACATGTGTGTAATGTGCTTTCATCTTGTTCATCCCATTGTTCCTTTCTTGTGTTCCTAGCTCCTGGTGTACCCCTTCTCCCTATTCTTCCCATTGTTATTTTTCCTTTTCTTTTTCTCCCCCCTTTATCTCTCCAACTCCCCCCCCCCTTACTCATGCTCCTGAGAAGCTCCTTATCAGTAGCCATACACCTGAAGAAAATGTCTCTCCCTATCATTCACTGTGCTATCCCCTCAGGGAGTGATGAGTTTCCCTGACCCCCTCTCCCTCCGACAGGATGTTGACAGACCCAATCTTGTGCAGATCTTGTGCTGATATCACAGCTGCCAGGAGTCAAAGAATGCACATCACTCCCTGAAGGAAGCCTTCCACCACACTCTCCCACTTCCACCTTCTGTGTTCTTTTTGCCTCTTCTTCTGGGATAGTGTCTGAGCCATGGGAGGGGCTATACAGATTCAGTTTGGCTTTCAGCAATCAGTTACTCTCAGCACATTGATCAGTTATGAGTCTCTGCTGTAACTGCTATCCACTGCAAAAATGAACCTCTGACCAAAGCTGGCAACGGCACTATGGGCATACACAAAACTATTCATAAGACAGGCTCTTCTTGTCTCGTAGACAAAACAGCAAGTTGTAGGTTCTCCCTCAGGTCCATGACTTTCCCAGCCAGAGGCTTTTGAGGAAGCTTACTGTCCTGGAAGTGTTCTCTTTCCTGTTGAGCAGGTTGCAAATCCATTCATAAGGCATTCACTTGCTCCCATAACACCCTTACCACTGTTATGCTAGTAGGTCTTCTTTCATAGCTGGTCAGCAGTGTACCTTATGTGATCTACAAGGAAGCAAGATTGGAAAGACTTGGAAAGATTGGAAAGATTGGTGCTAGTCAGCAGGCAGGGAGCTTCTAGCTCAGTTTCAGCTTGATTCTTTTTTTTTTTTTTCCTACTATGTCTTGGAACCAACCAGTGTCTTTAGCAATAGTCTTACCAGTCTAGTGGGCAGTCAGTAGTAGTGGCAATTGCTTGCAATGTTGTGGAGACTTCAGTTCTCTCCTGGACCAACAGTCCATGGGGGATGTGGGTTACTACTACTCAAGAGCAAGTCTTTAGTTCTCAAACACATTCTTTCCTAAGACTCACTCCGACGTTTGCACTGGCCTGTGTCATGACTGTTAGAGATCGTCTTAAGGTAGTTACTGTAGACAGACCCAGATCATTGTGGGTGGCTTTGCTCCCTGGGCAGGGATGGGGATCCTGAACTGTAAGGGTGGAGTTTGAGCAGGAAGCAAGCAAGTGGGCATGTTTTCCTTCGTACCTCTGTGCTTTTGACTATGAAAGGGATGTAACCAGCTCTCAAGCTCCTTCTGCTGTGACTTCCCCAATTGTGAACTGAAATAAACCTGGTCTCCCCCAGGCTGCTGTTTGTTGGGGTATTTTATCCCAGCAACAGAAATAAAGCTAGAACAGATGGGAGACTTCAATAAGGAGAAAGTCTTCCTCATCAGATATTTGAGCAGTTTATTTAGCAAAATTATAAAATTAGCAGGGGAAAAGCTTGATTTTTTTTTATATCTTCAAAATTAAAAAAACAAAAACAAAAACAGATTTCCTTGTCTTTTCCAATAGTGACGGAGAGTCTCTTTATCTTACTATTATTATAGACCCATGTTTTAAAACATAACACCTATTTTATTCAGCCTTAGTTAGGACTTTATTGATACTTACAAGGACTCCTCCCTGGACAGCGGGAGCCCTTTTTGTTGGTTCCTAGCTCCACTGCAGTGTTCCCTGATCTCTGTAGCTACTCCACGTCTCTGAGGATCAACCATGTTTTCAAAGAGCCCTTGTTTCTTTTAGAGGGAGGTGGAATTTTGAGGTCACAGTCTCCACGGAGGAACACTCACTGCTCTTGGGCAGCGGTATCTAGGCTTTTCAGGGGATAGCACTACAAAGAACTTTCTAAGAGATGAAATACCTCATGGATTTCTAATGAGGTAGTTTTCTTTTATGCCTCATATCCCAAATCTTAATTATAGCTATATAACTACTTATTTTTTTATGCAGTCACACACAGCTATAGAATACAGTAGCGGTTCAACTCAAGATCATTTAAAATTGCTTCATACTCTTTAGGAGGGGTCAGTGGATTTCACTTTAGCACATTATTTAATCAAGTCATCTGAGATTGTTTTTCTGCATGGTTCTATCATCCACATGTACTTACAGAGCTCTTTTGTTTCGTGTTGCTTTTGTTTTGGGGAGTTACTTTAAAACTTACATTTATAATGATATAGAATGGTTACCGTATGTATTTCCAGATTACAATTTGTAAGACAATTGTATTAAAAGAATCCTGGCTTATGGCAGTCTCCCTACCCTGTTCCCTGTCTTCTAGATGACTCCTTTTAGTTAGAGTATGTCTTTTCACTGCGTAAACACGTTGGCTCCCATCTCCTCGCTTCCTTTTAGATAATGGAGACGTCTGTATAGAGTTGGGTTGTACCTAACACTTCAGGGTGAAACAGACAGTATTTTCTGAGATGATGGATACAAGATATGAGAATGGGATCAAGGTTGATACCTAGCGGTGTGTACTGATTGATTGAGAGAATGGAACAACCTGGCCCGACTCTCCATCTTTGCAATCTCTAGTCAGCTGTCCTTGTCCTCAGATGCCCTCTGCTGAGCTCCTCTGATACCCCGAGCACAAGCACTGTCCTTCCTAAATGGCATATGCATCTTGTTTTGTTTATGTTTCTCGGTGAATAGATTATGCAGAGCTTGAGGGCAGCAACCATGTCTTCTCCTTCTGTTTTCCCACTGCCTCCCACAGAGTCTCAACACTGGAGGGGCTCAGGGATGCACACAAATCAATAACAGGCAGCTCCAACAGTGGGTGCTTCTTTTTCTTTGCTTGTATTGTGTAGGTGCACACTTATGTGAGCACACATGTGTGCAGGTGTGCTGTGCACATGGATACAGAGGCCGATGGTCCACCTTGGATGTCATTCTTCAGGAAACAACGTGTTTTTTGAGACAGGGTCTTTCACTAGGTTGGTGCTCATTCAATAGGCTAGTCTCCTGTTTGCACCTCCCCAGAACTGGTATTACATAACTGTGTAGCTAACATGACTCTCGTTATATGGGTTCTAAGGATGGAGCTCAGCCCTCAGGTCTTCATGATGCACAGCAATTACTTACCCCCCCCCCAGGCTGCCTTCCAGCCCAGCACTGGTTTCATAGACTTGTACTTGTCTCTGATTCTCAGAAAAGCTCCTGGAGGTAGATGGTGATATCCCATCTTTCAGGCCATGTAATTTCAGCCCAGAAAGGTTTACCCAGTTTATCTGGAGAAACAGCTTGCTGAAACGAGAAACAGGCGCATGCCCCATTCCTAACTCAGAAGCAATCTCCAATAATAACCACTTAATCTCTAAGGGTAAGCCACATGCCCAACTGAAGATGGCCAGCAGAAAACAAACCCAACTGCATATTTAGAGGCTCCTTGCCTTATAATGTCATGTCAGGACTTTTTCCTTTAAACAAAATTGTGTGTGTGTGCGTGTGTGTGTTATTCTTTCTTTTAATCTGTCGGTCCTTTGCATGTATATTATGGCTTCCTTCCTGGTTTGTGTTCTATGGGATTCTTGGGTGTAAGAACTAGTGGGTCTCTGTTCCTCGTGCCTTTTGAGGGGGGGGTTGGTTCTTTTCCTTTTGTTTGTTTTGACTAATTCTGATGTGTTAGATTTTTAAAATTTTATTACTATTATTATCTCTTAGAAACCTGATTGTTTTCTATTAAGAGACAGAAAGGGGGTGGATCTGGATGGAAAAGGGTAGGGAGGAACTGGGAGGAGTAGAGGGAGGGAAAACCATAATCAGGATATAGTATTCGAGGAAAAAATCCTATTGCAACAACAAGAAGAAAAGAAGGAGGAGGAGGAAGAGGAGGCAGAGAAGAAGAAGAAAAACAACAGCAAACAGCTACAAAGTGCTGAGCTGGATCTGGGCACACACTGCCTGACACCAAGGCTGATCAGCCCTGACCACTTCCCATACGCTTCCATTCACGTGGGGTGGAGCAGAGCACATTTGCCTGTCTGACTGCTGTGCACACACTTTGCCTTTGGCACTGTATTCATCCTATCCATCTTCCAGGAGTTACAGGCAAGATGTCTGTGGTTAAAGGTTGCAGTCAGGGCCACTGGGCAGAGGTCGGTCAGCAGGCAGTCAGTTGAGGGCAATGCCAAGTGCAGAGAGAAGACAGAAGGCACTTACAGCTAGCCACCCCCTATACAACAGTCATCACCAGGGCCTCCCAAGCAGAGGGAACAAAACCCATGATGGAGTCATGCATGTTCTTGTTCTACAGACAATGCTGGCATTAGTGACAAGTCAAACCAATACCACATGCACTTTGGTGATGTTTCTATCCATACTTGCCATGTAGTTAAGTCACATTTTCCTTGGGTTATATAGTCTGAGACTCACGGGTTTGCTAGGTGTTGGTGTTGGGGGCATCTTGGTAAGCAGATGACTAAGTTCCTTTCCCCATGCAAAGAGTCATTTGCTTCAGGGCCCCCTGGCATTTGGGATTTGGATCGATGCATTACCCTCATGGGTAAGAGTGTGGACCCAGTGTCCGGACTCAGGCCTGAGAGGGGTGGGTGTCTAATGTGGAAGTGTTGGAAGGAAGGCTGGGGCTGTAATATTATGCTGGCCCTGTGCTTGGCGAGGCCAGACTTCTATCAGAATAGTGATGATGGCTGGAAATAGGTTTTCTCTGCGGACGAAAATAAGCCAATTCAAGCCAAATTGCAAAGTATATAAAGATATAAAGGCAAGTTTATTGAGGGCAGTTCTTGGGCAGATATCACACGAGGAGGTCAGGGAAGTCGTCATGCAGACAGGAAGACAGAGGAGAGGGGGAGGAGAAAGAATGAACATGTATATGCTGGGCAAGAGACATGCAGAGAGGGAGGGAGAGAGGGTGGAGAGAGAGTGGTGGGGGCGGAGAGCGCCAAATGTCTGGAGTGTATAGTGAAGAGACTTTCCAGAGCCCAGTCCCTGGTCTGGAAGGTTCAGGATAGATAGACAGATATGCTAGCCATGTCCTGTAATAGGCAGAGACAGAGGGATGCTGGGAGAACCTGGAGGCCAGGTCCAATTTGGTATGTTAAATAGGCACCTCAGCTCCTGTCCAGGCTCCAAAAGCCAACAGCTGGTGAAGGGAAAGATGGACACTTCCCTATGCAGCCATTTCTGCTATGTGATTCATCTTGTGCATTGTCTTCTCTGCATCCATGCAAACGTAGCTGACAACTATGGCGAGGCCTGTTCACGTCCCTCTGTTAAACTGTGCGATAGCAACCGTGTGTGGCTTTAGAGCCGGGCAGAACTGGATCTGTTCTGACCCTGTATTTCTTAGATGTTCAGCCTTTATCTAATTATTTAACTTGACTAAATCTCAATTTCCTCCTCATATATCAGACGTGAGATCTGCCTCGGCAGGGTGTTGTAAGGACTAAATGTGATTTAATGAACGTGGCAGATGGAAAGTGCGACTAAACGGGAAGTCCTCTGTCTCTCTGGTTCCCAGTGGACCTTCACTTAGGGCTGGCTCTTCTTGCTAACGTGAGATGCCAGAGCTGAGGCTGTGCAACCATGCTTGCCTGGTTATCAGTAGCAGACAGATGAGATTAGAACCTCATCTGTAGAGGTTCTAATTCAGAAAACATATGGACACACACACACACACCCTATACCATGCTATATCACACACTCCACACACACCACACACATACACACACACATATTATACCCCTTTTACACTCATACACACACCATACATATATACTATACACCATACACACACCACACCTACTTTACATACCATAAACACACACACAAATACACACACAGCATACACACACTATTTAGAAACAAAATTTCACTATGTAGCACAGGTTGGTCTTGCTCTTACTACCTAGCCACAACTGAGCCCCTTCTGCCTCAGCCTCTTGAATGTTGAGATTATGGGCACCCCCTCCCTCGCTCGGTTTAGCTATGTTTACTCTGGCTATTTGGACACAGTGGCCTGGCTTCATTAAAGTCAGGTCATCTGGAGTCAGATGTAATCCTTGATCCTGGCAACTGTTTGCTCATTTGCTTGTAGGCCTCTTGGCTCAGTCAGGGTTTATAGCCCCTCACCCCGACCCCTGAGCTTGGTCTTCACAGCTATAAAGGAGCGGTATGACCTTTGCTGCCAAGCCTTTGAAAGCATAAAGGAAGATGCCATGCATACAGCTTCTTGCCCTACCTGACACATAGCAGGAGTCCAGGGAAGGTTAGTTTCCCCAGACCACCATGCTTGACTGTGTATAGTCATATTCGCACATAGGCTCGGTCCATAGGAATGGAACTGATAACTGAAGGTAAGGGCTGTGTCACCCTACTTCAGTGTGCACACAGGTTCTGTAAAAACATGGCTTCCTCCTGTTGAAGGACACTGAGTCTTACAAAGTGCCTGGCAACCCACGCTTGCCTTTCTTCACAGAGGACACTGTGCAGATGGAAAGGCATAGCTTTCAACCTTGCCTGCTGTCTCCTTTGTGTTCAGACCCCTGTTGTGGTTGTCAGTGGCAGCCTTTGAAATCTCCGAGTCTGTGAATCCTGGCCATGTTACCTGGGATCTAAAGGTAACACAGAGGGGGACCAGATCCCTCTAATGACGCAGGAAACTTTTCAGTCACAGTCACCTTCCTTTACGATGGCTTTGACCTTGGATTTGTCAGTGTCAGTGTCAGTGTGCTTTTCTCCCTCAAAGGGATTTGACAGTGAGCAGTCTCCAAGGCTTGCAGAATGGTTCTGTGGGGAGAGGGCTCATCCACTGTAGCTTGCTCTCTGGGTCCTTGCCCTTAGCCACCTATGTGCTGCCGCCACACTGACCACCTTCATGCTTGCATCTGGTGAAAGTAAGACTGAACGCCTAAACAGATGCTGACCCTAAAGACAATGTGCTGTGTGCGTGTGCGTACGTGTGTTGGGGCATGAGGAGGTTAGGCCTAGGCAGCTCAAAGCTCATCCAGGAAAACCGTCCTGCCTCGTGCCCTATCCCTTGTGAATCTGCAGGAGGGGGACATGATTAGACTCCCCTACTTCTCCTGCCTATTAAAGTCCTAGCTGTAGTTTTCATTAACTTGTGTCTTCCTTCCCAGCCTCTGATGCTCAGCAGCTCCCCCCATGCTGGGTGTCTGGTCTTGGAAGTATTCTTAGATCACTCACACCAGGCTGTGTCTGCCTTTCCACTTGCTGGGAGACCTGCCGGGCTTGCTTATTTCCCTTTGCATTTTAGGCTTTTAACAAATACTTGGGAAGCAGCAATGTCCTGAGAGGAGTTCAGGAGTGAGATATCATGGAGAAGAGGCTAGGGTGTGTGGCCTGTGGTTTTGTTTTTATGTCCTGCTTGCGGGGAACTAACTATTTGTGCTCCCTGACTCCCCCCCCCCCCAAAGTTGTATGTTGAAACTGTTAGGATGTGGGGATGGACATTTGGAGCTGAAGGGATCGTGATAGCAGAGTTGAAGAATTGGTGTCTCGGCAAGAGATGGCTCAGTGGTTAAGAGCACTGGCTGCTCTTCCAGAGATTCTGGGTTCCAGAGATTCCAGCACCCATAGAATGGCTCATAGGCATCTGTAAATCCAGCCTTAGGGGATCTGATTTTCAATTCTGACCTTTGAGAGAACAGCATGCTTGTGGTATACAGACATAGGTGAAGGTGAAATAACCATATGTATGTATGTATGTATGTATGTATGTATGTATGTATGTATATGTGTTTATGTATAATTTATGTATATACATATAAATGTATTATTATATTATATATAAATATATTGTTTTTAAAGAAAGAGACTCTAGAGGATTCATTCACCATGTGAGGACACAGGGAAAGGGTCCCACTGTCTCTCAATATACTTTCACCCGATCTTAGACTTTCCCGCCTCCAGAACTGAGAGGAATGTAATTCTGTTGTTTGTAGGGCCCTGGTTTATGGCATTTTGCTATATCAGCTCAGATAGCTTAAGACAGGTCCTCAGTTTGCTCTTCTTTAAGAGGGAATGGTAAAGTTTAACCTGAAAAATGTCATGAATAATGGATGTAGGCCTGTGGTTGGGACACACAGAGAATGTGGTTGATAGACAATGGCCACTATTGTTAGCACACAGTTATACTTCAGTGTGATTGCAGCTGGTTTCAAAATGAATTGAGGGGCTAGGAAGATGGCTCAGCTGATAATGCGCCTACTATGCAAACAGAAGGAACTGAGTTCATATTCCCAGCTCCTATATAAAAACCAGGCTCAGTGTCACATGTCTGTAACTCTGAGTTCTGCAAGACTTGGAGAAGGGGGATCCCCAGAGCTCACTGGCCAGCCAGCCAGCTGAGCCAATCAGCAAGATTCCAGTGCACTGAGGGATCCTGTTTCAAAACACTAGGGCGGGGCAGATGAGATGGGCTGGCAGATTATAGTGTTTGTCTCCAAGCCTGAAGACTTGTTTGATCTTCAGGTCCTACATGGCGGAAGGAGAGAACTGACTCTTGTAAGTTGTCCTCTGACCTCTTCATGTGCACTGTGATACACACATTCCCACCTCATATAAGTAAATTAATAGATAAATGAATGAATGTAATGAAAAAATTAACAAAAGTAGAGAGTGGTTGGGAAAGATGCCCATTGTCACCTCTGGCCTTCAAATGCAAGTGCACACAGTTGTACATTTGCCACAGAAAAACATACACTCACAAGAGAAAAGAAAGGAAGAAAGAAAGAAGGGAAGGAAGGAAGGAAGGAAGGAAGGAAGGAAGGAAGGAAGGAAGGGAAAGAAAGGAAAGGGGGAAGAAAGGTGGGTTAGAGCTTTGGTTTCTTGCCGAGCTCAGCTCAGTTCAGTTTAATGCCCTTCTTTGGACTGCTCATTCTGGGAAGTGTAGTGCTGGATGCATTATATCCATCATAATGGATACAATCCATTCATTCAGCCTTTCTTGTTTCTTCTCAAGTTTGTCTTAAAGCCTTCAACAGAGTCATCTCCATACCTTCCACAGTGGTTTCAAATACTGCCTGTGTCCTTTGAAGGTCAGTTTGTCCTTACAGCCTCTTAAGGCTGAAAACCACCGGGTTTCCTAGTCTCACCTCTCATGCCTCGAATACATCTCAAGATGCCCGGTTCTGTGAAGAACCACAGTTATGTCTGGGTTGCAATCTGTACTGAAGACAGCTTGTTACATATGTGACTCATCTGTAGGCTCCAGCCTTCCTCCCTCTCTGTGCTGGTATGTGTGTCTCTGTCCCCAAACCAGGCAGAAGCTCACTGGCAGACTACAGGAAATGGAAGAGATACTGCGATCAAGTCAAAGGTCAAGCAGAGACAGATGCAGCCTTAAGCTCAAGAAGGTGCTGGGTGTAACTGATTTTTCTACTCCTTTGTGGTGTTGTTTTTGTAGTTAGTCAGGTTGCAGCATGTACCAAAAAGGTCACACAGCTCTTTCTTCCATCCCTTAATTTTGGTAATGATAGCTGCTGATGAAAAAAAAGGTGAATATGGCAGATAATTTATTGAGCAGTGTGTGTGTGTTTCATTATTATTAATACCTACCATCTCAAAGCAGAGGTTCAAGGAGGTTGCACATTACATAGTTGAGCATGAAGAAAGCAGAATGGTTGAAGTGATGATGGTGGCTCCTTCAGAGTGTGACTTCAGCCTGATCTGATGGTTGGGTAACTAGGATGCTGGGAAGTAATCAATGACCTGTCTTTCTCTGCAGGGCTCAGTATTGGGCGTAGTTGTCATCGGCACACATCTGTTATCTTGATAGAGGTGAGAAAACAGGCTGCAGAAAATGTAATCCAGATGGCGATGCTATGCCTAGAATTCAATTAAGGCCATGATTTCCAATTAATAGACCTTCATGTCAAGATTGAGGTCACGTCGTTAATCTTGCTTTTATTTTAGGATTTCCACTGTCATGATTTACAGCTAGGCTCAGCCAGTCTTGTCGGGGTTATTCGAGCATAATTAAACAGGGAAGACAGCCAGATCAGCTTGCTGGTGAGGAGCAGGGAGAGAAACTGTTGTTTGATTGGTAAAGGGGCTGGCAGGATGGGGCACACCGGAGGATTCCTTCTTCAGGACCATTTTCTGAAGCAGTGGCTTCCTGCATCCCAGGCAGTGAGCTCTCTTAGTACTGTCTGGTCCAGCCAGCACTGCCGCACTCACGTGCAGTTCAAGGTACCCTTGGCTGGGTTGTAAATGTCGTAGACAGTGTGCCTTTTATGTGTGACAGGGTACTGTGAAGTGCTCCACGGGGAAGACATCTTAGGCTTCCTCTTTGCAACAGTCACACAAAAGCCAAGTACCCTTCCCCTCCCCCACCCCCAAAAGGATGAAGGATGTGGCGGTTCTGTGATGTACGCCATGCCTTCATTTCTTTCCAATCCTTGTGGTGTTTTTGGTTTTCCTCTTTGTGTCTATTACCCCCTGCCCACCACTTCCCACACAGTATTAGGTGGGTAAGCAAGAATTACATGTGATGTTTTTTAGGTGATGGTTCGGTTCATATCTATCTTTTCATTAGTTCCCTGTCATACACATGGCTGGAGGATGCCGTGTTTCCAGTTTGCAACTGGAAAAACTGAGATCTAAGCAGATTATAATTTGTCCATCATATAAGTAATATGGAAGGCGAGTGTTGTTTATCCAGGTCTGTTTGTTCACAAAGCATCTCTTCCTCTCCCTCCCCTCCCTTCTTTCCTCTTCCTCCCCTCCCCCCCTCCCGCCCTTCCCCCACTTCAGCTCACTCAGCACAGGGTCTCCCTTTCAATCCCTCCATGTTCCCAGCATCCCAGTGCTTGGCTAACAGCAGGTACTACCCAGCCCAGCTCGCCTAGACCCTCTCCATCAGACTATGCCTGTAGCAAATACCTTTTCTCTTTTCCTGGTTATCAGGGAGCTGCCACTGGAGCTGAGGCTCTTTGGGAAAAGTAGCATGGAGAATGTCAGTTTTTTAATGGGAGGGGCCTAGAGAGAGGGTAGGAACCACGTGTCTGTGATCCAGCAGGCGAGGGTGTGCCACCGGCTGCTGTGAGTAAAGTTGAAACCTGGCTGGCCGTCTACTCAGTCTAGCTAAGCACAGAAGTGCACCAGCCTGCTTTTTGACAGGATTTGCTCATCGACAGGTGTGTCCACACAGAGGAGATAAGGTTACATTTATCATCAACCACAGCCATGCTAGAAGTTGGGTCAAAAGATAATGGTAGTTTTCTTTGTCATTGAGACCCGTGAAATGAAGCACTAGCCACTTACCTTAAATTTTTTTAGTTACAGTTATCTCTGTGTGTGGGTGCATGTCAAAGAGTGCATGTGGAGGTCACAGGGCATCTTGAGGTAGAGTCATTTCTCACCTTCTACCATGTGCGTCCCCAGGATGGAACTCTGATTGTCCGACTTAGTGGTCAGTGCCTTTACTTGCTGTATAGCCAGTTCTGTTTATAGTTAAGTAGCAGATTTTCTTCCAAGTGCTTGCTGTGGGTTTTTTTTTTTTTTTCCTGTCTGTAGATTCATCTTCTGACCTCTCATCCTTCCTGTTTAGTCAGCACTTGGCTATGTTCTGCAACTCACCAATCCTCACTGAGCATTTTTATGCATCCGTATGAGCAACCACAGACTATTACTGGGTCCAACATCCACACTCATTTGAGGGAGTTAGATGCTGAAAAACTGCCTTGAAATTTCCTTCAGGTGCCTGGGGGTGGGATTGTGGCTTTTGAAATAAACACTAAAGCAACGGCTCTCAATCTTCCTAATGCTACGACCCTTTGACTCAGTGTCTCAGAGTGTGGTGGTCCCCAGCCATACCATTATTTTGTTGCTACTTAACTGTAATTTTGCTACTGTTATGAATGGTAAAGTAAATACCTGTATTTTCTGATGGTCTTAGGTGACCCCGTGAAAGGGTTGAGAACTGCTGCTCTCCCTGGGAAAATCTCCCTGTCAGAAAAACCTACTGTATGAACAGCTCTTTGGAAATCTGCTGATCCTTGTATTTTGCCATTGGTGTGTCAGGGCAAGGACCAAACTGTACAAGCAGTTACGCAGAGTTTGTTTAAAAATTCACATTCTTTATCTTGACCTCCAAGTCCTCTGGAACCTAAGGGACACTCCCTCGCCCTGTTTGGTGGTATAAGTTGATGTCCTAAAGTTTACTAATTTGTTCTTACAGTTTTTGGCCTTTGTTTTCAAGACAGGATCTTGCTATCTAGCTCACATTAGCCTTTAACCAATGATCCTGTCCTTCTAAGTCAGAGGTTCTCAAGCTGTGTGTTGTGGCCCCCTACAACATGAGGAACCACAGTAGAAGGTCTCAGCATCAGAAAGGCTGAGAAGCACTGTTCTAAGTGCTCATCTAACAGATTATAGGCACGTATCACAGCTACCACCTCTACTACCCTCAGTTTGCTATTCTGTCCTTAAGTTTATTTAACAAAATTTTCATTCCCTATTTTCTACTTTCAATTCTAGAATCTCCCCTCTCCCCCCCCCCCCATTTCTTTTTCAAGACTTTTTTCTCTTCCGTTCTCTAAAGATATTTATGAGCCTTAAAGTATATGTTAGCTAATTCCAACACTGGGAGCAGGAGCTTTTTTTATTGCCTACTGACTAAGCTCAAACAGACACCACCTGAATAAGTGTTTCACGTGAGGCTTCATTGGGTAGACTTTGGATTGCCAGTTGTAACCTGGTTTCAAACTTCAAGCCACTGGATGTGGCTTTCATCCACACCATATTTCTTATACTACTACCCTTATCTCTTCCCCCTCCATTGCCCTAGATGTTCTGGAACTCACTCTGTAGACCAGGCTGGCCTCAAATTCAGACATCCTCTGCCTCTGCCTCCTGAGTGCTGGGATCAAAGGGATAAGCTGCCATGCCTGGTTTTGTTTGTTTGTTCGTTTTGTTTTTTAAAAATTTAATATTGTAGATCATTTTGTGAAAGAATGGCTAGTATTGGTTTTCAATTAACTCTTCCTATCTATTTTATGGTCCTCTCATCAATCATTAGTATCCCATATGTTTACTGAGCCCTTACTGTGTGCCAGGTCCTCTATGACCCTAGGGAGATGTGAAAAAGTGTGAAACTGGCTCTCTGTTACTGGAGTCCTGGAGGTAGGGGAGTTGAGTCATTTTTATGCAAATCAGTCTTCTCTGAGTCCTGAGGTGGAGTTGCAAAGGAATGTGGGAAATGGCATGGGGGGGACACGAGAGACAAAGACACTCACAAAAGGAGGCAGGGTTGGGAGGTAGGTAGTAACTGAAGCCTTTGGAGCTGGCCAACCCTCTGTGAGGTTTTGTCAGTATCATTCCTAAACCTAAGCAGAGCCCAGCTTTTCCTACAGGGATGCTGCTTTCTTTCTGATGCTGTGGTAAACGTGAAGTAATGTGTCCAGGAAAGGGTCTATTTCAACTTTCAGATTACAGTCTATCATTGTGGGAAGCCAGGGCAGGAGCTCAAGGCAGGACCGTGGAGGCAGGCGCTGAAACAGAGTCTGTGGAAGACGCTGCTTGCTTGCTTGCTTCTGGTTCACATCCAGTGACCCAGGCCCACAGTCCTGTGAATGTTCCCACTCACAGTAGGAGTACTAATTAGCAATCAAAACAATGTCACAGAGTTGTCCAAGGGCCAATGCAATGAAAGCAATTCCTCACCCGAGGTTCCCTCTTCCCAGGTGTGTCATGTTGACAACTGACGATGACTACCGCAGGTGCTTACAATGCCCATGCGCATTCTCTGTGGGTCTGATTTTATAGTTTATGGAAACTTCTTAATAGAGTGCCTAGATTAGCTAATAGGAAGTCTTTCTATTATAATATATTATAAAAATGATACCATCAAAGGGTTTTGGAACTGGAGGGGACTTAGGAAATCATGGAATTCATTCCCATAGTTTATATTCACATAAGTCACATAATATTTTAAAACTGGTGGTATCAAATCCATGTCCTAGTATCAAATCTGAATGCTAGGGTTCTACCGGTAGCTTATAATATGTGCCCCATAGCAGAGCTCTGCAAGATGGAGAGCAGAGCCTCAGAGATCCAGAAAGTTCTGCTTCTGTGAATCGGTTTTGCTTCTGAATCCCCGCAGTGAAGACTTTCCACGCACAGCATCTAGAAGTTCCCTGCTGTATCACTCTCCAGTCTGGCTGTTCCAACTATGAGTCAGAACAATGTGGCCCTTTGTGATGCCGGCTGCATTGGTCATGGCTTTCTCCACAGCCTCTGCTAACTGTTATTTACTGGGTGCTCACAATATGGCTGGGCGTCAGCTGAGAGCACACGTTAGCTCCCACAGTCCTCCCACAGCTGCACGTGGGTGCTTCTTTCCTGCAGGTCAGGGGACTGTTATATAGCAGCTGTAGGCTGCATGCCCTTCTAGTTGCAAAGTAAGATCTGAACCCACTCTGACTAATAAGCAGCCTGCATTTTAATACTGACAGCTTTGTTGAGTCCCTACCTCTTTGTTTGGCATAGGGAGCATCAACTACTTTTTGCAGCATTTTACTTATTTATTTTTCTATGTGACAAACTCATGTCATGTGCTTAGATGCCTGTGCTCTCTGGCTTGCTGTTGTAGGTAATCCCTGGCATCACTTACTATGACGCCTGAATTTCTAAGGATGCAAATTAAAATTTCTGATCATTTTTAAAAAGATTTATTCCTTCAAATCGTCAATATATGTGGTCTCCTTTTATCCTATTGATAATATGAGGCATGCAGGAACGTTTTTGTTTCCAGTTGGTACCATTGGAAGGGAATAAGGAGTCCTAGGGGAATATAATGATATGCTCCAGCTTATATGGGCTTGAGTAGGAAGACCCACCCTCAAGTCTAAGCCATCTTTCCCCAGAGTTCATATTCTCCCCTTGAAAGCTCCCCAGAGTAGGTTGAACGGGGAGCAGTGCTTCTGGAGGCCAAAGCAGTAGGCTGTTTAATAAGGAATCTTATTATTATGCCTACGTGACCTATTTAATTGTTGGGAAATCAAGACTGAAATATCTGTTACCTTGGGATAAGGAAGCCTTTTGTGGCAACGACACTGGACTCTTTGCCTTTGGCCAAGCTTAGTAGCGAAGGCATGGTTTATTGTTGGGACAGGAGCTGGCAGTGCACGCCAAGGTGCTTTGTGGTCTTGGATTTCATTCCCACACCTACCAACTTTGTGGATGTCAGGTGACAACTGTATCATGGTCACACTTACACACACACACACACACACACACACACAGGAAAATGGCCCTCATGAAAAGAATGTGAACATGACCAGATTTCTATTAGTGACATTGGTTTTATCCATGCTACCTAACAAGCTGGCTGGCCTTGAATGGTAACAGTTACTAGAACCAGGGATAGAGCTTTCTGGAAAGAAGACAGATGGAAGATGCTGGGGAGGTGTCTTTGTGGAGGACTGGAAGACCTGCTGAGGAGGACTGATTGCCCCCGGCCTGTGATTGTTGCCAATTGTTCCCTGCCATTACTTCTCTATCCTTAAGGTCCTGGACTCTTAGATGGAATCTCAGCAGAAGGATGCTCAGCCCGCTTGCAGTTAGAGAGCCATAGGTGCGGCTACAAGGTTGGGTAAGCAGGGTTGCTTCTCAGAGGCCATTGAAAGACTTTTGTTAGAACTGTCATGCACAGAAGGGCCCCACAGCTGTTTAGTAAGCATGTACTGGGCTATAGTAGTAAAGCACTTGGTTATTGTTCTTATTTTATATGTGCTTTTTAACTGTGAAGCTGTGAGGTATAGAAAATCTAGAAAATTCAGTCATTTAAAGACCCCTACCCCCCAAAAAATCACTTTATAATTTGATGTCATTTGAAAATGTAGTGGGTAAAAGGCTGGGCTCTGGAACAGTGTGGCTGGCTGCAAACCCTAGCACAGCGGCCGTGGGAGCTTGGGTAGGTTCCTGGTGGGTCTGTAAATCTGTCTTCCTGTGTGAATGGGAGGAAGAGTGGAGCGGCCTCTGGAGTAATGTGAAGATTAGTGTCACTGTGAACTTGACGTTTAGGTCAGTGACAGGTCATAAGAAGCATCTCATAAGTCTGGGCTAGTGTTGTTATTCTTTTACATTAATTATAATATATGAGGTGGCTGTGGTGTATATGCCTATAATCTCAGCACTGTGGAACTGGATCCTTCAGGAAGGAGTTTTGGGCCACCCTCAGCTGTACATGGAGCCCAAGGACTGCATGGATTATACCACATCCTGTCTCACAACCCCCAAAGTATATAACACTTCTGAATTCTTTCTCTACACTTCAGTGTTTACCAGTATTGCATATAATGTTTATATTTTGGTTTCCTTTTATGATTAGTTTTAGCTGTCTGTACTCTTCTACAAGGTAATTAAATGATTAATTATATGTGTGCATACTTATGTATATACACATATAATTATAATTAGCATATATATGTATATATATACACACATACATACACACATAATTATAGTTACTAAATAGCATTATTAGGAATACTCAATTAATTTCTTTACCATTAAAAATATATCATTTGGGGTTGGACAAATGGATCAGTAATTAAGAGCATTGGCTGCCCTTCCAGAGGATCTGGGTTTAGTTGCCAGCACCCACAGAATGGCTCACATTATGTAGCCCCAGTTCCAAAGGCTCTAGTGCCCTCTGCTGGCCTCCATGGGCCAGTGGGTATGCACATGACACCCTCTGGTGGTTGAGTGATATGGCCCCCATAGGCTCATAGATTTGAATGCTTGGTCTGCAATTGGTGGTACAGTTTGGAAAAGACTGGGATGTATGGCCAGGAGGTGTGTCACAGGGAGGGTGTGTGTGTGAGGTTTCAAAACCCCACATCATTCCCATAGCTCACTTGCTCCCCCCACAACCCCCTTCATGGTGTTGTCTCACTATGTGGGTTCTTAGCTACTGTACCAGTGTTTCAGGAAATATTAAAAACAACCTGAAAGTTCCCGTGCTATCGCCGAGCAGGGCATCAGAGGGCCACATGTCTCCAGCCAGGTGATCTCTGCAGTGTCTCTGGGCTGGAGCTCCCGAGTTCCTTTGGTGGATCACTGCAATGCCAGCCCCATGCAATGACCATCCACCCTGTGTTCAGCCGCCACAACACCCAGCAACCTGGTAGAAACAAAACTCTTGATGACTGGCAGGCTTCCCCAGCTACTGCCAGCAACTCCCTGCCCATGGGGCTGGCTGGCTATACACTAGCAGGCAAAAAACCTGTTTTTATCTCATGGAGACTCTGTCTCAGAACTCCACAATGTCTCCACCCAGCTCACTAGGTTCCCACTGATGGGTTGCTACCATGCTAGCACCATGCTTCAAATCCACCACAGCCTTTGTGGTGCACATCTGGCAAACCCACGTGGTACCTTTCTCTCTTGAACCCAGCTGAGCCTTGTGAAGGAATACACATTACAAACTTAGTTCCAAAACAACAGTAACTCAATCGCTGGGCGCAACAACTAAAGTCCTAATCTAGTAAGTCTTATTAAATCTAAATAATATGGTGGCAAATCCTGACAGATCCAACATTGAAACCAGGAGACACTCCTCACACTATCCCCGACCAAAAGAGACCTAACTCTCTCCTGCTTCCTCTCTTCCTCCATCCAACCCGAAGTCCCTCCTACCCACCCAGTGATTGACTCCTTTATTCATTAGGGGATTGGTTCACAAGAAGTCACCTGAGCACGCAACTCCTCCCAGGAAAGCAGAATTAGCATCAAAATACAAACAGCACCAGGCCCATCTACAACTTACCAGGACCACACCAGCCTGCCACCATGCTTCCCAGGCATGATGGTCATAGACTCTGCTACCCTCTGGAACCATGAACCACAAACTAAGTGCTTTCTTTTATAAGTTGCCTTGGTTATGATGTCTTTTCACAGCAACAGAAACATAACTAAAGCATATCTACGCACATACAATTAAAAATATGTTAAACTACATCATTTGTAGTTTCTGATCACTCAAAACAATACCATGGTCAGTATGTTTTATTTTTTTGCCTCTGAGTCTTTTCATGGTATAATACTGCATGGGAGATTATGCCTTCTTAGGAGTTACCAAATAAGACTGCACACAATTCAGAGTGTGCAGGTGCACTGCGTGAGCTGTGGGTGGCAGGGGGTGTGGTGTGATAGTGTTCCCTATGGGCTGTGAGGCCCTTGTCAACATTTTCCATCTCCTTCTTTGATGCTTTGACTCAGTTATTACAGGTAGATATGATTCCCATGAAGGGCAGTCTCGCCTGCCTTTTTTACCTCTCTTACTTGGCAAGGCAGTAGGGACCACCTGGACACTGTGCCAGCCTCTGAAGGGTATATTTTTCAAATGGATAGTCATTGCCTCCAGTTTTCCTTAAAAAACAAAACAAAGCAAAACAAAACAAAACAAAACAACAACAACAACAACAACAACAAAACAGGTTAACGCTGATGGGTGAACAGACAGTGAGCAGTTCAGGGGGAGGTACCTCTCCCAAGACTCACAGTGTTGTAAGAACTGGTCAGGCAATTTGTGTGCCGGATACAGTGTGGTGATGCTGCTCTCCTAAGTGCTGATAATCCCCAGGGAAACTCATTTCAGACATTCTTGGTGAGGCAGGGTACGGCTCTGACATGTGTCTTTTGTGGGCTTAGGTTTTAAAAAGACAAAAGTGTCATAGATAAGAGTCTGCCTGGAGTTGAAACAGAGGCCCGGGCTTTTCTCCTTATATGGTACTCATTCACTTTCACTTCTTACCTTGGTACCCGCTTCCATCCTTGGATGCCAGAGGATCCTGGCTAGCATGATTCCCATAGGTAGCATGTAAGGTGGATAATCTAGTACAGAGAGGTTAATAAACTTACTTGAAAAGCCAGCTGGTAAATATTTTAGGCTACACGGGCTGTCAGGTGTGTCACGGCTACTCAGCTCCATCATAGCAGCATGGAAGTGCCACTGACCAGACATAAACACGTAAACACATGACTCTCATTCTGCTCTTGTTTTCTGTGCATCCCATGCAAATGATCTACCATTGAGCTACAACTCTAGCTCCGAATTCCAATAACGTTTTACTTCCAGACATTGAAAGTCAGCCTTCAAAAACTGTCATATGATATGAACTGATGTGCCTTTTAACTCTCCTTTCCCAGACAATTAAAATATAGGAAAGTCACTGGGGTTTCTCAGACTATATAAAGACAGACAAGTGACTGGAATTGCCAGAGCTCAGTCTTGCTGTACTGAGGCCACTGTTTGTTTGTTTGTTTCTGCATTGTCACTTTCCAACCATGTCATATAGCTCTGTGCTCAGTTAGGTTTTTAAAACCTCTTTTCACTCATCTAGTGGAGACAAAAATACCCTTCACAGAATCTTTACTTTTGATACCCAATGTTCCTCACTAAGAAAAGCTGGTGTGGCTACCCAAATGAGCCATTATGGTGAAAGAAATCACATGGTGTGCCTCCTGTCTTCTGTGACATGGCTTATGTGATGTGGTTCGGATGTATGGGTGTTATAAATGAGGTCTGGAAAGTCATTCTGGCTTCTCCAGCATTCCAGGGCTCTAATGAGCAGAGTGAGATCTGAGATACCAGGAGTGAGGTTTGGGTGATCAAAGACATTTATATCATTTAATAGGCCTGTGTCTCAGTGTTCTGTACCAGGGTGAAACTAAGTCAGCGAGATGTCTAGATAATCAACTTGATGTCTTCCCTGAAAGTGGTGAGGACGGTGTGCAGACACAGCACTTTGGGCTGTAACTGGTGAGAGCATTTTATGCCTCTCTGTCCTCAGTGTATTTAAGATGAAAACAGGATATCGTTTTTTATGCATTCATGTTCTTAAAGGGAGATAATCTGTCCTTTTTCATAGGTGTGGTAGTTTTGCATTAGATGTTTCCATAAATCTCAGACATGATCCCCATTTGGTGGTTGTTAATGGAAGACTCCTCCAAAATCCACTCTAGGGATCCAATGAGTTTATTGGGCTTTGTCACAGTGCTTGTGTATGTGAGGGGTTACTTGTATGGCTGTGAGTGTTCTTCCCCCACAGGCCTTTCCTTGGCTCAGCAGGGATGAGGGCTTCCCTCTGGTTGATTAGATGGATTCCCCCCACCTCGAAGTCTTCTCTGCTTATCCACTTCCCAAGGCTGAGGTGCATACACCAGGTGTTGTTGTGCTAAGGAAATGTTAGTGATCCCCCCAAACACACACAGGAGCCAATCTGATGCAACTCACAGCAGGGTCTTTATTCTATTTGAGCTAGCTCTCCCCCACTCCCAATGCACCACTGCCACACAGGACAGTTTTGGTGGTGGGGGAGCCCTGGATGTCTATTAGGGCAAGGCTTAATAGTAAGCAGCAAGCAGGGAATACGTGTGCAAGCATCTAATTGGAAAGCTGCTGTGGCCTTTAACATTAATTGGCTGGTGCTGGGAGTCATATCATAAACTTAACTTCTTCTCCCCTCTGCACTGGTGGTCATTGGGAAAGGGGTGGGCTTGTAACCTCAGGGTGCAGGTTTGTTGGGGGAATAACCTAGAGACACTGGTCTTGTTGAGGGTGTAACCTGGAAACGCTGGTCTTGTTGGGGATTAGCCTAGAGACTGGAGCTAGGCTCAGGTTTTGTTAGGGGGCAACTAAGAAACTAATGCTAGGTACCAGCCTGTTAGTTTACCTGAGTTCAAACTTAGGTCAGGTTCTCTTAAAAGCTTTGGCATCTCCGTGTGAGCAGCTGGGTACTTAGGTGAGGGTCTCGTGACCTTCCAAGAGAGAATGCAACAGTCCAGAAACTCAGCTGGGATGATCCTTGGGAATCGGGAACAGCCTAATTCTTTAAGATGGCCATTTCTTGGCTTGGAGGAGAGTCATGGAGAAAGAGCAAGGAAAGACTATTTTGATCACAGTTGTCAGAATTGTGGACTAGTATGGGGCTGGAGATGGTGGGATGGGGCTGGTTCTCACTCAGATGTTAGAACTGCACACATGGGTATAAGCGGCTGGCTGTTCTAATTAGGGTATGAGTGGCTGGCTGTTCTAGTTAGGGTATGAGTGGCTGGCTGTTCTAGTTAGGGTATGAGCGGCTGGCTGTTCTAGTTAGGGTATGAGCGGCTGGCTGTTCTAGTTAGGGTATGAGTGGCTGGCTGTTCTAGTTAGCTGAAACTGTCGATGAGCTGTCTTCTTCTTTGAGACTCTGTTTCTCCTACTGTAGAAATTAGAGTAATAGGCTGGGCAGAGTGACTTATACAGGTAGTCCTAGCACATGGGGAGCTGAGGCAGGAGGATCACTGTGAATTTCAGGTCAGCCTTGGCTTCAGAATAAGAACATGTCTCACTGTTTCTCAATAAGAATAATAAACAATTTCCAATTGTGGGGAACTATTCTACCATAAACGGCCTAAGTACTGCTCCTGCTGATAGGAAAGTCCGGGAAATGGAGAACATTTGCTCACATGCCCATTTGTTTATTCTCCAGTATTCACTGCTCTTGGCAATTTCCAATACAGTAGCACTTTGCAATAGATTGCTAATGATGCACCAGGCATCTGTAGCTGTTGTGATCAGTATGGAAGAGTGGCATATTTATAGGCATATATAAGAGTATAGTAGGTACTTGAAATTTAAAACACAAACATTATTCCGACCAGTAAGCACAAAGAAAGTTATCTCATTTGATCAGAGTTCAGGAAAGAAAATGACAAAAATAGAATCCTCTTCCTTGCATTTGCAAGAGGCTTCATTCCAAGCCCCTAGAGGATGCCTGGATCTCTAGGTAGTCCCAGACTCTGTGATGGCTAGGGATTCTACTAAGCACCCTGTGAAACAGGTGATACCTCAACAGAGAAGTACTTGACCCAAATATCAATAGTGCTGACTAGCGCTAGCCACAAGGGGTACAATTTCATGTAGTCACAAGGGAAGAGACACTGGGGTGTCTGATAAGTCACAGCAGTGACGGCTACACCGTTCTAGGCACGATGGAATGATATGTTGCTGTGGATAGCGGCCCTGGCATTGTACATCATGACTCTGTAGACCCCTGTTCCTGGGAGTGAATAGTCAACAACTTACCTTGCCCTCTCTGGGTATAGGCAGCACTGCTAAAACTCAGTCAGTATACTCCGAGAGCAGCCCACAATTGCTGGGACAGACCTAGCCTGTTGGACATGGCATGCGTGTTGTGGGATTAAGAGGGATTGGTGTTGAATACTGTAGTAACTTTCTGCTTTTCCTTTGCAGGTGCCTCATCTCCAGACATGGAGCCTAGCTATGGGGGAGGCCTTTTTGACATGGTGAAAGGTGGGGCAGGGAGGCTATTCAGCAACCTGAAGGACAACTTGAAAGACACTCTCAAAGATACATCCTCCAGGGTCATCCAGTCTGTTAGCAGGTGTGTACATTCTTCCTGGCCAGGCTGGTGGAACCCAGGCTTCCAAGGGATCTGGTTGCTTGCCAACCCCTTATTGGGCTGACATAGTGTCAACTTTGTGACTTAATTTTGACTCTGATCAATATAAACCATAATGTTAAGTTCTTTTGAGGCTACAAGTACAGCCTGTGGGTCTCAGCTCATTGGTATGTTAGCATAGGATTGCCCCTGACTTTGGCTTTATAAACAATGTGGATCACGATGCCGTGTCTGTGCTTATAAACTCTATAT
The DNA here is from genome assembly GCF_978045245.1 of Mus caroli. Classification (NCBI taxonomy): domain Eukaryota; kingdom Metazoa; phylum Chordata; class Mammalia; order Rodentia; family Muridae; genus Mus; species Mus caroli. The sequence continues at coordinate 54,134,962 of NW_028227261.1, read as the reverse complement.
GGTGTAAGGCAAAGTGTCAAATTATCTGATAGGATTCATGTCTCTGAGTGGTTAGAGAATTAGGTCAGATAGTGCACAGGCAGTCTGAGGGTTGAAATGGAAACAGACCTTTTGTATCATGCAGTCCTTCAACATTTATTTAGTGGGGGAAGTTAATTTCTCTTCCCCTATATGAAAATTCTTACATGAATAATGTAGTAGTTTTTTATTCTTAAGAATTATAAAATTATTCATTTAATTTCTGTTACAACACGCAGTTTTGAATCAGAAGTCAAATCCAATATATTTATTGACATTCTAATCTTGTTTCCAAAGGCAAACTTTCCTATTTCCTCTGTTGTTTAATCAGGACCTTGATAGGAAGGGACATAGGGTCTTTTGCTTTTTCTCAGCCACTTCTTTCTTTCTTCATAGCGGTTCACAATTAGGAAAGAGTTTCAGGTGGACAGACACTCTGAACCGTCAGTGTTAGGAAAAACATGGCAGGCAGTTCTATTCCAAGACTGATAGTGCTCGTCAAGGGGCCTGTGTGGGGCAGCAGCATGCACGGGTGGGTGGTGAGGCTAGAGGATGTGGGCTGCCTTCCCTTAGTGATTAGAGGAAAGAGATGGAGGAGATCAAACTATGCCGGAAGTGGACTGATTCATGATGTTTAAGTGATATAGAGAGAAACCTTGACATATCTGGATTGCTCTAATGAGTGCCCTCTCCTCCCTCACTTTTAGCTACACAAAGGGAGACCTAGACTTTACTTACGTCACCTCCAGGATTATCGGTAAGGTTCTCATATCTGTTGACTGCTCTGAGGTGCTGTTCATCCTGACAGCAGATCTGTGTAACCTGCTTTCTGTCTGTGTGACCTCTCCTAGTGATGTCCTTTCCTGTGGACAGTGTTGACATAGGATTCAGGAATCAGGTTGATGACATCCGTAGCTTTTTGGATTCCAGACATCTCGACCACTACACAGTATACAACTTGTCACCCAAGTCTTACCGAACTGCCAAGTTCCACAGCCGGGTAAGGAGCTTTCCCACTGAGCAAGGGTCGCAGAGGGTGCTGTTGCTTCACCATCTGCGTGGTTGAAGGTGTTTGGCTCTTGGGAGATATCCTTGGGGGCCTTTTCATAGGAGCATGAGGCGAGGGATTATGGACACTGGACCATTCTAACCACAAAAATTCTTGTTATAAAATATGCTGAAGGTTTTGCTTAGCTGATAGTAATTACAAGAATTTGTGCCTGCCAGTGAAACACCCCTGAAGCTGGCAGCTCAAAGCATTCGGTGGCTGTTTTTGAGGCTCAGTTTAGCAATGGAACTGTTGCACAGGGTAATTTGCTATAGAAAAATCAGTTTTTGAGGATGCCTTTGATCATGGCATCATGGTATCATTAGAAGCTAGTGCAGTTAGAACAGTACAGATAGACCTTTTTAAGAATAATGTATTTCTGGGGCTAGCGAGATGGCTCAGAGCTTAAAGTATTTTCTGCTCTTCCACAGGATCCAGGTTCAGTTTTCGTCACCTAAATAGTGGCTTATAGCCAGCTATAATTCCAGGTCCTAGGCGTCTAATACCCTTTTCTGGCCTCAGAGGACACTTTACATATGTAGTATACAGGTATACAGAGAGCAACAACAAAAAAAAAGCTCATTAAATTAAATTAAATAGTAATGTATTTCTGGCATCCTATAAATGAAGGACAGCATGAAAACAATCTTTACTGTAGGACTGGTGATACTATTTTAATTTGTATATTAAAAATTTTTTTAAAGATTTATTTATTTATTATATGTAAGTACACTGTAGCTGTCTTCAGACACTCCAGAAGAGGGCGCCAGATCTCGTTACGGATGGTTGTGAGTCACCATGTGGTTGCTGGGATTTGAACTCTGGACCTTCGGAAGAGCAGTCGGGTACTCTAACCCACTGAGCCATCTCACCAGCCCATATTAAAATTTTAATGACACAAAGTCTTGCTACATAGCCCTGGCTGGCTTGAAATTCTCAGGATAGACCATGTGGGTTGTGAACTTGTGGAATTGCTTTTGCCTCTCAAGTTCTGGGACTATCAGCTTGTCTTTCTATACCTCATCTTGGTAATGTGATTATGAATATTGATAATGGAAAGGACTGCAATCAATACTTATGAAGTTTTTACATGGCATGGAGAAGTTTACATGCAACACCACACACACACACAATTCAAGAGTTCTCTCAGGGCAGAATACAATAGGCCCAGAGAAGTGAGGTAACTTGCCACAAATCACACAAGTATATGGCTTCCTTTCTTTCTTCCCCCCCCCCCAACATGGTATTTGTATTGATTATCTAAGAATTGCACATGATGTACCCTATCACACTCACTTCCCAGTCTTCCCAAGCCCACTCCCACCCTTGTGCCTTCTCCCAAAAAATAAGGAGAAGAAGGAAAAAGAAAAAGAAGAAAAGTACCAATTTGTGTTGCCCATATATTCACTGGAGCATGGTCAATGCCCAGTGACCAACCCTTTAAAGAAAACCGAGTAGATTGTAGTGTGTGTGTGTGTGTGTGTGTGTGTGTGTGTGTGTGTGTGTGTTTGTGTGTGTCCCAATCCCCCACCCATGTCAGAAACTCTCAGCTGTGATGAGCTTCATCAGCTTGAGCTGACAGTTGACCTTGGAAAAGTTAGATTATCCTTTAAACATTTTTTAAAATTAGCCTTTTAAAGAAGTTTTTAAAACAAGTTAGAGGGATATTCTTCATTTCAGGCTCATCAGGGAACAATGGGAGGTGGCTTAGGCTTGAATTTGATGTCATGCCTGATACCATTGGCTTCTGAGTTTTTGATTGACTCACTAAAATAAGGTTTTGCTGCTCTCATGTGCTGTCTGTCTGTCTGTCTGTCTGTCTGTCTGTCTGTCTTACCTTCAAATATTTGTGGCTTGTGCTTTAGATATGCTTGGTTCTACAACTTCATCAGGATCCATTAATCAACAGGAAGGACTTTTTTTGCAGGGACATTTAAGAAGTGGAGTTTGGAGCTAGTGAGATGGCTCTGTGGGTAAAGGTGTTAGTCGCCAAACTTGATGGCTTTAGTTCAATACCTGGAACCCAGGAATAAAGAGAACTGACTCTCACAAGTTGTCTGTTGACTTCTACACATGTGCCATGGTGTGAGCACACACATATACAAAATAAATACATGTTTAAAAAATGAAGTTGATTTCAGATATGCAAAGCCATGGACCCTCACTTTTATGCTGGAACACTTTTTTGCTCATTAGTGATTATGATTCTGGTGGCTGTTGATAATCTCTGGGCTTAGTATCCACATCTGTCCCCCCACCCCACCCCCAAAAAAGCATTGTTCTATGTACCTACCAGATCTCTTCATGTCCTAACAGTCAACAAGATAAGAAAGTTTTGTTAAGAATCTTTGTGTTCCTAGAGCAATCTTGAATGTCAGTGTGCATGAGAACGGCTTCCAAGCCTTGTTAGACACCAACTTCTGCTCCAGTAGGATGGGGGTGGAGTAAGACTCTGCATTTCTAAGGAGTGTCTTGGACACTTCTCCTACCCCTGCTGTGGGGATTCCTCTCTGAGAAGTATTGACAAAACCATTTTGAAACTAGTAAAACCTGAAGTCTCAGCACATTGGAGGCAGAGATAGGAGGATAACACATTCATGTTCAGCCTGGGCTACACAGAAAGTTCAAGGCTAGCCTGGGCTACATAGCAAGATTCTGTCTCAGACAGACAGACAGAAAGACAGGTAATCAGTAAAAACCATTTTGAAGTGTTTAGACTGAAATTTCCACTCTGTGATGGAATTTTACATGTAGTTCATTAAAATCTATCATAATAAACTAACACTCTAACTGTTGTTCTCTCTCTACCTTATGATTCCAAGCAAGAGGATTTACAATATTAATGGATCTTGATGTTCTGTTGAATACAACTGTCTTTTTGTTTATTGAGTCAGGGTCTTGCTACGTAGCCCAATATGGTCTTGAACTTTCGTTCTTCCTGTTTTAGCTCCCAGCTGCTAAGATTACAGATGTGCAGTGCTATGCTTTAAATATTTGAGGCTGTGTTTTTTTATTTGGACACTAACTGAATGCCATTATTTTCACAATGGAAGGACAATGGAATATCCTGACCACCATTTCATAGAAGTTTCATTTGGTTTTGGTACATTTGTGACCAGTCTCAGTTTCCTACTGAAAGTTAGAAAATTTGTAAAATTGATATAGAAGCATTTATATATATGAAGATATGCTTGAGTAGCGTTTCTCAAAAGCCCATGCTGTATATTTGTATGCATGTATGTGTGCAAGACCACGTGGAAGCCAGAGGCATAGTCTTTCACTGAACCCAGAGCTTGGGGTCTCAGCTAGACTGACTGTCCAGTGAACCCCGAGACTTGCCATTCTCTGCTTCCCAGTGCTAGGGTCATAGATGCATGCCACCATGTCTGGCTTTTATGTGGATCCAAACTCAAGTTCTCATTTTTACACGACAAACGCTTTACCCAGTAAGCTCTATAAAAATATTTATAAAGAAAGGCATCTGATAGTGTAACTAAAGCTCTTGCTACTGCTCTTAATTGACAAAAAGGGAACAGGAATTCTGTACTGAGCATCTATCCCAGGCTGCTCTCACTTGCCCTAGGAGACCAGGGACCGTGTTTACTTTATTTGATATATAGAACGGTACACAGAATGGCTAATAAATGTTCCCAAGCTGGGCGGTGGTGGTGCACGCCTTTAATCCCAGCATTTGGGAGGGCAGAGGCAGGCAGATTTCTGAGTTTGAGGCCAGGCTGGTCTACAGAGTGAGTTCAAGGATAGCCAGATTTCTGAGTTCTAGGCCAGCCTGGTCTACAAAGTGAGTTCCAGGACAGCCAGGGCTACACAGAGAAACCCTGTCTCGAAAAATAAAATAAAATAAAATAAAATAAAATAAAATAAAATAAATGTTTCCAAAAATAACAGAATGTGTCAAGAAATGTTAAACATTGTCGCTATAGTAGAAATATGTGGTTCTTGTTGTCAAGGCACTTAAGCCTACTTGGAGAGAGAATGCAGGGCATCCAAACTCTGAATGTAAAAATTAACTGTGGAGCCTGTGGAGGGAGGGGCTCAGTGTGGGAGCCAGGCATGCAGCTGGTCCTGAGAGAGGGATGCACACACACTGTAAAGGGAAGAAGTGCTGTCATTTCTCTTCATGGCAAAGGTAGAAAGGTAAGAACATTTGTAAATTGATATAGAAGCATTTATACGTATGAAGATATGCTTGAGTAGCTCTTGTCCAAAAGCTATAAGTGTCTCATTAGATTCATCATGAGGGGCTTTTGCCTCTCTAGAGTCATCATTTACAGTCCTTCATTGTTAGAGTCTCTGTGCCAATCAGGAATGTACAAATGATGCATACACATACACACACACTCATCTACACACTCTCTTGTATACACATACACTTACACACATTCACTCACACTCACATACTCTCACACACACACACACACACACAGACATACACACACACACACAGTAGTTTTGCATAAGCTATATATTCTCCATAAAAAGCCATCTGAGCTGTAGGCTGGCCATCCTTTCCTTTACTGGTCTTTTTTCACTAAGGGGGAGAGTTCACATACTCTAGACTTTTGCAATTCGTTCCCCTACTACAAATTACATAGTATCCTTAACCCCTCCCCAGGAGTTCCAGTAGACCTGGTCAAAATAGAACTGGACCCACTTACCTATGTCTCTCAACCCTTACTTACGGGAAGATGGTCCCCAAATCCGAGTGTTCCCTTCAGCTCATTTTGATTTGGTATATCTCTTTCCAAAGAGATTTGCCCTCCTCTCTGACTGTGGACTGATTGGCATCTCATTGTCACATACTGAGACGGTCTGTCTTCTTGGTCCTTATGCTCTGGGCAGTGAGGACTAGAACCACACCTTCCTGCTTCCAGTTTAGTGAAAGGCTTGGTCTGCTACAAAATCTCATTTTTAATAACTGTAGGTAGATTTTCCCATAAAGGGTCAGTATTGGAAATAGTGTACCATAGGACTGATGCTACTAACAGACTTGTGGAATCTAGCTCTGTTTCTATGGAACTTGAACTCTGTCACACCCCCTTAGATTCTGTGTTTGAATGTTTGGGGTACAGGTTATAGTGATGAAGAGAGGTTGTTGTATCAGGGAGATTTTACTTTTCTGAGGGTTGGGTTTGTTTGTTTGTTTTCTGTGTCATGGTAAACTTCCATGGTTTTAAAGCCATATAAATTAACGGGAATCATATGAGACAATGAGATAGCACTTTTGTAGTGTTTGCACATGTGACAGGAGGTAGGCACATAAGACAGGAATTTTGTAGTCTAAAGTAAGTAATGGAGTTGACCCCAAACAAGTGTGGACAAATAAACTCACACTGAAAGTGAGGCGCTAGAATGCGCATTCAGAATTGCCAAAGAATTTTTTTTTCAGTAGTGGACTGCAATCTCATGGCAGTCATTTATTCTCAGACTAGTTACAAGTCTCTAAAGTAAACACTGCCCACTTTAAAGCAAAATAAAACAAACAAACAAACCCATTAACACAATACCAAGTTACCTCAATGATCAAGATGGACAGTAGTAGTATTCAATGAGAACAAGCAAATATTTAGAAGTCAATTAGACAGGCATATCATATTCATTTAACATAACAGCCAAAGAATTTTTTAATTATTATTCATAGAAAAATATCTACCCTTGAGGATTAAAAGTGCCAATGCTCTCAATGACAATCAGACCAATAAGATTGTTATTGATATACCTGTGTGAGATTTTATGTACTATATTCATAGGTGTATGAACCATGTGCACCATTGCAAGCCAAACCCTGGCACTGGATCCTCAGAACTGTAGTTACAGGTGGTTGTGAGCTCCCCAGTGTTGGAGCTAGGAACTGAACCTGGGTCACCTTCAGGAGCAGTATATATTGAGCTAACCCTAGCCCTAAAACAAGTATTCCTGATATGAATGACAATTTATGTCATTTGTGTATTTTAGATTTAGGTTTGTGTATTTAGATCAATTGGTGTGTTTCAGAGAACTTAACAAAGTTCTTGCACTAGTAAAAAATACTGTGGGACTATATATATAACAATGATACAGTTTTAACCACTGGAAGTGTATAGTTTCATTAATTACACTCAATAATGTGCTATCTAGATCCAAATCTTTCTTTAAACCATCTCCAGTGTTAACACTGTATTGATCCACTGTGTGTATGTGTGTGTGTGTGTTTCTGTATAGGCTTGTGGCTATGTCCTTTAGTATCAAGAATCATTGTTCCACTTACTTCTTGGCAATACTGTTGGAGAAAACAAAAGGCTGGGTGAATAGAGGTCAACTCTAACCTTGCTCAGTGTTCCAAAGTTCTGGGCAATGGCATTCAGTATTGCCCAGGCCTGCCCTTCTCTATCCACCTATGAAGGATGGTACTCGGAAAGCCTTGGTAGTAGTGTAGAAACCAGTCACCCAGTTGGTTCTTTTAAAATCTTCCTTCATATGGATTATTTCCAAATCTCGTAGGGTGTATTTTTTGCCTTTGAAAACAGCTCAGTTTTTGGAAGATGTGTTAATGACTTGGGGTTCTTACAGGGCTCATGACTGCAAGACAGGGTCTTCCCTCATTTGTTACAGAGTTCACTGAAGAAGTCCCAGTCGCTCCTGGTTGTTTCTGCTTTAGTTTGAGGTTGGTGAGGAGATGGCTGCAGAGGAGAGAGTGATAAACTCTCTCTCTCAGGCTCTGTACATTATTATCTGGGCAGGAATTAGGGAGGGGGAAATTATTATCTGGACTGGGAGCCAGAGGCTCACATGCTACAGATACACAACCTTCTATGAACTGAACGTCTCTAACTAAGGTAAAGCTCAGTTACCTTACAGACGCCTTATGGAGCTATTCTTAATAACTATAGGCAGGGCATCATAGTAAAGTTTATTTATTTTGTTGGGATGAAAGTATACACAAATAATAAATTTTAAATTTTACCTTAGGCTCATATCTCAAATGTTCCTTTTACTGTACAAGACATTCTTCCACTGCCTTGACTCAGTTGCTTTCTTGTATAAGATAGTTATGACAGTTAAGTGTTATGGTACCTGCCTTTAATCCCAGCACTCGGGTGGCAGAGTGGTGATTTTGACATCAACCTGTCTAGTTCCAGAGTTAGTACCAGGACAGCTAAAGCTGCAGAGAGAAACCCTGTCTCAAAACACTACACTATAAAAAAGATAATTATGACAATAGCAGTATCTATTTCACAAATGCCCTTCCTTCCTCCTTCCCTTCCTCCCTCTTCCTCCCTTCCTCCCTTCTTCTATCCCTCCCTTCCTCTATCCCCTACTTCCTCCTTCTTTTATTCTTCCTTCTTTTCCTTCCTCTCTTTATAGTACTGGCGATCAAACCCAGAACCTCATGTATGTAAGGCAAACATTCTACCAATTGAACACCATCTTTAACCTGCATAAGCAGTTTTTCCCATGTGCTTATTGTCAAAGATAAATTTGTTTAATAATGCCTAACTTGAAGTAAGCACCCAGTAAATGGTGATAAAGATTAACAGTGGTAATAACAGACTATCCCAATTGGTGACTGAAATACTTGTCTTCCATAAATGTACTAATCAGGAAATACCAGACACGGTGGGTCAGCCTGACTCTCTGCTACACCGTTGGCTCTTGTGTTTGGCACACAGTTTAGAGGAAGGTCAAGATTGGTGGTGTCCAGCTCCAGCCCTGCTGTTGTCTTGGCCTCTTCCAGTATCATGGTGAGCCCGCGACTGCCATGGTATTCTCTGATACTCAGTTAGTCCAGCAGCATTCAGGGAGATAGGGTAACAAAGTGTCACACAGCCTAGGGCCTTACACGTTGTATAAAGTGTGGCCTAGAGAGTCACAGAAAGCTGGCACTGATCAGATTCCTAATTTGGTAGTGGTGGGGTGTTTATGGCTTAATGTTTTTCCTACTTTAGACAGAGTACATTTTTTTTTTCTTAAAAATGTCTAATTATGTGTTTGCCTAGTGCCATGTAATTATATATCGAGGAAAGATATAATTATGGAGTACTTTAAATTAATATTATTTCCTTGATTGATTTAATGATCCTAGAGCTGTTAGCTTATTGTCTAAGAACAATGGAGCCAGCTTTTAGCTGAGACTCATTTCAGATAGTGACATGCGGTATGTGGGTGGTTAGCATATGGTTTTTAAATGCTTTAAATTTACCTTAGAAGAAAATTTTCTTGTATTTTTCACTCTGCTATAATGTAAAAAATTTCCAACAAATTTGATCTGTCTATCCTTTCTCAAGGATATCTGTGTAGAAGCTGGTGAGATGGCTCATCCTTTAAGAGCAGAGGCTCAGGGTTCAGCGCCCAGCACTCATGTGGGATAACTCACAACCTCTGGCAATACAAGTTCAAGGGGATCTTATGCCCTCTGTTGGCCTCTGTGTGTACTTGTGCATAATGTATGTAAAACATGTTCATAAATAAAAAATGGAATAAATCTTTTAGTAGGATATTAGAAAAATCCTATTACAAAAAGATTGCAAAGTAAGGTTTATTCCTTTAGCTTTTGTTCATTCATTCATTCATTTATTCATTCAGTAAGTACCTACCCACCTAAGACTTAGACACCCAACTTTGAGGTTACAATAGGGAGGAGTTACATTTTCTTTTGTCATGGAACTCTGTAACCAGGGAGAGAGACAGAGCAGCTGACACTAAACCTGACTTAATCTCAGCAACCACCCTCAATACTCAACTTGCATTCAACACCCAAGAGAATGGAAGCTTGGGAAAGTTACTAGGTTGTCATGGAAACTGCAACAATAGAAACAATCCTGGGACCTGGAGAGATGGCACAGTGGTTAAGAGCACTGACTGCTCTCCCAGAGGTCCTGAGCTCAGTTCCCAGGAACTCCATGGTGGCTCACAACCATCTGTAATGGGATCAGATGCCTTCTGGTGTGAACTGTACTCATATACATAAAATAAATGTTTCTTTTTTCTTTTAAAAAAAAAACCACCCTGAATCTTTAACTAATAAAAACTGGAACGGGTGAAAATTGACCAGGGCATGGATGCAAAGGTGATTGGTTCTATCTGTGAGTGTCAGAGAGTCCAGGATAAGTGAAAACATGAAATTGGGCTTTCAAAGGGTAACAAAGTTTTCCAAGAGAAACACCACCAACAGGAAGCAGCATCTACAGATCTGTATTGTATAGCCCTGGCAACAACAGCCATTCTCCTAATTTTTCAACTGTTTTATTCTGTAAGTCATTTCTATTCCCTGAGAAAACATCAGTGGAGCAGACTTGAGAAGTACCTAGTAGCCTGGATAGCCTGACTTGTGTTGGGTAGAAGGGTTAGCCACTGTGGAGTTTAACCTGATAGACCTGAGTTGCTACCGCCAGGACCCCTTGATACTTATGTGAAGCATTCTTACGTTTTGTTTAGCATGATATACTTGCTGTTCTCAAGGGTATAGAAAAATGGGTAACCTGGAAAGTCTTTGTTACCTAGACATTGTATAGAAAAGGGGGCTCCAGTAGACCAGATAGGGAATTCTGCACAGCGTCCAGCCAGTGCTGCCAAAGGTAATGGATAATGCTCAAAAGACCTGGGCTGAGCAGTGTGGCTATATAGATCGCTTACCTTTGAGAGTAAAATTTCTCGTGAACAAAATTGTCATCTAATCAATACTAGTCTTTTTGGATTGTCAACAGATTAGGACAAGCAGTGTTATAGTGGATCTCTAACCTGTCAAATATGTATATTAAAGGAAGATGGGAAATAGTTCCGCTGAGGAGAAAACTAAGACGTATAAGCCACCCTTGGCTCTCTCTGCAGGACTTTTCATGTTGTCAGGAGAGCTGTGATGCTAATAGAGAGCACAGAGTTTATAAGAAACATCTAGAAGAAGAGTACTAGAAACTGAATTCTGTGCTACCTAAGGCAATTAAAAAAAATCCAAGCATTAGTGTAAATGATCTAGTTAAAGTGTATTTCTAAATATGTTTTCATATCTTCAGCAGAAAGGAATTCTTTAATTAAAACAAAACAACAACCAAACTAACAAAACTACTGCTATATTGAGCCAGGCTACCCCACCTGCTGTAATCCTGTTTCTCAGGAGGCTGAGGCGGGAAGACTGTGGATTCAAGGCTAACCTGGGCTATGTCCTGAAACCCTGGATTACAAAGTTGGTGGCGTGAAGCTCTTCCTCTTTTGGTATTTAGATCCCTTTGACATCTCTGCCTGTCTGTGTCAAAGGGTGACACAGGGTCACTTCTAGAAGGTTGGTGTAACTCAGGATTATGGAGATCTTAACAAAGTATTGCATCAAGTTTGTCTCCCTGCATTTAGACCCTGTTCCATACACGGAGAGACAACAGGATACCGCTTCCAGAAGTTCTATGTGACATGTGCTTATGGAGATGAACCGATGGGAGGATTAATTTCTTTTCTCTATTCTCTCAGGTCTCAGAGTGCAGTTGGCCCATCAGGCAGGCTCCAAGTCTACACAACCTGTTTGCCGTGTGTAGGAATATGTATAACTGGCTATTGCAGAACCCAAAAAATGTCTGTGTTGTCCACTGCTTGGTGAGTGATCTTTGTTCCTTCTGCTGGTGGAATTTTGATGAAATGTGGACCAGAAGGGTAACACCTGAGCTTAGCAGCATTTACTGGGACTTTACTTAGAGGGAAAGCAGTGCCAGGCAGATAAAAATGATGGAAGAAAAGAAATGATGTATTAGTGTTAAAACCTATCTTATTTTCAGCCTTTCCCTTCCTAATCCCCTAAAGAAAAAATAATTATTAAAGGAAGAATTTATTATTCCTGGTAGTGTTTTATTTTGTTTTGAGATGAATTCATACTGTGTAGTCCAGGCAGGTTCTGAATTTGTGGCCATCATCCTGCCTCAGTTTCCCAAGTGATGGGATTACAGGTGTGAGCACAGTAACTGGCTTTACTCTTGATATTTGAGTAAGAGTAGGAGAGGTCCGTGTTCACAGGCTAATTAATACAGGGGTTCTAAAATGTGCTGCGTGTCATAAAAGAGGAAGGAAAGGAGCTGTGGGTACACAGGTAAAAATGCTCTAAGCTTTGTATGAGTAAAATGGAGATACATGCTCTTAACTATTTGTGTTTAAATAAAAATAAGAGACAGTGACATTTATCCCCATGTAAGTAGTTTCATGGACCAGCTCGATTTTCAAATGATTCTCGAAGGGATGGCTAGGTCTTTGCCTTGGGTTTGCTGCAGCCCCTTTCCTCAGCCCTTCCTCTCAGGCCTCTTACCTGTCCCTTAAACCTCAACTTTCAGCAAAACCCTTCCAACTCTTGAGTAATTTCCATAGTACAGACATTTCCACTGTGCATCTAAACCTCACCTGCGGCACTGAAGACATGGCCTCACCCCGGCCGTTCCCTGCCCGTTTCCCAGTCTGTCCTCTTGCAGAAAGAAACGGCCACTGAACTTTAACACAAAAGGTTCGAGCAAGAGGCTGTGTGCATGAACACAGGGAGTCGAGCACAAGCGCTGGAAATCATTCTGTCTTCAAACATCAGTCAGTGTTGTGTTGTGGTTTGTTCTTTTGTTTTGCTCTGAGGGCCTCCAGGTTGACTTTCCCCTCCGTAAGAGCCAGCTGGCTGGAACAGAGGAGACAGTTGAAGAATGTTTTTCATATTTCTGTTTCCACTCCCAAATTCTTGGCAAGAATGCAAAGCACTTGGTATCTGTAAGCATTGTAGGGTCAGGTGGATAAAATGGATACAAATGTATTTAATTTTCTTAACTATTGGTGTTTAAAAAAAAAATAAGAGAAAGTGACAATTATGCCCCTGTGGGTAGTTTCATGGACCAGCTGTATTAAATGCCACAGGGCAGGGCTTGGCTTTCAAGGGCACATTCCATCCCCTGAAGAACAGCTTGCTTTTAGGCCTAGGCAGCCTTAAGTGTAATGAGGATTTTAACTTAATTTTTTTTCTGAAAGTTTAGAGAGATGGAGCCAGGCAGTGGTGATGCAAGCCTTTAGTTCCAGTACTTTCAAGGCAGAGGCAGGTGGATCACTGTGAATTCAAGATCAGCCTGGTCTATAGGACAGCCAAGGCTACACAGAGAAACCCTGTCTCAAAAATCAATCAATTAATCAATTAATCAATCAAAAGTTTAGAGAGGTTCGAGGCTTTCCAGCCCTTATACTGCAATCACGACTCAAAAATTCAAGGCTTTGTGGATTCATCTGGGGATTCGATTGCCATGCTCACTACAGTCCAAAGTAAAAGCATACTTCTTATGAACTGTTTGTCACCCTGAACCACCCTTTGTCGTCCCTAGCTTTCTGTCATCATGTGCAAGTTCTAGAAAGCCATGAAGAGGGGCTGGAGAGATGTCTCAGTGGCTAGGAGTACTTGCTGTTCCTACAGAGGGCCCAAGTTCGTTTCTCATAACTCATGTCTGGTGGCTTACAACTGCTTGTAACTGTAGTTCCTAGGATCCAGTGTCCTCTCCCAACTTAGGTACCAGCCGTGCATGTGGTACACAAATATATATTCAGGCAAAACATCTGTGAATATAAAAATAATAAGCTTTTAAAAAGATGCCATGAAAGAACCTGGAGAGATGGCTCAGTGCATATCCTGTCTTGGCTGGACTTGGCTGCAGCATCAGGCTTCAGGCATCTTACCTGTGTGATCATGCTGAGGCCCCATGGAGAACATCAGAGGCCAATGATGAGTGTCTGGAGGACGTGCAGGCCAGCTGCCACCTTTATGAAAGTCTTGGGCTGCAGTCTGACACCTATTACAGAAGCTGCTGGCTAGTTATGGGCAGCTGTGACCCTCCGAGTATCCCCCTGACTCTCAGAGGCATGGATTTGATTCCTTTCTTCCCCAGGCATGGAGTCTTCCCAGGCAGCATCAAATCAACAGCTGTGTTTGGAGACAGAGTCATCATCTTTCCCAGTAGTGCTATTTCTTTTTTTTTTGGTTTTTCGAGACAGGGTTTCTCTGTGTAGCCCTGGCTGTCCTGGAACTCACTTTGTAGACCAGGCTGGCCTCGAACTCAGAAATCCACCTTCCTCTGCCTCCCAAGTGCTGGGATTAAAGGCGTGCGCCACTACGTAAATGAAGATAGTTCCAAGGATGTGAGGTATAAGTAAATAAGAAGCGGGAGGGGGGATGAAAATTGTATAAAGAGGAAGAAAAAGAGATTGACCAAGGACTGTTGTCTGTCAGGATGTTCTTAGCATCACTTACAAAAGGCCATGCATGAATGAGTCAGATGGCCTTGACCAGTCTGGGAAAAAGACTGGAAGCTATGCGCTAGCCCTTCAGTGCCCTCCTGTGTATATCATAGATGTATTTAAAATAATGAGCATATACCAGTCATTTAATAAAAAGTAAAACAACAAAAAAAAAAAGGTCCGTATGATAGATAAAATGAGCAAACACATATCTAAGAGTTACGATTAAGAATGGCAACGAGGCTAGTTCTGGAGAGAATGACGAATCAGGAAAGTATTCCTCACATCCACAACCCCCACCCCTTTCTATGTTCAGAGCAGGGATAGTAAAGTCTTGAGGCACATAGTATAAGTCTAACCCTTTACTGCAGGGGGACAGATGTCAGGCTAGCAGGGACAGCTGATGAGCTGAAGTTGGCAGGTATTGAGGTAGTAGAATATGCAGGTTTGAGGTGCCCCCAAATTAGCCCATTTTCAGGACCTAAATTCTGTGACAAATTTCTGACAGCATGTGGAGAAATAGCTATGGCTCCCTGCCTTCTTCTGAGGAAACACAAAGAAGAGGAGCCAAGGAAGCGAAGGACCCTCCCACCCCTGCCACCCTGCAAAACTACGGGTCCTCAGGAATAAGTCAAACAAATCATTAGATATAACTTAAAAGTCATAGAGGAAAAAGCCCCCAGGCTCAGCTGAGCACAAGGATCAAACCAATGAGACATTTTGCAGTGAGGCAAGTAGACTAGTTGGGAAAGTTTACGGGGTTCCAGCTTGAGATTTCTACATTTCTTGTGGCTAAGACAGAGTAAGCTGGGACAGGTTATTTAATTTTCAGTTGGGTTATAGCTCAATATCTGCTTGGAGTAGTGGGTGATTCATAGATAACATCCTTATGGGTGTTGTTTAGTTATGTTTTAAAAAAGAACCATCAGCTTTGGTGAAAATTTGGAAGGCAAGCTTTATCAGTTCTCTCAGAATTGGGATGATCCCAGAGTGAACCTGGATTTATTATTTATTTATTTATTTTCTTAAGTTCTTATAATGAGCTGGAGAGATGGCTCAGTGGTTAAGAAGACAGGCTCTTCCAGAGCACTGGAGTTTGGTTCCAAGTGCCCACATCACAACTGTCTATAACTAGCTCCAGGCACCTGGACCTCTTCTGACCTCTGTAGGCCCCAGTATGTGCACGTGTGCATGTGAATGCATGTGCACTTGCACGCAAGTGTTTTGAAACAAAAATTGTTTGGTTGTTTAACAGTGTGATACCATAGGAAGAACATGTAACCAGACCTGAAATAATTAAACATAACTGTTTACCTTAAAGATTGCTCTGCTGTGATAAAACACCATAATGGGGTTTATTTCTAATTACAGTTAGTTCCATATCACAGTTCATCACCAAGGGAAGTCAAGGCAGGAACTCAAACAGGGCAGGAACCTGGAGTCAGGAGTGGATGCAGAGGCCATGAAGGGAGCGCTCTTTCCTGCCTTGGCTTCCTGGCTTGCTCAGCCTGCTTTCTTATACCATTCAGGACCAGAAGCTATATCTCAGTAAATATACGCAAGTAGAATTTATTTTCCTGAGCTTCTTGGGTGATTATAGAATCAGTTTTATAAAAATCTTTCCTTGCTGCTTTGTGATTTTTTTTTTTTTTTTTTGGTTTTGAAATGAGCAATTCTGAAGTAAAAGGAAACTCAAAATTCGGAGTTCTCTCTGTTCTCTCTCTGCGAGCAGGCTTTCCCTGCAATGGATGTTTCTGATGAGTTTGTGGCTCTTCCTTGACAGGATGGACGTGCCGCGTCGTCAATCCTGGTTGGTGCTATGTTCATTTTCTGTAATCTCTACTCCACGCCTGGCCCTGCTGTTCGATTACTCTACGCAAAGCGACCAGGAATTGGACTGTCTCCGTCTCACAGGAGGTACAGTGATGGAGGCGTCGGGCTGGCACATGCGTGGTTTACGTAGTACCCGGTGCTGCAGAAGGTCTGCCTCTTGGGAGCTCTCTTTTAGATTCTAATTGGTTGGTGTTATCCTGAACTATGATGACAAAGTAAAATGGATTAGAATGTTGGGTTTTCACATGAACCTTCATTTGAAAGTCTGTGGCTTTAAAACTGAAGGGGAATGTTAAAGAGTGCCTAGGTTTCCTTTGTTTGTTTGTTTGTTTGGACAGGGTTTCTCTGTGTGCAAACCTGGCTGTCCTTTAACTAACTCTGTAGACCAGGCTGACTTCAAACTCACAGAGATCTGGCTGCCTCTGCCTCTTGAGTACTGGGATTAAAGGGGGAGCCACCTCTACATGCTGTCCTGCTTTCTTCATTTAAAAGGAGAGGAAAAAGGAGTAAGAACTGAACCAAGGTTATGCTGTGCTAAGCACCAGTCTGAAAACCCACTGAACATGGCTTGGCCATTCTCCCCAGCCCGGCTCCCAGTGCCTTCCAGTTTCATGCTGTAGGTCTTTATTACGATGTGCTGGTAGTTGGGTATGGTGGCACACACCTTTAATCCCAGCACTTGGGAGGCAGAGGCAAGGGGATCTCTATAAATCTGAGACCAACCTGGTCTACAGAGCAAAATCCAGGACAGCCAGGGTTACACAGAAAAAAAAAAAAAATAGACACTGGTGATTACTATATAAAAATGCAAAAAATAGAGAGAATAGGTGTTTTAAAGCTTAATTTTTCCTATGACTAAGATATAAGTCTGTAATCAATATAGGCTAAAAAAGAAAATGTGAAATGGCTTTAAAAGGAAGCCCATTTTAGGTAGCTGATTAATTTTCTTTCCTAGAGTTATAATTAGTTTCTCTGTTCTTACTTAAATCTTTGGATAAAATTCAAATTTTGGATAATAAATTCTAAAGTTTATCCAACTCTGCCTTTTGCTGACATGCTTTATCTGCTAGATTTAATAGAAATGGATGCTCAGATATCAGGCTAGTAAAGTGTTCCCACAAGCCTTTGACTGCACACACACCCTGCTGTTGGCTCAGCGTGTCAGTGGAAACAAGCTCTTTCTCATTAGAACAAGCTCTTATTCTTGTTATATATATGGGTGTTTTGCCTACATGTATGTATGTACTACTCATACATGCCTGGGGCTTCTGAGGTCAGAAGAAAAGGTGTCAGACCCATTTGGAATTGAAGTTACAGACTGGGTGAGCAACTAAATTGGTGTTGGGAACCAAACCTGGGTCCTCTGCGAGCAGCAGGTGCTCACACCCACTGAGTCGTGGCTCCAGCCCCAATATACAAGCTGTCTTAATTGTCTGTGTTTCCCCGTGGCAGTTTATGTTAGGAATGTGCAGAATATATTTTCTATTGCAATTTAATTTGCAAGAACAACCGCAGAAGCTGTCAATCCTCCTGCTGTGATGGTCTCACAGAATGGCGGCCTTCTGTTTCAGGTACTTAGGCTACATGAGCGAGCTACTTGCAGATAAGCCCTACCGCCCTCACTTCAAGCCGCTCACGATCAAGGCAATCACTGTCAGCCCAGTCCCCTTCTTCAATAAACAGAGAAATGGGTGCCGCCCTTACTGTGACGTTCTGATTGGAGAAACTAAAATATATTCAACGTGCACAGACTTTGAACGAATGAAGTAAGTCACCATGTTTTCTCTTCTTGCATATTTAATTCCTGTGTGGATTGCATTCCTCCTGCTTAGTGCTGTGATGGGTGACTATTTTTTTAAAGCTCGACATAGTTTAATCAAAGATGAGCACAGCTAATCTAGGGATTTGTCTCCTTTATAGACAGTGGTACTCTGTTCTGAAGGAGAGTGTTTGAGGTGTCTAGGATGAGGGGAGTGAGGTGGGCACAGAGGACCTGCACATTTGAAAAGGAGACTCTGTGATTTGGGTAGATGATTCTTTTAGTTACTTTTAAATTGATGTGATGAGACACTATGACCAAGGCAACATATAGAAAAATGATTTTTCGGGAACTTACAGTTTCAGAGGATGAGTCTATGAGCATATGTGGGAAGCATGGGAGCACTCAGGCAGGCTTGGTATTGGTACAGTAGCTGAGAGCTTACATCTTTTTTTTTTTGGTTTTTCGAGACAGGGTTTCTCTGTATAGCCCTGGCTGTCCTGGAACTCACTCTGTAGACCAGGCTGGCCTCGAACTCAGAAATCCACCTGTCTCTGCCTCCCGAGTGCTGGGATTAAAGGCGTGCGCCACCATGCCCGGCGGAGAGCTTACATCTTGACACAATGAACTAGAGGTAGAAAGAGCTAAGTAAGAGTGGTGTGGGTTTTTGAAGACTTAAGCACCCCTAGTAACACCTCCTTCAAAAGTCCACACCTCTTAATCCTTCCCAAACAGTTCTACCAACTGGGAACCAAACTATTGAAATATATGAGCCTGGGAGGGCATTCTCATACCAACTGCTATAAAGATGATGGACTTAAAAGTACTTATATGATCTACAAGGATGAACAGACACCAATGAGAGGGCCTTGGATTTTAGGAGATAAGGGGATGGCTGGTTTACACAACACAGATTTAGTTGGCAATAGATTAATTTAGGAGTCAGTGGTCTAGACTCCCAGAGAGTATGACATTTTTGTTTCTGTTCTGACCTTGGTTGGCATTTACTGTTAAAGTCAGGAAAAGGTGACTATATGGGGCATGGTTCTTTGAGGAAAACAAGATGTGCCTAGATGTCCTGACTGGATGGAGAGAGAAGGCCTACATTGTTGTGTCAGTGCTCTACCAGCCAAGAAACAGCCTGCAGCCAGTCCATACCGGCATCATTCCTACTTTTGCACAAGATAGGAAGGAGTTTCTATGTCTAAGTCTGGGTGAGCAGGTCCCTTAGAGCCATAGCAGAGTGTTCCTGTGTCTGTGATTGTACCAGACCAGACACTCTCATGATCTCTTCTGATCTCCATTTAAAGAGAATACCGTGTCCAAGATGGGAAAATCTTCATCCCTCTGAACATCACAGTCCAAGGTGACGTCATCGTTTCCATGTACCACTTGCGGTCAACCATCGGGAGCCGACTGCAGGCGAAGGTAAGCTTTCAGGAGGACTTGGGCTGTGAGCTCACCTGAGTTTGTAACAGGAGTATTACTGGGTCTTTTCTCTGTATCACTTTGGGCTTGATTGACAGGTGAGTTTGGAGTGAGAAAGAGCCTGACGGCTTGTTGATGTCCATCTTCTTTGTCACTGTGGGAGGGAATGGAGATTGAGGCAGGTTTAGTCCCAACGGAACTCTCTTGCATCATGACTTTCAGCAAGCCATGTTCTTGAGAATCTGAGTCTTTTTTTTTCAGTGCTGTGGTTAGGGGAACCACTATAATGTGAGTGCTTTCAAATAAGTATGAGTATAGTTAAGAATTTTTTCCCCAAGAGATGGTTCAGCAGGTAAAAGCTCTTGCCACAAACCCTCATGGCCTGAGTTCAATTTCCAGAATGCCTTCCCCAAAGGTGTTGTTACTATTAGAATTATCTTATTTTAAAAATGTTTCCTTCACCACTAAAAGAGACCTTGTACCCATCAACAGTCACTAACCATTTCCACTCCCTTCCTCATCTCCTGACTACCATGAATCTTTTTCCTGTTTCTATAGACTTGCTTATATGGAGACATATCATATAGATGGAATCATATAATATGTGGTCTCCGATGGTTGGCTTTTTTTACTCAATGTAATAGATTGGGGGTTTATTTGTGTTTTAGCAGGTAGCCATATTCCATTCCTATATATAGCTAAGCAACACTAAACTGAATGGATATACCACATTTATTAACTCTCCATGCTTAGATTATTTCTCCTCTTTGGCTGTTGGGAAAGATGTTGCAAGCAATTATATCTTAATTAATCAAATATTTGCTAAGAGCATATATCATATCTATTGCCTAGGTGTTTTGGACCAACAAAAAAGTAAGATTGTAGCCTTAGCCTTACAGAACTGACCCTAGAGGTGACAAGTCAAACATATGAATATCCACTATGCTGTATCAGAGGACAGACAGGACTCTGTCATTGCAACAGTGTTTTTAGCTAGTGGTCACCAAACAGACTGTGGAGGTGGGCCTTGAAGGATGATGAGTTTGTCGGGTTGGAGCAGGAGTCTCTGGGAAGAAAAACTACAGAAAAGCGCAGGACACTGATAAGTAAGGAAATGTCTTGCTTTCATGGAGAGAAGCTAGAAATGAACCTGAGAGGCCATTTAATATTTATATAATCTACAAATAATCAGATAAAGGGGCAATAGAAGGCGTAGACACAGTCCTCGACGTAGACTCCCTTTTCTCCTACTAATCCTGCTTCTTGCACATATTTTTAGGTGACCAACACACAGATATTCCAGCTCCAGTTTCATTCTGGGTTTATACCACTGGACACGACTATTTTAAAGTTCACCAAGTAAGTGCTGTGTGCACCTGAGGTCTTTACCAGCATGGCAGGAAAGCTCTGAAAGTCTGTAATAGCATGCTGTTGTCTCCAGAGTCCTGAGCTGCAGACTATTGACTGTGGCTCCATCACTTAGAGAGGCTACGCATGTTTGAAATCTTTCCATTGAGTATGGTTGATCTAAAGAAGAGCAAATGGATTGAGTTAACTAGAAAGGTCTAACGTTCCATGTTAGGGAACAAAGGATTATGACCGTGATCCTGTGTGTTTGTGGCTAGCTATCCCCAACAGGAATGGTATAGTTTAATTTCTGGGATGGCATAAGCAGTGACTCCTCACAAGGGCTAGCTGGCTATCGTACCAAAAGAGGTTCTGGGGAACCCAGCTGCACTGACTAGGGACCTGCTGATGCTATAATGTGGCTATAGATCTCAGGGTGTGGCTGAATCTGGGGTGGTGGGGATGGTTGCTGGAGCTAAGAAACAGGAAACTATGAAGGGGTTCAGAGGTTCAGGTTCAGAAGGTGGCTTTGGACCTGTTTCACTGTTTTGATGACCCATTTAGCCATGCCAGTGCATACTGGCCAGACGTATCAACTCTGCTTCACACAGTGCTTCTATTAATATGTTCCGTAGTAGTCCAACAATGTGAAGAGGTGCTATTCTTCTGTCTTCTCTACATGAGGAAACTGAGGCAGAGCAAAGTAGCACCTAGTTAGTACCCGACTCAACTTAGAAGTGAGTTTCAAGCAGAACTCGACAGCGTGAGCCGGGTCCTGTGTTGAGCATCCTGCTGACTGCACTGTTTGTGCTGCTGTTTTTCTTTCCGTTAGGCCTGAGCTGGATGCATGTGATGTACCAGAAAAATATCCTCAGCTGTTCCAAGTGACACTGGATATAGAAGTCCAGCCCCAAGACAAAGTGATCGACTTAACTCCACCATGGGAACACTACTGCACAAAAGATGTGAACCCCAGCATCCTCTTCTCCTCTCAGCAGGAGCATCAGGACACTCTGGCCTTAGGGGGTATGGCTCTTGGATGGCTTGGGTTTTCAGAATGATGCCTCCGGTTACACACTGTGTGGTTTTGTTTCCTGTGTTTGGTTGACCTTGGGACCTTTTGTCTTGCAGGTCAGGCTCCAGCCGATCTCCCACCAGACCATCCCAGGAATCTTGGGCAAGGAGGCTTCTTTGCCTCTCTCTGTTGGCAAGGTATGGCAGAGCCTTGACTTTAGGATGATTAGATGATAAAGCGATTAAGTTGTCTGGTATTATTAAAACTCTTCTTGAAGCAGTGTCAATGCAAGATTCCCTTTCTCCCTTATTTCAAACTCTTCCCTTCATGTTTTTCAAATTGGCATCTTGCCTGCTTTCCAGGCCACGAATGCTCAGACTGACCAGAAAGCCAATGTCGGCTATGTCCTACCTTCCTCATTTGCAGTATTTCTAAGCCATATCTTTCAAGACTGATGAAGTATGTGACATATGCTAAGATCCCTCTTTAGGCTGGTGACAATTCAGAAAGGCAAAACAAAGCATTGCTGCCTATAAGCAGATATTCTAAAGACCGAGTTGGGCATTGTCTCAAGGACTGTAGCTCCAAGCATGGTGAAGGAAGTCACCATGGCCTGTATCTCTGCTAGTTGCTTTAGCAACCATTAGCCCACACAGGGCTCTGCCACTGTGCTATTTTCTCCCACACCTGGAGGCATTTCCAGATTTCTTCTTAACTTAGCACTTTACATTATGATCTTGAGGAGACAGCCACTGGCACCCTAGTTAATGTACCCTGGCCACGATTGATTTGCAGTCTGCAGGCAATAGCTACAAAGTGTGGTATAGAATGGAATATTCAAACTTTATAAGAGGAAGGGTTAGGGATTCAGCCTCAGAGATGTCCTCAGTAACATTCTCTTTCTTCCCCTGATGTGTGTTTCTAACATAACACTCCTAGATGTTTTCAATGTTAGGTTAAAAAGTATTCATATGATTCCTTTGGATCCAAAGGTTTGTTTACAAAATCTTCTTCTGAAAAATGGAACAGACTAGGAAGCCCAGGCAGATGTGGCTTGTAGATAGATTGTTGGTCTCTTTCTTGGTCCTTACCTTGCTCCTTTCTCACAGTAATGGTTTCTAATAAATCATTACCTATCCCTTTTCACGGCCATGTTAATATGTAGACATAATTTCTGTATGGGCCTGGAGAGCTGGCTTAGTGGTTAAGAGCATGTGATGCTCTTACAGAGGACTGTCTGTAATGCCAATTGCAGGGAATCTAATGTCCTCTTCTGGCCCTTAGAGGCACCAAGCACACACACATGGTGTCCAGGCATACCCAATACAGGCACTCATGCAAACACATGAGACAAAATCTTTTTAAAAAGCAAGAATCTCTGTAGATGAACTTTGGTTTTTGTTTTGTTTTATTTTGTTTTTTTCTTCTGAGACAGGGTTTCTCTGTATAACCCTGGCTGTCCTGGAACTCACTTTGTAGACCAGGCTGGCCTCGAACTCAGAAATCCTCCTACCTCTGACCTCGAGCTGGGATTTAACCCAAATGTAGTCACTTATCTGCCTGTGGTTTTTACATTTTTGCAAAGGTATGTAAAATATATTACTTAATATCTCCAGTAGCCTATTTTCTCTTTCTGCAACAATGTAAACATAACAAAACTCACATGACCCAGCAGTCAGTCATATAATCGGTTATTTACACATTGGTCTTTTTTAGATCAGAAATCAGAGAAGTCACGCTGTGAGGAGGACCACGCTGCCCTGGTGAATCAGGAAAGTGAGCAGTCAGATGATGAACTACTGACCCTCTCCAGCCCCCATGGCAATGCAGAGGGTGACAAGCCTCATGGAGCCAAGAAGCCAGGCAAAAAGCAGCAGGAGCCAGCTGCGCCTCCTCCCCCAGAGGAAGTGGACCTTCTGGGCCTGGAAGGGTCTGATGTGAGCACGAACTTCTCTTCCCTGGCAGCTCCTCCCAGCAATTCTGAGCTGCTGAGTGACCTGTTTGGGGGTGTAGGTGCCACAGGTCCTGCTCAGGCAGGACAGGCTGGGGTAGAAGATGCGTTTCACCCTAGTGGACCTGCGTCTGCGCAGTCCACACCGCGCCGCACCGCCGCCTCTGCCTCTGCATCGCCAACCCTAAGAGTGGGAGAAGGTAATCTTCTGATTTTTCTGCTATCTTCCATTGTAGGAATAACTTTGGGGCCAAACAAGTAAAACTCAAATGCTTTAATAGGCTGAACTTTTCTAGTTTTTCTAGACGGTTTCTTGGAAAAACATAAAAGAAATACAAACATTATCCATTTTGGTAGAAAGATATGGGGATATATTTAAGATCAATACTCTCTTTTATTTACCCTTTTGAATATTTTATACATGAATACTATATTTACATCATTTCCCCCTTGTCTCCTCCCTCCTCCAACTCCTTCCATGTCCCCCTCACTCATCTATGAAGTTCATAGTCTCTTCTTTCTCATTATTGTTACATCTGTCTCTTCTTTCTCATTATTGTTACATCTGTCTCTTCTTTCTCATTATTGTTACATCTGTCTCAAGCTCCTGAATTCCTGTAGTGTTGCTCATATGCATTTAGGGCTGACTACTTAGGATTGCATAACCTATCTGGGACTTGTCCACGGAGGAAAAGTCAGTTATTCTGTTGATCCACTGCTCTTCATCTAGGGGTGGGGCTTTGGGAACTTTGTCTGTGTTGGCATGCCCCCTGGTGCTGTCACTGAGCAGGTCTTGTTTAGCCAGTCCTATCACTGAGATGTCACGGGTGCAGCTTTCCTGTTACCTTCAGAAGTCACTCTCTTGAAGCAGGCATCCTGATCCTCTGGCTAAACTCCTTACTCTTCATTTCCTCTTCTTGGGACTTAAGCCTTGAGTCAACTTTAGTTACTTCTGTTTGAAGATGGAGATGGATGAGCTATTATTTACTACAGCAGCTGATATTTATGTGGTACCCACCACTTGCCAGATATGGAATACATGATTAAATATGCATCGCTTCTTTTAAAATCCAGTAGACAGATGCTACTGTTATCTCCACTTCCGAGTTGAGGAAATGAAAGCGTAGAGTTTAATTAGCAGCATTTGTTCAAACAGCTGGGCATAGATGGGGCCAGGGTCCAAACTTGACATGTGGACTCAGAGCTTTCCCCCAGACCTCCTGAAATACTTTCTTTGAATTCTAGGTTTCTAGATATACCCTGGCTATACAGTGAAGTGTTTGAATACACCAGGATATGCTTGAGGGGCTCAGACCAGCAGCATGTCTGCGGAGAGAAGTGTGGCTGGTCTTTGTAGGGCGTTTGAACCATATATACTTAGCTAGGTTCACTTGACACACCACTACAGACATGACTCTTCTTTTTCCTGGCCAGCCACAGCATTAACGCTTGCAAGGTGATCTGGCTGGGTACCAGAGATTCACTGCAACTTCTGAATAACCAGCACAAAGCAGCTCTGTGACTGTCACTGTTAACCAAGATGCTGCTGCATTAGAAATCGTAAAGAGATGACTCTCAACCACCTAGGCTGTTAGGATGCTGGAGGAACCTTTTCCCATGCTAATCCTTCACTTTCGCTGGAGGCTCAGGGGCTGGTCTTGGCTTTTGAAGTTCTGCAGGCTGCCTCTTTTGTGAGAAGGGGAATCAGAATCACAGGGTTTGAGCTGGTGGTGGCTAGATGTATACCCGGGAGCCTGCATCCCACACTGTGGCTCTTTCTTCTGTGCTTTGCTTTCTTCCATCCAGTTCTGATTCATCAGGATGAGTAAGAAGGTTTTTCAGGAAAACAAAATCCCAAGATTGAAGACAGCACAGTGTTCCATGGCTGAATTTTAAGACAAACCATCCTAAGGATGTTTGATAATTTAACTTGCCACATCCTATGCTGCTCGGTGCATTCATGGCACCTTCGACATTAGTTAATTCTGTCTGTGACATCATAGATATGATGACGAGCATTCCCAGTTGTTAGTGGCAGTCCTAGATGTATGGCTCCAGTGTCCTGTCCCTCCAAAAAGAATCAGAAAGGATGCCAAGTCTAGAATTAATGACCTGCATTTGAATCACCCCAGACTAACACTTAACTAGCTGGGGAGCCTTGTTAAGAACTTAATTTGGCCTGGTGTGGTAGCTCATGCCTTTAATCCCAGCAATTGGGAGGCAGAGGCGGGTGGGGTTCTGTGATTTTTCAGGCCAGCCTGGTCTATATAGGGAGTTCTAGGCCAGGCAGGGCTACGTAGTGACACCCTGTCTCACTACCAACACAACAACAAAAATCATCTTAATTTTCTTAGTTAGGGATTACACTTATGGGCATTATGGTAAAGACTAACTCTTGAGTTTTCATCCATACTATTTATACTTCACTTTTGGCTATTAGGGAATTTCTTAAACAAGGTGCTATTAAAAGTGCTCTAGTAATCTAAGAAGTCTTTAGTGTTTTCTCCATTGATTAGCTTCAACCTAGAAACAAGTGGGTTTACCAGTTGTCCTCTTACAGCTACCCTGCAAACCCCAGTGTTCTGTGTCAGAGAGGATGAGGTCTCATGACTACTAAATGGGGTCAAGGATGTGCATCCTGGACTGCATGGCTGGAAACAGTATAGATATCATTGCTACTGCAACTCCGCCAAGTGTTAGGAGAGCATTGTGAATAGGAGAGCTATGGTGTGCTGACACCATAGCTGTAAACTTGTGAGCCACATGCCTCAACACGTCGTGACAGTGGGAAGTGTCTGTTCTCTGGTTTGGCTCTCAGGCTCTATTTCTAGAATGGGTCAGCCCCACTCCAGGATGCAAGCAGTCATCAGCTTGGTACCTACAGATTTGGAAGTGATATCTCACTTTAGGTAGTTCAAGGAGATTTTTTGTTCCTTGCTCCACAGTGAGAAATCAGGGCAGTTGTCTCCATGCAGCTTGGTGATTGGTGTCACACTTTGTGACTAGGGCCTGTGGGGGTTATCTGGAGTTTTGAGCTGGAAAATTTGATTATGAGTCTAGCCTAAAGTGTTTCCTGGAGTTGAACAAAAGATAATTTCTGAACCTCAGTTTCTCTAGGAATGAGTGAAGGTAATGGCACTTCTGTTTGTCAGGGAGGTCTAAATTTGCAAACATATGTTTTTCTGGTGGTCTTAGGTGACTCCTATGAAAGGGCCCCAAAGAGGCCAGGACCCACAGGTTGAGGACTGCTGCTGTAGCTCCAAGAAGCTGAGTCAGAAACGTTTGTTTCCCATGGACTCAAAAAAGGCTGAGAGCTTGGTTTTACTCACTCTTCAGGTTTTACTCTGCCTTTAGCTTTCAAGTGAGCTGAAGGTCACTTCATACAACATCAAAGCAAGGCCTACTTAGTGGGGTTGTCTTTTTCTTTTGAGATGGGTCTTATATAACTCAAGCCAGCTTGAACTCATTGTGTAGCCCAAGATGACCTTAAACTTCCAATATCTTTCCATTTACACCTCCTAAATGCTGTGATTATAGGCATGTGCCACCATGCCTAGTCCTATATGATGCTGGGAATCAAACCCAAGGCTTCATGTCTGATAGGCAAATACTCTACCAATTGAGCTACATCCCTAGTCCCATGAGGGGGTTTTCTATCATTTTTCTTTATAGTAGTGTCCCCTGTCTGGTATTTTCCCATTAATTCCTTTTACCTGAACACTCATTAGTCACTGAATCCCTGTAGCCTATACACAGTTTGCATAACTCATGTATTCATCTGTGTTGACCTTATTTTCTTGGACACTCTGTGACTATGATTTACTGGTTTTATATTACTAATATTTTCAAAAGCTGGCTTGAAGAGATAGCTCATTGAGTAAAAAAGCTTGCCATACAAGTTTTAGAAGCCGAGTCTCAATTCCCAGAACACACATAAAAGCTGGATATTTAAGGTGAATACCTGTAATCCCAGGACTTCTCCAAGGAGATGGGAAGTAGAGGAAGATGAGCCAGGAGTTCCAGGCCAGTTAGCCTGATGTATGCAGCAGAAAAATGACACGGTCTCAAACAAGGCAGAAGATGAGAACAGATGTCTGTGCTCTGTGGTGTGATGTATACACACACACACACACACACACACACACACACACGCATGCACACACACATGCACACACACACACACACTGTAGTGACACACACACTACACATACCTACACATACATACATTACACACACACTAACACACGCTACATATACATACACTACACACACACACTAACACACTATACACACCATACACACATAATACACATATACACACACACACCATATACACTAACACACATACTGCACATACCTATACCACACGTATACATTAACACACTACACACACTAATACACACACTACACATATATACACTACACACACACATTAACATACTACACACACCATACACACACACAAACAAACACACATAATACATACACACAGACAGGATTTATAGAAAGCTAATTGGATCCTCATTTAGAGTTAAAGCTTTTCTACTAAATAAATCCAGACTCTTTCATCTACAGAGGTGGGGCAACTCCTGTTGTGTGGGACCCACTGTTAGTTTCAGAGGGTGTTGTGAGGCTAGGAAGGGCTTGGGAAGACAGGAGACAAGCATCATCCTCATATTTCTAGTGTTTGACTAAGTAATGGTGGCAGCTTTTCAATATTATAACAATTAACTGACAAGATAAAGAAATGCATTTTCCCTTTGTTTTCTAGGTGCCACCTTTGACCCTTTTGGAGCCCCTGCTAAGCCACCAGGTCAGGATTTGTTGGGCTCCTTTCTGAACACATCCAGTGCTTCTAGTGACCCCTTTCTGCAGCCTACGAGAAGCCCTTCCCCTACAGTGCATGGTAAGAAAGTGTTTTCTATTCTAATCGGTGGAATAGTGGAGTGGTTGTCCACAAGACAACCCTGAGTGCTGTGTGTGTGTGTGTGTGTGTGTAAGCGTGTGTGCGCTTGTCTATTGTGGTAGTTGCTAGCCGTGCATGGCGGCAGAGTAGTCAAGATGGGTTAGTCTGATTTGAAATGTGTTCACGTATAAGGCAAACACCAGATTCCAAAGTTTCCTGTGCAATGAAAGAATGAAAGGTATCTTAATACTTTTATAACAGTCATTCGCTAGAATAATACATGTATTATCTGCTCAATAAATTAACATCGTATCTGACTGATTTACAAGTGGCCTGTGTAGACCTCGTTTACTGTACCATCCTCAGGCCTGGGATCTCATTTCCAGTTTCCCTCCTTACTATCTTTTATTATTCTTTTCAGCAATTCAGGTCTTTCTTGCTCTCTTTCTTCATTTTGCATCCTGATGGATATTAGACTTAACATCAGAATGGAAAGGAAGCCAGAGAGCAAATGTTAATAAAGCTGTCAACTTTTGGAACTTCTTCTTGAGTGACTGCTGAGCTGGAGCAGGGCAGAGTAGAAAGGAAAGAACCATTGTCACTAATAGTGGTGTAATGGTGTGTGCTTTTAAATGAATGAGCTGACGGGAAGGTACATAGATGGGATAGATACAACAGATGACTATGAAGCCTTAGGAGTCTGGTCCTGGTGCCTTAGGTCCTTTGTTTGGGTGGAATGTGGTTGTTTACCTGTGTGTGGTATATGTACATGTGATGTTTATGGGTGGTGTGTGGTATGTATGTGGTGTGTGCATGTGTGGTGTGTGTAAATGGGATGTGTGTGGTTTGTATGTGTGGTGTGTGCATGTCTGTTGTGTGTATGTGGGATGTGCTTTCTGCGTGTGTGTGTATATGTGGGGTATATATATGTGGTGTGTATGTGTGTGTGTGTGTTTTCAATCCTACTTGTAATGCTGGCTTAGTGACTGAATTCTACTGAATTTTATGGGCAACATCCTAGGGCAAGATTCTCTCCTCCAGCAGCACGTTTCATTTCAGCTCTGCTTGGAACTTTGTGAGGGGTCAGAGTGTGCTCTCTTGAAGGTCTAACGGGTTTCCTTTTGAGTGACCATAGACACATATCTGCCACCAGCATAGTGGGTGATGCATAGTTTTTGGCTAATTAGTGTTCTGAGTGGCTCATCACTCTCAATCCATGCTGCAGTCAAGGAGAAAACAGGTCCCCAGTTCTGAGAGGTTTGTGCCTTGGTGCCCTTGTCTGTGCCGAGCTAAGCCATGTTGAGCTTAAGGATATTTCCTTCTTTTTGCATGGCCCAGAATCTTAAGTATATAAGTGGGGTACACAAAGATGAATGAGATAGTTCTTCCATTCAAGGGACTCCGAATTTAATGAAGACAGGCACACACACAATTATAATTCCAAGTCAGTGGATACAGAGGTACATAAAGGTGAGCCAAGGAATGAACAGCAAAAGCCCCTGGCTTCTGCCAAGTTCTTGTGAGCATGCACAGATGAGAACAGCAAATATCCCTGTTGCAGAGTGGAGTAAAAGCCCTGGCAGCAGAATGGATCCATTAGCTACGTAAAAGCTGTGCAGAGCCATGCAGGCTCAATTGTCCTGTGCAAGCTCAGAAGAGTGAGTTCTGAGCTGCCTTGTTCTCACCCATCTTTTCTCCATTTGCAGCTTCTAGTACTCCTGCTGTGAACATCCAGCCCGACATTGCTGGAGGTTGGGACTGGCACACCAAACCAGGTAAAAAGCAGTGGGTTATTTTTGTATGCACGTGACCAGTGGTAAATGCATGGTCCTTCAGCCAAGATGAGGTGGATACTTGGAATATTATAGTACACTGTGTAGTTTGATCATTCCCAAAGATCTGCATACCAATGTGCTTGGTGACATGAAGCATGTGTGTGTGTGTGTGTGTGTGTGTGTGTGTGCTGTTTAACTTTCCAAGACTCATCTGCTTGTATATCTAACTCAACAATACAATTAGATGAATCTGAACTGGTTCTACCACTCAGATTCTCTTTATGTTTTTGTTTTTTTGTTTTTATGTTGTTGTTTTTGGATAAGTCTCAGCTTCAGTTTTCTCATCTGAGAAATGGGGGGAACGATGTTTATTTATGCTATACAGCCAAGTAAGTGTAAGTAAAGGACCCTCCCTCATTGCTCATGACTAAAGCTCCACGCCCACCAATAGCTCCCATGGTTTCTTTCCCCAGCCCCAGATAACCAGCAGCCCACTTTCAGTAGAAAAGTGGATAGGTTTCCTACTAAGTAGAATGTCACAGCATTTGTGTTTTTGTGAGTGCCTTATGTCATTTTATAAAATGTCCCAAGGTTTATCCATATTGTAGTCCATAGGACTATTTCTTCCTTTTTTAAGGCTAACTCATATTTCACTGTTCATATAATACCACATTTTTTTTCTTTCCTGTCGTTTTCAGTGGCCAGGGCTAACGCAGTGACTATGGTCCTTATTTTAATGACTACCTTGGATGTATCCCCAGGAATATGGGTGCTGAACCATGGTCTTTTAAATCTGTGGAGATGTTGCATACTACTTCCCACAGTAACTGTGCCCTGCTTCATTCCTGTCCACAGTGGACAAGGATTCTAATTCCTTCCCATTTTTACAAACACTTCTGATTTTTTTTTAACAAATGCCAATCTTGACATGTATAAGGTAATATCTCATTGTTTACATGATTGGCATTTCCTTTAATAACTAGTGACTGTGGTGATTTGAATAAGAATGCACATAGACATGAATAGTTGGTCCCAGTTGGTGGAACTGTTTGAGAAGGGGAAGGCGTGTCCCTGAGAGTTTTAAAGTTAAAAATGGTGTAGTTCAAAGATGATAAGCACGACCCATCCAGGGTGGCAGGGGTGGGGGGCGTTGAGATACAGCCTGAATCCAGATCTCTGAAGAGAGAGAGAGCTGGTACAGGAGAGGTAAACACGGGCAATGGCAGGCATGGACCGCGAAGATCTCATACCTGACCCGTGTGTTATTCTTACTTCAGGTCACCACTCTCCTAAATCGCAGTAAGAGTATCCAGAGACTTCTCACACTCTTTCTGACTCCATCCCAATTTGCCTTAGAGGCAGCTGAGCGGGTTCTCTGGAACTCTTGACTTTGAGCATCCAATTCAGGGTACGAACTCATCTTCAGTGATCTCTGTTCCTTTTCAGGAGGTTTTGGAATGGGAAGCAAGTCTGCTGCCACCAGCCCGACAGGCTCATCACATGGCACCCCCACCCATCAGAGCAAGCCCCAGACTCTGGATCCCTTCGCTGACCTGGGGACACTAGGTATAGATACACTTATCAGGTTTAGCTGTGAATAATACTTGATGCTAATGTCAACTGTGGCAGGGACAAAGGCACAGCTCTACACTGTTCCTATAGCAATGTAAGACTTCCCTTAATCTTTTCTGGGACCTTAGGTAAAACTGGATCCTTGACCTCAATTCAAAGCAAAGTTAGAGTTTAAGCCCTAGTGCTAAGAGGAAGAGAGGTACTGGGGAAGAAATTAAGACAGGTTTGAGTGCATAGGTGTGGGCTTCTCAAAGTAGAGTCTCATGTAAATATCTTAGTATTAGCCATAGAGACTGTTTTGCTTTCTTTTCAAGTAACATCTCAAAGAGTTGCTTTTTTGCCTCCTTTTCAGTTAATGAGGTTATAGAGTGGCTCCAGAGGTGCCTTGTATGGGATTACAGTGTTATAAAAAATAAAACAAAACATCACCACCATCACAGCAACAACAACAACAACAACCAAAACCTACTCAGAGCCACTCAGGTTACACAGGGGTTCAGATCACACACTTTTACTGTGAAGTGGGTTTCAGGTGAGATTGCAGAAAAGTGAAGGTTTACCATTGGGAAGAGAGAAAGGCTTTGCACAAATATTTATTACACCAGCATTCTTCTTTCTCAGCCAAGAACAAGCCAGTTATAAAAGCAGTAGATGGAAATAAATGATTAAGATTGGAGCAGAGGGCTGAAGCGATGGCTCAGCGGTTAAGAGCACTGACTGCTCTTCCAGAGGTCCTGAGTTCAGTTCCCAGCAACCACATGGTGGCTCACAACCATCTGTAATGGGATCTGATGCCCTCTTCTGGTGTGTCTGAAGACAGGCAGGGGCAGTGTACTCACATATATAAAATAAATAAATAAATAAATAAATAAATAAATAAATCTTAAAAAAAAAGATGGGAGCAGAAATGAGTGAAATAGAAATGGACAGATAATACAAAAAACAGAACAGTGAAGAGATGAGTTATAAATAAGATGGGCAAATCCTTCACCAACTAAAGAAGAGAAGATGCACATTAATAAAATTAAAGGGGGGAAAGGAGAAATTACAACAGGTATCTGTGAAATTCATAAAATCGCAAGAACATGCTTTAAAATTTTACATTCCTCTAAATTGGGAAGCCTAAAAGAAACGGTTGCATCTCTAGATGATTTGACCTAATTAAGTTAAATAAAAATGGAAAACAATTCAAGCAGTTCTGTAACAAGCAAGGAAATTAAGCAGTGATCTGAAAAAAAAAAACCCCCCAAAAAAAAACCCCAAAAAACCAAAACTCTAAAACTGAAAATCACCAGGCCCAGATATATTCATAGACGATTGGTTATACCAGGGCATTACAAAATTGTAGTACCAACCCTGCTCAAAGTATTCCGTAAAATTAAAAGAAAGGTATAGTGCATACTCTTTTTATATGAAGCCAGTTTTATCCTGATATTTAAACCAGATAAAGACTCCACAACAAAATTTCTCTGATAGAGTTACATAAAAACTCCCAGTAAAATACTTGGAAACTGAGCTCACACACTAATGACCACTCACCACGACCAATTTAGCTTCCTTCAGAAAACAAGGATGGTTCAACGTATGCCAATCAACAAAGGTCATACATCATAGAAACGGACTCAGGGCAGAACTCTTGACAAAAAGCAAACATCGGTCAACGATAGCCTTTGAAAAGCTCAGAATGGAGGGAACATATCTTAATATAGTAAAAGCAGTGTGTGGCCAACCTATAGCCAGAGCTAAATGAAGCAAAACTCAAAGCATTTCTCCTAAGATCAAAAATAAGACGAAGATGTCCGCTTTCTCCACTCTTATTTAATGTAGTGCTTGAAGTCTTAGCCAGAGCGATAAGACAGGAGACTTAATTAAAATGGATGTAAATAGAGAGGAAGAAGCCAAAAAGCACCTTGATGCGTTGGTCCATGGTTCTATACACGAGAGACCAGAAGGATCCCACCAGAAGACTCTCGAAGTTGACAAACACTTTCAGCAAAATAGTAGGATAAAAAAAAAAAAAAAAACCAAAAAAACATAACATAAAAAGCCAGTATCCATCCTGAGTACTAATATTTGTGCTAAGAAAGGGAACAAATCCTGCTCACAGTAGCCTCCAAAGCAACAACAGAATATCCCAAAACCTTTGGAATAAACTAACCAAGGGAATGAAAGATCTCCAAAATGGAAACCTTAAAATATTTATGAAAGAAGCGGAGGAAGACACTCAAAGAAGGAAAGCTCCCCCGACCACGCCCATGGACCGGAAGAATTAACATGGTAAAAATCGTCATCCTATGAACAAGCAATCTACAGATTTAAGCAACCCCAATCAAAATTCACTGCCAGCACTGAAGGGATGGCTTAGCAATTAAGAGCACTCATTGCTCTTCCAGAGGACCCAGGTTAAATTCCCAGCACCCACATAACTACTCACACTTGTCTCTAACTCCAGTTCCAGGGATCAGACACCCTCACACAGACAAAAATACACCAATAAATTATGTATATACATATATACATACATACATACATACATACATACATACATACACACACACACACACACACACACACACATTCCAATGCCACTCTTTACAGAAACAGAAAAAGACCCTTAAAATCCGTATGGAGGCACAAAAGAACACAGAGAGCCAATGCAATCCTGGGCAAAATTAATATTGCTGGAGGTATCACCATACCTGATTTCAGGTTATACTGCAGAGCATTAGCAATGGAAATAGTGTATAGTATTGACACAAAGCCAGACTGTTGTTAGTGAACGTAAACACTTGAATGTAATCTATAGAGCTATAGCTACGTGTTTGGATTTTTTGTTTGTATGTTGGTTTGACAAAGATGCCAAAAATATACATTGTAGAAAAGATAGCAGTTTAAGCAAATGGTACTAAGAAAACTGGATATCTACCTGGACTAGAAGGAAAACAAATCCCTATATTTCACTTCCCATAAAAACCAACTCCAAGTGGATCAAAGACTTTCATAAAAGTCCTGAAACTCTGAAACCATTAGAGGAAAAAGTAGAGAAAAGTTCTCTGCACAATGTCTATATAGGTAAGGCCTTTCGTGAGAGGAGTGCAGTTGCTTAGGGAATATTGCCCAACATTAACAAATGGAACCTTATGAGATTAAATATCTTCTGTATAGCAAAGGGAAAGTTAATTAAAAGAAGATACAGCCTACAGAATAGGAGAAAATTCTTTGCTGCTTTACTTCAGAGTATCAATGTCTAGAATATACAATGAACTAAAAAAAAAAACTAAACTAAACTAAAAATTAAACTCAAATTGGGTGGTGGTGACACATGCCTTTAATCCCAGCACTTGGGAGGAAGAGACAGTCGGATCTCCTAATTCAAGACCAGCCTGGTCTAAAGAGTGAGTTCCAGGACAGCCAGGGCTATGTAGAGAAACCTTGTTTCAAAAATCAATCAATCAATCATCTCAGTAAATGACTTGATAAAATGAACAATTTTCAAAAGATAAAGTAAAAATACCCCCAAAATGATATGGAAACACATTCAACCTCATTAGGCATCAAAAGAATTAAAAATTGCATACATTCCATCTTACCCTAGTCAGAATAAATGTCATTAAGAAAACAAAAACAAATGCTAGTGCTGATTCGGACAAAAGGGAATCCTTATGCATTGCTGGTGGGAAGACAAGCTAGTCACTGTGGAAGTTATTTTAAGCAGTTTCTACAAAAAAACCTAACCAACCAACCAAAAAACTGTATCTTCCATATCAGCTTGCCTCACTATATTAATAATGTGACATTATACTGCAAGTATCTCTCTCTCTCTCCCTTCCTCCCTTCCCCTCCCTCCCTCCCTCCTTCCCTCCTTCCTTCCCTCCCTCCCTCCCTCTCTCCTTCCTTCCCTCCCTCCCTCCTTCCTTCCCTCACTCCTTTATCCCTTTCTCCCTCCTTCCATCCCTCCCCCTCTCTCTTTTCCTCTTTTTTCTTTATTACCCATCTATCTATCTACCCATCCGTCCGTCCATCCATCCATCCATCCATCCATCCATCCGTCAGTCCATCTGTCAGTCCATCTGTCTGTCTTTATCCATTTATTTTCTGTTTATCTATCTGTCATTTATGTCACTTATCTCAGGATAGACAGACTGCCTTCTTTTTGGTTCAGTTGATTATCAACAACTTCTGACATTATTTATTCTGCTGTTCTTCCAGTCATTGGTCTGTTTTATGAATTCTCCTTTGCCTTTTATGTCTTTTTTACTCAAGTCTATCAAGTGAAAGGAAGAGGCATCCTTTCTCTACCCATATCCTAACCACAGAAGCCACTCTGGTCAGCTCTCCTATCCCTGGACCCTGGCTTATTTGATTTCAGATTGAAGGTGGACAGTGGGATGGTCAGGCATTTCCCAAGCTTCTTATACTCCAGGTCTAGGTGTCTTCTTTTTGTAAGGTGTCTGTAGTCATTTTTATGGGGGATAAAATTTAGAAGCCAAGATCTGTGTACTAAGTATGATTATTGGAGTGTTATTTCTCTCCCTTCTAGGAAACAGAGGGTTTGTGTGTGTGTGTGTGTGCGTGCGTCTGCATGCATGTATGTGAGTGTGTGTCTGTGTGTATTGGTGTGTGTCTATGCATGCATGTATGTGTGTGTGTACTGTTAATCTGCCTCCCAGTTTCTTTCTTGCCTTCTACTCCACATGTGAATCTTACATTTCCTCACATTGCAGTTATAATCAGACAGCATCAATAGTTTCAGAGTAGCTAAACCTGTATCACCACAAACAAGGAACCTGAACGTGCAGTTTGGAAATGCAGTAATTCTCGCAGCCTCCTTCTCAGAACCTGGCTTCTTACACTTCTCTACTTTTTAAGGTATACAGCTTAGAAATTTTAAGTGATTTTTCCCACGAAGGCCACAGAACAAACAGATTCATCAGTGGCAGATATAAGCCAAAATTTCCACTCATTAGACAATACAGTAGTAACTCAGAAAAAACAATAGACAGAGGCCTCCTTAAGATCGTCTGATTGAACCAGTTCAACATCAACGCTTGACTACTCCTTGGATAATCAGAAGTTAACTGGCCTAGGGGTGGCTTTGGTGGGGATGGAGCTTAATGAGTTCCAGGCAATCTCTTATGCTTCCCTTGAGGAGGGGCTTGAAGGGATATTTGGTCAAATGAGAGCGGTAGGCAGCACATGTTGGTGTTGCCTCTATTTCCAAGCATTCTCAGGTCAGGAGGATCACCAGTGTGAGGCCAGCCTGGCATACATAAGGAGTTTTAGACCATGGGTTGCATAGTAAGACCTTGCCTCAAAAACAGGGGTTGGTGATGGAAAATGACAGGGGCAGCAATAGGCTTGAGTGCCAGCCTGACCAAATACTCATTGAGGTTTTTATTGTTGTTGTGTGGGTTTTTTTTTTTTTTTAAGATTTATTTATAAGTACACTGTAGCTGTTTTCAGACACCCCAGAAGAGGGCATCAGATCTCATTATAGATAGTTGTGAGCCACCATGTGGTTGCTGGGATTTGAACTCAGGACCTTCGGAAGAGCAGTGAGTGCTCTTAACTGCTGAACCATCTCTCTAGCCCCTGCTCACTGAGTTTTTACAATGTGTCAAACATGTGGTTAATGTTGTTTTGTGGTGTGTAGTGTACCTGCGTTTGTTTAATTCAGGGGCTGTGAAACACTTCCTGCAATGGTTATGTGTTTATACTATACTCTGATAAAGGCATAGTCATTTTGTAGATAAGAACATTGAAGCTCACAGAAATTAAAAAAATCATTTAGCTTTAGAAAAGCAAGATGCCTTGTTTGTGTAGAATCCATGTGCCCACCCTGGCACATGGCAGGCATTTCAGCACCTGCGGGAGAATGGCTTGGGACCCATGCCTAAGAGAGCAAATGTTACATGAGAGATAGCACTGAACTCAAACAGGTTGATTCCAGATGCTATAATACAGCATCCATGTGTGAAAGGGAAGAGGGCTCTCAGGGTCTAAATGAAAGGACATAGCTATAGAAGAAAGTCATAGGAAGGGGTGCCTTTTAGTAGCAGCTCAGAACTTTGGTAGGAACTTGAGACTCTGGCTGTAGCGGTGCAGAGATAAGATGCTCGTGGTCAGGGCATCTCCGTTAACCAACTGTGTGATCACAATATTCTTGTGACCCTTTGCTTTGATTGACCTAGTGATACTATTTACTTACACTTATCACACTGTGAAGAGCTATAGAACTGTTAGTTGTTTTATCATCATCATCATCATCATCATTATTTTGGCTCTTTGAAGGGTCTTTGGAGATCACCGTGTTTCAGCTTCTCAATTTGCCTCCCCAATACTATCCCTCCTGCAATTCAATGCTGCAGTGTAAAACTGAAACATATTTGTGAAATTTAGAAACAGCTATAATGCTCTTGGATCCTAACCAGGCTTTTTCTTATAGCAAATGATAATTAATTCTAATAGCTGACATTTAAGTAGAACCTTAATGAGGTCACTTGTTTTATCCCAATACTTACCACTTGGTAGTTTTGACTCTAGTAAAGAAATTAAACTTGCTTAGGAGGGGGCAGTCTGGTCAGGGTATCACAGTATGGTCTTTTGGCTTAGACTCAAAAGTCTAGATTAAAGTATTTTGCCATAGGCTGGCTGTGTGATATAGGGGGAAAAAACCCACTAAAGTACTCTCAATTGCTCTTGGTTCATTGAAGAAAAAAATAGGGCAAGGGGACTACCTGAATTATCAGTGGGCTGACTGAGGAAATGACAGGCAGATATGCCTGTGATTTCTCTACCTGTTAGGAAGGTTAACTCTGTTACCACCCAAAGCAGTTTCCCCTAAAATCATCGCAAGCAATGTCTTGTGACCCAAGTTTGAAGCCACACTCAATAGCCTTACTGCCTCTCTCCCTTCTCCTTCATAGGCAGCTCTTCATTTGCCAGCAAACCTACCACCCCAACTGGATTGGGTGGAGGATTTCCACCTCTCAGCTCACCACAGAAAGCATCCCCACAGCCAATGGGTGGAGGGTGGCAGCAGCCAGCCGGCTACAACTGGCAGCAGGCACAGTCTAAGCCACAGTCCGGTATGCCTCACTCCTCCCCTCAGAACCGACCCAATTACAATGTGAGCTTCTCGGCTATGCCTGCAGGACAGAGCGAACGTGGAAAAGGATCTACTAACTTGGGTAAGGATGAGGACATGAGTCTGGTACAGGGTGACCTGCCTGTATTGTCATACTGCTGGGGATGTTATGTCTGAAAGACGCCATCTTAGAGTTTAAGGGACATCAGGCAATCCATACCCCAAGTACTGTGTGGAGCACCTGGGCCTCTGCCTCTGCCTCTGCCTCTGCCTCTGCCACTGCCTCCCGAGAGCTGGGATTAAAGGTGTGCACTAACATTTCCCAGCAAAACTTTTTTTAAAACCCATATTTTTAAAGGTTTATTTTATTTAATGTATCTGGATATTTGCTTGTGTGTATGTAGACACACCATGTACATGCCTGGTGACCAAGGAAATCAGAAAAGGGTTTCAGATCCCCTAGAACTGGAGTCATAGATGGTTATGAGCCATCGTGTAGGTGCTGGGAATGGGTCTCAGCTCCTCTGTAACAGCAGCAAATGCTTTAACCACTGAGCTGTCTCTCCATCCCTGCTAGATTAGATTCTTGGCATGAAGATAAAAATAATATGTGTTAAAATTGAACTCATCAGATAGTGTCAGATACACTTGACCCTTCAGTTGGCTTGATGATTCTCTTTGAGGAACATGGACAAAGGGGATTCTCTTGCACAGTGGTGAACATGGATTGAGCACTTACTACATGCAGGCATATTGTAGACATGTTCATGTATTATTTTATAGCATCTTCAAAACCAAAGCTCTATTATAGATGAATAATCTGTGAAGTAGATCTAAAAAGTAATCTCTCAGGTTTTTTGAGACTTGTGACAGAGCCTGGATGTGAATTCCAGTCATTTGGCACCAGAACATCTGACTTTCGGTGTCACCCCAGCTGAGCATGATATCAGTGTTTGTTCACAGCCCCGCTGTGACAGAAATGCATGTGCTGGAGATGTGTGACGTCATGTTTATTCTTCAGTTCTTGGGGGCACTCACTGGACAATTCTGTGGAGCCATGTGGCATCTCATTCATTATTGTTTTGAGAAGATAGTGGGTGAATGTCTCCTGGGAGCACTTAATTTTGGTGTGCACATATGTGATGTGGCTTCTTAAGAACAGAGACGGCAAACCATTCCTAACCAGGAAAAACAAAACAAAACAAAACAAAACAAAACAAAAAAACAGAAAAACACCTTGGGTTGATTACTGCCAACTGTGTGGGCTGCTGTGGTTTTGTTCTGTTTTGTTTTCAAATGAACACTGAGATAACCAATCGTGCTTTTAGCTCATTCACGTGACAACACTGTGCTGTTAACATCACCCTCATCCTCTGGATGAAGAAGCAGAGGTACAGATGCCTGCAACATCCCTGTGACCATAGCTGGATTTTAGACACACAGAGTTTGTTTCCAGGATCGACCTCTTCAAAAAAATACAGAGAGATTTAGTCTGAAGCCAGACTTACAGGGAGAAGGCACTAGGATCCACCGAACCCATCAACTGGGTATAGACAGGAGAGTGGTACCAGAGAGGTGTTCTAGGTGTTCTAGGTGATCTATTCTTCCATTTTCCTCATCTGTTACACGGAGCCTTTAATGTTCCTCACAAGACAACTACGAAGGGAGCAGATGTATGGAAAATCTACACTCCTGTACTCCTGTGAAGTGGCAGCTTGACATTTTGTTTAAGAATAAAAGTTGTGATGGTTTCCAAATATTTCGTTGCAGAAGGGAAACAAAAGGCTGCTGACTTCGAAGATCTGCTTTCTAGTCAAGGCTTCAATGCACACAAAGACAAAAAGGGGCCTCGAACAATAGCTGAGATGAGAAAGGAGGAGATGGCTAAGGAAATGGATCCTGAAAAACTAAAGGTGAGTGACCATCCTATAGGACAAAGCCATGTGACAAGTCATTGTGCCCAACCACCTCTCTATTCATTACCTTTGTGTTGGTCATTAGGGACTGAATACTTGATAGATACAACTTGAGGAAGGAAAGATTTATTCTGACCCGTGGTCTCAGAAGATTTCAGTTTTGGTGTGATAGGAAAGACATGGCCATGCATGCATGCTGCATGGCTTTTCACTTGGAAACAGACAGGAAACACAGAGAAGGGTGGGCAGGTAGAACCTTCAAAGCTCCACTCCTAGGGAGCTACTTCTACTAGCTAAGCCCCATATGGGTTCCACAATCTCCCAAACACCATCCACTGGTGAACAGGGGCTCAAAACATGAGCTGGTGGAAAAGAATTTAAATCATAACACCTTCTCAGGGTCCTTACCTCCGATAATGCCATTCACCACCATGAGGGTAAAAAGTCAACACTGATTCTAGGGTAGGACACAGATCCTATCAACTATGGAAGGCACTTCATACTGGCAATCACTGTGTTACAGTGGGTCTCTGAAGCTGTTGTTTGAAGATAGTTATGCTTTTCAGTAGCAAAGTAACTTTGGGAAGGCTGGTGCATGATGCTGAGTTTGCCCACCAGATGAACAATGGTATTTGACTCTGTAGTTCGGAAGAAGCCTTTAGAGTGTAAGTATCAATCATTAGAGTTTAGTGAGAACAATTCACCCTTTGTCTTTTCTGTCCACCTTGAGAACTTTCTGTTCTTGGTTGACTGAAACCGAGTTTCAGTTCTCTGTGGATCAAGAGAGAACTATTTCTGCACCCAGGCTTACCATTCTGAAGACATTAGGCATGAGGTCCACATAGGTTGAGGACAGGAAAGCTAATGATGGTGAAGCCCCTGACCTCTATTACAGACTCCTTCCACTTCTAAGTAAAGAAGGTCTATTTTTTTCTTAAAACAAAAAACGAAACGAAACAATAAAAACATCTATTTTTGATTCTAAGCCTATGTGAGAATCAGTTTTGGAAAGGGAGAATAAGGTTGTTTGTTTGTTTGGTACTTTAAAGAAAAAAGAGGGCCTGGAGAGATGACTCAGTGCTTGAGAATGCTCTTAACCTGAGTTCCTGAGGTCCTGAGTTCAATTCCCAGCAACCACATGGTGGTTCACAACCACCTATAATGTAATGTGATGCTCTCTTCTGGTATGCAGATGTACATGAAGATAGGACACTCATATACATAAAACAAACAAATAAATCTTGAAATAAAAG
Organism: Mus caroli; assembly: GCF_978045245.1. Taxonomy (NCBI): domain Eukaryota; kingdom Metazoa; phylum Chordata; class Mammalia; order Rodentia; family Muridae; genus Mus; species Mus caroli. The sequence continues at coordinate 54,092,830 of NW_028227261.1, read as the reverse complement.
AAGAAAGGGGAAAGAAAAGAAAAAGAAACTTGTCAGTCAGTGAATCCAAGTTCGTTAACTGGTAGAGGGGATAAGCTCTTCACAGGGAAGGCCCAGAGTGGACAGCTGGATGCAGATTGGCCTGAAGGCAGAGGGTGGCTCTGAAGATGAATGGCATGAGGACACAGATGAGGTACATAAAGATCAAACTGGCATACGCCTTATGGCATGACATACAGCTCTGGAGCAGTAGCTGAGAGCTTAGATCTGATCCACAAGCATGAGGTAGCAAAGGAATGACATAGGTTCCTTCAAAAAGACCTTAAAACTCACCCCACCTTCTCTAACAAAGTCACAATTCCTAACCCTTCCCAACCATTTCCACCAACTGGAGGCCAAGAACTCAAATATATGAGACTATGGGAGCCACTCTCACTCCAACGACTACAGCTTCCATTTAATCACATATTTTCTTTATAACATGGAGGTTGTTAGTTTGAACCAATGATATAAGGGATCAATTTATTTAATAAACCTTTCGAGCTCTATTCGGTGCCAGGTCTGTTTGGCTACTGAGATATAGTGATAAGAAGCAGTCCAAGAAACCGTTCCTTCCCATCAATAGCTCCAAGTATGGACAGGAAAAGGTGAACACACATACTCAATAATGAGTGACATATATGGCACGTTTATGGTAGGGCAAGCCCTATTTTTTCCCCTTTGTGGTAGGAGTCAAACCTAGGGCAGGTAGGTATACCACTGAGCTATATCCTAGCACAACGTTGGCCTACATGAAAGGAATATTTAGTTGCTGGAGCAAAGTAGATCCAGGTGTGACCTCATGAAGCTCGTGTTAGGAGTGTATAATTAGCTGTAGGAAGCCAGGGAGAAATGAGCTCAAACCACAGAGGTGAACTCTGAAGTTCATGATCAGTTTTTGAACAGTGATGCAGACTAGAAGGACGAGGGGGAAGGTGGGCATGTGTTCCAGCTAGAGGGGGCTGCTTGAGCAGTTTCCTAGCAACAGTAGAGATAAATAGTATAGATCTTCAGAGTCCTGGTAGGCAGAAAGCATTTGAGTGTCTTAACCCTTTTGGTTTTTCCTGTTTGCAGATCCTGGAGTGGATAGAAGGCAAAGAGAGAAACATCAGAGCTCTGCTTTCCACAATGCACACCGTGCTGTGGGCTGGGGAGACCAAATGGAAACCCGTGGGCATGGCGGACCTGGTGACGCCGGAGCAAGTGAAGAAGGTGTACAGGAGGGCTGTGCTAGTGGTGCACCCGGACAAGGTGGGTAGGACCTGCCCTGTCGTAGACTTGCCCCGTCCCTGTTTTTCAGTGTTCACAAGTATAGGATAAAAAGGCATGCTTTCAATTTGCCGATTGACTAAGACATTTATTTGACAAAACTTACTCTGTGGGTTACTTAAATCAAGTATTTAAACAAATAGTCACAAGGCACGAGGTTGTCGGGAAGCAGCCAAAGCATCCTTCACAAACAATGGGGCAAACATTTTATTCACTATGGAGGCTGAGCACTTCAAAGGAAAAGGCTATTGTCCCTGTGGAGGGCGGAATTGTGTCTACCCAAGAGACGCCTTAGGGTACATTTGGAAAAAAGATATTGGTGAGGAGCAATAAGATGTTTAATATGTCAGTGTGTGTTGCCATTAATGCTCATGGTTTTGAGTAAATTACAAGAGCACAGAAGAGCTCCACAGACCAGAACTTGAGCTCCCTCCTGGCCAAGTTTATTGCAGTTTGCAGCCGCACGTCAGACTGAAGTACACCACTCTGCTCTCATTGAGCCGTAGCAGACATGAGACATGATGTCATGATTGCAGTGCCTTTGGGAACAAGTGTCTGAAATCCATGTTTGATGTCCATCCCTCCACGCTCCTTATGACTAGGATAATTAATGGGAAACGTTAATTCATAAACTTTAATCAGTCAAAAGAGAAGTAAGAGCCCACAGAAACTGGCAAACTGCCCTACTAGAAGGAGTCTCAAAGACCTACACTTTATAGATTGGATAGAGGGAGTTTTGAAATACAGTCAAACAAAGACAGCCCTATCATTAACCATGAGATGCGTCTTCTGCTGCCTAACAAGCTCCCACTTTTCTTCTTATTGCTGGGCTTCTGTTATCCTCTGTGAGTTTTCAGGGTAGTGCGCAGTAATTAATCTCATGTAGATAGACTGTAAAAAGTGATGTCTTAATGAAAGAGCATTTTAATTGCCATTCACAATCTCAGTGAATTTAATATTAGTTTAATTTTGGTCTGTGGTATCTAATTGTGTTTTGTGTTTTTTTTTAGGCAACTGGGCAACCCTATGAACAATACGCAAAGATGATTTTCATGGAGCTAAATGATGCCTGGTCTGAGTTTGAAAACCAAGGCCAAAAGCCCTTGTATTAATTTGTGAGCTTTTCTATGCTGGCTGCAGTCCTGTGATAATGCTTAGTGTGTACCACAGTTCTGAGATTTTCACAGATGAACCAAAAATTCTAGTAATGTATTTCCAATACTAAACTGTTAATTTCCTCGTGAATTCACTTCTCATGATAAGGAATGTGAACGTTTGGTTTCTTGAAGTCCATAGCACCAAGAGGAACTCTAGTGAGCTGACCTTGCAGAGTCATGACATTCCAGCCTGTCCTTTGGGAAGCCGACTCAGCATTTTGCCTGGGGAAATAGGACCTCGGCCACCCAACGTGAAGGCATGACATCCATCTCACTGTCTGAGATTAAGATTTATGAGTGGACATTATGATAATGGGATTATGTAATGGTTTTAAGGAATTGATTTAGGGATTGTGTATGTGTGGGGTTTTTGTTTTGTTTTGTTTTTAAAGATATAATTTGAGCAATGGCTTTACACAAACTCCAAGAATATCACCAACCAAGTATTTTTTTAATGGAAACTTACTGAAGCCTTTAGCTTCTTCAGCGTGTGTCTTTTGGTCAAGAGCATTAACAATTATTGAAGTGATTTAACGGTGGAAGGGGTTTATGTAGAAATCGAGGAATTACCCCTATCTTTTCCTGGATGAGCTATAACCCAAGCACATGATAGCTAAAGAAATCAGGAGCCCTAAGATGCCAAATCTTGACTCCAGGTCAGGACATTGGGGTACCAGCTCCTTTTTCCTTTAAATTTGCCGTTGATTGAAGAAAAACTCTTGAACGATACCACCACCATAATTCCAAACCTATTTGAAATCCCCTTCTAATTGTTGCCACGAGGCTCAGTGCTCTTTCTTTTGCTTAGCCAAGAAAACATTCTTCATGGGTGACAGTTTGTAAAGCAGTTTGGCCCATTCACACTTTGTATAGACCTGGCATTCTGGTGACTGCAAGCCAGGGGGAAAACAGAAAAGATAACACTGAGTACTATTTAGAAGGGTTTGGTTGGGGATAGAGCTGTGGTGTGCCTTCAGATCCAATTGGATAGCTTGCCAGTTGAGGAGTCAGAGTCCCACCCACCTAGTGGATCTGGGCCCTCCCACCCCGGGATTATCTCCACTGGGTTTGCTGTTGGATGCATGTGAAAACTATGCAAGAATGAAACTTTTCCAGACTGACATCAGCTGGTTGCAGTTCAGTCCAGTGCTCAGAGCTTCCCACTTTGCAGGGAAAGCGGCTCCTCCTGCCGGGACTTCGCTAGGTCTCTGGGTGAGCACATGTGCGGCATCTATTTATCTACCCATTCCTGCATATGAGTATGTCTAACGTGCACACACACACATTCACAAAGCAGGTGGTCAAAAAGATTATCATGCTAATCTTAAAAGGTTCACATTCAATATTGTGAAAAGCTTTCGGAAGTTGTGTTTCAAAGACAATCATTTTGTTTGTTTGTTTCTGTTTTAATATTCTTGTGACAACTAAATTGAAAAAGCAGCATGTCAGAGATAATTTTGATTCTATATAGACCTCTTCTCTCTTTTTTTTAAATTATAAAAGTTTATTATTTATTTTACCTTTAACTGATAATGTGAAATTCTCAAAAATATGTTCTCTTTAAAATATACAGTTGTAAACTCTTCAAAGTAAACATAACAACCTAGGTGTTATTTATTAACGTATTATACAATGATGTCTGACCCAGTATGTGCTTGTCCTATTTAAGATTGGAATGTGAGACATGTTGCTGTGACCTGTTTTGTTTTTTTTGTTTTGTTTTGTTTTTGCCTCATTCCACATTTGTAGATATTGTGTGAACTACAGTATATAATGACAATAATTAAGAGGATATTATGTGGCTGTCACATACATTTTGAGATGATAGAACTATATTAGCTTTATATCATGTTTGCATAGATCATTAATGTTCACGGTTTAAATACCATTAAATGCTATGCGATTAGCAATGAGGAAGAACCCTCCTTAAATCTGGGAGTTTCCCACCGCTCTTTCCCCGATGCATTATGATCCTGGACGCCTGTCTATCTCAAAACTCTTTTTTTTTTTTTTTTTTTTTTTTGGTTTTTCGAGACAGGGTTTCTCTGTATAGCCCTGGCTGTCCTGGAACTCACTTTGTAGACCAGGCTGGCCTCGAACTCAGAAATCCGCCTGCCTCTGCCTCCCGAGTGCTGGGATTAAAGGCGTGCGCCACCACACCCGGCCGTGCGCCACCACACCCGGCTCAAAACTCTTAACACATGCAGACCACTAGGTTCTGTGTTCCTTTTAAATACCAGGTTGTGACAGTTTGTTGTTGGCCAGATCCACCATCTCATTCATATTTATTGTAATATATTTTTGTTTTGTAAATACATGAAACAAAACAAAATGTCATTGTTCTAAAATATTTGTAATGTATATTAAAAAGGATACAAAATACTTTTAGAAATATACCTTATTTTTGTACCTGCGGGAGTACAAGGGGCCAGAGAGATGACGCAGTGGTTAGAAGTGCACACTACTCTTGCAGAGGACCTCAGTACCCACACTGCCTGTGTCTTCAGCTGCAGAGGGCTCTGATGCCCTCTTTTGGTTTCCACAGGCACTTGCATTGACGTGCACACACCCCTCCTCTATACACATGATTAAAATAAAATAGATCTTAAACAAGCAAAGAAGCATCCCAAACCAAACAAATGAGAAATGGAGTACAATGGCAAACTTGACAGACACCCTCTAGCCCGATTTGCTTTTAAAGACTGGTAAGGGGAAAGAATATGAAAAGTGCGGAATACATTCGCACCAAAAGGTAACCTGACAAGATTCTATGTTTATACTTTCATCTCCCAGTATCACTCATGCCTTGAGGCAGACAGACAGACAGACAGACAGACAGACCCCACTGGCCATGTCTGATGAAAACTGTGTTGCAAAAGGACTCGGCATAGGAATCCTGTTCTTACTAGGATATGAATGTTTCCAGCCACATGTTTGTGTGCTGAGTCCGAGAGGCTGATTTACCGTGGAGCAGAAATGTTGGATATTTTTATGCCTGAGGACAGAGAGAACATATGCACATTTGTAGACACACCATTCCAGAGCATTTGAGGCACAGCTTTGCTTATGTGTCCAGACCAGTGGTTTTCAAGCTTCCTAACTCTGTGACCCTTTAATGCATTTCCTCGTGTTGTATTGATTCCTCCAACCATGAAATTATTTCCTTGCTACTGTGTAGCTGTAATTTTGCTACTTTTATGAGCTGTGATATAAATATCTGATATGAAATATCTGTGGGAGCCACAACCCACAGGCTGAGAACCACTGCTCTGGTGGCTCAGGTCAGTACTAGTGCTACTGGTGAGACCACACTGGGTAAGAAGTCAGCACAAAAGTTGAATTCCAGAGGATGTTATCCTAGTTCAAGACATTTTCCATGATGGAAACACCAGCTTAGAAAATGCAGGTCAAATCAAGAGTTTTTTTTAAAACTATCCTAAAAATAAGCCATAAAGTTTGTGGAATGGTGATATATGTTGGTTTGAAACTAAAAGTGTATCTATGAATACTGATTTTTTTTCCTACTTAATATCTGTTATATTGACAAATACTTTAAACTCTGAGTCGTGATTTTATCATTTGTAAAATAGATTCCTTACAGGTCTTACTAGGCACCATGTGTGTACAGTATTACCTCAGATACTAGCCAGTAACTATCACTACTGCTAATGATAAATAAGACTAGGTGCCACACTGATGGTTTTGGAGCTGGAAATACATGGAGCCCTCAGGTTCAGAAACGGCTCCAGGAATAGGAAAGTCTGCTGGGAACACCTCACCCCTTGACACTTCTACCAGTCTCCTTGGGGTGGGGTGAGATCTGGGTGTAGAAAATGGCAGATGCTGGTTTCTGTTAGTGTCATAGCACAATTCTGTTTAGGATGCACTGTGCCCTTAGAGCCTCCTCTGGGGCAGATGTGCTCCCTTGTTGTGACCTTACATGTATGGCCCTGTAAGATCTGGAGTTTGAGAAGGGTATTTTCTGTGGACTAGGGAGAGGTGATACTATTTATTTATTGTAAACTTACTAATATTTGCTATGTCAGGGCTCAGAAAATGACTACAAACTACAGATTCCAGAACCAAAATTTCTCCTACCTCCCTTCTTCCTTTCTTGTATCTCTCATTCTTTTCTAGGCAGATCATAGAGACTAGAATTCATCTTTGTCAAGGCAGGTCATCGAAACCACACCTTTTCCCCAAAGCCAGATGTAAAAACGAAACTCACTCCCAGTCTTCTCCCTTTTGCCATAAGAGTTGGTCACCTGAAGACCTCTCTCATTCTCTGTAGATCACAAGGTCTCTTTTCCCGGAAGGGTCTTGTGCCATATCTGGAAGGAGCACTGCACAGAGCAACCAAGAAGAATGAATAGACAGACCCTTTGGATTCCCCTCTTACTCCATTACTGTTAGGCCAGACTCTTTCTGGCCCATAATATTTCTGTGTGGCTGTCAATGCTTCATCAAACCTAAACTTAAGAATGCACAGTACACATAGACTTCTTGAGTCTTCTTCAGCCTGCAGGCTCCTGTGTCATTTTAAACTATGATCAAATAAATTTGCTATGATTTTTATGTTGTAACCTGCCTTTTGCTATAGTTGTATTGGCCATGAAACTTTATGAATGGTAAAGGAATGGCCCCTTTTTTGTTCCCAGAGTTAATATAATCAACCCTTGGTATATACTATAGGTGAGACACTAGTAAAGATGTATATTAATATGAAATCAATGAATTGCTTTGAACTCTCTTAAGATAAGGTTTTACTGTTGTTTCTCCTCACTGTCAACCCCTGCCTCCTCTGGGCATAAGATCTACTATGAGAAGAAAGCAACTGATTAATTGCATTAGTCTTTCAAGACTTGGTCTCAGCTTTCCTGTTCTGTGTCACTATTTGAGCTTGAGTTTTACCAACTGTCTTAGTTAGGGTTTTACTGCTGTGAACAGTCACCGTGACCAAGGCAAGTCAACTACTCCAACAAGGCCACACCTCGTAATAGGGTCACTCCCTGGGCCAAGCATATACAAACCTTACACCAACTGTAAAGTGGTGATAATAAAATCTAGTTCATAGCCTTTGATACTTGAACTCAAGGAGGAAACCCTCAGATTCATCTTAAGGACTCTACTCTAGTCATAGGCAGTCAGACAGTGGCCCAGGTCTTAAACAGTTGAGTAACATAGGAGGGATCTGGTTGGAGGGAGATGCAGGTTCCAGTGGCTTTTCTTCTTGTGGAAATGTGGAATTGGTGAGTAGGATGGTTTTTGGTGCAACATCTGGCACAGGAAAAGTCCACTTTCTCAGGTAAAGTACTCAGTGAACTGAAAGGACAGTTGTTGTTGGCAGAAAGCAGTCAGAGAGAAACAAATAGTGTGGTTGAGGATGGAAGGAGAGTGGGATGGTTTACATCATATAATCTCTTCATTTAAGGTGGGAAAAACCTACCTCCTCACTAACAGATCTCAGTGCTTATAAAGGAGAAGTTAAAAACACAGGTTTGGCAGAGCAATTTTCTGAGTGATTTTATAGGTACCATAATTCCCCATTTTCACCATGTACGTTGTCCATGATGCTGGCACATGCCTGACACTGCAGACCCTGTGTACAAGGTTCATCCTGTACACACTCACAATGGTACAATGGCTTAACTTGTTGTAATGGTTACAATAGTATTAACAGTCTAGAGGAGAACAATTGCTCTATTGTGGTAAGTTATGCAAATGTGCCTCTCAGAATCACTGATTGTATACTAGGTTCTTAGCAGATTAAGCATATATATATATGTGTGTGTATATACATATATATGTATATACATATTTTCTTTTTCTTTTAAGTGTAGAACTTCGTGGGTTTTGACTTTCTAACCTTGTCTAAAGAGCTGTTTGGTTCAGTTCCTATTCTTTCCGAACTGCTTTCTGTAGAGGACTTGGACTACTGGATGGTTTCTAAGATGACGATTCCACTGAAGAAGGTAAGAATAAGATGGCTCTGGAGGAGTGAAAATTGGCCTTAGTTATTTGCAGGCCCGCGTTTATTTAAGGACCTAGAGAAATTCGGACCCACAGAGTTTGTAATGAATGAAGGGGATAGATGGTCGCGGTAGTTTACACAAAATGTTAATGTAGCTAGCTACAAAGCAAGCAAATCTATACAAACGTCAAAGATCTTACATAGGGATGTCTCTAATCCTGATTTCTGGTGCTGTCACTCACCCCCGATCTCTACTATACCAGCCACACACTCTCAAAACAAACCACACAGTCACATGGGAAGAGTCTTCCTGGAAGGTATCTTCCCCCCATTCTTATCCCGTGCCCCACTTTTTCCACCAGTCCTTTCAGGCAAGTTTCCTAGCAGCCAGCCAGGGTGATGGTGAGCATCTAGAATCTCCTGAGGCAGAGCCTGGGCCCCAAGTCACGACAGTGAGGAAGGGCTGGACCCCAGATTGAGAAACAGGGTTGAGATGTCTCAGAATCCAGGATCCCCCGAAGAGTTAAAATAAAGGAGTTATTCTGAGGTAATCAAAGTGGGAGGGGGTTGAGACTAGGAGCGGAGTTCCGGGCCAGCGGGGCGGTGCTGAGCAAACTGGGAGACTACTGGAATGAAGTTCTGAGTGGCAGGAAGTAGGACCAGTAGAGTCCGAGCTATGAGTGGTGGAGGTGGGATCAGTCCAATGGGGCGGAGTTCTGCATGGCGGAGGAGTTCGTGCTGGCAGGGACTGAGCTCTGCCAACTGGGGGCGGAGTCCACGAAGTGGAGGAGGGCGTTGGGGGAGGGTCTCCATGAGCTGGAGGCAGGATTATGTGCCAGAGTGGCCGAACTGTGGGCGGAGCGGAGCCATGCCCGACAGAGGAGGAGCTCAGAGTGGCAGGGATCAGAACCAGTATAGGAAATACTGAGTGACTGTAGGGCAGAATCTGGCATAATTGGGTGTGAGGTTGTGATTGGCAGAATTCTAAACCAGTAGGAATCAGGTTCTGCTTGGATGGTGGGATTAGGCTTCTGGGGGCGGGAAACCACGGGATGGGGGCGGAGTCTAAAATCAGGGGCGGGGCCTAACGAAGGGGCGGGGCTCCGTTGGTTGGGTAGGGAGTCAATACCGTCAGGGGGCGGGCCAGGCTTTGGATTCGCGCGCCGGCCCTGGCTAGTCTGGGTGTGGGCGGCTTTTGGAGAAAGCCGGAAGCAGCGACAGCCCCAGCTCCAGAGACATGGCGGGCGTTAAAGGTACACTGCGACCCTCGCCCGCGGCTAGTGGGTGGGGTCGCTCCTGGCTCCAGGCTGCATGGCGAGCAGCCAGTGTGCGGGAGTGCGAGCTCCTGCAGACCGCGGCCTCCCGGATGCGCGGCAGAGGTGTTTCGCGGAGCCTATAAACGCTCGCGCCCACGCCCACGCCCGTCAGTTCCCAGGCGGGGGCTTCTCCCGTGGGCTGTACGTTCCACAGTGGTCCCCTGGGCTTTTCAGTTCTCCGTAGGTCACATCAGGGTCCCACATCCTCACCTTCCTGCCCCGCCGCTGTTTCCTGTGGCTTACAGAGGAGCCTTTGTGTCCAGGATGTGTGTTGGAAACTTGGTCCTGTTGTTCCCTTACGGTTTTTCTCGCTGGGCAGAGTAATTTCGGGCGTGTGGCACTTTGGAAAGTAACCAGAAATACCCTATTCGACGCAACCTTGGGGCTGCAATTAGATGGGATTTTAACAAGACTTTTCTTGAGTGTTTACTGGTCTGTGAACAGAGCAGTATGTGCTATTTGTGTTCTTGAATGGTGATGAAAGGAGGGTACCGAAAGATTATCACCCTGATCTGTGTGAATGCAGAGCATTGGGCGTTGGGTGGGGACGAAGTTACTGGAAGGCTTCCTGGTATTTGGATTTCTGGTCATCCGCACAGAAAAGACTTAATTTATCTCAGTGTTGGACTTCCTTTCTTTGAAAACTATCCACAAAGACCTTCCCACTCACCACTGTAAGATGGATACAGTGTATACTCATGTGGATGCACTGTACATTTATCTGTGAACAACTAGTAACACATAGCTAACCATTTTGGGGGGACTTTTGTATTTCAAATCAAAGTAAAATGGTTTACTTGGGCAATGTCCACTGTATGATGTATCCATTTGAAGACAGTGTAGAAAGCATGTAAAATTGTGTCTCACTACTACAGGGTGTTCAGTCCTAGACAGAAAGTACAAAGTAGCAACAGTAATTTATGTGCCTATGTAGTGAAAAGGAACAAAGGCTATGAAGTAGACAAGAGCACAAGGAAGTAAAACTTTGCCCATAATTCAGCTGTTATTGAGAAACTATGCTGGAGACTTGGGATAAAAGATAAGTGAGAAGTTTGGACTGAGTTGATTGCCGCAAATAATTATATTGCTGTGTAAGAAAATGATGTGTGCTCTGAGACAGTTGAGAACATAGAGATAATATAGTGGAGTGAATCATGTTGCTCCAAAAGATATGTTTTAAGTTGTAACTCCCTGCTGCCAAATGAGGGTGTGGCCTTATTTGCAAATAGCAGATGTTATCAATCTAAGGTTGCCTTGTGTTTTGTCCTTCAGATAAGGGGGGAAAGCACAAAGTAAGGACTGAAGCAGAGGGCCCCAAGATGGCTTGGTAGGAAAGGCACTTGCTGTCGAGCCTTAAGACCTGCGTTTGATCCCTAGGATTTACCTGGGTGAAGGAGAGAACCAACTCATGGTGCATGGCTACAAGTAGATAGATAAGCCTAAATAAGTAATTTTTTAAAAAGTAAGAGAAACTGGAGTGCCGTAGCTGCAAGCCAAGCAGTAGTATAGACCTAGCAGCACTGTGGGCAAGGAAGCTTGTTCTCTTCAGAGACGCCTTAATTTCAGAAGCCTGGCCTTCAGAACCGAGAGAATTCATTCCCTTTGTTCAGAGTCACCCAGATTGTAGTAGTTCGATGTGAAGCTAATATGAATGACCACTCTATGGGGGAAATAAAAGAGGCAATAGTTACACTGAATTTACAGGACTCTGTAAGGCTTGGGTTAAGATCAGGATATATTCATGACTGGGGCAGAGGCCATGACAGAACACATCTTATTCTTCTCATTTTCACAGGCTCTTGGAGGCAGAGTAGGGAGGATTGAAGCTGGAGAAGGTAGGGGTCAGATGGTAGTGAGCCTCTAGTGACAACATGCAGGCTGTGAACAAATTTGCAATGGGTAACACACACAAGTACCTAATGATGTATGTGGAGGAAGGACTGGAAGAGGCTCAGTTTGGTAGCAGACAGCGAGCATACATACTGGCTACCCTGCACAGAGTTCAAGAGGAGACAGTAGTTTTGAATGAAGTCTTGGTAAAATGAGTTATTTTGATTTGCTATAGAGCATAGCTATGGTTTCAGCCCTCTAAGATTGGTCTTCAAGGGAAGCATGTGTTTGGGAGGGTGGGGGTGGAGTAGGAGAAGGAGGTTACTTTACATGTTGGGTTTGAGGTCCTTCTTGGCTTTGGCTCTGTGGCACCCTAGTCCAGATTAGAAGTGGAGTTCTTAGGATATCTTGTGGGCTGGAGCCTTGCATATGGCTTGGCCCTTGTTCTGGGAACTTTGGGTTGAACTCAACTTTTCAGCAGTCATGTGTGAAGCGAAAAGAGATGGGCTTGAATTGTTGGTTAACTCCTACTGTAATTAAGAAATGGCAATGTGCTGGCAAGATGGCTTAGCAGGTAAAGGCTTGCAAACAAGCCCAGTGATCTCAATTCAACCCCGGGAGCCTATGGGAAGGTGGAAGGAGAATACTGATTTCATAAGATTGTCCTGTTTACATGTGATGTAGCAATATACACCCCCATTGATCATATACTCAGTTTGAGAAGAGAGGGGGTAGTCAGGAATACAATTTCTAAACACACACACACACATGGCTTGAAGGCAACCAGCAGAAATAAAGTTGTGAAATTTGAGAGATGGTTTGGGAACAGAAAGAAGAAGTAGGTCTGTGGTTCGCATGCTGTAGGTTCACAGCTGAAAGAGCGAATGTTGTAGGTAGGTCTGATACAGAGAAGGGTCAGGGCTACAAGGGAAAGGCCAGGCAACTTCGGAACTGTAAGTATTTGTCCATTAAAGAATACCATATTAAGAGGAAAAGATACAAATTAATATAGAAATTCCTTCGTCATCTCCTGACATCTGTATTCACCAGGTTTCTTGGAAGGGATATTAGTATCTTTCTATTAAACAGCTTCCCTAAATATCTTAAGAGAAAGCAGCAACAACAACAAAAAATCTTAATTAGTCAGTGACTAATTATATTAGGGATTTTCAGAAGAAAATTGAAATGATCCAATGTCTTGTGCTTTGAGATATCATTTTATCAAATACTATAGCTAGGTGAGTGGAGACCTCCCATAGCCAGCATTGGTTGAGCCTCTTTTGCCAAGCACTGTGTATAGATTACCTAACCTAATTTCCATAAACCCAGTGAAATGGGACCATCTTTGTCATTTTGCAAGTAAGAAACTAGGCTCAGAGAGATCCAGCTGCCTGAAGTCATACAACCAACTGGTTGCAGAATGACTATCTGAAACCATTTGGTGACTGAGAGTCCACCTGATGGGCTTCACATAGCAAAGTGGAAAGGGCAAATTCATATGTTCAGATGTGAGTTCAGTGTGGGTAGGGAATAGATACAGTAGATGCTCGTTGGGAATTGTTTCCTATGAAAGCATGGAGGCACTCTTCCAATACTTGAAGTAATTGTGGTTTGAGCACGTGGAGACCATTTGGGATCTAATCAGGGAAAGAGAGCAGTCAGCGTTCAGAAGGTGTCAGCATAACTGCCTACAGTTGTGAGTTCCCTTCACCGCTGTTGACAAGCTTGGCTGACTGACTGTCCTCGTCTGGCAAATATAGAGAGAACCCATGTAGTAGTGGCAAGCTGCTGGGGTGACAAGAGATCTTTCCACCTTTGGTGGTAAAGTGGTAGACAGAGGCAGGAATCTTAATCACTTTGGGCTACTATACCAAATGAACCAGAAACTGTTAGGCTAAATGAATTAATCCTGAGTTCTGAAGGCTAGGAAGAGACAGAGCAGAAAAAGAGAGCTGTAGTTTGTTTCTCTCATGTTAGGACATTGATTCTGTCAAAAGAACTCTACCACCATGTCCTCAGCTAAATCTAAGGACCTCTTAATATGGTTGTGCCTGCCCATTATCCTGGCCATTGAGCTATGGAGGCACGAGAATCTCAAGTTGGAAGATTTAAAAGGTACATAGACATTCAGTTATATAGGTTGTATTCATTTGATAGTCAGATGTAAATCAGTTAATGAAATAAGTCAATTGTTCCATTTGCTTTCGTATATTTTATATTCAAACTTTATGTGCGGGGGGTGGGGTGGGGGGTATGCACACCTGTGGAGGTTAGAAGACAGCCTACCTGCCGGAGATGGTTTCTTCTTCTACCATGTGAGTCCTGGAGACTGAACTCAGGTCCCAAGGCTTGGCAGCAGGTGCCTTTATCTGCTGAGCCATCTGCCAGCCCCTTGCACCTCTTTAAGTGAAAATGTGTTGAAATATATTCATATGCCATAAACTCAGCCTTTTAGAATGTAAAATGCTTTATCATCTTTTCAAGGTCATGCTGCCATTGCTGCCCTCTAGCCCCATGACATTTGTCATCCCCTAAACAAAACTCTGGGCCCATCAGTGCTTTCTGGACCTGTCTCCCCTAACTGACTACCGACTAGAACCTTGAACCTGTGGTTGTGTTTTCTACAGCTCTCGTGGCGCTCTCCTTCAGTGGGGCAATTGGGCTGACTTTTCTTATGCTGGGATGTGCCTTGGAGGACTATGGGTAAGTTGTCTTGAAAAAGAAATCATAATGTATGTGTGTCCGTGTCTGTGTGCAGTTGTGTGTGGAGGTGATGTGTCTTTCTCTGTCTCTTCTTCTACCCTTATGTTTCCCACCTTACTGTTTTGAGACTGAGGGTCTAAGTGAACTTGGAGCTTGCTCATTTGGCCAGACAGGGTAGTGAGCTATGGGGGTCCTCCCGCCTCTTCCTCCCCAGTGCTGGGGCTTCAGGTGTGCACCGCTGCATCAGACTTTTTACATGGGCACTAGGGCTTGAACTCAGGTCTTTGTGTTTGCACAGTCAGCACTTACTACTGAACCATTTCCCCAGCTCTCAGGGGAGCTGCTTTCTGGGTCTCTGTTCCTGTTCCTGTCAAAGCCTGATCAGTGCAGCCCATGCAGCAGTGTATGAGTTGGTGAAGTCCAGGTTAGGAATTCAACCCCTTCAGACACCAGTGTATTTGTGTAGAGAAAAGCTCTTTTCCAAGAAAAAGAAAAAAGATATATTCATTTAATAAATAGTTGTTACATTCTGAATCTGGAGCAGCTGCATGTGTGAGAATGAGTCCTGCTCCCAGGAGCTTGAAGTTGTAGTCAGGAGGAACATAGAGAGTGGACATGTGCATTTCTCACAAGCAAAGACTTAGTGGGTAAACGAGTTTCTCTGAATCCCAGGCATAGGGAACAATTGGCAGCCTTCTTCCTACACCCCACTTGAGGAGGATTAATCAAGCAGGTAGATGCCTCTTTGGGGCATCATATGCATTGTAGAGGAGGTTACATCATTTGTCCCAGACAACAGGAATTAGCCCAAATGTGAGGCTAGGTAGGAGATTGGAGTCAGGGAACCCTAAGGGATCGCTGTAATAGATGAAGCAAAATTGGTGGCAGTAGGTTCTATAAAATGATATCAGGACTCAAACCAGTTCCCACCAGCTGTGCAGGTGAGTGGCTTGAACACCTTGACCTAAAATGTGTGACTAAGACCAGCTGGAGCCAGTTATTGTGACCTCTGTCCTAGGTTTTCTGTTGCTGGGATAAAACACCATGACCAAAGGCAACTTAGTGAAAAAGAGTTTATTTCAGTTTTTAGTTGTAGTTCATTTTAAAGGGAAGTCAGGGCAGGAAGTCAAGTCAGGGACTGGAGGAGGCAGGAACTGAAAGAGGCCATGGAGGAATTCTAGTCACTGGCTTGTTCCTCACCCTGGGACCACTTGCTGGGATGGCACCACACAGAGTGGATTGGACCTTCCACAACAATCATAAATCAAGAAAATGCCCTAGAGGCTGGCCTGGAGGCCGGTGGTTCTCAACCTTCATAATGCTGCAGCCCTTTAGTTCCTCATGTTATAGCAAACCCTCACCATAAAATTACTGTGTTGCCACTTCATAACTGTAATTTTGCTACTGTCAACGAATAGTAATAAAGCTGTATAATATACAGGTCCTCTGATATTCGATCCTGCAAAGTGGTCATGACCTATACATAGGTTGAGGACTGCTGCTATAGGCCAAACTTACGGAAGTATTTTCTCAAGTCAGAATCCCTCTTCTCAGATGACTCTAGCTTGTGTCAAGTTAGCAAGAAACTAACCAGAAAAACGTTGCTGAGTTCAAATCTACTGTGGAGTTAGAAGTGATCTTGAAAATTGTTTAAACATGATGTAAGCAAAAGCATTTGTTCAGAGTTTTCACAGCTATTATTGTATTATCGTTTAGGGATATTTTATTCCCCTTCCTGACTGAAAACCAAAGCCCAGAGTATCAAAGCCCAGAGTACCTTGCTGATTGTACAGCAGAAACTGGCAGACGTGGCTGTGGCTCTCTGCTCTGACTCTTGCCCTGTTGTTCCATGGCACTAATAGAATCCAGGTGTTTGAATTCCCTGTAATGTGCTATGTCTCCGTAAGATGAGAACAGCACACATCACTGCCACCACGAGGAAACTCATTTTATGCCTTTGTGACAGTAACTTGGGATTTTCATCTGCATCAGCAGTTGGCAGCCTGGCCAGGGGTTTAAGGCTCTACTTGTGCATCTCAGAGGCAGAGTGTGGAGCTGAAAAGGCCTGTGGTCGCTTAGCTTGGTCTCTGACAGATAAGAGTTTGCCAGTCTTTGGCCTTCCCATTTTGTAAATAATATTATGTTTAAAATTTGTATATGAAAAGACTACTTCAAGGCTTAATCTACATGGGGGCCTCAGAAACTGACACAGTATTCTAGGAAGAGTGCAGGGCTCTTTGCTGAGAGACATCAGGTGACAGTTATGTCCCTTCTCTGTAGCTTGCTTCCTCACTGGCTTTGTCCTGACATCACCTAATAGCTCTTGCAACAGTACTTCCTGCTGATTTCTGGAATATATTTCTGGAATCTCTTCACTTTCAAATGAGTTTCAAATGAAGAGCCCACATTCCTTGTTTGTATCCAGAGTCAGTTTGCCTGAGGGACCCTCCCTTCTGCTTCCTGGTTATCGTCCTGACTGAGTTCCTACATCTGTGGCATCACCCCAGCCGGCTCAGTGCTGCTTGCTGTGTGGGTGGCTCTGCATGATTACCGTCTGCTGATGGTGTGTCTGTTGTTGTTCTGTGAGTTTATGATAGTGACTGGCTGGTGGGTTATTTTCTTTAATGGGTGTCTCACTGAAGACAACAAGAATGAAACATTATTTTGAAAGTATTTATAGGGAACACCCAGTTGGAGTGAGAATTCTTAGCAACTGCAGGTTGTTTTGCTTTGTGTTAGATTATATTTGCAATCTACTGTAATACAGGTGGGGTTGGGTGCATCTAGCGAGCAAATGTACATTTTCATTCCTTCCACACTAAATCTCTTTTTTCCCTACCTTTTCATCAAGTGCAAATGGAATGTCCCATTCTAGGCTCTGGGATAAATGGAGATTGACTAAGACAAATCATATCTCTGCTGTAATGATCACAAATGATGCTGTGCAGAAAGGTAGAGAAATGCTGTAGGCAAGGATCAGCTGGGGTCACCTTCAGGAAGAACACAGCGGTGAGAAGAGCCCAAGGCAGGCTTGAGACCAGAGTGTGTAGAGAGAAGATTTCGCTGGCTGTAGGTTCAGAGAATGAGGGTGAGGTGGTCCAGAGTGGATAGAGGAGGAAACAGACATAAGGTAGCAGATAAGAAGCCTCATTTGTGGCTCTTTTAAGTCATTAGAAGCTTTCATGCATACATGCACTCAAAGATCTTCATGAAGCTAGCTCATGTAAGCCACTGTACTGTGTTCTGTAGGGAAAGCAGAGGCGCCTTTTTACGATTCTGTCCTTAGAGTTGCTCATCAGGGCCAGTGATGCAGGATGCAGCTCAACAGTAGAGTGCTTGCCTCGTATGTACAAAGTCCTTGGTTCATTCCCCCTGACGACAAAAACCTGCAGATCTCTAACATATAAAACAGTTGTTTCTCATACACTGAATAGTTGTTTCTTAATATAGTGTGCATATGTATTAGTAAGTAAAGAATATTTATCTGTGCTTGATAGAAGTAGCATGTTTTAATATTCATAATTGATTAATGTTTTTACTTAGACATTTGAAATAGCGATGTTGAAACAACAGTATGCTTCTGAGTTAAGATGTAACTTTCTTTTTGGCTTTCATCCGGGTTCCCTGACAACAGCGTTTACTGGCCCCTGTTCGTCTTGATTTTCTACGTCATCTCTCCCATCCCCTACTTCATTGCCAAAAGGGTCACATATGACTCCGATGCGACCAGCAGTGCCTGTCGGGAACTGGCGTATTTCTTCACCACTGGGATTGTTGTTTCTGCCTTTGGACTTCCTGTTATTCTTGCTCGTGTGAATGTGGTGAGTTCTGTTTTCTGTTGTTTTACTCTGGTCAGGGTTTGTTTCAAGGGCCTGTGTCTGAGGCCTCAAGTTTATTTCCGTTGCTTTGGCTCTCCTTGGAGCCGTTTGTAGCTTTCGTTTCTCTCTCCTATTGGTCAGAGTTTCCATCATAGCTTCAGAATACTTTCCTGGTTTCTCTTACAACTTTTAGTCAAAGTATATGATGTCTTGCTTTTTCCATATTAAGTTATTCTCTATAGTCATTCTTATATTCCTGCCTCTTAAACCATGGGGCAGATCCATAGAGTCAGTCAGTACAAAGGCTTTCCCAATCACAAAGTGAAGGAAGGGCATATCAAAGTGGAGCCAGGGACTGACTTCTCAGGAACTCTGGGATGTACTGAGGGATAGCTAGTGAGTAACCCAGTGCGGGCTTTTGTTTTGGTTTTTGTTTTTTGACTGGCAAACAAAGATTGTGCTATAATTTATTCAGATTCTTTGATTTGCCTGCTTTTTGTTTTTATCCTGTCAACCACATTGGCCATCAGAAATGTACAATTTTGTTTATTCATTTAATATGAAACTATCTCATGGACATCTGCTATTTATGAAATGCCAATAATAAAAACTCTACACTGTCAGCACTCAGAGAACATGATGGTGGCCCGATGAGGATGCATGCTAAAGAATACCACATGTGGGGAGGGAAGCTGATAAGAGTTCCATAGGAGGACCAAGAGAGAAAGGCCAGCTGCTGCTCGATAAGGGCCTCTAAGGCCAAGTAGGATTCTGATTAAAGTAGGGAAGGTGGTTGGAGTAGCACGCGAGTGTGAAAATGCAGTGCGTGGCATAAAGAACAGTGTCATGTGCTAAAGCAGAAGGGAAGATAAGAGCAAGGCCAGAAAGGTCCCTGAAGGCTGCTCAGCCAGAGCCCCTAATGCTGCCTCAGCTTGAGCTTCACTTAAGCACTGAGGAACGCTGATGCTCCGAACACAGGTGGCTCTGGCCTCACTCGCCAGCCTCAAGTTCGTGGTGAGTCTTCCTATCTTCAGCCTCGTGGTGGGGTTTGGAGAAGAAGCTTTCATAGATGTTTCTGTTGGTTAACTTGAAGCAAAAAAGAAAAAATGCCCACTAGAGGGCACTCTCATCCCCAGCTATGCCCCCATAGAACCATCTGCCCAGCTGTGGATTATTGTTTAAAGTGTATCTTGCCTAGAAAAGAAGCAAACAGATTCGTAACTTTCCAACTTCTGTTCTTTGTGAAAGAGGTTGATGCCTGTGTAACTATTTGCACCACATGTTGGATCACTGATAATCTTGCTCCGTGTGTTTTTCTTGAGGCAGTTACTGTAAACTGAAAACAACGATGAGTCTCCTCAGGACAATGTTAAGGATGCTACTAGACTTAATTAACAAGCGTTGTGGAATCAATTAAACATGACAGGGAAGTTCTCTGTCCTCCACCCATGACATTCCTAGCCCCTTAGCAGCCTTGTGTCATGCTTCAGTGGCGGTGTCTGATGTAGAAGAATACAACCTGAAAAGGACTTAACCCTTCTCTTGTGTTTCAGATCAAGTGGGGAGCCTGTGGTCTTGTGTTGGCCGGCAACGCTGTCATTTTCCTCACAATTCAAGGCTTCTTCCTCGTCTTTGGAAGAGGAGATGATTTCAGTTGGGAACAGTGGTAGCCCCTCCTCCCCATGGAAAGCATTGAGTCTTAGAATTTGTATTGTACGTATATGTGTGCACATGTGTTTCAGATTTGAATATGCTGAGTTTTTTTATACCTTTATATCATGATCATCTTAGGGAAGATGTTGTAAACAAAAGATGAATTTCACTCCTGGCACACAGGTCACTCCATTGACTCAAAGTGAATTATTTTTATCTTCTAGCTTCCAGAAAGCCTGTTACTATGGCCTTGTAGACAGCTGCTCACTTATCCAGGGGGTCTAAACCTTTTGCCTTGGGATATGCTTAGGAGACACTGGGGCAGATCTCCTACAGCCCAAACATAGGTGGTGCTCTCCCTGTACACTTAGACTCATCTCAGAGGAAGTCTCATCCACACAGAGCATCAGCATCTGCTAGGAGCCTACTGGGGATGCGGGATCAGAAGCTCTCATCAGACTGGGTACCTTTGATGAGATTGCACACTTGGCACATGCATATTGACGGGTGAGAAGGTTTGTTGTAGAGGAATAAGCATCATAGCTCCCCTGCCCTCTCAGGGTGTTGCATGCTCATTTGCAGAGAAAAAAAAAAAAAAAATCACCTGCCCCGTGCTGTGAATGAGTTGAGACTTTAGGTGTTTCTAACATGTTCGAGTCTATAATACTTGTGTTGTTCCTCAAATTTGGGGGACCTGTTCTTAGGCAGGAACAGATAAGTCCTAACGTCATCCAAAAGGCAGTGACTGATGGCTCAGAATAAGATACAGAATAACCAAAAAACCCCTCTGGGGTGCAAGGAGGGAAACTTGGCTGGAATGGTCCCTGCTTTAAGTGGAGGGCAGGTTAGACAGTTCTTGGAAATGTCCCTTCAAGAGCCTGTGCTTCCCTGTCCTGCTATGGTGCCTCCCATCCCCCATGCAGCATTTGGTTTGCTCTTGGTGGTGGGTCTCCTGAAGGGTATGAGGCAAGAGTGAGCAGAGGGGAGGGAGTCACTGAAGTTACACGCTGGTGCACTTTTCATCCTTGATATTGAACTTGATGCCACCTCCCCAGGAAACACAGGGATCCACATCATTTTGGTTCTTATAAACAGTTTTTCTAGCTCATCTTTTTTATCTGGAGCCTACTGGGAGAAGGAAGTGAGAACTACAAACACCTAATCAGGATGCCATCAGTGGTGTTTAAGCGTTGATGCTGCTCACTAATGAGTGTTCAGAGCACTCTCCCTTGAGGCTTGTGGTCCAAGGAATCAGCATCCGGGCCAGGGCTGGTGTGACGCTGGGACCAGCAGGTGAACGGACAGAGGACAGTGTGCAATGTTATATTTTGGCCTTGTGCATGACATTATGTTTTGAATATTTTGTGTACAAATAGAATTGTTAGCGTTGTCATTTCTAGTATTTACATTAGAAAAATTATTTAGATACTTGATCATTTAACTGGCATTTTTAATCATGACACTTGCTATTGTAATAAATTTGACTTTTAACACTGAAGGAGAGTTGCATTTCATAAATCTTTAATCTCCATTTACCTTGTGTAAAAGATGAGTGACAATCTCTTAACACTTTGGAACGGACAGTTCTGAGTAGTGATCCTGTCTTAGAATGGACCTCTGTGATACCATTTTGACTGTCCAGTTGGCTGTAATAACTTTTCTTTCCCCATGAATTTATCTGACTATTTTTGGAAGTGTCTTGGTTGTTTAATTACCTCAAAGAACCAAGATGGCTTTCATGTAGGAGCTTAAAGTATTGCTTTTTCCCCCTCTTCCTTTTCTCTTTTAAAGATAGGGTCTTACTCAGTAGCCCAGGCTACCTTTAAGCTCACTAGATACTTCTCTTTCACCCTCAAGCACATAGACCATATCTGGCTTAAGAGTTATCTCTTGATTTGATTTCTGGAAGGATGAAAGGTACCTACATAAAGAGTACGTGAGAGGCTGGAGAGCTGGCTCAGTGGTTAAGAGCACTGGGTGTTCTTGCAGAGGACCTGGGTTCAGTTCCCAGCACCCACATAAGTTGACTCAATAGTAATTCCAAGGTATCCAATGCCTTATGGCTCTGTGGATACCTACACACTCATGCATGCATGCACACGGCACGCACATGCATACACATGCACCATACACACATAAAATGAAAGTATTTGAAGTGACAGATTATTATTAGATTTGCTGTGGGTCTAAAAGAAGCGTTTATTCCACAGTGCCAAGTGTTATAAGCAGTGCTAGCCATATAGGAATATTTATAGTTTTTCCTGATCAGAATGGTGGGCGTCTTTCTTCCCTTCCAAGCAGCAGCCATTCATATATTGTAGAATATATTTATAAATTCTGAGCATATTGATTACATTTGTAAAATTGGGAATACACTTTCAAGATTTACCCACAAGTAAGAATTCTCATGACAAAGACTGACATATTCTAGCAACTAGCTGATAGGAGAATGGAAAATACCCTTCACAGGCAAGTTATTATGAGTGGGCAGGAGCAGGTAAGCTGTGTTGACCCTGCCCTGTGAGGCTGAAGGTCTCTACCCAAGTGTGGAACAGGAATTCTGTTCCAAAGGTGTGAAGAAGTTTTGGAGGAAGACAGTGGGAGTTTCCACTTCTTTTTCAGAACAAGGCCTTTCTTCCTTGCTTTTCACTCTGCTTCCTGGGGCCCTTGCTGTCTGGGCACCTTCCTGTGAGTTTCATGACTTCCTCTTCCTACCCTGTCCTTCCTCCCATCTCTCTTCCTACTTAAACTTTATCCACCCCCCGCTCCCGCTTTCTCCCCATTAATCAGCTTTCCAGGCACAGCTGACAAACCATGTGCTGTCGAAAGTCATCTGATTCAGTTTCTCCACAGAAGGAATAGATACCTTCTCTTCCTTCCCCTTCTGAAACTGGTGTCCACACCAGCAGGTACCCCACGTGCCACAGCCATGTGTTTGTGAGTGTGCCTCCATCCTGGTGCTCAGTCACAGAACAAAAGAGCAAGCATCCCAAACATGTAGAGTACATGGTAGTGTTTGGGATGGGACAGCCCATCCTCTCCTTGGGCCCGGGTTCTCAGTTGCTTTCATGTTCTTAGATGTTTATTTGATTCCCCCCAGAGGAACTCAGGTGCGTTTCTTACAGACCTCCAGAAATCTACCTCTTAGTTTATCTCCTCACTGAGGATTTTCCAGAAGCTGAAATGTCATTATGTTCATGACACCTCTGACACTCTGAAAGGAGTGCTCAGACGACATCACAAAGTGTGCTTTCTCATAACTGACTAAATCAGATTTTGTATCCTAATAGAACCAAAAATGTCTATAATGATGCTAGCATTTTCCACACATTGTATTTAATTACAGTCTGGGCACCTTATTGTGTAGATGAATGTAACCCGTGTGTTTCTAGTCTCTCCATTTTTCCTAGAGAATTCCCTTTGTTTACAACAGTCCTATGATTTGCTTCCAGACAGCCAGGCTGCAAGGGTAGAGTGGTGGTGTGTGCAGCCCAACCGTGATACCAAAGGTCATGAGTCTGCTCTCAGGTGCAGGGTGTGGGATGAAGTGAACACTTGTCACTTAACACTTCAGCGAAGGCTTTTATGCACATCATTAAATTAAGATTCTATTATGCTATTTGGTAGGAGAACCAGAGGATTTCTTTTCCAGTGCTTTTGTCTAGATGATCTTGGTATAAACTTGACTGGCTGTGATCTGCTCTTACACTAGTTGAAGAGGAACGGTCTCAGTGCTGGAAGCCGTGTCTGCCTGGAAGGAATCCATTACCACTGTACTGGGGACAGTCGCCCTGAGAACAGTCTCCCTTGCGAGGAGGCAGACGTGGGTGCAGACAGAGAGACCAGGTTAATGCAGACTCTACTCTATCGAAGGGGTGGAGAGATGCATCCGTGGATAAAGAGCTTGCTACCAAAGTGAGACCAGAGGTCAGATTCTCGGCAACTGTATAACAAGCTGAGTCGGCCTAGTGGCCCACCAGTATTCCAGCACTCGGGACACTTAAGAAGTGGGCTAGCCAGACTAGCCCAGTTGGAGAGTGCAGAGCAGGAGAGGAAAATGACTGACCTTAACTTTGGCCTCCACAAGTATCCCACATATCTGGGTCTATGTACATTTATGCACGCATTCACATACACATGGAAGAAAGTGTGCTGTATTGGAAAACGGAGACAAATCTAACCACAGAAAAGGTGTACCCAAATGTGAAGGGACACAGAAGGAACTCTTGGGCCTCATGTTCTATATGTTAGGGAAGGTCGGATCTGATGTTCACAGGTGGGTTTGGGCAACTAGGTCACAAGTTAGTTGTTTGTGTTACCTCACCAGCTGCACAGTTCAGTTACTAGGAACAGAAACTTGGCAATGCGGGTGCAAGTATAAAGGTCCCCAAAAAGAACAGTTCCCTAAAAACTAATAGGTAACAGTCTTGAAAGGACTCTCTGTCCTTAGCACTGGGAATATAGGTCAGGTAGGAGACTTGAGACTGTTCAGTGGAGCACAGCACACTTTGGAGATTGCAGTGAGTTTCTTCAATGTTGACTATCCAAAATGGAGGCTACGACCCTTCTCACACTTCTAAATTAGTGAATAATAAATGCATGCATTCATTTTCCTCTCTCCAAAAAAACCTAAAATTTAGCAGTGCTAATAGTTGTCATGCAATTATTAACTACTTGTGCTTTGGCTATCATCTATTTATCTCTGATGGCCATTCACTTTATAAGCATGAATGTACCAGGCTTCTGTCTCAAGACTTCATTCCCTCTATCACCATATTCTACCCAACATACCAGTTCTTAGAGCTCTCCTGAAACTCTGCTTGTCCCCCTGACACCGCCACAGTTCTCTAGCACATCCATGACAGAACAGCCTGCACTCCAGCAAGCCAGGCTTCAGCACCCACTCCACCCCAACAGCCCCCTTTCTTGGAATGTTTTGATCCAGGACCTCAGTATGGAGCTCTGGCTGTCCTGGGATTCACTATGTAGACTAGGGTGGGTTCAAATTCACTGAGATCCTCCTGTCTCTGCCTCCTGTGTGCTGGGGTTAAAGGTGTACACCACCACATCCAGCCTGGTTAGCCACCTTTAATAAGCCTGCTAAAAAAGCCAAATAAATAGTGAAATGATAAAAACTAAAATAAAATGTGTGCGTGAGAGAGAGAGAGAGAGAGAGAGAGAGAGAGAGAGAGAGAGGCAGAGAGAGAGATGGAGGGAGGGATTGAGAGTTACTCAGTAGGGCTACATTGGAAAGAGGGAAAGAGATCTAGTTATTTAAGTCCATCTTTTGAGTCCTAACATGAAGCTTAGGGTTAAATATCGAGATCTATGCATAATTAAGCAGTCTGGTCAAGATGTCATGTCTCTGTTCCAGTCTCTCTTCAAGGAAGTCTGACAAAGCTACTGCGTGAGGTTTATTTCAGGTGCAGTGGTTTGAATAGTTTGACCTCTATAAACTCCTGTGTTTAAAATGCTTAGCTCACAGGGAGTGACACTATTAGGAGGTGTGTCCTTATTGAAATAGGCGTGTCCTCGTGGGAGGAAGTGCGTCACTGTCAAGGCAGGCTTTGGGGTCTCATGCTCAAGCTCCACCAAGTGCGGAAGGGACAGTCTCCTCTTGGCTGCCTTCGGATCAGGATGTCAGACTCCTCTAGCACCATGTCTGCCTGCAGTGATGATAAATAATGGAATGAACCTCTGAAACTGTAAGCCAGCCCCAAGTAAATGTTGTCCTTCATAAGAGTTGCCTTGGTCCTGTCGTTGTCCTCATAGCAGTGAAACCCTTACTAAGACATCAGGAGACAGTTTCCTTGTCTGACCGGACCTGTGTACTCCATGAGGAATAAACTTCAGCGGAACCTTTCCTACTCTCTGCTCTCTGACTTAGTGATTTCTTGCTGGCTCATGGTATTAGTTACTTCTCTGCTGCTGTGACAAAACGCCATGTCACTATCCACTTACTGAAGATCTTATTTGAGGTCATAGTTCTACAGGGTTAGACCCCCTCATGGTGGCTGGAACTGGACGCTGAGAGCTATCGAGGACTCATATCTTGCACTCCAAGCATGAAACAGTGAACTGGAAATGGCCCATGGCTTTGAAACTTCAAAGCTTGCTCCCTTCCCTGAACAGGATTCTCAACTGGGGATCAAGTGTTCATACATTTGAGCCTGTGAGGGGTGTTTGCATTCAAACCACCACCCTTGCCTTTACCTTTTATAGGCAGATGGCTCACATTTCTACCTCTAGGACAGACTCCTCTCACCCCCAGAATATAGCTGGCAGTGTGTCCTGTTCACTTGAGTCTCGACTTGACATTAAAGGTCAAGTTCTTAACATTAAAGGTCAAATTTCTCCTTAAGCCTCCAGTTTCTTGGGCCAAGACACTTGGAATGTTTGAAAACTTCTTTCTTTTTGCCATTTTTCAAAACTTGCCCTCTACAATTATGCAGTCCATTGGTTTTGGTATATTCAAATAGCTGTGCGGCCACCACCTCTAATATCCAGATGTGGTCACCATCCCACGTGAAGTCGCCTATGCTTTAGCAGTTACTCATTTTCCCTTCCCCGCCCCTTAACAACTCCAGGGAATCCTGTGGCTCTGGAGCCTGTCTCTATAGGTAACCGGTGTGCAGCGGGTTTGGGGAAGCAAGCATGTGTTGCAGCTCCAAATTTAAGATTGGGTGGGAGGACTTAGCTTGATGTTTTCTCTTGTCTCTTACCTCAGCAAAGTAGCTTAAATGTTTATAGACAAATGGTTCTCAAAGAAGGTGTCCTGGAGGCCCTTCCACATTTATTTATTTACACAGTACTTTCCAGAGGCTCTATGAAGAGCGCCCCCTGGTGGTCACTAATGCAGCGTATCCTAGCATAGTCTGATGTTTAGAAATGTCCAGAATTCATGTGGATATTAAAATGTACATTTTTAGAAATTGACTTGTTTTTCACTTGCTTTTTTTCCAGTTATGCCTGTCATATCTACAAACCCATCATCCCAATAAGTGGTTCTCTAAAAATTTCCCAAACAAGTTAAAATACAAAATAGCCCTGTAATTGCAGTGGTGTTTGAATATGAAGTGCTTACCATAGACTCGTATGGTGAACAGTTTGTTCCCA
The DNA here is from genome assembly GCF_978045245.1 of Mus caroli. Taxonomy (NCBI): domain Eukaryota; kingdom Metazoa; phylum Chordata; class Mammalia; order Rodentia; family Muridae; genus Mus; species Mus caroli. Next base: position 54,065,979 of record NW_028227261.1, on the reverse strand, counting down.
GCTTGTGTTGTTCTGGGAGGCTGGGGGGAGCTTTGGGAGGTAGAATCAGCCTGAAGGATAAAGGTCTCTAGGCATAGATCCTTGCAGTGTTCTATCCCAGGCCCCTTCTCTCTGCTTCTGTCCACCACGGCATGAACAGCTTCTGTAGCTCTCCTGCCACCAGCAGGACCAGAAACTCAGAGCCAAGCCACCAAGGACCGACCCTCTGAAGCTGTGAGCTAAATAGTATTTACAAAAAGCAATTAATGTAGTTAGGAACTGCAGGCATGTGCTGGCTAGGACACTGCTCAGATTATGGTCACAATGAAAAGGAGGTCTGAGAAGCCATGCATGGAGGCACATACCTGTGAGACCCAGCATTTGGGAAGCAGAGGTATTAAAATGGCCAGTGTGGGCAACATACTATGGTACATGGCAACTTCATACAACTTATGTGTCAATTAAGAAAACAAAGATGTGGTGGCCAACACAAAATAAACTCCTTCTGTGGGGGAGGAGTGAGTTTTTTGTTTTCTTCCTTCCTTTCCTTACTGGGTTCTTTGTTTGTTTGTTTTTGCATTTTTTCCCTTTGAGAGAGATAGAACATGAGACTGGGTGAGTAGAGAGATGGGGAGGATGTGGGAGGAGCTGAGGGAGGGGAAATAATATGATCAAAATATATTGTATGAAAACATTTGATTAAAAAAAGATAAAAAGATGAAATTCTAGGGAACTTACCCTTTCTTTCCCTCTTTTTCCTTAGATCAGTTTGTGAATCTATTTACCTCCCCCTCCCCCCTCCAAAAAAACAAGGTATGGTCCAGAGGCCAGAGGGTACTCATTGACATTTCTAGATTCTTGTGTCCCAGAATAAAGAATCTGATGAGCAACACAAGGGTGGTGGTAGAAAGAGAGATAAGTTTATTAAGGAAAAAAGGAGGGGCATTTGTGAAGATGGAAGTGGGTTAGAGAACTGGGCCAGGTCCCTGGCTTCAAAGCCTGTGGCCATAAGACTCCTAATCATGTTTATGTCGTTTACCTGGGATCCACTTCATCCCTTACTCAGAGATCACAGGAATTTTCTAGAAAGCACATACACTATTTTGTTACAGGGAGACCCGGTGTAAAGGGGTTCCAGTTTGTGCCAGCTGACTTCTTTTGTGTTGATTTTTTAAAAATAAAAATGTCAAATATTTGTGTGTAATGTGTGTGCTTGTTTGTGAGGGTAATTGTGGGTACACACATTCCAGGACACACTGGAGATCAAAGAACGGTTTCAGTCTCCTAGTTGGCCAAGGGGCTTCCAGAGAGTCTTCTGTGCCTGCATCTCATCTCTTGCTAGAAGCACTAGAATTACAGATGGGTGCTGCTGAGCCCATCTTCATGTGGGTCTGTATGTGGCTTATGAAGATTTGATCTCAAGTCTTCATGTTATATAACAAGCACATCTTCTCAGCCTTCTTATATTAATCTTGATCCCTCTTTTCCCACCCTTATTGTCTTAGTCCATAAACTAATATGCAAAAAATTATCTGAAACGATGTTTAATCTTTATATGCCAACTTGACTGGGTGGTGGGTGCCAGAATAATGATTAAATGTTGCTTTGGATGTGTCAGTGAAACATTTGTGGATGATAGTAACATTTGGCTCATTTTTCCCAGGGAAGTAGATTTCTTACTCCACAGTGTATTGGCTTCATCCAAACACTGATGAGCTGAAAGAGGGAGAGGGGGAGGGAGGGAGAACAGAGCCAAGTAAAAGGGACTTTCCTCTCTCTGCCTGACTCTGTTAGAATGGGTAGAGCTAGTCTTCCCTTGCCTTTGGACTTGGACTCAACTGAACTGACATCATTGACACTCTTGATTCTCAGCCTTTGGAAGAAGATTGGGACTATACTTGGGTGTCCTAGGCCTTCAGCTTACTGACGACAGACCTTGGCAAATCTCAGTCTGTATGATCACATGAACTAGTTTTTCATAAAAATCCACTCTGTCTGTCTGTCTATCTGGCTATCTATCTATCTATCATCTATCTATCATCTATCTATCATCTATCTATCTATCTATCTATCTATCTATCTATCTATCTATCTATCCCTCTATCTATCTATCAATCAATCATATACCTGCCTACCTGTCTATCATCTACCTTTCCACTTGGGTTTGTCTCACTGGAAACCCCAGAGTTATGTTTTTCATTTTCTTGTTGTTGATTTTTTTAAATCTACCTGATCTTACTTCAGCTTTATGCTGCCTGTTTCTAGTTGCCATATGGCAACTCCAGTTCCAGTTTGCCTGGCACTGAACCCCAGACATCCCAGAGAATCCAAATCTGAAGTCAGGGCTTACAGTCTTCTTACTGATTTTCATCATTTGTTACCGCTGAGATGCTCATTGCCTTAAATTACATGACCCCTACCTGGTGGAGGGATACTATTGGCACAAAAGTGGCTTAAAACCATGGGCCCCTCCCTTCTTAGATCTTGTGACTTTCCCATGGTTTTCAAAGGGACAGGATGTAGTCTTCATTGCTCAGATATGTATCTATCCAATGGAGTTAATTATTAACAATGTTAATTTTCCAAAAATGGATCTACAGATTCAATTCAGTGCCATCAAATTTCTAGAAAAAAAATGGAGAAATCAATATACTAGCACTTGGGAGGCAGAGGCAGGGAGAGCTCCATGCTTGGCTAGCCTGGTCTATGAAGTAAGTTCCAGGACAACCAGGGCCACACGGAGAAACCCTGTCTTAAAAAAAAAGAAGAAAAAGAAGAAGAAGAAGAAGAAGAAAACAACAACCACAACCACAACAAATCCCAAAGAAACAACTCCCCAAAACAAAACAAAAAGAAAGAAAATTAATATATTATTTGATTTTTAGAGTTGTTGAGGAAACCAGTATAAATCAGTGGATCAGAATTCAAAGTAGAATATATATTCCAAATATTCCAAATATGGCCAATGTTTGATTAGAAAAAAATTCTAAAAAAAATTGAGATATATAAGTTCTGTGATCATATAGAGTATGCCTTAAATTGGACAGAATTATTTATGTATACAAGTACACAGTAGTGGCCGTCTTCAGACACACCAGAAGAGGGCGTCAGATCCCAATATAGATGGTTGTGAACCACCAAGTGGTTGCTGGGAATTGAACTCAGGTACCTCTGGAATAGAAGTCATTGCTCTTAACCGCTGAGCCATCTCTCCAGCACTCTCCCTGACCCCTGCCCTTGCCCCAGCAGAAACTCTTATAAAGGAAAATATTTAATTGGGGCCGGCTTCAGAGTTCAGAGGTTTAGACCACTATGGTCATGGTGGAAAACATGGCAACATGCAGGCAGACAAGGTGTTGGAGAGGTAGTTGAGAGTTCTACATCTGGATTGGCAAGCAGCAGGAAGAGAGAGTGACCCTGGCCCTGGCTTGAGCATGTGAAACCTCAAAGCCCACCCCCAGTGACATATTTCCTCTAGCAAGACCACACCTACTCCCAAAAGGCCACATCTCCCAATAGGGCCACTTCCTATGAGCCTGTGGGGACAATTTTCATTCAGACTACCACAGTGGCTGAGATTGAGCCTAGACAGAAGCCAGTAAGCCACATTTCCCGGTGATCTCTGTTTCAGTTACTTACAGGTTCCTATTTCAAGCCCTGCTTTGTCTTCTCATGATAATGGAATGTAACTCTGTAAGCCAAATAGCTGCTACCCCATTCCAAGTTGCTTTTCACCATGGTACTTATTACAAAAACAGAAAACAAACTAAAATACCCTCCTTAGGTAGCTTTTATTTTGTGTGTAGAGAAGCAAAACATAAGTAAACTAATAATACATTGTGCTAATGAAAGTGAAAAGACAGCTGGATGTGGTGGTGTGTGCTTTTAGTTCCTGCACTCAGGAGGCAGAGGTGGGCGAATCTTTGTGAGTTCAAGGCCAACCTATCCTACAGAGTGAGCTCCAGGATGGCCAGCCAGGATTGTTAAACAGAGAGCCCTGTCTTGAAGAAAAGAACAAAAGAAAGTGAAAAAACAATAAAGTAAAATTCACAGACTCTTGTGAATATGGACATGGATGTGGGCAGGTGATGGAGACTTCTGCCCATGACACAATAGTCTGGAAAAGTTTATTCAGTCTATGGCATCTGAAGGACATAGAAGACAGTCCAGGCAGTAACAAAAGGATAATCCAAAAGGAGGGATAAGCAAGGACAGAGTCCTGAGCTAGAATACATCTCCTACTGGCTTGTAGCCTGAGAGGTGGATAATATGGTTAAATCCATTAATTGTGGGATTGTTGGTTATATCCCCCAGGGCCTCAAAGGTCCTTGTAAGGATTTCAACATTTACTTAGAGATGACTACCTGTACCCGGCAGGAGTGAGGTCCCCCACCCCCACCCCCCACTTCAGCTCTCAGCCTGTTGAGATAATAGACCCTAGGGAACTGGAATTTCTCCTGGGAGTCTTCTCTTTGCTGACCTGTTACCAACTAGAGGAGGTTTGTTTCCTGGAAAGAGGTTTCACATAGCACTGGCAACTGTGAAGCAGGAGCTGAGACAATGCTATGTTGGTGATGGGCCACATCTTGTCCAGGAAGGGCAGCTTGCCTGCCATGTGAATGGACTTTCATATCAGGACTCTGAAAGTGGATTTGTCAGGAGACAGTCGCTGGAGCTCAATCTTTGGTCCTCTTTTCAATATGGCTACAATGAATACATCTTCCTCTGCTCTGCCTCACTGCTTTTCTCTGTAATTGACCTATTGGGGATCGGTGGCAGAGCCTAGCTTTTTAGGGCTGTCAGGGCCTGAGGTGTGACCCTAAAAACCTCTGGTAATGAAGCTAGAACAAGAGGGTTCTGAGAAGGCATGATTTGACTCCTAATGGGTTTGCTCTAGTGTGTTTTAATTAAAAGTATTCCGTAAAGAGAGGGGGAAAATTGCTCTTCCAAAAAAAAAAAATCGCTTTTCCAAATCTGTCTTTGAAAGAAAGAAAAGAGAACAACAAACAACCGGAAAATAAACCAATGCATTTGCCCAGGGACAGATGGCAAGAGCTGAGAGTGAGTCACAGAGTCACAAACATGACCGTTCTGTCAAAAGTGCTCAGGAAATAGCTCGGTCCCTAATTAATAACTCCATGCCGATAAATCTAGCTGGTAGCAAGTGGAATGAGATAAGATCTTATGGGAACATGCTTCCAGTAAGGTTGGCAAAGAATTCTGTGTAAACTTAACAAGAACTGAAACTCTGTCCTTACAGAGTTAAACTCTGGCCTAACAGTGTCATGTCCTTAGCAATGACTGCCTGGTTCTGGTATTGAGCATTGAGGCAGAGGTGTGGGCATCTGATTCGGCAGAAGGGGTTAAGAGTGAGGTAGAAGACACAAGGAGACTGCTGTAAAAGTGTGGGTGTTGTGGGCCTGCCACCTGCCCTAGGAACTGACTCTGTGCCACTTGGGGCACTGCTGCCAGTGCCCATACTTGTTTAAGTTATTGAAAGGTTTTAGGCTTGAGGGTTCAAGGGACAACACTGAAGTGAATTGTCTTTGGTGTAAGAGATTTATTACTGTTGTGGCAGCCACTTAAATCCAATAGAAATCCAACCTTTCAATGCAAATGACAAAAATCTATTGTGACCAAGCTGCTACTGATCAGAGCCACAGAACTGACTCAGGAGCTGGACCATGACCCCAAAGAGAAGTTGCATAGCATATTTAAAGGATGAGACCACAAAGTGAGGGGGAAATTGGTGGGGTGTAACATTGTCCAATTGTATTTTGATATAAAGGTGTTTTCACCAATCAGTTCTTGGGCCTGGAAACATCAACTTAATTTGACCCTGCCAAATTAAGCAAGATAGAGAGAAGTTGTCCTTGAGATGTCTAGACTCAGAAACTGTTTCCTGATAATAGATGTTGTTCAGCTATTGGGAAGTCCTCAGCTCCTCTAGGGCCTGGGACCTTGAATTTCATTTCTCCCTATGATTAAATGGAGTCTGAAAACAAAATGGTAGCACTTAGGATAAGTTTCCTTTGCTTGTTCCAAACATCAACAGACAATAGCATGGTAAGCTATGATGAGACAGAAGTCCCTTCTTTAGCTCTCAGCCCTGATTCCTGGGAAACAGGGAATGGAGAGGGAGCCCTGAATTCCAGGAAAGGAATACAGGACCCAAGCTGTAGAGGAAATGGGAAGAAAGGGTGTATCTAGTTGGGGCACACACATTATAGACATAGCCCTCCTGGTGTGGTGGGTTCTGTTGCCAGAGCCTATAAGAGACTAGCTGGGAGTCAAATGAGGTGAAGGTCAGAATATAAGAGAAGAACCATTTCACAGGTGTTAGGAGAGGAAGGATGGGATAGGGAGGAGGGGGTGGGGCTCAAGGATGGGATGGAGGGGAGGTGAGACAACCCACCACAATGGTTTCCAATCAGATCAGCAGCTCCATTTCCTGTTTCTATCAGTGGCCTGTGCTTATAACCATAGAGATGGAGACAGGGGCATCCTTGGGACTCTCTGGTTATCCAGCTTACTTTAATTTTTAAATTGGTGAGCCTTGGGTTCCAGTGAGGACCTTATCTTGAAACAACAACTAACAACAATACATTGGCAAAACGGGCAGCCATCTGCAGAACAACACCCATGGTTGACCTCTGGCCTTCACACACAGGTACATACACATGCAAGTGCACCTGTATACATACCCTCCCCAACACACACACACACACACACACACACACACACACACACACACACACAGAGAGAGAGAGAGAGAGAGAGAGAGAGAGAGAGAGAGCATTAAAAAGTAGGTTTATTTTGATACAGAACAGACTTAAAGTTTAAAAATCATCGCAAAAAACACAGCTGGATAGAGAGCTGGGGGGATGCTGCATGGGGCCTCCATGACACAAATGGGCAGAGCATTCTTTGAGAGAAATACAGCGATGAGGAAAATGTGATGGTTGTGAGCTAATGAAAATCAGGATGACTATAGATTTTATCCATCCATCTCAACATACAGGAGAGGGGGAACACTGAATGCTTAGTATTTCTCAAATCTTTCAATGTGGTGTTGGATACCAAAAGCTGTTCCTCTGGCCCGCCCAGTTTCAGACACTGTAATCTACCCCAGCTCAGTACATCTCTGAGGCTCCTGTTGGTGCTTTTGACAATTTGGCAGCCATTTTGTTGTTGTAAGATGTGATGGTTTGTATGTGCCTGACCTAGGAAGTAGCACTATTAGAAGGTATGGTCCTGTTGGAGTAGGTGTATAACTGTGAGTCTGGGCTATAAAACTCTCACCCTAGTTACCTAGAAGTCAGTCTTCCATTAGCTACCTTCAGATAAAGATGCAGAACTTTCAGCTCTGCCTGCATCATGACTGCCTAGATGCTGCCCTGCTCCCACCTTGGTGATAATGGACTGAACCTCTAAACCTGTAAGCCAGCCCTGATTAAAATTTGTTCTTATAAGAGTAGCCTTGGTCATGGTGTCTGTTCACAGCAGTAAAAACACACGTTGGTCTTCCCTCTTCTTGACTTTCTTGTGTTTTGCAAACTGTATCTTGGGTATTCCAAGTTTCTGAGCTAATATCTACGTAGCAGTGAGTGCATATCTAATGACTTCTTTTGTGATTGGGTTACCTCACTAAGGATAAGACATAAGATCTGGATGATGCTCATGAACATAATGTGCTGTGAAAGAAACTAGGTCCAAAACAAGTGCTTGTCAACTCAGAAGCTGTAACCCTGTCCTTTGACGTCAGAATTGTGTCGTCTAAGGTTGATAGAAGAGAATGGAATGGGACTCTAGGAATACTGGAATGTTTTGGTTTTTGATTTCCTGATGGTTCTCTAACGTATAGTTGGGTGTGATCTGGGCCACCCCAGTGATCTCCCTGTTGATCACTGACATTCAAAATGACCGCTGATCACAGAGAAATGTCTGCCAGACTTGTGGGGTTTCTTATTCTCTGTTCCAGATTTTTGTCTTCGTGCTTTTCCTAACTTTTTTGAACATCTTACATAATTCCATTTATTCCCTTTCTTCATATTTCTTCTCCCCGTTGCTTCTTGTCTACTTTTTGAACAGTGACCCTGGATTTTGCAATATAAGTTTACAATGAACTTAACTATACTTTCAAACAATCACACATGGTTTCATGGATACTGTGAGTGTTCTGTAACAACAAAACAGCCAAATTCCTCCCTCTTCCCTCCTGCCCTGCCTACTGTTGATTTTACTTGTAGGTAAGCATGCACATATACTCACAAGGAATAGCCATCCATCTATAACTTCATGTATTCTTGAAGTTTTTAGAACAAGATGTTCTGTTAAGTCGACTAAAAATAAGGAAAATGTGTTTTGTTTAACTTAACCTCCCCTTCTCGAGACAATTATATTAGGCATATCCCAAGTTAATATCTTTACAGATGTGCCACAGTTCTTTAGTTAAATTCTGTCTTACATTTTCAGTTTTTATTTTTTGTGTTCTTGGCTTTGGAGGTCTCTGCTGTTAGGTCATCCAAGACAGAGTCTTTAGCCATGTCTACTTATAGCTTATCTGAGGCATTGTGTTTGGTTTAGTGGGCTTTCCTCCCACCCCCCCACCCCCACCCCTACCCCCGCTTTCTTGCATTTCTTTCGATTCGCTCTTGCTTACAGGCTGCTTTGCCCAGTCAAGCCTTTCACATACTAATCACAGTTGTTTTAAATGGTCTCTGTGGTTTAAATTAATCATGTCTGTTTCTGTCTAATGCTTTGCTCTTTCTCTTAAAATTATGTCTTCATCTTTTAGAACGTTTCCCTGCCCTCCCTCCCTCTCCTCTCTTCTCTCTTTCTCCTCTCATCTTGCCATGTTGCTCAGGTTAGGACTAAACTCACATTTTTTTTTCCCACCTCAGCTCAGATTCTAAATAGCTGGGATTACAAGAATGTATTACAGCAGCAGCTTATACATATTGCTAGACATGATGTGCCAAGTAAACTGTTGTAAAGGGGCCTCTAGTGATGTGGGCGCTAGGGAGAGGGGGGTGAAGCATTCTCAAGTCGTTCACCTAGGGAGGGAGTCTTGAACGTTTTCTCCTTTAGATGCATAAGGAAGACTAGAAGGCATTAGAGTTAGACTTTCCCTTAGACCAGTTAGGTTCTGATAAGGCACCTGCTGGTTATGTGGTTAGGTGGCCTCTCCTTGAAGACACACCTTGTTAAGAAGAGATCACTGTCCCCACTCTACAAAATCTTTCCTTTCCTTCCCTGCACTCCTTGAAAGAAACATGAGAGGTGGGGGAGGGTGACACACCCTTCCCCTCACAGCATTTACTCTGCCTGGCCAAGCCCTTTGGGGAAGGATTCTCTTACATCTGGGTCCACAGTGAGCGATCAACACTCAGAGTTTTTCCTTTTGACTCCAGCAACCCACTGGTTACAATTTCCATTTTTGCTATCTCGTGTATAATTACTTCCTCTAGATTGAAAACATTCACTCCTGGAGGGGTGCTCCCATAGACCTAAGAAGAAAACACAACTCACAAATCTCAGAAAGATCCTAAATATTTCAAGATTCATGCTCCCCTACCCTCAAGTAACAATTTCAGGAGGTTCTGTGTAAATCTCCCTCAGGGAGCTCAGGGAGGCAGCTTTCATGAGCTGTCACCCGTGTTGGGTAGGTTTTGGTGTTGCACCTGACTTCCCTGTCATCCATGCTCCTGTAGGTAACTGCTCACCTGCCCTCTGTAAGGAACCTCGATGCATTCACTGGCTGGCTAAGCTAACCTTGGGCAGGATTGTTTCTTTGGTTCTTTGTTGGGATGCTGTGTGGGGTGAATAGATGATCACATCTCACATCATGTGCTGCGTTACTCTGCTGGGTCCTGCAAAGGTTTTTTTTTTTTTTTTGGTTGATTATTTCTACTTGTCTCCCTACATCAAAACAAAACAAAAGAACAAAGCAAAAACAAAACAGATGGAAGGTGGGCTCCATTGTCGGTCAGGATGGATGAGTGCTTGCTGTAAGGAGGAGTATGGGGGACTTAGTTCTCATGTGAATTTATTTTAAGGGATTCTCAGGTTAGGGCATAGAAAAAACCAGAAGCAAGTCTCTCAGACTGCCTAGTCAGAAACCATCACTACTAGCTAACCACGTGTACCCTTGAGTTAAAGTTTTACTTTTTTCCATAAACACTATCTGCAAACAGTGTAGTCATAGGTAGTACTGGGATGTGTCAAGTCTGGGGCTATACACTGTGTCACTCATGCCCTTTGGCATACATGCTTCTGCCCACGTGGCCAGGCAAGAAAGATCTTCTCAGTCTGTTTTCCTAAAGGACCTTTGTCCGACTTTGATGGACAAACAAGAATCATGTTTCCAGGGACACACACACACACACACACACACACACGTTCTATGGTGAAATTTTGTTGTTGTTTGTTTTGAGATAGGGTCTCACTATGTAGCCCTAACTATCCTGAAACTCACTATGTAGACCAGGCTGGCCTCGAACTCACAGAGAACCTTCAGCCTCTGCCTTTTTAGTCCTGAAATTAAAGGCATGTACCACCATGCCTGGCCCAGGGCATATTTTTAAATTAGGAAATGGGGACCAAAGGAAGGAACATGTAGCTGTGGTGAGAGGTTAGGTTGACCTCTTAACTTTCTGAGAAGCCATAGTTCTTGGGAAGTTGACATTGAGTTATTTAGCTGTGTGATTTAATGGCATATATTAAATGGATACACTCATTCAATTGATACTTTTTCCTTGTGCCAATACCGTGCTAAGGGTCAGGACACAATGGATCAAATGACATCTTACGTTTATTTGGGGAGAGAGAGACAAATAATCACCACAGAGTTAAATACATAACTGGAAATTATGTGGAGAGGCAGGAGACTGGAGGAGCCAGCACTGTAACGGGAGCACGGTGGCAGAGTGGGGAGAGATTGATACCTTGGAGCAAGTATCTAAGGATGTATGGAGAGTGCTCTCTCTGGGACTGAGGGGAGGCCGTCCTCAGGCAGGAGGATCGTGTGTGGGACAGAGCGTGCTTCTGCTTTAATCCATTTCATATTGTGAAAACTTTCCAAAGCCTGGAAGAGAAACACAACATCCCCTGCACTTAGAACATCTACTTCCTCAGTGTAGTCTGGCCAGAAATGTGTCAAGAGCAAGCCTTCAAAGGGGCAGATGTCAGCCCTCTGGCCTGTAAACAAAATGCCCAAGATATTTCCCCGAGGCTTGAGGCCAGTTTGTAATTTGGCTTTTTCCTCATCCTGGATGAATTTCCAAACATAGTAAAACGGCCTGTGATGAAATATAGTTCAAATGACAAGGCAAAGAGCAACTCAGGTCCTCAAAACACTCTCATTAAGGAAAAAGGCACAGATAAAACTCTTTCCACCAATGGTGTGCTAGTGTGAGGCAGTAAAACGACAGTGCCCGGACCCCACACGTAAGTCACACAACTGCCCCTACTTGGAGACCTAAATACGGTAACTGCAGGCTTTCCATATCTGATTTTAACCCACTCAACCAACTCTATTCCTCTGGGTCATTTAGCTATTTCTGTAAGTGAAAAGGACTACATTAATTGTGTTCTCCTTCTTCTTCTTAAACAAACAAACAAACAAACAAACAACCTAATGGATGCCATCAATACCTCGGGGCTGCTTCCATAAATGAAGGTTCCCCCAGCCTAAGAATACAGATAGTTCTTTCTTCACTAATCTAGAAGGGGTAAGCCACTGGACCCAAGCAGGGTGGAAATGACAGGGGCCGTGTCTTCTTGACTCTTACTCCACCACTGCAACTGGAAGTGTGGGCTCTGCTTGCTGGCGACATCATTCTGCAGGTAAGAGAAAGCACACGTGTTTATACAATCTCGTCTATAAAAGGACTCATGTTTTATCCGAAAACTAGTTTCCTTTATTTTACCTTTAGACCTCTGGCTAAATGTCTCTAGGGATGGATGCTCACTTGGAAGCAAGTTCCCTGACAGCTGCCATTGGTGGTAGAGTCTTTGCTCTTTCCTTCCAAAAATAGCAGTAATATCATTATTTGGACCACATTCTATGTTGCAGGGCTGTGCCAAGAGAGTTCATATTCGTTGTTTCTAATGCTCCCAAGCAGCTAAGAAGTGATCATCTCACATACTTTACAGGTGACAAACTCAGGCAAGGTCACAAAACTCAGAAGAGAGGTCACTTTGCCTGAACTCAACACATAGGCCCATTTCCAGATAATACACATAGCTATTCAAATCTGTGCATTTAATGTCACCTCTTAGGTTGAGTTCTTGGTTTCTCAATTCATATCTCATATAACATGCTCTCTAGCACTCTAGGATTATGTTATGACTATGCCTGTGTAAGATCTTATCTATTTTGTTTGTGTGTCTATTCATCTATCATTATCTATCTATCTATCTATCTATCTATCTATCTATCTATCTATCTATCTATCTATCAATCATCTATTTATCTCGCTCTACTTATCATCTGTCCACCATTCCTATCTGTCTGTCTATCTATCTATCTATCTATCTATCTATCTATCTATCTATCTATCTATCAATCATCTATTTATCTCGCTCTACTTATCATCTGTCCACCATTCCTATCTGTCTATCTATCTATCTATCTATCTATCTATCTATCTATCTATCTATCTATCATCTATCTATCTCCCTCTACTTATCATCTGTCCACCATTCCTATCTGTCTGTCTATCTATCTATCTATCTATCTATCTATCTATCTATCTATCTATCTATCTACCATTTATTTTATCATCCATCCACCAACCTATTGAACCTATTACCTAATTTTTATCTCTATCTTAAGAAGAAGTGTAGCCGGGCGTGGTGGCGCACGCCTTTAATCCCAGCACTCGGGAGGCAGAGGCAGGCGGATTTCTGAGTTCGAGGCCAGCCTGGTCTACAAAGTGAGTGCCAGGACAGCCAGGGCTACACAGAGAAACCCTGTCTCGAAAAACCAAAAAAAAAAAAAAAAAAAAAAAAAAAAGAAGAAGTGAAGTTCTAGAAGACTCCATGTAGTGTCCCACCTGAGATATGATCATCACAAAGAAGCTTCTCTGGGTCTTTTACTAAGACTGTTATTTTTATATAATATTGCAATATATCGGTTAAGACATCGTTTTAAATAGGTTTAACACCAGGTTTCAGTACTGATTAGCTTCTGGACTCTGGGCATTTTACTTGAAATTTCGAATTCCCTATTTTCTTGTCTATCCAGTGGAGATGTTGATGATAATGATACCCTCCGTTTAGAACTATGAACATTTCTAGGGCACACTTACAAAGCCCATGTTCAGTGCTATGATCTATAAGTGGTGGTGGCTTCATTATTCTTTGACTTGAAGGAAGTTAAATCTGCTTAGCCATGATCAAGTCAGACTTCCGTCATACCATATTCATAAATTTGGATTTTGGATCTAATTACAAGAACTTGAAAATGACATCCTGGTAAAACCTCAGCTGAGAGGTTGAAGAAGGATCTCGATGTTGTTACCCCGTGTATTAATCCTTCCTGTCTGCTGACACTCACAGGCTGGTGAATACGATCCGTACTCTCAAGCTGTTGCCACAGGTGATTGGGAAGAGAGGTTGTTTGTTCTCTTTTATGGGCTCTGGCAGTAGAGTTGAGTTTGACAGCCAGGTACGATCTTTTCCTTGTGCTTTGGCCTTTTTCTACTGTACCCAGTGATTCTTGCTTTTAAGCTGACGCTGACCTAATGCTCTGTACATCTGAGAGTGACAAAGCTGAATCATTTAACTGTCCCCTAGACTGGACACTAGGATATCTGGAGCTTCACATTAGCCTTCTACCAATGCACTACTATTTTATACTTATAAAACTGGACAAGTATTTGTACTTTCTATATAGTACTTTAAATTAATTCATTGAGACTTTCATATATCTCAATCATAATCACCCTCCTTCCTTCCCTTCCTCCAATATCTCCCAGATCCATATCTTAGCTTTCAACCTACCCTCAACTTCATGACCTCATTCTCTCTCTTTTTACTTTAATTTTACTTTTTAGACATATTGATTCTGACTTGTGCTACCCATATATGCATGGGAGTAGGGCTATGGACTGGAGCATGGGCAATCAACCAGGGACCATATCCTTTAAAAACCTGACTCCCTCCTAGCATATCAGCTGGTACTAGCTCCTCAGTTAACAGGTTGGGAGCTCGTGAGCCTCTCCCCCATTTGTACTGGAATGCTGTCTGGCTTGTCCTTGTGCAGGCCTTATACATACAACTACAGCTGTTGAGGTCATGTGTGAAGGAGTCCTGTTAGGTTCTGAAGATATTCTTTGTTCTAGGCCTTAAAACATCTGGATCTTATACTCTTTCCATTTCATTTCCCATGAGGCTCCCTGAGCCTGAGGAGAGAGGTGTAGTCTAGATGTCCCATTAGTGGCTGAAGCTCCACAGGCAATTAATTAGTCTCTGTATTTTGATGAGTTGTTTCTACCATAACTGCTATTGTTGCATAAAGACTTTTTAATGAATTAGGAGTGCTACCCATGGTGGTATTTATTTATTTATTTATTTATTTATTTATTTATTTAGATTTTTCGAGACAGGGTTTCTCTGTGTTCCCCTGGCTGTCCTGGAACTCACTCTGTAGACCAGGCTGGCCTCAAACTCAGAAATTCGCCTGTCTCTGCCTCCCAAGTGCTGGGATTAAAGGTGTGTGCCACCACGCCCAGCGCTACCCATGGTGTTAATCTATAGGTACAGAGGATTGAGTTTAGAAGGTCATTTGATACTATGTCCATTTAGCAAACTAATAGTAATGAGTTTACTTATCCCTATGGCTTATTATTTACCTAGCTATAGGTTCTTAGCCATATTTATGGTATCAGGCTACACTTCCCTCCTTGGAGTGGACTTTAAATCTAGTCAGAAAGCATTTGGGTTAGGATAGTAAAAACTCTTCTCAAGGATAAAAAAACCTCTGGTGGAATCACCATGCCTGACCTCAAGCTGTACTACAGAGCAATTGTGATAAAAACTACATGGTACTGGTATAGCAACAGACAAGTAGACCAATGGAATAGAATTGAAGACCCAGAAATGAATCCATACACCTATGGTCACTTGATCTTTGACAAGGGAGCTAAAACCATCCAGTGGAAAAAAGACAGCATTTTCAACAAATGGTGCTGGCACAATTGGAAGTTATCATGTAGAAGAATGCCAATTGATCCATTCCTATCTCCTTGTACTAAGGTCAAATCTAAGTGGATTAAGGAACTCCACATAAAACCAGAGACACTGAAACTTATAGAGGAGAAAGTGGGGGAAAAGCCTCGAAGATATGGGCACAGGGGGAAAATTCCTGAATAGAACAGCAATGGCTTGTGCTGTAAGATCAAGAATCAACAAATGGGACCTCATAAAACTGCAAAGCTTCTGTAAGGCAAAAAACACCGTCAATAAGACAAAAAGGCCACCAACAGATTGGGAAAGGATCTTTACCTATCTTAAATCAGATAGGGGACTAAAATCCAATATATATAAAGAACTCAAGAGGGTGGACTCCAGAAAATCAAATAACCCCATTAAAAAATGGGGCTCAGAGCTAAACAAAGAATTCTCACCTGAGGAATACCGAATGGCTGAGAAGCACCTGAAAGAATGTTCAGAATCCTTAATCATCAGGGAAATGCAAATCAAATCTACCCTGAGATTCCAACTCACACCAGTCAAAATGGCTAAGATCAAAAATTCAGGTGACAGCAGATGCTGGCGAGGATGTGGGGAAAGAGGAACACTCCTCCATTGTTGGTGGGATTGCAAGCTTGTACAACCACTCTGCAAATCAGTCTGGCGTTTCCTTAGAAAATTGGACATAGTACTACCGGAGGATCTAGCAATACCTCTCCTGGACATATATCCAGAAGATGTTCCAACCAGTAAGAAGGACACATGCTCCACTATGTTCCTGGCAGCCTTATTTATAATAGCCAGAAGCTGGAAAGAACCCAGATGCCCCTCAACAGAGGAATGGTTGCAGAAAATGTGGTACATTTACACAATGGAGTACTACTCAGCTATTAAAAAGTGTTGCGGCCCGACCAGCAGTCCGCAACAGGAACGGTTCAACTGAGGATGGCAGTTCGAGCTGAAAAGAGAGGAAGCTAGACGGGGCGGGAGAAAGAACGAGGCCAAGACAATTTCATGTTCAAGGCCCCCCTTTACTAATTACAACATTCAGTTATAAAGGAAGGGGGAGGGAACCCGATTTCCCACCAAGTAACTCAGGGTCCAGTAGCAGGACGAACACGTGTGTGGCTCCAAGCAGCAAAGCGACAGGGTCCAGCAGTGGGCGTGGCAGAACAAATGAGCAGGAAACTCCACCCTTGAGCAAGCAGGTTCCAGGCTGGGGGAAGGGAAACCACAAAAAAGAATGAATTTATGAAATTCCTAGGCAAATAGATGGACCTGGAGGGCATCATCCTGAGTGAGGTAACTCAATCACAAAAGAACTCACACAATATGTACTCACTGATAAGTGGATATTAACCCAGAAACTTAGAATACTCAAGATATAAGATACAATTTGCGAAAAACATGAAACTCAAGAAGAATGAAGACCAAAGTGTGGACACTTTGCCTCTTCTTAGAATTGGGAACAAAACACCCATGGAAGGAGTTACAGAGACAAAGTTTGGAGCTGAGACGAAAGGATGGACCATCTAGAGACTACCATATCCGGGGATCCATCCCATAATCAGCTTCCAAATGCTGACACCATTGCATACACTAGCAAGATTTTGCTGAAAGGACCCAGATATAGCTGTCTCTTGTGAGAGTATGCTGGGGCCTAGCAAACACAGGAGTGGATGCTCACAGTCAGCTATTGGATGGATCACAGGGCCCCCAATGGAAGAGCTAGAGAAATTACCCAAGGAGCTGGAGGGATCTGCAACCCTATAGGTGGAACAACAATATGAACTAACCAGTACCCCCAAGAGTTTGTGTCTCTAGCTGCATATGTATCAGAAGATGGCCTAGTTGGCCTTCAGTGGAAAGAGAGGCCCATTCATTGGTTGTGCAAACTTTATATGCCTCAGTACAGGGGAACGCCAGGGCCAAGAAAGTGGGAGTGGGTGGGGGAGGGTGTGGGGGACTTTTGGGATAGCAATGGAAATGTAAATGAAATAAATACCTAATTTTAAAAAAAGGAAAAAAAAGCATTTGGGTACTCTGATAACATCTGTGTCACTCAGGCAGCATGGGCATATCTTGCCAGGCTACTCCTTGTTATAACTTGCCGGGTTCATGACTGTGTAAGGCTGCCGATGACTTCTTACCTCCAGCTTTCTGTGCAGCATCCTTTGATGCTATGAAAGCTAGCCAGCAGGGAGGAAGGTTCCCAGTTAGTATTAGATGGATTTCCCTCCTCACATGACCTGTGATCAAAGTGTGTGGAGTCTGAAGCAATAATGTCTTACCATCAAGTTCTGGTAGACAATCAAGATCAAAGACACTCAGAATATTGTATTGTTTTATGGGTCCCCAGGATACCAACAATTTGAGGGGAGGTGTCTGACACCTAGCTCTGGGCTTTTTATTTCACAATCTATGACATTCAAGAGAAAATTATTGGTGTAGGGGAACTGCATTAAATGTGTGTGTGTGTGTGTGTGTGTGTTAAAGATAGCAGATGTCCAAATGGCTTCACCAATTATCTTAGTGTTAGCCCTCTCTTTACCTCCTTCCTCTGTTCTACTCTCCCAGTTTTCTTTCCACTTGAACCTTTTCCCCACATTGCTCCTTCCTTTCCTTACCTTTCACTATCTATTTACCTTAAGATCTCACCCCCATGACCCCTTCTTTTGTTTCCCCATTGGCATCATGTGTGCACTCATGTGCTTGTGCATGTGTGTAGGTATGCATGTGTGTGTGTGCATGTGTGTACACATGTGTAGGCATGCGTGTATGTGTGTGTATGTGGGTGGGTATCAGTGGTGGGCATCGTCCTCTATTGTTCTCTCTGGTGATGTCATTGAGGATGTCTTCCATAAGCAGAGGTGTTTGAGTACTCAGTCCCCCGTTTGTGAGACTGTTTAGGTGATGTGGCTTTACTGGAGGAAGTGCGTCACTGGGGTTGGTCTTCAAGAGTTGAAAGACTTACACCATTTCTAGTTGGCTGTCTCTGCTTCCTGTTTTTATTTGTTTGCTTGTTTTGTTTTGTTTTTTTTTTTCCTCTGTAAGCACTACCTTGATTTGGCTTTAGAATCAGAACTCTCCCCAGGTTGTATTTAGCTTCCCAGAGAAGATTCTTAGGTAGTTCTTCCCTCTGGCTAGTTGGATCCCAACTCAGTAGCTACAAACTTAAAGCATAATGTAAGTGTCACCTTATCAATAAGATCTTCCCTCACTGCCTTTCTTCATATTTTAACCTACCTCCATACCTTCTTTATTAATGCTTAAGTGGTTTCTATAGAAGATCTCACTTTCTTTGCCTAGAGTAACTCACCTGCCACTCACTTCCCTTCTCTCACACCATCCAGCCAGAGATTTTGTCCATGTTGCTCATGACAGCATCACCAATTCCTGGAAGGGAGCTGGCACAGGGAAGTTTTTTTCTGATGGTTGCTGTGATGTGGCAATCAAGCCTTGTGCTTCTTAAGCGAGTGCTTTATTACTCTGCTTCCCACCCCCGAGAACTTGCTTTATGTCTCATTGTCTAATAGTGAAGTGTGAATATGCAGAAGTTCATACCTGGAGAGTATAATAACCAAGGTACCCTTCACACATTTCCTATTTCCAGTCAGACAAGAAACGTGTGGCAGTGCTTTGCCAGATAAACATGATTGGTGATGGAAACCTTGCAGTGTTACCTGAATGCTTCTAAGGGACTCTGGGGTAGGCACTGAGTTGGTAGTTTGCAACATTAAAGCAGTGTGCAGTGTGCTAGGGCCACCTGGCTAAGAACAGGCGTTATACACACAGACAGGATGAAGAGACCATCATCTGCCCTCAAATGGACTCAACAGGGATGTTTTCAAACACATCCAGCTGTTGGTTTCAGGATGTGAGCACATAACTCGCCTACATTATCAGTTCTGGGACTCGTTCAAGGCCATGTCCTGATTCCCTCAGTTCCTATCTTTCCTCTACACAGATTGCCTAATTTTTGAACTTTCAAAGCGTAGAGTGCTGCTTTCAGTGTCATTTAGTCATTTCCCCACACTCTCCATCTTTTTGGAGTAGCTTTTAAAGTTGCTTGAACTCCTGGGTAAGAGCACACTGGATTTCTATTTTTGTTCACCTAAATAAACGGAAGGCTTCTTAGAATCAATGCTTAGAAACATGCAGCAGACCCTCTTATTCACCTGAAGATTGATTTGAAGTCATTATTTGGTGTCTTTCCAAATAAGACAGTAGATATGAATTGGAATCAAATACATAAAAGGGCGTGTGTGTGTGTGTGTGTGTGTGTGTGTGTGTGTGTGTTTAAATATAAAGTTTCAGAAGGATAACAGATTTGAAGGAGAAAAGTACCAATGATAGGCTTTAGAATGCCTGGTCCTTGGTGGCTGTGGTAATTACTAGCCCTGAAAGCCGCCCTATTTGGCTGGTGGTAGATCTACCTACCTACACAGGCTCACAAACTATAACTCTCAGGTAGAGAACTATGAGTCTTGCAAGGAAAGCTAAAGAATACTCAGTCCAAAAAGACTACCCCCACTTTGTCAAATGCTAGAGAACAATGGCAGGCTGGTAAGAAGAGGGGCTTTGAGGGACCACAGAGCTCCCTAACTGCTTTGCACGGCACTGTGCTTCGGTGACATGCCCTTAGCTCTTGCTATAGTCATTTACAATCTTTCATTGACTCAGAGGCTGCACGAATTTATTCTTATGGTGATTTGTCTGGAATTCAGCCTGGAAGTTTAGTTTTTGTTTTGCTGTTTGTTCTTAAACCAATGATAATCCCCCTGCCGCAGCCTTTGAGCTCTCCCTCACAGGCATAGCCCAGCATGTTTAGAGGAGGTTTAAATAGAAGTGGATAAACTTGGTCTTCCTGGGGACATAGAGTGAAGTTCAGTAAAGTCAAAAACCTTAAGCCCACCTCCATGGAGAGGAGGGAACATATTAACCACAAAAGATAGAAATAAATAGAAGGGTGGGCCCTGATGCTGGCTTTGGAATGTGTCAGCAAATTTGTCTGTCATGAAAGCAGAGCCTCCAGAGATGAGGGAATCTTAGGAAGTGGGGCACAGCAGGAGGAAGTATGTGACTAGAGGTGAATAATCAACTCTACTACACTCCCGATTCCATGGTGTTTAACTCATGTGCACAGGGCCAAGCAGCCATGGACAGACCTTGTGAAACACTGAGCCAAATAAGTCTTCTCTTGCTTTGGTTTCTTTCAATATGTAAAATTAATATATTATTGTTTAGTTATATATCTGAGAAAATTAGTCACCCACCACAGGAGTGGGCAGTGAACAGGGGAATGAAGAGAAAAAATGAATCACTATCCCTTCTACTGAGAAACTGGAGGCCAGCTAGGTCCTGCCTTGTTTAAGAAGTAGTGGGAAAAAATACTATGTAACAACAACAGAACCCCCAAAACAGGAGGGCTCATTTAGACCGGGCTCCTTGGGTGGCGCTACTTCAAGCCTGGGGTCACCCCAGCTTAGTTTTAAGCTACTGGCTATTTGAGGTCTCCACCATGTGTTTTTCGTTATTCTAGAACAAGTAGTCAGGATGAGTCCCCACGGGAAAGACAGAAGTCAAAAGATAAGCTAATTTGTACCAAAAAAAAAAAAAAAAGTTAAGGCCTTGGCTCCAGTCATATCCTCTTCTCTGTTGGCCAAAGCCAACATTATCAAGACCAACATCAGTGAAGGCGGGAAGCATACTTCACCTTCAGTGGAGGCCATTGGAGTGACTGGGATTATTAATCTGAATGTTCACAGATGTACTTTGAAAAACCATGAAACTGTGATTAAAAGTGCCTGGTAATAAATATTAGGCATTCGCAAAGAGTAGTCATGTGTGGAAAGCCCCTAGCACGATGTTCCCCAGATGTGCATAGCTATATTGTGTTATACTTCTGCTTCGCAAAGGGTATTTACCTTCATGGAAGTGTGTTTGTTGAATAGTTATTGGGAAGTTCTGTCCCAAAGGTTGCAATTAGACAATACCAGATGCTGTGGCTTGCATCAGAGACTTCTGGCTTGGAATCGTTGTAAAGATTTGGAATTCATGGGTGGGCAGTTGAGGGAAGAGGAGGGGCGTTGGGTTTCTGGTCCTGAAGATGGCTGTGTGATCTGTCTTGAGGCTGTGATGGGAAAGGACGAGGACTGGGTGTGCCAGACAGAATCTGTCTGCAAAGAAGTGTCTCTAAAAAGCCAGCGGAAAATGCCTGGCATTCCCCCCCCCCCGCCCCCCAGGCTCTGCTCAGCTGATTGCAGTGTAGAGCCTCTAGGCACCATGGGAGCAGATGATGAATGTGGGCTCCACAGCACTGTGTTCACCACCCTCTGCTTCCCAGATATTCATTCTATATATTAAATGATAATTCATCGATCAAACAATATGTAAGGGAAATGATACATAAATGTGAAGCAGAGAGAGAGAGAGAGAGAGAGAGAGAGAGAGAGAGAGAGAGAGAGAGAGAGAGAGAGAGAGAGAGAGAGAGAGGCTCAGGGGAGGCAAGAAAGGAGAAAAATGTGCAACAAAAATTTTACAGGCTATGATTAAGTTAAAGATGGGATATGGATCAGGTCATTCGAGAGTAATCAGGACACTGTCTGCGGATGTTTAATCCAGGTCAGGCTTTGCTTGGTAGGATTCAGAAACAGTTGTGTTTGCTTAATCCAGACTTTAATAGAGAATCTCCATTCCTAGAGGATGAGAGGGACATTATCAAAACACTACAAAATGGCAGCGGGTCAGAGCAGGCAGGGGTCTGAGGGTTACTTATCCTAATCCGATACTTCTACAAACGAGAGCATTAAGACACAGAAGAAAATGAAACTCGAGGTTGTTTGGTTGGAAGAGATAGAAAAGGATGCATCGTTTCCAGCCCAGGGTACTCAGGACCGCAAGGAGCAGCGCTGTACCAAGCACCTTATTGTGATTGTTTTCTCTTAGTACTTGGGTGATGCAACTTAGTACATACACTGTGCAAATGAGGAAGGAAACAGTGGAGATGAACGAGCCAGGACTCAGGTTCACATCGAGTGGGCTGCGAGGGCAGGGTATAGATGCTTGCCTTACTGCCTCTTTCTGTGGTTATCAAGGGCACTCTGTTTCACAAGGGAGCTGAGGATATACACGATGTTCAAGGCTGCTTACATAAACCCTTCATCACGTCATAGGCAGAGAACACACTCAGAGAGGCCAGGCTATTTCCCTTTCTGTTAGAAGTGGTGTCACTTCTCAGTATTGTTCTAAAAACAGATTAGTCACAGGAGATTGTATAGTGCTTGTGCTACCGGCCTGTACAGTCAGCCTTCAATGTTGATGATAAAATGTTCTTTTGGAGCCTCGGCAGTCTCTCTGGATGTTTCTGCCCTGCCGTCTGTACACAGAGTCCGTCAGACAGTGGAAAGGGTAAGAAGAACTTGGCAGTGTGGTGGCTCTGCCATGAACTGGTTCTGCCATGAACTGGAACGTCAGAAGTCATCATGGCTTCCGTGTTTCGCAGAGCCAGGACTTGCCACCATCCTAGCAAGTGGTAATAACTATCAAGGATACTGTTGCGGGGGTGCGGGCTGTGTGGGTTCCAGCATGGCAGGAAAAGTCTCTTAATTCTCAGATGCCAAAATGAAGCCTCAGGGGATGGTGTTCAGAACCAAAATGAGTGACTTTGTATGCGAATATCATTTTTGATGTTTTGGTTCTGAGTTTAAACTTGAACATCTGAGGGGGCTCTCTAGCCTAAATATCATTGTTGTTATTGTTGTTCTGTTATCAGCTGCCACATCTGCTGACAGAAAAAGTCGTCTCTAGCAATACTCCCTTTCTTCTTCTTCTTTTTTTAAATATTTATTTATTTATTTTATGTATATGAGTACACTGTAGCTGTACAGATGGTTGTGAGCCTTCATGTGGTTTCTGGGACTTGAATTTTAGGACCTCTGCTCGCTCCGGTTGGCCCCCCTCACTCCAGCTGTTTGCTCCGGCCCAAAGATTTATTTATTATTATAAATAAGTACAGTGTAGCTGTCTTCAGACACATCAGAAGAGGGCATCAGATCTCATTATGGACAGTTGTGAGCCACCATGTGGTTGCTGGGATTTGAACTCAGGACCTCTGGAAGAGCAGTCAGTGCACTTAACCACTGAGACATCTTTCCAGCCTTAATTAAAAAAAAAAAAAAGACCTAAAGAAAAATGTATGCATGTGTGTGCCTATATCCAGGTGCTCTTAGAGGCCAGAAGTGTCAGATCTCCCTGGGGTCAGAGTTACAGATGATTGTTAGCTGCCCAGTGTGGGTGCTGGGAATCAAACTCAGGTCCTCTGCAAGAATGACACAAACTCTTAACTTCTGAGACATCTCCACAACCCTCAGCCTTCCCTCTCTTACCAGTAGCAGAGTGAAAGCCTCACACATTACCAACACCAAGCTCATGAACAAGGATAAGTAAATAAAAGATCGCAAGTTTTCAGTGTGGGCCCAGAGAAGATATGGGCTCCGATGAGCACGTGCTTTTAACATATCTATTTGGAATGCAGAAGAGAACATTTGCCTACTACTTCTCTCTAGGGTCTTAGGTTGCTGAAGATATAGTAGTAAATATTAGATAACTAGAGAGGTATATGAGTCTTCTGAATATAATAACATCATCTATGCATATATTATATCTTATGTACATATATGACATGTGTGTTTACAGGGTATATATCTCTATCTATCTATCTATCTATCTATCTATCTATCTATCTATCTACCTGTCTATGGAGAAACTGAGTACAGGTTCTGTCAGGATCCAACAATGAGCAATAGTGGGTCACATTTCCATAAGGACATATGATTATATTTGCAGCTCAGTAGATGCATTGAGAGTCTTGCTCTCATTATGTATCTTGAATAAAACTAAATGTGTCAAATCTCTGAGTTTTTAACCCACCTCCTCCACTCCTTCCATTCTACCACCTCCCACTCCCCACTTCAGCCAAATTAACCAACATCTAGACAGCCATTTCCAAGGGAATTTTCTTCACACTGCTTGGGATCCGGGGTCTCTGTCATTTGTGGGTACAGTTTCAGGGGACCCATGTATTGCTTTTCTAGGCCAAGTGCCAGTGCAATAAATCAAGTTTTGCAAGCTAGAAATTGGTTTTCTTAAAAAAAAACTTTTTAAAAATTTCATTTTCTATTTGTATACATAAAAATGAATGCATGTGCCATGGTGTACCCAGGGAGGTCAGAGAAGCCAACGTTTGGAAGTTCTCATCTTTTACCATGTGGTTCCCTGGTATCAAACTCATGTTGTCAGGCTTGGTGGCAAATGCCTTTACCCACAGAACAAATCCAGACTCATTCATGATAGAAACTGGATGGAGTGAGACCAGTGATTTGGATAATGAATCTGCTAATCTTTCATTCATTCTCTTGATTTCTAGGAGACTCAGTTTGTTTTTTAAATTTATTTATTATTTTATTATTTATTATTATTTAATATTTATTTATTATATCTAAGTACACTGTAGCTGTCTTCAGATGCACCAGAAGAGGGCGTCAGATCTCATTACGGGTGGTTGTGAGCCACCATGTGGTTGCTGGGACTCAGGATCTTTGGAAGAGCAGTCGGTGCTCTTAACCATTGAGCCATCTCTCCAGCCCTGTTTTATTAAGTTTTTAAAGGTGACGGATATTACCAATTTACAGAAATTTCTGTGCAGGTTAAAATACTGCAAAACACTTCATATAGACCCTTATGTAATAGGCTGTCAGTGAAAAGCGCTTAGCATTTTCATTCCTGGGGGATTCCATTGTCTAAGGCCTTAACAAGAGATAGAACACCCTGCAAAACGAGATGAAGGGAGACATTCTAAAAGAGCATGGTGCCGTTGTTGGATATTCTGGTGTTTTAAAATGGTGAGAATTGGCTGGAGGGAACACAATCTTCGTGCGCAGGGAAATTGTACCCTTTCCTGGGGAGAACAGAAATTTCCCTGAGAGGACTCTCCCAGGCTTGCTTTTTTTTCCCCCTATGAGCAGATTCCCTTGTGTGTCTTAAGTTTTTGTTTTCTTGGCATGGAGTCTGTTTTCCCTAATTCACTGTGGGTTTTCTGAACTTTTCCCCTTTCGAGGATGGTTGTTTTAAATTGGTCTGTGGCAGCTAAATGGTATTTAGAGGGAAGGTATGGGGAAAGGACAGCTGTCTAAGACAACAAACATGGTGGTTTAAGACTCTAGCTACTTCCACATCTCTTAGAACTTCTTTTCCGTGTGTTTTTGTCTTTGGAGTTAGGAAAAAGTTCTTTCCAGCCAGCTACTGTGCCTTTGAAGGCTGAAATCCCTGTGTATTGGTCTCCACCCTTTCAGATGATTTGGGGAAGTATTTTCCAAGCTCCTTCCTGAGTGAATTTCCTCAAATTTGAGCCAAGAATTAGAATGGACTGTGGCTCTCTCCAAGTGTAAATAGTTTGTGTTATTCATGAAATGCCTGCTCAAACTCACAGGAAGGCTGAGGAGGATGGACCGCTGTAGGATCTACGGTGTGGGTTTTATGTAGCAGGGTGGAGCACTGTTTAAAAAGCAGGGAATTTGAAGGAGCTTCGATGGAGTTCTTGATCGAAGGTAGACTTAAAACTTCAACATGACAACTCTTGGCTGAATAGTACACACACACACACACAGAGAGAGAGAGAGAGAGAGAGAGAGAGAGAGAGAGAGAGAGAGAGAGAGAGAGAGAAATTTGCATAATGTGTTCTGTTTCTTAAAATGTGTGTGTGTGTACACTTTTGCTTGCATGTGTTTGTGCACTATGTGAATGCCCAGTATTCACAGAGGCCAGGCCAGAAGAGGGCAACAGATCCCTTGGAACTGGAATCAGTGATGGTTGTGAGCTATCATGTGGGCGCTGGGAACTGAATTCCAGTCCTTGCAAGTGCAGCCAGTGCTCTTCAGCACTGAGCTACCTCCTCAGCCTCCGTGCTTGGTTTCTTTGCTGAATCCTTTCTCTATTCTTTTGCTATGTTTTCTACTTCAGATATGAAGTTGTTAATGTTTGTCCTGCATTTTAAAATTACAACTATTTCTCCAAATACACAAAATGTGTCAGAGAACATCAGAGAGGATACACTTCCAGCCAGTATGTTCCTTTGTGCTTAGAGGGTAGAAGTCCAGAAAAATCTAAAGTGATTACAGTACTCTGAAACAAGAAATGACATTTTCATTTATTTTAGGCAAACATCTCATGTAAGTAACTCATTACTGGTGGACAAATATTTGGGTTACTAACACCATCTTTTCCTGGTGTTCAGTCAAGCTTTCAAACAGAATTATGATCAGAGTCCTCAGTCTGGCTCACTCTCTCAGATTTTGTGTTCTAGGAGAGATCCTTTCCCCATATGGCCTTTGGCCTAGAGGACTTCTGAGTGTCTGGGGTATAAAAAGCAAACCTCTTTTCCAGCAACAACAGGATGCTATGGCCAGGAGTGTGAGGACCATCTTATTACTCTCTCTTCTACTAGGGCAGAGATGGAGTCACTGTGCGCTGGGGACATCGAGTTTCTTTTTATCAGTACCCTTGCCTTTTAGAAGGTACCTGTTAGGAGTACTTAAAGCAAAGTGGATGGCCCTGAAATTGGGAAGTGAGCTACAAGGCAGCTTTTTGATTTAATTAGCTTTTTGTTTGGATTTGTATTCGCTGCTGAGAAAAACTGAATAGGAGTTGAGGTGCCCATTTGCTGAAGCAAACAATTGCTCAGAAATCTCTGCGGCTGCCTGAGAACACTGTTTCAAGCTGTTCCAAAAAGTAGAGCTAAATAAGATGTGAACTTAACTTTGTGTCAATTACAGTTATTTGTGATCCTTTCCGTATTGTGTGCATATGCCAAGGCCTGCTTATAGCAGTGGTTCTCAAACTTCCTACGGTGGCGACCGTTTAATACAGTTCCTTGTGTTGTGGTTACCCCCATCCACAAAATTATTTCATTGCTACTTCATAACTGTAATTTTGCTACTGTTATGAATCATAATGTAAATATATGATATGTATGATATCTGATATGGGACCCCTATGTAAGGGTCATTTGACATCTAAAGGGGTCTCCACCCACAGACTGAGAACTTCTGGCTTACAGTGAGAAATATTAACATTGAAATGTTCTAGCCTGAGCACTTGGAGGCTCGGGAAGGTCCTGATTTTTAGTCTTATCATCCCAGAGCTCCCGGGCTCAACAGTGTAAAATCCTAAGTTCTTTACCCCTCTGATCCATATTGAACCATATAGCTTTTCTATGAACAAATTTTTTTATGTGTTTCTGATTTTCATTACCACTGTATTTCATTTCATTTTTCATTCATTAGCTGTATGTGGAGTCTTGTGGACCAGTCATTTCAGAATTTGAAAAGGAGATACAGAAGGATCCGGAATTCAAAGTCATCCTTAGCTATAGTTAAGTTTCAGGATACCCTGGGCTAGGTGAGACCCTGTTTCAGCAGATGAATGGGTAATGAAAATGGGTCACCTATACAAATGTGAATAGGATTTTATGCAGCTTCCAGGAAAAGAGAAATGATGACGTTTGCAGGAAAGTGGATGGAACTGGAGAATATCATATTATGTGAAGTAACCCAGGCTCAGAAAGACAAATACTACGTGTCATTTTTCATACGTGGTTCTTGGCTTCTAAAGGTTAAAGATGTGTATTTAGGTGGAAGTGTGAGGAGAAGCCAGGAAACTAGAAAAGGACCCATGAGACGATGGAAAAATAAGAAGCCAAAGAGGGATGGGGGCAACAGAACACATGCACAGTGAAAAGACAAAGGGAGGCAGAGGAGGGGGAGGAGCAGGGGGGAGGGGGAGAAGCAGGGGGAGGAAGGGAAGTGCAGGGGAGGAGGGGAAGAAGTAGGGGGAGGAGCAGGGGGAATGTATTACAACAGATTGTATTTCTCTTGCCATTATTTCTACAATGCTGTATTCTTCTATTATTTATATTAGGGATTCTAACTAAATAATGAAAAAGACCCTGAAAAATAATTAAAATACATTTTAGTACACATTAGTTTATTAATTCAACAAAAATTGGCTATTCTCCTTCAGGAAAGATACCTGACAGGGTATTGGTCATTATGAATGTCAGATGAAGCCTCACAGTGAGTTCAATCTCCTTATCAGGGCCAGTGAATAGAATATGCAACTTCCATTTTACCTCTGTACATCTCTACTCCAGCTAAGATCCTGTTCTCAGATTGACTTTATTGAATGATTCACTCTGCTTTGAGGGACCCTAGTCTTCTTTCCAAGGCTGTCTCATTGTTTTTGCCTACATTTGGGTCATTGCACTTGCTAGGTACACCCCACACACCACCTCCATCCCCCCACCCCAGTGGCTGGCTTTTCCAGGCTTCGGTGACATGTTTCTGTTGTCACGTGGAAATGCTCTTTTTTCCCATCTGTCATAGAGAAATCTGTCTTCCTTTACAGCTTTGAACTGTCACTTTCCTACAGAGTGCCCTGATCTTCTTCTCTCCACGTAGGCAGATCTATGCGGTTGGTTCTCCAGCTTCACTCTTTGGCTGTCCCAGCTTGGCAGCCACGCTTCAGGAACTGCTTCCACCACACGCCCAGAGCATTTGCTGGCTCTGTGTTCCTCATTGCTAGCACACTCCTGTGCCTTGCCAATTGTCTGTCTCTCTGCAGCATCCCACAACTTATGACCTGTTTTGTTTTGTTTTGTTTCTCTGCTTCTTTTCTTAGTCCTCATGGTGAATTTTAAACTAACTTTGCCTTTTCTAAGTAGAATAAATTAACTTCATGTTTTCTAAGTAGGATACACTCGGGTCAACTTTTGTCTTTATGGCAATCCTCAGAAGCTAGCCTTGCCTGGGTCAGGGCAATTCCAGCCTTGCTCTCTCTTCTCCATAGGAATGGTGGCCAAGTAATGATCCTTGCGTACTTTTATTCTATTTTTAAACTAAAAACTAATTGTAGTGAAATATCTACAACATAAAATTTTTATTTTTTTATACATTTTAACATTTCTGTTTTGTTTTTGTTTTTGTTGTTGTTGTTTCGAGACAGGGTCTACTCACTCTGTAGACCAGGCTCGAACTCAGAAATCTGCCTGCCTCTGCCTCCCAAGTGCTGGGATTAAAGGCGTGTGCCACCACTGCCCAGCTTACATTTTAAATTAAAGTAGAATTGCATCACTTTCCTCCCTCCATCCTTTCCACCTCCCCTCTCTCAAGCTCCTTCCATCCCTTACTCTCAAGCATTTGTATTGGATAACTGCTAAGGGGCTTATCCCTGAGAAAAGCTATTTCTCTTTCCCAGCAGTCATTAGTCACCTGTAGTTCTTTGTCTAAGGATGGGTCCCCAGAGAAAAAGTCCCCTTTCCATGTTATATGTCTTTAGTGAACATAAAATTTACCATGTGTATCATTTAAGTTGCTCTATTGCTTTGATAAAGACCACGGTCAAGTGCAACTTGTAGAGGAAAGGGTTTATTTCAGCTTACAGCTAATAAAGGGAAGTCAGGACAGGAACTCAGGGCAGGGGCTTGGAGGCAGGAACTGAAGCAGAGAGCATGGGGGAATGCTGTTTACAGACTTGCTTCTCAGGCTCATGTTCACCTATCTTGCTTATGCCTCCCAGGACCACCTGCCCAGAGATGGCATGACCCACGGGAGATTGGGCATCTTACATCAACCACTAATCAAGAAAATGCCCCATAGACTTGCCTACTTTCCAGATAACCCTAGAAAAACTAATCCACACATCATGCTAAACTCTTTCAAGTATATTGTAATTGAGCTGATCTCTAGAACGCTTACCATGTTGTATCCTTTCCTTATAGTTGTACATATCCACTTATTTACCGATTTTACAGTCCTGAGGACTGATGCTAGTGCCTTCTGTATTCTAGGCAGGCACGCTTCCACTGAGCTATAATGCCAAACTTGCCTTTTTCACTGTTTACTTTGAAACAGGATCTTACTAGGTTGTCCAGGCTAGCCTTGAGTATACAGTCCTCCTGCCTCAGCTTCCCAGGTCGCCAGAATTACAGGCCCACACACCAGGCTTGGCTGAAATTTTGTGTATCGTAAAAACATTCCCACTTATGTAATCGGAGAGAAACGTCAACAGAGTTAGAAGTTGGCGCAAGGGGTTGGTTGTGTCTGCTTTGGAGTTCTGCTTTTTGGCTTGACTGTTCATGGTGCTGTTGTTTTGTTCTGGGAGATGGGCAGTGCTGTCTTGTTTACTTTAAGATGGCAGCAAGCCAGGAACACACAATCAAACAAGGGAAGTTTCTGTGCTGGCATAGTGTTTTTCCAGTTAAATGGCAACACGTAAATTGTAACTTCCTTTCACTTGATGTAGCCACTCTGTGCTGGAGTTTAACATTTCTCATTGATTAAACCCAGTGCAGCAAATGTTTGCAGGATTCCAGTTGTAAAATAGGCCCATGCACACCACCAGCACCGTGCACTTTCACACACTAGCTTCACAGACTGTATTTTGCCTGTCACCCATCTTTCAGACTTAGAGGAAATCCATTATCTTCCTTCAACCTTCATATATCTATACCTATACCTATACCTATACCTATACCTATACCTATACCTATACCTATACCTATACCTATACCTATATCTATAGATATATCTATATCTACATATGTGTGTGTATATAAACATATATGTGTATATGTTTGCTTGTTTGTTTTTGTTGTTGTTTCTGTTTGTTTGCTTGTATTTGAGACAAAGTCTCTCTGTGTAGCCCTGGCTGTCCTGAAACCCACTTTGTAGATTGGGCTGGCCTCGAACTCAGAGCTCTGCCCAATCTGTCTCTGCCTTCCCAGTGCTGGGATTAAAGGATGCGCCACCACCACCTCTCTCAGCTTCCCACTTTTAGAGGTCTTCAGATGGCTTCTGTTTCTCATTTGAGTTTCTACTTTCTTGAAATTTTCTTTTTCTTCCACCTGCACGTTGCTTTCTGTGGGTTCCCACACCCCCTAAAGTATTATATTTGCCTTCTCAAAAGAAAACCAAACAAACAAACAAAAAACCTTTTAACCAATTGGTTTACACAAGTAGCATTTACCCAATAATATAACAGTGCCAAAAAGCTTTACCTGGTTATTAGGCACCCTGGGCGTCACTGTGCACCTGCCTCAGCTTTGGCAGTGACACCGAGCACCGACTTCTCTTTGTTCCATGACAGTGACACGGAGCACTGACTTCTCTCTGTTCTCAGGTCTTTACCACATCACCAGTTTCTTCCCATTTCCTTTATTGTGAATATCTAGGATCTTAACTTTCTTCCGTTTCATGATTCTTTGATTATGGATGCATAGTACTCTGTTTATCTTGTTCTAGCTTCTGTCTAGAGAGCAGCAGGATGGTTTTTTTTGTACATATACTGGCAACTTTTTGTCTTTTAAAATGAAAGGACAGGTATACACTTAAGAGGAGTTTAGTTCTCTTTAGTAATTATTTTAGCAGTTTTATATCTAAATAAAAGCAACAAAGATAGAGAATTCCTCAGTACCCTATTTGTGTTCCCCTTATTAACATCTTTTTAAAAATGTGTAGGTGTTTCTGTGGATGTATGTCATATGTGTATGGATGTTTGTGGAGGCCGGAGTTGTAGGCAGTGATGGGCTACCCAGCATAGGAGATGGTAGCCTAACTTGGATCCTCTGGAAGAGCAGCAAGTGGTCTTAACCACTGAGCCATCTTTCCAGTCCACTCATTAGTATCTTATATCCCAGTCTGATTCATTATAACTACTCATTCACGTACTGATAGAGGTTCATATCAATTATCATTATCAATGAGCCAATATCAGTAAGTGATGATTAAGTCCATATTTCTTTAAAAACCTCCCTCCCCAATTTTCCTTTACTCCTGAGGGTTCCCCACGATGTGCTACATTGCTTTGCTGTCACATTTCGAGGGAGCCCTTGGGGATGTGACAGTCTACAACTTCATTTTTGATGGCCTCACTAACTTTTAGGTTTGATGATCCAGTACTTGTGAACTTTTTCTTTTTGAAATCTGAATTTTTTCATGATTAAACTGGCTTTATATATTGTTTGGGGGAAGACCAGGAGGTCCTGTGCATTTTTCTTCATGTATCATGGAGGGTCTCCCATCACATATCCTTATGGCTGTGTTGACATTCTCCCCTTGGCTTATGAGGTGTTTATTAGGTTTCTTTGATTGCAAAGTTACACCCACAATCTTGCTACCCACAATTCATTATACTTCTTGGAATGAAGCCCACACTTCAAGATGTGGCAAAGGAGGGGCCACACAAATGTTTTGAGTTTCTCAGCATGGCAGATCTGTTCCTTCAGTGGTGGTTGTTGTTATGGATGTTCAACCATTCGTTTACGTCAGTGTACAACTCACCCATATTTATATTTACATTGGGGTTATAATCCAACACTACTCAATTTAATTTGTTTCTAAAGTTGGCCCACCTTTGAATTCTGTATGTCGGCTCCTTGTTCCTTCTGATATGCCGCTGTCAGGATGACTTTTCATTTGTGTTTCTCTTTCGTTAGCTTCTGGCACTGTGGGATGCTTTGTAGCTAATTGGTAATTCTTTTCTATAGTCATAGATCCAGCCCTTTCTCTAAGAATTTCTGGTTTGTTGTTTTATTGGAGAATGTTTTAGAATCCAGGATCTAAATATCTGAGATGTGCTGCTTCTGAGTGGTCATGGCTTCTGGACTCCTGCACCTGACAGAGAAAGGAATGTGTGTTTTTATGCCAGTCTCTGTACAGTCACACGTCTATAGGTGCTTCTGTTTCTATCCACCTATTTTCACATCCAGCTAGGCACAAGTTCACTTGCACTCATCTATGTATGTATTAAGCTCAATATGAATTTAAGCTGCAGCCAGATGAGTCACCCCAGCCTTTCCCTCTCCTTGTCTGTAGCTTCCTCCTCAGACAGTGAGATATGGAGTTCCCATCTGCCACACACTGGTTAGTGGTTCAGGGTCAGCCTTGTGGATTGTGTTTCAGAATAATTTTCCTATTCTCAGCAGGATACAACTCTATCAACCAGAGAACTGAGACTGTGAGACAAATTAGAAGTTTCTGCCAAGTACAGAAACATTAGCAGTAGTCCAAATCTTCAATTTGACCCATTGACTTCAGTTACAGTTGTTCAAAACAACAGCTCTAGCTTGCAACCAAAAATTATAAGACAGGAAAAATGGCAAGAAGAAAAAGCTAAGTGGGGTATCTTTTGACCCTGTCCTGCCTGAGTTGGTAAATGTGCAAGTACAGAAGCATGGCCTGGATAGAAAACAATGGTAGGGGTCTCAGCCATCTGAGGAATCAGTTAGAGTTATCTGCCATTAGCCCACCTGGACTACCAGAGACAGGAGTCAAGGGCAAGGAGAAGCAGGACTAGGAAGTAAAGGAGGAGGCTAAGAGTCAGCGGTTAGGCTGAAGGCTCACTCACTATAGTGCGCGATGCTGCAGTTTGCTCCATCAACCTTGATCTCATGGCCTTTGCCAAGACAAAAGACAAGCTAGCTTCCTGGATTAGCTCCTTCCAGATGAAGTCAATTTAGCATCTACAGCAAATGAATCCAAGATAATCCCTATCTCTCACAAGGTCGAGATAGGAATAGATGCTGTGCCTGCTACTCTGATGGCACCTGGAGAATTAACACTCCAGGTTTCCCTGGATGTGGGCAGTAGGCTGACACCTCACAGATGAGTCCAACTGTGGAACTTGCTCTTAGAGGAAGAGACATGATTTGCCCAGATGATGCTTAAAGTTCAGGAGACAGTCCTATGAGCCGCCATTTTGGAGGGCAGAAAGGCAGCGTCTGTTTCCTGCAATCTGAGTGCCTCATGTAACAGGCTTAGACATCTGTAGCACCTATTTTGCCTTTTTCCCCACGAGCTGTCCACTCCCTTACAGCGATGTTTCATAGATCATTCTCCAACTAACCACCTGCACTCAAAGCTCTAGCTCAGATTCTTTTTTTCTGGGTGAAATCAATATTTGATACACAATGAGGGGACCTGAGATCATACAAAGCATATCAGCTTATTTCAATCTTTTCTCTAATGTATGAGCTTAAATATTAAGAGGAATGATGTTACAAAGTAATGATAGCTAAGAAAACAATGAAAGGGTTTGAACCTTGTGTTGAGTTTTTAGGAGACAGAGGAAATTGATTCATAAAGGGTTATCAGAGTTCCTGTGTGTGTACGTGCATATGTGCATGCAAGACTGAGTGTGTGTGTGTGTGTGTGTGTGTGTGTGTGTGTGTACGTGTCTGTGTCTGTGTTTGGTTGAGCACCTGTGCATGTATAAAAGGGAGATGAACATGAGGTGTCTCCCTCTAATTTTCTCTATTTTGTTTCTTTGTTGTTGTTGTTGTTGTTGTGAGCTTTGTTTTTGTTTTGTTTTGTTGAGACAAAGTTTCTCTGTGTATAACCATGACTGTCTTGGAACTTAATCTGTAGACCAGGCTGGCCTTGAACTCACTGAAATCTGCCCTGCTTCTACCTTCTGAGTGCTGGGATTAAAGGCATGTACCATTGGCCACCAAGACCTTGTTTTTTGTTGCTGTTGTTTTTTGTTTCCTTTTCCCTGTCTGGGGTGCCTTGTCAGCAAGCTCCAGTAATCACGTGTCTTCTTCACCACCCCCAGGGCTGGTACAACCATGCTCAGCTTTCTCTGTGGGTGCTGAGAGTCTGAACTCAGGTCCCCATGCTTAAAGATCTAGCTCTCTTGCCATCTCTCTCACTGTAATTCATTCCAATCATTGGAAAGGTAGATAAAATGTGATAGAGCTCACCTCGGATGTTGTTTGTAGGGGTGGAGGGTAAGCAGGGAGGGAGGGAGGCAGAGAGGGAAGCTGTCTGAGCCAGATTATTGAAGAAAGAAATCTGTGAGTTTATACAAGTTCAACTTGTGAGGTCTTGGATCCTGTTAGCTTTCTCTGGGGTCCCATGTGTCTTCTGTAGTATGAGAGAGGACCATAGCCTCACTACCTGTTCTGTTCTTTCTTCCAAAGTGAGAGGCAGAGGGATTGATCTGTGGGGAAGTGAGTAGATGGAATTTCAGAGTTTCTATTCTGTTTATAGAAGTTGTGATGATTTCATTCTTGCCACTATTCCTTGAAGCGGGGTGAAAAGTTGGCTTGTCAAAGGGCCAGGGTCATACTGTGCATCCAAATGGAGCCAGAGCTGCTTGGAAAGTCCAGCAACACTAGTCTGTGGTGTTTACTGTGCCTCTACACATTGAGTGATGGATGGTCTCAGGCTCACTATTCCAGTTGTATTTTTCTTTTCTTTTCTTTCTTTTTCTTTTTCCTTTTCACAATGTATTTTTTGAATCCTAGCCTGCTTGAAACCTCAGTGTGCTACTAATAGACGAAATGCATCCTATAGGTGTGAACTTGGTCTTTGGAGAGCAGGAACCATCTCTGTTTAGCTCATTGTTAAATGTTCATCCTGCTTCAGATATTAGCTAAGAGTAGGCAGGTCCTCAGAATTTTTTCTGGATGGTGGAGTAAATTTTCAACTAGTCACTTTATACAAGTAAGATCTTTTTTTTTTTTTTTTTTTTTTTTTTTTTTTTTTTTTTTTTTGGCATTTACTGAAGTGGAGTAGAAAGGCTTGTCTACTTTTAAAAGATATTTATGTGAAAGCATTTCAAGATATAAAAGAAATATCTTCATGGAAATTTCTGTTATAAAACTACTGAATCTACTCCTCTGACTTGAAAGGAACCATTTTCTTGCATGCCCTGTAGAAACACTTTCTGCTATAATGCTGGCAGGCAGTTATACATGGGGCTTAAATGCTAACATTTATTGGCAACCCAGTACATCCAAAGGAACCCTGCTATTGGATGATTTGTGTTCATTGTGACCTGAGAGGCCGTTCTAGAGCAGACAACATCCAACAACTTAAGATCTTGTTAGGAATGCAGAACCTCTGACCCTAATCAGGACCCCAAACAAAATTCATGTTTAATAGGACATTCACATTACAATGTGAAAAGTATTGCTTCAGAGAAATTTTTAAAATGCACATTGATTGAAAAGCTTATCCTTGATAATATTTGGCCAGTTGTCTCAAATTTGACTCTTGTAGCTTTAAGCCTAAGTTACTCTTTATTGCGTGTAACAGCTATTCAAATACTTACATTTAGGATCCAAATGTTTCCTTGACTGGGTTCCTCTGAGATTCGAGACCCGAGCTTGCCAGTGGTACCTTTGCTTGTAGGGTGATTTTAACATGAATGCCGGGGATGTGTCTCCCTTTGCCCTCAGGATGAGCAGAATAGGAGTGAGCAAGAACATACTGCACTAAGAGTGTGCATCCAAGCCCCAAAGCAAACAAACAGGATGAGGCTGCTTGTTTCAGCTTTCTACAGATGGCGGCTTTCCCCTAATTTTCCATCCTCCCAGGCACAGCTTTTCAAACTCAGTCTTTTAGTTTCTAAATGAAAATACCCTGTTTATTCAGCTCCTCTCTCATATGACAGGACTAGAATGTAGACTTTTGGAGAGACTTTTATTTATTTGCATTTCAACCTTAGTAGCACATAATATTCTCTTTATAAACAGTGCCTACACCAGTGAGTTGATGAATGAGGTGATGCGATTATAAAACTTTTTGCTGTCATGTTTTAAAAACATAGCAGTGTACTTCTGTCCCTCACCCAGTGTGGCATGATGAGGTAGGCAGGACATGTCACAGCTGCTCAACCACTGTGGAGTTATTATCAATTCTAATTCAGACATTCGATTTGATGAGCTCAGCCTACTTATAACAGGTAAGAATATGGTCCTCACTGTTATAGCTGTATTCAGAAGGCAAGAATAACCAGTACTAAGTCAATTTAGATAACCAACACAGTGGCAGTTGCTTCAAATGACATTTTTAGAGTTTTTCCATTGGGGTATGGAGGCTTACCAAGGTGAGGAAGCCCTTCCCGACTCAATACATTTTGACTTCCTTCCTTCCCATCATTCTACTAATGCAGTAGAAACCATGTCCATTGTGGCAACTGCCCTTTCTCTATAACCATGACCAAGGCTGCAGAGGGGAGATGAAATCAGAGTACATGGATAACGCAGTGATCCCGGACGGCGGTGGGAAACATGGCCTTTTCTGGTATTGGATATAATAATAGGTAAAGGCAGAGGAAGGAGAAAACAGACTGGTCCTTTTGCCATGGCAACAATAAGAGCATTTATTACATAAACAGAAGAAGGAAATGCATTTATTTGGTCCCTGTGCTTTTCTTTCCTAATACCCAGGCCCTCTCTCCCCATTTTAGTTTAGTTTAGACTCTTCAAAGGGCAGCCAGCTACCTCACAATGACATCAATGGCTTCTCTAAATGCCCATGCTATGCAGGTATATGCTGACTTCATGTTTTATTATCTAAAAGTATAAATACATAAAATTTTCTTTAAAAGCTTAAGAAGAATGCCCTGGATCTTCTTTTATCAGGCACAAAGAGTTGTTCCCTTTCAAAGTCTGTCTTCATCTGGAAGCAATCTGCTCACAAGCAAGAATCAAGGCTCAGATTTTTTTCTAGTTGTGTCATTAGCAAACTGTCTGGTTCATTCATGTCTGTCTCAAGAGTAATTGGTCACGGGAGCATCTCTGACGAAGGTGCCCTGTGTGGTCCTAGTTGAAAAAGAAAACCAGTGCTCCCTTAAGCAGCAGCCTTCATCTCCAGGTACCTCAGAGGGCACTTGTCTTTTCTGTGTTGCTGTGTTCCTGATGTCCACTGGTCTACTGTAAAGGGGAGAGGCTAATAAACATTTATGACTCAAGCATTGCACCTTCAGAGCTAAGGAAGATGAGGGACTAAGATTGCAAGCTTGCCAGAGCATAGCTGTGTTTTCATAAACTTTTGGGGAGTTAAGAAGCCGAAGAAAAAAATCTCTTAAGCCCCATTCAGTGAGTTTTTCAAATAGCCTACACCTGCAGCAGAAGCTGGGAAATGGTTTGGCAGAAGCTGATAAGGTTCCTAACCATATGAACCTAAAATAGACCCGATCAATGGGGACAAATATCAGCTGTCTCCTTCATTGTGGTGCTAGGGATGGACTCCAGGGCCCTGTGCATGTAAAACAGGAGCTCTGACCTGGAAGTCCACACTACCCACTTACTGCTAAGAAAGATACTTAACATCTCTGGAGACTAAGTTTCCACAACAGCCATTTACAATCAGAATCAATTCTACCACGAGGAAGGATTGTTACGGTTAGCACCAAACATAGAGGAAGCTTGGCATACTGGGAGGTGGGTTTCCAAGATAGTAACCCCAGCGTGTTTCCATTCCCACTGTGGTTTGGATCTGAAGACTCTGTTGGTTGAATATTCTACTGTCTTCATCTTCTTTGGCTATAATCCACCAATCTTTGCTTCTCTCTTAGTATTTCTGTGCATTTCATATACAACCTCCCTAGTGTATGTTCCTTGAATTGTATCTCAATTTTCAAGAGACAGGTTTAAAATCCTTATTGCATAACATTTAAGGACAAAGTCTGATATCCAGTATCTTGTCCATCTGTGCCCCACATTCTATTGGTTCAGAGACTGAGAACCACTATGTCTCTTCCCCCTCCCCCCTTTTTTTGTTTTTTTGTTTTTGTTTTATTTTTTTTGTTGCTGTTTTATTTTTTTTGTTGCTGTTGTTTGTTTTTTGAGACAGGGTTTCTCTGAATAGCCCTGGCTGTCCTGGAACTCATTTTGTAGACCAGGCTGGCCTTGAACTCAGAAATCTGCCTGCCTCTGCCTCCCGAGTGCTGGGATTAAAGGCGTGTGCCACCACACCCAGCATCTCTTCCCTTTCCATTAGAAAACAAGAAGTAACTGCTCCCTGGAGGAGTAGTTATTGTATGCAGTGCTGCACCTCTCTGAAATGTGTATGTGGAGGCCCCATGCATAATTACCTCCGAACATGAGTGTATTCGGAGGTAGGACCATCAGGGCGGACCTTGGTTCTATCTGTCCAATAGCCTTAGAAGAGTGAATTCAGAAACACAGGGAGCTACCAGAGAGAGAGGCTTGCAAAAAAGAGCCCTGCCAAGACAGCAATAGCATGCATCCTCACACCAAAGACAGGCTGTGGGAGAGACATAACCTACAAGTACCCTGATCTTGACTTTCAGCCTTCAAAACTTGAAGAAAATAAAAGTTTTATCATTTGAGATACCCAGCCCTCATAGATGAATAGAGTGATTTTTAGTGATTTAACTAGCTGGCCATTAGCATGGTTCCTAGACTGTGCTGTGCTTAGGATAAAGCCTCACTAGGGAACTGATGTTCTAGTGGCTGGAGAAAGGCAGTAGCTATAAATCAGTAAAATATGTCACACAGGACCAAGATCTACAAACAGAAAATGAAGGAATTTGTCACACAAGGGTTGCAATTTTGTACTCATAAAGGGTTCATTGTGGATGTGGCATTTCAGCAAACATCTGAATTAGATGAAGGAGATGGCTAGGAACATGTGGAGCAAGAGAGGATCTTATTATGTGCAGGGGCTGACAGTGGGAAACTCCCATCTGGGGACTGTGTCGTGTGACTGTCGAAGAACACCAGTGAGAGGCCAGTGGAGCTGACTTGTGAAGGGCAGGAAAGGGCAACACTGCAGAAAAGGATTAACATGCAGAGGAAGTAAGCCAGCCTCCAGAGTGGATACAGAGAAGAATGGAGGACTGGTAGATGAGGGCCGTGGAGGGAGAGAAAGAGAGAGTGGAAAGGAGGGAAGGAGGGACAGAGACAGATAGACATATATACACAGACAAAGGAGCGATATAGTCAGACAGAGAGACAAAGATACACACACACACACACACACACACACACACACACACACAGATACAGAGAGACTGAAAGATAGAAGCTAGTTTTGAAAGGGTCATAAGCCATATGAGCTTATCTGTAGGTCATTTCAGAAGTGCATAACTACAAAAACAACAAATCTCAGTTGCTACTTACTTGGACCAAGGGAAGGAGAAAGACAGACAAGGTGAAGAAAAGACAGTATTTTATGTAAGTGGCTTTTTTTGCCTGGTATAATGGTTGATCCACTCAACACTATGCATAGATTTTTCCAAGTCATAGAATTTTATTTTACAGTACACAGTGGCCCTTAATATATAAAATTAACAAAAAACAGTCAGGAGGATCCTAGAGTAGAATATGGAACAAGACAAAAGCAATTTGTTCATAGTTTCTACTCTTCAGAGGGAATGGGGAGAGAAGTTGCTGGCCTAAGTACCTTTAGAAATGAATATAGGGATTAGCCATAAGCCCCATAGTTTAGTTGATAGACTCATAATAGTTACATAGGTTAACATATGAATCTCTTTTTGTGAGGGAGGCAATGAATAACTTTAAGCTGTTCTTTCTTGGAATCAAACACCTAGGTGAATGGACAGTTAGGTGAACAGTTTCTAGCCATTGATAAAACAGTTTCTGGCCACTTATAAGCTAGTGAGGTGAAATGGCAGAGCTGACCGTCATGGTCATGGGTGAGAGTAGAAACCAGCATGAATTTATGCTTACATAATAGTTACATAGGTTAACATATGAAAACACACACACACACAAACTGACATGCCAGATGGAAGGATGTAGAAACAAGGATCTATTCAGTCTTATCCATATCTTTCTTTCTAATACCATTCCAATAAAAGGAACCAGACATCTTTAGAGAAATGACTCATTCAATAGCAAGAGATATACAATATGAGTGCAGAGCAGGTTACTGTAGCACAAAGCAAAGAAATACTTTAAAAATATACCTACAATGATGGGCTTTGTTAAAGGGAAACAAAAGCCATAGTTTGGGGCCTTTAATGATCTAGTTGACCATCATTGTAAAGAATCACTGACTTATAACCTAGAACAGAAAGTAATATTTATGTCCAATAATTCAACACACCAGTAAGCGGGTGAAAACAGATCTCCGGTGCAGGCGAGCTTCAAGGACACAGAGCTGACTCTGCAGTCCCTAAGTGTGGGCAGCACAAGTGATTTCTTCCCAGAGAATAGAGTGTGGAGAGGAGGAAGGGTCCCTTTAAGAGGTAAAACCTGAGGCTGCTACCTCAGCCTCGTGACTAAGGCCAATACTGGCAGGAAGGGGTTATGTTGATCGCAGGTGCTCTTGGTGTGACGCAATGAGAAGGAGTGGGGAGCACATTACTGGCCACAGGCTAATCATGAGAAGAGCACATGCAGGGGCTGAAGTTGATCTCATAAGATCAAGACTCCTCCGGGCTGTCAATGCTATCTAGACCCAGAGAAGCCTGCAGGGGTGGGGTCCTGTGGCAGGAAAGGATGCGTGGGGAAAAAAGAGAAAATGTGAATAACCTGTGGAGTTAGTATTTGTTTATTGATTTGACCAGTGCACCAGATGAATGTAGGTTGTAGGTCAGAAGGGAGACTTAGTTTAAGGGCATGGCAATTGGACTATTTTTTAATGATCAAGTTTTCTGTAAATTAAAAGCTTCTAAAATAATAATAATATGATAATAATGATATTTAAAAAAAAAACAATGTTCTTGAAAAAAAATCCCTTCCTAAGTTTTACCCCATGCCAACCAATCCAATATGTATGGTGATGGGAGCCAGGCACCAGAGTTTTTTAAATTCCTGGCAGTTTGGAACGCTCTGGTAAAAGTGGCACTCTGTAACCCATGGCAGATGCTCTGAATCGAGTGAAGTGTTTGTTTCTATTTTATACCTTTTTGCGGCCGTATTTTTAATCAGAGAGATAAATATAAAGCCCTGGAACAAGTTGCCCGTTTCAGCACCACTTGATGCCATGCCATTAGGTGCTGAGCCATTAACTGAGGAAGTATGAAGTGTAATTACAGGCATCATTACATCTTAAAATTTCTCCTATTACTTTCTTTCCTCTACGAAAATGAAAAAGGGGAGGATGGAGAGATGGCTCAGTGGGTAAAATGTTTGCTGCACACACATGAAGGTACCGTTCCAAGCCCAAGAATCCATGTAGGAACTGACCATCATGGCACATATCTGTAAGTGCAGTACTGGCAGGTGTGTGTGTGTGTGTGTGTGTGTGTGTGTGTGTAGGTGGATTCCAGTGGCTCTTTGGCCAGCCAGTCTAGCTTACACAGCAAGTTGTAGGTTCGTGGGAAATCCTGTCTCTAAAGAAAATGGGAAGTACAATAAAGTAAGTTACCCAGCATCCACCTCTAGCCTCTCCATACACATGCACCAGCTATACCTGTGGTTCTCAACCTGTGGGTCTCGACCCTCTTATGGGTCACACATCAGACAAATTGCATTTACATCACAATTCCTAACAGTAGCAAAATGACCATTATGAAGTAGCAGAAACAATATTATGATTGGGGGTTACCACAACATGAGGAACTGTGTTAAAGAATTGCAACATTAGGAAGGTTGAGAACATCGCTTTACACAAACAAATTTTTTAAAAATAGTCATTTATATGTATACATACCCTGTGCTCTATCTAATTCTCATTCTGCCCTCCATTGCCAGAGCCCATCAGTACACTATAGTGCATGGCTGCCTAAATCGCTTCTATGTCTGACTCCTTTGTGTCTGATACTTGTGTTATCCTGTTAGTGTGCGGCAGGATTAAAACTCCAGCTTTACAGATGATAAGACATAAGGAAGTTTATCTTAACATAATTCTTGGGTGTATGTGCCATTTTACCTCTTCTCCACGATGAAAACGAAGTTGATCGCTAAGGAGATGGAGAGTGTAACTTAGGCTAGTGCTGCTTGGAAAACCTTGCATTTATTTAACATATTATTTATGCTAAATATATTCATTTAAAACAATTATTAAGGTTGAATTGATTTTTAGTTGTTATGCATTTTCCCCCACAATCTCCTAATTCTTTTCTAAAACACCACATGGAGTCTCGATCCACAGTGTATGAAGCTGGGAGGTGCTGAGCCCTCTCTGTGCTTCCTGCTTTTCACCTTATCTAGCCTGTTCTCTGCTCCAGAGGCTGACAGGTCAACTGCAGCCTTCGGGCCTTATTGCTTTGACTTTTGGCTGATTCAGGCAGGATGGTGGCTAGTCAGCATCGCTTTGCTCCACTCTTCTTTCTCTCTGTTAATCAACTCCAGCTCTCATTTTGCCCTGGAACACAATTCCCTTCTCTCTTCAGCCTGTGTAGGACTAACAGCTTCCAGCTGTTGCCAGAACAGCTAGGTAACTCTCTCTCCATATGTGTGAGTATTTTAGTATCTTCTATAAGATATATATTTATATTTTTCCTATCCGTTTATAAGCTCTTTTTAATAAAATATTTTGAATCTGACCCTTTGAAAGTATTACTTAGTTTCTGTCTGAATATTGATAGGTATGATTAGCATATATTCTTGTGATTCATGAGTTCCCTCTCGCCTTTTAAGCTAAGACAGTGTCCTATGTTGGACTTAAAAAGAGACCTTGGTTTTGTTTCTCTGTTTTGTTTTTTGTTTTTGTATGAAATGGTGCTGTGGTTGGTAGAGAACATTATTCTCTCTGAATGCTTATTTGGCAAAGGCAAGAACAGGCATAAGTGCAGGGTGGACCTCCACACACTTTTGAAATTTCACTTTTGAAGTATGGAGCCTGGGAACCATTCATCTAAATGAGAACCAACTTGGAATACAAAGGGAATTCAGCCACAATTCATTTTTAACTACAAGACTCTTACACAACTGTTGACAGTGGCCAATGATGGTCACTGTGGACACTCAAGTTCCTGGGGTCCCACTGTTTGCATAACTTATTGTTTGCTTCTGGTAAAGGAGAAATAGTATTAGGGGAGTGAAAAAAAAAAGTCAAGTGGTTCTTTATGTTAGGACAGGTAGTGTTTGAGCTTTGAAAACAGTATTGTGTTTCATTGGAAACTTAAAATGGGGGGGTTTAAGGAGGGTGCTGGGGAGTTTTAACAAGCAGTTCATAGATGGCTCAGTGAGTACGGATATTTGGTGACAGTGGTTAGAAATTCTAGGTTTGTGGGTTCATGGGGAATAGACACAGTTGATGGTGGAGGGATATGAGTAAAAAGAAAGACATTTTAAATTCATATGTCAGAAATGTTATGTCTTCACCATAACCAAGCTTTGGATTATAAACAATTACTGCAGTTTACTTAATAATGAATCCATCACTAAG
This sequence comes from Mus caroli, assembly GCF_978045245.1. Taxonomy (NCBI): domain Eukaryota; kingdom Metazoa; phylum Chordata; class Mammalia; order Rodentia; family Muridae; genus Mus; species Mus caroli. Next base: position 54,021,634 of record NW_028227261.1, on the reverse strand, counting down.
CAGCACACACACAATGGACATTTGTATTTCTTAGTGTTTTAAATGAATGTGTTGCATAATGTCAAGTACATCTAACCTATAATTAAAACTAGAATGTTGAAGAAACCTACGATTGGGTCATGTATAAGAACTGAAGGTGTGTATTTACGTCAGGCTTCTCAAATTTAATTCATTCCAAGTTGAGAATGTAATGTCCTGTTTGTTGTATTAAATCATCATTAACTTCTATTCTGTAGAACGATTAACAGTTTAATTTTTAATTTAGAAACAATTCTGTGGGTTTTTATTCTCATTACTTTTCTTCTCTGTGATCCAAAAAACACAAGGCGATCTTTTAAAATTCATTTTTCTTCATTCATATCTGAAATGGAACTATAAAAGCTTCGTCATAGGGACTGGAGAGTCGACTCAGTGGTTAAGAACACTTATTGCTCCAGAGTTCAGTTCTCAGCACCCACGGACATGTCCTAACTTGTACTCTAGTATTCACAACCATGTATCTGTAATTCCAGTTCCAGAGAACATGACACCCTCTGGGTCCCTGAGGGTCCTGCATGCATGTGGCATGCTTAGACCATGCAGACAAAACACTCATACACATAAAAATTTAAATTATAAATCTTAACTATAGAGAATTTTTCCTATAGTTATAACCCAAATGCCAACTGTTATTTGTTTGACATGAGAGAATAAATAAACTCAAGAATTTCCTTCTTTTTACCATTTTTACTATGGAAACCAAACGATAGGAGCTTTTGCTTTGTTTGTTTGTTTGTTTGTGTGTGTGTTTGTTTTACCTTCTCCTTTTACTTTTTGTTGGGAAGTAGTTTGTGTAAAACCCAAGTGTGACTTTGGTAGGTTTTCTACAATGTGGAGGGAGTTGGTCATAGAGTGTATGATACTCATATCAAGAAGGTGGGAAAAGCTTGTCAAGGCAGTTCACACCAGTCATTGCACCCTTTGTTGTGGGGCAGAGGCAGGAAGACCATGCGTTCTAGGCTGAATAACAATAACAATAACAACAACAACAAGTCTGAAATTTTTAAAAATGCTAAGATAATGGAGGTTCCCAGTGATTTGGGGGCTTTTGGGGAGCACCCACATCTCTGATTTTCCTGCTACTTGCGTATTGAAACACCCCTGTTTTAAGGAGATAATAACAACCCACTGTCTTTCAGCCTGCCTGTTATGTTGGGTGGGGTTCTACAGGGTGGGAGTGGTAGAGATGTAGCTGGATTATTGTACGTGGGGAAAAAAAAGGAGGCAGAGAGTGAGAAAACGTAAGAAGATAAACAAAATAACCATCCACTGAGGGTGGGTATAATGCCCAGAACAGAACCATGTTAAGAAAATGTGGGTCTGCTCCTTGGTTCTGTGTGTCATCCCAAGTGCTTGGCTTTGCCTTTGAGAACCCACCCAACCAACCAACTCCTTCTTTGCTTCTTGAGTTATTCCCTGGCGTTCTTTTTAATGTATCCCCATAACCCATTGTATTTTTGGTGCACTACCAAAAAAGGCGATGTCATAGCACATTGTGTTTTGAGGCTTGAAAAAAAAATGAGCACTGAAAACCAGGAGATGCAACATTTACGTTGCAAGGATTATAAAGAGTCCTGAACCCTTGGGAGAATTCTACCAAGAGTGACACACAGTAGGCATTTGTGCTTAGTGGTATTTAAAATCAAATGTGCTCTAGAAGGTCAAGAACAGGCAGTGTAAAGCCAGAACACAGAGTCTCAAGGTCCCAGTGAACTCAGAGTGAGCCTGCTGGGAAGAATCTGTAGATGCTTACAGTGAGTGTGAAGAGAAATGTGCCAAAAGCCTCTGCAGCAGAAAGAGCTACCATCCCTTTTCATTCAACCCAGCAAAGCTTAGAAGAAGAAAAAGAATTCCCGAGCAAGAATAGCCATCCTGACTGACTTGGACACCTCAGTATGGTGCCTGTAACCCAGGGTGTGTTGGGCACATTGCGTCTGAGCACTTCGGGGAGGCATCGAGCAAACGAGGCCAGTCATCGGTCTCAAGTAACCTTTGGCATGGATCCATGTAGATCAACAGCTGACAACAGATACAAGAGGCAGAGGCCAAATTCAACAGATGTCCAGGGGTCAGAGTCTTTGCTCATACTGAGCCCGCGTTCTTCTCCCTCCCATGGTCCCCTGCTTGGAAGTTAGATGTGAAAACAAATTAAACAAAACAAAATAAAACAGAAATTAAGAACAGGAATGCTTTAACAGTTTCTATCGTTTGGTAAACTGATATCACTGAAAAAAAAATGGAGCCACAATATATGACTTGTATTTATATGGCTTGAAATTCTAATTCTTTGTCTCATTGCTGCTCACACGGCAGAGGGCTTGGCCGCCCTTTAGCTATAGCTCACAACCATACCTGCAGCTGGCCCTTGGGTCAACCATAGATTGGCTTCAGGACCTCCACATACGCCAAGATCTGTGGCTATTCAAGTTTCTTACAGAAAATAGCCAAACGTTTGCATTGTAACCTAGGTACTTTCTCCCATATATTATAAGTCCTTGTCGATAAGTGATAATTCCTAGTATAATATAAAGAGTTGTGTCATGAAGGGATAATGACAAGAAAATACCAACACATATTCAGTATACACACAATTGAAACACATTGTTAATCCGTTGCTGGTAGGACCTGGGGATGGGTGTAGGCAAACAGCACTCAGCAGCCGACAGGGAAACTCTTCCTGCCTTGGCTGGCACACCTTGGTATCTCATCCCAGACCCTGTTTGAGAAACCTCAGAGAACAATCTGGACTGGCCTGTCTCCAATCACTTTCCCATGCTCTGTTCCAGCTAGACTCAGAGGCAGAGGTTCCTATGACAAGTCCAGCTTGGGCCACATGCTCTGTGTGGCCTTTCTTTGCAGCCAAGACACTGTACCTGACAGCCTGACGAGACTCAAGTGCTTGGAGTCAAGGGAAAACAGGGGGTGCTTTCTTTGAGCAGAGGAGAGAGAAGGGAGCTGGCCGAGAAAGTTCCTCAGAGCCACAACAAGGGCCAAGGCAAGCGATAACTTAACTCTTGTGATCCATTAATCCCAAACCAGGGCTCCAGGGAAATAACTCTTAGGCTTTTCACCATGAATTTGTAACCTCTGCAGTAGGTACCTAGGAGACCTGGATTCTCGCTCAGTGAACAGGCCTGGTGGGCTTTTCGAATCCCATTATATTCCTGCAGAGAACAAGGCATTTGGTGCTATATGAAAATTGGTTTGCAGTGTGTGTGTACAGATAAATCATCAGGAAAACCATGAGTATTGGCCATTTTGAGTTCTGTAGGGACATAAATTGAAATGCATTTCTGTGAAAACTGCATTTGATTGCAAAATTCTGATTTCAGTCCAATCATGTGTTTGTAACCCCCTTTCAGGAGTGAGTTCCAAATATTTGTTATCATAACTTTATTTCTCATTATATTTTAGGGGCAAGGAAATAACAGATTTGGCTCCCGTGTAAAATTTGGTGAATTTGTGAAATTTTCTTACACCCTGGTGTGCAGTTCTGATAAATTGGCAGAGGGACAGCATTTGCTGAACCAGTGTTAGTGAAAAGTCCCGGGGGGGTGGGGGGGTGAAATCATGTTTTTGTACTGATATTTAATCTTTGATAAAATAATTTTCATTGTTAATACAAAATTACCAACAATGCTACCTGCGTGTGTGCATGTGGTATGTGTATGGTGTATGAGCATGCCTGTGTATGCATAGAGGTCAGCGGACGGTTTCAGGTGTCCTTTCTGTCCCTCACTACCTGAATCCTTTGAGGCAGGTGTCTCTCCCTGAACCTGTACCTTTACTGAGACTGGAACCCAGGGCCTCCTCATGTTAACTCCACTGTTGAGCAAAACCTCCAACCCCACGAACCCAATATTTTCAGCTGGGCAGATGGCCAGCAAACTTTAGCAGTTCCCCTGCCTCTAGCCCCATCAGTGCTGGGGTGACAGAAGTGTGTTAGACTGTGCCTGGTTTGTCACATGGGTGGTGGTCTCTGAGATCTGTTTTTCCTGTTTGTGCAGCAAATATTCTTAACCATTGAGCCATCTGTCCAGCCTGTTGCTCCTTGGTTTTTGTTTTTTTGTTTTTTATCACAGTGTAAGAAGGGGCTATGAACTTCCCTGGCAGTCAAGGTAATATGATTCTTCTGTATCCTTGCCAACAGCATTCCCTAGGGGGAGTAATTTAGATTAAATGTGTTATGGATTGTGGCACTAGGTGAGAAAACAGACTGAACCATGACTGGGCTGCCTCAGTCTCTCAGGACCATATGAATGGTTCTACTTCTTAGGGATCATTTAATAAGGGCACATACTCCCATATAGCTCTTTTCAAATCCCTCTTGCCTGACTGTAAAATTCACACAGAAACACTGCTGGTAAGCAGGAACTCATAGAGTTGCCTCTGCCTTTGCCTCCTGTCCCCTGCCCCCTGCCTCCAGCCTCCTGACCCCTGCCTCCAGCCCTCTGCCCCCTGACCCCTGCCTCCAGCCCCCTGTCTCCAGGCTCCTGGCTCCAGGTCCCTGCTTCCTGTCCCCTGCCCCCTGCTTCCTACCTCCAGCTTCCTGCCTCCTGCCTCCTGTCCCCTGTCCCCTGCCCCCTGCCTCTTGTCCCCTGTCCCCTGTCCTCTGCCTCCTGCCTCCAGCCTCCAGCCTCCAGCCCCCTGCATCCAGCCTCCAGCCTCCAGCCTCCTCCCTCCAGCCTCCTGCCTCCTCCCTCCAGCCTCCAGCCTCCAGCCTCCAGCCTCCAGCCTCCAGCTTCCAGCTTCCAGCCTCCGGCCTCCTGCCTCTTCCTGTTGCCTCTTCCCTCCTGTCTCTTGACTCTTGCCTTTTGCCTCTTCCTGTTGCCTCTTGCTTCTTGTTTCTTCCTGTTGCCTCTTGCCTCTTGTTCTCACCTCTGCAAAATGGCTGGGATTAAGGTCATATGCCACCACATCCGGCTAGTATTTGCATTGTAAAAAGATTTATTTTATTTTATTTTATTTTTATTTTATTTTAGTGTGCTTATTAGTATTTGAATGTGCCTGTGAGTGCCTGAGGACGAGTATCAAGAGTCCCTGAGGCTGGAGTTAAAGGCATTTGTGAGCTACCATGTAAGTTCTGGGAACTAAAGTCCAGTTCTCTATAAGAACAACAAATGCTCTTAAGCACTGATTCATCTCTTTAGTCTCTTGTATTTGTGTTTGACAGCTTAGGGCTTGGCCATAAGATAGTCATTTGTCCTGAATATATTTGTTCCCTGGTGTTTCTTTTCATGACATGTATTTACTCAAAAAATATTCGTAGAGTAACAACACAAGTATTATATAGTATATATCACATATAGTGTACGACATATACTATAATATATAATGATCAGTAGAGGAACTGGTTAATTCTGAGCCCTGAGATAGCACTTATTAGAAGAGCCTTTGAATACCATTGATTTAAAGAAAGAATTGCTAGCTTGTGAATCAGCTCAGCTTACTTTGGTCATAGAATCCTGTTTACCAAATGGTAGAGCTCAGATTTGCTTATTCTTCCTAACATTTTATTTTCTTTTGATTGATTATTAACTATTTTTGTTTAATTTGCTTACCCTGCTAAAGTCTTTGAAAAGTGAGTGCATTTTAGGGACACTATTGTGTTACTATGGGAAATTGAAGCTAGGCTTTCGTTGTTAAATCATCTTGTCATTATCTGCTTTGAACTTTTCCCTTCTATGATTATTTCTGGTACAGACAGAGGGGCTAGCTACTACTCATTTAAGTAAATGGGTCTGCCAATCATCAGCTAATGGCATGTCATGTGACCCCAACTTAAAACACCATTGTGCAAAGCTTTTCTTTGCTACCATTTTCTTGGGCCTCAAAATCCATTATTTAAGTAGTTAATTTTTTTTTTTTATTTACCCAGCGAATGCAGCCTAGTACAATTAACTATACAAAGGTCCAAGACTTTGCTTGAATATTTGTTATTGATTGTTGTACTGGCTGGTTTTGTGTGTCAACTTGACACAGCTGGAGTTATCACAGAGAAAGGAGCTTCAGTTGGGGAAATGTCTCCATGAGATCCAACTGTAAGGCATTTTCTCAATTAGTGATTAACTGGGGAGGGCCCGTAGTGGGTGGTGCCATCCCTGGGCTGGTAGTCTTGGGTCCTATAACAGAGCAAGCTGAGCAAACCAGGGGAAGCAAACCAGTAAGAAACATCCCTCCATGGCCTCTGCATCAGCTCCCGCTTCCTGACCTGCTTGAGTTCCAGTCCTGACTTCCTTTGGTGATGAACAGCAATGTGGAAGTGTAAGCTGAATAAACCCTTTTCTCTCCCCAACTTGCTTCTTGGTCATGATGTTTGTGCAGGAATAGAAACTAAGACAATTGTATTAGTGAATTTCTTAAAAAACAAACAAACAAACAAACTTATAACATCTTTCTACTTTTCAAGTATAGCCGTTTTTTATTGTTAGATGTAGGCGTTCATGCACCTATTTCACAAAGTCCAGTCATGTGTGTATCTGTGTATGTGTGTAGATACACAACAGGCAACTCATTCCTGGAATGTGGTCACAGTCCAATTCACCAACCACAAGGCTGGTTCCTGGATGAGTCTGTGATGCCCGTAAGTCACCCAGTGTGATTCAGTGTGGTGGTTACATCCCTGTTAGTTGAGTGTTTACAGGTAGGAGTGGAAGAGTAAAAGCTGAAGAGGCAAGAGGCAATCCTGGAGAGAGCCAATCATGGAGGTCACTGGCAGGCATTCAAGAAGGGCAGCATCCAGATCACCAACATAGCGATCAGGAAATGCTTATGTTCTGAACCTGACAACCAAAATACTTGGATCAAATATTTCCCCCAGTTCATGTGGTGGTAAGCTCAGCCGTGATTGATTGTGCTCAGTGGGGTTTGCATCTGTGTAAATGGGCAGTCTATTGATTTATTTTCAAAAGAGAAAATAGGTGAACACATTAATTTATTTTTTACACTACATTTCCTTTTAGGGATTTTTTTCCCCCTTTCCCTCCAAAAATATGGAGTGAGTCAAGGTGTTAATCTGTTTTGCTCTGGTAAATTCTGTCTCATTATAGAGTTGGTTTTCAGTGTGGTGACAGTTCTTAACAGATTGGTTGTGCTTTCTTCTTAACCATTTACTCCTTCGTAATCCTTTACCACGGCTGAGCTAAGTATCGAAGCACAACGCCAGCAGGATTGAGCCTCAAAGGTGTCTGGTTAATTGGCATGCACACGCTATGTAGAGCGACTGACTCAGACCCTGGGGCGAAGTGGACACTCTGTGCTGTGTCATGGTGCAGAAATGTGTCTAGGTGGGATATGTAGGTGGGGTACACTTTGGCAAAAGTGATGGCTTGCAGTGTGCTGTGGTTAGCCTCCAAGCAATGCTTGGGACTCAAACAGAAATGGAGAATTTGAGGTCTGCACTTTTCCTTGAGGCAGTCATTTTCTATAATGCACAGGTTTTCTTTTCTTTTTTGCTCTTTTCCTTTCTTTTCTTTCCTTTTCTTTTTCTTAGTAAGTATATAAAGTCATGATTCCCTCGTGGCACTTGCATACACATGTCCTCTTGCTTTGTTTCCCTTTACTCCCTTCACCAAAGCTTAGCATTTCTAGGTTAATGTTTCCTACCCCAGATGCCCATGAAATCTTCTAATCGGTAGTAGTGGCATTTCTGAATGAAGTGGCTTTAACATATGATCTGCAGGGCCACCACTTGTCAGAACAGTGTCACTGAAAGACCATGTCTGCGGGGTGGGGTCCTATGACAGATTCCACGGGTGGGTGGCAGTTTCTGTAATGGCTCATCTCATGGAACAGGAGCTATGCTCTCAGTCCTGTGGTGGCTGGGTTAATTCAGGCAATTCACTTGCGGAGCCCGTTTTTGATGGCCTTCCTAGGAGAACGCTGGTCAAATTAACCTTGAGAGACCTTTGCTTGTAACTGAGGATTTACCCAGTCTAAATATCTCTACTCACTTTCATCTTTAGTGTTTCTCTTTCAGATCTACTGTACAGCTAGGAATTTTATAAATACTTATGTCCTCAAGTTCAAAGATAATAATGTAATACATCAAGTCCTCAATAAACATTCATAGGAAGTAAACAGATGAGTGAATCACATTTTGAGCAGAGAGCAACAAATGTACTTTGAGTTTAGATTCTGACTCTCTAAGGACAGATTTTTTCCATCTATCTATCTATCTATCTATCTATCTATCTATCTATCTATCTATCTATCTCTATCTATTTTGTAACCTGCTACGTCAAATGTCATTGAGTTCCAGGATGGAAAACGAAATGGTCATTAATCAACTAGATGCAGGAATGCCCTCTTTCCCTTTGGGACAAGTAAGGCTGAGGTGATGGCTGATGCACATCAGGGGATAGGGAGCTCACGATTTTCCTATTGGGATGGGAGTTCTTTCCTGGTTCTCTTTCCCACTTGGCACTTTCCTTGCGATTATTACTGCAGCATACCCCACACCTGCTGCTCTAAAGGCCAGAGAGGACAGAATCAGCCCTCATAGCTTTGCCCAAGCTCCCGCCTCGGCCACGCGCGCAGCGTCCCCGCCGCGCAGTCACCTGAGTGGCCAGTGCCCCGCAGCGTCGCGCCCGCGCACGAGTGGTCGGCACCTTCTGAGCCAGCGGCACAGAGCCCAGGCATCCCTGCCTTACACCACTCCGGGACACAGGTGGGACACTCTTCTAGTCCTCAATCCCTGGCGCGAGGCCACCCAAGCAACGCAGGACGCAGGACGTTTGGGGACCAGGCAGCAGACTGGGGCGGTACCTGCGGAGAGCCACGCAACTTCTCCAGGCCTCTGACTACTTTGGAAACTGCCCGCGGCTGCGACATCAACCCCTTAAGTCCCGGAGGCGGAAAGAGGGTGGGTTAGTTTGAAAGACACAAGGAAGAAAAATGTGTTGTGGGGCGGGTTAAGTTTCCCACCCTCTTCCCCCTTCCCGAGCAAATTAGAAACAAAACAAATAGAAAAGCCAGCCCTCCGGCCAACCAAAGCCCCAAGCGGAGCCCCAGGCTCCGGGGCACTCCTTTAAAAGGATTTGCTGCGGTGAGGAAAAAACCAGACCCGACCGAGGAATCGTTCTGCAAATCCAGGTATGTTGAGGCCATCTAAGGCACTGGGTGTCGGGGCGCGACGCTACTCGTGGACTCCTGCCTGCAGAGGAGTTCTTCCGAGGGGCCTGAAGGGTCTGTGTGTATCCAGACAGTGACGCAAGCGCAGCGACAGCGCTCCGGACCCAGAGATGTAGCACCTGGGTTCAGCTGTGGTTTCCGATTTATCTTCAGGGGTGTGTGCTTAGCCTAACCTCCATGGGTTTCTTGTCTATCACATTTAGAGGGTTGGATTCATTTCTGAGGGCGTTTTAAAAATACCTCAGGTGTGCCTCATATTAAAAATGTAGACTTCTGTAATTGCTAATCTTGCTAATTTCATGAAACTAAAAGACTCGATTGGTCTTGGGTTGGGGTTTTTATGTGCATTAACAATCAATGTTTTCAGGATTTTTCAGTTAATAGTGGTAGAGAAAACATGGCATTTGTAAAGAATTTGGAAACATATAATTAATACAAGAATAGATCACCTGGCACTAAAAGAGTCCTGTTACCTTTAAGCCAATGTCTGCAACACTGAAAAACTGAAAAGAAATAGGAAGAAAGAAGTACTGCAACTGCATAAATAACTTGTGGCTTTCACACAGTACTTTTTTTTTTGTGTTGTATATTTGGAAGAAAAAAAATTGTAGAAAGCCAAAATTTGTAGCTTTCTCATCAATGACACTGTGTGGCACTCATGGCTTCTTAGCATAAAGTTGTGCGCAGAATGTTTAAGAAGTGGTTTTCCAGACCACTTCAGAGTGTCTCTGAAATGAATCTCAATAACAGAGGCAGCAATTTCAGTGATATGTCTAATAATCTTGGAATGAATCCCAGAAAATAGTAAAGGTTAACTAAACAGATCAATCAGAAATTAGTACTACACACACACACACACACACACACATACACACACACAGAGTAGTACTATAACGTGGCAGTGTACTTTTTGCTTAATTTTTGAAAAACAGAACACCTTGACATATGTGGGTACAGAACGAGACAGTAGCTTTTTTTTTTCACCACATAAAATATTTTACTGTTGGTATTTTAAAAATTATTTGGGATTTAGACACTGCCAGTTAGGCTAGGCATAGAAGCATTTTTAGCTAATTTTGTTGACTATGGTCTAAAATGAAATAATGTCTTACCACCCACAAATGCTTTGTGTGCAATCTAAGAAGCAAAAGGACTTTGAAGTACTCCTTTATGAACACAGTTTAACTTATTTTCAGTTCTTTCACAGTTTAACTTATTTTCAGTTCTTTCTCTGTCTTTTGGCTGGGAAGGTCGTCAACCAGTTCCTTTGTGGTCCTCATAGTACCTCCTGAAGCAGAGGCTCAGTTCCTTTGAAACTGAGCAGAGTGAAGTGGATTCTGTGCTAATTAGCTAGGGAGTCTTAGAGCTCAGATACCCTGCTGGTGCTTGCTTGAAAAACAAGGGGAACACTGCAGACATCTGCCTCTTAGATCCAGGCCAGCTCATTCACAGCTCGGGGAGCTGTGGAGCTTGGCAGAGACCCTTTTCTCTTTTGCAATGTGGGGCTCTACTCTCCTATGACTTTATCGAGGAAAAACAGTCATTGCTTCGCACTTAGATCACTAATATAGGGCCAAATGGTTTGTGTTTGTGAAGTGGGAGGTCTTGGAAATAAGGGGGGAAAAAGCCAAAATAAATGAATTCTTTTGGCAGATACTGTATTGCATTTTTTTTTTTATCCTTAGAGGCAAACACTCATACTAAAAAAATATGTCCTGTGGAGTTAAAAATGAAGAAAAGGCTTATGCTCGTTTCAAATTCTTAAGATTTTATGTGACTTACAAATTCCAATTTTAATTAAATTAGAAAAGTGGGAATGTTCACCTACTGGCCAGACTTTGCACATACATGCTTTTGAGGGTTTCTATTTGGATTTGATCTTTTACAATTCAGACTATTCCTTCTGAAGCACACACCCACCACCATCAAGCAAACAGTGTGTATGTAGCTCAGGCTGACCTCAGACTCACTTCGTTGTGGAGGATGACCTTGGGTTTCTGGAGCCTCTGCTGCCTGGGTGCTGGGATTGCAGGTCTGGCCCACCTGGTGTATGTGGTGCTGGGAATCAAACCCAGGGCTTCCTAGGCAAGCACTCTGCCGAGTGAGTGGCACCTGCAGCTCTTTTAAGTAATATCTGCAAAAGATCTGTTGTCTTTTCACACCCACGATCTTAGTCTTTAGCTGTTTTTAACATTTGAACCCTGACAACTATAGGGAGAAATGCATAAGATGATTGTATTGGCTGGTAAGCCAAATAGCAAATCATTGCAATGGGCAATTATAAGCCCAAAGCTTTTCTACTCATTATTTAAGAAAGATGACATGATGATATCCAGTCTCAGTGCTTGCTTCTACCTGCCACCAGCCTGGTTTTGCCTATTTTAAAAGAAAAAAAAAATCATGAATGTTGAATGTATCTTTTTGTAGATTATTTAGGCTATATATTGTGTCTGTAATATTATTTTCTTCTCTTCCATTCAAAGCAAAATATTATTAATGAGCTGTTTATATTCTCTGTGTTTTTATTCCCCCCCCCCCAATTCATTCCTATCCAGTTTTGAATGCTCTGCCCAAGTTCTTCAAGGCCTAGGGAACTGTCAGGTAGGTCTCTGATGACATCAGCTTTGCCATTTGGTCTCAGTGTTCATTCCATTCCACCCACTGGCAGCCTTGTCCCAGCCGGGCTGTCACATCTTCTCCCTGATATCCAGGGTGGCATGGTTTGTGCTTCCCAAATGTCTTTTTCCCAGGCTCCACCCTTCTGTCTGCTTTGGTGGTCCCCTCTTCGGAGTCTTTGCTCTGCATTCTCTACTCTGGAAAATCCCATGTGATCTCTGTGTACTGAGTACTTAGACCATGGCAGTTCATGTCTTGGCTTCCTGCTCTGAGCCTTGGACCTCTTTCCCCAGCTTCCTGCTTAGCATTTCCTCTTGGCTGTCTAGTAGGCATTTCTATACATTCTATTTCAATATGTTCCAGATAGAATCTTCATGGTACGCTGTCTGTCATCCCTCTCATCTTATTTAGGCCCTAAACCAGGGAGTCATCATTGATCCTTTACATTCTATCATAGCTCACATATATCTTCATATACGTGTAAATAAATAATCTTTGCATTATTTTAGAAATAAACCCAAAATACAATCATTTCTTTTACTGCAGTGGCCATTACAGACTGCCCTTATCTTTGTATTATTCCAAGGGCCCGTTTATTAGTCTGTTTGTATCCTTTTTTCTCTTTAATCTATTCTTTAAAAAGTTTTCCTTTTAAAATACATGGTAGGGGCAGGGCAGATGGCTCAGCAGCTAAGATTGCTTGTTGCTCTTCCAGAAGACTGTGGTTCCGTTCCTGTCACCCATATTGGGCAGCTCACAATCCACTAACTCTTAATTCTAGGGGACTCTAATATCCACTTTTGGTCTCTGTGGGTATGCACATGCATGTGCACACACATATACAAAATAAAAATAAAGTTTTATGTATATGGGTACTTTGTCTATATGTATGTAAGTGTCTCTGGTGCCCATGGAGGCCTGAAGAGGGTGTCAGATTGATGACAACTGCAGTTATAGATGGTTGTGAGCTATTATGTGGGTGCTGGGAATCAAATCAAACATGGGGTGGGGGGGTCTGTGGAAGAGTTAACCACTGTTCTCTACAACCCCGAAAATAAAAATCCTAGTAAAACATACACATAGATCCTGACTCTTTTCTGCTCCAGAGACTCTGGTGGCTTTCCAGTTCTCATGTTGTCAAAGCCCAAATCTTTGTAATAATTACAAGACCCCTATGGAGTCTTGTATTTATCTCCTCTTCCTCCTCTTGGGCTTCTGGCTTTCCCTGAGTATATCAGCAACCATCTTTGTACTTTAGCTTCCTCTGCTTGGAGCTCTCACCTCTGGGATGTCTACGTGGTTTGCTCTGTTACACACATTTCCCTGACGTCTTTGTTCAAATGTCTCCAGGCAATAGTTGAACTTGCCCGGCTTCTTATTTTGCAATGTATATATTTCCTGTTTCCTTTGCTTTTCTCTCCACAGCGTTTAATTATGTTGTGAAATGCTGTGTGCGTGCTTCTCAGTTTCATTACCATTAGAATAAGAACATCATGAGGACAGAAGTTTTCATTTTGTGTGTGTGTTCCATTCAGTCTCAACTCTAGGACTTAGAAGTAGTGTGTCTGAATTGTTCAGGATTTTTGTTTGTTTGTTTATTTGCTTGTTTGTTTGCTTAATTTTGTTTTTTTCCTATGGATTGACTGTTCTGACTAGCTATTTTCATTGACAGAAATTCAGTGGTTCTTAACTTTCCTAACCCTGCAACTCTTTAATACAGTAATTCCTGTTGTGGTGACACTCCCCCCACACCGTAAAGTTATGTTGTTGCTACTTCATAAGTGTAATGTTGCTACTGTTATGAATCATAAGCTAAATATCTGATGCACAGGATATCTAATATGTCACACCCCTCAGGGTCATGACCCACAGGCTGAGAACTACTTCTATAGATGAAGTTATTAGTTACTTTTGAGATTACATCATCAAATAAATATGTAACAGCTATAACTTAAGGTAGGGAAATCCTAATTTAGGTCAAGATTTCAGAGGATTCCGGCCTTAGTTGCTTGTTTCAGTGCACTGCAGCAGACTGGCATGGAGGTAGGAGGGTGTGGAGGAAGACAACTGTTCACATCATAACAGACTGGAAGCAGCTAAAATAATACACCCTGTAGGAACCCACCTCCTTGAGTTAGATGACCCCACTCCCCAAACCTTCAGAATTTCCTGTTCTGTGGAGGTGTGGAGCAAGGGTTCAACTCAGTCTCTTGAGAGTCAAACTGTAAGAAGGAATAGAATACATTTACAAAGTTGAAATTCAATATGGATTCTTAGGGATTTTTTTTTTTTTTTCTTTTCACCCCACCTCCCACCCCTACTTGTTCCCTTCCATACTGTTGCTATAACAGAATGCCACAGACTGAGGAATTTATAACAAAGAGAATGCAAATTTAGTTCAGGATTATGGAGGTGGAAAATCCAACAACAAATGGCCACATGTACGGGGCATTTCTTGATGTATTACAACCTGGCAGAGTTGCAAGCAAGCATGAGACAAAGGCCAAGAAGGCCAAACCCAACCCAACCCAAAACACTCCAGCAATAGCCTTAACTTGTATGTGACCTTAGCAATTCTTGTTAAATCTTAACCTGCCAATAATGCTACAGTGTAGGCTGAGCTTCCAACATGTATGCTTTGCGAAACATTTTTTGAACAATGGAAGCTGATAATTCAGAATGCAACATGAATTTGGGTACATGGCACAAAATAAATTTTATAGGATAAAAGTAACCTTTACTCGCAGCACTTGTAGGAGGAGCTCCGTGACCGCAGCCAGTCTGGTCTACACTGGGAGTTCCAGGCCAGCCAGAGCTGCATAGTGAGACCCTCTTAAGTATAGTAATTATTTATACTAAATAACAGCCAAAGGTTACAACCAAGCAGAGATTCTCAGGAGCTTCTATAATGACGTTCTAATCGGCTTTTAAAAATGTGAAGTCATGTTTAAGAACAGCTGTTACCAAATGTCTGCCTCTTGAAGGCTAGGACAACTTAGTTTTTCCCAGAATTATATTTCCTCATTTTGCTTCGACTGACAGCTGTGATTTTGGGTGCCTAAACTATGAAAATTAAGAAACTATAAACAGGAGATAATCAAACAATTGTATGCTGTATCCACCAACAGAATTTCTAAGCCAAGTTGGTTGGTGTCTAGGAGATGAAAAAAGATAAATCGCGCACATACATCACATACATAGTTATGGGGTGTGTGTGTGTGTGTGCACAGAGCACATGCTTGTGCATGTAAAAGAAAGATGGCGAGAAAGAGACAGAACAAGAGAGAATGTGACCACTGACTCATTTTAAACAGAGAGAAAACCCACTGGCACATACATAAATATTCATTAATTGTAATTGTTATTATGTTTATAAGGTACAGCCTTTAAAACCATACATATTAATTATATTAGACCTTTGTGGGATAAGAACTTGGGTTTTAGAACAATGTCCATTGGTCACCCATGTGACTAAGGGAAGGAATTTCACCCAGAACTGATAGAAGGTTCAGACTAGTCCTTATCAAGCAGCGCTTAGGGCTCATGGCTTCCTAGTCTTTTGCTAACACATTCCTAACTTATGAATCAGTTCTTCCCTAGGATTTCCTATTGTCTTTTACTGCTTCCTTCACATGGCCGATCGATTGCCGCCATCTCCCTGTACTGACTGACAATGGGCTTTACCTTCCTCCCTGTTCTTCAGGGAAAGGGAAAGCACATCTTCAATTCACTTTTGGGGAACCAATGAACTTAAGTAAATAAAATAGGATTCACTTTCTAAATAGTTGAGTTCTTTAAATATTAGACTTTTAAGATATATGACCATAATTCAGTTAGACCTATTTTTTTATTTTAAATTATTTTATTTCTTTATTTGTTACTTTATTGATTTATGTGAACACATGAATATGAGTATGTCACAGCACGTGTGAGGAGGTGAGAGGACATCCAGTAGGAGTCAGTTCTCTCCTTCCACCCGTGGATCTGTCCTGGGGACTGAACGCATGCTGTCAGGCTTGGCAGCGGGTGATTTTGCTAACAGAGCCACTGTGCCAACCCCTGGTTTAAACATTCAAATTTTATTCTTATAAGAAAAGTACAAAAAAAATAAATATTTTAGTTAAGGAATTCTCTTTTAAGAGATTTTAAAAAAAAGATTTATTTTGTTTTATAGTTATGTGTGCAGGTCCCACCGAGGTCAGAAGAGGGCGTCAGATCCCTGGAATTGGAGTTCTGTGTGAGTCACCTGATGTGGTTGCTAGGAACCAAACTTGGGCCCTCAGCCAGAGCAGTACCCGTCCTTACCTGCTGAGCCATCTCCCCAGAACCCCTGTTTTCTTTTCCTTGCATTTTATCGGTGTCTCATGTGTGATACGATTTTTCTTACCCAAATATGGGCCATATTAGATCAGATTAAAAGTTGATAAAGGCAGGTTAATTAAGAGTCAGCTCTCCGGTAGGTTCACTGATGTCTCAGGAGCAGGTCAATGAAGTAACACATCCAGGCTAAAGCAAGGGGGTTTTATGAATCTTGGACAAGGGGTGATGATGCTAGGAGCTAGGATTGTGTTCATCCGTGGTCAAAAACTGAGCCCCCGGGAAGCGCTCTCAAATGAGTTACTGGAAACATGGAGACAAGGACATGTTAGCCCGCAGTTTTCTCTGAGGGGTGGGGGAGTTTTTCTGTGTGGGAGGGATTGGGGAAAGGAGGGCAGACCATCCTACCAAGATGATGGGAAATTTTTGTTTTGTTTTATTTTGTTTTGTTCTGAGATATGATGTAACCCTGGCTGGCCTAAAACTCACTATACCATCCAGGCTGGCTTCCATTTTTATGGCCATCTTACGTCTCTGCCCTTCTAAATGCTACCATTATAGAAATGTATCATCCAACTTGGGAAGAAGTCCTTTTTACTTTACAACAGATTTGAGAGGCCAGAGAGGTGGCTCAATGGTTAGGAGCACTGGCTGTCTTTACAGAGGTCCTGGGTATGGTTCCCAGCACCCACATCGTGACTCACTGCTGCCTGGAGCTTCAGGGGCACCAACATTCTCTTTTGGCTTCTTTAGGCATCAAGCATATTGATGAGAATGTGGGGCAAATTCCTATTCTTAGTGAGTGAATAAAAGTAGGCATATATAAAATTACAAGGGCACTAGAGATAGATGAAGCTGTAAATATATTTTGTTAAAATTTTGGCTCTTGAAGAAGCAGTGGTTCATGAAATCCAAATGAAATGCTTAAATGTCTTTTATTTAAGTATGGAATACAGGCTTCTTTAGCAGACAACGCAGAAACATTAGTAGCAGATGGAGCCACTTGCGATATTTGTCAAAGCAAGTAGAAGGCCAGAATTGGTTTTCTAATTTACAAATGTTTCCATAGGCTCGGAGATTGGAGATCACTGGAGCCAGTTGTAAATGACTTTTGCTCCGTCTAATCCCTCATTCAGACACTAACTGAGACTGTTTTGTTTTATATTTGTGGATTTGGTAGATCAAAATGACAACGTAATCATTAGTTATAAAAATGAACCGTCTGATCTTCCTCTGAAAACCCATAACGTGATCACTCAGTAGAACAGAGAGTCTGATTTTCTTTTGTTTCGAGTTTATAGTAACAACAGATGAGCAATCGATGTATTTACTAGGCCCTCAGTGTCGGGTGCACTCTGCAGGGTGGGTGACTGACTGAATAGCTAAAAGTCCTCATGCATTCCTTTCAGATCAGGTTATGAGTGAGCTTCCGGATTCTCTTTAAAGATTTCTTCAAATTTTGTACATTTTAACCAGTCATTTTTCTCTGCCTAAATTCCTAAATAGCTTTAAAGAGCATTGTTTGTAAGCTACAGGGCTGTATATCACCTAGGTTAATGTATTCAACAAATATTTACAAGTACCTACTATGTTTCTAAGAAAACATAAATACATCTTATTTTTTAAAACTCAAATATAGGTATGGGGGAGATGGATCCGCTGGCAAAATGCCTGCCACATAAGCAGAGAGACCTGAGTATTCACTCCTAGAACCAGTGAAAAGCTGGAGACAGTGTCATCCTCTTGTAGGTCCAGTGCTGGAGGGCTAGACACTGGAGGGTCCTTGGTGTCCATTGGCCAACCAGCCTGGCTGAATTCATGAGTTTCAGGTTTATTGAGAGACCTGTACCAAAAAAGATACAAGTGGAGAGTAGTTGAGGAAAGACACCAACCAAGTCAAGGTCATGCCACCACATGCAAGCACACCCAAATGGATGCCTCTCATGTGCCCATGTGTACACATCCACTAGCAGGTACGCATAGCACACCCTCATACATACACATGTGCATGTACTACACACACTACACACATGCACGTAACATAATGCACATATGTAAACACAAATGCACATATGTAGAGTACATTACATATATATCACATACCCTTTGTGTTGGCTAGTTTTTTGTCAATGTGACATAAGCTGGAGTCATTTTGGAAGAAGAACTCTCAATGCAGAAAATGCCCTTAACAGATTGGCCTGTGGAAAAGCCTGCTATGCAACGTTTTTGATTGATGATTGATGTGAGAGGGCCAGCTCACTGTGGGCATTGTCACCCTGGGTTGGTAGTTCTGGGTGCTGTAAGAGAGCTGGTGGATGAAGCTGGTAAGGTTCCTGCCTCCAGGTTCCTGCCTCCAGGTTCCTGCAGTTTGTACCTTAACTTCCTTGATGATGATGGATCAATCGTGTGGAAATACAAACGAGATAAACCCTTTGGTCCCAAGATGCCCACAGTAATGGAGCCCCTCCACTATACAAATACTCTGCTTAATATTCTACACTACACTACACACACACACACACATTCTTGTACACACATACATATAGACCACACATATACACCACATACTGCATACATGTATACACACTATATACACATATAAACATATTACAAAATACACACAACCACACATATACATCATACATACATACACATATATACATATCACATATACACACATATAATAGGCCACACATATGCAACACACATGTACACCCCAAACACATATACATAGCATACACCCCATAAACACACCATATACATATACAACACATACATCATATCCTATCTACACCACACACACATATGAACCATACATTCACATATCACACACATACACACACACACCCCACATAATATTCAACATATACACCATAATACTACCTCACACTACAAACACATACACATATGACACACATACACACAAACCAATATATTTAATATGAAATGGTTCTCTGAGGTTGACCCAATATATTTGAACATGCAAGTTTGAAGACTTATTTGTAATCTTTTTTCTTTTGTTTTTTTTTTTTCCTCCTATGGACTGCCAGTACATATGAATTTTTCTATGTGTACTGATTTGTGTTTGATTTATTGTTTTCCAGGTGTACACCTCTGAAGAAAGATGATGTGTCAGAAATTCTATGTGGTTTTGTTACACTGGGGTAAGTGGCACACACCTTTGTGGTTTGGGGATGATATTACTATAGATTGGTTTCTAAAGAGGAACTTTATGTTGACTGATACCTGGTACTTTGTGGTCCCAACCCATGCCTATGAATAGCTGTTCTGTAGTTCCAGGAGAACATTTTGTTTCATTTTATCTATTTGATTTTTTGTGAGATTGGGCAGTTAATTGACTATATTTCTAATGAGATTTTTAGTTCATACATTTCAGTTACCTTGTTGGATTTTATTGGTCTTAGACAACTTTTAGAATTTCAAAAAAAAAGTAATAGACTTTTAGCTGCACATTAAAGCTCCATAGAGAAACAGAACTGATGCTGGTAATAATGTGTGTGTACATGTGTGTACACATATGCGTGCACACACACATTAAGATGTTTATAAGCAGCTGGATCATGTAATTACGAAGACTGAGTTGCTCTGAGATTTGCAGTTGGAAAACTGCAGACCCAGGAGACCCAGGAGACCCAGGAGATCCGATGGTGTCTAAATGCAAAGGTTTGAAACACACACACAGACGCACATGCATATAACTGTATTCACATGTGTAAAGACAGGTTTACTTCTGCAGTAATGACAGTATGTGCTCTGAGGGATATTATCAAAGAATGGTGCACACCTTGGCTAATGCTTGTCAATTTTGTCTTTTTGAGAACTTCCTTTCTAACAGGAGTAGGGTGATGTAGCATTGTGATTTTTGTCTTGGTTTATCTGGTGATTAGTGAAGCTGAACGTTTTCATACACACACACACACACACACACACACACACTACCACTTATTTGTGTATATGTATATATATATATTTGTTTTATTGTCTTGGTGCTTTGCCAGCATGTATGTCTATGTATCACATAGTGTCCATGGAGGCCAGAAGAGGGTGCATGAATCTCTGGAACGAGAGTTACAGAACTTTGTAAAGCTCCACGGGTGTGCTGGGTTCTCTGGGAGAGCAGCAATTGCTGCTAACTGCTAAACCATCTCTCCAGTTCCTTGTGCATCTTCTCTTGGCAGATGTTTGCTTGTGTCTTTTGAATATCTTAAAGTACAGTTATTTTTTGAGTGCTTTTCTTTTTTTCTTTTTTCTTTTGTTTCTATAACAGCTTTATTTTCAAACTGGAAATAACCTAAATGACCTTAGACAGATAAAAGAATAACCAAATCATGGTAAATCTGTAGAAGGAAATATTAGTATACAAAAGTAAATATGTACAATATGGATGAGTGTCAAATATTTTAAGTTAAAGAAGACAGGAAAATTGCACATTGTATAATTCTTTAAAATTCTATGTACTAGAGCTTTAAGGGATGCAGTTTAGCCAGGCCTGTAGTCTAAGCCCTCAGAAGTCTGAGACAGGAAGAGCAAGAATTCAATGCAAGTCTGATCCACATAATGAGTCCCTACCCCTAAAAAGATGCAACCTAACTTATAGTGCCAGATAAAGCACGCCCAGATTTAGTAGGGGAGGGGCTTTCATGTGGAAGATGGAGGGGAGGGGACAAGGACTGTTTCTGAACACAGTGTGTTCCCATCTTGGTGAATGGAAAGACAAACAAGCTCAGCTGAGAGATGCAAGAGTGGAGACAGTTGTCCTGTAAGAATGGAAGCAGCTGCCCTGCATGCAGCATGCAAGGAGAGAGAGCAGGATTTTATTGGGGGAGGGGGGATGCCCATACATACCCACTGTTGAGCATGCTCAGTTGCAAGGTTAAGGAATACATTTTAGAATACTTTTAATACTCTAAATTCATACATGTATAAAATGTATCTTTGTCATATTCAAGTCTCCATATTCCCAGGAACTATATCTCCCTCCCAACTTCATGTCCTTTTTTCCCAATTAGTGCCACAGATATGTGGTCCTTTGTTTATTTTGGATGTGAGCCCCATATTAGACATACAGTTTATAGACATTTCACCCCATTCTGAGGTTTGACATATGAACAGTCGCTCTGTTGCATATGTCCTTTGCAGTGACGAATCTAGAGTTTGACATAGTCTTTGTCTATTTTTGCTGTAATGGCCAGTGACGTAGGAGTCTGTCCCAAAATATCATGTAGCTCCGTGTTGGTGTTTCCTGGATTTACTGTAGCTTTGTCATAGTTGTAGGTCTGCTGTTTAGGCTACTGACCCATCTTAAATTAATTTTGTGAATGATGAAAGATGAGGATATTTCCTCCCTCCCTCCCTCCCTCCCTCCCTCCCTCCCTCCCTCCCTCCCTCCCTTCCTTCCTTCCTTCCTTTCTTTCTTTCTTGGCTTATGAATATCCATTTTGCCCAGTGCCATTTACTAAACAGACCATTAATTCTGCAGTGCATTTCTGGCAGGCCGTTTTGTTGAAGCATAGTTGGTTCTGGAAACACAGTTATTCCTGAGTGCGAGGTTGTGAACCATTGACTCAGACGCCTATTATGTCAGCGCTGAGCTGCTTAAGCTATATGACTTGGTCCTGTGTTTGGAATCAGACTTCTTCTGTTTCCTTCCGTCAAAACAGGGTTTCTCTGTGTCACACTGGCCGTCCTAGAACTTGCTCTGAGGACCTCTGGCATCAAACTCAGAGATCTGCCTGCTTCTGCCTCCTGAATGCTAACTACAATTAACACGCATGCTCTGCCATGCGGTTTTGGTAGTCCTTTATGGTTCCATATGAATTTTTGTATCGTTCATTTCTATTAAGTATGTTTTTGGCATTTTGATATGAATTGCATTGAATTTCTGCACTGATCTGGGTAGTAGTTTTTTTTAATAGATATTCTTTCAGGTTTATGAAAATAGAATATTTTCCTATTTGTGTTGTCTTTTTTATATCCATGTTTTATAGGTAGTGTAGAAATCTTTCGCTTCCTTGATGCTTTTAAAAATGTAGTTATTATAAATGGGACCTCCCCTCCTTTTTAATTCCAGTCCCTTTTCTTTTGAGATAGGGCTCTCATGATGTTGTCCAGGCTGGTCTTGAAACTGATGGCCCGAGTGAACCTTCTGCCTCAGCCTCCTGCGTAGCTGGAACTACAAATGTTCTATAAATATCTCCTGTGTTTTGATGATCATTGTCATCTAAAGTCTACAGCTCATACCAGGATTCATTTTGTTCATCCTGTCCCTTAGACAAATGCAAGATGATCTTTCCCCACTGCTATAGAAATCAGCGTCCCTGCCTGCTTATTCAGCCTTCTGCTCCACTGAAGTCCTGGCAAGCAGTGGCCTTGGTGGCATCATGCAGATGTGCCATTGTGATGGCTTCCTGGAGATATACTTGTAAATGTCCTATGTCCCCCATGGCTTGGTTTTATACTTCTCTTTTGAACTGAATATTATGCCTTTGTCTGAATTATGCGGCTTATTTATCTATTTAGACATCAAAGAACATTTATTTATCTATTTAGACATCAAAGGACATCTTTCTTTATACTTTCTTCAAAACTCTCATTATATACAAATCCATATACAATTCTCAGAACTCTCTGTGTTGGTGAATATACACAGTGAGAAAGTCATCAGATTATTTGGGTTCATATGTAAAATGAAGATGTATAGCCAGTCAATTGTTTATTTTCAAAAAGCCCTTGTTTAAAGGTAAGTGTAAAACGTGAGGTTTTTTGGGTACAGTTCCATGAGTGTTCTTAGTTTTATGTTTAAAAGGTCATGGATCATCCACAGTATGAATTTCCTGGAGGGAATGTTGTTTTGGGTCATTTCCTGGTCAGTGCATGGGGCGTTTCCTGTGACATCATACATCTGGAGGCTCCTGGGAAGCTTTAGGAGACCTTCAACTGTCTCTAAGTCAAAGACAAACTCTCTCCGAAAGCGTTCAGTGACAATTGTTAACACACTGTTGTGAGTCTTTTAATGAATTTTGAGAGTGCTTTAGTGCTTATTGATAAATTAAGCACTCTGATATTCCTTATTTATTCTGAAAAGTTAGATAATTTTCATATAAAAGGGAAGAAAATTGATGTAAATTTTTTCATACTAAAATGTAAACTTGTTAGATTAATGAGGAAAATTGATGCAAGAATTTCCAGAGGAGAGGTGGAATTAGTTCAGTAAATGTATCACATTCTCAAGTCTACTTCTCTGGAAGGTAGAAGAAGCTCAGGGTTGTTTATTAGACTCTGATCCAGCACTCTGAAGGTTAAATATTTCTACTTGAAAATGCTCTACCATTTAATCTCAAGTACTTCCCAGTTAATCTTCATGACAATGATGGCTTGCTTTCTCTGTCTTTTTGCTGTCCTAGCAGAATTTCTTTATGTGATAGCTGCACTTAATCTGGCATATCCAATCTCTCCCTGGAAATTTAAGTTGTTTTGTGGACTACCGAACACAACCGATAACTCCTTTCTCTCACCTGCTGGAGCCCCAAACAATGCCTCGGCTTTGAAGGGGGCTTCTGAAGCAGTTGTTGAAGCTAAAATTAATTCAAGTGGTATCTACGTTTCTGAGTTATCCAAAACAGTCTTCCACTGTTGCTTTGGGAATGAGCAAGGTCAAAACTGCTCTGCACTCACAGACAACACTGAAGGGAAGACACTGGCTTCAGTAGTGAAGGCTTCAGTTTTTCGCCAGCTAGGTAAGTACTTTTATGCCCCAAATATATATAGTGTTGTGTTCTGCCTGCATTCAGTAATATGTTTCAATTCTGTGAAACTGCTATGGAT
Source organism: Mus caroli (assembly GCF_978045245.1). Lineage (NCBI taxonomy): Eukaryota > Metazoa > Chordata > Mammalia > Rodentia > Muridae > Mus > Mus caroli. The sequence goes on along the minus strand of NW_028227261.1, from coordinate 53,997,685 downwards.
TAGATGTCTTTTTATGTAATTAACATATATTATAATTTTTATGTCAGTATTAAAATTAGGGCTCATTGTGTAACTAGTAAATATGCTCTGATAGTTTTATATTCTATAAAACTGTCATTAAGGGAACTCTTTTTACCTGTAAATATACTGTTTGGGGTCTAAACTTTCTTGGAAGTAGAAAATGCACACTTTAAATTGATAAAATATCAAATTATTAACAACACTGTTGAAGTAACTAAATTTAAAAATATTTCTGAATTATAATGAATTATGCAGGCTAAGAATCTCTCTGAAATAATACATGTTATGCTGAGTGAGTTTAATTGTTGTCATAAGGATTTTACACCCCGATAACTTAGTTAATTTTGTATATGAAAATTAGAACAACAAAATTATTTCTAAGTTTTTTGAAAGGACAGAGAAGACTTAATTGAGTCAATTAGATGAAATGACTCAAAATATGGGAAAATAGATGTACGTAAGTAAGGAGTCTTGTATAGTGTTAGTTGGGATTTCACAGTTGATGCTAATGACCCCTCAGTCCAGATAATCCTTCAGATTGACCTCTGTAATGGAGAATGCTTAATGATATCCCTGGTCTCTACCCAGTAATAAAGGAAATATCTCCAGCCACCATAGTGGCATGTGAGAGACAAAGACATGCAGGAGGATTGTCAGCTCCAGTCCAGCCTGGACTACAGAGTGAGACCCTGTCTCAGCAAACAAAACAAGCTAAAGAAATCTTCAGATGTTGCCAGATGTTCCCCCATCTACCCAGTTGCTCATTTTTGATTATGTGGAAAAAAAGCACCCCATGTTTAAGCCAGTTTAAGAGTAAGAAAGGTTTAGAGAGATGGCTCAGTGGGTAAGAGCACTTGCTGCTCCTGAAGAAGGCACAGGTTCAGGTTCTGCCATTCAAGTCAGCAGCCTCCGGACCACCTCTGACTCCAGTACTAGATGATCTGATGCCTAAGTTAGTAAGAATAATTTCAATTCAGTTCATAAATAGAAGGAATGCCTTAGTCAATCTATTGATTTTTAAATATGATAAGAATGAGCAGAGCCTTAGTAATGAGTCTTGAAGGATAAAAACGTTATCACATTCTTTACTTCTGGAGGGGAAATTTCATAATTTTGTATGAAAGTGGCTAATAAGCAGGTCATTTCTAAGGGAACTGTTTTTGTGACTAAAATGAGTAGGGTAAATAATAGCTATCATTCATAGATTCACAGTAAGATTTCAATTTGTTACTCTGCCACATAGGTCTCTCCTTCATACAAGGTGCTCAGCAACTGGGAATACGTCTCATTTGGAGAAATATGTTAATGTTGTCTCAAGTTAGTTTTGTCTTGTTAGTCATAGATTTTTTTTTTAAAGATTTACTTTCATTTTTTGTTTACATCCATGTATGTTTTTCTGTATAAACAATGGCACATGTGTTCAGTTGCCCGTGGAGGCCAGAAAATGTTCTCCCATCTCTAGGAGCTGGCCTTACAAGGGGCGACAGGTAGTTGTCTTATTTGATGTAGTGATTTCCCTTGAAAAGGAAACATGAACTGAGGGGAATAAAAGGGCGTCCCATCCTGTTTAGGTGGCTTGAGATTAAAATGAAGTTGAGGAATAATAATTGAATTTCATTCTCTGATTTACAACAGGCTGGGGTGGGATGGGGGCCTAAGGGACTAAAATGAGGGTCGAAGACACTGAGTGGCTCACCTAAGTACATCCCTACCCAGGCCTGCTTTCCCCTCTCAGAATGGGTAGCAGAAGTTGTATCAGAACACTGCTAAATTCAATTTAGTGCTTCTCTTTCACTGGGTTGTTGAGAGTGTTTTTCAGGTTTAATGCAGTTTATTTTTAATGCAGGTGTAAACTGGGACATAGAGTGCTGGATGAAAGGGGACTTGACATTATTCATCTGTCATATGGAACCATTAGCTAAGAACCCCTTCAAGAATTATGACTCTAAGGTCCATCTTTTATATGATCTGTGAGTACCGATGAAATTAATTTGGCTGGCTGTATGACCTGATTTGTTTAAAGCACAGAAGTGGATTATGACCCTCTCCCATCCCTGCACCTCTTTTTGCAGCCGTGTACATTGTAAAGAGTGGTTTGGATGTCTTTTATACAACATCTTCACCATTAGATTTCCCCTCTCTTTTCCTGTTTGTTTAGGCACAGAGATACTGCAGATATGGATGGACAAAAAGAAATGTGGATGTTGTCAGATATGCCTCTGTGTGAATTGCCAAATGTGTTTATTATATAAATTACCCCATGTTCTTTCTGATGCATCCCCATCCACTTGCTAGATGTGAGAGGTTTTTCACTGTGTACAAACCACATGAAAAACATTGCCAACCAGAATGGCTTTAAAAACTTGATATTGGTGAAAAGAAGTTAAATGGATGGGAGTTGGAGGTGTGTTAAAAGGACTGTAGTCTTGTTGAGGGACTGATGTGATGGAGAGAATGAAGAGCTTTCTAATGAGCTGGTGAATTCACGAAGCCAGTAGAACTCAGAGCCGCCATGGCAGGAGGACTTGGGTTTCTAGGCAGTCCCCCTTACAGGGGCAGCCTTTTGGGGAGGGCAGCTAGATTAGAGATGTGTCCAGGAGAACACCCACATTGAAAGAGCTGATAATGCTTCGTTAATGACATGGAATGAGGAGGAAAGTGAAGACCCTAGTTTCCACTGTGTGCTAGTTAATTGAACTGTCATAAGAAAAAACAATAGAGTTTTCATAGAGCTCTCTATTTTAAAGATTCTGGGAGAGGGCAATGTGCTTAAAATGAAACAAACCTTTCACTTCTATCTTTAAAAACACCTACATAGTAAGACGTAAAAGATAGAGAGAAGGGCTTTAAAAAGTCATCTTCTGGACAGGGCACGGATATTGAAATCACAAACTCACAGTGGTTGTGGTTGCTTACACTGAACCTGTTCAAGGCTGGCTCTGTCAATAGTCAGTCATGGGTGTGTGAGGGTTTCATGGGGGGCGCTCTACTCTATGTATTAGTTAATTTTTGTAATAAAACATCATGACCAGACCAATTTATAAAAGAAAGAGTTAAATTGAGCTTATGGTATCAGAGGATTAGGGTCCATGATGGCAGAGCAAAGGTATGGCAGCAGGGATAACTCACATCTCAAAATGCAAAGTAGGAGGCAGAGAGTGCCTTGGGAATGGTACTAGTCTTTTAAAACCCCCTTTGAAAGCAAACCCGTAGTGACACACTTCCTCCTGCTAGGCCATATCTCCTAATCCTTCCAATAGTTCCACCAATTGGGAACCAAGTATTCAAATATATGAGTCTGTGGGGGCCATTCTTATTCAAATAGCCATACCCTCCATGCTGAACTAATAGCTACAGATAAATTCTGGGAGAGGAGGAGTCATTGTTTTTACTTGTGAACCCCCTGTTAAGTCCACCAGGCTCTAGGATCACTCTGGTGGCCCTGGTTAATGTCAGTGGGTCACAACAAAAAAGACATGAATTATTTATGTTTAGTCCAGGTATTTTGAAAGACATGTGCTCATGGGTAAGCACACATGTCCCTTCTATCTTTGGTCTGAAAAGCAGGTAGTGAAAGTGCACCTCCTCTTATAGCACAGCTGAAGCTCTAAAGCTGTATCTAAACACAGTGACACTGTACTCACATATATAAAATAAACAAAAATAAAAGAATCCAAATTCCAACAGGAAGTGCTGGTGATAAAAGGACGAATGAATGTTTGTGAGGCCTTTAGCCTGTGCCATAGTTACTTGTTGGCTTTTTAAACAATGTGTATTTTGTCAAGTGGAATTCAGGTTGTGCTACCCAGATGGCCATGTGAGCTATTACGTACATTGAGCCCCTCTGTGGTCTCAGTTGGTGGCTAAAGTGATTTTAAGGTAATTCCTTTGATGTGTGCCATTCTATTTGTATGAAAGAAGGAAAATTATTTTTTAAAGTGATTGAATAAAGAGACCCAGGGCTTGAGAAATTTACAGCTAAAATTTAAGTAAAGTTTAGTTGATTTCTCTGAGTCACTCTGGTCAAAGGGGACCACTGATTAGATAATCAACTCTAAATCCGAATAAGGACACTTAGTCTATTGCATTTCTCCTTAGCACTTCCTTTCCCACCTTATACCAGGAAAGCTTTATACTGACTTCTTATACATCAAACCCTTGGTGATTCATTGTAAGCCATAGGCAATGGGCCTTGATTCCTATTACTTCAGTATGCATAAATCATTATATAATCCATCATATACTTAAGGAGAGATCTCACATGATCACCTCAATTGATACAGGAAAGATCTTTGACAGAGTTCAACATCCCTTTGTGGATGAAAGCTTTGAAGAAATCAGGAATAGAAGGAAACCTCAACATAAAGACCACATATGACAGACCTATAGCAGTGTGTGCATCTCCGTGTGTATCTATATTATTTATATGTGTGTTTGTAGATCTGAGTCTATAGAGGGGATCATGAGATGAGAGGAAAATATCTTAAGGAAAGTGGGAAGTACAATAATGAAATACACATAATTGGAAAGCAAAAGTGGAGAACTAACCCAGGTTAGTTCCCTAACCCAGGTTAGGGAAGCAGCTGCAGAGGAGAAGAGGCCATATAGGAGCACTGGAGAAGGAAATGGCTGAGACCAAAGTGGACAGGCACATAGCTATGAAGAAGTTGCAGTTAAACCTAGTACTTCGTATTATTACCTAAGCTATAATTAAAAATAAAAGAAAGCCTCAAAAAGGTATAAAAAATGAAAAAAAAAAGAAAAACCAGCCAAGAGGAAGTGTCAAAGTGTCAAATATGAAGAGTTACTGTCTTCATCTCTGTGGTAGACTATTGGTTCATGAGACCTTGGACCCCACACCCATCTGTAAAAGGAGAAAGATGCTGAGTTACAGATGTCCCCCAACAGCTGTGCTCCCAGTGATGCTGCTTTCCCTCTGTGCTCAATGACCGTGCCTGTAAATAAGAAAGGAGAGTCAGGGCAGTGCGGGTGGTGCTTGGTCCTGTACAGCTAAGTTAGCCATATTAATTTATCTTTAAGATATACATAAGAGAGCTGAAAATATAAAAGTAACTACACTTGTAGAAATACTATATCTGTACCTCCATGGCTGCCTTTGTTTGTGACTAGTAATTGCTGAGACAGGACTGAAAGGTCAAGTTTGACAGTCCTTGCACCTGGGATACATTGGCTTACCAGCCAGATACATGGGGGGAAAATCATAATTAGATTCTAGTTAATTTCCTTTTTTGGCCAGGTTAGAGAGGGAACCAGCTAACCAAATTATGATCTAGCAGATTTCACAACCAACTGGTTGCACTGGTTAAATTTTGTCAATTTGACTCAAGTCTAGACATACTTGGGACGTACTCTCAGTGAGGGGCTGCCTCCACCTCACTGGCCTATGTATGTGTCTGTGCAGCGTTTTCCTGACTGCTGGTTGATGTGGAGGGCCCAGCTCTCCTGGACAGTGCCATTCTGGGCAGGTGGGCCTGAGTTAGATAGAAATCAAGTGAAAAAGCAGCAGTCCTCTGTGCTTTCTGCTTCAAGTTCCTGCTTTGAGGATTTTGTGGACACATTCCCCCATAATGGGCTTGACCTGTCCACCAAATAACCTCTTCCTCTCTCAAGCTGTCTTTGGTCCTTTTTTTTATTATTATTTAATAGAAAAGAAAGCTAAAACAATCTAATTTTTAAATGAGAACAGTCATGATCATCAGTGGAATATACTTCCATAGGGTGGATGGATAAATCCCTGACCTGTATCTAGTTGTTAGGGCATTCAGTCTCCCACTTGCGGCTCAGTCCACACAGGCAGTTACTCTTTGTGGCATAATCTGCCAGGAGTTCCAGACCTAGTCATAGTCCTTGTATGCTATATATCCAGGGTCATCCTTTGCCTGGGGTCGGATGTGGGGAGTTGTAAAATAGCCTGCTCAGAATAGAAGCTTAGTGAGTTATCTTATCCATGTTTAGATTTTAAAAATCAGTTCTGGTGTCCAGTCATCAGTGCTGGCTCCATTTCTGGGTGGGAAGCTCTTTGCTTTTTTTTTTTTTTTTCATCAGTGAGGAATCTCTGCTTCTAGGGTGCTTATGCCCAGAAAGGCAATTTCTTCTGAAAGGCTGAGGGCTTGGAAGCCAGAGAGAACATACGTTGTCCTCTGTCCAGATCCTGATTCCAGGCTGTTGCTTACTGTTGAGTGTCATGCTGGGATCTTTAGCTTCTAGATCTAACCCCATTTTGAAAACCACGTTAACATCTCTGAATGCTTTTATACTGCTAATGATCTTATGCATAGTGCGTTGTATGGCAAAGTTTTATAATTAAGCTTACTTACTTAAAAATGTTGAGATTTACTTTAAAATAGTAATTAAAGGCATTTTATTTTATTTTAAGGAAATCGCCCCCTTGTTCCATTAAAATTCACAAAAGACATCTTTCAAAGTGTGAGAAAAAAAGTATATTTTTCCAGGAGCTAAAATCTGATATTTAAAAAGGATTTAAAAAAAACCTATAAATATGTCCTCAAAGGAAAAGCATTGTTTGAGCTCAGATATTAATGTTTGTCTGAGCACTTGAAGAAGGGAAGCTCTGAGAAATGTGATATTCTGGGACTGCTTTAGACGTTTATTTTAGACCAGGAAGTTCTTTCTTTCCTTTTGTAAGGTCCCTACTGTGTCCAACCAAATTCTGAGCTGAGTGTGGGTAATAGTGTTTACCACACACTTTTTTTCCTAGAGAGATGACATACACAACTATTCACTCCAGAGAGGGCACCCATGGCAGACCAAAGTGAGGACACCATCAAGGGCCAATTTGGTCAACCACTGAGTTTTTTGGGGATTAAGTATAGGAATATGGGTGAAGGGTTACTTATATGAGAAGAGATGACTCAAATACAGCTGCATCACTAAAGCCCACCCCAGCATAGATGGCTGCTCACCAAAGCTGGGGACCTGGGACCCACTGCACACATGGAGGCAGCTCAACAGGTTGAGTTTACAAGTGACTCAGTTGGTCTAAACCTCTTCCAGTTGGGCTGGCTGATTTCTGCTTCTTATTGTTTCCTTAGTGGTGGGGTGAGGAGTGGGGGTGGGAGGCGCTGGTGAATCTGGTCAGTTTCAAGGACTCCCTGAAGCTATTTGAGTCATTTACCGTCTGACTTAAAGAACTTTCCTAGATGATGGAATGTTTCAGCCTGTTAGGAAATATCTACACAATATGCTTCGTTGTGGAGCTGAAGTATGTTTTAAAAATATAAAATGCTAAAGCCAAGTTTGAAAGTGTGGCTATGTAATAAAGAGAAGGACAGGACACATGAACTAAGGAGTGCCCAGCAGAAATTAAGAGTAGGCAGGAGAGAGTACAGAACATTTGTAAGTATACAAGACACAGACAAACAGTTGGACGAGGATCTGGGAAGTCATAGAACACAGGGGACCATGGACCAGGTCAGATGAGAAAGCGCTGCCTGTCATGTCACATGGATGTTTGGACCTTCCTGGCTTACGAAAGGCTGGTTCCCTTTTTTTTGTTCCCCAGCTTTTGTTTTGTTTTGGTTTGGTTTTTGGTTTTTGTTTTCTTTAAATCAGCACATGGTGGTTACAAAACCCAGCTTCGGGGCCTTGGTTTCACTGTTCTCATTGACCCTACCTAATTTACGCATTGTCAAGCACATTCTTTGACGTCACTGGTAAATCTGCTTTTCCTAGAAACTCGGTGAGTAGAATTCCACACTCTGACTAGCTTTCCTCTCAACCATGCTATTCCCACTCTTCCTCCCCGCCCCCATAACTTCAGGAATGGTTTCCCATGAGTCTTAGCTTCTCTCTTGGGGTCTCATTTCATGACCTCCTGTTTTTCACCCTTTCTTAATGGGAGACACCCAACTCCTTTCCTGAGTGTCCCTCTGGCAAGCAGCTTCACTGGACAGAGTCAGCTCTTGCTGTGCTTGTGTCTGTCCAGTATTAATGGACACAATGTTAAGACAGTCTTGTTTATCTCCCTCTCTACCAGGAAATGCCTGACCCCGGATTACCCATGGAGATGACGTGAAGGTTCTGCATGTTGCCTAACCAGGGAGAAGCAGAAAAGTTTTTTTTGAGTGACCCAGGGTCACTAGGCTTTCTTTTCCTACCTCACTGACTTACCGCAGTTTTAGGATTCATTCTAGAAGCTTAGTTTCTCCTGTGGATAAGCCCTTCTCTCTTCTGTCTTGCCCAGAGCCATTTCTTGATTTAACTTACTTCTGGAGGGGCTAGATACCACATTATTCCCATGTCCTTGTGTGAGAGCTAGACATATTTTGCTCAGCTGGTAGGCCAATGAGGATGGAACTTTCCCTCCTGACCATGGACCCTGTCTTCTGTTCCTTTGATAACATTAAAAAGGAAAGTTCCTTCTTAGAATTTAAATTGCTTTATGAAAAAGTAGTTGGATCCAGGCCCTGTGGAGGTCCACTAAGGCAAAGCTTCTTCCCCGTGTTCTAAGTTCTACTTCTGGCCCTGGGGAGACTTGACCTTCCTTCTAAACAACCTCTGTTTATGAGTTAACTAGCTGCCCTGTCAACAACTGGGCCAGAAGTAGGTTGATATTCATACCTCTCACCTCAATCTATCAGACTGCTCATGAGATCTCTTTCTGCTTATGCCTTTCTTCTTCTTTCTTCCCCTTGTCCTCTTTGATTCTCCATTTGTTTGGCGAGAGAACTTAGAATAGTACAGTTCACCTCCTCTGTAAGACTTATCTAGGTCAGAGCCTCCCACCTTGGCTGATCCAGTGGGTCTCATGTAGAGGTAGAATGTTTGTGTTTTTTTAAAAGACACAGAATCTGTGAATTTTTCAAATGAGGTCTAAGAATCATTATTCTTTGTATTATTTGATATTAGTAGGGTAAAGTTTTGTGGAACTATTTTTACAGCTCACTGGTATGAAACATCAAATAGGCAATTTGTAAGGCTAAGATTAGGTAAAGTTCTTCAAGAACTGAGGACTGGGGTTCACTGTCAACTTTCCTAAGTCAGGACCTTAGATAGTACACATTTACACTAGTTTAGCTTAGGCCTGTTTTTTTTTTTTTTTTTTTTTTTTTCTCAGAATGCTAATGATTTTATAGAGAAATTTTTTTCTGGGAAGAAAAAAAATGTACCAAAAGTCAGAGGACCAAATGTACCTTCTACAAACCCTGTGTGGCTGTTAACGGTGAATTTTAAGTTCTAAATATTTATGTCACTAACTAGAAAATTTTGCCCAAGGTAAAGTTCATAAAGAAGCCAAATTTAAAATCAAATTGACAAAAGTTCTTGCATCGTTATGTACTTTCAAGTACATTTTGTTCACATATAAGAATTAAATACTAGCAATGTGTGTGTGTGGGGGGGGCGGTGTCAGAGTACAACCTTGAGTGTCAGTCATCAGATCCCATTTTATTTTGAAGCAGGGTGTCTGTCTTGTTTGTTACTAACATATCAGGCTAGCTGGCCTGAGAGCTGCTCGGGAGTCTCCTGTTTCTACTTCCATTTTATAGTGAAAGTACTGGGATCATAGACGCTTGCAATTACATCCAGCTTTTATGTGGCTTCATTGAATTCAAAGTAAGGTCCTCATGATTGTATAGCAAGCACTTTACCCACTGAGCCATCTCCCTCAGCCTCTACGATTCCTTCTCTTCTTCTTCGCATGTGTCTTAGGGTTCCATCACTATGAAGAGACACCATGACCACAGCAACTCCTATAAAGGAAAACATTTAATTGAGGCTGTCTTATAGTTTTAGAGGTTTAGTCTATTATCGTCATGGCAGGAAGCATAGCAACATGCAGGCAGATATGGTGCTGGAGGATCCAAGAGTTCTATTCTATATCTTGATGCACAGACAAGAAGGAGACGGTGGGCCATACTGGGTGTAGCTTGAGCATATATGACCTCAAAGCCCACACTTCCTTCAATAAGGCTATGCCTCCTAATAGTGCCATTCCCTACGGCCAAGCATTCAAACCCATGAATCTGCGGGGGCCATACCTTTTCAAACCACCACAAACACTATATCTCATTCTCATATCTATGAACAAGCTTATTCACTTTTGAAGGTAAGTAATAATTAAATAGATAGTAGCAAGTTCCATATTTGGGTCTACTTTCCCCTTGGCCTGTCAGAAAGTCTGCTGCTCTTGGCAAACACTGTTCTTCTAGGGGAGGGATGGCTTGTTTTGTACAGTTTGGCAATGCTAAAATGATGGCTTGCTGCAAGGTGAACTTACTATGGCTAGGATGTGGAGAACTAATCTCACTACATGGGTCAAGTTGTTTAACAGTGTTGTTCGGCTCTTAATTCTGATTCCTTTTGTCTACTTATTATATTAATTATTAGAGAAGAGTTGAACTTTTCATGAGTAGTTATGAAATAGCCTATTTCTTCCTGCTATTAGGTACACACATATGGTATGTACTTTTGGTGACCCTCCTCCACAGTTCTTTTTTATATGAATGACTTCTTTAGCTTGGAAAATAATTATTGTATTCCATTCAACTTTATTGACATTAAGGTAGCTCTTCAACTCTATTTTGATTTATCTTGAAATAGCATATCTTTTTCTAACCACCTTCTTTAGTGAATTTGAGTTTTAGTGTTAAAATTGATTTCTTATGAGAGGCTTATAATTAGGTCTTATTTTTTTGCCCAATTCGCTACTGAGTGCCTTCTAAGCAAGACATTTAGGCTATTCGCATTTAATGCCACCAACTCTAGTCTCAAGCCTTCTATTTTTTCTTCTTTTCTCCATTTTTTGTTTGTTTGTTGTTTGTTTTGGGGTTTTGGATTTTGGAGTTTGGAGTCAGAGTTTCTCTGTGAAGCTCTAGTTGACCTGGGGCTTGCTTTGTAGACTAGTCTGACTTCAAACTTGAGATCTGCCTGCCTCTGCCTCCCAAGTGCTGGGATTAAAGGCATGCGCTACCACAACCTGTTAGTTTTAGCATATTTCTACTGTTCCATTTAATCTGCTTTGTTCCTTATTAGCTTTATCTACATGACTTATATTTTAGTAGCTTTTGAATTATGACACGTCTTCGAATCTAAGCAACTCTATACCACTTTGTATGTCATGTGTCATTTCAGGTGTACAGCACCAGCTCCCTCAAGCTTGGTTTTAATACTGCATACTTTAGTTTGGTCTATGCAATACCCTATAAATACATGGCTGCCAATCTTGACTTAATCAGACAATAAATAATTATCCTTGTAGTCAAACTTTATTCCTTTGAGTGACCTCAGATTTCAAGCTTTTATTTTCCTGTGCTCAGAGCCTTCCTACAGCATTTTTATAATGCAGATCCGAAGATGATTCTTAAGTTCAGGCATGTCTGAAAAAGCTTTTATTTCATATTTGTTTTTAAGGCTATTTCTACTGTGGGTGGTATGTTAGGGCAGTGGCTTCTCTTTCTTGTTAGTTCCTTTGCCCTCTTGCTTATGCTACCTTGACCGTCAGTCTGCTCTACCTCTCTATTTTTTTTCTGATATAGCCCACCTTTAAGCTGGATCTGATATCCTGCTTTCCAAATCTGCTCAGTTTCCATACCCATCTTACATTTTGTTCTTATATTTGAATATAGGCCTGAAGTCATAGATGATTCGCCTCTGCCCCCACTGAAAGACAGCTTTCAGACTGTCCAGTGCAACTGCAGTCTTCGGGGATGTGAATGTCATGTGCTGGTACCCAGAGCCAAACTCAACTATGCTCTTCTGATGTATTTGGAAATCACATCTGCCGGTGTGAGTTTTCAGTCACCTCTGATGTCACTGCAGCCCATGCTTGTTGGTAAGTTGCACTTCAGAGTGACAGTGACGCTAAAAAAAAAAAAAAAAAAAAAAGAAAAGAAAAAGAAAATCAATCATGCAAAGCTGTTGAAAGGTTACTTGTGGGTTAAAGATTTCCACCGGCTTACATCACTGTGATGACTACTGAAAAACACGGCTAGTCCTAGGGTGTTATTGGCAGCTTCTCCACGTGTTCACAGTAGTAAACATCTCTACCATTAGCACTGAAATGGTCTCTTGAAGCAGCTTGGGCTCCTTTAAGTCTTGGATTTAGTGAATGGATGTGTATTGTTTGATTACCATCTGTTTATATCATAGGTAACTATTTTTGAGAATTATTAAAAACCTATTTCTCCAATAAATATAACTTAGAATTCATATATGCAGGGTTTAGCATAGAGGCTGGAGACCCTGTGAGGAATGGGGCAGGGTTCCTACTCACACAGCAGAGCTGTAGCACTGAGCAGAGTCAAGTCAGAGCAGTAAACAGTCAAGCCATCCACTACACAGTCCAAGTACAAGACAACCTCACATGGGTGGGACACCTCTCTTTATTTTTATTGCAAAGATCCTCAAGCCTCCTTTAATAAACTTACATATTTAGTTCACAGATGTCAATCACATAGGCAGGTATTAGTGTACTTCCTTAGTTTTATATATACAGGGAGGGGCATTATGTGCTACTTAGCAGTGTTCCTATCTTTTGCTTCCCTTTTCTGAAATGATAACATGCAACTCTTCATATGTGTGCAGGTGCATGAGGAGGCCAAAGGTCAATGTTACATTTCCTCCTTTATTGCTCTTCCCTTTTTATTTTATTTTATTTTATTTTATTTTACTTTATTGGGAGATGATTTCTCACTGAGGCTGGAGCCCACCAGTTTGGCAAGACTAGCTAGGTCCTGGGCTGCAGGGACCCTCGTATCTTTGGCCCCTTGGCACTAGGAGTGTAGGCACACACCACCGTGCATACGTTCCTGTGTTTTATGGGGATGCTAGGGATCCAAACTCACGTGATAGGCACTTTACCAGGTGCGCAGTCTCATCCCCCCCAAACAACTCTCCACATTTGCCTTTGATTCGTGGGTCTTGATGCCACTGAACACACTTGTCCATTTCTCTCTCACAATTTTATGCACAGCTCCAAACATTGCTTCTTTTTACATGACCTAAGATGGTTCTTTTGGACCCTTGTTTAACAATCTTTAGCAATCGAATTTGTTCTCAAGAGACATAAGCATGGTTCTCTTGTAACATAATGATAATAATACCTAAGCAATTCAATTGTGGAATTACGTCACAGGAAAAAGTGATAAAATATTTATTTAGTGTCATATTCTTATCTTTTCAAAACTAGGTAATTCAAAAAGCACTTAGATCAGCACTGCATCTAACTTGATTTCCAAGAAGAGTAGTGAAGGTAGCATGTGACCACTGAATTTATATGTATTCAGAAATTCCTCTTAATTCTGCCCTAATACTGGGATGTTAGAAAAAAATCAATTTCTTATATTTGAACTTAAAATTTGTAAGTGCTGTGAAAGAACGAAGATGTATTATGTAGTAATGTTTATTTGGGGATTGTCATTTCCGCTGTGATGGTCAATGATCTATTTAGTATTAACTAAACGAAGAAGAGGTATACATGTAAAACTCCAGAGTAAGAAATGCTTCAAGTCAGAACACATTCCCTGTGTCAAGGGAAAAAAAAAAAAGTCCCTGTGATGAGTGAGGAGCACTCAGAAGTCCCCATGTGTGGAGTTAGTGGAGTGTGCCTCATAGGAGATTGGATCAGAGTTATAAGGGACAGAGAACACCAGAGGCCAGGGTTAGAGAGTTTGGATTTGATACCATTCATATGGAAACTTTTGATTAGGGGTTGATAGGATCAGACGTGTGATATGATCACATGTATCTGTATGTTCAGATTCTATTCTACCTTGTGAAGAATGTAATTATTAAAGGGAAAAGATCAGGTGTGTGGGTAGGAGAAGCCTAGATGGGAGGCTGTAGAGATTGGCCAGTCGGTTTAGGGCTGTTGCAATAAAGGTGTATGCAGCTGATAAGATTCCTTTGTAGGAGCTGGAGGACAGAGAGGAATTAAGGTTTATCCTTCAGTTGGTCCCTAAAAATCTCCATCAATGAAAACACCAGTTCTTTAGAGAGGAATGCTGGGGGTTGGGTGCATATGCATAAATCAAGGTCACTTTGTGTTTGAGATGAGTCTTAGAGTCCTACAAGATATTGACTAAGCAGTTGGATATAAGACTCCAAAGTTCAGGGGGACTATCTATCTATCTATCTATCTACCATTGAGAGTTGTTAGCATATGGATTCTGTCAGATCATCCAGTTAGAATTTAGGAAGGAAAATGCTAACTGACTTTAGTAAGACTTAAGGAGACTGTGTTGTCTTAGAAACTGTGGATAAAAAAACATTTCACTGAAGGTGTTTGCAGGTATGTGGCACAGTGTGCCAAGAAACAGAATAAACTTAGATGAAGAGTGACACCAGACTTGGTAAAGGGTAGTTATCTCGATCACAGCTGAGTTTGTGATTGGTGAGAAGGAGCTGACCCAGGTAGGCTGCTTAGGTGGAAGGTAAGTCTCCCCAACTCTTGATGAGTGGGTGAGCGGCAGCAGTGCTGGGCTGGGTATAGGAGAGCCAGGGAAGCATCTTTAATTAATACATAAAGATACGTATATATCTTTACCTATGTTTTCATATGACTGCAAAGATAGGAAATGTGAAATAGCCTGCAATTGCATGTAATTTCACTATTCTTTACTGTATCTATTTTTTATTTTTATTTTTTTATGGTTTAAGAGCTTTATTATAGAAAGGCAGGGGGAAAGAGAGAAGGTAGAAAGAGAGAGGAAGAAAGAGAGGGGGAAAGGCTAGAGAGAAAGAGAGAGTAAAGGAGAGGAGAGAGGAGAGGAGAAGACAAAGAGAAAGGAGAGAGGAGAGAAGACAAAGGGAGAGGAGGAGGGGAGAGAGTGAGGGGTAAGAGGGAGACAAGTATTTATTTTTTTAAGTTTCCGTGTTGTTTTTGCTCCTGGGAATATGGTAAAATTGGCATGTTAGTGTTTAGCTCCCCCTTTTTATAATAACTTAAACTTGCAACAAGTCACAAAAAATAAGTGTCTTCAGATTTGAATAAAGGAAAAGACAAAACAACATCTCTAAATTCCTGAACAGATAGGATGTGTGAGAACTATACCAGTTTGGGTTGAAAATATCATTGAAACCACTAAATGTGTGTTATTGTGATGGCAATGGTCACGAACTCATCAATTTCTATTCATTATATACACCTTGCAAATTTAGAGACATGCTGAGGTGAAAATGGATGTACAGTTTGCCATTCACACACACTTCTTCTTTATTGAAAAGAAACACTCTATTTGTTAATTTCACAAGTATGGAGCCTGGAGACATGGCTCACCATTTGAAGCACTTGCTGAAGACCCAGGTTCGGTTCCTTGCACCCACATGGCAGCTCACAACTGCTTGTAGCTGTTGGAGGCTCGGACGTTGCTTTCTGGTTTCCTAGGGCAACTGATGAACATACCATGCACAGGCGCATACACACATACATAGAAATCCAAACAATACGCTTTACAAAACCAAGTATGAATTTGCAGTAAGTCCCTTGAACTTCAGAAGTTAAAGATTTTCAATATTCCACTGCAGTGTGAGTTTTAATGGCTGCTTGAGTTCATACCTTTATGGTATGAACCATAATTTATTAAAGTAATCTTTGCTTGTAAGATGGTTTCTTCACATATTTAAAATGTTTTCTTATTGGTTGAAATAATCAAGTACTTATATATGCATATACATATACAAGTGTTAATATGTACATTTGAATTCAGAAATCATTTAGTTAGTTAAAAATCCCCATTACGTTCAAACATCCCACTTCTATGTCTATATAGAGAGTCACGTCCTTCTAATGGTGCATTCTTTGCACAGTCATGTTTGTTCTGAGTTAAGTAGGTGTGCTTTGGATTGCTAGTTTACATGGATAGACATGCTGACTTTGCCCAGGTCTGTCTGTGCATTTTCTGAATACTGTTCTGCACACTGTGCTTGTCCTCATGACCAGGAAAAGCAGGCACAGTGACCGGGACTAGGCAGCGACTCCAAGTAAGACTGAAAATTACTAGCAACATGAAGTTAGGTAGACTTTTTATAGACGGCAATCACATTTATCAAAACCGTCTCATTTGCTGATTTCCAGCCTTTCCCACGCAGGTGAAAGAATGAAGACAGAGTTTGCTGGGATGAACGCTGGGATGGAGCAAGGAAAAGGCCCATTCTGCCCCTCTGCTTTAGCTCTGTAGTTAACCCTCAAATGTTAACATTTAACATTTTAAGTAGTTGAAAGATAAGCTATTCATCTCAACTTCATTTTATTCATAGACGATTGCCCTGAAAATTGACCAGCTTAAAAGTCTTTTTATCTTTTTTTTTTCTTAAGTGAAACCCGATCCACCCCTAGGTTTGCATATGGAAGTCACAGATGATGGTAATTTAAAGATTTCTTGGGACAGCCAAACAATGGCACCATTTCCACTTCAATATCAGGTGAAATATTTAGAGAATTCTACAATTGTAAGAGAGGTAAGTATATTTGGGTAAAGGAAGTAAAATTTTAAGAAACAATTAAAGATTGCTAAGTCTCTTAGAAATCACCTTGCTGCTAAATATGCCTGGGCTCTCTAGAGTAGAATGGACTATTTTTACTATTACATATTGAGATAGTTTATGCTTGATAGAAAGCCAGGTATAATTTTTTTTTTTTTTTTTGACACAGGGGTTCTCTACATAGTTCTGGCTGTCCTGGAACTTGCTCTGTAGACCAGACTGGCCTCAGATTCAGAGATCTGCCTGTCTCTGCCTCCCGAGTACTGGGATTCATGGTGTTTGTCACCTCCATCCGGCCAGTTATACCATTTTAACTTATAACTCTTTTTATCTGTAGAGTTCTGACTTACATTGCATCTTTACTTTTTCATTGCTTAGTGTGTTGACAAACCATGTATGCATTTCTGCCATGAAGTCGGTCAGCATCCTCTTTCCCTTATACACCGAAGTGTTTTTTGAATGGCTGTTTGTTGAGTTGATCTAGATGCAGCAAGATACCTAGAGGTCATAGAGCTGGATAAGAGGATGATGAAAGACTGTCATAGCGAGTGGAGGTTGGGGCAGGCCTCATTGGGAGGATGACATTTGAGCAAAGATTTGAAGGAGATGGCTGTGTAGGTGTCTGGGGAACTGGACACCAAGCAGATGAACCAGGACTGCAGAGGCCCGTGTGAACTGAGGCTGAGTGGAGAAAACTGTGCCGTGGATGACATCAGAGGTGGGGTGGGTGGGGAAGAGAAGGTCACAAATGGCCCATGGGGTCATGTGAAGACTTTCATGGCACATAGTGAACCTAAGCATTACATCATTCCAAGGTTAAACAACAACAACCACAACAATAACAACAATAACAACAACAACAACAAATGATCTTTTTAGAACATTGTTACTTTTCTAAGGCCTTATGTTTGCAGAGAGCAGTTTGGGAACCCTCCGTGTTGGGTGTATAAACAAATGCAGAGTGAAAGCTATGATAATGAGTAAGATACTTTCTCATTAGGAAGTTGGAGATCACAGGATTGTAATGAAGGTCCTAATACTGTTCCATGCATACCTTACACTTTTCATAATTTTTAACCTATGACCCCTTTCTTCCTCTCACAGTCTTGAAGAGACCAGGGAGTTTGATTGGAACACATTTTTAGAAAACTGAATGAGCTGCTAGCTAGAGATCCTAGCTAGAGTTTGGTTTCTGCAGGGTTTTGGCCTTAGGTGTTTCCTCCTTTACTTTGTCAGCGATGCATTGACTCATGCCCTGCAGAGGTCAGGATCTTAATATCATTGGTATTGCTCTTCTGTGCAGCTTTCCTTCAGGACCCTTACAGATCTCTCTACACCTCTCCACGTTGTTTTTTTTACCAGTGTGACAGATAGCAAAATGGCTACAAGATTCTCAATAACTTTGGGATCATGGACGTTATAGTGTTCAGTTACTATTTGTCAATAGTCACATTTGTTGCTCAATCTGCAGGCTCTTGAACGTTTCATTGACAGGTGCATAGTATTTCTTTTTCACTTGGCCATTGGTTCCTGTTTTAATTCTGTTTTCAGACAGTTCATCTGTAAAATGATAGCTCTTTGAAATTTGCCTAGGCTTATGTATAATCAGTTTTGGCAAACATTCCACACCAACTTGAAGTTCTGAAATTTCAACATTACATTTAACAGGCTGCTGAAATTGTCTCAGCTACATCTCTGCTGGTAGACAGTGTGCTTCCTGGATCTTCATATGAGGTCCAGGTGAGGAGCAAGAGACTGGATGGTTCAGGAGTCTGGAGTGACTGGAGTTTACCTCAAGTCTTTACCACACAAGGTAGGCCTTGTAAAGTTGCTCTGTGAATATTCTTCCAGACCTTGCCTTTCTTGCCATTGGAAATAGTATTAAATTGTATTTAAAATTCTTTTTAGAGACAAGGTCTGGGTATATAGATTAGGCTGACTTTGGGCTGACATTCTTCCTGTCTCAGAGTCTCTTGAGTACAGGGTTTGTAGATGGGAGTGCCTGTGTACAGTTCCAGGGTGAGTGCCTGTGTACAGTGACAGGGTGAGTGCCTGTGAACAGTTATAGGGTGAGTGCCTGTGTACAGTTACAGGGTGAGTGCCTGTGTATAGTTACAGGGTGAGTGCCTGTGTACAGCTACAGTTTTCTTAACTCTCAAGCAGGCTAATCATTGATGAAAATTGAATCTGAGTTCTTATGTATGTGTTTCTAAGACACTTTCTGACTGAGTTATTTTTTTTTATTATGAAAAGAGAAATATTTAAGCTGAGCATGATAACGCATGCCGGTGCATTCAGTATTCTAGAGCATGAGGCAGGAGGATGAGGTTTGAGACCAACCTTGGCTATGTAGTGAAAAAACTTTCAAAAATGATCCAAAGTTATTTTGAAATTTCCACTTTAAGAACCCAGAGCATACCTTTTACATTGTTAGTTTTTAAATTTACATTTAGAATCTGAGTGTATTCATTTGACATAAACATAAGATGTTAAAAATGCTTACTTAACTTTAGAGGCAGGTGTGTGTGTGTGTGTGTGTGTGTGTGTGTGTGTGTTGAATTTGGTTGTCTTCTGCTGTAATTCTTTACCTTATTTTTTGAATAGGGTCTCTTCCTGGTCCTGGAACTTGCTGATTTAGTTGGACTAGCTGGCTGGCCAGCCCCTGGGATCCTTCCAGGGTCAAGGTCACAGGGTCAAGGTCACAAGGTCCAATCACTGGGCTTTTATGTGGTGCTGGGCTCCTGAGCTCAGATTTTCACTTACTGGTCATCTCACCAGCTGCTTTTGGAGTTTTCAGAATAAAGTCTTCACACTTTCAGAGTTCTTGTTTCTTTTAACTGTTCTGTGTATTTATTTTTATTAGCTATATTTAATACAGAAAGATGGGACAAAGAGCTCACAGGCTATATAATTTCCCATGATGTGTTTTGGGGAGAAGAAAGACTCCTCTTCATTAGCAATATCCTAGGGTCTTGGTGCATGCATTCCGGGGGAGGGTGGAACTCTAATTTCTGGTAGAGGGTGTTCATTCATGAAGCAAGACATGCACATCAGTGCTCCTAGAGCAGGGCACAGGCCAGTGGGTAGGCCCAAGAGTGGTCTCAAGCCAGGAGGAGGAGCTCCATTTCCTGGAGTTGAGGCTACAGGTGGGGATGGAGAGCCCTGCCCTGGTAGGTACTGGGGTCCCAGCAATACTGGCAGTGGCAGCAACAACAGTAGCTGCTATGCTGGGGGTTCCTTTCTTATGCCGTCATTGCCTGCTGGGATGAACTCAGGACCTGGGGCCAGGTCATCCGAGAAGGATCTGGGGATTATGGTTACCAGTTGCTTTCCTAACCGCAGGATCTTTTGTAGTGCCACCAGCTAGCGCCAGAACAACGCTAGTTTCTTCAGAGGGTGTCTCCTCCACAATGGTGGATACCATGTTTTCCCAATGCAGTGACAGCAGACCCTAAAACTGTTTTCTCTTTTCTTTTCCTTTCTTACCATTCTCTGGCTATTTTTCTTTCTTTGGTTTGATCTCTAGATTCATAATAACTACAGAGGATCAAAGTTGTATTCATGCCAACAGGCCTTGAGGGTATCAGTGGTGATTCAGCCATCTCTCAGGCTGCGTCTCATTCTGGAGTCAGTGTGCTGCCATATCATGTGATGGTTTCCTGCAGGCATGTCTTCTGTTCCACAGTTTTTGATGTCAGCAGTAAAATGTTGATTTTATCTCTACAGCAGGGTTTCCTACCAATAAGGCAAGCTTGGCAGAAGCATAGAAGCTTTCCCCTCGGTGGGTGGGTCCTGTTCTTTTCTTGGGATCAACTATACTGCTGTTTATAACTGCTTTAATAACCTGTTGGTGGTATCCACTAAGAACTGGCCCAGCTCTGCCTGGAAATCCATCCCAGAGCTTATTACTGCCGAGAACACTGTAGATACAGCAGACACACTTGGATGCTCACTAAGGCTATCCTATATCTGACCTAGACTTCCACCTCTGGCACATGTGATTCAGCAGCCTTTCAGGTGTGAGCGATCTCCTGGGCTCTTGGTCTCACTGCAGTGACTCATAGACCTGTGTATCTGGCCTCCAACCACCTCTCTTCTCTGCCCACTTTCCAAGTTATTTTTAACATCAGAGAAACTGCAATGTATTTACAGTTTTCTCAGAGAGGTGAGATGCGGTGTTTCTCAGAGTCCTGAGAATCTTGTGTGGTTTCCACAGTTGAGTTGTGAATTCAGGAAGACACTTAATTGTGTCTTTGTTAGTCTGCTCGTTCATTTTTCACTCAGGTTCATTGTGGTCACACAGAAATCGCGTGTAAAATACTGAGCACAATCCATCCATTTCGTTCAACACATTTCCTTATTGATTACCTACTATTTAAGAAGTGTTAATTAGTCTAAAAGCAAGTTGCATCAGTGTCTTAGAAGCATTGATTTTGGAGTCTACAAGTTTATGCAAGGACCAACATGGTGATTTCTTTGGAGAGGTTCTTAACCTTTCTGTGCCTCAGTTTTCCTGTCTGTAAAATCAGACTGTTTTTCCACGAGTAGCATGAAAATCATACAACCAAGTGCTTATTACAGCACTAGACTCTTAACAAACATTTAGTGAATATCTGATACAATTTTAGTTTACAGAATTCACAGCCTTGGTATTCAGAATCTCAAAACCTAGAGAGGGGAAGGGAGACACTAATTGCTTGGTGCAAAGTGAGATTGTGAGAGGGAGCAAAACTGAGTGTTGAACAATGGCTCAGGGTAGGAGACTCCGGGGCCCACGATGTGAGGAGACTCAGGTGATGGTTTTGTATCTTTATTCCTCAAATAAGTTTCTACTGTCACTATGTGTGTAATAGGATGCTGATAATTTGGGTTTTGAGCTTTTTGATTGTTTCCTAAGGAAAGCTGAATCTTCTATGATCTGGTCTTCCTGACCAGCTCTGCCCTATGAGTCACATGGAAGGAGGGTGAAAATGACAGTATCTCAGGTGGAGGCTTCTGTGTGGAGTATGAGGCCAGGTAGGGAGGCAAGGGGGAAGCTATACAAAGGAAATAGAATGCTACCACGCCCCCTACTCTGATAGTTTGTCTCTATTAACCACTTGGCAATGTGGAAATGTAGAAAGCTTGTTGTGTTTGTTATTGTTTTTTTTCATAATTAAAATGTAAAACTTTTTCATAAAAAGAGGCAGGGTTAAGAGAATCAGTGTTGTTTTGCAAAGTTTGCTAGGATTCAAAGTTGAGTATGAATGCTTTTCTAGAAACTTCATTTAATATACTGGTTGGTTTGCTGCATTTTTGATCAATATTTGATCTCATTTAGTTTAGGCCTTTAGGTGGATATGTTTCTAGTTCTGTTCTTCTTTACAATGTATGTCAATATCTGCAAGTTTAAATTTGCTTGTTTTTTTTTTTCAAATGCCAGCTCATATTTTACATTCTCATATAATATAGTCAGATTATCTTACAAAGCATACACATGCATACCACTTTGTTGGTCTGTTCGCTTGTGCTATAGCCAGACATGTGACTTTGAACAGCTAGAGTTCTATTTGTCATTCTGGTGTATCTCTAACCTTCAAACATGCCAACAGAAACATTATGCGAACAACAACAACAACAACAACAAGAGCAAAACCAAAAACCAAAACATGAATAAATAGCCACTGTCTAGTCAAAATTACCACCCCCCCAAATCAATGTTAAAAGATGAAAATGTTCTTTTAGCTCACATTTTAGGTTTAAATCGTGACCTTGTTGCTTTGAGCCTATGACAACATAGCCCATCAGTAGTGGGAGACTGAAGGAGAGAAAATCTGTTCAAAGCAAAGAGAGATGAAGGCACCTAGGTCCCAGTCCCTGTCATGGGCACACTCCCAGTGACCTGACTCCTTGCAGGACACTGTCCCTCATCGATGCCAACAGCCACATAGCCTGGTGCCCCAGCCTTCAGCTTAGGAGCCTCTGGAGACATTTAAGGTCTCAACCATGATTCCGCCTGCTAATCTCAGATGGCTCAGCTGCCAGTAGGTGAGGATTAAGAGAAACGAATTCACCACATAAGAAACAAACTAAGACACTAGTGCTTGCAGTGGGAACAGCAACTTGTCTACTCACATAGCTCCCCCGAATATTTCTCTTGATGCCATCATTCACTGTGTGGATGTAATGGTTGGTGATGTGCACTGAGTCACAGTCTATGTAAGCAGGCTCTGTGTTTTCTCTTTAAAGGGAAATCAGCATGTCTGCCCCTAGAATTAAAAAGTCTGTTTTCAGCCGGGCGTGGTGGCACACGCCTTTAATCCCAGCACTTGGGAGGCAGAGGCAAGCAGATTTCTGAGTTCGAGGCCAGCCTGGTCTACAGAGTGAGTTCCAGGACAGCCAGAGCTATACAGAGAAACCCTGTCTTGAAAACAAAACAAAACAAAACAAAAAAGTCTGTTTTCTGGAGCCGTGATAAACACAAGCTAAAAAGAGTTTTACCGGAAAATGCTGTGAATTATGATCTGTAATTTTGAGTAATTGATAACAGTAATACTGATCAGTAGAATATCCTGTTATTCATTAATGTAGTTATTGTGAAGTTATCAGAGGGTTTTTTGTTTTTGTTTTTTTGCTATATAAAGAAAGTTATAGCTGTCCCATTCCTCAAACTAAATGTTGCATAATATTTACTAGGATAACTTAATTTACCAATGAAGTATTTAGCACTTTTTTCAAATGTTTCATCAAGTTTACAATTAATTTACAGATCGTCACTCTTCTGAAGTCTGTCTGTCTGTCTGTATATGACTGCTGTATTTGCATGTATGCCTGCATGACAGAAGAGGGCATCAAATCCCGTTTTCAATAGTTGTGATGGCTCTTAACCATTGAGCCATCACACCCCAGTCCCCAGATTGTCACTTTCTATTTTTGTCTTAAAGTTTAGATTTAAGTGTTTAATCAGTCGCAGATGGTATGGTATATATTTTAACTTTATTCCTCAATTAAGTCTCACCAGATGCATTTGATGTTGACCTAAAACACCTTGAGATGTTAAGAATAATCTGCAAATGAAGAGCCTAAATTTGTGAAAGTTAATCTGTACCTTTCTAGAAAGTAAGCCTAATTCTGAGGCTTTGAGACCGTTCAGAGCTGAGACTGTGGATCCTGAGTGGGGTTAGCCATCTCTCAGGTGTTTGGCAGACAGGAGTCAGCAGTGAGTTCCATTCCCTTGAAAGCTGCATGTCCTTAAGACTGGAGTATACTCAGTCATGCCCATAATCCAGTGGCCCAGCTTCTGCCCAGCAATATAGTGTTCAGGGCTGTCCTGTTTCTGTTTACCATAGATACACTCAGCACATGTGTGCAGTGTGCACAGTATGTAGAAAACCATTGCTGTAAAATTAGCATATTACGGAGCAAACCATTTACCTATTTTACTGCTTATTAGAAGCCTTCATAACTATAAAGAAAACAATAGCAACACACTGCTTCTCTTCAGGATTTTGTGTCATAGTGGTCTGTGCTAAGAACACATGCTACATGTGGGCTGGAGAGGTGGCTCAGTGGTTAAGAGCACTGACCACTCTTCCAGAGGTTCCTGAGTTCAATTCCCATCAACCACATGGTGGCTCTTAGTCATCTATAATGAGATCTGACGCCCTCTTCTGGTGTGTCTGAAGACAGCGACAGTGTACTCATATATATAAAATAAATAAATCCTAAAAAAAAAAACAACCCACATGCTATGCTTTACTGATTCTCTTGAAATTTTAAAATTATATTTGCTTTGCATGCATACGTGTACCATGGTCGGCATGTTGAGGTCATACAGCAACTCTCAGGGATCAGTTATCTACTTGTATTATGTCAGTTCTATGGATAGAATTCAGCTCGTCGGGCTTGGTGGCAAATACCTTCTAAGCCATCTCACTGGTCCTCCTTTTCTCCCTATCATTTATTTACTTGCTTATTTTTCTCTGTGTGCCTGCACATGCACAGTCAGCTTAATAGTCTGGTGGAAGATGGATTACTGTGCTGGCATATGAAACTTCATTTAGTTAATTTTGCGTGTCGCTTGGAAGATGACAGTTGCTAAGACATAGTTGCAAAGAATGAGCTTCATGGCTGGAAGCCTGTCGTACTCTTCACGGAGGCTCTGTTCATTTGGGAGCAGGGGTTTCTGCCATTCTAAAGGGCTGTCCACAGCAGCAGCAAGGTTCTCAGTGCACACATTTGATTTTGGCAGGGTAACCAGGACGTGGCAATCTCTTTCTTGTGGTTAAGACTGCTCAGATGACAGTTTCTCTTTCCTTCTAAACTCTCACCTTCCTTTCTCTGTTACAGATGTTGTGTATTTTCCACCCAAAATTCTGACTAGTGTTGGATCGAATGCTTCCTTTCATTGCATCTACAAAAACGAAAACCAGATTATCTCCTCAAAACAGATAGTTTGGTGGAGGAATCTAGCTGAGAAAATCCCTGAGATGCAGTACAGCATTGTGAGTGACCGAGTTAGCAAAGTTACCTTCTCCAACCTGAAAGCCACCAGACCTCGAGGGAAGTTTACCTATGATGCAGTGTACTGCTGCAATGAGCAGGCGTGCCATCACCGCTACGCTGAATTATACGTGATCGGTAAGAATCCCAAGGCCGCGTCCACTCCGTCCTAGATCACGTCATGGACTGCATTAGAGTCCTACTAAAGATGCCAGGAAAATCGTTGTATTTTTTCATGATTTTTGGTGTTTTTACTTTATATTAATATTTTAATGTGTTTTAAATAGATGTCAATATCAATATATCATGTGAAACTGACGGGTACTTAACTAAAATGACTTGCAGATGGTCACCCAGCACAATCCAATCACTAGTGGGAAGCACTGTGCAGCTGAGGTATCACAGGTGTGTATGGTACTTTCTTCTTTGTGTTTCCCTGGGGATGGCACAGTTAAAGGTTCTGTTAATTTATTACTATAGCAGAAATCTGGTACGTTTTTCTCACTGAGCAGAAGTTTGAATATAATTCATTAGAAAAATGGTGAGCAATTACATAAATTGTAATCTTTGAAAAATTTACACCCAAGGCTAAAAAAAATTGTATTTTGTTTTAACTTCATATTATCATGTTTACTAACCAAATTCCCAGAATTGCGTTTTTGGCTTTTGAGTGGCATGCAAGAGAGTTATTTCTATGCAATGCATTTTGACTCAGGGAATGGGCCAAAGTCGGCTGTGCACTGTTTTAAAAACCTTACCATCATTCAGCTAAAGGCCAGTATTAGAAGAGAAGAGACAGAGGGACAAGAGGCTACAGGATGTGATGGTCTGTTTGGTCTTTTTTTTTTTTTTTTTTTTTTTCAGAATGAAGTGAATTAAGTAAGAAAGCAATCAGTTAATAGGGGTAATGGGGTCTATTAAAGAGAAATTTGTGCTCATTTACTTTTTACCTTTCATTGTTTAAAAATAATTTAAGACATCTCTGAATAGTATCTCCCCCCTTAACAAAGTGTGCGTCCTATGCGATGCCTCCCTGGTGGAAAGAAGCTGCATCCATCCATGTCTGTCAAGCCTCTCATGGTAGTTGTCCAGCACTTATACTCTGTGCTCTGATATTTAAATTTGCATTGGAGAATTTCAGTTTGTATAAGGCACCCACTTATTCTTGAAATCTAAAATTTCAACCTGGAAAATATATCCCTTTTCTTCAATCCTGTGACCCTCAGCTCACTCTGTGCCTCAAGCTCTCAGTTGATTCCTCTGTGGTACTGGAAGAAAAATGTCAATTTTTGCATTTCTTAGATGGGAAAAATTGGTGCCTTTATCCTAAATGCTATGAATTGTTTAACACCAATTGGAAGTTCGTGATAGGCCATTGTAATTATATGTTTTTCCATGCATTATCACATGCAAACATGTGTCTGCAGAAAACCACTTATAAGCTCCATAGTTCATTTACCATCCTAACATTCACAGGATCACAGGATCACCACGTAACCAATCCTCAATGAGCTCTTGAACCTCCCAAGTGCTAATTTCCATGTCTGTAAAATAGGGAGAATGATGGGATTTACTTACTTTGGGGGGAAATTAATGACATTTCACTTTGTTGTGATGAAGTAATATGACTCCGCCTAGAAAACGTTCCATTTGAGCAGTCAATAAATGATTACTACTGTCATGATGGTGAAGCTAACCAGTCCAAGCTAGACCTTCGCCATTGTGTTTCCACGCCACTATTCTGCTACGCACTGATGATTGCACATCTGTCTGTCATTGCATTCTCCACCCATCATTAATTATCGGAACACACATGTCCATGTACATGTACACATACACACACACACACACACACACACACACACACACACCGATAACCTTGAGGAGAAAATATTACAAAGATGGTAAATGAGAAATGATTTTAGTGTTTTACCTTCCCTGTTTTCCTTCTCCTTCTCTCCTTCTCCTTTTCCTTCTCTCCCTGTAGAGTTCTCAGAGATTTAGTCCTCTGAATACCATTTTCAGAGCAAATAGTAACAGGAGGGCTGTTTCTAAGAGAAGAAAGGCTTTGCGTGCTGTGAGGAAGTAGGTCGGGTTTGGTTATGACTCCTTATGTTTAAAGAATTTTCATTTCTGAGAAAATGAGTTTAAAAATGAAAAAGAAAATAAGTAAAAAAAAGAAAAAAGAAAATGAGTGATTTTTTTTTTTTTTGAGATAGAGATTTGTAAAAGGGGTTGTGACCCACAGGGTGAGGACCAACACACCAGAAGTTTGTATCAGTGACACAATTGTTGAAGTAAAGATTAAAAGTAGGACCAGGGGTCACGGGGGACGACAACTCCTGACATGGAAGGAAAGCAGGTTTTTGTTTGTTTGTTTCTTTTGTTTTTGCTTTAAACCGTGTCTTAAATTCCAACAGAAATGGAGAATGTAACAGGCAGTAATATTTGGCTTGACTGGCAGAGCTTGAATACTTTCTAGTCCAACTGATGTAATGAAAACAATACCAAATCCGATCCTTACATGAATGCAGTTATGAAGTAGAACTGAAAGTCATCTTATGGGGGTGGGGGTGGGGGTCTTAGCACAGCATGAGAAACTGTGTTAGGGTCGCAGCAATAGGAAGGCTGAGAACCTTGCTCTAGGGTAACCACCACAGTCCTGCTGCTCTGTGCCTAACTTACCTTCTTGCCAGCTCCTCACACCCATCCTTCACCAGTCACCCTCCACACAGTGTTTTTATAGTCACTGTTTGTGGAAAGACTAAAATCCAGCTAGAGCTCGGAGCTCAAGAAGGCCTTTCTAAAACAGCATCAGTTTTTAGACGGAGAAAACGATCTCTATCAAACAACAAATCTGAATTCTAGATGTCTTTTTTTTTTTTTAAATCAATACTACATATTAACTGGTTACTTTCTTTTAAAAAAAAATACCTTTTAAGGCGCAACCTGTATTGTCCTGATAGTCCAACTATTCATCCTACGTCTGAGCCCAAAAACTGCGCCTTACAGAGAGACGGCTTTTATGAATGTGTTTTCCAGCCAATCTTTCTATTATCTGGCTATACAATGTGGATCAGGATCAACCATTCTTTAGGTTCACTTGACTCTCCACCAACGTGTGTCCTTCCTGACTCTGTAGGTACGTCAGACTCTATTATGTATTTTCCTTAGAGTGGGCTGTCATTTTCTAATTGCACTATATTTTGAAGGAAAAAAATTGTTTCTGTTTATAGGGTAATTGAGAAGATGATTGGCTGTAGAAGCTTTCTATTTTATTACCATTTTGAATTAGTTTTGATATGATTGGTAGCATGTTTGTTTATAAATATAGGTAATAGATTCATAGCAGCTGGGTATTTCCGTGGAGCACTTGATTGCATGTGTTACTGTGAGGGTATTCTAGTGTGGTTCTGAAAGAATTTGCTATTTTAATCTGAAAGTTTTATTTGATATTTGAAAGGCATCAAGACTTAATTTGAGAAGCTGGGTAAGAAACATTCAAAATAGCTAAAGGAAGTGAAGAAAATTGATGCAGATGGTGAGATCTGTAATCTTACGAGTTTCCACAGGTATCTTGAGATCAAAGGATTCAAAGAGTCGTTGAGACGTTTGGGACATTCTTCCAAAATTATTACAGAATATTTGAGAAATGACCAACCTATGATAATTTCTTTTGTTGCTGTATATTATTTTGTTAGGGAATTATGCCAAAAGTCAGTATTTTTTTCATAATCTTTTAAATCGATCAGCACACATTTGAAATAGAACCTATATTTTGTTAACTATAGAATGAATTTATTTTAACTATTAAATCTGTTTTTTTTTTGATAAAGCTGCCTACTTAATTGATTATCTTTTCCTTTGCATGATTCCAGGTTAAGTGTTTTTACTACACTTGGTACATTCCTGTTACTCAATGTTCCAGGTTAATGAAGGGCCACGGCCATTCACATACAACATGAAATCAAGAACATTCTATCTGAATAACACTGGGTGCTTTGCTTTCCAAAAGAGTTTAAATCAGGCTCATCTTGCCTTAGGAGGAGAGCAATGGGGAAATAAAACTTTGGATGTAAACCCCCGTGCCACCTCTTCCTAGACTTTAAAACTTGGATCAGGCAGGAAAACATTCTGTATCACCCATCCTACTCCCTGGATGTGTGCATCGCTCTGGTCAGTGTAGATACTAGAGCTTGGTAGTCACTGGATCTCTTCATGTGATCCAGTGAAGCACAATCAAAGAATTAACTCTTCCATTGTCTCAAATGGTTGACATGTCGTTTCTTGGAAAGAAATGGCCTTTTCTAGGGATAAACATTTTATCATCTGCCTGGCTTGGACATGAATGTTTTCATGAGCTGTGAGGACTTTAATGATCATAAGAAACTACCTACTAATGACAAGTTTGAGGTGTTTTGTCCTGAATGATCTAAAGTACTGGTGTTGGTTTCTTAAGTGATCAAAAACTACTGCTCAAACAAGAGAATGCACTTTTTGCACAATTGTTTTTTCCAGAAGTGAGACTTGGAGGGAAAGAATGATGGCCAACACTCGTGTGCAATCTAGGTCTTCTTTGTTCCCTGTGAATCAATGCTGTCCTGACTTACAGAGTTTGAGGGAGCCAATGCGTTGAGGGGGTAGATCAGGAATGTCCACAGAGGCCTTTCCTAACTGGATCATTTCTACACATGGCCCTGATTGGGGTTTTTCAATTTATGGGTTCCTTTTCCTTTTAACTGCTAGAGTTGTATACTTCATATTTGAGTCATTGGCTATCTCTCTTTGGATGCTTTAGTGGCAGAGGTGACCATCAAAATAAAGAAGAGGACTGTCCTGGCCATCATTGTAGAGATCTCAGGTTCTACCTCATGTCAACCTGTTAGATTCTGACTCTTGGTAGCTGTGGAGGGGAACTGAAGAGATCTGAGATAGGAGGGCATGCCCTCTGGAGAAAAGTTCCTTACCAGCTAGTGTGAAAGTATAGTAGTTAAGCAATTTAACATGTTGCTATGGCAGCAGAAGCCATTGCTTCATCCATGGCATTCACCCCACAGTAAAATCAAGACTTTAAAAAGGATATTGTTTATAAGGTATAATGATGGTTAATATTGCTATTTAAGTTACTATTACATAATATTATTTTTTAAAATTTTTTAGTAAAACCACTACCTCCATCTAACGTAAAAGCAGAGATTACTGTAAACACTGGATTATTGAAAGTATCTTGGGAAAAGCCAGTCTTTCCAGAGAATAACCTTCAATTCCAGATTCGATATGGCTTAAGTGGAAAAGAAATACAATGGAAGGTACCTTTTATTTCAAATCGATTTCTCTCTCTGTGTGTAAATGGGAGTCTCTATAGTCCAGGCTAACCTCAAAGTTATTCTGTAGCTCAGGCTGGCCTAGAATTTATGAACCCCTGCTGCTTAGCCTTTTCAAGTCCCGGGACTACTTTCATTACGTAAGTTGTCAAAGTTTAAGTGTTTTATGAACATATATTAATCATACTTAATAATGGGTTTTATTATATTTCTGTCCATGTACTGTATGTTGATCATACTTACCCCCTCTTACCACCTCTTCTCCCCCTACCCCTAGTCCCCTTCCTCTTGCTAGCTAGTTGTCATTCTACATTTTTGGTAAGGAGTTTTTTTCCCACAGGAGCATGGGTAGCTTGCTGTATCACCAAAGAAAATGTCTCTTCCCCCAGCAAAAGGGAAATCCTCTGAGAGAAGTGGGGGCCTTGTGAGCTCCTACCCTTCCATGACCAACCTCATGTATATCTCATGCAGCTGCAGAGAGTTAAGCATGCAACAGCATCTAAGCATTATTCCTGACATACAAAGAGTCTGCTCTCCTCTACTGTGTAGTTACTTTCATTACATAGATTGTCAAAGTTTAATCCCTGGAAGGAACACAATGTCATGATCCAGCATTGCCCAAGGGGTTCTTGACAGAACATTTTCCCAATGAAATGTTCTATGAAAAAGAGGCTGCATGGTTAAACAGGCTGAGGAAAGCCTGCCTCCCCTGTACCTCTCTAGTGAGAGATGGACTTTATGACATCAAATGTTTGGAGAAGGCTGTTTTAAAGAAACGTTTGCCATACTGCATCCTTTTTACCTACACTCTTTTTTTTTTTTCCCTTCAGGAACCAACTTTTTAAAAAAGGCCTTCTGATAGTTTTCATTATAGATATGCATGGACATTTTTGGTAGAGGCTACTTTTATTGAAAAATCAGTGCTGAGTGTGCACATGGGAAACTCTGTTAGTTTTGTAGCAGCTTGCTAAATCTGGAAATACAAGAAACCCTCATTACATCATTAGAACACTGACCTGGTTTTGATCTATGTGAGTCCTGCCTGCTTGATTCTCTAGAGAGTCTTGTCTGACTACCATGTTAGAATTCTTGCCTTTGTGGTGGAGAGGGGACCAGAGGACAAGGATTAGTAGCAGGGGTGAGAGAGTGTTTGGAACTGACCTTGCAAGGGCAGTGAGTTCACAAGGGAATGAGCCAAGGTGGGAGGCAGCATTCCGATGATTAGCTAAACTTTGTGATTTCTTAAGTGGGAAAAGACAACATCTCTCAGTCTTAAGTTTGGAATGGTGTTATGGTTTAAAATGAAAGCACACTTCAGGACTCACAGGAGGAAAGTATGTTAACAATGTGACTTCCTTTACAGACACATGAGGTATTCGATGCAAAATCAAAGTCTGCCAGCCTGCTGGTGTCAGACCTCTGTGCAGTCTATGTGGTCCAGGTTCGCTGCCGGCGGTTGGATGGACTAGGGTATTGGAGTAATTGGAGCAGTCCAGCCTACACACTTGTCATGGATGTAAAAGGTCTCTGAGCATTTTTAAACTTTCTTGAGCATGCAGAAGCGAGTGCTTCAAGCGTGACTGAGGACATTTCTCTTGAGAACATGTGTCTGACTCAGGCTTCTTATTGTTTTGCAGTTCCTCTGAGAGGGCCTGAATTTTGGAGAAAAATGGATGGGGACGTTACTAAAAAGGAGAGAAATGTCACCTTGCTTTGGAAGGTATTTCTAATTTCTACCTTTTATTTTATGCTGAACTTATGTTTGTTTCTACTTTGTTCATAGCCCTGTCATTACCTCACAAATGACCCTCAGATCTTACGTTTTAATGTGTTTTGGGGATGTGGTTGTCAGAGCTGACTATCTGGAGTATTGACATTGTCAGGAGCCTTTATTATTTTCTCAGTTCAATTATAATTTGCAGTTTTGGCAAAGTCTTGAACTCTTTGGGCTTCACAATTTGTCATCTGTATCAGGGTTAAGATTACTAAGTGATAATTAGTGTTGCTTTAAGTCCACAACTGGATTTCAGTTGAATGCTGAACAATGTAAACATGGCTCTTTCCTCACACTTCAAGTATGCAGATGTAAGAGAGTATTTGACCTGTGTGGTGACATAGGCTGAGTGGTTTCCATAATGATGGGCGATCAACTTGGAAATGCCGAGGGAGTCATTCTCCTAGAGACCTGATTTCTAGCCCAAGTAGATAATTTCATCAGTAGACATAAAGCTGAAGACTGATTTAGGAATGATATACATGAGGTAGGCAGTGTTGTGTTTATTATATAAATGTGAAATGAATTTCTCTCCCCAAGAGGAAGTTAGTACATGTTTTAAAATGATTTCCTGATCTAAGACCAATCCCCATTTAAAAATTGGGCTATATAAGAGCTTGTGTATACTTAGTTTGTAATTCCAGTTACTATATGATTTTGTTCACATGGTAATACAATTTCTAAATGGTCTTCATTTTGACCTTTTTACTTGAAAGTGATATTAGGAATTGGCAGTGGTATTTGTTAGATATTGAGTGTTCCTGTACAGAAAGATAGACAGTGACATTGCTCAACTACTGCTTGGGTCAGCCATGAACAGAATCTAATTAACTTTTCTTTATCTGTCTTTGTCCTCATAGCTATAACAACTTCCCCATGCCCCAGGCTACAGTCAACCTCCTTCCTCATACTCCCATCATGCCCTTGAACAGAACAATGACTTTTCTTTCCAGGTAGCTCCCATTCTTTCTTATGCCTGGCTCCCATGTTTCCTCAGTGATATTGCCTGATGGAACTTTCTATAACAGCAAGAACAGTTTGTATGTGCTTTTTTCAAAAGCCATTTGTGGCTTTATGGCTTGAGTTGTGTCCAGTGTGATGCAAAAATGAATTTAATTAGCTGAAATTTAAATGGCCACAAGTAGCGGGGGACTATCATATTGGGGAGTAGAATGATATAGGTTCCTCGGGTTGATCTGAAGACAGGGATAGCACCTTAACTAACCTGCTGACTCTCAACACTTGAATGCCTTTCCTTGGATGGACCATCTATCCTTCAGTCATTCACTTTCTGTTTTGTGTTCCTTTGGTTTCCTTACCTGAGTAGTGTTTTGGTGATTATGGTCCCTGTGTTAGTCATGTGTTGCATCATTAACCAAGTACCGGTGATAAACAGCTTGTAAGGAAAAAAGGTTTACCTGGCTTAGGGTTTCAAAGCTCCCTGTTATGTTTTACCATACTTTGGGACCATTATGATGGGAGCAGATGAAAGTCCCATCCAATGGCAGCAGGGACTTGAAAGAGAAAAAGAAAACAGAGAAGGGCCCTAACTCCCTTCAAGGGATTCCTCTAATGTCCTTATTCCTTTCCACTATGGCCTAATGACAAGGCCTTCTATCCTAAAGTTCATATCTCCTACCAACAGTGATAAACATGTTAAACATATGGCTGTGGGGGAGATATTTGAGACCCAAACCATGCGGGTTCCTTAATCTAGGTTCTAAAACTGGAGTAAGATTTTTCTAAGGGTATGTAGTCTATGGACTCAACATCTCACACAGCTATAGGGTAAGTGTATGTGATACACACACACACACACACACAAAGTTCTGAGCTTCTCTCAAGATGGATCAGGCGGTAAAGACACTTACCACCACACATGATGACCTGAATTTGATCTCCAGGACCTAAGTGGTGATAAGGAAGAACTGACTCCCACAAGTGGTCCTCTGACCTCCATATGAGTGCCATGTCAAGCGCACTCAATACGCACACACATACACGCTTACACCATAAATAAATAAGTAAATAAATAATTTAAAAATAAATAAAAACAATTTCTCTGATGTTTTTACATATAAAACTTTTAGGATAGTTTTAGACTTATAGGAAAATAGCCAAGAATATAAAGAATTTTGTCAAATCTCTATATTCTGTTTTTCTCTATGAATAATACCTTACATTAATATGCCATATTTGTTAGTTAATTAAAAAATCCTGATGTCATTATAATTAAAGTTCATAACTGACTTCAGGCAAGCTGGAATTTTGTATAATTTCTCCCAAATATTGTGATGTTAGCTCATGATTAGATTCCCATCTAACCATGAGGCTTTGGGTACAAAGTACAAACTGTTAAAGCAAGATTTCGTCATGGTAGAATAAAGCTATACACCATCTCAGGACAGCTGAGCGGATGTGACTGTAGCTGAGGTGGCTTTGGGAATGGTGTTGCCTCTCCCTGTCCAGTGACTCTCTCCCTGTCCTTCTATGTTGTGTTCCTCCCCCTGTCCAGTGGCTCTCTCCCTTTCTGTGCTGTACTCTTTGGAATGAAGTCACTGGGATCTATAAAAATAATTTAGAATTCTTTTTCAAGACTGACTCTATGGTGCATCATATTTATTTACCCAGTCATTTATGTCAGTGAAGATATTTAGTTATGCATTTGGTTCTAATGTAGACGGAGGTGGTTTTTTTTGTTTTTGTTTTTTCCAGAAATACTTCAGATTTTTGATTTTGGAATACTTGTGCATTCTTTACCAGTAAAACATTTTTTTTAAAGTTAAGCATTAGAATTTTGTAGTTCAAAATGCTCTGAGATCTGAAACTTCTTGGGAGTCATGTTAACACTTTAAATTTGGGGTTGCAGCACACAGTCTAGGATAGCAGATCTAGAGATACTCAGCCTGAACTATTTTGTTACATTTTCACAGTTTTCCTACTCCAGTCATTAGAAACTCTTTGAATTGAGCCTTTGTCTCTGACACATCCCCATCATGGGAGGTATTATTAAATTATTAAATTATTAAAACAAAACAAAACAAAACAGGCCAGGTGTGGTGGCGCACGCCCTTAATCTCAACACTTGGGAGGCAGAGGCAGGCAGACCAGCCTGGTCTACAGAGTGAGTTCCAGGACAGCCAGGGCTATACAGAGAAACCCTGTCTCGAAAAACCAAACCAAACCAAACCAAAAAAACTGGACAACAATTTTTACATCCATTTATTTGTTATCAATTTATTGTGTTCTATGTGGATACTCAAGTACCTCTGACACATGTGTGGGGTCAGAGAGAGGACAATTTACAAAAACTGGTTCTCTCTCTCTCTCTCTCTCTCTCTTCATCATGTGGCTTCTGGCGGGCGATCAAACTCAAGTTATCAAGTTTATTGGCAAAATGATTTATTCTATCAATCTCTCCAACACTATGGTCACTCTTTTAATGTTAGCAAGTTGAAGTTTATTAAACAAATTCTGACCTTGGAAAGATGGTCAAGAGAATAAAAAGTTCATTTCAAGAAGGATGCTTCAGCTTCAACAATAAGGAAACAAATAGCCCAGCAAAAATGTGAGCCAAATATCTAAATAGGATCCTAACCAAAGCAGACCCACAGGTGAGAAATAAGAAGACAAGAAGGTTCCTAACACTGCTTGTCATTGTTGGGGGTTTATAAGGTAAAACAGCCATGGGGTACAATTCTATGTCTATGAGGATGACTAATTATTTTTAAAGATATTTCCAATTGCTGATTGAGAATACAGAACAGCAAGAAACTTGGTTTGTGACTAGTAGAAATGCAAACTTGTAAAGTCACCTTGCAAGTTTAATGTAGTCTTGCTACATGCTCATAGATACTTCCCTGGGTGAGTTGAAAACTCTCTACTTGAAAATTTGCATGTGAGTTATTCAGACCACTACACCAGTAATTATTATTTCAAAGTGAAACTCTTCTATGGAAAACTGAAATGGTAGGCACACAACACTACACATTTGCCTAAACTAAAAATTTCATAGATCAAAGATTAAACCTTAAAATATGTAAATTAAAAAAATTCATAGATTGGATTATTTAAGAGTGTGTAATACAGATTGTGAATAGGTTATCACTATCACAAGTATGTGAAATTACCTCATTGAGAGTGGCAACAGAAAAGGCTTAATTAACTTTGGAAATGAGTCTGAAGAGTCTGAAGTGTGTAAGATGGAAGAGACTATACAGATACTTCAGAGCTGTACATTTCTTCCAGGGATGTAGGCTAGCAGTTATTTCATTAGTATATGTCTATTTTAGAATGGAAGAATTAGGAAGATGAATGGAGGTGAGCCTGTGTCTTTCACTACTCTCCCAGGAGGTTCCAGAATAGCAAAAGTGTCAGCCAGAATTCTTGAAATCATAGACTGGAGTTAGAGATGAACATAAACTCATGTTAAGCCTGGGTGACTTCTTGCAGAAATATTTAGAGGTATGTGTTTGTAGAGAGGCCAGTATACATGCATATCATCCTTAATTTTGAAAGCTAAGAGGGCCTAACCATCAAGAAAGTCCTGGAGGAAAGAATGTTTCTAACGCCATTATTTAGTCAAAGAAATTAAGACGAGAGAAATGCTCATTTCTTCTCTCATGATGGCTCCTTGCTTCTACCCTCCGATCCACGAGGTCCTACCCACGCAAGAGACATGCATCTATATGAGAGTGTCTGCTCCTTCTAACTCGGAGACACTTGTTCTAATCTGTGTTATAAAATCCAGCTTGTGGAAGCTTTCTGAGGGGTTGGCAGCATTCAATGTTACCTGCAATAGGTAGAGGTAATCGTCTGGGATGTGAAGAGTGTTATTAGACATTTCAGAAAGAACAAACAGGATTGGGACTGCTATGTCTTCTACACAGGAATCTTCCATAACACAGAATAATTTATGTAGAGACAAGATGGAAATGCCCAGGGACCCAAAATAGCCGCTGTTATTTGTTAACCTTCAAGGCTTTCTGTTTGTTTATCTGTTTTGTAAAAACCCTTCTTGCTCAGGATCATCTTCCAACCACATCCTGGGGGAACAGTGGCAGAGACACTTGAGTTCATGAAACGGTGGTGACATCTGAGCTTCCTTGGTTCTTCACAGAACATAAGCAGTTCCTTTACTTGCTTGTTAGATGAGGAAACTTCCTGTCAGTCTGTCTCTATGACTAGAATGGAAAGCCTTAGTACTTCCTATGTATTCTTAATATTTCAATGTCCTATGTACTTCCTATGTATTCTTAATATTTCAATGTCCTATGTACTTCCTATGTATTCTTAATATTTCAAATGTCCTAATCATGTTTTGCTTCCCTGTCTTTAAGGGATTTAGTCTCTGGATTTGAAGAAAAAAAAATAAAAAAAGGAAAACTAATTTTCCTGTGCCAGATGACTGCTAGCTGAGCTCAGGCCTACTGCATTCTACATTTCGACTCTCTCCCTCTTCCCCAGTGCCTTAGCACTGGACTGGGCAGTTCCTGGCCTGGTCTAACTCCTGTTTCCTGGTGGAAATGTATAATAAGAACTCCATGAGTTCTGGTATAAACACTGTGGTCTGTGTGCTAATGAAATCTTGTGTTTCCTACAGCCCCTGACGAAAAATGACTCACTGTGTAGTGTGAGGAGGTACGTGGTGAAACATCGTACTGCCCACAATGGGACATGGTCAGAAGATGTGGGAAATCAGACCAATCTCACTTTCCTGTGGACAGAACCAGCACACACTGTTACAGTTCTGGCCGTCAATTCCATCGGCACTTCCCTTGTGAATTTTAACCTTACCTTCTCATGGCCCATGAGTAAAGGTAAGAGATGCCAAGGAGAAGTTGACCCTCCCAGTCAATCTATTTATTTTATGGTGGTCTGTGCAGAAGCCTTCTGTTTATTATTATTGTTTCAGCAACACTATTAAATTGTGATGTGACTCGCTGGCATGACTCTTCTTCTACAGCACTGTATCTGTATCATTCTTGCCCCCTTCCTCCAGTTCCTCTCATGAACCCCCTCCAAAATTCATGATCTCTTCTGTTATTGGATATTATACACACATAACATAACTTACTGAGTTAATTTAGCTTTGCTCATATGTACACGTAGGTGATCAAGGCTGGACGCTTGGGATCAGTCAATCTGTGAGGGAACTCATTCATGGAGGAGATCGAGTCTTCCTCTCTCAGCAGACACTCGTCACCTGTAGCTCTCCATCTAGGGGTGGGGCCATATGGAATTTTCCCTGTCATGTTGGCATGTCAACTGGTGTTGCCATTGATGCTGGTCTCCTTCAGGCATCCATATTGTTTAGAGTTCAGGTCTAGGGCACACTATCAACAGTAGACATCCTGGACCTCTGGGTCCTACAGTCTTTCCTTCTCATTTTCCCTGGGCCTTAGGTGCCCAGATTGCACTGCAGACATATTAGTTGGGTTTGGAAACCCCCTGTTAGTATGTAATCTCAGCATAGGCCTCTCATCTAACTTATCTTCTGAGTGGTCTAAGATCCAGTTCTACACTTACTCTCCTCTCTGTGTGAGAAATATATTGTAAACAACCAACTATGCTCATCTTGCCAAGATTTCTGAAATGACATTATTAGCAATAGAATATTCTAGTGAATATAATACTTAAACTCTTTGAAGTAACAAAGGTGGGCTATACTCTCTCTAAAAATTAGAATATTGAGCATTATATATAAAACATATGGTTTTCTATAAGTACATGCTATTTATACTATGATATATATTTACATGTAGTATATTTAAAGTTTTTAATTATATATAAAATACTGTGTATTTTAGTAATAGTATATAGGCTATATGGACTCAAATTAATTCCTGAGACTTGGAAACTATTATGGACTTTGATGCGAGTAGGTGAACACCTCACCTTTAGCATTTGATTATTCTGAACATTGATGCTTTCTTTAAAAAATATATTTTAAAACTAATTAGTTTCAGAGGGATGCACATGCCAGAGTATGTTTGTGGAGGTCAGAGGACAACTTGTGGGAGTTAGTGCTCTCCTTCCAACGTGTGGCTCCTAGGAAATCTAACTGAGGTTGTTAGCATAGATGATAGTGTCTTGATATTCTGGGCCTCCTCTTGGCCTAATAGCCACTCTCAGCAGGACCTTCTAATCTGGATTATGTGTCAAAAATATCATTTTAAGTAGAAAATACTCATTTCTGGTATCTCTACCAAGCTTCTAGGCTTCTAAAAGGTCACTCCTTTCATGAAGTCTTTAATTATTGTTTGAATATGTTGTATCTTCTCTTTAAAGTTTAGGGATAATCTTAATTTATAAGGATAAATTATTATTTTTAATTAAAATTATTGCCACGTATCTTTGTGAGTGTGTGCATCATGGTGTGTAGTTTTGAGCACATATACCACAGCGTGTGTGTGGAGGTCAGAGGACAACTTAGTGGAATTGATTTCATCTTCTACCATTATGTAGGTCCTGTAGACTGAGATAGGACCTCATTACATAGCTCTGGATAGCCTGGAACTCACTATGAAGACCAGCCTAGCCTTAAACTCATAAATATCTGCTTGTCTCTCTATCCTGTCAATGCTGAGATAGAAGGCATGTGCCACCATGCCTGGACAGGAATAAGATTTTTTTTTTTTTTGAAAGAAAATAAGCAGGAACTTGATCTGGGAATGAGGACAGAGAAAGCATCTTGAGGGAATGCTGTTGATTGGGAACTAAGATTCCTCCCATGGATTTGGGGTGGAGAAGTCTTAGCTTCCAGTAGATGCACACTTGGTCAGGTTTTCACAGCTCAGGGGAAGAGATGAAGCAAAACAAGGGTGACATCTGCATAGAGAAACACACTCAGCAGAGAGCGGGTTGAGATAGAGCCTCTGGGGTCCTGTAGGCATGATAGGAATGGCTTTCTCAGATGTGGAAATCCACCAAGGCTTTCTGAAGGACTCTGCTAAGGACATTTTTTTGAAAGTGTCACTCACCAGTGGGAGAGAAGAGCATGTGAGAATCAGAGTGTGGTTAACAGACTTGTGTGGGATTCCAGCTGAGAACAATTTTGACCTTATCAAAACTCCATTTTTTAGATTTGTGGTAGAATAGCTTTTCTTCCCTGTGTCATAGAACTCCTGCATTCTGCTGGTGTGATCTCCATGACATTTGTATACATTGTCTGCCTCCTCTACCCTCTCCATTCCTCCAGGTTGTTTCTCAAGGCAGGTAGTACACTTTCATTCATCTTGAATCTAAAATACATTTCTTCTCCTCCTCTTAGTGAGTGCTGTGGAGTCACTCAGTGCTTATCCGCTGAGCAGCAGCTGTGTCATCCTTTCCTGGACACTGTCACCTGATGATTATAGTCTGTTATATCTGGTTATTGAATGGAAGGTCCTTAATGAAGATGATGGAATGAAGTGGCTTAGAATTCCTTCGAATGTTAAAAAGTTTTATATCCACGGTATGTGTACTATACTTCTCATGGATTAGTATGGCACTGTAGACTGGCAATTCTGATAATAAATCATTTAATGACAACCTCAAAATAAGGATGCCAAGCTACCAAATGAATTATAATCTTCTGGCCTGGTCATAATGTTTGCTGTATTTCTATGA
The DNA here is from genome assembly GCF_978045245.1 of Mus caroli. Lineage (NCBI taxonomy): Eukaryota > Metazoa > Chordata > Mammalia > Rodentia > Muridae > Mus > Mus caroli. The sequence continues at coordinate 53,957,014 of NW_028227261.1, read as the reverse complement.
ACATTTTTCCTTTTATGTTTTACACAGATGCAATTAGATGTCCTAAACCTTCTCCCCAACTCACTCTGTCAGAATGTGACACCCATATAACCTTTTATAAGTGTACATAAGGTATTTCTTGAGTTGAGCTCATGTTGCTTCTGTCTTATGTTTTAATGTCTTATAAAGTCTAATGCCAAATTTCCTTCAAACTCAGTACCCAATTATAATGTCACTAAGCAGTGACTGGGAGGGCTAGGCTGGAAGTCTGAGGACTTTGAACCTCCTGACCTAGGTCAGATTTATCCCTCCAAGAGTGGCTAGTTACCTTGAGAGGTAAAGTGTCTGCAACAGCAACAGTTCCAGACAGAACCAAAAGGAAGGGGGAGGCATAAGTAGGGAGGCTCTGGGGGTTGCTTACCTACACAATCTAGATAACCCACACTTTCCTTTTACTCTCAACACCTACATTTAGCTTCAGGCTAAATTTATTTATAAATTGTAGGCAGGGAACCACGTTTACTGCCACTGCTGTTGGTAGTTACTCTATAGTATGAATCAGAGGAGTGATGAGTGCAGACCTCTCAAAGCTCTGCTGCTCATGGGCTGCTGGTCTCATATCACTAGTATCCATGAGAATCATTGCCAGATCTGTCTTGAACATTGCTGTGGGAATTGTCATTTTCCATGTATTGAGATCCTGAGACAGCACAAGAGAACTCTTTGCCTTTGTTCCCTTCTTTGTGTGACTTTTCCAGGCTACTTTCAATGGGAAAGGTAAGTAAGCTAAATTCACATAGAAAGAAAGTCTTCCCTACTCTGAAGATGAAAAGGGAGAACATGCTATCCTGGAGTAGAAAATTCAGGAACAAAAGAAAACATGCCTTGAACTTGAACAAATTAGCTCTCCTGGAGCATGTCCTTGGAAAACTAGTCATTTGTGTCTTAGGAGTTTTGAAAACTTATTTAAAAATCAATATCATTACAGGCAAACTTTGGAGTGTTTAGGTTATTTCTGGAATTTCTTTAGCCATTGTGGTTGTTTGAGTGTGCTTGGTCCATAGGGAGTGGTAGTTAAATTAGGAAGTGTGGCCTTGTTGGAGGAAGAGTGTCACTGTAGGGGTGGGCCTTGAAGGTCTCCTCTTAAACTCAGATTCCACCCATTGTGTAAGAGAGCTTCCTCCTAGCTGCCTGAGGATGTCAGTCTCTCCTGGTTGCCTTCAAATCAAGATGCAGAACTCTCAGCTCCTTCTCCAGCACAATGTCTGCCTGCATGCTGCTATGCTTCCTGCTAAGATGTTAATGGATTAAACCTCTGAAACTGTAAGCCAGCCCCAATAAAATGTTTGCTTTTACAAGAGTTGACTTGGTCATGGTATCTCTTCATAGAAACCTTAACTAAAACAGAAGTTGGTACAGGGATTGGGGTATTGCTGTGATAGGTCTGACCATGCTTTTATTTGGAGGAATGTGGATTTTGGGATTTTGGAAAGCAGTGGAATGCTCTAAGTGGGGCATATTGGGCCATTTTAGTAAGAGTATTGGAAGGCAGTGGTGCAGAGGATGACTTGAACTGTGGAAGTCTGGCTCTAGAGATTTCAGAGAAGAGTTTTAGTATGTAGCCTAGAGACCAGTCTTGTAATATTTTGGTGAAGAAAATGGCTGCTTTTTGCCCTTGTCTGAAGAGTCTGCCTGAGGCTAAGATGAAGAGATTCAGGTTAATTGCATTGATAAAGGAAGTCTCAGAAAAGCCTAGCATAGACTTTGTCCTCTGGTTTAATTTCATGAAGAACATTTCAATCAAGCATAGCAAGCTTAGAAAGGAAAAATACAATATCATTACAGGCAAGCTTTGGAGTGTTTAGGTTGTTTCTAGAACCAATGATATTGGTTCATGTAATAAAAGGACACCAGGAAGTTCAATGGAGGGCACACCTATGATCTAGATTTTGAGGTTGGAAAACAGAGGCTTTCTATCTAGATCTGGAGGAATAGAAGCCATGAAAAGCTTATACCCAGGTATGATGGTACATGCCTTTAATCCCAGGAAACAGAGGCAAGCAGATCTCTGAGTTCAAGGCCAGCCTGGTACAGAGCAAGTTTCAAGTAGAGAAAAGCTTAGATCCAGTAGTGGTGGTACACATTTTTAATCCCAGAAGTCATGAGACAGAGGCATGCAGATCTTTGAGTTCCAAGTCCATCTATATAGCAAGTTCCAATATAGCCAAGCTTAGGCAGTGAGGGAGTTGGAAAACAGACAACTGGTGATGATGAAATAGAACAAAGGGGACATGTTCCAGTTCCAGGAAGACCTCTGCAGCCTTGGCCATGAGGCTCTAGCTTTAGAGTCAAGACTAGAAGGGGTTAATGGAACAGTTAATGCTGGTTATCTGGAGCTAGGAAATTAGTGGTGATTAAGAAGAGACCAGCGTCACAGAGGTGAAATCTGGGAAGGTGTTTTCTGAGATCACAAAGAAGCTGTGTTTCAGAGATAGCCAAGGTTGTACCTCATGCTGCAGCTGGACTTGATAATGTACAAGAGTCACCTAGGTGGTACTGGTTTTGGAGGCATGAGGGGGTCATGGAAAGCAGCTGAGACTTGGCACTGTGAGAGACCAAGGAAGGCCGTTGGTGAAGGTGCAGCCTCAGTTGCAGTTGATGGCTCAGGACTGAAGTGGTCAAACAAAGATTTTCAGGCTTGGCACCATGAAGGGAGCCTATGAGAGACTATTGGTGAAGCTTAGTTGTAGTGAAAGACCCCAGTGTACTCAAGATACCAGTACCATGGGATGATCACCAAGAGCAGCAGCAGTGGAGTACAGTCAACCTGAGGCCTACAGTTCTACTAATGGCAGAGGTGGAGATGTGACCCTTTGCAAGAGGAGAGAAGATCATGTGTAAATCCTAAACATTGGAACAAGAAGCTATAAAGTTGAAGTTGTCTTGGAGACCCCAAAATGTTAGATTTGTCAGAGCTATGGGATACCTGCCAAGAAAACAGGGAGTGGAACCAGCCTACAAGATGAAAGTTTGTTGCTGCTGAATGCCAGATCTGCAAACAGAGACTGAAAGGAGGTGGAGATCTGAAGGGTTCTTTGACATCGGACATGGAGATGTGGAGTTTGGAGTTTGACAAGCTGGTTTTTGGTCCAGTATTTCTTCACTATGACATTTTGGAATGATAGTGTATATCCTGTGCTATGATATGTTGGATATATCTGATGTGATCTTTAATTTTTATTTTAAAGGGGAATATAACTAAGAGATTGCATGAACTTTGGACTTTGAACTTTTAAACACTGATAAGGCTGACAAAATGTATTTTGCATTATGCTATGCTTAAGTGTGGCCCTCATAATAGACTCACATGTTTGGACAAGCCTATGGGACCAGGGAGTGGAATGTGGTGGTTTGAATATGCTTGGCTCATAGAGAATTGCACTGTTAGGAGGTATGGCTTTGTGGAGGAAGTGTGCCCACTGCTGGGGTGGGCTTTGGAGGTCTCCTGTTCTGCTCAGGCTCCACCCATTGTGTAAGAGAGCTTCCTCCTAGCTGCCTGAGGATGTCAGTCTCTCCTGGTTGCCTTCAAATCAAGATGCAGAACTCTCAGCTCTTTCTCCAGCACAATGTCTGCCTGCATGCTGCCATGCTTCCTGCTAAGATGATGTGATGGTTTGTATATCCTTGGACCGGGGAGTGGCACCATCTGAAGGTATGGCCTTGTTGGAATAGGTGTGACCTGGTTGGAATGGGTGTGTCAATGTGGGTGTGGGTATAAGATCCTCACCCTAGTTGCCTGGAAGTCAGTCTTCCACTAGAAGCCTTTGGATGAAGACAAAGAACTCTCAGCTCATGCACTGCCCGGATACTGCCATTCTCCCACCTTGATGATAATGGTCTAAACCTCTGAACCTATAAGCCAGCCCCAATTAAATGTTGTTTTTTATAAGACTTGCCTTGGTCATGGTGTCTGTTCACAGCAGTAAAACCCTAACTAAGACAGAAGTTGGTACCAGGAGTGTGGTATTGCTGTGACAGGTCTGACCATGCTTTTATTTGAAAGAATGTGGATTTTTGGACTTTGGATTTGGAACTCAGTGGAATGCTTTAAATGGGGCCTAATGGGTCATCCTAGTAGGAATATGGAAGACTTTGTTGCTGGGAGTAATTTGAACTGTGTTGACCTGGTCCAAGAGATTTCAAAGGAGGAGACTTTCAGTATGTGGCATAAAGACTGTTTTTGTGGTATTTTGGTGAAGAATGTGGCTACTTTTTGCCCCTGTCTGAAAAGTCTGCCTGAGGCTAAGGTGAAGAGACTTGGATTAATTGCATTGACAAAGGAAGTTTCAAAAAAGCCCAGCAGAGACTTTGTTCTCTGGTTAAGTCTCACAAAGAGAAGTTTGAACAAGCATAGCAAGCTTAGAAAGGCAAAATATAAAATATATAGTTCGAGTATTAAAGGCATACCAGGAAGTGAAATGGAGCAAAATCCTGTGTTCTAGGAAATAACAGATTAAGGGAGTGGGACCTTGGGGCAAGATCCTACCCAGCTGAATTTAGATCTAGGCATGGTGGTACACATCTTTAATCCCATGAGACAGGTATGCTGATCTCTGCATTCAAGATTCAATCTACAGAGCATGAACCAGGATAGCCAAGCTTAGGCAGTAAAGAATTTAGAAAACATAAAGCTAGTGATAATGTAATAGTACAAGGGGATCATGTTCTAGTTCCTGTAAGCAGCAGAACTCGGCAGCGTCAGCCATGTGGCTCTGGCTCTAGAGTTAAGAATGGAAGGAACTACTGGGAAAATTGATGCTGGTTAGCTGGAGCTAAGGAATTAGCAGTGACTAAGAAGAGACCAGCATCGTTGAGGTGAAATCTTCTGGAAATTGTTTTCTGGAAGCACAAAGAAGCTGTGTTCCAGAGATACTCAAGGTTGTACCTCAGGCTGCAGCTGGACTTGGTAATGTGTAAGAGTCACTCAGGTGGTACTGCTTGTGAAGGAATGAAGGGATCATGGAGAGAAGCTGAGGATTAGCACTGTGAGAGGCCAGGGAAGGCCATTGGAGAAGGTATAGCCTCAGCTGTAGTTGATGACCCAGGACTGAAGGGGTCATGCAAAGGATTTGAGGCTTGGCACCCTGAAGAGAGCCTATGAGAGGCTATTGGTGAAGCCTAGTTGGAGTGGAACACCCCAGTATATGGAAGATGTCAGTACCATGGGATGATCACCAAGAACAGCAGCCGTAGTGGAGTGGATCAACCTGAGCTTAGAGTGCTACAGAGGGCAGAGCTGGAAAAGTGATGCCAGCCCTTAGGAGGAGTCCAAAAGATCAAGTGGAATCCCAGACACTGAAACAAGAAGCTGTAACATTGAAATTGCCTTGGAGACTCAAAGATATTAAAAATGCCAGAGCCATGGGATACATGCTGAAGAAAGCTGCTAACAGGGAGTGGAACCAGCCCAGGAGAAAGCAGTTTGTTGCAGTCAACAAAGATGAAAAAGGAGTGGAGATCTGAAGACCGCTTTGACATCAGCCATGGAGATGCAGAGTTTGGAGTTTGCCCAGCTGGTTTTCTGCCTTGCTTTGGGGATTTCAGTTAATTAAGTTGAATGACTCTCAGAAGAGACCTTGAACTTTGGACTTTTAACATTGTTGCCACTGCTATAGACTATGAGGACTTTGAAAGTTGGACTAAATGCATTTTGCATTATGCTATGTTTAAGTATGGCCCCCATAGACTCATGTTTTTGAACAAGTCTATGGGGACCAGAGAGTAGATGTGATGGCTTGTATATCCTTGGACCAAGGCCATCTGAAGGTATGGCCTTGTTGGAATAGGTGTGACTTGGTTGGAATGGGTGTGTCACTGTGGGTGTGGGTATAAGATCCTCACCCTAGTTGCCTGGAAGTCAGTCTTCCACTAGCAGCCTTTGGATGAAGACAAAGAACTCTCAGCTCCTCCTGCACCATGCCTGCCTGGATACTGCCATGCTCCCACCTTGATGATAATGGACTAAACCTCTGAACCTGTAAGCCAGCCCCAATGAAATGTTTTTTATAAGACTTGCCTTGGTCATGGTGTCTGTTCACAGCAGTAAAACCCTAACTAAGACAGATGATAATGGATTAAACCTCTGAAATTGTAAGCCAGCCCCAATTTGAATGTACAAGAGTTGCCTTGGTCATGGTGTCTCTTCATAACAATGGAAACCCTAACTAAGATAGCCATCAAGCCAATCCTTAAATAATGACTAATGTTCAGAAAGAATAGCCTGCAGTTTTCTCTATAGGTCTCATTCTTAATTAACAGGAACTTTTTTCTCTTTTCAGATAATTTTATTCCCATCGAGAAATATCAGTTTAGTCTTTACCCAGTATTTATGGAAGGAGTTGGAAAACCAAAGATAATTAATGGTTTCACCAAAGGTAAAAAAAAAAAAATCATCTATATTCTTTTTTAAAAAATATTTGTGTGTGATACAGATGCTAGGATTGATGCTCTGCACATGTGCCTCACACCCTAGTAGAGGCCAGTACCCCTCTCCTTCTACTCCAGGTCCTGGGGGGGGGGGTTGAACTCAGGTCTTTTGGATTCTATGCAAATGCTTTCACTTCTGAGGTGATTCCCTGGCCCTACTCTACTTTTCACTGTATACTCCAAGGCTTGTCAGTAGTTAGGCTATCACTGGATAATTCCTTCCTCAAAGGATCATGGAAGAGTTACATGTGTCATTGGGTTGTTCAAGGAAATTTATTATTTTATTTAGTTATGTATTTGTGATCTGGAATTGGATAGTTATATTCACTGGGCACCTTCTGTTTGGATTACTGCACTTAGCCATGGTTTAATTTTTATTACTTCTTAAAATATTAAACCCAAGTAACATAATAATAGAGTTTCAAAGCAAAGCATTTTAATGGCTTCTAGAATAATCATAATTTATTATTGAATAAGTATATGTTGACCATGTTCCATAGACTGGAGACCAAGTGTGGAACTTAGGTCTCATTGCTGCCCAGGCAGTGATAGTCAGCAAATGCATTATTTAAGATATAGCACCAGGTGACAGTTAGTGATTTGAAGGTAAATACAGTGAATATAAGACAATGAGTTAAAATGTGGCACGGAAAGTATGATCTTTCTGTGGGTTCCAGTGCTTGGGCAATGCTCTGAGTACAGAAGGGAAGAACACTGTAAGCTGGTGTGCCAGGTGCCACACCCTGAGGCATGATTGTGGTAGCTGAAGCAGCATTAAGAACATCAGGACAGAATAGCTCATGCAAAGAACCAGAGTCCTTAAGCAGCAAAGCTACAGGTGTGTCTACAGCTAAAAAGATGAAGATTGGCAGGTGCTGCCAACAGGGTCTGCAGTATCAGATGGTGAGTTCATCATAGCAGCTTTTACTGCTGCTGTGACTCAGTGTTTTAAAATGACTAGATGGATAGGCTGGGCAAGTGCATACTAAAACAATGTTTTACTGAACTTCACGTATAATACTAAACAAAACAAGTAGTAATGTGGCCACAATGTATTTGTATTTCTCCTTTAAAAATACTTATTTTAATTTTTACACGTATGACTGTTTTTTGAACATGTGTGCATGTGTAACAAACACATTCCTGATAATCTCAGAGGCCAGAGGGAATCAGATATCAGATATCATGACACTGGAGTAATAGATGATTTTATACTGCCCTGTGGTTACTGGGAACTGAACCTCAGCCCTCTCTCTGTATGAGCACTAAGAGCCTGTGCTCTTAGCCTCTGAACCATCTCTGCAGCCCCTCTTTTCTTCTTTACCTTTGAAATACTATAGATAAATATGGAGTTAGAATGTGCCCTGCATATGATTTTACAGAATAGTTTTGTGTCTCTTTCAGATGCTATCGACAAGCAGCAGAATGATGCAGGGCTGTATGTCATTGTACCCATAATTATTTCCTCTTGTGTCCTACTGCTTGGAACACTGTTAATTTCACACCAGAGGTATTGCATTTAGATAAAGGCTTTTGCCATAAAGAGTGTAACTTAAGTATATTTAAAGACTGACATAAACCCTAATTCATAATATGAACAAATATAAATGCATTAGAAAAGTTTTTGCATTCATTCCATGTGCAATCAAGATGACAGAAAACGAAGGTTGTTTTCAGGAAATCACTTTTCATCTTGCTATGAAAGCATACACTTAAAGGCAGAATTCAGCTTTAAAAAATTTTTCTTTTGTAAACTGAATGGTGGTGGCAACTTTTCTTAGCACCTCAGAGGCAGACACATGTGGATCTCTGAGTTTGAGGCCAGCCTGATCTACAGTATGAGTTCCAGGACAACCAGAGCTTCACAGAGAAACCCCCATCTCAAAAACAACAACTAAAGTGCTGTATATGCATTCAGGAATTAGCTGACAGATAACAGGACATCCTGGACAGTATGCTCTTAGGCTTTGTAAAAATGGCTTTTAAGCTCTGCAGTCTGGACCGAAGGTGTTAGTGAGATCATGAGACCCTAAAAGTAGATGTTTCATGGGGGAACAGATGCATTCCATCATGGCAATGGACCAATGATCCTCAGAGGGCTTCAGGGATGCCAATTCAGAAAGCTCCAAGGTGTCTGGTTTGATAGATGGTCTTGAGTTCCCTCATGATTCTGGGGGGTATCATACCACACTGTTGAGACACCCAGATCACTGGGTGATCTCACACATACCAGATCTATAGACACACAGTTCTATATCAAAAAAGTGAGGAGGGAAGACGTTATAATCTTGACATCGTGTTTTAGTTGAAATAGTGGGATGGGACCCATATCCCGTGGACTTATGTCTTATATCCCATGTGATGCCCATTTAAAATATTTTCTAAGGAAAACCTAGGCAAGGAAGTTAGTACAGAGCCTGGCACACAGCATAAGAGAGGTCTTCATAACAGTTTAGGGAACACTTTGTGGAATCAAGTGTAAATGTGGGTTTGGCCCTACTGACCTGATCCAGCAGACCAATGCTTATTTTGTATGTTAACTGCTAATGGTTTTACAGTCTCCACATTTCTGTAACCAGAGTGCTTTATTTCTTCTTTGCAGAATGAAAAAGTTGTTTTGGGATGATGTTCCAAACCCCAAGAATTGTTCCTGGGCACAAGGACTGAATTTCCAAAAGGTCACTGTTTAAGTATTTTAACCCAGATATCTAAGGTTGCAGTTTAGATACCATATTACTTACAGATCTTTAAACAGCTTTAAAAGGCTTTATTTTGTTGTGTTCATTTTATCAAGTCTGTTCATCCTTTCTCTTTCTCAAGAGCTGGGTTTGGGATTTAATCAAAGAAAACAAAACTCTTATCTCATGAGAGTTGACAACACATCTCTGTCTCTTTCTGCTTACTGTACATAAAAAAATAAATACTACAAGAGGAAGGAATGTTATAGATGGAGAATAGATAATTGACTAAATGGGCCCTTTTTTTTAAGTCCAAAGGCTTAGAATCAATATTATAACTTTCTACTATTTAACATTCACAACATCTTGCAAGTACAATATTGTTTTTAGATACTACGGTCTGACTTCAGGATGCAGTATAATAAAACTTGGAGTGATGGAGATTTGTAGATGAGAGAAGGTGCCACTTGCAGCATTTAAAGGTCTTAATAAGTGTCAGCCATGAATTCAAGTTACTGCTCCACATTTGTACATTGTAGACTATTGCTGCCTTTGTGTTGACCCTGGGCCAACATTGTGTTTTAGTTGAAATAGTGGGGTGGGACCCATATCCCGTGGACTTATGTCTCATATCCCATGTGATACCCATTTAAAATATTTTCTAAGGAAAACTGAGGCAAGGGAGTTAGTACAGGATACTGTCATCAAAGTAGAAAAGAAAAAAACAAAAACAAAAACAAAAACAAAAGCATATACTGGTTAGGAAGCTTATTTCAGAACCAGGAACACTTTTTCCATTTGGAGAAGTATATTTTATCTTCCAGCCTAGAACAAATACCCCCTCCCTCCCCCCGTACACACACACACAGAGGAATGAAATGAAATTTGTGGAAAACATCATGCTGGGAAGTGAGGAGAGAAAATCGAATGCTTTTTAAAACTTTCTTCCATTGGTTTAAAGTGCTGTTTGCAACCCACTAAACCAGTCTCCCAACATTCAAATGGCGTATGACTTGCAGTCCACAGAGCACAGCTTTGTAGCTTGTCAATGAAAGAGCAAGCACATGCCCTTGTACACACCATGAACCACATACACACCACCACCAGCTCCGGGTGAAGCAGTCTTCAAGCACATGAAACAACACCCTGTTTTCAAAGAGGCTACTGCTGTGCAATTTTGCCTCTAATCATTCCAATTGCATTGCATTTAATCTTTGCTCTTCCTAATGCTAGCCATGTGCCTCTGGCTCTTCAGCTGTGCTCTCCCACTCTCTCACCCTAGACTCCTTTTATTTCCAGAGTGTTACTGATTTTTCTTTTCAGATAACATCACTCTTCTTTCTCTTCCACAATTAATTCATATAATATTTCTCAAAATCAAGGTGATATCTCAAATGCACGGATGTGTCATTCATGTGTCTGTTAGTAGGCACAAAGCATGTTTTTATAGATAAGGAGAGATCGATGCTAAACTCTAGGTGAACAGATTTTTAAGAAATCCTCTTTGCCCTTGCAGAAATAAGATTGGGGCTGAGCAGAGTGACCAGGTGAGGGAATAAGAACTTGTATTTTTTCCCAATGGGAACCCTTTTCTTAAAAAAAAAATAATTCAGTATTTTTAAGTATACTTTTAATATTTAATTTTTAATGAGTATGTAATCTTTTGTTAAAATATTTATCTATCTGTCTATTTATTTATTTATATGAATGCCAGGTTGAAGGAATAAGAATTTGTCTTTTTTGTTTTCTATAATTCTTGCTCATTTTCCACACATACATTCACTCAGGTACTAATTTTTATTAGTTTATAATATTACTGTAAAGCTGTTCTTTGCAAGTCACTTTGCTATACCTTAGGGCTATATTGATAAGAAAAAACTGTATATGCTTCTGTGTTGTATGTATCATTTGGTGGGGAAGATAGACACTAGTTGATCATTAGAATTAATGCCACAGCCATAAGCTACAGCGTGCTGTTGCTTGGACCATGGGTGGGTATGAGTGGTGCAGGGCAGAGAGTGACATTGGGCCTGGCGGTGGTGGCGTACACCTGGAATGCATGTCAGGATTTGGAAGGCTGAGGAAGGAGGGTCCTTGTGAGTTCCAGGCCAGCCAGGGCTGCAGAAGGATTTTGAAGCTGCATTGGTTACATAGGAACACTGTCTCAACAAACAAACAAAAGGGCAAAAAGGATAAAGGTAGAAAGGAAGAGGGGCAGGTGGAGAAAAAGAAATTGATATTTGAGTCAGATGTGGCTGATAAATAGTCAGCATCTGATTCTGTGATGCAATGGTGAATATCTGGAAGGCCAACTGCTAATGCGTTCTCAAATGGGAAACACGGTGAACAGATTAGCCACATTTTCCTCTTAAATATGAGTCTTTCTTTTTTTTTTTTTTTAAATCACAAATGACTAAATGCCGATCTAAATAAAAACTGGAAAGCTCCACAATGTGGGTACGGATGAATTCAGGTCAGTCATCAGACTGCCTCTTAAAAGGAAGTTGAAACTCCCCCTCCCTCCAGCAAAGTGTATTTGGCAATTTTTCTTCATACTACTGAGGAAAAGGAATTTAAGTTTTCCTTGAGACAGAGAAATGCCAGACTGACCTGAGCAAATGCAGTCTGAACCTGTACCAGACAGACGTTTCTTCCTTTCCAGATAATGCCTGGCAGAAATTAGAGGACCTAGGGTGGATGAACCAGCAAATGTCTCTAGACTCTGGCTCACCGAGCTGTCTCACATCTTCTCTATTGGAGCTAAGTGTGGTGCTGTAATTAACAGGGTATCTGGCAGATATTTTAAGTAAATTGAAATATCACCCTAAGTTTCCAGATTCTGGTAAAGTGAAGTGAATATTGAAAGTTATTTTATTTATGTGTGTGTGTGCACATATGTGTGCAGGTACCCACCGATGTCTGAAGAGGGCACCAGATGCCCCAGAGCTGGAACTGACAGTTGTGAGCTGCCTGACATGAGTTCTGGGAAATGAACTCAGGTCCTCTGGAAGAGCTGCAAGCACTGTTAACTGCTGAGCCATCTCTCCAGTCCCTAATGTATAGATTAAAAAAAAAAATAGTGGGTTATGAATATCCTCATTTGTGAGAAATTGCTTTTTACTTTTGCAAATACTTTACCTTTTCATTTTCAGTATATGTAGTCATAGTTTTTATGTATTTCTAAGGCATAACAAAAATGCACTATTAAGAATAAATCAACAAGCCAGGGGGTGGTGGCACACGCCTTTAATTCCAGCACTCAGGACACACAGACAGGTGGATCTCTATGAGTTTGAGGCATGCCTGTTCTATAAAGTGAGTTCTAGGACAGCTAGGGCTATACACAAAGACACCCTGTATCAAAACCAACACAAACAAACCAATAAGAATCAGTCAATGGCAAGACAGTCTGAAGATGGGTTGGTGGCTTACCCTGGCCACATACTCAACCAGGATTCATAAAAACTTGGATTCAAACCCAGGTCCTTCTGACAAAGTCATATCCTTGCCATCAATTTTATATTAACATTTTAACCCTAATGTGGTTAATAGTCATGAAATCAAACATTCCAAGATAGATGAAATGGTCAATTGTGTTGCATATATTTTGATATAATTAAAAACTATAGGTACAAGATTTGACTGTGCATTTTTCTAAAGACAATATGTACAAAACACAAAATTACCTTTGTATTTACAAGCGAACAAATGATCAACATCCTTAAACATCAGGGAAATGCAAGTCAAAACCAGAAGGTGCCCTCCACAGCTTGTGGGGTGTCCATCACAGAAAGGACAGCAACACCACACAACAGAGACACTGAGGCTTTCAGACTGCTTGTAGGGTTGTAAAAACAGTGCAGGCCTTTTAAAGGGTCTGGCAGTTCTTTCCAGCTTAACTCGGGACTCAGCAATCTACTCTAACATTTCTACCAAAAAAAAAAAAATGATGAAACTTACACAGGAATGTTTATTCGTGAATATTCATAGAATTATTAATAGTAGCCAGAACCTGAAAAAATCCAAATGGCCTTCAAATGATAAATGAATGAACACCTATGATCTATTCAATTAAAAAAATAAAGTGAGAAAAAGAATAGATGGGCATATATACACCCTAGACATTGCAAACCAAACAGCCAATGGAAAACTATTAAAAAAAAAACTCAGTGGTTTCTATAAAAGTATTTTTAATATTTAAATTTTTAAGTAAATATATGTCTTTAATATAAAACTTTCTTTCATTTTGCTCTTTGAATCCTGACTTTCATGAACATTACCCTTTACGATGTGCCCTATACCTCTAAGTCCTAGGCATTTGATCTCATCTCTAAGATTTATCTGAAATTAACTCTCTCTACTTTTTTTCCTGTCCTTTGGTTTATAATATATCAAAAACTATACTGTCTTAGTCACTATTTTATTGCTGTGAAGAGATACTATGATAAAGATACTTTTATAAAAGAAAACACTCACTTAGGGGCTTACGGTTCCAGAAAGTTAGCCTATTATACTAATGGTGAGAAATGTGGCTACACGGAGATAGACCTGGCACTAGAGACACAGCTGAGAGCTTTACATTCTGAACCATACACAACAGGCAGAGAGACAGAGAGACAGAGACAGACATTGGGGCCTGGTGCGGGATTTTGATACCTCAGAGCTCACTCAATGACATAACTCCTCTAACAAGGCCACACTTATTTCAACAAGGGCATACTTCTTGTTCCTTCTAACCCTTTCCAAACCATTCTTCAAGTGAGAACTAAGCATGCCAATATACGGACCCATGGAGGCAGTTTTCATTCAAACCATGACATTCCAGTCCCTGGTCCCCATTAGCATATAGGTATATCATAATGCAGAAATATATTCAGTCCAAGTCCAAAAGTCTTCATAGTCTTTCATAGTGTCCATACTGCTTCAAAGTATGAAGTCCATGTCTTTTCTGAGACTCAAGGAAATCTCTTAACTGTAATACCCTGGACAATCAAAATAAAGAAGAACAGATCACACATTTCCAACATACAATGGCACAGAATATATGTTGCCATTACAAAAGGGAGAAAAGGGTGCACAGTAAGGAACTATTGGACCAAAGCAAAACTAAAAGTCATCAGGGCAAACTTCATATCCAAACTCCCTATCTTCCATGTCTGATGTCAAAGGCCTCTTGATATCTCCAATTCCTTTTAGTTCATTGACTACAACACATTTCTCTCTCAGGCTGGTTCCACTTCATATTTGCTGCTCTCCTTGGCAGGTATCCAATGACTCTGCATCTCCAACATCTGGGGATCTGCAACACAATCCAGGCTTCATCTCCATAGCTTCACACAATGGACTCTCTGGGCCTCCATGCAGGAGGCTGCCCTGTCAAATGCATGGTCTCATCAGCTTTTCTTAAGCTTGGGGGAAGAGTCTATAATTCTTTTCCTATCCCTGACTCTATAACTGAAGGTGCCAAGGTCTTCTGCTTGCTGGGGGCTGCAACTTGGGCCCTCTCTTGTATTATACTTGCACAAGCTTTCAATTGTTGGTGGATTTCTTTGTAACTTAAGCTTTCCTTTTCATAAGTTAGTAACTTAGCTGGGTAGGATCTTGCCCTGAGGTTACCGCTCCCTCTTTTCTATTTAGAATCAAACTCAATAGAATGGTGTCTTTTCCTTGAGCACAGGGCTTAGCTCTAACGTTACCTTTACTGGTTGGTCTTTTTCTCCTCAAACTGCCTATTTTGTATTTCTCTTTGCCTCATATGCTTCGTTTTTATTGTAGATCAATAATAACCACATGACACAGTCAATACTAGCCTGTTGTGAAATCTCCTCTGCCCATGCCATTAATCTAAAACTCTTCCATTTAGCCTCCATCATCTTCTTAGGACAAGGACAAGACAGTGACAGACCTTCTCCAACAAGTTTATACTTGATTGAACAAGGCAATATCTCTGAATCCTTCTATTCCCTCAGGCAGCTCATCAACTAGGAAATAAGCATGCTCATATATGAGCCTATGAGACCCTCTTTAATTCAAACTACTATATATACTAAACTAAACATGCA
The DNA here is from genome assembly GCF_978045245.1 of Mus caroli. Classification (NCBI taxonomy): domain Eukaryota; kingdom Metazoa; phylum Chordata; class Mammalia; order Rodentia; family Muridae; genus Mus; species Mus caroli. The sequence goes on along the minus strand of NW_028227261.1, from coordinate 53,941,809 downwards.
AATTGAAAGTGCAAAAGCCAGTAGTTTAAAATCTTTTTAAAGCAAGAGAAGAACTTGGGAAATGTCTCAGGGTGTAAAATACTTACCACAGAAGGAAGTGGAGTTTGAATCACTGGAACCAATATAAAGCAGGGTGCAGCTGGCTGTGGGTTGGCAGGGTTTTGTCTGCTCACCAGACATCTGTTGGTGCCTTGATCCTGTGAACACAGCCTATTTGTGCCCATGCTCCTCACGCCCACAGGAGAGCCCATCAGTCACCAGATTTCTCTTTTCTGAGCAGTATACCACAACTGCTAGTTGGAAACATGGCTCCCGGTGTTTGTTCTGGTGTGTGCCCTGGCATCTCTGTTTGCTCTTGTCTGGGTCTGAAAGAATACAAGTGTGTAGCTTTGTATAGAAGACTATTAATGGTATAGTCTTGGGTTTCATCCTTCCCACAAATGACAATGCTTTCAATTGTTTTGCTTTTAATCTTCTTGACGGGTCACTTATGTGTCCCTAAATGCTGCATGCCCTTAGAATAGCAGGTGGATGCTGCCACAGACTCAGCCATCGGGGCATTTACCCATGTGCACACTGTTCTGTAAGCTTTTCAGAGTCATCTGAAACTTTCAATAAACTCAGTTTTTTTTTTTTTCGTCAAAGAGAAACATTTGAACTACTTTTTTTTTAGAAAAAAAGCATACATATATTATACATTTTCTTCATTTCTTCCTCGATTTCTTTAGCCTTTATCAATTGTCACTACACTGTACCTGATTTTGTATATGGGTCTATTATTTAAAATGAGAGAACCAATAAACATCCTTCATGTCATTTTCGGTGTAACTTTTGTTCCACAAAGAGCCAAGTAATGTGCTTGATACAGATCTTGCTCGTTCCAATATTAAAAGAAGAATTTTAAAAACCAGAAGGCTTCCATTTGAACCATCTAATTAAATCATTTTTAATAACGGTTTTATTTTGTGTGCATTGATATTTTGCTTACATGTGTGTCTGTGTGAGGGTGTTGGGTCCTCTGGAATGGGGTTACAGACAGTTGTGACCAGCCATTTGGATTCTGGGAATTGAACCCACATCCTCTGGGAGAGTATTCAGTACTCTGAACAACTGAGTCATCTCTTCAGTCCCTTAATTCAAACTTTAACTGGCTTCATTTTCCCGCTGTAGGGCTTCTCCTTTTGTTTCTGTTCCTAAAATTTCTCATATACTTACCTACCTGCCTACTAACTAGTCTCTCTGCCATCATAACCTTGGTGTTTTTAGTATAGACATTGTCTTATCCAGGTCCAATATTCATTGGGAACTTTGCTGCAATGACCTATGCCAAGTAATCCCTTTGTCATCCCATCCCTGTCACCATTAGACTTCAGTAAAATGAGTGTAGGTCATCTGAAATGTTCAGCACTGGCTTCTAGTCAGATTGCTTCCCAGATTTCTTTTCCTTGTCTTCCTTGGTTAGATAACCACCTATGTGGCAAAGCATTCCCCCTGTGTGTCTGTCTCAGAGTTTTTATTGCTATCAAAAAAAAAAAAAAGAGAGAGAGAGAGACACAGCATAGTCACAGCAACTCTTTATTTTAAATTAATTAATTAATTTTCTTACACTCCGTATTTTTTTTGTTTGTTTGTTTGTTTGTTTTTCGAGACTGGGTTTCTCTGTGTAGCCCTGGCTGTCCTGGCACTCACTTTGTAGACCAGGCTGGCCTCGAACTCAGAAATCCGCCTGCCTCTGCCTCCCGAGTGCTGGGATTAAAGGCGTGCGCCACCACGCCCGGCTACACTCCGTATTTTATCCACCCCCCTCCACCGTCCACCCTCTGACTGTTCCACATCCCATACCTCCTCCCGACCCCGCTGTCTCCACATGGGTGTCCCCACCTCCCACCCTACCTGACCTCTAAATTCCCTGGAGCCTCCAATCTCTTGAGAGTTAGGTGCATCATCTCTGAATGAACACAGACCCATCAGTCCTCTACTGTATATGTGTTGGGGGCCTCATATCAGCTGGTGTATGCTGTCTGTTGGTGGTCCAGTGTTTGAGAGATCTCAGGGGTCCTGATTAATTGAGACTGCTGGCCCTCCTATAGGATCATCCTTCTTTTCAGCTTCTTTCAACATTCCCTAATTCAACAACAGGAGTCAGCTGCCTCTGTCCATTGGTTGGGTGCAAATACCTGCATCTGACTCTTTCAGCTGCTTGTTGAGTCTTTCAGAGGACAGTCATCCTAGGTCCCTTTTTCTGAGTGCTCCATAGCCTCAGTAATAGTGTCAGGCCTTAGGACCTCCCCTTGACCTGGATTCTACTTTGAGCCTGTAGCTGGGCCTTCTTTTCCTCAGGGTCCTCTCCATTTCCATCCCTGTAATTCTTTCAGACAGGAACAATTATGGGTCAGAGTTGTCACTGTGGGATGCCCCCCTCCTCACTTGATGCCCTGTCTTCCTGCTGGAGATGGGCTCTATATGTTCCCGCTCCCTACTGTCAGGCATTTCATCTAAGGTCCCTCCCTTTGAGTCCTGAGAGTCTCTCACCTCCCAGATCTCTGGTGCATTCTGGAAGGTCCCCCTTGTCGCTCCAGGTTGCCTGTTTCTATTCTGTCTGCTAGCCCTCGGGACTTCAGTCTCCCCCCCCCCCTGCACCCCGGCACCCAATACCAGATTAGGTTTTCCTCTCTACCCCACTCCCTTCCCCCACCTTCTCCCCCATCCACTTTCCCTCCCAGGTCCCACCCTCCCTTCCCACTTGTGACTGCTTTCTTCTCCCTCCCAAGTGGGACTGAGGTGTCCTCACTTGGGCATTTCAGCTTGTTGACCTTTTTGAGCTCTATGGACTGTATCATGGGTATTTTGTACTTTTTTGGCTAACATTCACTTGACAGTGAGTACATAGCATGCATGTCCTTTGGGTCTGAGTTACCTCATTCAGGATGATATTTTTCTAGTCCCATCCATTTGCTTGCTCCATCTGTAATGAGATCCGATGACCTCTTCTGGTGTGTCTGAAGACAGCTATAGTGTACTCACATACAGAAAATAATAAAAAAAAAAAAAAAGGGAGGAAGGCTGGAGAGATGGCTCAGAGGTTAAGAGCACTGACTACTCTTCCAGAGGTCCTGAGTTCAGTTCCCAGCAACTACAGCAACTCTTATAAAGGGAACCATTTAATTGAGGCTAGCTTACAGTTTAGACATTTAGGCTATTATTGTCATAGTGGGAGGCATGTTCGCATCCAGGTAGACATGGTGCTGGAGAAGTAGCTTAGAGTTCTACATCCAGATCCTCAGGCAGCAGGAAGAGACAGTGACACTGGATCTAGCATGAGCGTTTGAAACCTCCATCCCACCCCCAGTGATAGATGTCCTTCAACAAGGCCACATCTCTAATAGTGTCACTCCCTGTGGGCCTGTGGGGGGGGGGAGGGGGGCATTTTTCTTTAAACCACCATCTTCTCCCTTCTTTCTATCTGTGCTGCCAGGTAGTTGGTAGAAAATGGATTTCTTTCCAATAGAACTGTGCAGCCTATACTATCTGGTAGCCGATGTTGCTCCTACAAAGTCAGGTGAGCACTCAAACATCTCCCCTTGCTGCTCACTTGTAGTTTCCTCTTTTGAAAAGCATTCTAGTTTCAGTGTTCTTAAATTTTGATTAATGTTATTTTTTTCATTTGACTTGAGTAAAGAGTTTCACATCTGTCTTCTGTCAGCATTAAGAAATGCCACTGTTTCTATGTGCATTTCTCCCCTGTGTCTTTCACTTTGTCATCGCCATGGTTGTTGGTACTTGGGCACTCTTGAATAGCTTGGTTTGTTGTTTTATGTTCTGATGCATTGTTACTTTCTGTTATCCAATATGTCTGTGGAACTTTTACATCCAAGGAATTTATCTTCACATTAAAGCGCAGGGCCAGAACATTCTGTTCTGCTTTCAGGTCTCAGTCTTGCTAGAGTTGTGAATTACAGGACATCTGTTTTAAAATTCTCTCCTATACCATGAAATTTCTGTGTCTGTTAAGTCATGGTCTCTTGTGTACCTTTGCTTTTTTAATATCAGAATCCCTCCCCACTCTAATGTCTTACAGTCCTTTGCTTTCCATTCATGTGGGATGAAGCACAAGGGCAGTGACACTGGATCTAGCATGATCCACAAGGGTGGGACAAGGGGTGCGTGATTGCTACCCCACCTGAGTATTGCTCCAGTTCCCAACACCTCCACCCTTAGATGGCTGTTTTCCATAGCTCTGCTCTTCCTCCCAAGCTATGTGTCAGTGGTGTTGAGAACTAACCCTTGCTTTGGATACATAGACTAGTTCTTAGGCAAAGGCCTTTTAGCTGCGGTTTCTACACTTACTCTCCCTTCTATGTTTGGCAGCGTAGACTGGCTTTCTCTGTAGTTGCTGCCCATGTCTGGTCTTTGACTCTCTTTGGTCATTTTCTCTGATGTGCCTCTAAGTGTTCTCCCTGGTTTACAATTGAATTGGAATCATTCATTGTATATTTTCTTTCTCAGATCATGTGGATTTGATTTATTCTCATTCTGGCATCGTAACAATCTCCAGGGATGAGAAGAGCAATATGTCAGCTCTGCACTCTGAAATCAGAATCTTCTGTGGCCTTCCTCTGTGTGCTCCAGCAATCAGAATCTTGGATTAGGGATCTTGATTAGGAAAATATGTTTCAGTATAAATTCAAAGTACTTTCTTTTCTTGTAATTCCAATTTCATAGCATAAAAGATCTCAACTTTCCTCAATTTCTTTTGTATATTTCTTGTTTTTTTCCTGTAAAATGTAAAAGTAGTTTACGCCTGTTTTATTTCAAGTTTAATTTGCTTCATGACATCCCATTTTTATAATTTTATAAACTGTCTCATTAAAAAAATAATATATAAAAACACCACACACCAAAGTTATTCAGACCTCTATCCTATACAATTAAATGAGTTAGTTGGAACAGTTAGAATTGGCAGTTGGAATAGAAGCTGTGGAGATTTGCATTAAAATATTTATTTTACAGTATTTTAAGTGTTGCTTTCTCTCCTTTTCCCTTCTTTCCTCCGTCCTATCTCTCTTGCCTTTTCTCCCTTTCTTTCCTTCCCCGAGGCCCCATGCTTTTTGTGTACCACTGTCATCCCAACCCTGTTCTTACATGTTCTCCATTTCAATATTGCAACAGTGAGCTTAACAATTCACTTTATGATTAAATAGAAATCTAAAACCAAGATCCCAGGGAACTTGCCCTTGGGACTAAAGACTTCCTTGACTTTAGACATGCCATAGCAATCCAGACAACCTAGCAATTGTGGCTCTGGGTAGAATGTATCTGGAAACAGCTAGATTCTCCTTGGGAATATGTGGAAGAGCAGGCTAGTTTTTGGAGTCAGAGTTTTAGTCAGAGAGAGCCAGTCTCTGTCAGCCATAACACTGGCCTAGCAGCCTGTGTCTCATGGCCTTTATTTTCTTCTCCTTTCATAATCTGGAGTAATAAGGAGCCAGGAGAGATCATGAACTAGTCAGGTTAAGTTTACCTCTGCGGTCCGGCAAAGGAAGATGGAGGGTCCCTCTTCTCCCTGTCAGTGTTTAGGAAATGTTTTTATCTTTACTGTACTGTAAAAAGAACTAGGTCATGGTGTTTGCTTTGCTCTAGTTATCTGCATGATCTTAACCTAATATTCTTGCAGTCTTCAATCCATGGTCGAAGAAAAGGAAGAGATTTGTAGCAGAAGATTTATAGAGAAATGGATTTTTAAAAGTTCATGATGATGTCTCTGGAATTCCACTTTTGACTATCATGTCACTTTAAGTTCTTAAAAATCTGCTTTCTAGCCAGGTGGTGTTGGTGCACAACTTTCATCCTGGCACTTGGGAGGCACGGGCAGTAGATTTCAATTGGACTTCAGAGTGAATTCCAGGACAACCAGGCCTATACAGAGAAACCCTGTCTCAAAAAAAAAAAAACAAAAAAAAAAAAAACAAAAACAAAAACAAAAACAAAAAAAAAACCAATAGGAATAAATAGCCAGGTATTGGTGTTACATGCCTTTCATCCCAGCACTTAGGAGGCAGAGGCAGGCAGATTTCTGAGTTCGAGGCCAGTCTGATCTACAGAGTAAGTTCCAGGTCAGCCAGAGCTACATAGAGAAACTCTGCCTCGAAACAAACAAACAAACAAACAAAACAAAAAACAAACAAACAACAACAAAACAAAACAAAAAACAGAAAACAACAACAAAACAAAACAAAACAAAAAGAATAATTATAAATCAGTGTCTAAGGTCAGTATGGTGTTTTTGAACAAAGTCTAGTTTCTTTCATTTTTTTCTTCTTATCTCTGAATCCTTACTCTTTGTTATTCTCTTAAATTATTCGGTGGGCCTGTCGATTTTACCTAACCTCTTATTCCTTGAGCCCTTGTTCTTATACCTATTCTGATAGTGCTACTATAGTCCTCCCTGCTGGAGTGCTCGAGCTGTCTTTAGAGTATCTATGAGCTCCAGGAAGTGAGGGCGAGCAGTCCCTCCCATTTCCTAAGTGTGTCACTAGGATACAATACAGGACCAAAAAGCCTGCAACCATGAAAAGACAAGGGGTTAGAGATCTTTCATCTTTAGTTTTCTAAACAAGGTTTTTATTTTGCTTGCTTATTTTGTTCTGTTTTATTTTATTAAACAGAGAACGGACACTCTTTGAAGTCTCTCATGACCACTACAGATGAACCCAATCTACCAACTTCCCAACAGTCCATACAATATTAGAAGATGTTTACATTTTGAAGGAGGGAAGCAAACCTAAACTATGGTTTGAATGACTAAGAAATAACATTTGATGAGCTTATTAGAGAAGTGTATATTTGTGGCCACAATGTAGGTTTGATGTAGTTCAGTTTGGGCATATGCTTGATTTTCAGGGCATCAAAAATTTAAAGTTGATATTCATGGACTCTGCATTTTATTTTTTAAGTCATAAAATGATAATGGTGTGACTGTTGCTGTCAGAACCTATTTTGTTACAGATCACCAAATCTGGTAGGTAATGCCTTAACTAAGTGAACTCTCAGGCAATTTTTGACACACAGCTATGCAAAAATCCACATACAAACTGCAGGGAAGGGATTCCCTTTTCATTTCAGTGTGTGAAAGCTTCCATATTAGATTTCATTAGGGGGCTGGTGAGATGGCTCAGTGGTTAAGAGGGCCGACTGCTCTTCCAAAGATCCTGAGTTCAAATCCCAGCAACCACATGGTGGCTCACAACTATCCGTAACGAAATCTGATCCCATCTTCTGGAGTGTCTGAAGACAGCTACAGTGTACTTACATTAAATAAATAAATAAATAAATAAATAAATAAATAAGATTTCATTATAGTCACACAAATTGAATTTCAGCATTCTCTTGGATAACGTGGCTTTTATATACCAAATTTGGAACACTTTAGGAATTTCAGTTGTCAATAGTCTTGAAAGTGGCTTAAATGCTAACTTTCCTTTTAGTTCAAAGAAAGGCAGAAGTTGTGGTTTGGGCTGATCACAGTGCAGTGGAAGCTATTAGGATAACCCTACAAACTCAGGTCAGACATCAGTGGGAGCTATTAGTCTAACCTACACACTCAGGTCAGATTGCCCAGAGCAGAAAAGAATACCAACCTCCATCAATCTAATTCATTTCTACTGAATCAGCCAAGACTTCTGGCAGACAGGGAAGTATGCAGGGGAGGGAGACTTTCTGGTTATACAAATACTTCACAGTGAGGATAGGGTTGTTCTCCCTGAAACACAGATCAATTGCCATGTCTGTATGATGTTAATATAGCATAGGCTTTATTGCTTATATTCAAACTAAACCAAACTGATAGGCAAATAACATTCAAATTTAAGATATGTGAGTCACATAGAGGTGATTGACAATTTTATTTGGATGACTAATTTTAAAAATTAAGACACTAGGAAGACTGTATCCTTTTTTCTTCTTCATTAGCTATTAACAGATATCATTATAATATAAAATCCAACTGTGAACTTATAAAGGTTATTGTTTTCACTTTTTCCACCAATAGAAGGAAACAAAATTTGAACAAATGAACTTTTTAGAAGTTTTCTGACAACTGATAAGATCTAGTTCAGACACATGTGGTTATAAAAAAACAAAACAAAACAAAACAAAACAAAACATTGCTTAGTGAAACCTTCCCGATGAATCTGTTTAAGAGAGCAATGGCTTATTCCATAATTAATGACTCATTAAGAACCTTGAGGGATCATGGAGTACAGGAAACAGATCATTTGAGGAAGATGCATGAGCTCAACTGCACACTCTGTGTGGTTTTCATTTTTCCACATTGGTGGAATGAAGATAACGAGTGGATCAGATGCTGAGCTCCGTTAGAGTTTTGAACCAATTTGAAGATATATAAATAGTAGAAACATTAAAGGACAACTAAAATGTTTGAAGGAAATCACAAAGATTCTGTCGGACACAAAATGGGACACAATTTTCTCATTGTATATCATTTAGTAACACTATTTGCCCTTCAGTATTTTGACACTTACATAGGTCTATGCCATTATCACTATATTTAGTGTTTGATATATTTGTTCTTGTATGGTTTTAATCACTACTATACTTCAGTTAAGAGTTTGCAACAGCTGTGTTTTTACATGGGATATACTTGCCATTGTGAAGAACATTTGAGTGCACCACTATCTCAGGCAATAGTTCAAGAATCCTTTCAAGCTTAAAACAAGTAACATTCAAAGGCTAAGTTACATATACGATCTGTAAATTGAACACATTTTCTATTTAGTTGTGCTAACTATTCAATGTGATGTATCCGCAGTGGTTTTCATTTTGCATTTTGATGTGTTTACATTGTTTGTACTGAGCTTTTTGCACGCAGATTTTTTGATTTGTAGCTGCTTGGCAGGAATTCATTGTTATGTAACCCTTGTTCTTATAAAAAAAATATATATATATAGTACATTTGTCTTTTGTGCTTGTCTTCATTCCATGTGTTTCATAGGATATATCTTTACATGAAGGAATGTATAGAGAATAACAGTTTCAACTCTGTCAATGTCTCTTTCACCATCATTATCTTCAGCAAATGTACCATCAGTTTTTATTTTCAGATAGCCTCTGGCAGATTCTCACTGTGACCTGAGGCAGGTATGTTAAGTCAGTCACAGTTGCTTTGCCTTTGCAACTTACTTGGTATAAAGTAGATACTACCATTTTCAGAAGACTTGTTTTGCTCACTCTCCTGTATTCCAACCTGTTCTTGTTTTCATTTGAATTTCTGTTTGTTGGGTTAGTTTTTGCATTTGTTTGTTTATGCATGAAGATCAAATTCTCATTATGTGGAAATATAATGTACAATAAAATAGAATGACTTTTCAAAAGAGAGTATTTTCCAGTCACAATAACTAGTCTCTCCCAAGAGCCAAGCGTTTGCAGTCACTGCTCACTTTTGTAGCCCATGACCATGGTCAAGTGTCAAAATAATCCTTACCCATGAAGAGGCCCATGTGTTTGTGTTCATAGCATTTGAAGAACTCAAGCCTGAGAGTTTTTCTTGTCTAACTTTGAAAAACTGAGACTGCCTCTCCCTTCTGAGTTTTGATATTCCAAGTTTCCAGTTACCAACTGTGTCATTTGGGGTTGACTGTTGTACCTTGCTTTGAACCTTACACACCTACCTTTCTGCAAATATGACTGAATGAAGATGTAATATACTGAGCATTAAAATGTGTCTTTTCTTTTAGCCTGAAACATTTGAGCATCTTTTTACCAAGCATGCAGAATCAGTGATATTTGGTCCTCTTCTTCTGGAGCCTGAACCCATTTCAGAAGAAATCAGTGTCGATACAGCTTGGAAAAATAAAGATGAGATGGTCCCAGCAGCTATGGTCTCCCTTCTTTTGACCACACCAGACCCTGAAAGCAGTTCTATTTGTATTAGTGACCAGTGTAACAGTGCTAACTTCTCAGGGGCTCAGAGCACCCAGGTAACCTGTGAGGATGAGTGTCAGAGACAACCCTCAGTTAAATATGCGACTCTGGTCAGCAACGATAAACTAGTGGAAACTGATGAAGAACAAGGGTTTATCCATAGTCCTATCAGCAAGTGCATCTCCAGTAATCTTTCCCCACGGAGGCAGTCTTTCTCTAGCAGCTCCTGGGAGACAGAGGCCCAGGCATTTTTCCTTTTATCAGACCAGCAACCCACCATGATTTCGCCACAACTTTCATTCTCGGGGTTGGATGAGCTTTTGGAACTGGAGGGAAGCTTTCCTGAAGAAAATCACAGGGAGAAGTCTGTCTGTTATCTTGGAGTCACCTCCGTCAACAGAAGAGAGAGTGGTGTGCTTTTGACTGGTGAGGCAGGAATCCTGTGCACATTCCCAGCCCAGTGTCTGTTCAGTGACATCAGGATCCTCCAGGAGAGATGCTCACACTTTGTAGAAAATAATTTGAGTTTAGGGACCTCTGGTGAGAACTTTGTACCTTACATGCCCCAATTTCAAACCTGTTCCACGCACAGTCACAAGATAATGGAGAATAAGATGTGTGACTTAACTGTGTAATCTCATCCAAGAAGCCTCAAGGTTCCATTCCAGTAGAGCGTGTCATGTATAATGTGTTCTTTTATTGTTGTGGATGTGGGAGACAAGTGTCAGAGTCTAGTGTGAAAACGATTGTTTCCAAACTTAAGTGTGTCTATTTTCTCTCATTAATACAGATGAAACATATGAGGAAGCCTTCATTAATCTAGTAATGTCGATGGACTCTTACTGAATATACTCCCAAGATACTTGGGGAAGGTCTCCTAATTCTAGCTAAAAATAAATCCAGGAAGTAGAATCTATCTAAACATCTGAACTCTGTGGAAAGAAGAAATTTCAACACTATATTGACAGCTGAACAAAAAGATTTCAAGCTAAATCCCTGAGACATAGTTGTCCCAAGGGTGTATTTTTCTTACCTTGAATTGTCTTGTGTTGTGCAGATTCACATGTGCACGTAAAAGCTAAACTGAATAGGTATCCTTGTGTGTTTTTGAAGTATGTGACAAGTTTGTACTTTGTGCCTCCTGACCGTGTTATTTGAAGTATCATTCCATTAAATGTTGAACTTAGGTTGAGAATTGACCCCTAGTCTAAGAAGTTACTCTTTTGAAGAGGAATAGGTTAACTACTTTTTTTGCAACAAAGCCAGAATCCATGATATCAGATGAAAACAAAATTGAATGATAGTTTTATCACCAGTACTTTGATTGCAGCATGAGCAGCTCTGAGATTTGGCCAGCTTTAACTCTGTAGTACACTGAAGTGATGACTTCCAGAAAGATTGACACATGCCACTCCTTATCATTCAAGAATCATTATCCCTCCCAATCTGCACTGGGATGCTGTATAAACCAACTACTGTACTTTACAGATTGCATATTTTAACTTGATTGCAGCAATAATTGCACAAGATACATGCTGTACATTCCCACTGTATTAATGCTCCCCTGTTAAGGATGAGGCAATTAAGTCATTTGCCCAAAGTCCCAGATTTAATGGTTGATGAAACCAGAATTCAGATTTAACTTACATCTTTTTAATGGTACTGATTAAATTTTAATCTAAGTCTTACAGTGCCATCCTTAAAACCAAAACAACTGATGTTATCAAAGAAGATTATCAAAGAAGATCTAATAGGAGGAAACACAGTTATAGGTGAATAATTGATTCCTGGTCTTGGATTCGAAGACTACTGTGGGGATGTATTGTCCATTTCAGTGTTTGATATGGCAAGATGATTCAATGAGAGCCTAACAAATGAGAAAGTCAAAACTCGCTCATACTAAGAAGTTCAATGGCAAGAATAATTCCAAGAATCTCAGAATCATCAGTGCGAGTCCATCAGTGCTTAAGAGTAAACTACTGTGTTGCCAAGCATCATCAGCATCTTATACTAACCTGACACTGCCTTGCTGATTTTACATTAACCTAAGTAAATCCTGCCATACCCTCTCTAGTCCAATTACAGCTCTATGGATGATGAGTCCTAGCGATAAGAGAGAACCCTGATCCTAGTTAGATCTGTTTTCAGGCTTTGTGTTTGTTTGATGTTCAGAAGTCAGCAAAGTTCTATATGTCCTGAGTTAGTAAGATGTCTCAGGGTTTCCCCCATCAGCTAACAACCACTTTGACATGAGAAGGCAGAGAGTTAAAAAAAAAAAAAAAAAAAAAAAAACACTACTTGGTGTTTTACTTAAAGATATGAGATATCTTTTGTTTCTACTGCTTTTCAGTACCAAATGATTACATGTTGAAATTGACCTATCACAGTTAATATTTGCCTGTTGGGTAGAGTATTAATTGAAGCCTGTTGATCTCTCTGTATAGGAGAAATGGAAAATTAAAAGTTGCTCTACTCAGTGTGTAATTGGGGATTAAGTACTGAGCATGTCCACTGTGACCGCATTGGCTTGCACTTTTGGATCAGAACAATAAGCAAGAGCAAGCAATGGCTATTTTAGTCAGGTCAAGGGTACATCTGGTATGTAATCTACAATGAATTCACAGGTCAAGGGTCCTTTAATGCTGCAGCTTTCAGTTAATCTAGAGACAGCCTATTGGTCTGAGCTCAATTATATTGCACCAGTTTGGTCTAAAAAAATGAAATTACATCAGAAAAACTGTCATCTTTAGCCAAGTTCAGAACAGGGGCTGAATTATAGAATCTGGCCTGTGAGCACCCACAGAATAAGATTGTATTTCTTATCAGTGAGCTTTGTTTCTGACCTTCACTTTGGAAACTTTATTTCACTATTACTATACTTTAGTTACTATGTCCTTGTGAAAATTGTTACTAAATCAAGTTTTGCAAAATGTAAGGGGAGTATATGGTGTTTGATAGCCCAGAATAATGTTACATTTCTTCCCAAGAATTCTATAAATTTTTAAGAGATCAAGGAGTTCAACATAAATTTTAGAGTTTTGTTTTATTGTAGCTTTTGAGTTTATTTATGTATTGTCAGTGTTTGGATGTGAATCCAAGACTCACACATGTCTGGGAAGTGTTCTAACACACTAAGATACAACTTCCAACTTTGACATCTAAGTGACTTTCAATGAATATGAAATTTTGAATATGTCTTTTAAAGGCCCTAAATTGAAAAGCAGCAATTCTCTTTAAATTCAAACTTAACAGAAAGAGAACCAATAATTTGAGCTATGGCTTTAATTTAAAGCAAGAAAATAAATTGTGTGTTAGGGCTGGCAAGATTTTGTTTCTAGATTAAATGCACGCTCCCAAGGGCAAAGATGAACAAACAAAAGTCACTCTGCATCTCCTATAGTCCTACAGTCATGTTCCTGTTGCAGTCTTATGTTCCGGGTACAGATGCTCTTCAGTTGACCAGACATGTCCCTTTCTCTCCAAATCAAGTGTCAGACACCAGAAGGATTTGGGTCAAGTTCCCAAGCCAGTGGTAGAGCTGGGCTTGGAGTCAGGACCTCCACCCTTAGTTTTGACAGTCTTCCAATTCCTTTTATCCTTTTCCAGTAAAACTAATCCCTTTCTTGCAAATGTTAAAAATATGTTCACATTCCTTCAGTAGTGAGGATGTTAGCTCCCAAGAGCCGAAGGAAAACAAATTTCTAGCTGGGAGAATTGTGAGGTGTGCACCCAGGAAGCACTGGCAGCATACTGGTGAATCAAGACCTACTACAGCACCAACTCTATGTCACCTACCGGTGGGTGTCAACAAACCTCTTATTTCCGGTGATCTTCAGAAGAATTTTAATCTTTCTTCATCTTCCAAGGTTGATCTTGATAATTATTTTAGTGATCGCCCTGAAGTAATTTCTGAGAAAATCTATTCTCAAATTTGAAAGTACAAAATTAAAATGGGTGTGAGATAGCCCTCAAGTGTAGCTACTAAGCACGTGAAGAACCATCAGTACGTTTACTCTCTTGAGCCTCTAGTTTGGAAGAGTAAAATGCTTCTGTTCTCGTCAATGTTGTGGCAGCAACTTAACATACAACTGTTTTACAACTGAGACACTGTGACATGCCTCTGGATGAGCAGTCAGAAGTGGATTCCATGGATGGGGTTTTATATGGAATGAATTATTTTTATACAAAATTTATCAATATTTATTTTGGAAAGCTGCTTTTGAAAATGTCTATTTTTCAAAATATGCCGAGCTTAAGATGCATGATATTAAATTTAATGTTATAAAGATCTGTTTGTTGTAAATAAAACACTTTAATCAAAAAATATGACCTGAAGTTAAACTTGGAAGATGTTTAATTTTGTAGTGAGATTTCTATGTTGTACATCTTCTACACCTGAAACATGTGTCTCAGTACTGGGTAAGGAAATCTTTCTGTTTAATGACAATTTGTATCATAATAAATGTTATAAATGTAAGCAGTGAGGTATGTATTTCTAATTGTGTTATACAATAATTCTGCTTCTTTTATAAGTTCTCAAAGTTCTGAAAGTGAGAGTCATAAAGTCACAGGGTCAGATATTTTCATTTTTCTATTGTACAGAATCCGTGTTGGGATTCTGAGAGGTTAAAGTCAGAGCAGAATTAGTGCACAATGAAATTACTCTACGTAGTTAATAGAAAGTTTCTATCTGATGTCAGACTCTGACTGTGCTTCACAATTTCTGTACACATGCACCTCTATCTGGTAGGAGTCTGAAAACTCCAAGGTGCAAGAACCTTCTTAAGGCTCTGGAGTTCCAGTTAAACAGATGCATAGCAGCATTGCCACCACCTGTGATGAAAGATTACAGGCCTTAATCATTAAAATATTGCCCAGGTTAACCCCTTGGAAGTCTTAATTTGAGTCTCTAGTCTTCTATTGTAATGATTCATGAACATGTTATGTTACTTAGGCTACTATTAATTTGAATTTTTGCTACTGTTTTAAACTGTGTTCTGAGGTTTTCTTTTTAGTTTTGAAATATAACTATAGGAAAACCTCTCAAATAGAGAAATATAATGAAGAGTAGTAATGGCTTGATTTGACTCTCAGGCAGCAGTTATCACTCACCTGTTACTTCAACACCACGGTTGGGATGGGATAAGACTTAGGGACTTGCCCATAGTACCCAAAGTGCTTGACCACTGAGCTATTCTCAGCTCCACTGTGACTTAAAAGTTGTATATAGTTAGGATTACTCTGTAACTGTAGTAATATACCCAGAGGTTGCTTAATACTTATAATGTATCTTTTTTTTTTTTTTTTTTAAATCAGAGGCTTAGGATACTAGGTCCTCTTGCACAAGATTAGACTTTGGTTTCTAGTACATACTTCAGGTGGCTCACAGCTGCCTGTAACTTCCGCTTCTAGGGATCAGACACCCTCTTCTGAACTCAACAGCGAGCCTTGCTCAAGTACCCATTCCTGATGGGGAGTTGGAGTCACCACACGAACTATTCGAACACCGATCTCAGTCAGACAGGATAGTTTCTTGAACATGTGCCCCAAGACTGATCAATCAGGGTCACAATCCATATTTGGGAACCAAACTGTGACCTTGAATTACAATTCTACAGGGACTTTAAACTTTAAGAATCCACAAATATCTGTGCCAAGTTATTGCACCAATCAGGATTTAGGAATAGACATCTTCCTTGGGAACATGTCTTTGTTGTACACTTACCGTGCTCCCATTGGTTGAGGAATTCAACTGTGGCAGGGGACTTACCTTGTCTAACATTCATATCTCAACTTTTCAACCAGGATGGCACTTGCCTAACATTCATGTCTTAACTTGCCAACTAGTGTATCATTTAATAATGTATATGTCTCTTTCTGCCAATTAGGATGTTAATTCCCATGGAGCTTTTGGGAACTTAAACTTTACTCAACTTCTACTCAAAATGGAAGTCTTATTCGAAATGGTTTCTAATATAGGTCTCTTTTATGTTGGGGTCCATCCCAGGGGCAGCTTATAACAGCAAATACCATAAAACTTATACATAGGCGCAGGAAGTGCTGCTAGGTGGTTGGTTTGGGTCCAATCTTACTATGGGTAACTTTGCAAAGCAGTTCTACTGACTACTATTATAATTGCTTTTCATGGGAACAGAGAATAAGAGTGTAGGCAATCGGGCTGGAGAGATGACTCAGCGGTTAAAAGCACTGACTGCTCTTCTGAAGGTCCTGAGTTCAATTCCCAGCAACCACATGGTGGCTCACAACCGTCTGTAATAAGATCTGATGTCCTCATCTGGGGTTCTGAAGACAGCTACAATGTACTTACAAATAATAAATAAATCTTAAAATCTTAAAAAAAAAAAGAGTGTAGGCAATCAAGTTGAGCACGAGAAAGATTACTAGTAAAAGCAGATGCAACATATGAGAATGTTCCCCTATAATATTAGTATTAGCACAAAATGGCAGGCTAGCCATAAGCCTAGCCTTAACATTTTACCAAAGCCTTAACGATATCAATACCCCTTCACACATTTAACTAAAAATAAATCTTTAGAAACAAATCTCTTAAAAACTATAATGATTACTTAACAGGGCAAACCTCAGGATATTTCAATAATTTGTAATCTTCTATGAACAATTCTGAAGTGAGAAGTCTCATAGACAATTACATCTTGACACATATTTTTTCAAAATTACCTCAGAGAACTTGGTTGTGAGTGTTAGAAACCAACCAAGTTGATTTATGTATATTTTTGTTATTTAAATTTTAACTTGAAGTTGACCACAGTTTGTCATTTATAACTTCATATTCCTTGTTTAATTCATAAAGAGTCATTTATAGTTGTTGTAATTAATTTTTACATTCGTGGCCATAGTTTTCCATGGACATAGCATGCTGAATTCAGAAGTCTTCAGCACATAACTTTGTTACACCTGAGTACGGGCTAAAGTAGAATTTATAAGTCTAAAGCCTGCAAGCATATGGGCCAAGTTACTATTATAATCTTTATTAATCAGAACTGAGGGAATAGGGACTTTCCCAAGTGTGCCATCATAGTCAACTGATATTGAATGTAAATGTTTTTGCCCAACCAATCAACTTCATTTGTTCTTCTGTTATTAGGACCTGGCGTTGTATTTGAGTGAGCTACTGTTGCTTAGAGAGGGAGTTGGTCAGCTTAGGTAAAATGGAGTCTGAAGACAAAATGGCAGTACTTAAGTCAAGTTTCTTTTTTCTGATACCAACAGATAAACACATTTGTATGCATCTATTCTTGTGGGAATATCTAGAATTAAAATTTTGTTGTTATTTATCTTTACCATCTCCTGCCAAATAACTATGGATTGTGTCTTAGTTTGGGTTTCATTGCTCTGAAGAGACACCATGACCAAGACAACTTTTATAGAGGACAACATTTAATTGGGGCTGTCTTGCTGGTTCTGAAGTTCAGTCCATTATCATCATGGCAGGAAAATGGCAGCATCCAAGCAGGCATGGCAATGGAGGAACTAAGAGAGGCTAACAGAAGTCTGGCTTACATGCAGCTAGGAGGAGGGTCTTAAAGCCACACCTACTCTGACAAGGCCACATCTCCTAATAGTGCTGCTCCCTAGGCCATGCATATTCAACCCACTACATTCCACCCTAGGCACCCATAGGCTTGTTCAAGTACAAGTACATGAGGCTGTGGGGGCCATACGTAGCATAACATTAAAAAAATCAATTTAGTCCAACATCAGAAGTCCCCATAGTCTATAACAGTCTTAACAATGCTAAAAGTCCAAAGTTTCAAGTTTCTTCTGAGATTCATTCAGTCACTTAACTGTTATCCAAAAGCCAGCTGGGGAATCTCCAAACTCTGTCTCTCCATGATTGATATCAAAGTACTCTTTAGATCTCCAACTCCTTTCATCTTTGTTGACTACAATGAATTTTGTTTTCTTGGGCTGCTCCCAGTCTGTGTTAGCAGCTTTCCTCAGCAGTTATCCCTTGGCTCTGGCATCTCTAACATCTTGGAATCTTTAAGAAAAATTCAACATCACTGTTTAGGAGACAGCTTTATCCCTGTCTCAACTGAAGAGTTCTACATCTTGGTTTGAAGACCAACAGGAGAGGATTACTGTCCTTCAGGCAGCTAAGAGGAGGGTCTCAAAGCCCACTCCCACAGTGACACACTTTCTCCAGCAAGGCCACACCTACTCCAACAAGGCCACACCTCCAAATAATGTCACTCCCTGTGCCAAGCATATTCAACCCACCATAGATTGCATCAGCACCACTATTAGCAACTTGAGGACAGTTCCAGATGCTCCATATACTACATCCCATCTCTGTTGGGATCCAGGATTCTCTCCACACACCACACAAACACCTATCTTAGTCAGATTCAGGGATTATTATTGAATTCACACCTTAAAACTGACCAATCAGTGCCATAGCTCAGAATTCAGGGGATGAGGCAACAACCTCGAAAATTTTTCTATGTCAGCTTATAAAGGCTACAATTGCAAAAACTATAAGGATCTAATATGCAAGTACTGCCCAGTGGTGGATGCTGACTCAAGCCATTTTAGACTTAACAGGTTATATTAACCTTTAATATGATGGATCTTATGAGAAGCATATAGTTGTGTACCTTCTTTTTTTAAAATTAGATATTTTATTTACATTTCAAATGTTATCCCCTTTCCTGGTTCCTCCTGCCCTGACATCCCCTATCCCATCCCCCATCCCCCTGCTTCTGTGAGAGTGTTCCTCCACCCACCCACTGACTCCTACCTCCCTGCCTCGAATTCTGGTACACTGGGGCATCAATTGAGCCTTCACAGGACCAAGGGCCTCTCCTCCCATTGATGCCTGACAAAGTCATTCTCTAGTACATATACAACTGGACTCATGGGTCCCTCCATGTGTACTCCTTGCTTGGTAGCTTAGGCCCTGGGAGCTCTAGGGGATCTGGTTGATTGATATTGTTGCTTCCTATGGAGTTGCAAACCCCTTCAACTCCTTCAGTCCTTTTTCTAACTCTTCCATTGGGGACCTAGCGCTCAGTCCAATGGTTGGCTGCAAGCATCTGCCTCTCCCTCTGTATTTGTCAGGCTCTGGCAGAGCCTCTCAGGAGACAGCTATATAAGGCTCTTTTCAGGAAGCACTTCTTGGCATCCACAATAATGTCTTGGTTTGGTGACTGCATATGGGATGGATCCCCAGGTGGGGCAGTCTCTGGATGGCCTTTCCTTCAGTCTCTGCTCCATACTTTGTCTCTGTATTTGCTCCTGAGAGTATTTTGTTACCTTTTCTTTTTTCTTTTTCTTTTTTTTTTAGTCCCCTGCCACTCACCCCAACCCCTTGTCACCCTTTCTAAGAAGGATCGAAGTATCCACACTTTGGTTTTCCTTCTTCTTGAGTTTCATGTCATTTGTGAATTGTATCTTGGGTATTCCAAGTTTTTGGGCTAATATCCACTTATTAGTGAGTGCATACCATATGTGTTCTTTTGTGATTGGGTTACCTCACTCAGGGTGATATTTTCCATATCCATCCATTTGCCTAAGAATTTCATGAATTCATCGTTTTTAATAGCTGAGTAGTACTCCATTGTATAAATGTACCACATTTTCTGCATCCATTTCTCTTTTGAAGGACACCTGGGGTCTTTCCAGCTTCTGGCTACTATAAATAAAGCTGCTATGAACATAGTAGAGCATGTATCCTCATTACATGTTGGAGAATCTTTTGGGAATATGCCCAGGAGTGGTATCAGATGTAGGATTGGTAAAGATTTTTTCCCAATCTGTTGGTTGCTGTTTTTTTGTTTTTGTTTTTTGTTTTTTGGTTTTTGGTTTTTGGTTTTTGGAGACAGAGTTTCTCTGTGTAGCCCTGGCTGTCCTGGAACTCACTCTGTAGACCAGGCTGGCCTCGAACTCAGAGATCCACCTGCCTCTGCCTCCCAAGTGCTGGGATTAAAGGCATGCACCACCATGCCCAGCTCTGTTGTTTGCAGGAAGTGGGTGTGGCTGTATGGGCCAAGATGGCGCCCTGGCCTATTGCCAGGCCCCGTGAACCCCACATGTTTACTGCCTTGCCCGAACATGTGCAGTGAGCCTGCATGCGTGGACTGCCTGCCAGGCTGGACTGTTCCTCATGATCCAGACCTGTCAGCCTATCGGTGACTGACCTGAGCTCGTGCCTGGAGCATGTGTGAATTCTGATTGGATGAGGTGGGGTGGAGCTAGATGAGGTCAGTCAGCATGAGTATAGGAGGGTTGTTGCTGTTATAGCCCTTGCCCTAAGTAGAAGTTGTTGTAAGTAAAGCTGCAAGAAGGAGGGGAAGAAGAAGCTGCAGGGAAGAGAGCTGGAAGAGAAAAGAAAAAGTCACAAGTAAAGAAGCTGCTGCGTGAACCCGCCTTGGTGTCTGTGTCATTCTTTTTTTTTTTTTTTTTTGATTTTTAATATTTTTATTACATATTTTCCTCAATTACATTTCCAATGCTATCCCAAAAGTCCCCCATAGCGCCCCCCACTTCCCTACCCACCCATTCCCATTCTTTTGGCCCTGGCATTCCCCTATATTGGGGCATATAAAGTTTGCAAGTCCAATGGGCCTCTCTTTCCAATGATGGCCGACTAGGCCATCTTTCGATACATATGCAGCTAGAGACAAGAGCTCCGGGGTTCTGGTTAGTACATCATGTTGTTCCAACAATAGGGTTGCAGATCCCTTTAGCTCCTTGGGTACTTTCTCTAGCTTCTGCATTGGGAGCCCTGTGATACATCCAATAGCTGACTGTGAACATCCACTCCTGTGTTTGCTAGGCCCCGGCATCGTCTCACAAGAGACAGCTATATTTGGGTCCTTTCAGCAAAATCTTGCTAGTGTATGCAATGGTGTCAGCGTTTAGAAGCTGATTATGGGACGGATCCCTGGATACAGCAGTCTCTAAATGGTCTGTGTCATTCTTGTCTCTATGGGTCGGAGACTGCGGCAAGTAGTGGCTCGTATGCGTTGGTCGGCAACAGTAAGTAAAAAAAGTACAGGCCTAAGGAAATTTTGGTAAGCAGTGGTAAGAAAATTTTAGTAAGCAGCGGTAAGAAAATTTTAGTAAGCAGTGGTAAGGAAAGTTTAGTAAGCAGCAGTAAGGAAAGTTTAGTAAGCAGCCGGCCGTGGTGGCGCACGCCTTTAGTCCCAGCACTCGGGAGGCAGAGGCAGGCGGATTTCTGAGTTCGAGGCTAGCCTGGTCTACAAAGTGAGCTCCAGGACAGCCAGAGCTATAAAGAGAAACCCTGTCTCGAAAAACCAAAAAAAAAAAAAAAAGTTTAGTAAGCAGCGGTAAGGAAATTTAGGTAAGTGGCAAGTTTAGAACCTCTTCAGTTAGACTGTAAGAGTCTGTGGCTACCTCTAAATTCTGTGTTTTTATCTAAACAATACTGAGAACATACCACTGCTGATTATTTGGAATTTTAACTTACAAAAATTATTCTACTCTGTCAGAGACACATGTCAACATTTATTGTAGTTATCTTAAATGTTCCCTGTTAATTCATTTTCTCTTAAGTTTTTTGTTGTGTTTAGTACTGTTTGATACAGAGTTTCACCACATAGGCAAATATTTATTGACCATTTAGTCGGTGAGAAGTCTGTAAAGATGTATAAAATTCTTCCTGTTCTCAAAGAAAATGTAAAGATGTAATGAAAGTTTCATTTTTGAGAACCCAGATCCCCCCAAAAAGTCTCTGTATTGATCCCTTTCTGTCTTATCTTCTGAGCTTTGTGCTCTGCATTTACATAAGTATTGAGTATTCCACTTCGCTGCCGTGTATCCCACTTCTTAAGTATTTTATAAAGACTTTTTGTTAGAGCTTCTCTTAAAATCAGTGAATGATGGTCCCTGTGTGTTGCGGCCTGCCCGCAGTCCACAACACGAACGGTTCAACTGAGAATGGCAGTTCGCTGAAAAGAGAGGAATCTAGACGGGGCGGAAGAAACAATGGAGCTAAGACAACATCCTGATCAAAGCTCAATTTTACTATTTCCAGACACTCAGTTATAAAGGAAGGGGGAGGGAACCCAATATCCTGCCAAGTAACTCAGGGTCCAGTAGCAGGACGAACACGTGTGTGCCTCCAGGCAGCAAAGGCAGGTTCCAACAGTAGGCGTGGCAGGACGAATGAGCCGGTAGCTCCACCCTTGAGCAAGCAGGTTCCAGGCTGGGGGAAGGGAGGCCACACCTGTGTGGTGGTCCCTGTGCTCACATAGGTGCATACACACAGAAGAGAGAGGATCTGGTTCTTTGTTACAACATACAGGTGCTTCTAGTTGTCTTTATTAATAATCATTTTAAATGATTGTCTCTCTTCATGAAGGAGAAAATCAGAAATGTTCCTGGGAAAAAAAGGGACGAAGCATTAAGGTTCTCAGGTATAGAGACAAAGGTGAGGTTCCTGGGGAAAAAAGGGATGAAGCATTAAGGTTCTCAGGAATAAAGACGAAGGTAATTTCAGCAACATGGGTTCAACTGTGACTAAAATGAAAGTAAAGATGTTAGCCATCTGGAACTTGGTCAGGGTGTGCTTGAGGGATGCCAGTGGAAAGTACAATGCTGAAATAGAGGAAGGAGTGGCAGTGCTTGAGGAGGCTAAGGAGATTGCTTCTCAGGCTAGCCACAGAAAACCTAAACAACTTAGACAACAAACCAAAGATAAGAAAGAGGAGAAGGAATCTAGCTCTGAAGGGTCTACTAGTGACAGCAACAGGACTGATAGTGACAGTGACGTCTGTAGTCAAAGGTCCCAGTGGAGTTTGAGGAATGGTAGGCCGTCTGAACCATCAGCCCCTCTGCTGCCTTTTCCTCCCCCCTATAAAGATGAGGGAGACAAAAGGGGAAAGCATAGTCTTCATGCAAAAGTCTGGAAAAATGTGCCTGCCGTTGCAGGGGCCTTCCCAGTATTTGAGGACCAACAGGGGCAATGGTATCATAAACCCTTAGAGTGGAAGGTTGTACAAAGATTGAAGGAGTCAGTTTTGACTTATGGGGTCCAGGCTGCCTTTATAAAATCTTGAACACGCATTTAAACTCTGATAAAGGCAGTAAGAGTTAAGGTTAGGTACTTTTTGAACAATTTCCTCAAAGACAAAACATTGCAACCTGCAGGAAAGCTCCTGAAGACTCAGTAGTAAAAACTTGAGCCATTAAAGGAGAATGCTTTAAATGAAAGAAAAAGAGGAAAGATGGTCTTATATAGTGGATGGGAGGGCTAGCCAATAGTATTAGAAGGAAAACAACACTATGAAAGGGACCATTGTTTTGTGTAAGATAAAAACACTTAAAGTTCTTAGGTATGCATATGTATGCTCTATGCAAATATGTTACAAATTTATGTCTATAAAATCTGTATTTCAGGGGCTGGTGAGATGGCTCAGTGGTTAAGAGCACCCGACTGCTCTTCTGAAGGTCCAGAGTTCAAATCCCAGCAACCACATGGTGGCTCACAACCATCCGCAATGAGATCTGGCGCCCTCTTCTGGAGTGTCTGAAGACAGCTACAGTGTACTTACATATAATAAATAAATAAATCTAAAAAAAAAAGCTGTATTTCAGTAAGCATTGAAAATATATGGAAAAGACATTTAGTGAACAGGCAGAGAACAGAAGGCAGTGTGGTATGGGGGTATAGAACAGAATATAGCCAAGTTTGAATAAAAGGTTTTTCTTTATGTACTTCTGTGTTTTGAAAGTAATAAGGTGTTCACAAAATTAAGATCATGGTTTCCGCCCCCAGAGGGGTGTCTGCCATTTCCCCTGGAGATAGAATGCTCAAATTTTGCTTTGCCTAGTTACCATGCTAGCTTCACTTCAAGGGGACTGAAAAGAAGAAATTGGGGCTTTGGCTCCACTGGAATGCAAATTTGAAAGCTGGTATCCTTATGGTTAACCAAAGAGTGGATTGGTTGTGGGAACAGATGCATATTTTGGAGCAGTTAGTATTTGCTTCCTGCATTACTCATATGTCAGGCATGTGTGTAACTTCTGTTCAGTATCAGAATTTTTCCAGAGCTGCAAATCTGTTGCGTGCAATTGGTGCGATGCTGCTAGGAAATTGGAGCCATGATCTCAACAAAAAGATGAAGGAATTGCGAACATCGATTGTTGCCATGAACAAAACCCATGTGGAGATTGCAACTGCAAAGCAATGGATGGAGATCATCCAGGGAACTGTGGGATTCTTTAAAAATTGGGGAGGGATGGCTTTTTGAACACTCCTGCTGACTGTTGTGTGTGAAGGAATGCTTTGGTGGATGGCACATATGCGAAGGTGGCACAGGGCTGATAAACGAGCCTTAGTGCAGGCTATGGCAGCCTTGGAAGCAGGAACATCCCCCCAATGTTGGGTCAACATGCTGGATTAGTAATCAATGACGGGTAACCAAAAAAAAAAAAAAAAAAAAAAAAAAAAGACGGGTAAGACCCTCATGTGCGCATACCAACCTAAGACAGGATGGTGAAAGTGAGTTCGTCACTCCCATGATGGGTAAGGATGTGGCACAGATGGGGTCAACCTAAGACAGATGTTGATCCAAGAGTTACCAATAAAACAAAGAGGGGGAGACTATTGACAGTGCCCTTTGCCTTACAGAAGACTTCGAATTTTATGAGGTCCTATTTGTCGATTCTTGATCTGAGAGCATAAGCTATTGGTGTTCTGCTCAGGAAAATTTCCTCTGTGCCCACATGTTCATGGCTTTCCCCCAGTTTCTCCCCTATAAATTTCAGTGTATCAGGTTTTATGTCGAAGTCCTTGATCCACTTGGACTTGAGCTTTGTACAAGGAGATAAGAATGTGTCTATTTGCATTCTTCTATATGCTGACTTCCAGTTGATCCTTCACCATTTATTTAAAAAAAAAAAAAAAGGCTGTCTTTTTTCCACTGGAAATTGAGTTAAGTTGGAATTTTGATGGGGATTGCATTGAATCTGTACATTGCTTTCAGCAAGATGGCCATTTTTATTATACTAATCATGCCAATCCATGAGCATGGGAGATCTTTTCATTTCCTGAGGTCTTCTTTGATTTCTTTCTCCAGAGACTTGAAGTTCTGGGCATACAGATCTTTTACTTGATTGGTTAGAGTCACACCAGGATATGTAATATTGTTTGTGACTATTGTGAAGGGTGTCCTTTCCCTAATATCATTCTCAGCCTGTTTATCCTTTGAGTAGGAAAGGATACTAATTTGTTTGAGTTAATTTTATATCCAGCCACTTTGCTGAAGTTGTTTATCAGATTTAGGAGTTCTCTGGTGAAATTTTGGGGGTCACTTAAGTATACTATCATATCATCTGCAAATAGTGATATTTTGATTTCTTCCTTTCCAAGTTGTATGCCTTTGTCGTCCTTTTGTTGTCTAATTGCTCTGGCTATGACTTTGAGTACCATATTGAATAGGTAGGGCAAGAGTGGGTAGCCTTGTCTAGTTCCTGATTTTAGTGGGATTGCTTCAAGTTTCTCTCCATTTAGTTTGATGTTGACTACTGGTTTGTTGTATATTGCTTTTACTATGTTTAAGTATGGGCCTTGAATTCCTGAACTTTCCAAGGCTTTTAACATGAAGGGATGTTCAATTTTGTCAAATGCTTTTTCAGCATCTAATTAAATGATCATGTGTTTTTTTTGTTTTTTTTTTTTTTAGTTTGTTTATGTAGTGGGGTATGTTGATGTATTTCTGTATATTGAACCATTCCTGCATCCCTGGGATCAAGCCTACCAGATCTACCAGATCATGGTGAATGATCATTGTGATGTGTTCTTCGATTCAGTTTCTGAGAATTTTATTGGGTATATTTGTATCTATGTTCATAAGGGAAATTGGTCTGAAGTTCTCTTTCTTTGTTTGGTCTTTGTGTGGTTTAGGTCTAAGTGTAATTGTGGCTTCGTAGAACAAATTGGGTAGTGTTCCTTCTGTTTCTATTTTGTGGCATAGTTTGAAAAGTATTGATATAATGTCTTCTTTGAAGGTCTGATAGAATTCTCCACTATATCCATCTGGACCTGGGCTTTTTTGGTTGGGAGACTTTTAATGACTGCTTCCATCTTTTGGGGTTATGGAACTGTTTAGATGGTTTATCTGATCCTGACTTAACTTTGGCACCTGGTATCTGTCTAGAAAATTGTCCATTTCATACAGATTTTCCAGTTTTGTCGAGTATAGGCTTTTGTAGAAGGATCTGATTTAAAAATTTTTTTTTAAATTTCTTCAGTTTCTCTCATTATGTCTCCCTTTTCATTTCTGATTTTATTAATTTGGATACTGTCTCTGTGCCCTCTGGGTAGCCTGGCTAAGGGTTTATCTATCTTGTTGATTTTCTCAAAGAAGCATCTCCTGATTTTGTTGATTCTTTGTATAGTTCTTTTTCTTTCTATTTGGTTGATTTCAGCCCTGAGTTTGATCATTTCCTGCCATCTATTCATCTTGGTTGTATTTACTTCTTTTTGTTCTAGAGCTTTCAGGTGTGCAATCATGCTGGTAGCATATGTTCTCTCCAGTTTCTTTTTGGAAGCACTTAGAACTATGAGCACTACTGTCATTGTGTCCCATAAGTTTTGGTATGATGTGCCTTCATTTTCACTAAATTCTAAAACTTCTTTAATATCTTTTTTTTTATTTCATCTTTAACCTAGTGGAGTGTTGCTCAGTTTCCATGTGCAAGTGGGCTTTCCATTATTTTTGTTATTATTAAAGACAAGCCTTAGTCTGTGGTGATCTGATAGGATGCATGGGATTATTTCAATCTTCTTGTATCTGTTGAGGCCTGTTTTGTGACCAAGTATATATGGTTAGTGTTGGAGAAGATACCATGAGGTGCTGAGAAGAAGGTATGTATATTCTTTTGTTTTAGCATGAAATGTTCAAAAGAGATATGTTAAATCCATTTTGTTCATAACTTCTGTTAGGTTCACCGACTCTCTGTTTAATTTCTGTTTCCATGATCTGTCCATTGATGAGAGTGGGGGATGTTGAAGTCTCCCACCATTATTATGTGAGGTGCAATGTGTGCTTTGACTTTTAAGAAAGTTTCTTTTATGAATGTAGATGCCCTTGCATTTGGAACACAGGTGTTCAGAATTGAAAGTTCATCTTGGTAGATTTTTTTCTTTGATGAGTATGAAGTGTCCTTCCTTATCTTTTGAAATAATTTTAGTTGAAAGTCCATTTCATTTGATATTAGAATGGATACTCCAGCTTGTTTCTTGGGATCGTTTGCTTGGAAAAATTTTTTTCCAGACTTTTACTCAGAGGTGGTGTCTGTCTTTGTCATTGAGGTGCTTTTCCTATATGTAGGAAAATGCTGGGACCTGTTGATGTGTTCAGTCTGTTAGTCTATGTCTTTTTATTGGAGAATTGAGTCCATTGAGGTTAAGAGATATTAAGGAAAAGTGAATGTTGCTTCCTGTTATTTTTGTTGTTAAAGGTGGAATTATTTCTGTGTGGCTATCTCCTTTGGGTTTGTTGAAAGAAGATTACTTTCTTGCTTTTTCTAGGGTGTAGTTTCCCTCCTTGTTTTGGAGTTTTCCATCTATTATCTTTTATAGAACTGGATTTGTGGAAAGATAATGTGTAAGTAGTTTGGTTTTGTCATGGAATATCTTGCTGTGACCAAGCTCCTAAGATCCTGTGATTTTGTGATCCTTGGTGTGGGCCTGGGAGTTGAGCTTCCTCTGTGTGTTGTGGGACTGGGTGCAGAGCTAGTGCCCAAGGTCTGCTCAGGGTACTGGCTCAGATGAGAGGGAATCTGTGCCACTGGCCGGGCAAGGTTCCTTCGTCCCTGGATCCTGCTGGTCCCAGTTACTTCCAGGTGTTGGGGCAGATGTTGTAACCTTCTCATGATCCTGGGCATGTTAGAGTGCCTGGGCATTGAGCTTTTTCTTGGTGTTGTGGGACTGGGTGTGGAGGTAGTGCCGAGGTTACCGGCCCAGACCAGAAGGAATCCTTGGCATTCAGTTGTGTACCTTCTTAAGATTAACAAAACTTATAACATATAGAACACAACAGGGTTTGTGGTCAGCTTGACCCTGTTCTGAGTAAAGTTTTTTTCTGTGTCAATGACTATCAGGTATATTACAGTAGCAATAAGAAACAGCTGGCAGGCTTGAATCAAAATGGCTCCAGCTATGCTGGGGAGGCAGACCAATCAATCAGTATGGAGATTAACAGCCATTGTAATTTTCCTATTTGTAACTGTATAATTGTGGCTTGTGCTTTTATTATATGTTTCTCAAATGCATAACATTTTGTCTTTTCATGTTGTCCTAAACTACCATGTTGGTTACTTTTATTATATTTTGTTTTAGTGCAATTTTTCCTTCGTTCTTTCGTTCCTTCGTTCCTTCGTTCCTTCGTTCCTTCGTTCCTTCCTTCCTTCCTTTTCTCCTTCCTTTTTAACTTCCATTCTTCCCTCCTTTCTTTTTGAGACAGGGTTCTACTATATATACATCTGGCTGGCTTGGAACTCACTATATAAGATGAGGCTGGAATGGCTGGGAGCCAACTGAAAGATATTCACCTATCTCTGCCTCCAAAGTGCTGGGATTAAAGGCATGTACCACCATATATGGCTGCTTTGTGCATTTTTCAAACATTAAACCCATGGTTTTATTTTGTCCTAAGTCTTTCTGGTTGGATTTTTGAAGTGCATCATCTTCTTCTTTCTTCTCCCTGGGATATTTCTTTTCCATAAGAAAGCTATTAATATTTTTTACAGTGTGGATCAATAATAATTAATTCTTTCAGATTTTTTCTAATAAAATACTTATTTGATCTTTCATTTATAATATCTTTAACAGTGTAATGGGCACCTATTTGTTTTTTACATGTATAGGGTACAGTGAGACAGTCCAATATACGTGTCTAAAAAATATTGGTCAGATCTCAATGACTCGGGACTCTGTGATGCTAGACAAGCACTGTAGCAACTAAGGTGCATTCCACAACTTCTGTAGGAGAAAGAAGAGCTTAGGATGCTTCTATAGAACAACGCATGGCCTCAAACTGAGTATATGACCTCCCCACTTGTGAAAAAGATAATTCTGTCCTCTTGCATCTGACTCTGAAGCCCTTACCATCCTTAAATGTTGAAATATGATTAGGTAGGTCCAGTAACTTCCTTTCTTTTCTTTTTGAGGTTACAATTTAACTACACTTCTTCTTTCTTTACCTCCTTACAAACCCTCCCTCAAACCCTGCAATCCTCTCCAAGTTCGTGTCTCCTTTTAAACAGATTGTTATTGCATGCACATGTGTTTACATGTATATGATATTCCTAAATATAGTCTGTTCAGTCTGTATGAAGCTACTCATATCATGGATGTCTGAATGAAAATGGTCTCTAAAGACTTTAAGGGGGTGGCATTATTGGAGACATGGTCTTTTGGGTGTAGGTGTGGCCCTTTTTCATGAAGTGTGTGACTTCAGAGTGGGCTTTGAGGTTTAAGAAACTCAAGCCAGGACAGGTGGGTCATTCTCTCTTCAGACTGCTTGTAGATCCAGATGTAGAATTCTCTGCTCCAAATATAGAGAGAAAGTGTAGAGCAGAGACTGAAGGAAAGGCCATCCAGAGGCTGTCCCACCTGAGGATTCATCCCATATACAGTTACCAAACCCAAACACTATTGTGGATGCCAAGAAGTGCATGCTGAAGGGAGCCTGATATCGCTGTCTCCTGAGATGCCCTGCCAGAGGCCTTCCAAACACAGAGGCAAGTTTTCACAGCAAACCATTGGACTGAGTACCAGGTCCCCAGTGGAGGAGTTAGAGAAAGGACCAAAGGAGTTGAAGGGGTTTGCAACCCCATAGAAAGAGCCACAGTGTGGTCTCCCTTCCCCCATCTGCTTGAACCTGCTTGCTCAAGGGTGGAGCTTCCTGCTCATTCGTCCTGCCACGCCTACTGCTGGACCCTGCCTTTGCTGCTTGGAGGCACACACGTGTTCGTCCTGCTACTGGACCCCGAGATTGTTTGGCGGGAAATCGGGTTCCCTCCCCCTTCCTTTATAACTGAGTGTCTGGAAATAGTAAAATTGAGCTTTGATCAGAATGTTGTCTTAGCTTCATTCCCTTCTCTCGCCGCCTAGCCCCTCTTCTCTTCCAGGTTTCCAAAATGCCTTTCCAGGCTAGAACCCAGGCTGTGATCTGCTGGCCGGACACAACATTTGGCGAACCAACGCGGGACTGAGAAACGGCAAAGGATTTTTGGAAGAGACACTGCTGGTTTGGAGCTCCATGGAATAATTAAAGGATAAAGGAAATTCATACCGGAGAAGGTATGGGCTAAGCTGAGACAGCGTTAAGCCCGAGGTTCAGCAGTGAAGCTTAAGAGGAGCTAGGCACAGGCGGTAGGCCGTGGCTCAAAAAAGCTACATTGTTAGGTGTGAGAAAGGAAAGGGTTTATTAAAAGGAAATTAATAATCAGGCGGATTGCCGCAGTTATAAAAACTGCATCATGAGGGCGGAAATTGTCCCAAATAGCAGGAGTACTCTGCCCCCATTTTGTGTCTTGTTCAATGTCTGGTGCACCAATCTGTTCTCGTATTCATGTATGTTCGTGTCCAGTCTGTATGAATGAATGTTCTATGTTTTATGTTGGATAATAAAGATGGTATAAAAAAAAAACTTTATCTGCAAAGCCAAGAGCTGCCACGTGTTTCAGCCAAAAACCAGACACGTGGCAGGAGGGCCCCTGATGGAAAAAAAATGTCGTTTTAAGAAAAAGCAGCGAGTGCACAGCCTCTTAGTTTCGAATCTGATAAATGGTTCATGATTAATGTGTTTGACAATGGTAAAGTGCTTTTTTATTCTATGATTGTAGCTACAAAAATTAATATTCTGATTGGTCTAAAATTAACTGCTTCATTTGGTTCTTTTTTATTGAAAATGTATTCTGCATGTTTTCACATTCAGCTCATAAGTTGTTGGTTAAGATTAATAATTGTTACATTGTTACAGATGGTTAATGTTAAATTTGATAACTCAAGTTTAGAGTCCTTCCGACACGTGGCCTAAGGCAGCCCTAGAGGCTGGGTCTCTAAAGATATTTCTAGTTTAGATAATGATTAACGTGGTTCCTATCCTAAATAGTAAAATTTAAGATAAGATTTAAAGCAATGCCTCTTTATTAAAGCGTTAAAGCTTGCTTTAATAGGTATTCATAGGTATTAATTGACATCCAAACTTCGTAATATGATAGTAATGCTTCTAATATTGATTTTAAAGGTGATAAATTGTTTTAAACTTAGGTTTTGCTTTCCCAAAGTTATAGGTATTATCCTAACCTTGCACAAAAAACTTAAAAATTATGGTTAAAACTGCCATTGTTTCATTGACTGCAGCTTGCAGTTTGATTGCAAATTTAAGATTGATGCTCAGATTAAAAAGTATTTTACCTTTGAGTCAATTCAGGGCTCTGGGCAGCCCCAGAGGGGCTTGTGGACTTTCTTTTGTTTTGCAAACAATGCCTAAAAAGGTTTTTCCCTGTGTTCAAGAAAATTTCTTTTTAACAGTGTTCCAGATCTATTCAGATATTTAATATAATGCTTAAATTCAAAGATTTTTGCTTCTAGTAAACTGGTAATCACTAGAAATTTTTGCCTCTACGTATGGCTAATATAGCTTTACATTATGTAAGAAAAAATTTTATTGTTTCTGCTTCTTTACAAGAAGCCAAAAGTTTTAATCTTTCAGTATATATTGTTTCCTAAGTGGAAAATATTTTATTAACTAATGCTTCTCAAGGGAAGTTTACCTTAAATCCTTGCTCTCACCCAAAAGATTCAGAGACAGTATCCTTTTATTATTTAGTGTTTTAGTTTACTACAAAAGGTTTTACAAAAAATAAAGAAAGCTTTTATAATTGTTGTTAATTGGTAATTAAAAATTAGTTGTACCCAAGACAATTCTTTGGCCAGAAAAAACATTATTGTAAAGTCATTTTTCTCATCCTCCCAGCCAATCGTTGGCCCACGTGGGCCCAACTAGCTGCTGTGGGCAAAGTCTTAAGACACACAGTTGCCCCTGTTCCCAGCACAAATAATCTAGTTGTGTGCTGTAGATGGTGTTTTAAAATGCTGAACAATCATAGTCAATGCTATATCTCTGAGCTCATAATTACTTAAAATTGTTCATCCCTCAGATACTATTAATTCTCAAATTTACAATTGCTTATACATATTTCTAGTTAATAAATAAATAAATTATGCACGTGTGACTCTTATTAACTTTTCAAGCTTTCTAGTTACAACCGTTCCTTAAGAAAAATGATTGAAAGTGCAATTAGTCACTGCCCCTTTACAGCCAAATATTTAAAATGTTTTGTCCAAAAAGTTATTAATTCAAAAGGTTAGATATTGTAAAAATTTAAACTTTAACCTCTTAAAACATAAAAGAGAGAAATTGTATCCCCATATATACTATTTAGTGCATTTCCATGCACACTATTTAAAACATACCTTTATTTTCAAAATTTGAGATTAAAATGTCAAATTTAATAAATGCTTTTTAGTATCTTAAAAGGATCTACTTATTGGCTTATAGATTGATCCTAAAACAGCTACCTTATTAGGAAAGGGAAAAACAGGTTCTCTCCACAGAACGCTGCAGAAGCATATTAGTAATTCGTGTGCCGAGCCAACAGGTAAGTTAACTCAGTGTCCTGATTAAAAGGACTAAAAGATTAAATTCATGTTTTAGATCCATCCTTGCTTGTCATTTTTCCAGTTTAGACTAGCTTCTAGCCTTTTAACTTTATGGCAATAGTACATCAGAGACTGTATATTCAGACTTAGTAAAATTAGTCATTTAATAGAGTCATAATGATTTTTCACTTTTCTTCAGTGTGACCAGCCATTCTAACTCAATCTTAGACTGGTCTAATATTCAGTCCAATTATTAGAGATTCCTATATTCTAAATTACCTAGCAAAATTAATTCAGAGCATTTCCCCCAAGGTCACCAAAGGCTCATCTTGCCTTATTTGTCCTAAACTTTTTGCAAACTGATATTAAAGGTCAGTCTGCAGTGGATCGCCACTGGCATACAGTTACTTCTAATTATTTTTTTTTTGTTTTTGGTTTTTCGAGACAGGGCTTCTCTGTATAGCCCTGGCTGTCCTGGAACTCACTTTGTAGACCAGGCTGGCCTCGAACTCAGAAATCCGCCTGCCTCTGCCTCCCGAGTGCTGGGATTAAAGGCGTGCGCCACCACGCCCGGCTCTACTTCTAATTCTTATTGATTAATAAATTGGAAAAACCCCCTAACTATGAATAAAAGGATCCGGTTCTAATCTGGGGAAAGGGCTCGGTTTGTGTTTTTTCGAGAGATTAATTAGTCAGATGAACACACATTCCAAATCTTCTTATACGTATCACCTTGAGGACTAAAATTCCTCTTTTGCTTAAAATTCAGCTGGAAACTGAAGCTCCTAAAAAAGCTGTTTTCCTGCTACTCTCTGAGCCAGCTCCCCCACCAGAGTCCAGAGAATAGCTTTAGCCTTACAATTTGCAACCGAATAAAGTACCTTGACTTCTCCAAAAAGAAAATTTGCATTGCTACTCTCTAATTGTCTGGATCTCTTTTTTTCAAGTAGGTCAATCTACGTTCTCCAGCCGGACCTGCAGGCCTGCCTACCCCTCCCCCAAGAGCACACAGGTGGACTATTATCTTCCTTCCAAGGACATTCCAGCACGTGGCTTTCAGTCTGAGATAGAATTTAGATTTACCAAGAGAGCTAGGGAAGTAGAAATTTCAAATATTTACAGAGATTAGTTCCTATTTTGATAGATGGGCTTAGTCCCATAGCTGGCCTCTGGCTTTTCACCCTTGCTGTTACTGCAAGGTGTCCTTAGTTCCTCAGGCTAAGGGAATAACAGGGATGAGGAGGAAAGACTTCCAGCTCCTATTTTAACCACAATTAGTGGTGTTAATAATGACATAATTCTTGTCTAGGCCTTGCTAAATCTGAGGTTGATAAGTCTCCACTAGAGACCACGCAGGACTCAGACCTGCGCTACTGATTCGTGATCAGACGAATACAGTATGGGTACCGCTTGGCGCAGGAGATTACTGCGGGGGAAGGTCCAGCTTGACCGTTTCTGAGTTCCCTGTGCGACACACCTGATTTAAAAGAGGTTGGTATCTGACTCCAGCTAAAAACCAAAAATACCTAAGGCTCTGCCTCCCCTCCCCAAAAGATACCAAGAGCCACAGATGTGGGTTGTTATAACACCCACGGGAGGAATCGGGTCAATGTCCACTCAAGCCAAGGTTAAAGGCCCACTCATCTACAGATGAGAAAATCATTTGATCACCTCAATTAAGCATTGCCTATTTAAACTTAATTAATAGGGGGGAGAGAGGTTGGAGACCTTACTGTCGAAAGGGCAAGCCCTTCACTGCCTCCCACCCAAATAATAAAGCCAATTGGCCTTGTACTAGGTCTTACCCCTTCTCCCTGTTTCCCTGCCTGTCATCCAAAATTGCGGAGGAATATCAACTCAGTGTATTTCAAATTTGTTTAGTCAAACTTAGCCAGGGTTCCAACGCCCTACTTAAAATGCAACCAGGAAGTTACCTATTCAGCACTAATTAGCATTATAAAGTCAGAGCCTATTCTGTTAGTGGTTTACTAGGATAATAAGGACAGTCTTAGCCAGATACAGTTTACCATTAGAAAAGTTAGGGAATCCCACGGAAACAGGTTTTTTCTTTAGCCCTAAGAACTCAGGCAGAACTATTGTGCATAGATAATTTTTCTGCCTCAGGCCAGCCTTTTCTTTTTTTATTTTATTTTTTTTGTTAACTAATGGGAGGATATGTGGTCTCCCTTCCCCCATCTGCTTGAACCTGCTTGCTCAAGGGTGGAGCTTCCTGCTCATTCGTCCTGCCACGCCTACTGCTGGACCCTGCCTTTGCTGCTTGGAGGCACACACGTGTTCGTCCTGCTACTGGACCCCGAGATTGTTTGGCGGGAAATCGGGTTCCCTCCCCCTTCCTTTATAACTGAGTGTCTGGAAATAGTAAAATTGAGCTTTGATCAGAATGTTGTCTTAGCTTCATTCCCTTCTCTCGCCGCCTAGCCCCTCTTCTCTTCCAGGTTTCCAAAATGCCTTTCCAGGCTAGAACCCAGGCTGTGATCTGCTGGCCGGACACAACACCACAGTATCAACCAACCAGACCGCCCCCCCCCCAGAGCTCCTAGGGTTAACCATCAACCAAGGAGTACAATGGCTCCAGCTGCATATGTAGCAAAGAATGGCCTTGTCAGGCATGAATGGAAGGAGAGGTCGTTGGTCCTATGAAGGCTCCATATGCCCCAGTGTAAGGGAATCGGGGGCTGGAGGTGGGAGTGGGTGGTGGGTGGAGGAACACACTCATATAAGCAGGAGAAGGGAGGCTGGGATAGGGTGTTTCTGGGAGTGGGAGAAACTGGGAAAGGGGATAACATTTGAAATGTAAATAAAGAAAATATCCAGTAAAAAAATAAATAAATAAAATAAAAAATAAATCAAAAAAGAAAAAAGAAAGAAGAGAAAAGAAAAAAAAGAAGAGAAAGAAAGAAAGAAAGAAAGAAAGAAAGAAAGAAAGAAAGAAAGAAAGAAAGGAAGGAAGGAAGGAAGGAAGGAAGGAAGGAAGGAAGAAAGAAAGGGAGGAATCTCAGCTCCTTCTCTAGTACCATTTCGGCCTGCATGCCACCATTCTTCCTGCCATGATGACAATGGACTAAACCTCTGATACTGTAAACCAGCCCCAATTAATTGTTTTCTTTTTTAAGAGTTGCCTTGGTCCTGGTGTCTCTTCACATCAATAAAAACCTAAGTAAGAGATACATGTGTCATATCAGGGCTGACAATTTAGGAGAATCTACAAGGACTAGTGTGCTAAACAAGCATAATCCCTAACAACAATGTATAAATATCTGCCCTTATACCCACAGGGGTTTCTAGTCTTTACCCCACATGGAGGAAACTTCTCTTTGAAACAGGCAGAGATCCCTACAAAAAACCACAACCAATAAAGATTCGGAATTGTGGACATTAGTCCCAAAGGGTACATCTGCAAAACACACAGGGAACATTGCTGAAGAGGTGGAAAGAGGACTGTAAGCTCTAAAGAACCAGGGCGTGTGCTGTGAGATTGCATCTCCTAATGGTAGGAAAAGCTATACACACATAGCTTGGCAAACATGATTGCACATATAGGAGCTGAAAAAGGATGACACCAGTGAACATGGCAAACTAGAGAATTCTACAGGATCTCAGTCCTACACAAAGAACTGTCAGTGTTGTGCCCTAAGTTCAAGGGAAACCCAGACGAGCCCAAGAATTGTAAAGTCCACTGCAAATCACAAGGGTCTTTTATTTTCAGATTGGAACTCAGTTCACCTACCTAGCACTCACTGTGTGAACGCTGTCAAGTGACCCTGAGTCCAGAAAACATTGGGTTTATATACATAGGAATAGTGTGAATATTCACAGAAAAGGAGAGTAGAGGGCAGAATATTACTGAAGGGGGAGGGGGGCTAGTGGGAGTCTGTTCAAGGACTAATTGTAATGGCCAGTTGTAACTATCTGTGACCTGACCTGTTTACCTTTTACTTTTTCCATGGTCTCCCTTGAGTTTGTTTTTTCTCTAAGGTGTCAAGGACAGGCACCTGGAAAGTTATCAGGAGGAGTGTTGGTTTTTGGAGACACAGAGGTGGGGAGAACTGTCTCCTCAAAATATCCTCATTAAGGGGGAAGGGGGAGGGGAGGGGGAGGGAGCCCCAGCCTGCTGCAGGAGGACACAGCACAGAAACCAGCTGTCTGCTTGTGGCACAGGTGGGGTGGGAGAGGATGGGAGCCTCTGGTTGGAACGCAGAGGCAAACTGTACAACACTGAAGTCTCTCTAGCATCAGTAATTTGAGGGTTGTGCCCTAACTGAAAAGCAAGGAAGTGAAGAGGTGGTTTTCCTTAGGGAAGACAACCAATTGGTTGTCCAGTGCTAAACAGTATTTTTAAACTGTGAATGTTTATTTTAATGTAAGTGTATGTTTTGCCAGCATGCACTTATATGCATCACATAGGAGTTCAGAAGCGAACATAGGATACAACGGAAGTAGAGTTACAGGGAGTTACATGAATGGGAGTCTTCAGGTTGGTACCAGAAAAGAATCCTCAGTGGTTTAAATGAGTAACAGTCACACTATTCTGCTGAGCCATCTCCCCTGACCCTAAGGTGCTCTATTTGAGGTAGGTACATACCCAAGGGCCAGGTACTGAGTAGGCTGGAAATAGAGGATGAGTTTCTTCTGCTGGCATCATCTGGACAACACAACCTAAAACATAGTGTGTGTGTGTGTGTGTGTGTGTGTGTGTGTGTGTGTGTGTGTGTATGTATATGAGTGCTTTGAAATGCTGAGGCAACAAAGGTTGAGGAAACTAAGTCTCAACTTGAAGATGAAATCAGAGAGAATGAACCAGAAGATGCAGAATGAGTCTCTTCCATGGGGGACTTCGTTGCTGAACTAACTAAAGAACATGGTCTTAAAGAACACTGTCCAGACCTGCAAATTAGGAATCCCAGAGGTGCCTGAGGCATGGCAAGCCTGTTTATCCTTTCTCTACATTTCTGAGTAGGAATTAACCTGTTGAGGGTTCAGGCCCTCAGGGGATGGATACAGTGTGCACTCTACTTGTGTTGAGTAAGTTATGTTTTGGTACCATACTTTCACAGATAAAACTATGCAACATTTTGGAAGCGTGTGATGCCCTATGGTCATAGCAAATCCTATGATAGCCCATCTCTGTGAACACTGATGGAATTGTAAGTTCTAAAATCCCCCCTACACCCCGTTTCTAAACTGTGTTTGCCTTCAGGGTCTTGTGTAGGAATGCCACTGTGCTCACGATCCCATCATCCCAAGAATTGTTCTGCACAGAGGGTGGTTTTCAAGAGTCCTTCACAAATTAGTTTGAAAATTCTGTGCTCTTTACAAAACAAGGAGGCAAACAGTGAGAAGTAAAGAGTAGAAGATAACGTCATAATTGACTTTCATGTGTTTTGCTTCCAACGTAGCTTAGATGATAATTTCCTTGATCATACATCTTGAGGTCATAGGACAGCAGGATCATAAACCTAAAACTGATGTCAGTGACTCAGAAGTACAAAGGAGAATATTCAGTTCATAGATTGGTTATATGTTTACAACATGGGGAAGCCACTGGTGATCCTGTCCTGATGGAGGCCCATTTAGAAATGCTGTACTGTCTTTCTGATTCCACAAGACACGTGATATTATTATCCTATTATTCTTTATGTCAAGTCACCCCTGAGGTCTCTGTACACTGAACATTTTGATTCCAATGCATCCAAAGCCTTGAATTCTGGGACTCTGTGATGAATGTACTTTCTTAGATTTCATTTCCCAGCATCCAGAATCAAACTCCTCTTTACTCCCAACAATGGCAAAGTCTGGTGGTGTTCAAGTCATAGACACAGCGTCTCAAACAATGAGGGCAGCAGACAGTAGCAAAGAAGATTTTCTTGGGCTGCCTTTTAGCCGTGATTAGATCCATGAGCTCCGGACACAGTTGGAAAAATCTCTCCACCATAACTTCACCTATGTCATTATAGCACACTACAGAGACGGGGTACCTCTCTACAGTCAACTTGCTTAGATTGGCCATGCATCGCAGAAGGTCCTTCAGTACAGGACTGGAGAAATGGTTGTCAAAGAAATTGACACAGATGAGCTGGGAGCACTGGCTCAAGGCAGGCAAGAGGACTTTGAGGTGAGAGTCCTTCATCCTGCAGTGCTCTAACCCCAGGGTCTGTAGAGTTGCAGATACATTCTCTAGGAGAACTCGGAGACTCTTGAAATATGACTTGGAAAACACTACACCCTTTAAGTATAGGTGTTTCAGTTGATAGAGCCTCTGACAGTCTGACATGTGTCTCAAGTCTGACATTGAGAGACGGCAGAAAATAAAAAACAAGGTCTCCAAGGGACTCTTCAGGCATCTAGAGAAAGAAGAAAATGTTGGTTCTGACTCATGGTGCTGGAGGACACTAGTAAGATTGACACTGACAGAGAAGCTGCATATGTAGTGTCAGTCTATGCTTATGTCCACCCTGGGGATACAGCATGTTGGTGTCTACTCATAGCATTTTCTACTGAGGTATATTACAATCAGGTAGGATTGGCTCAGACCATAGATCTGCAACTCTCCTTCCTCACTCTGTCAGAGAACTAGAGCTTGCCAACCATCATTCCAGGTGAGCATAACTAAAAAGATCTAACACAGTAAGGTTCTGGCAACATCTTGGCCTGTGTTCGGCAGACTTTATCCATGATCCTACTATCTCCACTATCTCCATCCCTGATTTCAGTGTTCTATCCTTGATTCTGAAAACCCCCACCCCAGTGTCACAGATTTCCCATCTACTTAGTCCCAACTTGTGTTCAAACCATCCTTTCCTTTAGGGGGAATTAAAGGCTGAGTGATTCCAATAGAGGAACAAACTGGTTCCTGTTCTCATCTATCTTTGTAGAGGGCAGGTGTCGAGCCTCTCCAGCTGAGGGCTCTCTGCTCTGTCCTTTTTCCTTCCATTACCTTTGCCTGGATCCCAAAGAGGAATATGCAAAGCATATTTAATGCATCTGACCCACACAACCGGCGTGCTTGCAAGGCAGCTCTCTCAATATCCCCTACCCTAGCTCAGAGTCTGCTAAAGGAGTGGGTATTGAACCATGTGAGCTTGGTTAAGAACCAAACAATACACACTTTGATACTATAATGACTTCATTATTGTAACATCCTGTGTGACTGGCACACCTCAGGTGCCCACTAATGCTCCAAGTAAAGGGAAAAGTTGAAACAGCTCATCACCCTTCCTTACCTGAACAACTTTTTCATGTTGTCATAGGAAATGTAGGCACCATTCACATAGACATGCTGGAGATGGTTGAGTTGGGAGAACTGAGAAAAGAATTTGGCAGCACCAATCTTTCCATCTGTCACTGTGTTCGCAACACTAAAGTAGAAGTCGATTTGATTTAGATAGAATTTGACAAGATTTCTCATCTGGCCAAGGAAATGGGCAAAGAAACCTAGGAAGGACATGACCTCTCGTGTGTGTATTTCCAAATCCACAATATAGGTCGGCTGGAAAGTGTTCAAGACCTCGCTGATAACCACTGGTGGGAGGTTATAAATCGTCATCTTCAGACAGCATAGCTGCAAAGAGTCTTTTTTTTGTTGGGCCCACTGCAGCAAGCATATTTGGTGTTTGTTTAGAGAAGAGACTAGGGCCAAGTTAGTGACTACCTGAAAACACTGCCTCACTGGATAGTTAGGAAGGCCCTCAACTTGCTTCTTGGTCAAAATATCTGCTGGGCAGACTGCATTCTGTTTTCCAGTCCAGAAATCCTGGTGCAAAAATCTCAAGTCCAGCACTTGAAGCTTGCACCTGCAGTGAGGGATAAAGGCAAAGTTTCATAATGTAAAACAGGAACCAACATGGAGTCAGCTTGGATCCCACTTGTGTAATGTCAGCTCCATCATAGCACCTCACACCAGGCAGGCAAGGACACTGCATGAGCTGCATCTGGAGACATGCCCCGCTTCCCTCCATTCAGTTGCTCTTGGCTTGTGTCTCTTCCATATCTAGTATCTGTAGGAAAGCCACATAAAAGCTCATCCTACCATGGCTACTTGTACTCTGAGCCATCCTGATCTATGACTGTCTTCTAGATCAGCTTTCAACTTGAATAGTAATTCTATAGACCTGCGTGTCGATGACATCATTAGCCTCTGTCCTGTTGACCCCATTCTTCCTGCACTCATGTGTGTCTTACCCTATAATTCTCCTTCTAGCCCCCTTGGGCCTTGCTTACCTGA
Organism: Mus caroli; assembly: GCF_978045245.1. Lineage (NCBI taxonomy): Eukaryota > Metazoa > Chordata > Mammalia > Rodentia > Muridae > Mus > Mus caroli. Next base: position 53,900,944 of record NW_028227261.1, on the reverse strand, counting down.
GACTAACATTCTGTGTCAGCAGTATATCTATGCCATCCAGCACAGCTTGCAGCATCTCCACACCAGCGGTTTTAAGTAGTGCCCCCACAGGGAGGCAGGGAAAGGGCCAGGTTGCCACCATTTTCTTTATTATCTCTGTGTGTCCACCACCGAAGGCCTCTGTGAAGAGTGGTGGGAAGAGCGTGATGGGCAGGTCCTCCAGATCAGAGAAGTCTATGGAATCCTTCCTCAGCACCCCCTCTAGTGCCAGCTGCAGGAGTGTGGGAGGGTTGTAGGTGCTCATCGTGACAGATATTCAGTCAGAAGGAACCTGGTGAAGCATTTAGCAGACATAATTTCAGGCTAAGTTTTGGAAATTCCTATGTCTCACCATTGCAGGAACCAGAAGGCCAGAGCCCATGCTCTCTGGCAATAATGGAGAACTCAGTCTGCTCACCTATCCAATCTTGTGTTCTCCAAGCCAAAAGTTCACTGGCAGCGTGTGGATTCTCTTGTAAGCACTTACAGAGAACATAATTAATCATTGCTGCATGGGTTACCAACCCCTGCTTCTCTTAATCTCATGCCTAGTCAGAAGGGTTATTCAGGAGCATACAGTCTGACTGGAGTCTTCTCACAAGAAGAAGACACTGAACAACTTTGCGGGGCCCTTAAGAAAATATAGTTCTAATGTCACGGGCACAACCCAAACTTATTTTCCTTTCAACAGATTGATCTCTCCTGTGAAGGGCTAAGGAGAACCTGTGAGATGCCTGCCTGTATGTACTACTTAACCCTGTAGAGGCCAGTATGAGTAAGCTTAGCTGTATTATATTAATTTAGGAAATGAGATAAAAGGTCTGTTCATTCATAGCCACCTGGCTACACAATCAAACCACATCTGAAATGCCAAACCTATGGAAAATGTGCTACTTTTCCCAGAGCCCTTGGAAAGCCATACTACTGAATGAAAGCATTGCTCTTGGGAGTCTTAGAGGGGTATACATAGGTTGCTGGGAGGAGAGTATCCCATGACAAGGTGGAGTCCAGACAAAGAAGAGATAAGACAATATATCTATCAGTACTTCTAAGTCTAGCCTGGATTCTGATCCTTTGTGCCCAGGACATTAATTCTAGTTTCCAAGAGCGGCTACTGTATACTTTTTCTCTTATATGCATGCATACATACATACACATATACAAATCTTATAAAATGTCTAATCACCTGGACAAGGCTGAAGTAACCACATGCCTACAGCCTTAGTTCCTAGGTCTGATGTGGCTTCAGGGACACAAGCCAATAGCTACAACTTTGAGCTTGTGTGCCTGAATCCTTCCCCAGCACAATTTGTAAGGTATAGGTAAGAAGAAATTCCAGTTCATACAATTACAAAACCATAATCAGTGAAACATAATTAAAAGACTACAGAAGGATTAAATTATAAAGATGACCCTAACTGAAATTCCAGACTTAAGTCTAGATAACTGGCAAGAACTAAAAGGATCAAGAGTTCAAGGCTAACAAAAAAAAACCAAAAAAACAAAAAACCAAAAACTAAAAACAAAAAAACCACCCGGGGCCGGGCAGTGGCACATGCCTTTAATCCCAGAACTTGGGAGGCAGAGGCGGGTGGACTTCTGAGTTCGAGACCAGCCAGGTTTACAGAGTGAGTTCCAGGACAGCTAGGACTACACAGAGAAACCCTGTCTCGAAAAGAAAGAAAGAAAGAAAGAAAGAAAGAAAGAAAGAAAGAAAGAAAGAAAGAAAGAAAGAAAGAAAGAAAGGAAGAAAGGAAGAAAGGAAGAAAGAAAGGAAGAAAGAGTTCAAGGCCTTCCTCATTCCTCGACATGGTATCTTTAAAATGAAGGAATTTCCCATGTAATCCCATTTCTCATTAAAACTGAAGTCTATCAAATATAAACATTATAAACTGGAAATGAAGTTGTAGCTGGATGGTGGTAAGGCCAGCCCAGCAAGCAAGAAACCCCCTTGTGGATGTAAGTTACTTACCTGATAGGGACACTGGCTACAGGGCTCCTACTCCCAGCTGGATCACACAGTGACTCTTACCTTTTTATACACCTTTATTTCTCCTCCCCCATCCCCATGTAGCCCCACCTCTCTTCTTCAAGTTCCTATCTTATTGGTCCATTGATTCTCCATCCACATAATCCTGTTGAAGATTCATTTTCCTACTGTTGGTTAATGGAATTAAACATTTTTCTTCTTCTTCTTCTTCTTCTTCTTCTTCTTCTTCTTCTTCTTCTTCTTCTTCTTCTTCTTCTTCTTCTTCTTCTTCTTCTTCTTCTTCTTCTTCTTCTTTTTTGTTTTTCAAGACAGGGTTTCTCTGTATAGCCCTAGCTGTCCTGGAGCTCACTTTGTAGACCAGGCTGGCCTCGAACTCAGAAATCCGCCTACCTCTGCCTCCCAAGTGCTGGGATTAAAGGCATGTGCCACCACTGCATGGCTTGGAATCAGACCTTTTTGTGTGAAATCAAACACTGAACTAGAAGTCCAGATGCAGTTGTCTACTTGACTGACTCATTTTTTGTGCATATGTATATGCACTTGTTTATGTATGGTTATATTTTAGTGTGTATGTGTTTTAAATGTTTGTGTTTGTGCATTTGTTTCCGTGTGTTCATTACTGTGAGCACGTACTTGAGTGTGTATTGAGTTCTAGGTTAGCCAAAGGTTAAATGGTGAGGTTTTGTCTCAAAACAAGGACAATTAAAAGCCAAATATAAAACAAACAAACAAACTAAAACCTCATGAATATTTTGCAGTTATGAAAGTATTGTAGTGAGTTGCATGACCCTGTAAGCCTTGCTATCCAGAAGTTTGGTTGGGATGATGCTTGATCAAGGACTTAAGGACCATCATGAGCAAGTCACAAGTGTGAAAACCAACAGAAACGCTCTATGAGATAGAAGTAAAAAAAAAAAAAAAAAAAAAAAAAACCAAAAACAACACAATAAGGCTTTAATAACACACTTGTGTAATCTCAGCGTGTGGTCCACACCTTTGAACTCCAGGAGCTCTCTGTGAGTCCCAGGCCATCCTGACACACTCAGTGAGAACATTTTTTTTTTTTTTTTTTTTTTAGCCATGTCTAAAACAGCATTAATCGCAGCACTCAGGAGGCAAAGGCAGGTAGATCTCTTTAAGTTCATAGCCAGGCTGCTCTACCGAGAGAATTCAAGGATAGCCAGAGCTATATAGTGTGATCCTGTTTCAGGGAGGCCAGGGATATTAAATTGAATTAAGGGAGAGGTGACCTAGGGGCAAGATCCTACCTAGCTAATTTGATCCAGGCATTGTAGTACACACATTCAATCCCAGGAGATAAAGTCAAGCAGATATTTGAGGTCAAGACTAGCCTGAGATAGAGTAAATTCTAGGTGAAGACAAGTTAAATCCAGATATGGTGGTACACACCTTCAATCCCTGGATACAGGCATGCAGATCTCTAAGTTAAAGGTCAATCTACAGAGCGAGATCCAAGACAGCCAAGCTTAGGTAGTGAAGGAGTTGGAAATGAGGAAGCTAACGGTAAAGTAATAGAACTAGAGGGCCATTTTCCAGCTCCTGCAAGCAGCAGAACTTGGGAGGCTCAGTTATGTGGCTCTAGCTTTATAGTCAAGAGGAGAGGAACACTACTGGGACAATTGATGCAGTTTATCTAGACCTAAGAAATTAGTGGTGAATAAGAAGAGACCAGCATTACTGAGGTGAAATCTTCGGAGAGTTTTCTGAGAGCACAAAGAAGCTGTGTTCCAGAGGTAGCCATAGTTGTACCTCGTGCTGCAGCTGTACTTGGTAATGTGTAAGAGGCACCCAAATGGTACTGGTTTTGAAGGCCTGAAGGAGTCATAAAGAGCAGCTGAGGCTTGGCACTGTGACAGGCCATGGAAGGCCATTGGTGAAGGTGCAGCCTCAGTTACAGTTGATGGCCCAGGAATGAAGGGGTCATGCAAGGAATGTGAGGCTTGGCGTCAAGAGAGAGCCTATGAGAGGCTAATGGTAAACCCTAGTTGCAGTGGAAGACCCCAGTGTATTGGAGATGCCAGTGCCACGTGATGATCACTAAGAACAGCAGCAGCAGTGGAGTGGATCAACCTGAGTTTAGTGTGATACAGAGGGCAGAGCTGGAGAAGTGAAGACAGGCCTTTCGAGGAGCCAGGAAGATCATGTGTGGATTCCAGACATTGAAACAAGAAGCTGTAGTATTGAAGCTGCTTTGGAGACCCTAAGATGTTTGAGATGCCAGAGCCATGAGCTATTTGCTGAGGAAATCTGCTAACAGGGAGTGGACTCTGCCCAGGAAAAGAAAGTTTGTTTCAGCCAAATATGAAAAGGGAATTGGAGATCTGAAAACTGCTTTTGACATTCAGACATGGAGATGCAAAGTTTGGAGTTTGCCTAGTTGGTTTCCTATCTTGATTTGGGAATTACAGTTAAGTGATTGTATGGATCTCAGAAGAGAATTTAAACTTTGAACTTCTAACATTGTTGAGACTGTTATAAACTTTGGGGACTTAAGAAGTTGTACCAATTGTACTTTTTTATTATGCTATGGCTGGATATGTCTCCCTGAGACTCATGTGTTTGCACAAGCCTATGGGGGCCTGGGAGTAGAATGTCATAATTTGAATATGCTTGGCCCAAGTTGTGAAACTATTTGGATCTACAGCTTGTTGGAGTAGGTGTGTCACTGTGGCCAAGGCCTTTAAGACCCTCATTCTACCTGCCTGGAAGTGAGTATTCTGCTAGCACCCTTCAGATGAAGATGGAAACCTCTTAGCTCTTCCTGTACCATGCCTGCTTGGATGCTGTAATGTTCCCATCTTGATGATAATGGACTGAACCTCTGAACCTGCAAGCCAGCCCCAATTAAATGTTGTTATTATAAGAGTTGCCTTGGTCATGATATCTGTTCACAGCAGTAAAACCCTACCTAAGACATTAAGGTTGGACAAGGCAAACCCAGTAGGAGCACAAGGGTCAAAGAGAAGACAAAAACATCAGAAGACAGCTTCTACTCTGTTAAGAGTCCCACAAAACACCAAGCTACTCGACTATTAACATGTATATAGGGCCTAGGTTAGATGCACATAGGATGCCTGATTGTTGGTTCAATCTTAGTGAGCTACTTTGAGTTCAGGATTGCTGATTCTGTGGGTTTTCTTGTGGCAACCTTAACCCCTCTGGTTCATGAATCTTTCTTTCTAATCTTGAGCTTGATACTCCAAACCTAAGGTTTGTTCTATATCTGTTTCCATCAGTTACCGGATGAAGCCTCTGTGATGAGAACTGGCTTAGGTTTTGTGTATAGCAGAATATCATTAAGTATCATTTCACTGACTTTTTATTTTTATTTTTTTAAGCTAGTTGTATTTTATTCTATCCTAGGTCTCTGGGCCATCTGGCCTCTGGTTTCTGAACCTCCAGGCTGAATCACACACAGGTGGACTTCATTTGTGCCATGGGTCTCAAACATGATTAGCCACTCTGATATTTTCTGGGCCACTTTTACCCAAACACATCATGAAAGTTCAAGTGAATCAAAGATCTCAGCATAAAACCAGATAAGCTGAACCTAATAGAAGAGAAAGGAGGGAATAGCCTTGAACTCATTGGCACAGGAGACAAACTTCCTGAAGAGAGCACCAATAACACAGTCACTAAGGCTGACAATTAGTAAATGGGGCCTCATGAAACTGAAAAGCTTCTGTAAGGCAAAAGACAGCATCAATAGGACAAAACAGCACTCTAAAGCATGGAAAGACATTTCACCAACTCTTTTATTATTATTATTATTTGGTATTTTCTTCATTTACATTTCAAATGCTATCCCAAAAGACCCCATACTCTCCACCCCCTACTCCCCTACCCACCCACTCCCACTTCTTGGCCCTGGTGTTCCCCTGTACTGAAGCATATAAAGTTTGCAAGACCAAGGGGCCTCTCTTCCCAATGATGGCTGATTAGGCCATCTTCTGCTACATATGCAGCTAGAGAGACGAGCTCTAGGGGTACTGGTTAGTTCATATTGTTGTTTCTCCTGTAAGGTTGCAGACTCCTTTAGCTCCTTGGGTACTTTCTCTAGGTCCTCCATTGGGGGCCCTGTGTTCCATCCAATAGCTGACTGTGAGCATCCACTTCTGTGTTTGCCAGGCACCGGCATAGCCTCACCAGAGACAGCTATATCAGGGTCCTTTCAGCAAAATCTTGCTGGCATATGCAATGGTGTCAGCGTTTGGAAGCTGATTATGGGTTGGATCCCCGGGTGTGGCAGTCTCTAGATGGTCCATCCTTTTGTCTCAGCTCCAAACTTTGTCTCTGTAACTCCTTCCATGAGTGTTTTGTTCCCAATTCTAAGAAGGGGCAAAGTGTCCACACTTTGGTCTTCGTTTTTCTTGAGTTTCATGTGTTTTGCAACTTGTATCTTGTATCTTGGGTATTCTAAGTTTCTGGGCTAATATCCACTTATCAGTGAGTACATATCATGTGAGTTCTTTTGTGATTGGGTTACCTCACTCAGGATGATACCCTCCAGGTCCATCCATTTGGCTAGGAATTTCATAAATTCATTCTTTTTAATAGCTGAGTAGTACTCCATTGTGTAAATGTACCACATTTTCTGTATCCATTCCTCTGTTGAGGGGCATCTGGGTTCTTTCCAGCTTCTGGCTATTATAAATAAGGCTGCTATGAACATAGTGGAGCATGTGTCCTTCTTACCAGTTGGAACATCTTCTGGATATATGCCCAGGAGATGTATTGCAGGATCCTCCAGTAGTACTATGTCAAATTTTCTGAGGAACCACCAGACTGATTTCCAGAGTGGTTGTACAAGCTTGCAATTCCACCAACAATGGAGGAGTGTTCCTCTTTCCCCACATCCTCGCCAACATCTGCTGTCACCTGAATTTTCGATCTTAGCCATTCTGACTGGTGTGAGATAGAATCTCAGGGTTGTTTTGATTTGCATTTCCCTGATGATTAGGGATGTTGAACATTTTTTCAGGTGCTTCTCAGCCATTCGGTATTCCTCAGGTGAGAATTCTTTGTTTAGCTCTGAGCTCCATTTTTTAATGGGGTTATTTGATTTTCTGGAGTCCACCTTCTTGAGTTCTTTATATATATATATTGGATATTAGTCCCCTGTCAGATTTAGGATTGGTAAAGATCCTTTCCCAATCTGTTGGTGGCCTTTTTGTCTTATTGACTCACCAACTCTTTATCTGACAGCGGGTTAATTTCCAGAATATGCAAAAAAAACTTAAGTAGCCAGATATCAACAAGTCACATAGCCCTGAATGGGGCCTCTTGAGACTTTCTTCATCTACATTGGAATGTCAACTGATTCTTTGTGTAGATCTTGATTAAGTGACCCTGTTGTTACTTTTGGTTGCAGCTTTTTGGTCATATATGGAAAATACTATCTCATTTTGGAAATCGTGGTCCTCTGCCTCTTACAATGTTTCTGTCCCCTCTTTTTAAATGTTCCCTGGTCCTTAGGTTTAGGAATTGGAATCTAGATGTATCAATTGGGGATGGACATCCATTAGTTAGTTTCCATCTCCATTTTTATGAATGTGCAACAGGAGCCATCTAGGAAAATCCAAAATCCACCAGGTAATCTCCCTGGGATGGTTTCACCATGAACTGTAAAGACATGATATACTTGCCCTTCTAGGAAAGGCCAAAGGGATTACATTCGAGGAAGGATTCCTGATATTAATATTTTCCTGTTATTATTAAATATATGTAGTAATCACTGGGTATTGACCCATACTTTTGAGCAGATTTCTGCAGAAAAATGAATATGTATTGTCTTAAAATGTTGCTATATAGACAAATTGATAATTTCTTAATTCTATTTTTTAATTGGATATTTTATTTGTTTACATTTCAAATGTTATCCTCTTTCCCAGTTTCCCCTCTGCAAACCCCCTATTCTATCCCTCTCCCCCTTGCTTCTATAAGGATACTCTCCCACACATCCACTGTCTTAGTTAGGGTTTTACTGCTGTGAACAGACATCATGACCAAGGCAAGTCTCATAAAAAACATTTAATTGGGGCTGGCTTATAGGTTCAGACGTTCAGTTCATTATCATCAAGGCAGAAGCATGGCAGTATCCAGACAGGCATGGCACAGGCACAGCTGAGATTTCTACGTCTTCATCCAAAGGCTGCAAGTGGAAGACTGACTTCTAGGCAACTAGGGTGAGAGTATTAAGCCCATACCCACAGTGACACACCTACTCCAGCCAGGTCACACCTATTCTAACAAGGCCACACCTCTAAATCGTGCCATTCCCTGGTCCAAAAATATACAAACCATCACATTCCTCTCCCTGGCCCCCATGGAGTTGTTCAAACACATGAGTCTATGGAGTGGGGTATAGTTAAACATAGCATAATGTAAAATGCATTTAGTCCAACTTTCAAAGTCCTCATAGTCTATAGCAGTCGCAACAATGTTAAAAGTCCAAAATTCAAGGTCTCTTCTGAGATTCATCCAATCACTTAACTGTAATCCCCAAAGAAAGGCAGAAAACTAGCTGGGCAAATTCCAAACTCTGCATCTCCAGGGCTGATGTCAAAATGGTCTTCAGATCTCCACTTCTTTTTCATCTTTGTTGACTGCAACAAACTGCTTTCTCCTGGGCTGGTTCCACTCCCTGTTAGCTTTCCTCAGCATGTATTCCATGGCTCTGGCATCTTTAACATCTTTGAGTCTCCAAGGCAATTTCAATGTTACAGCTTCTTGTTTCAGTGTCTGGGATTCCACTTGATCTTTTGGGCTCCTCCTAAGGGCTGGCATCACTTTTCCAGCTCTGCCCTCTGTAGCACTCTAAGCTCAGGTTGATCCACTCCACTACGACTGCTATTCTTGGTGATTATCCCATGGTACTGACATCTCCAATACACTGGGGTGTTCCATTCCAACTAGGCTTTACCAATAGCCTCTCATAGGCTCTCTTCATGATGCCAAGCCTCAAATCCTTTGCATGATCCCTTCAGTCCTGGGCCATCAACTACAGCTGAGGCTATACCTTCTCCAAAGGCCTTCCTTGACCTCTCACAGTGCCAAGCATCAGCTGTTCTTCATGACACCTTCATGCCTTCAAAACCAGTACCACCTGGGTGATTCTCACACATTACCAAGTCTAGCTGCAGCATGAGGTAAACCTTGCCTATCTCTGGAACACAGCTTCTTTGTGCTCCCATAAAACAATTCTCAGAAGATTTCACCTCAGTGATGCTGGTCTCAATCATTGCTAATTTCTTAGCTCCAGCTAACCAGCATCAATTGTCCCAGTAGTTCCTTCTATTATTAACTCTAGAGCCAGAGCCACATGGCTAAAGCTGCCAAGTTTTGCTGCTTGTAGGAACTAGAACATGACCCCCTTGTACTATTACATTATCACTGGCTTTATGTTTTCCAAATCTTTCACTGCCTAAGCTTGGCTGTCCTGGATATTTCTCTGTAGATTGACGTTGAATGCAGAGATCAGCATGCCTGTCTCCTAGGATTAAAGGTGTGTACCACCATGCTTGGATCTAAATTTAGCTGGGTAGGATCTTGCCCCAAAGTCCCACTTCCTTAATTTGATATCTCCTAGAACACAGGATTTTGTTCCATTTCACTTCGTGGCACCCCTTTAATACTCGAACCATATATTTTATATTTTTCTTTTCTAAGTTTGCTATGCTTGTTCAAACTTCTTGTCATAAGACTTAACCAAAGAACAAAGTCTCTGCTGGGCTTTTTTGATACTTCCTTTGTCAATGCAATTAATCTGAGTCTCTTCACCTTAGCCTCAGCAGACTTTTCAGACAAGGGCAAAAAGTAGCTGCATTCTTCACCAAAATACCACAAAACCAGTCTTTATGCCACATTCTGAAATTCCTCCCCTTTGAAATCTCTTGGGCCAGGTCAACACAGTTCATATTACTCCCAGCAACAAAGTCTTCCATATTCCTACTAGAATGATCCATTAAGCCCCATTTAAAGCATTCCACTGCGTTCCAAATCCAAAGTCCCCAAATCCACATTCTTTCAAATAAAAGCATGTCAGGCCTATCACAGCAATACCCCAGTCCCTGGTACCCACTTCTGCCTCAGTTAGTGTTTTACTGCTGTGAACAGACACCATGAACAAGGCAAGTCTTATAAAAAACATTTAAATGGGTATGAGTTTATACCATGTGCCTTCTTTTGTACTGAGTTACCTCACTCAGGATGATATTTTCTAGATTCATCCATTTGCCTGTGAATTTCGTGAAGACATTGTTTTTAATAGCTGAGTAGTACACCCTCCATTGTGTAAATATACCACATTTTCTATATCCATTCCTCTGTTGAAGGACATCTTGGTTGTTTCCAGCTCCTGGCTATTATAAATATGGCAAAATTGTTCTAGGTATTTGTGTTTTTATGTTTGTAACAATGTCCTAAATTTCCTGCTTCTTGCCCGTGTGAGCACTGGATTTGTCTTAGCTTTCTGTGAAATCTGCAGAGCAGAACAGAACAAGCTTATGTAAAGGTAAATGTGGTAACTCTTCCAGCTGTGCTGAGATGATTTATTTATGTGCAGCCTGGTGGCTGTTGTTGCTATGATAATATTTCTAGGTTTGAGTCATGATGAAGAACCTTTCCAAGTGTCAGAAGTTTTGTATGTGGTCTCAACAGGTAAATATTTATACATTGGCATAAAACTTGTGATCTGTGTGGCAGCTAATTTGTCTGAATGTTACAAACTTTCTGTGATATCTACAGAGTTGAACAAAAACTTGTGAAAAGATAAATGACTAATGTTGCCATGGCAATTTTTCCAAGTCTGAGTAAACATCTGTACAGTACTCTTGGTTGTTATGTGTGTTCGATCCCTACCTTTTGGTTGTTCCTTGTTACTGGAGGCTGTTTGCTTGTTTTGGTTTTTGTTGATGACTGTCTCTGTTCACAGATTCTGCATGGCGCCACATTCTTCTGTGAGTGCCACCTTCTGGTTGTTTCTTGTTACTACAGGCTCTATCTTTTTCTGGTTTGGTTGATTTTTTTGTTTTTGGGTGTGCCTTTTTCTGTTCACTGATTCTAAATGGTGCCACATCTTTCTGGGAAGAAGGCCTTGAATTTGTTCTGAGTCAGGTTTGTGGTTAGGACAGACATGTCTTGGGGCTCTGGCAAGGGTGGAGCCAGATGTCCTGAATCTGGATCTGGGTTAGGCATGAATTCAGGGGAGCAGAGAGATGCCCACCAATCTGGTCTTTCCCTGTGTGTGTGTGTGTGTGTGTGTGTGTGTGTGTGTGTGTGTGTGCACGCGCACACTTTCTGATTGTTTCTGGCTTCTGACTGATAAGCGAGAAGAGATAGGACTTGTGTTTTGTGTGGCATAGAAAGGTCTTTTTCATGAATGCTACTTTCTGGTTGTTTTCTGTTTCTATCCAATAGAGAGGAAAGGTTATATTTGTGGTTTTGTGTGTTGTGTTTATGTTTCTCCTTACAAGATGACTTTGATGAGGTGACTCTGACAAGAAAACTTTGATGAAATGACTTCGACAAATGACTTTGATGAGGCAACCTTGACAAGATAACTTGGACAAGATGACTTTGATGAAGTGACTTTGATAGACTTACTGACATGAGTCAGACTGCATCTACCACATTCTACAGGCTACCTTCAGCACAGAAGAGGCTAGGAAACTTGTTCCTGGCCCCACAGTGGAGCCATCCCCCAAAATGCTTGTTTTCCCCTGACTCACCCAGACTGGCATTTTCATACCACTGAAGGTAAGAGGAGGATCCTGGTCTACTGTCAGACTCTGATGGCAGATCTCAAGGTGCTCCCCCCCCAAGAAAGCCTACAAATTTGACCAGAGTATATAACATTAAATAGAGAGAAAATAAAAGCCCTACAACTTTTAAAGAAAAGGTCATAGAGACATTTTGACAACATACTTTCATGGACCCTGAATCACCAGAAGTAAAGGCAACAGTCACTCTAGGGTTATCAATCCAGGTAGCACGAGATGTTAAGAGAAAGTGCCAGATGGTTGAGAGGTTAGCAGAAAGGCATCTGAGAGACTTAGTGATAGTGGCAGAGAAAGTATTTAATTAAAGAGTGACTGCAGAGGAGAAGCAGATGAGAGGACAGGAGCAATAGACTCAACACCTGGCAAATATCCTGTTGGCAGTCACCGCCAAACCAGAAGACGGTAGGAGAAGCCTAAAACAGCTTCAGAAGAAAGAGGAAAGGAGGGCCCTGAAGATCAAAAGAGCCCCCTCCCTAAGACAAAGGTAACCCTAGAAATAAAAGGGAAGTCCACCTGCTTTTTTGTTAAAAATTAATTAAGATCAACAAAGCCGGGCGTGGTGGCGCATGCCTTTAATCCCAGCACTTGGGAGGCAGAGGCAGGTGGATTTCTGAGTTCAAGGCCAGCCTGGTCTACGAAGTGAGTGCCAGGACAGCCAGGGCTACACAGAGAAACCCTGTCTCGAAAAACCAAAAAAAAAAGAAAAAAAAAATTAAGATCAACATTCTGTCTTTCTAAAACCTGAAGATAAATTTTCTTTATCACTCCTCACTGGCAATCTGGGCAAAATCACCACTATCCATGTGATCTTGAATACACCTTGTCTTAGTTAAGATTTTACTGCTGTGAACAGACACCATGAACACGGCAAGTCTTATAAAAACAACATTGAACTGGCTTACAGGTTCAGAGGTTCAATCCATTATCATCAAGGTGGAAGCATGGCAGTATCCAGGCAGGCATGGCGCAGGAGGAGCTGAGAGTTCTATGTCTTCATCCAAAGGCTGCTAGTGGAAGACTGACTTCCAGGCAACTAGGGTGATGTACTGGCTAGTTTTGTGTCAACTTGACACAGCTGGAGTTATCACAGAGAAAGGAGCTTCAGTTGAGGAAATGCCTCCATGAGATCCAACTGTAAGGCATTTTCTCAATTAGTGATCAAGGGGGAAAGGCCCCTTGTGGGTGGTGCCATCTCTGGGCTGGTAGTCTTGGGTTCTATAAGAGAGCAGGCTGTGCAAGCCAGGGGAGGCAAGCCAATAAAGAACATCCCTCCATGGCCTCTGCATCAGCTCCTGCTTTCTGACCTGCTTGAGTTCCAGTCTTGACTTCTTTGGTGATGAACAGCAGCATGGACGTGTAAGCCAAATAAACCCTTTCCTCCCCAACTTGCTTCTTGGTCATGATGTTTGTGCAGGAATAGAAACCCTGACTAAGACAAATTGGTACCAGCAGAGTGGGATATTCCTGTGACAACCTGACCATGTTTTGGGGAGGACTGTGGAAGGACTTTGGAACTTTGGGCTTGAAGATCTATTTGTTGTTAAGAGCTCTGTCAGATGTTGTGTAGGAGCTTGGAAGATAATGTTGAGAACAGTGCAGAAGATGGAGGTCTGGTTTGTGAAATTTCAGAGGGAAAATTAAAGACTCTTTTCAGGGCCATTGCTGTCTTGATTGTGAAGATTCTGTAGTTCTGGTTAGCTGGGGCTGAAGAATCAGCTGTGGTTAACAAGATACCAGAACTACTAAAGCAAAAACTTTGCATTACTGGGACTATTGATGCTGGTTAGCTGGAGCTAAGAAATTAGCGGTGATTAAGAAGAGACCAGCATCATTGAGGTGACATCTTCTGGGAAGTGTTTTCTGAAAGCACAAAGAGGCTGTGTTCCAGAGATAGCCAAGGTTGTACTCCTGCTGCAGCGGGACTTGGTAATATGTAAGGGTCACCAAGGTGGTACTGGTTTTGAAGGCATGAAGGGATCACACAGAGCAGCTGAGGCTTGGCACTGTGAGAAGCCATGGAAGGCCATTGGTGAAGGTGCAGCCTCAGTTGCAATTGAAGGCCCAGGACTGAAGTGGTCATGCAGTGTTTTGGAGATGCCAGTACCATGAGATGACCACCAAGAGCAGCAGCAGCAGCAGTGGAGTACAGGCATCTGGAGCCTAGAAGACGACGCGTGTGCTACAAAGGGCATGGCTGGAGAAGTGACCCAAGCCCTTGGAGGAGCCCAGAAGATCGTGAGTTGGAACCCAGACACTGGACGGTTGGAGATTGATTTTTGCTTTGATTGTGACTGTGCCCTGATATTTTCCCTCTTGAAGGAAGAAACTGTTTTAGTGGAGCCCACAGTTAATAGACTTTTAATTGTAAAAAGACTTTGGATTTTAAAAGAGATGGATATTTTAAAGAGATTGAAATTTTAAGAATATGTAAAGACTGTGGGACCAAATAAACCCTTTCCTCCCCAACTTGCTTCTTGGTCATGATGTTTATGCAGGAATAGAAACCCTGATTAAGACAGGTGAGGATCTTATAACCACACCCACAGTGACACACCCATTCCAACCAGGTCACACCTATTCCAACAAGGCCACACCTCCAGATGGTGCCACTCCCTGGTCCAAGGATATACAAACCATCACACCCCTCTATCCCATGTCAGTACAGCCACTGCTCGGGCCTCAATCCCATTTCCACTGGAATGTGTACTCTGTGTCCTGAGTGCTTAGAGCAACTATTTATGGATAACTGATGCTGATCAACTCTCCAGGGCCCCAACACCAGCTCCCAACCACAAGCTTCATCCTGATAGTTGGATTCAGCCTCAACTCTTTTAAACTCACTTTGTTTTTTGTTATTATGTAGATTGATTGAATCATATCTCAATGTAGGAAAGAGAAATATCTGACTCTATGTGGAACCTCCACAATATCTCTCTACAGACTCTGAAATCTGACTCTTTAAAAAAAATTAATTATTTTGGCTTGTCTTTTCAGAGAGGGTCTTACACTATATGTTATGTTGTAGTGTCAGGGAAATGTTAGTGATCCCTAAAAACACAGACAGGAGTCAATCTGATGCAATTTACAGAGTCTTTATTCTATTCGACCTTTCTCAGATTACTCCAGTGCACCATTGTCACACAGGACAGTTTTGTTGGGGGAGGGGGGGCTGAATATCTATCTGGGCAAGGCTTTCTAGGAAGCAGTAAGTGTGAGGAAAGTGAGAAAGCATCTAATTGGAAAGGTACCAGTACCGTATCCTAATTGGCTCATACTGAGAATCATATCATAAACTTAATTTCTGCTCCCCTCTGCATTGTTGTCATTAGGCAGGGGGCAGGCTTGTGTACTGGCTGATTTTGTGTGTCAACTTGACACAAGCTGGAGTTATCACAGGGAAAGGAGCTTCAGGTGAGGAAATGCCTGCATGAGATCCAGCTGTAAGACATTTTCTTAATTAGTAATGGGGGCGGGGAGGGTGCCTATCGTGGGTGGTGCCATCCCTAGGCTGATAGTCTTGGGTTCTATAAAAAAGCAAGCTAAGCAAGCCAGAGGAAGCAAGCCAGTAAGTAACATCCCTCCATAGTCTCTGCTTCAGCTCCTGTTTCCTGACCTGCTTGAGTTCCAGTCCTGACTTTCTTTAGTGATGAACAGCAATGTGGAATTGTAAGCTGAATAAACCCTTTCCTCCCCAACTTGCTTCTTGGTCATGATGTTTGTGCAGGAATAGAAACTCTAAGACAGCTTATAAACTGGGGATGAAGATTGGTTGGGGGAATAACATAGAGGTGCTGGTCTTGTTGAGGGTGTAATCTGGAAACACTGGTCTTGTTGGGGATTAGACTAGAGACTGGACCTAGTCTTGGGTTTTGTTGGGGGGGGGTAGGCAACTTGGAAACTAATGGTAGGTACCAGCCTGTTAGTTTACCTGAAATCACACTTAGGTCAGGTTCTCTACAGTGGATTCTAAACCTAAAAAATTTGGCCTCCCCCCCCCAACCCCTTTTCTTGTGATTAGAAATCCCAATCATGGGACTTTCAGAAGCTTCATGAATACAGTCACTAATAGACTTTGTGGTGTCCCTGGGGCATGGGTAGGGGCCCATCAGTAGGACACAGGAGGGAGTCTTAAGGCTGAAATCTCCTCCTGCTGGCCTTCAACTGCAAAGGGATGTGCAGTGGATCCATGCTGCAACTCTGTAGAAAAGGGACCCTTTTGGTGAATCTCTAGTGACTCCTAGCAGTGCCTTTTGACTTGGCAAAATCTCTGGGCTAAAGTTGGGGGAGGTCTCAAGGTGAACCTGTTTTATGGAAAGTATGATGCTTAAGCCAAACGCATTTGTGTACACACTGGACAACCTGGATATCGTATAATAACTTTTGTCAGTAGGTGAACCAAACATAATTTCAAAAGGGGTGAGTCCCATCTGGTATGGGGAGTTTTCTACTCTATAAAGGATCAAGGGTAAAAGAGTCACCCAGTCACTGTCAGTATCTAAGGTCAATTTAGTTATGGTCTCTTTAGGGTTCTGTTTATCTTATCTACCTTACCTAGACTCTGGGGTCTGTAACCACAAAGAAGTTTCAGTCAATCCCCAGACTATTAGCTCATTTCTATCTTACCAGTGAAACAAACGTAGGTGCATTGTCTGACACTATAAAGTTAGAAAAAGCACACTTTGGAAGAAATTTTCTTTCAGTGTTTCTTTGTTACTCTTTGCACAGTCTCATGCTTAGTTGGGAAAGTCTCAGTCCATCTTGAAAAGGTATCTATAAATATTGGCAAATATTTGCATCTGAATTTTCCTGGATTTTCCTCCATGAAGTCCATTTCCTGATAGATTCCTTACTTGGTGCTCCAGTATTGAGTACAGGGGTTCTTCTCATTGGCAACTGTATTAGTCAATTGATAGACCATAAAATTTTGTTGTTGTTGTTGTTGTTTGTTTTGTTTTTGTTTTTTGCAATTTCAGTTGCTTTCATATTAACATCTTTATTCTGATGTGGGACTGGTGGACTAAGTCCTGTGTTCTCTAGGATCCCGTGTGTGAAGAATAATGGATCCTTTTCTGTATACTTATGTATATTTTTTTTCTGGTACAATTAGTTTTAGTTAGCCAGATGTCCTCCATCATCTTTTATGACACTGAGGCATGGGCAGGCTTTTAGCCCAGATAACATCTTCTATCTAGCCAGAGTGTGTGAAATCTCCTGGGTCTAAGACAATGAAGGGCATGAGGGGCCCAATTTTTAGGGCTACCCACTGGGCTATCTTGTTGCCCTTTGGGATGGAGTTTAGTCCTTCCTTTTGATGCCAGAAGGACTGTCTTCCTATAAATAGCTTCATGGATATGAGTGGTATCAAACACACACTGGCACTCTGTGTCTCTTGTCCTTTTTCATCTCTAACACCTTGGTCAGAGCTGCTAATTCAGCTTTCTTGGCTGACATTCTTGCCAGGAGTGGCTCTGCCCATATCATCTCAGTGTTTTAGACCACCGCTGCTTCAGCACACCTTTGCCCATCCTGAATGGGGTTGTTGCCATTAGTGAACCATTTCATCTCTGCATCCATCAAGAGGGGGATTTGGGTTTGATGGATATGAGCCAAAATGTCCAAGCAGTCAGTAGTAACAAGAACCAACAAGAAGCTGGTGCTCAGGCTAAAGACACCATCAATAAGACAAAAAAACCACCAACAGATTGGGAAAGGATCTTCACCTATCCTAAATCAGATAAGGTACTAATATCCAATATATATAAAGAACTCAAGAAGGTGGACTCCAGAAAGTCAAATAACCCCATTAAAAAATGGGGCTCAGAACTGAACAAAGAATTCTCACCTGAGGAATACCGAATGGCAGAGAAACACCTGAAAAAATGTTCAACATCCTTAATCATCAGGGAAATGCAAATCAAAACAACCCTGAGATTCCACCTCACACCAGTCAGAATGGCTAAGATCAAAAATTCAGGTGACAGCAGATGCTGGCGAGGATGTGGAGAAAGAGGAACACTCCTCCATTGTTGGTGGGATTGCAAGCTTGTACAACCACTCTGGAAATCAGTCTGGCGGTTCCTCAGAAAATTGGACATAGTACTACCGGAGGATCCAGCAATACCTCTCCTGGGCATATATCCAGAAGATGTCCCAACCGGTAAAAAGGACACATGCTCCACTATGTTCATAGCAGCCCTATTTATAATAGCCAGAAGCTGGAAAGAACCCAGATGTCCCTCAACAGAGGAATGGATACAGAAATTATGGTACATTTACACAATGGAGTACTACTCAGCTATTAAAAAGAATGAATTTATGAAATTCCTAGCCAAATGGATGGACCTGGAGGGCATCATCTTGAGTGAAGTAACACAATCACAAAAGAACTCACACAATATGTATTCACTGATAAGTGGATATTAGCCCAAAACTTAGGATACCCAAGATATAAGATACAATTTGCTAAACGCATGAAACTCAAGAAGAATGAAGACCAAAGTGTGGACACTGTGCACCTTCTTAGAATTGGGAACAAAACACCCAGGGAAGGAGTTACAGAGACAAAGTTCGTAGCTGTGATGAAAGGATGGACCATATAGAGACTGCCGTATCCAGGGATCCATCCCATAATCAGCTTCTAAACGCTGACACCATTGCATACACTAGCAAGATTTTGCTGAAAGGACCCAAATATAGCTGTCTCTTGTGAGACGATGCCGGGGCCTAGCAAACACAGGAGTGGATGTTCACAGTCAGCTATTGGATGTATCACAGGGCTCCCAATGGAGAAGCTAGAGAAAGTACCCAAGGAGCTAAAGGGATCTGCAACCCTATTGTTGGAACAACATGATGTACTAACCAGAACCCCGGAGCTCTTGTCTCTAGCTGCATATGTATCGAAAGATGGCCTAGTCGGCCATCAATGGAAAGAGAGGCCCATTGGACTTGCAAACTTTATATGCCCCAATATAGGGGAATGCCAGGGCCAAAAGAATGGGAATGGGTGGGTAGGGAAGTCGGGGGCGCTATGGGGGACTTTTGGGATAGCATTGGAAATGTAATTGAGGAAAATATGTAATAAAAATATTAAAAAATAAATAAATAAAATGCATTCGGAGACAAAAAAAAAAAAGAAGGTGGTGCTCAATAAAGCCAGAGGATCCTGAGCAGACATCATACAGACCCTAAGAGAACACAAATGCCAGCCCAGGCTACTATACCCAGCAAAACTCTCAATTTCTATAGATGGAGAAACTAAGGTATTCCATGACAAAACCAAATTTACACAATATCTTTCCACAAATCCAGCCTTTCAAAGGATAATGAATGGAAAACTTCAACACAATGAGGGAAACTTAGCTCAATAAAAAGCAAGAAAGTAATCTTTCAACAAACCTAAAGAAGATAGCCACATGAGCAGGATTCCAACTCTAACAACAAATAAACAGGAAGAACAACGACTTTTCCTTAATATCTCTTAATATCAATGGACTCAATTCCCCAATAAAAAGACATATACTAACAGACTAGTTATGTAAAAAGGACTCAGCTTTTTGCTGCATACAGAAAACCCACCTCAGGGACAAAGACAGATACTACCTTAGAGTGAAAGGCTGGAAAACAATTTTCCAAGCAAATGGTCCCAAGAAACAAGTTGGAGTATCCATTCTAATATTGAATAAAATCGTCTTTCAACATAAAGTTTTCAAAAAAGATAAGGAGGGACACTTCTTACACATCAAAGGTAAATCTTCCCAAGATGAACTCTCAATTCTGAACATCTATGCTCCAAATGCAAGGGCAGCCACATTCATTAAAGAAACTTTGCTAAAACTCAAAGCACACATTAAACCTCACACAATAATAGTAGAAGACTTCAACATCGCACTCTCATCAATGGACAGATACTGGAAACAGAAACTAAGAAGAGACACAGTGAAACTAACAGAAGTTATGAAACAAATGGATTTAACAGATCTCTATAGAACATTTCATCCTAAAACAAAAGGATATGCCTTCTTCTCAGCACCTCATGATACCTTCTCCAAAACTGACCATATAGTCAGTCACCAAACAGGCCTCAACAGATACAAAAGTATTAAAATAATCCCATGCACCCTATGAGATCAACACGGACTAAGGCTGATCGTCAATAACAACATAAATAATAGAAAACCCACATACACATGGAAGCTGAACAACACTCTACTCAATGATAACTTGGTCAAGGAAGAAATAAAGAAAGAAATGAAAGACTTTTTACAATTTAATGAAAATGAAGTCACAGCATACTAAAACTTATGGGACAAAATGAAAGCAGTCCTAAAATGAAAACTCATAGCCCTGGGTGCCTCCAAAAAGAAGCTGGAACAACCATACACTAGCAGCTTGACAGCACACCTAAAAGCTCTAGAACAAAAGGAAGCAAATTCATACAAGAGGAGTAGACAGCAGGAAATAATCAAACTCAGGGCTGAAATAAAAAAAGTGGAAACAAGAAGAACTATACAAAGAATCAACCAAACCAGGAGCTGGTTCTTTGAGAAAATCAACAAGATAGATAAACCCTTAGCCAGACTCACTAAAGGGCACAGGGACAGTATCCTAATTAACAACACCAGAAATGAAAAGGGAGATATAACAACATAATCTGAGGAAATCCAAAAAATCATCAGATTCTACTACAAAAGCCTACACTCAAAACAACTGGAAAATCTGGATGAAATGGACAATTTTCTAGACAGATACCAGGTACCGAGGTTAGATCAGGATCAGATTAATGATTTAAACAGTCTCATATCCCCTAAAGAAATAGAAACAATCATTAATAGTCTCCCAACCAAAAAATAAAAAATAAAAAAAGCCCAGGACCAGATGGGTTTAGTGCAGAGTTCTATCAGACCTTCAAAGAAGACCAAATTCCAATACTCCTCAAACTACCCAGCAAAATAGAAACAGAAGGGCTGGTGAGATGGCTCAGTGGGTAAGAGCACCCGACTGCTCTTCCGAAGGTCCGGAGTTCAAATCCCAGCAACCACATGGTGGCTCACAACCATCTGTAACGAGATTTGACTCCCTACAGTGTACTTACATATAATCAATAAATAAATCTTAAAAAAAAAAAAGGAAACGTACAGTGTATTGTAGGGTATAAAAAAAAAAAATAGAAACAGAAGGTACTCTACCCAATTCATTCTATGATGCCACAATTACTCTGATACCTAAACCACACAAAGACCCAACAAAGAAAAAGAACTTCAGACCAATTTCCCTTATGAATGTTGATGCAAATATACCCAATAAAATTCTCACAAACTGAATCCAAGAACACATCAAAACAATCATCTACCATGATCAAGTAGGCTTCATCGCAGTGATGCAAGGATGGTTCAATATATGGAAATCCATCAACATAAAATCCACTATATAAACAAACTCAAAAACAAAAATCACATGATCATCTCATTAGATACTGAGAAAGCATTCGACAACGTCCAACATCCCTTCATGATGAAAGTCTTGAAAAGATCAGGAATTCAAGGCCCATACCTAAACATAATAAAAGTAATATACTGCAAACCAGTAGCCAACATCAAGCTAAATGGAGAGAAACTTGAAGCAATTCCACTATAATCAGGGACTAGACAGGGCTGCCCACTTTCTCCCTACCTATTCAACATAGTACTTGAAGTCCTAGCCAGACCAATTCGACAACAAAAGGAGATCAAAGGAATACAAATTGGAAAGAAAGAAGTCAAAATATTACTATTTACAGATGATATGATAGCATGATATGATAGATGATATGATAGTGACCCCAAAAATTCCACCAGAGAACTCCTAAACCTAATAAAGAGCTTCAGTGCAGTAGATGGATATAAAATTAACTCAAAAAAATCAGTGGCCTTTCTCTACACAAAGGAAAACAGGCTGATAAAGGAATTAGGGAAATAACACCCTTCAAAATAGTCACAAATAATATAAAATGCTTTGGTGTGAGTCTAACTAAGGAAGTGAAAGATCTGTATGATAAGAACTTCAAGTCTCTGAAGAAAGAAATTAAAGAAGATCTCAGAAGATGGAAAGATTTCCCATGCTCATGGATTGGCAGGATTAATATAGTCAAAATGGCTATCTTGCTGAAAGCAATCTACAGATTCAATGCAATCCCCAGCAAAATCCCAACTCAATTCTTCACAAAGTTAGAAAGGGCAATTTGCAAATTCATCTGGAATAACAAAAAACCTAGGATAACAAAAACTATTCCCAACAAAAAAAGAACCTCTGGTGGAATCACCATGCCTGACCTCAAGCTGTACTACAGAGCAATTTGATAAAACAAAACAAAACAAAACAAACAAACAAACAAACAAAAACTGCATGGTACGGGCACAGTGTCAGACAGGTAGATCAATGGAACAGAATTGGACACCCAGAAACTAACCCACACACCTATGGGCACTTGATTTTTGACAAAGGAGCTAAAACCATCCAGTGGAAAGAAGACAGCATCTTCAACAAATGGTGTTGGCTCAACTGGCAGTTAGCATGTAGAAGAATGCAAATTGATCCATTCTTATCTCCTTGTAAAAAGCTCAAATCTGCTGGGTGTGGTGGCGCACACCTTTAATCCCAGCACTCAGGAGGCAGAGGCAGGCGGATTTCTGAGTTCGAGGCCAGCCTGGTCTACAAAGTGAGTTCCAGGACAGCCAGGGATACACAGAGAAACCTTGTCTTGAAAAAACAAAAAACAAAAAAAAACCCAAAAAGCTCAAGTCTAAGTGGATCAAAGAACTCCACATAAAACCAGAGACACTGAAACTGGGGAAGAACCTCAAAGATATGGGCACAGGGGAAGAATTCCTGAACAGAACAACAATGGCTGGTGCTGTAAGATCAAGAATCAACAAATGCCCTGTCTCGAAAAACCAAAAAAAAAAAAAAAAAAAAAAAATCAACAAATGGGAGCTCATAAAATTGCAAAGATTCTGTAAGGCAAAGGACACTATCAATAAGACAAAAGGCCAACCAACAGATTGGGAAAAGATCTTTACCAGTGCTAAAACTGATAGGGAGCTAATATCCAATATATACAAAGAACTCAAGAAGTTAGACTCCAGAAAACCAAGTAACCTTATTAAAAATGGGGTACAGAGCTAAAGAAAGAATTCTCAACTGAGGAATACGAAATAGCTGAGAATCGCCTAAAAAAAAATGTTCAACATCCTTAATCATCAGGGAAATGCAAATCAAAACAACCCTGAGATTCCACCTCACACCAGTCAGAATGGCTAAGATCAAAAACTCAGGTGACTGCAGATGCTGTTGAGGATGTGGAGAACGAGGAGAGGATGTGGAGAAAGAGGAACACTCCTCCATTGCAGGTGGGACTGCAAGCTGGTACAACCACTCTGGAAATCAGTTTGGCGGTTCCTCAGAAAATTGGACATACTTCTACTGGAAGATCCAGCAATACCACTCCTGGGCATATACCCAGAAGATGCTCCAACTGGTAATAAGAACACATGCTCCACTATGTTCATAGCAGCCTTATTTATAATAGCCAGAAGCTGGAAAGAACCCAGATGTTCCTCAATAAAAGAATGGATACAGAAAATGTGGTACATTTACACAATGGAGTACTACTCAGCTATTAAAAACCATGAATTTATTAAATTCTTAGACAAATGGATAGATCTGGAGAATATCATCTTGAGTGAGGTAACCCAATCACAAAAGAACACACATGATATGCACTCACTGATAAGTGCATATTAGCCCAGAAGCTCACAATCCTTTTTAGAAGGGGTA
Organism: Mus caroli; assembly: GCF_978045245.1. Taxonomy (NCBI): domain Eukaryota; kingdom Metazoa; phylum Chordata; class Mammalia; order Rodentia; family Muridae; genus Mus; species Mus caroli. The sequence continues at coordinate 53,877,325 of NW_028227261.1, read as the reverse complement.
ACAAAATACCTATGAAAGGAGTTACAAAGTTCAGAGCAGAGACTGAAGGAACAGCCATACAGAGACTGCCCCACTTGGGGATCCATCCCATAAACAACCACCAAACCCAGACACTAGGCAGATGCCAACAAGAGCATGATGACAGGAGCCTGATATAGCAGTCTCCTGAGAGGCTCTGCCAGTGTCTGGCAAATACAGAAGTGGATGCTCACAGTCATCCTTTGGATGGAGCACAAGGTCCCCAATGAATGAGCCAGAGAAATTCCCAGGGAGCTGAAGAGGTCTGAAGCTCCATAGGAGGAACATCAATATAAACTAATCAGTATCCCCAGATCTACTTGGAAACATACCACTAATCAAGAAAACACATGGTGGAACTTGTTACTCTAGTTATATAAGGTAGCAGAGGATGGCCTAATCGGTCATCAATTGGAGGAGAGGCCCTTGGTCCTGTGAAGGCTCTATGCCCCAGTATAGGGGAATGGCAGGACCAGGAATGAGAGTGGGTGGGTTGGGGAGCAGGGGGAGGGGGAGGGGGAGGGGGATAGGGGATTTTCAGAGGGGAAACTAGAAAGGGGATAAAATTTGGCATGTAAATAAAGAAAATATCTAATAAAATTTTTTTTTTAAAAAAAAGGAAGAAGAAGAAAGTGGTGCTCACAGAAGACGGATGTGGTGCCACTCAGAATTTGTGAACACAGACTGCCAAGAACAAAAACCAAAACCCAAAAAGGAAACAGCTTACAGTATCAAGAAACAACCAGAAGATGGTGCTCCCAGAAGGCAGGTGTGGTACCACTTAGACCTGGAAAAACAGTATTCAGCCTGCAGTAATAAGAATGAACCAAAAGGTGGCGCTCACATACACATGACAACCCAGTACTACACAGACCGATGTTTGCTCAGAGCTGGAAATATTACCATGGCAATATAAATCACTTATCTTTACCCAAGTTTTCGTTACACTCTCTAGATCTGACAGAAAGCTTCTAACATTCAGGCAAAGTAGCAGCCATACAAATCCCAAGCTTTTGCACCACTGTGCTCACTAGCTCAGGCCGCATAAAAAGCTTCGGACACTCAGACAGGTTCCTCAGCACTGCTCAAACCTAGATTCACCATGGGAACGCAAGCCACCTGGCCCCACACAAATAAATCTTCTCAGCTGGGAGAGACACCACGTTTACTTCTACACAAGCCTGCTTCTGTTCTGCTCTGCAGATCTCACAGAAAGCGCAGACAAATTCAGTGTTCAAACAGGTGAGGAGCAGGAAGGTTGCCAGTGTTACAAACATTTTAAAAAGACAAACACCTAGACTAGTTTTGCAGGTGCCGAGACCCTCCGGAGCAGTAGTCCTATGTGTCATGGGGAACTTCCCGGCCGATGCACCAACATGTAGTGCCACGTAAATGTTGGTGTTCTCCAAAAACACAGACAGGACCCAATCTGATATAACTCACATCAGGGTCTTTATTCTATTTGAGTTAGTTCTCTCCCAAACCCGAAGAGTATCATCAGCACACAGGACAGTCTTGGTGGTATAGAAGCCCCGATTATCTATCTGGGCAAAGGCTTTAAATTAAGCACCAAGTGGGAGGTAAGTGTGAAAGCATCTAATTGGAAAGCTATTGTTGCCTTTAACATAATAGGCTGGTGCTGCGAGTCATATCATAATCTTACATTTCTGCTCCCCTCTGCATTGGTGGTCGTTAGGCAGGGTGTGGGCTCGTAACCTGGGGGTGCAGGTTTGTTGGGGGAATAACCTGGAGATGCTGGTCTTGTTGGGGATTAGCCTAGAGACTGGAGCTAGGCTCGGGTTTTGGGGGAGGGGCGTAACTTGGACACTAATGCTAGGTACGAGCCTTAGTTTACCTTACCTGACATCAAACTTATGTCAGGTTCTCTACAATAGAGTCTGAAGGTAAAAGATTTGTCCTCTATGTCTACCAGGAACTCCAAGTGAGCTAATATCCAAGTGTCAGTGATCGTCAGGCCTTAGCTTTTGGCTATGAAATAGGATTATCAAAGAAGCTGCCACACCCTGTTATTTCTCTGGAGTTCAGAGTACAATGCAGCACCAGGTATAGTCTGTTGCTGACAGAGAGGACACATGAATCTAAATATACCATGATCCAGATATACATATGTTCCTGTTTAAATAGTCAAGTCTGTCTGGATTAAGGATCTGAGCTGGAGGCTGAGGCAAGCACTGCTGTGACAGATACCAAGAAAGGGCATGGAGCCAGGTGCTGGCACACACCTTTATTCCCAGTTCTCAGAAGGCAGAGGCAGGAGAGTTACTGAGTTCAAGGTCAGAATGGTCTATGGAGGAATATCAAACCAAAAAAAAAAAAAAAGAAGAAGAAGAAGAAGAGCCGGGCATGGTGGCACATGCCTTTAATCCCAGCAGGGAGGCAAAGGCAGGTGCATTTCTAAGTTTGAGGCCAGCCTGGTCTACAAAGTGAGTTCCAGGACAGCCAGGGCTACACAGAGAAACCCTGTCTCAAAAAAAAAAAAAAAAGAAAAGAAAAGAAAAAGAAAAAGAAAAAGAAAAAGAAAAAGAAAAAGAAAAGGAGAGGAAGGAATGGAGGGATGGAGAGAGGCAAGGAGGAAGAACAGTGCTGGGCTGGAGTTCTGCATCACCCTTGGGGTGCCATGCAACACCTGCAAGCCACTCAGGGCAGGCAGATGTCCTCACATGCCCTGGTTCTCCATGTGGTATGCATCCCACTGGAACAAGGCAGATCAGGGTCCATAACAAAATGGCTTGCAGTTGGGTCACAGCACATGTGCCTGACTGAGATGGAGAGTAGTGTGACCATTGGACAATTGTCTGAGGAATCATAAAGACTCCACAAGAATGATTAGCTTCTCCTGCATGGAACTTGTACACCAACCCTCAGATCCTGGGGCCTGCTTGGTCAGCAGCTGGTTACCAGGTCCCTGGCCAGGAAAGTCCTGTGACTATATGAGTTCAAAGATCTGAGAGATCTGAGCTCCTGATGTCTAAAACCTCTTAACATGGATGTAAACAGCAGGCAATCTGTCATTGCCTCCCTTATCCTTCCTGCCAGGCTTCTGTTACATCCCATTTGTGTGGCTGCTGCCTGGTTCATTTGCACAGCATTGTCAACCTCAACTAAACAATGCAGACCTGCTATCTCAGGAGGTTCCAGATGGCCAGATGGCCAAAACAAAACTGAAAGCTGTACAGAATAAAGGGATCTATAGCACACTTCTACTTCTTCTTCTCCTCCTCCCTCTCCCTCTCCCTCTCCCTCTCCCTCTCCCTCTCCCCCCCCCTCCTTTCTCTCTGGTCACAAATAGCCCAGGGTGGTCTTGAACACAGATCTTTCTTCCATTTCCTGAGTGTTGGGATAGTTGAATAGATCATCATATCTGTGGGCTCTGTTCTTCATGACTCCTAACTTCTAGCTGCAAACCTGCACATAAGTGTCTCCAGGATATGGACAAAAGTCATTGTCCTGTCCTAAAGGATGGCCATCCCTTAAAACCTGCATTACAAATGTTCAACTATCAACTGTCCTCATTGTTTTGAGTCCCTAAGCCTAGTCCTTGTACCCATGTCCCCTGGATGAATAGATAGCAACGAAGAATTTTGAAACATAGTTATTTCATCCCTCACTGTTATTCTTTCTCAATATGGGTAGCAGAATTTGCTATGAAGGGAAAGGGGTCTAGCAACAAGCTTGATGGTTTAACCATCTTCCCTGGAATGAACAGAGTGGAAGCACAGTGCTGACTCCTAAAGTTCTTTGACCTCAAGCAGTCCAAGGCAGTGATGTTGTGCTTTGTACACGCACACACAAAATAAATAAATAGAATGCCATGGCTGGAGAAATGGTTCTTTAGGTACACATTGTGGTGTGTACTACCCTTAGAGAGGACCTGAGCTTAGTTCCTAGCACCCAAGTTGGACATCTGAGAACTTCCTGGAACTTCAGCTCTAGGGAAGTGTAAGGCCTCTGGCTGCCTTGACTGCACACTCATTCACACACCCACTTCCACATCTGCATAGTTTAGAATGATAAGTATGCATATAGTATGGAGATGAAGATGAGACTCATGTTCTTCTGCTGAAGCATTTGTGTGGATGTGTGGTTACTAAAAAACAACAACAAAACAAAACAAAAAAACAAAAAACAAGCAAACAAAAAAACCCTGACTACCTTGGCATCTGGAGAGATGTCTTGGTGGTTAAGGGTACTGTTGCTCTTGCCCGGGACATAGGCATGATTACCAGAAGTCACACGGTGGCTCCCACCTATTCAAGACTCCAGTTTCAGGGGCTCTGATGGCATCTTCTGAATCAGAGGTCACAATGTACTCATGTGGTGCCCATACACCCATGCAGACAAAACAATTATACATAGAAAACAAAAGAGACACCTAAAAGAAGCTAGCAGGAAATACTGAAAGACCAAAAGAAATCAAAGCCAAGTCTGAGTCATCAACTGGATCCCCGGCCTGGAATCTCAACATCCAAATTCTTAGGCAGGTTATAAAAAGGTCAGAAGGGGCTCTGCTTGTCTGAGAATTATGAGTAGGACAGTGGTGGCACATACCTTTAATCCCAGTGCTCCAGAAGTAGGTGATTTCTCTGAGTTCAAGAGGAGTTTGCTAGTAGGGCGTGGTGGCGCATGCCTTTAACCCCAGCACTCGGGAGGCAGAGGCAGGCGGATTTCTGAGTTCAAGGCCAGTCTGGTCTACAAAGTGAGTTCCAGGACAGTCAGGACTATCTGGAAAAACAAAAACAAACAAAAACAAAAACAAAAAAGAGGAGCTTGCTCTACAGAGTGAATTCCAGGATAGCCAGGGCTATACATAGAAACCCTGTCTCCAAAAACAAAACAAAACAAAAAGCATAAGAATAAGGTTTTTTTCTTTTTCCACCACAGACAAACGTGACACATTAGTAAACAAATATTTTTTTTTTAACATGAAATGATCTGATGATACAGCTCAGTTTCCTCTGCCCTTAGTGTAAGAACATCACTACAAAATCCTTATGTGGCAATCCCTGGGTCCAACCTCTCAGCAAATGCTCTGAATCTGCCACAGTTGGTAGCATTCTTGTTCTGCATGCAGCCTGGGATAGATCTTAGAACTCCAAAAATCAGATGGAGAAGCGCACGCCTGCAATCCACCACCCTTTTAGAGAATGATGGAAGGACAGATCTAATGGCAGTGAAGATTCCTTCCCAGGCTTCATATACATCTGACCCCTCACCCAAAAAAATCAAAAGAAGAAAAAGAAGTGGATCTTTGCAAACTTGAAAGGCAAATGTTCTGCCAGACTTTTCAGACTTTTGTAGGTTGTGCATTTCTTTTAGATCTGAAACGTTTCGTTTCTAGCAGGGGGAAAGCTGGGTGGGACAATGCTGACCCTGCCCAGGTGGGTGCTTGGGAGAAGCTTCTATGGTGACAGTGAGAGAAGGGACAGTTTGGAAACCAGCAATCCTCCTGTTCTTGCCTCTTGTTGTAATATGCGAGTGCCCCCTCCCTAGCTGGGCTTCCCTTCCCTTCCCTTCTTTTTTTTTTTTTTTTAAATTGGGTATTTATTTCATTTACATTTCCAATGCTATCCCAAAAGTCCCCCACACACTCCCCTACCCACTCCCACTTCTTGACCCTGTCTTTCCCCTGTACTGAGGCAGATAAAGTTTGCACAACCAATGAGCCTCTCTTTCCACTGATGGCCGACTAGGCCATTTTCTGATTCATATGCAGCTAGAGACTGGGCTTCCCTTTTTAATTCCACTTTCTCTAACCAAGCTGAGCTGGTCCCTTCATGACCCCCCTAGCTTATACTCCAGAGCTGAGCTGGTTCCTCTCACCTATATTCAAACAAGGGCCTAGCCTCTGTGACTGTGTGTCTTTCTGTCTATATGTCTGTCTGTCTCTTTGTCTATGTGTATGTCTATATGTCTTTCTGTCTGTCTGTCTCTCTTTCATACTCACATTTACACAGAGAATGTGAAAAGGTTTTTCTTCCTAATTCCTTAAGACATTTGATTTTTAAACTGTCAATGGGTTTAATTTGTCTTATTGTCTTTATTGCCCAAGAATTCCCCTTGACCACGTACTGTACAATTATACATTGTTGGAAACTGCCGGCTAAGTTTTCACTAAGAGTTTCTGTCAGAGACTTAAGGGATGGCTCATTGGTTAAGACTTGTAAGCTCTTGCAAAGCATCAAACTGCAAGCCACAGTGTGTCCTGTGTAGTTTTAAATAGAACCCACACTAAATCCTGTTAAGAACTGGCATCAGTGGTCTCACCTATCTCCATGGGTATCCCTAAGCTGCTGCTTGCATTTCTCAGGCAATGCACCCCCTGTGGCTGGCATGCAGAATGCCAGCTACCACTACCTCAGCTCCCCTTATCCCTGTGAAATGAAAACACTAGAGACTTACATTATACCAGCCAGATTTATTATGGTAAATCTCCAACATCAAAATGTCTTGGCAAAGAACACACAACTTAATAATACAATTCCAAGCTGCATGCTTAGACTGGACAAATCTACCACTACACAACTCGATTACCCATCTATGAGATCCCTAGCTATTTTTGGATCCTCTAGGCCACATGAGTCTGCTCCATCTTCAACTTCTTCTTTCTCCATCTTTTTCTTCCTGCATCCTCTGTCTCTCTTCCCTTTTCCTCCTCCTTTTCTCCCTTCTCCAAAACTTTCAGCTCCACCTTTTCCTTCTGTTGCCCAATCACAGACTCTTGAGGGAGCAGAAAATACAACAGCAATCCACAACAACAGTGTTTTGGTCAGGAAGTCCACAAATACCTAAAACTCTGGTTCCTAGAGATTGCCACCTTCTTCTGGACATTTGGAGTACTATATGCATGCCAGGACATAACCACACACATACACACATTATTTTAAGTGACTAAACAAAAAATAACTTAAAAATAGAGAAGTTAGACTTTACCAAAATTAAATTGTTTAAACAATATCTTATGTCTATAGGATGTTAACGTGTTTTTCCTTCTAGAGTCTTTGCAGGCACCACATTATCAACTGCATGCCACTAGTTCCTATCTGTCTGTGATATCAATGAGTGGGAAAATATTCAACAGCCTCCACAACTGAAGGTCTGAGGAGGAAATTTGCTTTCCTAATATGACTTCCATTTTTCTGTTTCCTTCTATCACTTTTATTATTTAAACCTTTGTTGTTGTTGTTGTTGTTGTTGTTGTTGTTGTTGTTGTTGTTGTTCTAGAAAGGGTTTCTCCAGGAAGATCTGGCTCTTCTGGATTTCACACTGTAGACCAACCTGGTCTCTCACTCAGAGATCTTCCTGCCTCTGCCTCAAGAGTGCTGGAATTAAAGGTGTGAAACACACTGTCAACGTGTGTATTAATATCTTCCACATGAATTGAATGGGTCCTTGTAAAAGTGGTGTTTAATTTATTAGGACTGGATAACATTTTACAGTAATTCAGGGACAGCAATGGAGGCATGATTCCTTGGAAATTGTAAAGGAAAGGATGGAGGATGGATAACAGTCTCAGGGAGTTAGAGAAGATACTGAGAATCTTGAAGTCACAACCTCACCCTGATGGAATAAGAGACCTGTCACCACTGTCTGTGTGTGGAAAGACACCCAATCCATCTCCTGCAGCCCAGTCATTCCCCACTGTGGACATTACAGTACAGGAGACACAAGATTTCTCATTTCTCTCTCCTCTGAGGAGACAATCTAGAGTTACATGAATGTGTCCCCAAGAGTCAACTCAGCATCATGATTTCTGATTTCTGGTATTTCTGGCTAAGCTAATCCCTCTATTCATTCATATTCTCTCTCTCTCTCTCTCTCTCTCTCTCTCTCTCTCTCTCTCTCTCTCTCTCTCCCTCCATCCAGTTTAATATTTCTGACTTCTAAAGAGAAAGTTTTAACATTTTCAACATTTCCTCTGTGGGAGTATTTTGGCTACATTTGTGTAATTGTATTCACATGTGCCTGCTGCATTAGAAGCTCAGAAGAAATATGGATCCCCTGGGACTAGAGATGTGGTTAACTTAGGCCACCATGTGCTTATTGGAAACCAACTTGGGTCTACTGTGAGAACCATCTCTCTACCCCCCATTTCTGTATTCTTTGTTTGTTGGTTAGTTTTTCAGTTTTGAAGCAGGGTGTCTAGTAGCCCAGGGTCACCTAGCACCTCTGTGTAGCTGAGATGAACTTGAGGCAGAGATCCTTCCTCCTTCCTCTACTGTCAGGTTTATTTAATGAAATACAGGGAAACACAGTCAAACAGGTGAAGGAATTGAACAAAGAAGTCTAAGACCTAAAAGTGGAAGAAAATACAAATGGAGGTAACCCTTGGAATGGAAAACCTAGAAAAGAGGTAAGGAATTACAGATGTAAGAATCACCAGCAGAATAGAAGAGATAAAAGAGTGAATCTCAAGGTGTAGAACATACCTTTGAAGATATTGACAGAACTGTCCAAGAAAACTGAAAACATAAAAAACTCCTAACCCAGAGGCCCTTGGTTTTGTGAAGATTCTATGTCCCAGTATAGGGGAATGCCAGGGCCAGGAAGCAGGAGTTGGTAGATTGGGGAGCAGGGTGAGTGGGGAGGGGGTAGGGGATTTTAGGAGAGGAAACTAGGAAAGAGGGTAGCATTTGAAATGTAAATAAAGGCCTGGCAGTGGTGGCACACACCTTTAATCCCAGCACTTGGGAGGCAGAGGTAGAGGCAGGTGAATTTCTGAGTTTGAAGCCAGCCTGGTCTACAGAATGAGTTCCAGGACAGCCAGGGCTACACAGAGAAACCCTGTCTTGAAAAACCAAAAAAAGGAAGACAGACAGACAGACAGAAAGAAATGTAAATAAAGAAAATATCAAATTAAAAAAAAAGGCAGTGTATCACTACAAAAAACACAAAACAAAACAAACAAAAATAAACAACTCCTAACCCAAAACATCCAGGACATCCAGAACACAATGAAAAGACCAAATCTAAGAATAATAGGAATAGAGGAGAGCAAAGATTCCCAGCTCAAAGAACTTGAAATCATCATCAATAAAATCATAGAAGAAAACTTCCCCAACCTATAGAAAGAGACAGCCATGAATGTACAAGAAGCCCATAGAATACCAAATACATTGAACCAGAAAAGAAAATTCTCTCCTCACATAATAATCAAAACACTAAACAGACAAAACAAAGAAAGAATATTAAAAGCTGTAAGGAAAAAAGGCCAAGTAACATATAAAGGCAAACTATCAGAATTACACCAGACTTCTCAACAGAGACACCAAAGCCAGAAGAGTGTGGAAAGAGGTCATGTAGATCCTAAGAGAACACAAATGCCAGCACAGGCTACTATACCCAGTCAAACATAGATGGGGAAACCAAAATATTCCAGAATAAAACCAAATTTAATCAATCCTGCCCTACCAATCTAGCCCTGTAGAGGATTATAGAAGGAAAACTCCAACACAAGGAGGGGTACCTAAACAAAAGAAAAAACAAGATTTTAATCATCTTACAACAAAGCCAAAAGGAGAGATTCACATGTACATAATGCCACCTACAACAACACACATAACAGGAACTAACAATCATCTGTCTTTAATATCTCTTAACATCAATGGACTCATTACCCCAATAAAAAGACATAAATTAACAAACTGGATACACAAACAGGGTCCAGCATTTTGTGTCATACAAGAAACACACACTCAATAACAAAGACAGACACTACCTCAGAGTAAAAGGCTGAGAAAAAAAAAATCCTCCAATCAAATGGTCCCAAGAAACAAGCTAGAATTGCCATCCTAATTCCAACCAAAGGTTATCAAGTGAGATTAGGACTCTTTGTTATCCTCTTAAACTATTCAGTGTGCCCGTTGATTTTACCTAACCTCTTATTCTTTGAGCCCTTGTTCTACCTATTCTGATAGTGCTACTATATAGTCTTCCCTGCTGGGGTGATCAAGCTGTATTTAGAGTATCCATGACATCCAGTAAGTGAGGGCGAGCAGTCCCTCCCCTTTCCTAAGTGTGTCACTAGGATACAATACAAGACCAAAAAGCCTGCAACCATGAAAAGACAAGGGGTTGGAGATCTTTCATCTTTAGTGTTCTAATCAAGGAGTTTATTTTGCTTTCCTTTTTTGTTCTATTTTATTTAAACAGAGAACAGATACTCTTTGAAGTCTCTCATGACCACTACAGACAAACCCAATCTACCAACTTCCCAACAGTCCATACAATATTAGAAGATGTTTACATTTTGAAGGCGGGAACCAAACCTAAACTATAATTTGAATGACTAAGAAGTAGCATATGGTGATCTTAATCGAGAAGTATATATGATGTGTATATGAGAGAAGTGTTGGTTTGATGTAGTTCAGTTGGGGCATTTGCTTGATTTTCAAGACGTCTAAAGTTTAAAGTTAATACTCATGGTCTCTGCTTTCTGTTTTTATTTCTCAGGTCGTAAGATGTTAATGGTGTGACTGTTAGTGTCAGAACCTATTTTGTTACAGATCATCCAACATGGTAGATAACGGCTAGGTGGACTCTAACAAGCAACTTCTGACACACAGCTTTGCAAAAACTCCACATACACACTGCAGGGAATGAATTCTGTTTTTTTTTTTTTTTTTTTTTTTTTTTTTTGGTTTTTCGAGACAGGGTTTCTCTGTATAGCCCTGGCTGTCCTGGAACTCACTTTGTAGACCAGGCTGGCCTCGAACTCGGAAATCCGCCTGCCTCTGCCTCCCAAGTGCTGGGATTAAAGGGGTGCGCCACCACCGCCCGGCATGAATTCTGTTTTTATTTCTCTCTGAGAAAGCTTCATTTTAGATTTCGTTATAATCACAGAGATTGATGAATTTCAGCATTCTCTTGAATAACATTGCTTTTATGTACCAAACTTGGAACACTTTAGGAATCTCAGTTGTCGATAGTTTTAAAAATGGCTTAAGTGCTAACTTTCATTTTAGTTCAAAGAGGCAGAAGTTGTGGTTTGTGTTGATCACAGGCCAGTGGAAGTTATTAGGATAACCCTACACACTGAGGTCAGAGACCACTGGAGGTATTCTAATAACCCTACAGACTCAGGTCAGATTGCCCAGAGCAGAAAATACAAACTCCAGAAATCTAATTTGTTTCCACTGAATTAGCCAAGATATTGCCAAACTAGAAGTATGCAGGGGAGGGAGACGTTCTGGTGTTTTACACATAATTCACAGTGAGGATAGGGTTGTTCTCCCTGAAACACAGATCAATTGCCATGTCTGTATGATGTTAATATAGCATAGACTTTATTACTTACATTCAAACTAAACCAAACTGATAGACAAATAGCATTCAAATTTAAGATATGTGAGTCACTTAGAGGTGATTGACAATTTTATTTGGATGTCTAAATTTTTTAAAATAAGACACCAGAAAGACTGTATCCCTTTTTCTTCTTCATTTACTATTAACAGATATCATTATAATATAAAGTTCAACTGTGAAGTTATAAAGGTTATTGTTTTCAATTTTCCACCAACAGAGGGGAAAAACTTGAACAAATAAACTTTTTAGAAGTTTCCTTATAACTGATAATAAATAGTTCAGACCTATGTGGTTATAAAAAAAAAGCATTGCTTAGTGAAACCTTCCCTAAGAATCTGTTTAAGATAGCAATGACTTAGCCAGGCAGTGGTAGCACATGCCTTTAATCCCAGCACTTGGGAGGCAGAGGCAGGCAGATTTCTGAGTTCAAGGCCAGCCTGATCTACAGAGTGAGTTCCAGGACAGCCAGGGCTATACAGAGAAACCCTGTCTCAAAAAAACAAAAACAAAAACAAAAAACAAACAATAATAATAATAATAGCAATGACTTATTCCATAATTAATTACTCATTAAGAACCTTTAGGGATCATGGAGTATATGAAACAGATCATTTGAGGAAGACAAATGAGCCCAACTGCACGCTCTGTGTAGTTTTGGTTTTTACACATTGGCAAAATGAAGATAAGAAGTGGATCAGATGCTGAGCTCAGTTTTGAACCAATTTGAAGAGAAATAAATAGTAGAAGCATTAAGGGACAAATAAAATGTTTGAAGGAAGTCACAAAGGTTCTGTCGGACACAAAATGGGAGTAGGATCAATTTTCTCATCATATAACAGTATTTTTACTTCAGTATTTTAACCCTTACATAGGTCTATACCACTATTACTATATATAGTATTTGCATATTTGTTCCTGTATGGTTTTAATCAGTAACATACTTCTGTTAAGAGTTTGCAATGACTGTGTTTTTAAATAAGTATACTTGCCATTGTGAAGAACCTGTGAGTATACCACTATCTCAGCCAGTAATTCAGAACTCATTTCATAAGCTTAAAACACTGTAACAGACTCAGCCTAAGTTACATGTACAATCTATGAATTGAACACATTTTTTATTTATTGTGCTAACTACTCAATGTGATGTATCTGCAGGAGTTTTCATTTTGCAATTTAGATGCATTTACCTTGTTTTACTGAGTTTTTGCATGCAGATTTTTGATTTGTAGCTGCTTGGCAGGAATTCATTGTTATGTAAGCTTGTTCTTATTTTTAAAAGAACATATTGTATGTTTGTCTTGTGTGCTTACCTTCATTCAATGAGTTCCATATGATATATCTTTGCATGAGGTTATGCATAGAGAATAACAGTTTCAACTCTGTCAATATCTCTTTCATTATCATTATCTTCAGCCATTCAGTAGTATCAGATGTTATTTTCAGATAGATTCCAGAAGGTTCTCACTGTAACTTGAAGCTGCTATGTTAAGTCAGTCACAGTTTCTTTACTTTTGCAACTTACTCGATATAAAGTAGATATTGCTAACAGTTTTGGAAGACTTGTTTTGCTCATTCTTCTATATTCCAACCTGTTCTTATTTTTGTTTGGGATTTTTCTAGTTGTTTGTTTGTTTGTATTTTATGTATGAAGATTAACTTTTCATTTTGTGGAAATATAATTTACTAGATGTTTCAGAAGAGAGTATTTTCCAGTCACAATAACCAGTTTCTACCAAGAATTAAGCATTTTCATGCATGGCTAACTTATTTGTAGCCCATGACCATGACCAAGTGTCAAATTAATCCTTACCCATGAAGGGAGGTTCACATGTTTGTGTTCAGAGCATTTAAAGAACTCAAACCTGAGAGTTTTTCTTGTCTGACTTTGAAAACTGAGCCTTCTCTCCCTTCTGATTTTTGATATTCCAAGTTTTCAGTCACCAACTGTGTCATTGTGGTTGACTGATGTACCTTGGATGAACTTTTGGAACTGGAGGGAAGCTTTTCTGAAAAAAAATCACAGGGAGTGAGTGCAAAGGTCAGTTTAGGAACTTTGAAAAGGTCCTGAAACACTTGCCCCTCCAGAAAGGAGAGGCTAATTAACATTTCTCACACAACAGGGTGGAACCTACCTGTGGGTGGGGACACATTCCACAGCACAGGTGTTTCCCACCTTCAGATAAGGGAAGTCCTTGTCACCTCATTTCCTAAAGACCAATCAGTTTAAAGGGTGCACGGTTCCCCCAATCATATTGTGCCTAGTTGCTGATGCTCTATTTTGCCCCTGGTAACTATATACAACCTCACCAACCAGTTGCTGGGGGGGGGGGGGGGGGGAGCTCTCTCTCCTTCAGGTCTGGGATGACCCTGGTGCACTAGAACAATAAATTCCTCTTGCTCTTTGCAATAAGATAAGGCTCCCTGAGTCTTACAGGAGAAGTCTGTCTGTTATCTAGGAGTCACCTCTGTCAACAGAAGAGAGAGTGGTGTGCTTTTGACTGGTGAGGCAGGAATCCTGTGCACATTCCCAACCCAGTGTCTGTTCAGTGACATCAGGATCCTCCAGGAGAGATGCTCACAGTTTGGAGAAAATAATTTGAGTTTAGGGACCTCTGGTGAGAACTTTGAACCTTACATGCCCCAATTTCAAACCTGTTCCATTCACAGTCACAAGATAATGGAGAATAAGATGTGTGGCTTAACTGTGTAATCTCATCCAAGAAGCCTCAAGGTTCCATTCCAGTAGAGCGTGTCATGTATAATGTGTTCTTTTATTGTTGTAATCTCTTTTCTAAGACAAGGAATTTTTACCCCCTAGGGCATAGTAAATCAAGAGAATAAATATTGCAATACGGGTAAATGATAAGGTGTCTATTTCCTTTAAATCCATCCCTGTCAAACCATTCAAAATATCATAACATAAAGCCCAAAAGATATTCCTTGTGTTTCCTGTCTTTAAGTATTAATGCATTTCTTGGTTCGGGACCCTTTGTTTCCTGATTCTTTTATTCACACGGAGGGACTGACTGTAGAAAGAGCTGCATCTTCTGTGTGCCTGTTTGGGTTGCAGCGTCTGGAGATACAGTCTGGCTGTCCTAGACACGGGATGGTGGAGGAGGTGGCAGATATGGGGAAGCAAACACAGAAAGACTCTCTTGGGCAAAGATGTTCAGATCAGTTCAGTGTGTCTGCCCTAAACCTACCTCGAAGGCAGTTGTGTTCCAGAGTCACCTGTCCCTCCATGCCTTTTTTTTTTCTTTGAGACAGGGTTTCTCTGTGTAGCCCTGGCTGTCCTGGAACTCACTTTGTAGACCAGGCTGGCCTTGAACTCAGAAATCTGCCTGCCTCTGCCTCCCAAGTGCTGGGATTAAAGGCGTGTGCCACCACCGCCCAGCCCTCCATGCAATTTTTATAAGGTGCTGCTCAAGCCCAGCTCCAGTCTCGGGTGCTGACCCTGGCCATAACTCTCTGACTGGGAGTTGGGGGAGGGAGCTTCTCTGCTGTTCTCTGTAGGCCCCTCAGACCCAGTCATCTTTCAATCCATTGCAGCCTAGATTGCTGCCTAAGCTGTATTTGGGGAATGGGGGTGAACTTTTATCTCAGGTTAGTTGAGTTATAATCATATGTTAGGCACCATTTTGTTGTGGTAAATCTCCAACCCAAATAAGACTTAGCAAAGAAAATACAACCTAATTAATATGAGTACTAGCTGCATGTCTAGATTGGGCAGATCTACCACTACACTACTGTATTCCCCATCTATGATATCTCTTGTAACTTGAGGTTTCTCCAGGCCATGCGCTTCTGCTCCACTTTACTTCCACCTCCTCCTCCTACTTCACAGTCCCCCCTCTCTTTGTCTTTCCCCAACTTTTAGTTCCCCCTTCCCTTTTTCTGCCCAGTCACTAGCACAAGCCTTTAGGTGGGGAGGTGGGGGAGAGGGTTTGCAAGACTTCACCTGAGTACTAGTCTAATTCAACATTTGCAGCCCCTCCCTGGAGAGCAGAATTAGCATCAAAATGAAGCAACCTCAGGGCTATCCACAACAAAAGTGGAGCCTACCTGAGCTACACACACACCTGCTGCTCAAAGAAATTGAAAACTGTTTAGGAAAGAGATGAGCCCTATTTATTTGTCAGAAGATGATTTTAGAGAAGACCATCCCAGCATGCCAAATAAAGAAAAGAAATCATGTCTGAGAGCCAAGTCAGGTTTGGTCCCATAGACCTTTTATCCCAGCATCTAGGAGGCAGATGCAGGGAGATCTCAGTTTGAGGCCAGCCTGGTCTATGTAAAGAGTTCCAAGGAAGGCAGAGCTACATAATAAAACCCCATTTCAAAAATAAAAGAATGGGATATGATCCAGCATGGTGGCTTACACTTACCAGAACAAGAGATAGAAACAGTGTTGTCATGGCTTTGAATCTAGCCTGGGTAAACATACACAAACATCCAGAAGAAAAACAAATTGTCAAAGCAAAGCTGTGTACCACTTTAATTTCAATACTACTACACCGGCAGAAGTTGGGGAAGGCAGTCTACATAGTGACTTCCAAGCCGGCCTATGTCATGTGGTGATTATTTTTGAGGCTAGAGAGATGTCTAGAGAGTTAAGAGCACAGACTACTCTTCAGTGTACCCATGCCTAGTGACTTAAAATTGCCTGAATGTCACTACAGATCCCAGGATATCTCAAGGGATCTAACACCTTGTATCTGAGCCTTCTTTTGCGGTTCCATCTCCTTAAAATTCAAGCTCATTGTAGTCAATCTCTCATTGAAACTCTCTTCCAAGACATCACAGTAGGGTTTGAGACTATCTGCCATGAAGGCAGAGTCAGCATAAACAGTTATTGGTTTCCTCGGCACTGTTGTGGGATCTTCCTCCTCTCGTTGGGGCCGTGGTGTGCAGAGATGATCCTGGCCTGGATTCATTATTACCAGGAAGTCATGGTTGGCATCCAGCAAATAGACCTCTTTCAGTCTACACCTCCTGTGGGTCAAACAGGAAGGAGATTAGGGTGGTTGGAGATGCAATGTATAATTTGCCTTGCTCCCATGTCTCAACCTCCCTGCATTACATTCTCTTTGAATTATAACCACACAGTCTTGCCTTCCACAAGAACTCAGACTCACTCACCTAGGCCAAACCTTCTGGTTACTCAGCCAATCTACTCCATCGTAAACACCCTTGAAGTTATACAAATTGAAGCTGTGTTTCAGAGGGCCAATGTAGAGGTTGCAGTAGGGCCAAGTTACTACCATGTGCTTCACAAGTTTACGTCGTCTCTTAATGAAGGCCTCCTTGAACAGTGGTAGGAAAAACACTGAGGGGAGGTCCTTCAGAACAGAGACAGCCAAGTCTTCATGATTCAGCAGCAACTGGATTGTCAGGTACTGGAGTGTGGGAAGAGCCTGGAAGTTCATCCTGAGAGATTCGGGTAGAAGGATCCTGTGGAAGCATCCAGAAACATACCCTCTCAGAACAAAGCTTAGGATGGCTTCCCCTTCCCCTCTGTGGAAGGCAGCTCAGGATCAGGGTTAATGTCCACAGAGTAAATCTTGATTTTGCCATTTGAATTTTACTCTCTTAGTTCCACAGCCATGGCTTTCACCAGGCAGCATGGTGGACTGTGACCCCCTCCATGTGAAGTGTGCCTTACCATTATTTTGTTCATGCAAACCCTGCTGCTGTGAATGCTACCTCGTTGAGGAGTGGCCTCTCTGGAGACAGTGCAGCCTCATCATTTTAGGGTGAGCCTTTTCTCCATAAAGACTCTCAAAGGAACCTGAGAGGTTCCCTGAGAAAGCTTCACACATTCTGTCTTCTACTCAAGGGGCTTGAAGGGAAAAAAATCTGCTAACTGGGTACAGTTAGTTTTGCTATCAGAACCTTTAGGAAGAGGGCTGGATAAGCTCTGGTCTAGTCCAGAGCTTGGGGGAATGAAGCGGCACAATTGCCAATGTGATGCTACCCTGGGACAAGGATAGTGCCCAGCACAAGCACAGCAACAGAACTGAAAATAAGAAAAGCTTTTAAACAGCAAGCGAGAAAAGGTGAGCTCCTGTACTGGAAACAGTTGGACAGCCTGAGATCTATCTGTCCCCAAGAGGACCTGCCACTGAGCACAGTGTAGGTGGGGGGAATACGTGGTAGAAAACACACTAGTGTTAGCTCTTACTGTACCTCATTCCCATTTGGTTTTCTTTGTATGCTGTATATTTTACTGTTGGTCAAGATAGGGTCTCACTATGAGGCGTTTTCTGGATTGACACTTTCTTGTAGACCAGGCTGGGCTTTGACTAGTAGAAATCTTCCTACTTCTCCCCAACAGTGCTGGAATTAATGGCAAGTACTCTCGCACCACAGTTCCATCTTTTGAGACATAACTTATCCCTATGCATTCCAGTCTAGCCAGGAGCAGGAGAGCTTCATGCCTCACCTCACTCACCCACCAAGTCTGACCTGTCACCCACTTTGTACCTTTTGATTTTAACTTCTTTCAGGATCTTATCAAGATCTACTGTTGAGGGTCCTAGCTGGCCTAACTTGTGACCCACCTGCCTCAGTTTCCAGAGTGGGTGAGATGAGCAGTGACCTGTTTTCCCACTCTGTTCTCAGGATTGTTCTTCAGTCCCAGGCTAAAGGAAATGTTAATTTCTGCATCTTATGAGAAAGAAAACTTCTAAGGGCAGATGCTGAAGATGCATGAAGATGAGTGGGGGTGCCCTGCATGTTCAACCCCTAGTCCTATACAAGGAGGCCTTTGCCTCATACCTAAGGTTCCAGCTATCAGGCAGTAGAGGCAGAAGGAAGGAACTCTGCCTCACGTTCATCTCAGCTACATATACATGCTAGGTGAGTCTGGGCTACTAGACACCCTGCTTCAAAATAGAAAACTAACCAACAAACAAATAATCCAGAAATGGACTGGAGAGATGGTTCTGGCAGGAGACCAGAAGTTTCGTTCCTAAGAACCACATGGTGACAGAAACCAACCACATTTCCAGTCCCAGGGGATCCATATTTCTTCTGATCTCCTAATGCAACAGGCACATATGCACACAACTAGACAATTGCAGGCAAAACACTCATACAGCTGAAATATATAAATCGTTATAAAAATGTTCCGGGCTAGAGAGATGACTCCGTGGTTAAGAGATCTGACTGCTCTTCCTAAGATTCTGAGTTCAACCACAGGGTGGCAGCTCACAACCATCAGTAATGAGATCTGACACCCTCTTGTGATAACATAATAAATAAATCTTTAGGCCAGAGCTAGCAGGGCTGGAGTGAGCTGGGCTACTGGAGCAAGCAGGACCATCCGGATCGAGCAGGGCGGACCGGAGTGAGAGGGGCTGACCAGAGCAAGCAACTTTCATTTCCTGCAACCACATGATGGATCACAACCATCAGTTCAGCTACAGTGTACCCATATATGTAAAATAAATAAATAAATAAATAAATCTTTAAAAAACCTTTTTCTTGAAATATCAGAAATATTAAATTGAATAGAACAACTACTAATGAGAGGGAGAGCGAGGGGGAGAGAGCAAGTGAGAGAGGGAGAGAGAAAGCAAGCAAGAGAGAAACAGACAGAGAGAATAGAGAGATTAGTTTAGGGAGCAATACCATAAATCAGAAGACTGAGGTGGGCTTGGAGACAAGTTCTCATAACTCCGGCATTCAGGTGACAGAAGAAGTAAATTTCAACCATCTTGAGCTAAATGGCAAGTGCCAGGCCAGAGTTGACAGCAGAGCAAAACTCTATTTCCAGAAAACAAACCCACGAATTGACAAATGAAAAATGTTTGAGATGAAGGCAAAGAGATCCTTGGGGCCAAAATCACTCATTAGAGTCTTGTGTCATCTGTGCTATAATGTCTCCAGTGGGGAGGGGCTGGCCTGCAGGAGAATAGGTGTCATGCCTGATGCAGATGAGGGACTTACCAGACACAGACACTGGTGACAGGTCTCCTAGATCAGTAGGGTGAGGAGGTAACTCCAAGATTCCTAGAGTCTTCTCTGACTCTCTGAACCTTTTATGCACCCTACCTTTCACACCTTCCCTTTGCAGCCAAATTGGCCAACCACAGGCTGCCACTTCACTGAATTGGTAGAGCTCCACCCCTCATTGAACTCAGGACAGAATGAACCCAGACTAGGGAGAAAGACAAGGGCCTATTCCTGATTCCCTTGAACCAAGCTACTCAGGAAGCTGAGGCAAGAGGGGGATACACTTAGGGTATGAGGTCACGGTGAGCCAGGTCTAAACTGGTAAGAGTTCCAGGTAAGCCAGCTCTAGAGCTGAGACACTTAAAAAAAAAACTAAATTTTTTATAGCTAGAGAGCTTGGTCAACTTGATCAGATCCACCTGGCAGATAAGTGATCTTAGAGTAACCACAAAACTTCAAAAAGAAAAGGAAAGTCAGGAGTGGTTGTACATACCTGAAATCCTATCATTCCTGAGGCAAAAGGAGTGGATATCTAAGCGCATGAGACCTGCCTGTTCTACATACTGATCTCTAGGCCAGCCAGAACTGTAGATTAAGACCTTGTCTCAAGAACACAAAACCAAACAAAGCAACAGGAAAAAGATGAACAATAGTAGGTCATGGTGATTTACTTTTAATCCTAACCCTCCAGAGGCAGACAGAGGCAGGTGGATCTCTAGGAAGTCAAGGTCACACTATCTGGTCAAGACTTGGTCCTGAGAGCTCTTTAGGGCTTTGTTTTGTTTTGTTTTGTTTTGTTTGTTTTTCCGAGACAGGGTTTCTCTGTCTGTCAGACAGAGCTCTGGCTGTCCTGGAACTCACTCTGTAGACCAGGCTGGCCTTGAACTCAGAAATCTGCCAGTCTCTGCCTCCTGAGTGCTGGGATTAAAGGTGTGCGCCACCACGCCTGGATTGGGGTTGCTTTTTAATAATAAAATTTTTACCTGTCTTAAGTTTGTTGCTTTGCAATGGTAGCTGACCTACATGTTTGAGTTCCTCTGAGGCCAGAAACTGCAAGTCTCTGGCTTTTAGCACCTCATTTTAAACCAGCAGAGGATCGAGTAAAGAACTAGTTGGCAGCCCCTCTTTACAGTCTTCCCTAGAATTCTTTCTTCTAGCTTCTCAGGCTGGAGGGAACTTTAGAGCAATAAACTTTTATTGAACCAGGAGAAGAGAGTCAAGCTGAAAGAAGGAAAAAGTTTTACCCAAGCAAACATGCTTAAACTCCCATATATTCATGTACAAATTTACAAATGCATATTCTTTTTTAAAATTAAAACAGCAATAGATTCCAGCCCAGGAAAAGGCTGGAAGCGGCAGGTCTTTCTTCACAAAAAATAGACTTTTTTTCTTTTTTAAAAAAACACCATCAAAGTAAACCTATTAGCTTCCACAAGCTGGTCACAACCTGGAGAGTTGGTACAGCTCCCTGGTGGCCTTGAGCAAAAAGCTTGAGCCATCCTGCAGACTCCAGTCTGAGCACTGAGTGGCTGTGAGCCTGTGGGTACTCAGGGTTAAGTGATCAGCTCCAAACCATGCAAGAAAAACCAGCAACACCCACAAAGCAAAAGGCAGCAGGGATAATAGTTCAAAAGGAATGGCAGATACCACTAGAGGTGGTAACCAGGGTCTATCTGAAGACAGTGTGCCCCTCACAGACCATTGGCCAGTACTGGGGGAAGGCCTTGGGAAGCTCAACACATCTCTCAAGAAAGTCTTAGGAGATTCACTGCACCTGAGACAGGATAGAAATGTCTCTGATCCAGATCACAGTGTACAAAGTCCATTCATTCATTTGTGATTTAAATGATATATACAGCCTGCGTGGTATCCAGGACAGTACCAAGGCTATGGCCTGTCCAGAAGGACACCGGCTGCCTGCTCTTCAAGAAGCAACAGCATTTGCTGGAGTACACAGGTCCATCCAAATTCATCCCTTGGGTAGAGGCCTGAGACCCTTGGAGAAGCAATAGCAGAGGCACTGTGGGGCACATATGGCCTGACTGGGAACCCCTGAGGTCTGATTCTTTGGCACTTGGGACAGCTAGTTGCAGAGACAGACAAGAACAACCCCTTAATTCCTTGAATGTCCAGGACCAGAATGGCAGTAGCTTATGTCTGTAGGTAAGTGCTGCCCTCAGCACGGGTGTATGGATGCTGGCAGACCAGTGGGGTCCCAGGCCAGTCCCTAGGAATCCTCTCCCAGGATCTCCTTCACAATGGCAGCAATGTTCGTCTTCTTAGTTTTGTGCAAGGTGAAGAACGGGTGTTTCATCAGCTCCAGGTAGCTCATGTGCTTCGCAGGGCTCTTTCTTAGGCACTGGCTAGTGAAGTCCACAAACTCAGGGGAGAACTGGTTCACTGGGAGCTGGGGGGTTGGCTTCTCCACCACCTGCTTCAGAATCGCAGAATGGCCATCTCAATCATGATAATGCTGAGGCTCCAGACATCAGACTTGACATTGTAGCCCTTCAGATTCAGCTCAGGGTTGATCTTCTCAGGGGCCATGTAAGGCTTGCAGCCAGCATCCATTGTCTTTGCATCAGAGACCACCAGGTAGCCACTGATGCCAAAGTCGCACATCTTCACATGAGGACATTGGATGGGTTCACATCTCTGTGGATCACAGACCGCTTACTCCAGGGCCCACACGATAGACACAATCTCCCCCAGAATGTTTTCCGGAATTTTCATGTTCTTCTCCAGCACCTTCTGGTAGAACTTATCTAGGGAAGTGTTGGTGAGCTTCATGCAGATCTGTCTACACATTCCCTCTCTGAAGAGGGCACCATAGAAGGTGACAGAAGCAGTCGACCATGCACATGTTGATGTCTAGGTCCATAAGCAGACGTTTCTGCTCCTTTGAGTTCACGGTGGCCCAGATACACTTGACAGCCACTCTGAGCATGCCACACCTTCTCCACCACCCCATAGGCTCCATGGCCCAGCTCTGAGATGGTCATCAAATCATCAGCCTCCGTGTCAACGTTTCTGTCTCCTATATTGATGAAGGTCCGGGAGTCTAGGTTCCTGGGGAGTGTGGGGTTGGACACAGGTAGCTTGGACACACAGGATATCTGTAAATCCTTTTTTTTTTTTCGATTTTCCTTTGGTCCGAGGCAAGCCGGCCAGCGGCTCACAGCGAGTGACTCCATGCTAAAGGAAGTCGCAGCGGAGAGTACTAATCTAGAGGATAGCAGACTACACCAGGGCTGAGTGCTCATGGCTGCTGGTGGCTGACAGCGATGGGTGACAGGTGACACAGACGCCTCAGTTCCAAGCATCGGAGCAGGCGGCGCCACAGCCAAAACAAATGCCAATTCTGTCACCATGCATTCCAGTTGCTTCATGCTACATAATTATCCCATAATTATATAGTTACACTGACCTATACTGACATATTGACACATTGAACAAACAACCAAGTGCCAGTGCAGAAAGAACTCATTCTGGATGAAAAATTATCTCCAATCTTTATTGCAATGAGAACAAAAGAAGAATCTATGCTCTTGTGGCTCAATCAATTAAATCCAAGTCTATTAAGAAGAAAGCATTGAGGGCTGGCTCAGCGGTTAAGAGCGCCGACTGCTCTTCCAAAGGTCCTGAGTTCAAATCCCAGCAACCACATGATGGCTCACAGCCATCAGTAACGAAATCTGATGCTTTCTTCTGGAGTGTCTGAGGACAGTTACAGTGTACTTACATATAATAAATAAATAAATAAATATATATTAAAAAAAAGAAGAAGAAAGCCTTGAAAAGGGAAACCTAATGGACAGTTGTGAGGCTGCACCCAGCATGTTGTGATGTTACCTGATGGTTTACATAGAATGACACCCAACCCTCCGTCTGATTGGCCTTCCCGGTTCTAGATGTGGTTGGTCTCTGCAAATCACAGCTCTCATATCCATGGCGTCAGCCTCACTACTGAAACACTGTGGTGCACATTTGTTTAAAGAAGAAAGGCTAAACCAACTTCGTGCTATATGGGTTATTTTGGTCTTGTAAGGATCCGTTCCTTTAAATTAGTGGTCTTAGAATACAGTTGTATCTTGAGGACAAAGTATTAAATTATTCCAAAATCAAAAAAGGAGGAGGAGGAGGAGGAGGAGGAGGAGGAGAAAACTTTGAAGCCGGGCGTGGTGGCACACGCCTTTAATCCCAGCACTTGGGAGGCAGAGGCAGGCGGATTTTTGAGTTTGAGGCCAGCCTGGTCTACAAAGTGAGTTCCAGGACAGCCAGAGCTATACAGAGAAACCCTGTCTTGAAAAACAAGAAACAAACAAAAAAAGAAAGCAAGCTTTGTCTTCCTTAGTAAGAAAGACCCGGTAAGGAGACGCCCACCTTTTCTTTCTGCTCTCTCTGCAGCTGCTTCTTCTCTTTCTCTCTGCATTCTGTGTATTTCTCTTAGTTTCTAAATTCCCTTTTAATTTTTAAGTTATAGACTATTGTGTTGTCCTCCTTCTAATATTGCTCTTTCCTCTTGCTCCAATGTTTTGTTATCATTCCTAGTCTTTTGTGCCTTATCTAGGAGAATAGATCACATGGTTTTTCCAAGCATACTTCCCCTCCTTCCCATTTTAAAACAAAAGTTTCCTAAAAGTTCAGCAATAAATTCAAGTAATAAATTGAATAAGAAGTTTACAGAGAGCCGGGCGTGGTGGCGCACGCCTTTAATCCCAGCACTCGGGAGGCAGAGGCAGGCGGATTTTTGAGTTCGAGGCCAGCCTGGTCTACAAAGTGAGTTCCAGGACAGCCAAGGCTACACAGAGAAACCCTGTCTCGAAAAACCAAAAAAAAAAAAAAAAAAAAAAAAAAGAAGTTTACAGAGAATGTTTACAAATGTATCCAATAAGACAAGACATTATCTGTCTTTACAGGTTTATGGAGAGATACAACCTATAACTAAGTTATTATTGAAGTTTTGTGTAGATAAATACAGTCAATATTTTATTTTCTGTCCTTGTACCTACAATAAATCATTAGTTTCCTGACTATGACCATTGATTGTTTTTCAACCTCTTGGAATGTGTTCCAAGTTGTAAATACCTGCTTTCTATCCCAGAAACAATGAACTGAGGACACTTGAATACTGGCAGAGTTCTCATTGCAGTTTTAATAAGTTTTATTAAGACAGTACATCTCTGTTGTTCTGCGGAAATCTGCTAAAAGGGGTAGGTCAATACTTGTGATATATATAACAGTGATTTTATAACAGTGAAAGCATATTAGTATCAGGAATCTTTTCTCAATGTAATCCCTTTGGCCTTGCCTAGAAGGGCAAACAAACCCATTGTGCCCTTACAGTTGGTGGTGGAACCATCTCAGGAAGATTACCTGCTGGTTTTCAGCTTCTCCTACATGGCTCCTGGCACACATTGATAAAAATGGAGAGGAGATCTAACTATTGGGTGCCCATCCCAAATTAATACATCTAGAATCCAACTGCTATACCTAACGATCAGGGAACATATGAGAAGAGGTGGCAGAAACATTGTA
The DNA here is from genome assembly GCF_978045245.1 of Mus caroli. NCBI lineage: Eukaryota > Metazoa > Chordata > Mammalia > Rodentia > Muridae > Mus > Mus caroli. The sequence continues at coordinate 53,852,491 of NW_028227261.1, read as the reverse complement.
AGACGCAGAGGACCACAATTTCCAATATGAGGCAGTGTTTTCCATATATGACAAAAAGCTACAACCAACTGTAACAACAGGGTCACCTAAACAGGATGTGCACAAAGACAGCATCAGTTGACATCTCAGAGTGGATAAGGAAAGTCTCACATGGACACAGCCAGGGATAAAGGACTTCAGGGTATTTGGTTTGTTGATATCTGGCTTCTTAAGTTCTTTATATATTTTAGAAATTAACCCTCTGTCAGATGTAGAGTTGACAAAAATGCTTTCCCATGCTTTAGGGTGCTGTTTTGTCCTATTGATGCTGTCTTTTGCCTTACAGAAGCTTTTCAGTTTCATGAGGCCCCATTTACTAATTGTCAGCCTTAGTGCCTGTACTATTGGTGCTCTGTTCAGGAATTTGTCCCCTGTGCCAATGAGTTCAAGACTAGTCCCCATTTTCTCTTCTGTCAGATTCAGCTTATCTGTTTTTATGCTGAGGCCTTTGATTCATTGGACTTTCATGATGTGTTTGGGTAAAGGTGACCCAGAAATTATAGATGTGGCTAAGCAATTTCTGGTCCAGTTTGAGACACATGGCACAAAAGAAGTCCACCTGTGATACACCCTGGAGGACCAGAAACAAGAGGCCAGTATAGAATCCAAAATAAGTTCAAGACCACCCAGCCCTTCCCCCTCTGAAGGGACTTTCCATCAAGGCCATCCAGCCCCTTCCTTTCTGAAGGGACTTTCAGTGGTCAAAATGACTAAGTCTATAGCTGCTAAAACAAAATGAGCTGTTCTCAGAAAAATAACCATATCAAAGCAGCAGTTCCCAGAAAAGTTCCCCTGCCCTGCCTTGCACTAAATCCTGAGAAAGACCATAAATCACCCTGACCTTGCTAGAATTCCTGGTTACGTTAATAGCTGTCCCATAGGTTCAAAATTTACTGCTGCTTTGCTGACCAATCATAATAACCCACCGTAAAAAGAACATAAAAGAGCTGTGCTTTTTGAATTCAGGGTTGACTCTCCCTGCAATGCTCTGCAACCCCATGGCATTGGAACAATAAACCTCTTGCCATTGCAGCAATCTATCATCAAGTTGTGTTTTTGGAGGTCACGCACTCAATAATAAGGCCTTAGGGTCTTACACCACATGGCCCAGAAACCTAGGATAAAATCAAACACAACTAGCTTTAAAAAAAAAAAAAAAAAAGAAGTGAAAAGATGTTGTGGTAACTCTCCAACCCAAACATTCCTCAGGATATGAAAACATGACTCAGTTAATATGAATACATGCTGTGCACCTAGATTGGGCAGATCTACCACTACACTACCATTTTTCACATCTATGAGTGCTGACTCATTCCTTGTTCATAACCACTCACAGGAAAATGGAATTATCAAATATAATTAGCCCCAGGCCTATCCACAACATTTCCCCCTTTCTGTACAATTAAAAGACTATTTTATCTCCGATATAATTGAACATAACTATTTGTCATGGTTTATATATTCTTGGACCAGGGAGTGACACCATTTGGAGGTGTGGCTTTGTTGGAATAGGCATGACCTGGTTGGAGTAGGTGTGTTACTGTGGGGGTGGGCTTAAGGCCCTCACCCTAGTTGCTTGAGAGTCAGTCTTCTACTTGCAGCCTTTGGATGAAGACGTAGAACTCTCACTCTGCCTACGAGTTCTACATCTTAACCTTCCTGGATACTGCCATGCTCCCACCTTGATGATAATAGACTGAACCTCTGAATCTGTAAGCCAGCCCCAATTAAATGTTGTTTTTATAAGACTTGCCTTGGTCATGGTGTCTGTTCACAGCAGTTAAACCCTAAGACACTAGTGTTTTGTAATTTATAAAGTACAAGAGACCTAATACCTAGTCCATCGTCTTTGTTAATTAAATAGAACCTCTGTCAACTATCCTTACTTAAAGACTTATAATTCTACATCTGGCTATGTCTTGGTTTTAGATTGAATGCCATCTGAAAACCATCCTCTCAAAACTGTTCCTCTCAGAGTAAAACGCCTGGGTTGGCTAGGAGACTATGTAATATTTCAACCCCATCAGAAATCCAAGAACAACTGATATTAACTGAAAATATATAGAAAGCCTAAAATAGCTTCCAAAATTTAGCCAATCCATAGAGACCACTGATCACCTGGACAGTCCCTTACTTCAGCATATTGGAGCATCGGTCTTCAGCTTACTGGCCAGGGTCCTCTGACAGACTTAGAGAAACAGGAATATTAAGGACTAGCCTACTCTCTCTCTAGGCAGAATCAAGCTGTCCTAACCTGTAATTGTGTCCTTTCTTTGGACAGTATTATGTCTGTAGATGAATGAGGCAATTCTTGCCTAGTAGCTGTTTTGCCACAACTGGAGTAACTCAAAGATGCTCAGTTTCTTCTTTGAATCTAAGACAGGGAAAGCTGTCAGGAGCAGACTAGTCTCAACAACAAGTGAATAAATAGATAACATTAAACATCACATTCTGTGGACTTTTGCCATTTTTGAAAACCAACTACCTATGTAAAGTAATCTCTGTTAACTACTCAGCCATTTCTAATTAAAATAACCGAGAACACCTAATAATAAACACACAACTATGAATTTCCTATTTGTCCCTTAACTCACAGGCTTAAACATCTCAGATCTGTTTATAATAACAGCAATAGAAGGACTTGGTTCAAGCCTTATACTTCAAAATTTTTAGAATCAAAGATAACCTATAATAACCACCCCCAGTCCCAAAATCTAGGGAACTAGGACAACGACTCTTCATAACTTCTTCAAGCTGAATATGGGCGTTGAGATATTTTAAAGGGAGGGGGAAGGGTAAGGAAATGGGAGAGTTAGTTGGCCTTAAGAAGGCCACACCAATCATTGTATTAGTCTCTGATATCTGTGTCCTGACTGGATCCAGATGAAAAACCAAGACATTAGGACTTCAGGCATGTCAGTTCAGCAAGTCTGATGATGAAATTCACCAAGGCTGTATATTCTGTAATATATAAATCTCAAAACAAAATTTTAGCATCATCAAGATAAACTTTTTGTTTTGTTCTCTGTAATCTAGTTCTCAGGGGGTCTCCCCCTTCAAATCTGATCCATAACTCTGGAAGTTGTAAATATCTTAATCACTCTTTTCCAAAAACACAAAAGACAAAACATTTCCTCCAAATCAGCATAGCCTTCAGCTGCTAACAAGAAAAACCTGTAGCTTGCCCTCTGTCCCAGAGGAACAATAAAACCACACACATTTTAGCCTATTTAGGCCTTTCTAATTTGTCATGTCAGGATTTAAACCCAAAATTCCCGTGAAGCCCATGTTAGACAGAATATGAGTATCATGTAAGACTTATTAGGGTGCTCTCTACCTTGAGCCAAAGACATTTATTTAATTAATCCCCATTATAATATCTTTCTGTTATGCTCTCTATCTGGAGCCACAGACTTCTATTAATTAATACCAGGCGATTATCACTGCTCTCTCTACTTGGAGTCAGTGACTAATATTCCCTATCTGGTTTTGAACCGCAGGTGAAATTTCCCATCTTTAGGTACTACACCTACTTATAAGAGGCAGCTTGTCAAGCCAGGCGTGGTGCACATGCCTTTCATCCCAGCAGAGGCAGGTGGATTTCTGAGTTCAAGGCCAGCCTGGTCTACAAAGTGAGTTCCAGGACAGCCAGGGCTATACAGAGAAACCCTGTCTCAAAAAACCAAAAACCAAAACAAAACAAACAAAAAAAGGCAGCTTGTCAAACCAGGATTTAAACCCCAAATTCCCATGGAGCCCATGTTAGACAGAATATGAGTATCCTGTTCTCTCTTTATAGAAATGAATTACCTGGTCTGGAGTCCTTTGTACCTTTGTCTCCCAATTATTTATTCACAGGGAGAAGCTGAGTGTAAAAAGATCCCATTTGTCTGTGTCCCTCTTTGGAGATAGGGGAGGCAGGGTAGGGGGGGAAAGATACAGGGAAGCAAACACAGAAAGGCTCTCAGGTATAGATGCCTCTCTGATGTTCTCTGTGGGCCCCTTAAATCTAGTCAGCTTTAAATCCATACTGCTACAGCCTAGGTCACTACCCAAGCCCCATTCAGGGGTTGGGGGTCAGTGAATCTTTATCTCAGGTTAGTTGAATTCAAATCAATACGTTGGGTGCCATTTTGTTGCGGTAACTCTCCAACCCAAACATTCCCCAGCAATGAAAACATGACTCAGTTAATATAATATGAATACATGCTGTGCTCCTAGATCTACTGCTACACTACCATCTTCTACATCTATGAAACCCCTTAGAACTTGCGGTTTCTCCAGGCCATGTGTTTTTGCTCTGCTTTTCTTCTTCATCTTCCTCCTCCTCTGCATCCTCTCCCTCTTCCATTTTCTCCCTCACCTTCTGCTCCACCTTCCCTTTTATCTGCCCAATCATCAGCTCTCCTTTATTTTACAAATTAAGGTGAGAAGCAGGTTTACAGGAAATCACCTGAGTGATGACTCATTCCCAGTTCACAACCACTCACAGGAGAATGGAATTAACATCAAATATAATAAGCCCCAGGGATGTCTGTCCACAACAAAAAGATGCCTTATGATATACTGCTAAATATATAGATTGGTGTCATCAGAGAGGCTCCATCCAGTAACTACAGATGCAGAACAAAGCTTAAATTGGGAAAATCAAGCTCAAGAGGGAAAAAGAAAGATTGTATGAGTGAGAGGGGTCAAGGTCACCTCAAAAAAACCCACAGAATCAACAATCATGAACCAAAGTGGCCCACTAAGATTGAACCAACAATTAGTGAGCCTGTATGCATCTAACCTAGTTGCTATATTTGAAAGACTCTGAAAGGAGCCCCTCGCTCAAGCCTCAGGACAATAGCAGACACCCAAGAACTCATGATAGACCGAGCTTGTTGCAAACCACATGAGGCTTTATTTGGGGAAAGCCAGAGCTCTGGGCATGACTTATATCCCACGAAGGGGTAGAGGAGTCCACCTCGAGAGGAAAGAGGTCCCAGTTTTTATAGGCCCTCAGGGGAGAAAGGAGAAGTGGTGGGGGGGGAGTAGGGGATTTCCAGATCTAAACAATGTCTATTCTCAAGAAATGGGTATGGGAGGGGTACAAGGAAAGAGTCTGGTGCAGATGTAGCAACTCAGGATTGGCCAGGCTGTGGTTGCTGGGGAGATTTTCTGACTTTTTCTCAGCAACCAATATCACAAACACCTGGCAATTGGCTTCATCAGTGGGCACACACATGGGTCAAGGAATGGTCAAAACATTGGCAGACACACAGGTTCAAGGAGTGGTCTGAGCATTGTGCACCTCTATTTTCCTAAATCAGTGAAGCTAGTTCTGCTAACACTGACGTCTATCTTGCCAATTTCAGGGCTTCTTTGTCCTTTTACATTCTGTCAGGATCTTTCATATTCATGTTACAGTTGTGTAGCTTTGTGTTTTCTGGGACTCTTAACACAAGGAATGGGAGTTGTGTTCTGACGTTGTTGTCTTTTCTTGGACCCTTGTGCTCCTCCTGGTTGCCTTGAGCAACCTTAATATGAAGCAAGGTGCTTAATTTTATTGCAACTTGATGTGACATGTTTGTTTCATACTCCTAAAAAGTCTGCTGTTTTCTAAATGGAAATGGAAGAGGAGTGGATGGAGAGGGAGGAGGTGTATGGGATGGAGGAGGTGTATGGGATGGAGGAGGTGAGGGAGGTGAAGAAGGACTGAGGGAGAAACTTGCACTGGGATCTAATATATTAGGGAATATGTTAATAAAAAAAATAAATACTTGTTAAATATACTAAATGTACGCCTTTAATCCCAGTACCCGGGAGGCAGAGGCAGGTAGATTTCTGAGTTTGAAGCAGGCCTGGTCTACAGAGTGAGTTCCAGGACAGCCAGGGCTACACAGAGAAACCCTGTCTCATAACCACCCCCCCTCAAAAAACAAAACAAAACAAAACAAAAAAACCCAACCCAAACCAAACCAACAACAACAACAAAAACAAAACCAAACCAAACAAAACCAAAAAAAAAAAAATGTTTTAAAATGCAAACATCTGAAAAAGAAAGGCCAGGCGGTGGTGGTACGTGCCTTTAATCCCAGCACTTGGGAGGCAGACAGGCAGATATTTGAGTTCCAGGCCAGCCTGGTCTACAAAATGAGTTCCAGGACAGCCGGGGCTATAAGGAGAAACCCTGTTTCGAAAAAGAAAGAAAGAAAGAAAGAAAGAAAGAAAGAAAGAAAGAAAGAAAGAAAGAAAGGAAGGAAGGAAGGAAGGAAGGAAGGAAGGAAGGAAGGAAGGAAGGAAGAAAGAAAGGAAGGAAGGAAGGAAGGAAGGAAGGAAGGAAGGAAGGAAGGAAGAATAGAAGGATTAAGTGACTGCTAAAATGGGGAGAACCACTCATCTCCAGGGACCAGCCCGTTAATAGGTTATCCAATCCCAAGTGGTTTTCCCTAAACCTGTGTATGTGAGCAACATTAATGGAACTCATCAGGATATATTGATAAATGGGTGTGTAACAGTAATTATTATCGAAGAGGTCATGAAGTTGAGAGGGAAGTGGGGAGGTATAAAATAGCAATCAGGGGAGTGAGGATGGAAATGATATAAGAACAATATGCTTGAAATTTACAAAAAAATGAGGGTTTTTTTTCTTTTCTTTCTTTCTTTCTTTTTTTTTTTAAAGGTATTTATTGTAGAAAGGCAGAGAGATGGAGAGTGTAGAGAAGCAGAGGGTGGCCATGAGCACATGGAGAGAGGGGGTAAGGGAAGGTGGCGAGAGGGGAAGCAAGGGAGCAAGAGTAAGAGAATGAGAGGTAAGAGAGTGAGAGGGAGTTTCCTTAAAAGAAACTGAACAGCCCAAAAAGTGGCTTAGCATGGGGATGTGACTTTAATCCCCACGGCACATACTTGGAAGAAAAGAACAGATCCACAAATATTATTTGATTTTATTTTGTTGTTTGTTTTGTGTTTTGAGACAGAGTCTTACTCTGTAGCTTTGGCTGTCCTGGAAATAACTTCATAGAACAGGCTGGCCTCCATTTCACAGAGATGTGCCTCCTCTGTCTCACAAGTGCGGAGATTAAAGTCATGCACCAAATTCCTGGCATTATTTGATTTTTAATTACTGGTAGGTGGGCTATTTTTCATGGTGCATATGTGGAGGTCAGAGGAAACCTTCCAGCTGTGTGTCTCTTTAGTTATGCATAGAGGTACACCCCTTTAATCACAGCATTCAAAAGGTAAAGGCAGGTAGATTTCTATGAGTTCTTGGCCAGGCTGGTCTACAGGTGTGTGAATTCCTGGGATCCAGAAATCAAACTGGGGTCTTCAGGCTTGGAACCAGTGCCTTTAACTCTTGAGCCCATGTAGGGTTACTAGTTAAATGGGTTCTAAAAGTCGATTTGATGAACTACGGTTTTTACTGTTTTCTTCAAGAAAAGTACTACTGTTTTGTGTTTGGAATTTCATGTTGTTTGACAGGTTTTCACTGTGTGGGTCCAGGTGGCCTGAAACTCACAGAGATCTGCCTGTCTTTGCTTTTGGACTACTAAAATCAAAGGTAGGTACCAAATGCTGGGATTGCATGGGTGTTCAATAAAGCTTTGCTCAACCTACCCCTCACCCCCTATCATCCCTGAAATAGCATCACATTGTATAGCTCTGGCTGTCCTTGAATTTCCTCTGTAGACCAGCCTTTGCCTTCTCAGTGCTGTGATTAAAGGGGTGTACCTCTATGCATGGCTAAAGACAGTTGTTCTCACTGTGTAGATCATGCTGGCCTGAAACTCACAGAGATCCTCCTGCCTATACTTCTGGAGTTCAAAGATGTGTACCACATGCTGGGATTACACGGGTGTGTTATTAAAGCCTTACTGTTTCTCTGACTTCCATCTCATAATGTCTTGCTGTCGGTATTTAAACTTGTGACAAAGTACCCATCTTGCTCATGGTGGTTCTAAATTCCTTTATCAAGCATCATCCCAACTAAAATTCTGGGTAGCAAGGCTTGCAGACTCCTGCAACCCATTGCAACACTTTCAAATCTGCAAAATACTCATATGGGTTTAGTTTGTTTATTTGTCTTGTGTTTGGCTTTTTAAAAAATTTATTTATTTATTTATTTTTATTAGATATTTTCTTTATATACATTTCAAATGCTATCCCGAAAATTCCCTATACCCTTGTCCACCCTGCTTCCCTACCCATCCACTCCCACTTCTTGGCCCTGGCATTCTCCTGTATTGGGACATATAAAGTTTGCAATACCAAGGGGCCTCTCTTCCCAGTGATGGCCAACTAGGCCATCTTCTGCTACATATGCAGCTAGAGATATGAGCTCTGAGGGTACTGGTTAGTTCATATTGTTGCAGGGGTTGCAGGCTCCTTCAGATCCTTGGGTGCTTACTCTAGCTTCTCCATTGGGGGCCCTGTGTTCCATCTTATAGATGACTGTGAGCATCCACTTTTTTTTTTTTTTTTTTTTTTTGAGACAGGGTTTCTCTGTATAGCCCTGGCTGTCCTGGAACTCACTTTGTAGACCAGGCTGGCCTTGAACTCAGAAATCCACCTGCCTCTGCCTCCCGAGTGCTGGGATTAAAGGCGTGCTCCACCATGCCGGGCTGAGCATCCACTTCTGTATTTTCCAGGCATAGCCTCATATGAGCCAGCTATAACAGGGTCCTTTCAGCAAAATCTTTCTGGCATATGCAATAGTGTCTGGGTTTGGTGGCTGCTTATGCAGTGGATCCCCGAGTGGGGTAGTCTCTGGATAGTCCATTCTTTTGTCTTAGCTCTAAACTTTGTCTCTGTAATTCCTTTCATGGATATTTTGTTCCCTATTCTAAGGAGGAACGAAGTATCCACCCATTGGTTTTCCCTCTTCTTGATTTTCTTGTGTTTTGCAAATTGTATCTTGGGTGTTCTATGTTTCTGGGCTAATATCCACTTATCAGTGAGTGCATATCAAGTGACTTCTTTTGTGATTGGGTTACCTCACTGTAGTCAGGGTTCTCTAGAGTCACAGAACTTATGGATAGTCTCTATATAGTAAAAGAATTTATTGATGATTTACAGTCGGCAGCCCAATTCCCAACAATGGTTCAGTCGCAGCTGTGAATGGAAGTCAAAGGATCTAGCAGTTACTCAGTCTTACACAGCAAGCAGGCAAAGGAGCAAGAGCAAGACTCCCTTCTTCCAATGCCCTTATATTGTCTTCAGCAGAAGGTGTAGCCCAGATTAAAGGTGTGTTCCACCACACCTTTAATCCCAGATGAAAGGTGTAGCCCAGATTAAACCTGTGTTCCTTAAACTCGGAGATTTAATCTTCTGGAATCCATAGCCACTATGGCTCAAGATCTCCATAACAAGATCCAGATAAGGATCTCCAAGCCTCCAGATAAGGGTCACTGGTGAGCCTTCCAATTCTGGATTGTAGTTCATTCCAAATATAGTCACATTGACAACCAGGAATAGCACTACACTCACTAAGGATGATATCCTCAGGATATATCCATTTGTCCAAGAATTTCATAAATCCATTGTTTTCAATGGCTGAATAGTATTCCATTGTGTAAATGTACCACATGTTCTGTATCCATTCTTCTGTTGAGGGACATCTGGGTTCTTTCCAGCTTCTGGCTATTATAAATAAGGCTGCTATGAACATAGTGGAACATGTGTTCTTATTACCAGTTGGAACTTCTTCTAGGTATATGCCCAGGAGAGGTATTGCTGGATCTTCCAGTAGTATTATGTCAAATTTTTTGAGGATTGTATTTGGCCTTTAATTGTTGCCTTTGTTGTTCTGGGACAAAACTTCACTATTTAATCTTTGGTTTGAGTATCTAACCTAGAACTCAATACACACTCAAGTACATGCTCACAGTAATGAACACACAAACAAATACATAAACACAGACATTAAAACCACACACACTATAATATATCCATACATAAACAACTATATGTAGACACACACACAAGAAGATTCAATAATGCTCAGCATGGTGGAGCACGCCATTAATCCCAGCACTCGGGAGGCAGAGGTAGGTGGATTTCTGAGTTCCAGGACAGCCTGGTCTACAAAGTGAGTTCCAGGACAGAAAGGGCTATTCAGAGAAACCCTGTTTTGAAAAAAACCAAACCAAATCAAACCAAAACAAAACAAAGATTCAATCATGCAAACAGTGAAATCCAGCATTTCCAGATCAGTATTTTTGATTTCAAAAAAGGAAGGTCTGATTCAATTAATCAACCATTGGAAAAATGAATCTTTTAGAGGATTAAGTGGGTGGAGATTCAGTGGACCAATGAGAAAAAAGGATGTGGAAGGCGGAGCCACATGGGGATGGGGAAGGAGGAAGGTACTATAAAAGAGTCAGAGCATGCCAAGGAGGATGTCAGAGTCCTGAACCTTGGAGTCACTGTGTGGACCTGCTGGGAGTAGGAGCCTTGTAGCCACTGTCGATATCAGGTAAGAATTTTCTCTCCATATGGAGGCTCTTGCATGCTGGGCTAGCCTTACCACCATCCAGGTAAAACTTCTTTCTAATTTACAATGTTCAGACATGATAGACTTCAGTTTTAATGAGAAATGGGATTACATGTGAATTTCTGCGGTTTTAAAGCTAGGAACAAGCTTGGCTTGAACTTTCTAGCCTTCTGGTTCCATCCAGTTTTCTAGATATAATCTGGAATTTCAGGTAGAATCTTCTTTATAATTTAATCCTTCTGAAGTCTCTTAAATTATGTTTCACTGATTATGGTTTTGCAATTGCATGAACTGGCGATTCTTCTTACCTATATCTTACAAATTGTGCTGGGGGAAGCCTTCAGGCACACAAGGCCAAAGTTCTAGCTATTGGCTTGTGTCCCTGAAGCCACATCTGACCCAGGAACCAAGGCTTTAGGCATGTAGTTGCTTCAGTCTTATCCAGGTGATTAGACATTGTATAAGATATGTCTATATCTCATATATGTATGTATATATAAATCTAGGAAAAATGTATAGAGTAGCCACACCTCAAAACTAGAATGAATGCACTGTGCACACATAGCAAAATCAAGGCAAGCCTTGGCTACAAGAAGACACCTCACTTCTACATGAAATTAAACAAAATGAAATAGATGACCTGAAATTATTGCAGAATGGTAGAGCACTTGTGTAGTGGAAACAAACCCCAATACAGGATCACTTCAATGAAGACATTTAAAATCCAATTTCACCTGATTTTCCCCAACCTGAACTAGCATGAAGTATACTTTGTATATTAGACTGGTCTGAAATCCTCCCAGCTCTTCTTCTAAAGAGTTTAAATTATGTATTCTAATAGGCTTGTGTGGGATTTATGCAGAGTTCTAAATGCATAGTGCCCAGGCAAGCATACTAGAAAAACAACAACAATAACAGAAAACACCAAAAACCCAAGACTGCTAATCACAGGCCAGAGTATGGTGTGTGGGAGCAAACCTCAGCTACATAATGTCTTCCATTCAGGATTATAAGGAGAGCCAACTCCCCAGAACCCCCTTTCTCAGGCAATACCATATTTTAAAGTACAAACAAAAAATTAGACGTATTGATAAATATATTGTCTCATCTCTTTCTTTGTCTGGACCCAACCTTCTAATGGGAAACTCCCCTCTCTTTAGCCTATGTACACTTGGCTTCTCCTTTAAGTCTCACATGAGCAGTTGCTTTCATACAGTAGCATGGCATTCCAAATGCTTTGGGGAAAGTCACACGTTTTACTTAGGTTTGGCATTTTAGATGTGGTCTGAGGGTATAGCCAGGTGTCCATGAATTTTACCTAATTTCCCCAAATCAATATAATATAGCCTAGTTTGCTCACACGAGCCTTCAAAGAGTTAAGTAATACATACAGACAAGCATCTCAAAGGTTCTCCTTAGCCCTTCTCAGGAGGGATCAATCTGTTGAAAGGATAACAAGGCTGGTTGGGTTTGTGACATCAGCACTATATTTTCTAACGGGCCTGCAAAGTTGTTCAGTGTCTTTTACCTCTAACAAGACTCTGGCCACACTGTATGCTCCTGAATAACTCTTCTGAGTAAGCTTGTGATTATAAGGAGCAAGGGTTGGGATCCCGTGGGACAATGGTTATCTTTTTCCACTGTGGGTGCTTAAAGGAGAATCTCCATGCTATGAGTGAACTTTTGGCTTGGAGACCACAAGATTGGATAGTTGGGCAGACTGAGTTCTCCATTATTGCCAAAGCATGGGCTCTGGCCTTCCGGTTCCTGCGATGGTGAGACATAGAAATTTCTAAAAATTAGCCTGAAATTATGTCTGCTAAATGCTTCACCAGGTTACTTCTGACTGCATATCTGTCACGATGAGCACCTACAACCCTCCCACACTCCTGCAGCTGGCACTGGAGGGGGTGCTGAGGAAGGATTCCATAGACTTCTCTGATCTGGAGGACCTGCCCATCACACTCTTCCCACCACTCTTCATAAAGGCCTTCAATAGCAGACACACAGAGATAATAAAGAAAATGGTGGTCACCTGGCCCTTTCCCTGCCTCCCTGTGGGGGCACTGCTTAAAACCGCTGATGTGGAGATGCTGCAAGCTGTGCTGGATGGCATAGATATACTGCTGTCACAGAATGTTAGTCTCAGGTAAGCAAGGCCCACGGAGGCTAGAAGGGGAATCATAGGGTAAGACACACATGAGTGCAGGAAGAATGGGGTCAAACAGGACAGAGGCTAATGATGTCATCGACATGCAGGTCTATAGAATTATTATTCAAGTTGAAAGCTGATCTAGAAGACAGTCATAGATCAAGATGGCTCAGAGTACAAGTAGCCATGGTAGGATGAGCTTTTATGTGGCTTTCCTACAGATACTAGATATGGAAGAGACACAAGCCAAGAGCAACTGAATGGAGGGAAGCGGGGCATGTCTCCAGATGCAGTTCATGCAGTGTCCTTGCCTGCCTGGTGTGAGGTGCTATGATGGAGCTGACATTAGACAAGTGGGATCCAAGCTGACTCCATGTTGGTTCCTGTTTTACATTATGAAACTTCACCTTTTTTTTTCCCTCACAGAAGAAGGAAGCTTCAAGTCGTGGATATGAGAGATGTGCACCAGGATTTCTGGGATGTATGGACTGGAAAAAACGATGGAGTCCACTCAGCAGAGAAAGGGAGAAAGGAACAAATTTCAAAGCACATTCCTAAATATGCACTGAGGAGGCGTTTGAAGGTGGTCACTGAACTGAGCCTCTTCTTTTTACTGAACAAATGCCAAACATGCTTTCTACAATGGGCCCAGCAGAGAAAAGAGTCTGTGAGGCTATGCTGTCTGAAGATGAAGATTTTTGCCTTCCCAGTGGAGAATATTAGAAGGATCTTGAACATTTTTCAGCCAACCTATATTGAGGAATTGGAAATATACACAAATCAGGTCCTATCCTTTCTAAGTGGGTTTGCCCCTTGCTTTGGCCAGATGAGAAATCTTCTCAGATTCCATCTATGTCAAATGTACTTGATGTCAGGTAGTGGTGTGTATAGATTTGCAGAGGTAAGAAAAGGTGCTGCCAAATTCCTTTCTCAATTCTCCAAACTCAAGTGTCTCCAGCATCTCTCCATGAATGGTGTCTACTTTCCCAGGGACCACATGAAACACTTGTTCAGGTAAGGAAAGATTGGGACCTGTTTCTGCTATGGCAATAAACCTTTGCCTTTACTTCAAGCACTAATGGGGATCTAAGGCATGCCAGTCATAGAGTATGTTACAATGATGGACTTCTTACACTATCAAACTGTGGATTGTTTCCTTCTTAATGGAGTTCACTTGATTCAATCCCCACTCTTTTAATAGAATCTGAACTGGGGTAGGGGATATTGAGAGAGCTGCCTTGCAAGCATGTCCATTGTCTGGGTCAGACGAATTAAATGTGCTTTGCAAAATTCTCTCTCAGATCCAGGCAAAAGTGATACAAGGAAACAGGACAGAGCAGAGGGCCCTGATAAGGGGAGGCTCCACACCTGCCCTCTACAAACATAGATGAGACCAGGAACCAGTTTGTTCCTCTATTGGAGTCAGTCAGCCTTTCATTTCCCCTAAAGGAAAGGGTTGTGTGAACACAAGTTGGGACTAAGTAGATGGGAAATCAGCAACTCTGGGTGGGGGTCATCAGTGTAAATGGTGAAACATTGCAATCATAAATAAAGATAGTGGAGACAGCAGGAACATGGATAAACTCTGCAGGTCACAGGCCAAGATGTTGCCAGAACATGTCTATGCTAGATCTTTCTAGTTATGCTCTCCTGGCATGATGGGGCAAGCTCTAGTTCTCTGACAGAGTGAGGAAGGAGAGTTGCATATCTATGGTATAAGCCAACCTGATATGATTGTAATATACATCAGTAGACAATGTTAAGAATAGATACCAACATGCTGTATCCCCAAGGTGGACTTTCAAGATAAGCATAGACTGACACTACATATGTAGCTTCTCTGTGTCATTGTCAATCTTACTAGTGTCCTCCAGGACCATGAGCCAGAACCAATTTCTTGTTCTTTTTCTAGATGCCTGAATAGCCCCTTGGAGTCCTTGTCTATGAATATCTGCCAACTCTCAAAGTCAAAAGTCAAGCACATGTCAGACTGTCAGAGCCTCTATCAATTGAAACACCTGCAGTTCTTTGGTGTAGAGTTTCCCAAGTCAGGTTTCAAGAGTCTCCAAATTCTCCTAAAGAATGTATCTGAAACTCTGCAGACCCTGAAGTTTGACCACTGCAAGATGAATGACTCTCAACTCAAAGTCCTCTTGCCTGCCCTGAGCCAGTGCTCACAGCTCACCGTGGTCAATTTCTGTGACAATGACTTCTCCAATCTTGTGCTGAAAGACCTTCTGAAATGCATGGCCAATCTAAGTAAGTTGTGTGAGGAGCAGTACCCTGCCCCTCTAGAGTGCTATGATCACCTGCATAATGTTGTGGTAGAGCAATTTGTCCAACTGTGTCCTAAGCTCATGGATATACTTATGGCCAAAAGGCAGCCCAAGACAATCACCTTTGCTACAGACACCTGCTCGCATTGTTTGAGGCGCTGCATCTATGACAGGAAGACTAGCCTTTGCCATTGTTGGCAGCAAATAGAAGTTTGATTCTGGATGCTGGGAAATGAAACCTGACCACCTTCCAGTTCAATTCAGCCACAGAAAGTTAGAGACAAAATAACAGGTTTGTCATGCCTCAGACCCACTGGAGATTCCTAGTCTTACTTTGCTGACAACATTCTATTATTGTTGTTGTTATATTTATTTATTTCAAATCCAGCCTTGACCTGCATCCCAGTCCCTCCTGTCACAAAAAAGATCTGCAGATGCAAAAATGGAGAAAAGGCTACCAGTGTTCTTTAAGACATAGAGTAACTTTGGCAGTGAAGTCCTCTATGGAGGGAATTCCCTCTCCTGCATCTTTTGGTTCATTGCATCTAGATACAGCTTCACAAGAAAAGTTTTTCTACAGCCTCGTAGCTCAGCCTCTGCAACTCAGCACTGCTCTGTTACAAACACACACACACACACCATGTTTTAGGTTGTGTTGTCCAGATGGTACCAGCCTATAGAGCAAACTCATTTTCTATTAATACTCTACTGAGTATTTGTCTATCAGGTGTGTACCCTATCTCAAAATTCGGTACCTTAGGGCAGGAGATGTGGCCCAACAGAATAGAATATGTGCTAAACTCTTAGACCACTTAGAATTCTTTCCTGGTACCAACATGTAGGCTCTCATCCATCTAGCTCTGTGTAATTCCATGTCCATTCCATCCTATGATCACTTCTGACCTCCTATGTATGTGAGGCTCATAAGTGCATGCAAGCAAAACGTACAATTCACACAGAGAATTACAGACCTGCGGGATGCAGTTCAGACATCATTCTCAGATCAGGTATGACCCTACTAGCTTCCCCACATCAAGCACCCAATAATCTTTAATGTAGAAGGAAAACTCACCCTTATAGTCACAACACCTCTCCATCCTTCCTCACCTGAGAAACTCTGAAACATGGTGTCTTTGAAAGCAGACACTGTTCCCTAGTGCCTCAGCTAACCCAAGCACAGAAACAGACAAGAGCTGAGACGCCTGAAAGGCTTTTGCTTTCCTCAACAGAAGAAAACAAAGCCAAATGATGTTTTCACCATCAATTACAGCGTGTGCGTAGTCTCAGACGATCATCTTACAGATATTGAACAATTTGTTTCTCATTGTGCTGAGAGCTGAAAATATAGTTCTGCAAAGCAGGTTGAGTAACTTCAGCACAGAGGGGCTTATGCAGGGCAATGAATAGCTCAAGCTGACCTCATATACAATGCAAATTAGAGATCAACTTGGGCTACATGACAACTTGTGTGAAAGATAAAATAAAATAAATGTGTGCATATGTGTTCTCCTATCCGGCCCTCATGAATTGAAATGGCAATTTATTTGCTTTCATTAATATGGTTCATTGTATCCTTTGTTTTTTTTGTTTTGTTTTGTTTTTGTTATGTTTTCAAATGGATTTTTAATCTGTGGTCCATGGCAATTCTTTTACCTCAGTTTCTGTAGTGCTAGTATCCCAGATACCAGTAGAAATGAACAATATAGATTTTTTCCCCATTTTTGTAAGTTCTATCTATCTTTGGTTGGCTTTGAAGTGAATAGGTTGACCAGGCTGGCCTTCATGTCACTGTTCTTCCTGTATTTGTATCAGGAATCTTGGGACTCAAGCCACTTCTAAACAGTTCCTGCACTGATTTTACATACATATTCTAAGAGTCCTTATTTCTCATGAGACTTTCATGATTCAAGTGTCAGCTGACTCCAGCTCACAGTTCCTGGGAACATCCCTGAGTGTGAAGCAGAGACTCTGGGTGGCCTAAACCATGAAATAGGGATGTGCAGGAACAAAGGCCCTATTGCCTCTCACCACCAATTTGGAGAGCCTTGTCCTACACTTGAAACTTGACCATAATCATTCTCCAGGTCAGGTATTTACCACAGCTCTCTAGCCTTGGTTCATGACTCCCTTGTTTGATGTCAGTTTCTCAAGCTCTTGTGCTGAGCTGATCCCATCTGGAACACTCTGTACCTTCTGGGGAAAGCACAACTGTGTTCCTCTCCCTCTTTGCAAGGACAGTTGTAGGGGCCAGCCCTGGCTCTTCTTTCTTTCATGGTTCTTTCTTAAAGTGACACATATGGGCTAAAGTATCCACAGGGGTTTGATATTTAGGGTTGCTGGATAATAAATAATATAAGCAATAAAGTGTTTACCTTTCTGTTGCCCTGGCTGTCCTGGAACTCACTCTGTAGACCAGGCTGGCCTTGAACTCAAAAATCTGCCTGCCTCTGCCTCCTGAGAGCTGGGATTAAAGGTATGTGCCACCATGCTCAGGTAGTGTTTACCTTTCTTAAGTCTGTCACTTTGCTGTGGTAAGTAACCTGCTGGTATGAGTTCCTCTGAAGCCAGAAACTGCTGTCTCTGGTATTTACCACCTCCTAGTAAAGCAGTAGGGTATTAAGTAAATGAGTAATTCTGGGGCCTGAGTTCTGTGTCCTGAGTGACTCGGGTTCCTTCTGGTGCGTGCCAGCACAGGGCCACTTTGGGCCCAAACTTGGCAGGCAGTCCCACAGTCTCCAGAGAACTCCCCACCCCACAGGCAAATTAGCATGTCCAGGATCTTAGGATCACTGGTAAGTGGAACACAACATCTGTTCTAGTAGAACTGAGGGTGTCTGTGGACAGCTGGAGCACAGACATAGGAATGCCGCCCAATCAGTGTCTCAGGTTCCTTCTGGTCAGCACTGGTCTACCTTTGTTTAGAACTCAGCAGATAGCCCCATGGTCCCCAGAGGAGGTACCACTTCCAGGTGCTTAAACATGCCCAGAATCTTTTTTTTTTTTTTTTGATTTTTAATATTTTTATTACATATTTTCCTCAATTACATTTCCAATGCTATCCCAAAAGTCCCCCATAGTGCCCCCCACTTCCCTACCCACCCATTCCCATTCTTTTGGCCCTGGCATTCCCCTATATTGGGGCATATAAAGTTTGCAAGTCCAATGGGCCTCTCTTTCCATTGATGGCCGACTAGGCCATCTTTCGATACATATGCAGCTAGAGACAAGAGCTCCGGGGTTCTGGTTAGTACATCATGTTGTTCCAACAATAGGGTTGCAGATCCCTTTAGCTCCTTGGGTACTTTCTCTAGCTTCTCCATTGGGAGCCCTGTGATACATCCAATAGCTGACTGTGAACATCCACTCCTGTGTTTGCTAGGCCCCGGCATCTTCTCACAAGAGACAGCTATATTTGGGTCCTTTCAGCAAAATCTTGCTAGTGTATGCAATGGTGTCAGCATTTAGAAGCTGCTTATGGGAAGGATCCCTGGATACGGCAGTCTCTAGATGGTCCATCCTTTCATCACAGCTATGAACTTTGTCTCTGTAACTCCTTCCCTGGGTGTTTTGTTCCCAATTCTAAGAAGGGGCACAGAGTCCACACTTTGGTCTTCATTCTTCTTGAGTTTCATGCGTTTAGTAAATTGTATCTTATATCTTGGGTATCCTAAGTTTTGGGCTAATATCCACTTATCAGTGAATACATATTGTGTGAGTTCTTTTCTGATTGTGTTACCTCACTCAAGATGGTGCCCTCCAGGTCCATCCATTTGGCTAGGAATTTCATAAATTCATTCTTTTTAATAGCTGAGTAGTACTCCATTGTGTAAATGTACCATAATTTCTGTATCCATTCCTCTGTTGAGGGACATCTGGGTTCTTTCCAGCTTCTGGCTATTATAAATAGGGCTGCTATGAACATAGTGGAGCATGTGTCCTTTTTACTGGTTGGGACATCTTCTGGATATATGCCCAGGAGAGGTATTGCTGGATCCTCTTGTAGTACTATTTCCAATTTTCTGAGGAACCGCCAGACTGATTTCCAGAGTGGTTGTACAAGCTTGCAATCCCACCAACAATGGAGGAGTGTTCCTCTTTCTCCACATCCTCGCCAGCATCTGCTGTCACCTGAATCTTAGGATCCCAAGATCCCAGGAGTTTGGTCACAGCAGGATCTCAGGGTCCCCGAGGAAGCTTGACTACCAAGAAGTCTGATACACTCAGAATCTCAGCATCACAGGATCACAGAATCACAGGATCACAGAGAGTTGGACTGTAGAAAAAGCAAGAAAATAATCTTTCAAGAAACCTAAAAGAAGACAGTCACATGAACAAAATTAAGCTCTAAGAACAAAAATAACAGGAAGCAACAATGACTTTTCCTAAATATCTGTTAATATCAATGGTTAAATTTCCAGATAAAGACATAGACTAACAGACTGGTTATGTAAACAGGACCCAACATTCTGCTGCATACAGGAAACCCACCTCAGTGACATAGACAGCCACTACCTCAGAATAAATGAATGGAAAACAATTTTCCAAGCAAATGGTTCCAAGACACAAGCTGGAGTAGCCATTCTAATATTGAATAAAATTGTCTTTCAACCTAAAGTTATCAAAAAAGATAAGGATGGACACTTCTTACTCACCAAAAGTAAAATTTACCAAGATGAACACTTAATTATGAACAACTATGCTCTAAATGCAAAGGCATCACATTCATTAAAGAAACATGAGTAAATCTCAAAGCACACATTGCACCTCACACAATAAATGTGGGAGACTTCAACATTCAACTCTCATCAATGGACAGATCCTGGAAACAGAAACTAGACAGAGATACAATGAAATTAACAGAAGTTATGAAACAAATGGACTTAACTGATACCTATAGAACATTTTATCCCAAAACAAAAGGATATAACTTTTTCTCAGGACCTCATGGTACCTTCTCCAAAATTGACCATATAATCGTTCATAAAACAGGCCTCAACAGATATAAAAATATTAAAATAATCCCATGCATCCTATCAGATGGCCACAGACTAAGGCTGAACTTCAATAACAACATAAATAATAGAAAGCCAACATTCTCGTGGAAGCTGAACAACACTCTACGCAAAGACAACATGATCAGGAAAGAAATAAAGAAATTGAAGAGTTTTTAGAGTTTAGTGAAAGTGAAGCCACTACATTCCAAAGATTATGGGACACAAAGAAAACAGTCCTAAGATGAAAACTCATAGCTCTGAGTGCCTCCAAAAAGAAACTGGAGTGAACATACACTAACAAGCAGCATGACAACACACCTAAAAGCTCTAGCACAAAAGGAGGCAAATTCACACAAGAGCAGTAGACCGCAAGAAATAATCCAACTCAGGGCTATAATCAATCAAGTGGAAACAAAAAGAACTATAGAAAGAATGAACCAAACCAGGAGCTGGTTCTTTGAGAAAATCAACAAGATAGATAAACCCTTAGCCAGACTAACTAGAGGGCAGAGAGACAGTATACTAATGTACAAAATCAGAAATGAAAAGGGAGATATAACAATAGAATCTGAGGAAATCCAAAAAATAATTAGATTCTACTACAAAAGCCCATACTCAACCAAACTGGAAAATCTGGATGAAATGGACAACTTGCTCTACAGATATCAGGTACCAAAGTTAATTCAGGATCAAGTTAATGATCTAAAAAGTCCCATATCCCATAAGGAAATAGAAATAGTCATTAACAGTCTCCCAAACAATAAAAGCCCAGTATCTAATGGGTTTATTGCAGACTTCTATCAGACCTTCAAAGAAGACCAAATTCCAAACTCCTTAACTATTCCACAAAATAGAAACAGAAAGCACTCTACCCAATTCATTCTATGATGCCACAAAATTACTCTGATACATAAACCACACTAAGACTCAACAGAGAAAGGGAATGTCAGGCCAATTTCCCCTATGAATGTTTATGCACAAATACTCAAGAAAATTCCTTCAAACCAAATCCAAGTACACATCAAAGCGATCATCCATCATGATCAACTAGTCTTTATCCCAGGGATTGGTGGATGATTCAATATACAGAAATCCATCAATGTAATCCACTATATAAACAATCTAAAAGACAAAAAACACATGGTCATCTCATTAGATGTTGAGAAAGCATTTGATAAAATCCAACATCTCTTCATGATAAAAGTCATGGAAAATCAGGAATTCAAGGCCCATACCTAAACATAATAAAAACAATATACTGCAAACCAGTAGCCAACATCAAACTAAATGGTGAGAAACTTGAAGAGTCCCACTAAAATCAGAAAAGAGACAAAACTGCTCACTCTCTCCCTACCTATGCAATATATTCCTCAAAGTCCTAGCCAGAGCAATTATACGACAAAAGGAGATGCAAGGAATACAAATTGGAAAGAAAGTAGTCAAAATATCACTATTTTCAGATGATATGACAGTATACTTATGTGACCCCCAAAATTCCACCAGAGAACCCCGAAATCTGATAAATTGTAGACTCCCATGAACCTGAAGCAGGCTGAGCCAGAACTTGACCTTGCTACCTCTAAGGAGGTTATCTAGGGTGGAGCCTTCCTCCCTAGATCACTTTATTGTTGAGCCACTCTCACTGTTCCTTTTCAAGATACTGCTACCTGCTGAGAGGACCCAGAGCTATTCCAGAGACTATACCCTATCCTTCAAGTCATCACCTGCAGCTGGTTACAGGTTGCAAGGATGAATTTTTGGGAATGAACTTTCCCCCTCTTTATAAAGCATGTCCGCCATTAAACATTTGAATCTTGAGCAGATCAGTTGTCTTGGTTCCATTATTTCTCAACCCATCTAGGCTCCCTCTTCTCTTCTAGTTCCAAGATGCCTTCCAGGCTGGAACCCAGACATGAGAGCAGCAGGCCGGCCCCAACAATAAATAACTTCAGTGAAGTAGTTGGATACAAAATTAACTCAAAGAAATCACTGGCCTTTCTCTACACAAAGGATAAAAAGGTTGATAAAGAAATTAGGAAAACAACATTCAAAATAGTCACAAAAAATATAAAATACCTGGGTGTGACTCTAATTTAGGAAGTGAATGATCTGTATGATAAAAACTTCAAGTCTTTGAAGAAAGAAAGCAAAGATCTCAGAAGTAAAGATTTCCCATGCTCATGGATTGGCAGGATTAATATAGTCAAAATGGCTATCTCGTGGAAAGCAATCTACAGATTCAATGCAATCCCCCTCATAATTGCAACTCAATTCTCACAGAGTTAGAAAGGGCAATTTGCAAATACATCTGGAATATCCAAAAACCTAGGATAGCAAAAACTACTGAACTACAGAGCAGTTGTGATAAAAACAGCATGGTACTGGTACAGTGACATACAGGTAGATCAATAGAATAGAATTGAAGATGCAGAAATGAACCCACACACCTATTGTCCCTTGATCTTTGACAAGGAGCTAAAATTATCCATGGAAAGACAGCGTTTTCAACAAATGGTGCTGGCTCAACTGGTGGTTAACACGTAGAAGAATGGGAATTGATCCATTCCTATCTCCTTGTGCAAAGTTCAATCTATGTGGATCAAGGAACTCCAAATAAAACCAAAGACACTGAAACCTATAGAGGAGAACGTGGGGAAGAGCACTGTAGATATGGGCACAGAGATAAAATTCCTGAACAGAAGAGCAATGGTTGTGCTATAAGATCAAGCATCGACAAATGGGGCCTCATAAAATTGCAAAGATGATGTAAGGCAAAGGACACTGTCAGTAAGACAAAACAGCAACCAAAAGATTGGAAAAATCTACCAATCCTAAATCTGATAGGGGGTTAATATCCAATGTATATAAGGAACTCAAGAAGTTGGACTCCAGAAAACCAAACAACACTATTTAAAAATGAGGTACAGAGCTAAACAAAGAATTCTCAACTGAGGAATACCAAATGGGTAAGAAGCACCTGAAAAAAATGTTCAACATCCTTAATCATCAGGAAAATGCAAATCAAATCTACCCTGAGATTCCACCTCACACCAGTCAAAATGGCTAAGATAAAAAATTTGGGTGACAGCAGATGCTGGCGAGGATGTGGAGAAAGAGGAACACTCCTTCATTGCTGGTGGGACTGCAAGCTGGTACAACCACTCTGGAAATCAGTTTGGTGGTTCCTCAGAAAATTTGACATCTTTTACCAGAAGATCCAGCAATATCACTCCTGGGTATACCCTGAAGATGCTCCAACTTGTAATAAGGACACATGCTCCACTATGTTCATAGCAGTTTTATTTATAATAGCCAGAAGCTGGAAAGAACCCAGATGTCTCTCAACAGAGGAATGGATATATAAAATGTGGTACATTTACAAAATGGAGTACTACTCAGTTATTAAAAATAATGAATTCATGAAATTCTTAGAGAAATTATGGATGGATCTGGAGGATATCATCCTGAGTGAGGTAACCCAATCACAAAATAACACACATGATATGCACACAGTGATAAGTGGATATTAGCTCAGAAGCTCAGAACACCCAAGATACAATTTGCAAAACACGTGAAACTCAAGAAGGAAGACCAAAGTCTGGATACTTCGATCCCTATTAGAAGGGAGAGCAAAATATCTATGGAAGGAGTTACAGAGACAAGGTTCTGAGCAGAGACTGAAGGCATGACTATCCAGAAACTGCCTCACCTGGGGATCCATCCCATAAACCACCACCAAACCCAGATACTATGGCAGATGACAACAAGAGCTGGTTGACAAGAGACTGACTAACATAGAAGTTGATGCTCACTGCCATTAGACAAAGCACAGGGTCCCCAATGAAGGATCTAGAGAAAGTACCCAAGGAGCTGAAGGGGTTTGTAGCCCCCTAAGAGGAAAAAACATGTGAACTAATCTGTAACCATAGAGCTCCCTGGAAATAAACCACCAATCAAAGAAAACACATGGAGAGACTCATGGCTCTAACTGCAGATGTAGCAGAGGATGGCTTAGTTGGTCATCAATGTGACAAAAAGCCCTTGGTCTGTGAAGGTTCTATGCCCCACTATAGGGGAATTCTTGGGCCAGGAAGTGAGAGTGGGTGGGTTGGTGAGCAGGTTGAGGGGGAGAATATAGGGGATTTTCAGAGGGTAAACTTGTAAAGCAGTTAATATTTGAAATGTAAATAAAGAAAATACCTAATTTTAAAAAATTGCTGTGGCCTTTTCTCTTTTGTGCAGATGCCTCTTTCCTAGCTAGGGGGAAATTTGGATAACAAACTCCTATTGAACCAGGAGAAAAGAATCATGCTGGAAGAAGAAAAAATTGTGCAAACACAAATAAGCAGAAGCTTACATAAATTCATATTCAGGCTCAGATATGTACATTTATACATTTCCATTCAAATCAGTTGCATCCAGTTTACATATATGTTAATAATTACATACTTATACACATACACACATCCATACTTATATATGTATATGGATCAAAAGACCAAGTGCCAGTGCAGAAATTACTCATTTATTCTGGATTAAAAAAAAAATGAGTCTCAATCCTTATTACACAGAGAAAAAAAAAATCCCTTGTACCCTTTATTGCTAAGGGTATTAAACCTAAGTGTGTAAGAAGAAAGGTGTGTTTTGTTTAATAAAATCAAGCCTACCTTTCTATTATGGAGAGACCTGTTCTGTCCCATGGTAAAGAGAAGCCTGCCTCTTCCCTCTGCTGTCACTGAAGCTTCTTTTCCCCTTTCCCTCTGCATTTTGCTTTCTCAGTTTTTAACGTTGATTTATAATTTTAAGTTATTCCACTTCATTCTCTCCTCCTCCTTCTCCTCCTCCTCCTCCTCCTCCTTCTCCTCCTCCTCCTCCTCCACCTCCTTTTAGAGACAAGGTATCTCTGTGTAGCCCTAGCTGTCCTGGAACTCACTCTGTAGACCAGGCTGGCCCCAAACTCAGAAATTCGCCTTGCTCTGCCTTACAAGTGCTGAGGTTAAAGGTGTGTTCCAGCACTGCCTGACTGCCTTTACTTCTAAGATCTTTAGTTCAGTTCTGTCTAAATGTTTCTTCTCAATTCAGTTATGTTCTGTCTAAAAACTATGCAAAGACAGGCAGAGCTCTGTGAGTTTCAGGTCAGCATAGTCTACAGAATTAGTTCCAGGTGTGCTAGTGTTTTTTTTGTTTTTTTGTTTTTCTGTTTTTTTTTTTTTTTTTTTTTTTGGTTTTTCGAGGCAGGGTTTCTCTGTGTAGCCTCGGCTCTCCTGGAACTCACTTTGTAGACCAGGCTGGCCTCCAACTCAGAAATCCGCCTGCCTCTGCATCCCGAGTGCTGGGATTAAAGGCGTGCGGCTCAGGTGTGCTAGTGTTATACAGGGAAACCCTGTCAAAAAAACGAGAAAGTACCCAAGGAGCTAAAGGGATCTGCAACCCTATAGTTGGAACTACATGATGAACTAACCAGTACCCCGGAGCTCTTGTCTCTAGCTGCACATGTATCGAAAGATGGCCTAGTCGGCCATCACTGGAAAGAGAGGCCCATTAGACTTGCAAACTTTATATGCCCCAATACAGGGGAATGCCAGGGCCAAAAGAATGGGAATGGGTGTTTAGGGAAGTGGGGTGGTATGGGAGACTTTTGGGATAGCATTGGAAATGTAATTGAGGAAAATACGTAATAAAAAAAAAAAAAAAAGAACTTGAAGTCCCAAGTCCTCCTCAGGCTTGTGCCTCACATACAAGGACTCAGTACCTCCTGCCTCAGTAGTGTCTCTCCTTCTGCTTCCTAATCTATGTCCATCCTTGTTGGCTTTTCTGGGGCAGAGATGACTCACCCCTACATCCTGCAGCATTCCCTCCTGGTCTGACTGGTTTCTTCATGCTCCAGGGCACTATGTCTCTGGCATTATCAGTATCTTCTTCAAAATACATCTGTTAGAAGGGGGTTCCAGCTAGTCAGGACAAATCAAATGCAGAGATCACCTGAGAATTACTACAGTTGACTCATGCTGTCTGACATTTGCAACAGTATAATATCTGGAAGTTGGGGAGCAGGGTTCTGATAGCAGGTCTCAGTCTGAGAGCAAACATGTGAGAACTGGGAGTCTGTCAAGAATGTCCTAGAGTCTAAAGGCAGAAAGTCTAGAGCGCTCATGTCCAAGATCAGAAGATGGGACTTCCAGCTCCAGTGAAGAGGGTGGATTTACCTTCCTCAGCCTTTTGACTGACTGAGCCCTCCACCAATTAGATGGTGCCATATTGGGTAAGGGAGGATCTTCCTCAATCTGATTCAAATGGCAGAATCCTCTGAGGAACTCTCACAGGCAAAATTAAAATAACCATGTTCTATGGGCTCTCTGGGTTTTCCTACTCAGTCAGATGCACTCGAGAGATGAACCGTCACAGAGCTTATTCCATCACTACCCTGCTTAGGAAAGTCCTTCCTCTCAGACCCATTGCCGGCTCTGCCGTCTTCAGTCATGTGGGCCCTCTGTGCTCGCCATCTCTTCTGAATGTCCCTCAGCCTGTCCTTGTGTGGCTCACCTTCTGCCCAGCACCCTTCTGTGTCTTCCTCTCCTGGTAGATCAGCTGCCTAGTTTAAGAAACCTTCACTTGGTCCCCTCAGTGACTATATTTTGACATTTTCCATGGCTTTTCTGACCAATTATCACAAAATACAATTAGCTATTTCTAACCCATTACCCATTTCTAACTTCCCCACAAAGGTACAAGATCCTGGAGAGCAATAATTATTAAAAAAAAAAAATGAAACAAAACAAAAAGCAAACAAAGAGCCGGGCATGGTGGCCCACACCTTTAATCCCAGCACTTGGGAGGCAGAGGCAGGCAGATTTCTCAGTTGGAGGCCAGCCTGGTCTACAAAGTGAGTTCCAGGATAAGCCAGGGCTACACAGAGAAACCCTTTCTCAAAAAAAAAAAAAAAAAAAAAAAAAAGCAAGACAATTTAAAATGTGGGGCTTTCTAGAGAGATAATCAAGAATGGTAGAAGATAAGGTAGAGAGATGACTCAGTGGCTAAGAGCAAAGACTGCTCTTCTGAAGGTCCTGAGTTCAAATCCCAGGAACCACATGGCGGCTCACAACCATCCCTACCAAGATCTGTCTCCCTCTCTGGAGTGTCTGAAGACAGCTACAGTGTACTTACTCGCAATAAAATGAATAAATAAATAAATATTAAAGAAAAAGAATGGTGGAAGACTTTTCTAGATGGAGTCAGGGATTTAAGTGTCAGAGGTTATATAAGTGTTAAGGGAGGTTCTGTTCTGGGTCAAGTATTTCAAGCTATTGGCCCAATGTGTAAAAATATGAAAATTCAAGCTAATGTAGATTTCCAAAAGAAGCAATACAACTTTATTCACAGCACACAAACCAGTTGAGACTGTGGTGGCCCTCCTGTTCTTCATACCCTGATATGGGGGTGAATACACTTCAAGAGAAAGTGACTTGGTTTGATTATTTGTAGGGACAGAGAAACATAATCTATTGTTCAGTGATGGGACTGTGAGGATTTCTATACTGGCACAACTTTACGATAATTCTGAGGTTGCTAGGAGCACTGTATAGAGAGGGGGGTGGGTGCCTAAGACATGTAGGGAAAGGGGCTCAGTTGCCAAGTGCATTATTACAGAGAGTTGGTGTGTATAACTAAACCAAATCGGGCATCAGCCAACAGTAGCCTGTGGTTGCCTGCCTCAAAAAGACATCTTTACCCCAACACTGTCCTTGCAGACAGGGAGAGGAACACAGTTGTGCTTTCCCCAGAAGGTACAGAGTGTTCCAGATTGGATCAGCTCAGCACAGGAGCTTGAGAAACTGACATCAAACATGGTAGCCATTGACCAAGACCAGAGAGCTGTGGTAAATACCAGACCTAGAGAATAATATGGTCAAGTCTCAAGTCCAGGACAAGACTTTCCAGAATGGTGATGAGAGGCAGCAGGGTCTTTGTCCCTGCACATGTGTACACCATTATATAGACCACATAGAGTCTCTCCTTCACACTTAGGGATCTCCCAGGAACCCCGAGCTGGAGTCAGCATCTTCTGACATTTGAATCATGAAAGTATCATCAGGAAACAAGGAATCTTAGAGGGTAGGGATAAAAACCGGTTTAGGAACTGGGATACAATGGACTTGTGGTGATTTGGGGTGTTAATGGCAAACTATGAGATAGCCATATATATCGGGAATCACAATGCAGATTAAGGGTGAAATCTGAGGCTGGAGTGTTCTCAGAGATGGAGGAACTGACTTGATTTCCTCTGAAAATTACTGAACGCAAGTCCTTGGGAATCGCATGAATGGAGAAAAGAAGGAAAGGAAGGAAGGAAGGAAAGAAGGAATCAAGGAACGAAGGAAGGAAGGAATGAAGGGAGGGAGGGAGGAAGGAAGGAAGGGAGGAAGGAAGGGAAGAAGGAAGGGAAGAAGGAAGGAAGGAGAAAGGGAGGAAATAGGAGTCATTTGGACATTTAGGGGCTTGGCTTTCTTTTGCTGGTTGTTGTTGTTTTCTGTTTTTGTTTTCTGCACACTGCTTATGAGTGGCTAGAATAAGGTTTGCTTTTGTAGTTATCCCTTACAAGAAATCAGCACATCAATTTCATAAGTTCTTAATTTAATAAACTCAGTTTTTCAAAGGCCTAAAGAGTAACGATTGCTTTTTTCCGTATTTTTTTTTGAGTACACCCTGCCTCTTGTAGTACAATATGGCCTTGGACTAGTATGTATCTATGTGTAGCTGAGGTGAATTGAGGCAGAGTTCCTTCCTCCTGCCTCTACTGCCTGGTGGATAGATTCTTAGGTGTGAGTCTAGGGGGCCTCTTTGTATAGTTCTAGGCATTTATACCCAGGGTATCCCTCATGCTAGCTGCATCTCAGCATCAGCCCTTAGAAGTTTCAATTCTAGCCGAGCATGGTGGTACACACCTTTAATCCCAGCAATTGGGAGGCAGAGGCAGACGGATTTCTGAGTTCGAGTTCAGCCTAGTCTACAAAGTGAGTTCCAGGACAGCCAGGACTATATAGAGAAACCTGGGACTGAAGAACAATCCTAAGAACAATGGGAAAACAGTCCACTGCTCATCTCACCCACTCTGGCAATTGAGGCAGGTGGGACACAAGTTAGGCCAGCTAGGGCCCTTAAACAGTAGATCTTGATATCTGAAGGTCCTGAGTTCAAATCCCAGGAACCACATGTTGACTCACAAACACCCGCAATGAGATCTGACACCATCCCTGGCATTCACTATAATCTCTGGAATATTGGATTGCTTGTTTTCTTTACATTATTATTTTCTTATTTTTTTCAGGATGTGTTCTCACATGGTGGCTGTGGCATATCTGGAATTCATGTAGCCAAGGATGAACTCTAAGTGTCATTATTGCTCTTGCCTCCATGACAGGGTGTATTCCAGTGTGTATGCAGGTTGATCAGATCTGCATGCAGAGTATGAATTGAGTGCAGAGTAGCCAAGAACTCATCCAAAAGGTCACGCAAAACACCTGAGTTTTCTCTTTTTCTTTGGTCTTTGATTTCTCAAGTCAGGGTTACTCTGTGCAGCTTTGGCTGTCTTCGAAATTTCTGTAGAACAGGCTGGCTTAGAACTAAGAGATCTGTCCCCCATCCCCAATGCTGGGATTAGTGGTCACCACCCTTTCCTATTTCTTTCTGTCTATGACTGTACTGGCTCTGCCTTGATGGAGTCCTTGACAGAATGAGAGCAGAGCTGGGACTCCAAGTGGTATTGATTGGTGCTCTAAACAAGGTAGGTATGTGGTTACCTTTTTCTGGTTGCCTGTAGCAGGAATCATTCTGGAATTCAAAGACGTGACTCACTTTCTAGGACTTCAAAGCAAGCCAAAAGCCTTTGGGTGGGAAGTAAGCTGCCCAAGATCCAAATCCACCCTTTAGGGTGGTTTTCCCTTTGTTTTTTTTTTTTTTATCTCTACCTTTGAATCGAGGCTGGTCTGGTAATTGTTATGTAGATAGTGATGACCCTGAACACCTGTTTCTCCTTACTCCACCTCTGCGGCTGGAATATAGGCTTGCTCCATCGTGCCTAGCATGGTGATGGTGGTGGGGTATTGAATGCCTGAGATGGGAGTCAGGGTCTTTAGTTTTTACTGTTTGAGCCACAGCTCTCATTCTATTTTTGTTTGGTTTCCTTTTCAGAGATAGAATGATACAGTTTCAGCTTGTAATTCAGACTTAACTTCAACTCCTACATCAAGGGTGGTTTTAGTCCAATCAAATGAGAATTAAATGTTCCATCCATGCTGATATGAGAGTAGCTGAGGGGTGTGTGTCAAGAAAAGACACAGGCATCAACTCTTTTAATTTATGCCTTTGAGTCTTCCTCTTTTTGAGGTTTTCTCCAACCATGAAAAGATTTTCTCTTATTACTCCACATCAATTAGTGTAGGAATAACAGGTTTTCCCCAAGATATGTATAACATGTAGACCTCCTTATCTCATGAAAAGCAAATCTATGCCTTTTCAGTTTCATAGGACCTCAAACAAAGGAAGACACAAAGAATTGATACCTGTGTTTGTTCTCTTGAACCCCCTGCCCCCCCCTCAGGTACTCTAATATCAGAAAAGACACACACTTCTCATATGGTTGGATTAGAGGTTGGGGGACTCCGTCTTATAAAAACTAGCCAATTATATATCTGTTCATTAAAATTAATGGTACTAAGGACCAAATATGGGCTTGATCCCCAGGCTCTCCATGGTGTAAGAAGGATGAATCCACAATTGGATTTGTTCACTAAGACTAATGTAGCATGTAATAGGGTCTCAGACCTTAATACAACTGAGTTTATGATAGAAGTACCATTCAGGCTCTAAAACTCAGCACTTAGACAGTATCATACTGCAAAATCATAATAAAGACCTAACCCATCAAATTCCAAAAGTCTCTAAACTGCTAACCTTGCTTTTCTTCTCTGAAGTTTTATGGCTTGTTAATAAACTCAAGGTGCTTGTTTACTAAAGTTTGCCAACCCAAGCGTTATATTTGTGCTTCAAAATTTCGATGACCTTCTGGTCCACTGTAGCACTGGGTTTCCTGGCCCAGGGAGTCTCCGGACACCCGCAAGGACCCACAAAGGATCCTGCAGGGGATCCTACGACCTCTGGGGAATGGAACACAGCGCCTGCTCCAAACCAATCATTTGGGACCTAAGACTGCATTTATTAAAGAAGCAGATAACCCGGAATGAATAGTGGCACAAATCCCTTCCAGTTCACTCCAGCAGTGGGGTTCCTTGTGTGCGGAGTTTCTGGACACCCTGAAGGTCCTCACAGGACCCTCCATGGGATCTTAAGACCTCTGGTGAGTGGAACACAACTTCTGCCAGGAGGCAGGTTTGAACACCAGATATCTGGCCCCCTCCCTGTAAGAGGAGAGCTTGCCTGCAGAGAGTACTCTGACCACTGAAACTAAGGATAGAGCTAGTCTCCCAGGTCTGCTGATAGAGGCTAACATAATCACCTGAGGAACAAGCTCTAACCAGAGACACCTAATTCACTCAAGGTTCTTGTTCACTAAAGTTTGCCAACCCAAACATTAATTTGTGCTTCAAAGTTTCGATGACCTTCCGGTCCACTGCAGCACTGGGTTTCCTGGCCTGGGGAGTCTCGGGACACCCACAAGGACCCACACATGATCCCCCACGGGATCCTAAGACCTCTGGTGAGTGGAACCCAGCGCCTGCTCCAATCCAATCGTGCGGAACCTGAGACTGCATTAACTAGGGAAGCAGGCAACCCGGTCTGAGGTGGGGCACAAGTCCCTTCCGGTCCACTCGAGTACTGGGGTGCCATGCCAGTGGAGTCTCCGGACACCCGCAAGGACCCACACAGGATTCCCCATGGGATCCTAAGACTTCTGGTGATTGGAACACAACTTCTGCAGGAGGCAGGTTCAAACACCAGATATCTGGGCACCTTCCCTGCAAGAATAGAGCTTGCCTGCAGAGAATACGCTGACCACTGAAACTAAGGAGAGAGCCAGCCTCCCAGGTCTGCTGATAGAGGCTAACATAGTCACCCGAGGAACAAGCTCTAACCAGAGACAACTATAACAGCTAGCTTCAGAGATTACCAGATGGCGAAAGGCAAACATAAGACTCCTACAAACAGAAATCAAGACCACTCACCATCATCAGAACGCAGCACCCCCACCCCACCTAGTCCTGGGCACCCCAACACAACCGAAAAGCTAGAACCAGATTTAAAAGCATATCTCATGATGATAGTAGAGGACATCAAGAAGGACTTTAATAACTCACTTAAAGAAATACAGGAGAACACTGCTAAAGAGTTATAAGTCCTTACAGAAAAACAGGAAAACACAACCAAACAGGTAGAAGTCCTTAAAGAAAAACAGGAAAACACATCCAAACAGGTGATGGAAATTAAAAAAAACATACTAGACCTAAAAATGAAGTAGACACAATAAAGAAAACCCAAAGTGAGGCAACACTGAAGATAGAAACACTAGGAATGAATTCTGGAACCATAGATGTGAGCACCAGCAACAGAATACAAGAGATGGAAGAGAGAATCTCAGGTGCAGAAGATTCCATAGAGAACATGGGTACAACAATCATAGAAAATACAAAGCGTAAAAGGATCCTAACTCAAAACATCCAGGAAATACAGGACGCAATGAGAAGACCAAACCCATGGATAATAGGAGTTGATGAGAATGAAGATTTTCAACTTAAAGGGCCAGCAAATATCTTCAACAAAATTATAGAAGAAAACTTCCCAAACCTAAAGAAAGATATGCCCATGATCATACAAGATGCCTACAGAACTCCAAATAGACTGGACCAGAAAAGAAATTCCTCCCGACACATAATAATCAGAACAACAAATGCACTAAATAAAGATAGAATATTAAAAGCAGTAAGGGAGAAATATAAAGGCAGGCCAATGAGAATTAGACCAGACTTTTCACCAGAGACTATGAAAGCCAGAAGAGCCTGGACAGATGTTATACAGACACTAAGAGAACACAAATACAAGCTCAGGCTCCTATACCCAGCCAAACTCTCAATTACCATAGATGGAGAAACCAAAGTATTCCAGGACAAAACCAGATTCACACATTATCTTTCCACGAACCCAGCCCTTCAAGGATAATAACAGAAAAAAACCAATACAAGGAAAGAAATCACACCCTAGAAAAAGCAAGAAAGTAATCCCTCATCAAACCAAAAAGAAGACAGCCACAAGAACAGAATCACAACTGTAACAACAAAAATCAAAGAAAGCAACAACTACATTTCCTTAATATCTCTTAATATCAATGGACTCAATTCCCCAATAAAAAGACATAGACTAACAGACTGGCTACACAAACAGGACCCAACATTCTGCTGCTTACAGGAAACCCATCTCAGGGAAAAAGACAGACACTACCTCAGAGTGAAAGGCTGGAAAACAAATTTCCAAGCAAATGGTCTGAAGAAACAAGCTGGAGTAGCCATTCTAATATCAAATAAAATCGACTTTCAACACAATGTTATCAAAAAAGACAAGGAGGGACACTTCATACTCATCAAAGTTAAAATCCTCCAAGAGGAACTCTCAATTCTGAATATCTATGCTTCAAATGCAAGGGCAGCCACATTCATTAAAGACACTTTAGAAAGCACAAAGCACACATTGCACCTCACACAATAATAGTGGGAGACTTCAACAGACCACTTTCATCAATGGACAGATCGTGGAAACAGAAACTAAACAGGGACACAGTGAAACTAACAGAAGTTATGAAACAAATGGGCTTAACAGACATCTACAGAACAATTTATCCTAAAACAAAAGGCTATACCTTCTCCTCAGCACCTCAAGGGACCTTCTCCAAAACTGACCATATAATTGTTCAGAAAACAGGCCTCAACAGGTACAAAAATATTGAAATTGCCCCATGCATCCTATCAGACCACCATGGACTAAGGTTGATCTTCAATAACAACATAAATAATGGAAAGCCAACATTCACGTGGAAACTGAACAACACTCTTCTCAATGATACCTTGGTCAAGGAAGGAATAAAGAAAGAAATTAAAGACTTTTTAGAGTTTAATGAAAATGAAGCCACAACATACCCAAACCTACGGGACACAATGAAAGAATTTCTAAGAGGGACACTCATAGCTCTGAGTGCCTCCAAGAAGAAACTGGAGAGAGCACACACTAGCAGCTTGACAACACATCTAAGAGCTCTAGAAAAAAAGGAAGCAAATTCACCCAAGAGGAGTAGACGGCAGGAAATAATCAAACTCAGGGGTGAAATCAACCAAATGGAAACAAGAAGAACTATTCAAAGAATTAACCAAATGAGGAGTTGGTTCTTTGAGAAAATCAACAAGATAGATAAACCCTTATCTAGACTCACTAGAGGGCACAGGGACAACATCCTAATTAACAAAATCAGAACTAAAAAGGGAGACATAACAACAGATCCTAAAGAAATCCAAAACACCATCAGATCCTTCTACAAAAGGCTATCCTCAACAAAACTGGAAATCCTGGACAAAATGGACCAATTTCTAGACAGATACCAGGTACCAAAGTTAAATCAGGATCAAGTTAACGATCTAAACAGTCCCATATCCCCTAAAGAAATAGAAGCAGTCATTAATAGTCTCCCAGCCAAAAAAAGCCCAGGACCAGACGGGGTTACTGCAGAGTTCTACCAGACTTTCAAAGAAGATCTAATTCCAGTTCTGCACAAACTATTCCACAAAATAGAAATAGAAGGCACTCTAGCCAACTCATTCTAGGAAGCCACAATTACTCTGATACCTAAACCAGAGAAAGATCCAACAAAGAATAGAAGTTCAGACCAATTTCCCTTATGAATATCAATGCAAAAATGCTCAATAAAATTCTCCCTAACCGAATCCAAGCACACATTAAAGCAGTCATTCATCCTGACCAAGTAGGTTTTATTCCAGGGATGCAGGGATGGTTTAGTATATGGAAATCCATCAATGTAATCCATTATATAAACAACCTGAAGACAAAAACCACATGATCCTCTCATTAGATGCAGAAAAAGCATTTGACAAGATCCAAAGCCCATTCATGATAAAAGTCTTGGAAAGATCAGGAATTCTAGGTCCATACCTAAACATGATAAAAGCAATCTACAGCAAACCAATAGCCAACATGAAAGTAAATGGTGAGAAGGTTGAAGCAATACCACTAAAATTAGGGACTAGACAAGGCTGCCCACTTTCTCCCTACCTATTCAACATAGTACTTGAAGTCCTAGCCAGCGCAATTCGACAACAAAAGGAGATCAAGGGGATACAAACTGGAAAAAATGAAATCAAAATATCACTTTTTGCTGATGATATGATAGTATATATAAGTGACCCTAACAATTCTACCAGAGAACCCCTAAACCTGATCAACAGCTTTGGTGAAGCAGCTGGATATAAAATTAACTCCAAAAAGTCAATGGCCTTTTTCTATACAAAGAATAAACAGGCTGAGAAAGAAATTAGGGAAACAACACCCTTCTAAATAGTCACAAATAATATAAAATATTTGATGTGACTCTAACTAAGGAAGTGAAGATGTGTATGACAAAAACTTCAAGTCTCAGAAGAAAGAAATTAAAGAAGATCTCAGAAGATGGAAAGATCTCCCATGCTCATGGATTGGCAGGATCAACATTGTAAAAATGGCTATCTTGCCAAAAGCAATCTACAGATTCACTGCAATCCCCATCAAAATTCCAACTCAAATCTTTAACGAATTAGGAAGAGCAATCTGCAAATTCATCTGGAATAACAAAAAACCTAAGATAGCAAAAACTCTTCTCAAGGATAAAAGAACCTCGGGTGGAATCACCATTCCTGACCTAAAGCTTTACTACAGAGCAATTGTGATAAAAACTGCATGGTACTGGTATAGTGACAGACAAGTAGATCAATGGAACAGAATTGAAGACCCAGAAATGAACTCACACACTTATGGTCACTTGATCTTTGACAAGGGAGCTAAAACCATGCAATGGAAGAAAGACAGCATTTTCAACAAATGGTGCTGGCACACCTGGTTGTTATCATGTAGAAGAATGCGAATCAATCCATTCCTATCTCCTTGTACTAAGGTCAAATATAAGTGGATCAAGGAACTTCACATAAAATCAGAGACACTGAAACTTATAGAGAAGAAAGTGTGGAAAAGCCTCGAAGATATGGGCACAGGGGGAAAATTCCTGAAAAGAACAGCAATGGCTTGTGCTGTAAGATTGAGGATTGAGAAATGGTACCTCATCAAACTGCAGAGCTTCTCCAAGGCAAAAGACACCTTCAATAAGACCAAAAGACCACCAACAGATTGGGAAAGGATCTTTACCTATCCTAAATCAGATAGGGGACTAATATCCAATATATATAAAGTACTAAAGAAGGTGGACTCCAGAAAATCAAATAACCCCATTAAAAATGGGGCTCAGAACTGAACAAAGTATTCTCACCTGAGGAATACTGAATGGCAGAGAAGCACCTGAGAAAATGTTCAACATCCTTAATCATCAGGGAAATGCAACTCAAAACAACCCTGAGATTCCACCTCACACCAGTCAGAATGGCTAAGATCAAAAATTCAGGTGACAGCAGATGCTGGCGAGGATGTGGAGAAAGAGGAACACTCCTCCATTGTTGGTGGGATTGCAAGCTTGTACAACCACTCTGGAAATCAGTCTGGCGGTTCCTCAGAAAATTTGACATAATACTACCAGAGCATCCAGCAATACCTCTCCTGGACATATATCCAGAAGATGTCCCAAACGGTAAGAAGGACACATGCTCCACTATGTTCATAGCAACCTTATTTATAATAGAAAGAAGCTGGAAAGAACCCAGATGCCCCTCAACAGAGGAATGGATACAGAAAATGTGGTACATTTACACAATGGAGTACTACTCAGCTATTAAAAGGAATGAATTTATGAAATTCCTAGGCAAATGGATGGACATGGAGGGCATCATGCTGAGTGAGGTAACACAATCACAACAGAACTCACATAATATGTACTCACTGATAAGTGGATAGTAGCCCTAAAACTTAGGAAACCCAAGATATAAGATACAATTTATTAAACGCATGAAACTCAAGAAGAACGTAGACCAAAGTGTGGACACTGTGCCCCTTCTTAGAATTGGGAACAAAACACCCATGGAAAGAGTTACAGAGATAAAGTTCGGAGCTGTGACGAAAGGATGGACCATCTAAAGACTGCCATGTCCAGGGATCCATCCCATAATCAGCTTCAAACGCTGACACGATTGCATACACTAGCAAGATTTTGCTGAAAGGACCCAGATATAGCTGTCTCTTGTGAGACAATGCCAGGGCCTAGCAAACACAGAAGTGGATGCTCACAGTCAGCTATTTGATGGATCACAGGGCCCCCAATGGAGGAGCTAGAGAAAGTATCCAAGGAGCCAAAGAGTTTTGCAACCCTATAGGTGGAACAACATTATGAACTAATCAGTACCCCTGAGCTCTTGACTCTAGCTGCATATGTATCAAAAGATGGCCTAGTTGGCCATCACTGGAAAGAGAGGCCCTATGGACTTGCAAACTTTATATGCCCTAGTACAGGGGAACGTCTGGGCCAAAAATTGGGAGTGGGTGAGTAGGGGAGTCGGGGGGGGGTAGTGTATTGGGGACTTTTTGGATAGCATTGGAAATGTAAATGAGATAAATACCTAATTTAAAAAAAAAAGAAAAGAAACTTGAAATTTTGAAAAAAAAAGAATTCTCACATGAGGAATACTAAATGGTTGAGAAGCACCTGAAAAAATGTTCAACATCCTTAATCATCAGAGAAATGCAAATCAAAACAACCATGAGATTCCATCTCACACCAGTCAGAATGGCTAAGATCAAAAATTCAGGTGACAGCAGATGTTGGCGAGGATGTGGAGAAAGAGGAACACTCCTCCATTGTTGGTGGGATTGCAAGCTTGTACAACCACTCTG
The DNA here is from genome assembly GCF_978045245.1 of Mus caroli. Lineage (NCBI taxonomy): Eukaryota > Metazoa > Chordata > Mammalia > Rodentia > Muridae > Mus > Mus caroli. The sequence goes on along the minus strand of NW_028227261.1, from coordinate 53,814,520 downwards.
GAAATCAGTTTGGTGGTTTCTCAGAAAATTGGACATAGTACTACTGGAGGATCCCGCAATACCTCTCCTGGGCATATATCCAGAAGATGTCCCAACCGGTAAGAAGGACACATGCTCCACTATGTTCATAGCAGCCTTATTTATAATAGCCAGAAGCTGAAAGAACCCAGATGCCCCTCAACAGAGGAATGGATACAGAAAATGTGGTACATTTACACAATGGAGTACTACTCAGCTATTAAAAAGAATGAATTTATGAAATTCCTAAGCAAATGTTTGGACATGGAGGGCATCATCCTGAGTGAGGTAACACAATCACAAAAGAACTCAAATGATATGTACTCACTGATAAGTGGATATTAGCCCAGAAACTTAGTATAGTGAGATATAAGATACAATTTGCAAAACACATGAAACTGAAGAAGAATGAAGACCAAAGTGTGGACACTTTGCCCCTTCTTAGAATTGGAAACAATACCCCATGGAAGGAGTTACAGAGACAAAGCTTGGAAGTGAGACAAAAGGATGGACCATCTAGAGACTGCCATATCCAGGGATCCATCCCATAATTAGACTCCAAACAATGACAGCATTGCATACACTATCAAGCGTTTGCTGCAAGAACCCTGATATAGCTGTCTCTTGTGAGACTAGGCCGGGGCCTAGCAAATACATAAGTGGATGCTCACAGTCAGCTATTGGATGGATCAAAGGGCCCCCAATGGAGGAGCTAGAGAAAGTATCCAAGGAGCCAAAGAGTTCTGCAACCCTGTAGGTGCAACATTATGAACTAACCAGTACCCCAGAGCTCTTGACTCTAGCTGCATATGTATCAAAAGATGGCCTAGTCGGCCATCACTGGAAAGAGAGGCCCATTGGACTTGCAAACTTTATATGCCCCAGTACAGGGGAACGCCAGGGCCAAAAAAATGGGAATGGGTTGGTAGGGAAGTGTGGGGTAGGGTGTCGGGGACTTTTGAATAGCATTGGAAATGTAATTGAGGAAAATATGTAATAATAAAATTAAAAATTAAAAAAACAAAGTTTCAATGACAAAGGCTTGCTGACACTGGGAACCCAAAAATCCACTATAGATTCCAATAGGCTAATATAGATATTCTCTTGGCTTAGAGCCATGGGCAAGGCATCTCCTCTTGTGTGTTCCTCAAAATAAGATGGGGCTTACAGAGTTCAAAACAAGCCCGGAAACCAGATATGGTAACAGAGGCCTTTAATCCCAGCAGTGGGAACCAGTGGCAGGTGGATCACTGAGTTCCAGGTTAGGGTGGTCTACAGAGTCCAGAACAGCTAGAGATACACAGAGAAACTTGGTTTCACTCACACACAAAACACAGGAAACACAGATACACAGACACGGCCACACGGGCAAGCACAGACACACAGAACTTGCCACAAAACCACCCTTGATTGTATCAATTGAAGTCTGAGTTAGAAATGAAATATGTATCTCTGAAAACAAAACCTAACACAATAAAGATGGCAGCTGTTGTTCAAAACCTCATCCAGTGGGGGCTAAAGAGCATAAAACCCATCTCCAGCCCTTCAATACCCCACCACCATCACCATGCTAGGCATGGAGCACAAAGCTTGTATTCATGCATTGAAGGTGGAATAGGGAGAACAGGTGTTCAAGGGCATCATTAGCTACATAACAATTACCAGGCCAGCCTGGGATCAAGGGTAAAGACAAGAAAACAAAGGGAAAACCATCTTTCTTAAAGGTGGATTTGGATCTTGGGTAGGTTCCTTCCACCCTCGGGCTCTTTGTTTGCTTTGCAGTCCTAGGGAGTATGTAGTCCTGGCTGTCCTGGAACTCACTTTGTAGACCAGGCTGACCCCGAACTCAGAAATCCACCTGTCTCTCCCTCCCAAGTGCTGGGATTAAAGGCATGTGCCACCACTGCCTGGCTGAGCCATGTCTTTCAACTCCATAATGATTCATGCTACAGGCAGCCAGGAACAGAGAACCATATACACCGCTTGTGTAGGTTACCATAGGAATACCACTTGGAGTCCCAGCTGTGCTCTCATCCTGCCAATGATTCCATCAAAGGCAGAGCTAGTACAGTCAAGGACAGAAAGAAATATGAAGGTGTACTAGCCCACACCATCAATCCCAAGATAGAAGGTGGGAGACAGTTCTCTGAGGTTAAGGGCAGCTTGTAATACAGAAATTTCAAGGAAGGCTGTGGCTGAACAGAGTACTTCTCACTCCTTTAAAAAAAAAATCAAAGCCTAAAGAATAGAAGAAAACTCTGGTGTTTTACAGAGGAACAAGTGGATGAATTCTAATGTAGTCTGCTCTTATAGTTCATTTTCTACATACAGATCTGATCAACCTGGTTACACACTAGAACACACCCTGTCATGGAGGCAGGAGCTATAATAAGACTTAGAGGTTATCTTTGGCTACGTAAGATCCAGACAAGTCTGAGCCACAATGTGAGACCACATCTAGAAAAATGAAAATAACTATGTAAAGACAAGCGATCCCACAATTCAGAGTTTATTGTGGCTACCGTGGATGATGGATCTGGGACTTGAAATCTAATCTTATTTCACACTTTCTCCTTAAAACCACACGCAGGAGAATATATCCATAGATAAACAACTGTAGACACAAACACAAGAAGATTCACTCATGCTGGGCATGGTGGCCCACGCCTTTAATCCCAGCACTCCGGAGGCAGAGGCGTTTGGATTTCTGAGTTCCAGGACAGCCTGGTCTACAAAGTGAGAGCCAGGACAGCCAGGGCTATACAGAGAAACCTTGATTTGAAAAAACACAACACAACAAAACAAAACAAAACAAAGATTCAATCATGCAAACAGTGAAATGCAGCATTTCCAGATCAGTATTTTTGATTTCAAAAAAAGAAGGTCTAAGCGGGGCGTTTTGGCGCATGCCTTTAATCCCAGCACTTGGGAGGCAGAGGCAGGCAGATTTCTGTGTTTGAGGCTAGCGTGGGCTACAGAGTGAGTTCCAGGACAGCCACGACTTCACAGAGAAACCATGTCTCGAAAAAAAAAAAAAAACAAAAAACAAAAATAAAAAATTAAAATTAAAAAGAAGGTCTGATTCAATTAATCAACCATAGGAAAAATGAATCTTTAAGTGGATTAAGTGGGTGGAGACTCAGTGGACCAATGAGAAAAAAGGATGTGGAAGGCGGAGCCACATGGGGATTGGGAAGGAGGGAGGTACTATAAAAGAGTCAGAGGATGCCCGGGGATGTCAGAGTCCTGAACCTTGGAGTCACTGTGTGGACCTGCTGGGAGTAGGAGCCTTGTAGCCACTGTCCATATCAGGTAAGAAATTTCTCTCCATACAGAGGTTCTTCCATGCTGGGCTAGCCTTACCACCATCCAGGAACAACTTCGTTTCTAATTTAAAATGTTCAGACATAATAGACTTCAGTTTTAATGAGAAATGGGATTTCATGTGGATTTCTGCGGTTTTAAAGGTAGGAACAAGCTTGGCTTAAACTCTCCAGCCTTCTGGTTCCATCCAGTTTTCTAGATATAATCTGGAATTTCAGGTAGGATATTCTTTATAATTTAATCCGTCTGCAGTCTCTTAAATTGTGTTTCACTGATTATGGTTTTGCAATTGCATGAACTGGCAATTCTTCTTACCTATATCTTACAAATTGTGCTGGGGAAGACTTCAGGCACACAATGCCAAAGTTCTAGCTATTGGCTTGTGTCCCTGAAGCCACATCTGACCCAGGAACCAAGGCTGTAGGCATGTAGTTGCTTCAGTCTTATCCCAGTGATTAGACATTGTATAAGATATGTCTATATCTTATATATGTATGTATGCATGAATGTAGGAAAATTTGTACAGAGTACCACACCTCAAAACTAGAATTAATGCACTGTGTACACATAGCACAATCAAGGCAAGCCTTGGGTACAAGAAGACACCTCACTTCTACTTGAAATTAAACAAAATGTAAGCCGGGCGTTGGTGGAGCAAGCCTTAAATCCCAGCACTCGGGAGGCAGAGGCAGGCTGATTTCTGAGTTCGAGGCCAGCCTGGTCTACAAAGTGAGTTCCACGACAGCCAGGGCTATACAGAGAAACACTGTCTCGAAAAAAAAAAAAAAAAAAAAAAGAAATTAAACAAAATGAAATAGATGACCTGAAATTATTGCAGAATGGTAGAGCACTTGTGTAGTGGAAACAAACCCCAATACAAGATCACTTCAATGAAGATATTTAAAATCCTATTTCACTTGATTTCTCCCAACCTGAACTAGCATGAAGTATACTTTGTATATTAGACTGGTCTGAAATCCTCCCAGCTCTTCCTCTAAAGCGTTTAAATTATGTATTCTAATAGGTTTGTGTGGGATTTATGCAGAGTTCTAAAAGAATAGTGCCCAGGCAAGCATAGTAAAAACACAACAACAAAAACAGAAAGCACATTGGATCTCATGGAGGCATTTCCTCAACTGAAGCTCCTTTCTCTGTGATAACTCCAGCTGTGTCAAGTTGACACACAAAACCAGCCAGTACAGCACCAAACACCCAACATTGCTAATCACAGGCCAAAGCATGGTGTGTGGGAGCAAACCTCAGCTCCATAATGTCTTCCATTCAGGATTATAAGGAGAGCCAACTCCCCAGAACCCCATTTCTCAGGCAATACCATATTTTAAAGTATAAACAAAAAATTAGACGTATTGATAAATATTTTGTCTCATCTCTTTCATTGTCTGGACCCAACCTTCTCATGGGAAACTCCCCTCCCTTTAGCCTATGTACACTTGGCTTCTCCTCTAAGTCTCACATGACCAGTTGCTTTCATACAGTAGCATGGCATTCCAAATGCTTTGGGGAAAGTCACATGTTTTACTTAGGTTTGGCATTTTAGATGTGGTCTGAGTGTATAGCCAGGTGTCCATGAATTTTACCTCATTTCCCCAAATCAATATAATATAGCCCAGCTTGCTCACACGAGCCTTCAAAGAGTTAAGTAATACATACAGACAAGCATCTCAAAGGTTCTCCTTAGCCCTTCTCAGGAGGGATCAATCTGTTGAAAGGATAACAAGGCTGGTTGGGTTTGTGACATCAGCACTATATTTTCTAACCGGCCTGCAAAGTTGTTCAGTGTCTTTTACCTCTAACAAGACTCTGGCCACACTGTATGCTCCTGAATAACTCTTCTCACTAGGCTTGTGATTATAAGGAGCAAGGGTTGGGATCCCCGTGGGACAATGGTTATCTTTTTCCACTGTGGGTGCTTAAAAGAGAATCTCCACGCTATGAGTGAACTTTTGGCTTGGAGACCACAAGATTGGATAGTTGGGCAGATTGAGTTCTCTATTATTGCCAAAGCATGGGCTCTGGCCCTCTGGTTCCTGTGATGGTGAGACATAGGAATTTCCAAAACTTAGCCTGAAATTATGTCTGCTAAATGCTTCACCAGGTTACTTCTGACTGCATATCTGTCACGATGAGCACCTACAACCCTCCCACACTCCTGCAGCTGGCACTAGAGGGGGTGCTGAGGAAGGATTCCATAGACTTCTCTGATCTGGAGGACCTGCCCATCACACTCTTCCCACCACTCTTCATAAAGGCCTTCAATAGCAGACACACAGAGATAATAAAGAAAATGGTGGTCACCTGGCCCTTTCCCTGCCTCCCTGTGGGGGCACTGCTTAAAACCGCTGATGTGGAGATGCTGCAAGCTGTGCTGGATGGCATAGATATACTGCTGTCACCGAATATTAGTCTCAGGTAAGCAAGGCCCACGGAGGCTAGAAGGGGAATCATAGGGTAAGACACACATGAGTGCAGGAAGAATGGGGTCAAACAGGACAGAGGCTAATGATGTCATCGACATGCAGGTCTATAGAATTATTATTCAAGTTGAAAGCTGATCTAGAAGACAGTCATAGATCAGGATGGCTCAGAGTACAAGTAGCCATGGTAGGATGAGCTTTTATGTGGCTTTCCTACAGATACTAGATATGGAAGAGACACAAGCCAAGAGCAACTGAATGGAGGGAAGCGGGGCATGTCTCCAGATGCAGTTCATGCAGTGTCCTTGCCTGCCTGGTGTGAGGTGCTATGATGGAGCTGACATTAGACAAGTGGGATCCAAGCTGACTCCATGTTGGTTCCTGTTTTACATTATGAAACTTCACTTTTTTTTTTCCCTCACAGAAGAAGGAAGCTTCAAGTCGTGGATATGAGAGATGTGCACCAGGATTTCTGGGATGTATGGACTGGAAAAAACGATGGAGTCCACTCAGCAGAGAAAGGGAGAAAGGAACAAATTTCAAAGCGCATTCCTAAATATGCACTGAGGAGGCGTTTGAAGGTGGTCACTGACCTGAGCCTCTTCTTTTTTATGAACGAACGCCAAACATGCTTTCTACAATGGGCCCAGCAGAGAAAAGAGTCTGTGAGGCTATGCTGTCTGAAGATGAAGATTTTTGCCTTCCCAGTGGAGAATATTAAAAGGATCTTGAACATTTTTCAGCCAAACTATATCGAGGAATTGGAAATATACACAAATCAGGTCCTATCCTTTCTAAGCAGCTTTGCCCCTTGCTTTGGACAGATGAGAAATCTTCTCAGATTCCATCTATGTCAAATGTACTTGATGTCAGGTCGTGGTGTGTATAGATTTGCAGAGGTAAAAAATGGTGCTGCCAAATTCCTTTCTCAATTCTCCAAACTCAAGTGTCTCCAGCATCTCTCCATGAATGGTGTCTACTTTCCCATGGACCTCATTAAACACTTGTTCAGGTAAGGAAAGATGGGGACCTGTTACTGCTATGGCAATAAACCTTTGCCTTTACTTTAAGCACTAATGGGAATCTAAGGCATGCCAGTCATAGAGTATATTACAATGATGGACTTATTACATTATCAAACTGTGGATTGTTTCCTTCTTAATGAAGCTCACTTGATTCAATCCCCACTCTTTTAATAGAATCTGAACTATGGTAGGGGATATTGAGAGAGCTGCCTTGCATGCATGTCCATTGTCCAGATCAGATGCATTAAATGTGCTTTGCAAAATTCTCTTTCAGATCCAGGCAAAAGGGATACAAGGAAACAGGACAGAGCAGAGGGCCCTGATTAGGGGAGGCTCCACACCTGCCCTCTATAAAGATAGATGAGACCAGGAACCAGTTTGTTCCTCTATTGGAGTCAGTCAGCCTTTCATTTCCCCTAAAGGAAAGGGTGGTTTGAACACAAGTTGGGACTAAGTACATGGGAAATCTGCTACACTCGGTGGGGGTCATCAGTGTAAATGGTGAAACATTGCAATCATAAATAAAGATAGTGGAGACAGCACGAACATGGATAAACTCTGCAGGACACAGGCCAAGATGTTGCCAGAACATGTCTATGCTAGATCTTTCTAGTTATGGTCTCCTGGCATGACGGGGCAAGCTTAAGTTCTCTGACAGAGTGAGGAAGGAGAGTTGCATATCTATGGTATAAGCCAACTCCATATGATTATAATATACCTCAGTAGACAATGTTAAGAATAGATACCAACATGCTGTATCCCCAAGGTGGATTTTCAAGATAAGCATAGACTGACACTACATATATAGCTTCTCTGTGTCATTGTCAATCTTACTAGTGTCCTCCAGGACCATGAGCCAGAACCAATTTCTTGTTCTTTTTCTAGATGCCTGAATAGCCCCTTGGAGTCCTTGTCTATGAATCTCTGCCAACTCTCAAAGTCAAACATCAAGCACATGTCAGACTGTCAGAGCCTCTATCAATTGAAACACCTGCAATTCTTTGGTGTAGAGTTTCCCAAGTCAGGTTTCAAGAGTCTCCAAATTCTCCTAAAGAATGTATCTGAAACTCTGCAGACCCTGAAGTTTGACCACTGCAAGATGAATGACTCTCAACTCAAAGTCCTCTTGCCTGCCCTGAGCCAGTGCTCACAGCTCACCGTGGTCAATTTCTGTGACAATGACTTCTCCAATCTTGTGCTGAAAGACCTTCTGAAATGCATGGCCAATCTAAGTAAGTTGTGTGAGGAGCAGTACCCTGCCCCTCTAGAGTGCTATGATCACCTGCATAATGTTGTGGTAGAGCAATTTGTCCAACTGTGTCCTAAGCTCATGGATATACTTATGGCCAAAAGGCAGCCCAAGACAATCACCTTTGCTACAGACACCTGCTCGCATTGTTTGAGGCGCTGCATCTATGACAGGAAGACTAGCCTTTGCCATTGTTGGCAGCAAATAGAAGTTTGATTCTGGATGCTGGGAAATGAAACCTGACCACCTTCCAGTTCAATTCAGCCACAGAAAGGTAGAGACAAAATAAGCAGGTTTGTCATGCCTAAGGCACACTGGGGATTCCTAGTCTCCATGTGCTTACAACATTCTATTATTGTTGTTATATTTATTTATTTCAAATCCAGACTTGACCTGCATCCCAGTCCCTCCTGTCACAAAAAAGATCTGCAGAGGCAAAAATGGAGAAAAGGCTACCAGTGTTCTTTAAGACATAGAGTAACTTTTGCAATGAAGTCCTCTATGGTGGGAATTCCCTCTCCTGCATCTTTTGGTTCATTGCCTCTAGATACAGCTTCACAAGAAAAGTTTTTCTACAGCCTTGTAGCTCTTACTCTGCAACTCAGCATTGCTCTCTTACACACACACATACACACACACACACACACACACACACACACACACACACCATGTTTTAGGTTGTGTTGTCCAGATGGTACCAGCCTATAGAGCAAACTCATTTTCTATTAATACTCTACTGAGTATTTGTCTATCAGGTGTGTACCCTATTTCAAAATTCGGCACCTTAGGGGCAGGAGATGTGGCCCAACAGAATAGAGCATGTGCTACACTCTTAGACCACTTAGAATTCTTTCCTGGTACCAACATGTAGACTCTCATCCATCTAGCTCTGTGTAATTCCATGTCCATTCCATCCTATAATCACTTCTGACCTCCTCTGTATGTGAGGCTCATAAGTGCATGCAAGCAAAACGTACAATTCACACAGAGAATTACAGACCTGCGGGATGCAGTTCAGACACCATTCCCAGGTCAAGTATGACCCTACTAGCTTCCCCACATCAAGCACCCAATAATCTTTGATGTAGAAGGAAAACTCACCCTTATAGTCACAACACCTCTCCATCCTTCCTCACCTGAGCAACTTTGTCACATGGTGTCTTTGAAAGCAGACACTGTTCCCTAGTGCCTCACCTAACCCAAGCACACAGACAAGAGCTGAGACGCCTGGAAGGCTTTTGCTTTCCTCAACAGAAGAAAACAAAGCCAAATGATGTCTTCACCATCAATTACAGAGTGTGCGTAGTCTCAGACGATCATCTTACAGATATTGAACAATTTGTTTCTCATTGTGCTGAGAGCTGAAAATATAATTCTGCAAAGCAGGTTGAGTAACTTCAGCACAGAGGGGCTTATGCAGGGCAATGAATAGCTCAAGCTGACCTCAGATACAATGCAAATTAGAGATCAACTTGGGCTACATGACAACTTGTGTGAAAGATAAAATAAAATAAATGTGTGCATATGTGTTCTCCTATCCGGCCCTCATGAATTGAAATGACAATTTATTTTCTTTCATTATTATGGTTCATTGTATCCTTTGTTTTTTTTGTTTTGTTTTGTTTTTGTTATGTTTTCAAATGGATTTTTAATCTGTAGTCCATGGCAATTCTTTTACCTCAGTTTCTGGAGTGCTAGTACCCCAGATACCAGTAGAAATGAACAATATAGATTTTTTTCCCCATTTATGTAAGTTCTATCTATCTTTGGTTGGCTTTGAAGTGAATAGGTTGACCAGGCTGGCCTTCATGTCACTGTTCTTCCTATATCTGTATCAGGAATCTTGTGACTCAAGCCACTTCTAAACAGTTCCTGCACTGATTTTACATACATATTCTAAGAGTCCTTATTTCTCATGAGACTTTCATGATTCAAGTGTCAGCTGACTCCAGCTCACAGTTCCTGGGAACATCCCTGAGTGTGAAGCAGAGACTCTGGGTGGCCTAAACCATGGTATAGGGATGTGCAGGAACAAAGGCCCTATTGCCTCTCACCACAATTTTGGAGAGCCTTGTCCTACACTTGAAACTTGACCATAATCATTCTCCAGGTCAGGTATTTACCACAGCTCTCTAGCCTTGGTCAATGGCTACCATGTTTGATGTCAGTTTCTCAAGCTCCTGTGTTGAGCTGATCCCATCTGGAACAGTCTGTATCTTCTGGGGAAAGCACAACTGTGTTCCTCTCCCTGTCTGCAAGGACAGTTGTAGGGGCCAGCCCTGGCTCTTCTTTCTTTCATGGTTCTTTCTTAAAGTGAAGCAAATGGGCTAAAGCATCCACTGGGGTTTGATCTTTAGGGTTGCTGGATAATAAATAATATAAGCAATAAAGTATTTACCTTTCTGTTACCCTGGCTGTCCTGGAACTCACTCTGTAGACCAGGCTGGCCTCAAACTCAGAAATCTGCCAGCCTCTGCCTCCTGAGTGCAGGGATTAAAGGTATGTGCCACCATGCTCAGGTAGTGTTTACCTTTCTTAAGTCTGTCACTTTGCTGTGGTAAGTAACCTGCTGGTCTGAGTTCCTCTGAAGCCAGAAACTGCTGTCTCTGGTATTTACCACCTCCTAGTAAAGCAGTAGGGTATTAAGTAAATGAGTAATTTCTGGGACCTGAGTTTTGTGTCCTGAGTGACTCAGGTTCCTTCTGGTGGGTGCCAGCACAGGGCCACTTTGGGCCCACACTTGGCAGGCAGTCCCACAGTCTCCAGAGAATTCCCCACCCCACAGGCAAATTGGCATGCCCAGGATCTTAGGATCACTGTTAAGTGGAACACAACATCTGTTCCAATAGAACTGAGGGTGTCTGTGGACAGCTGGAGCACAGACATAGGAACGCCGCCCAATCAGTGTCTCAGGTTCCTTCTGGTCAGCACTGGTCTACCTTTGTTTAGAACTCAGCGGAGAGCCCCATAGTCCCCAGAAGAGGTACCACTACCAGGCACTTAAACATGCCCAGAATCTTAAGATCCCAGTTTGGTCACAGCAGGATCTCAGGGTCCCCGAGGAAGCTTGACTACCAAGAAGTCTGATACACTCAGAATCTCAGAATCACAGGATCACAGAGACAGTTGGACTCTAGAAAAAGCAAGAAAATAATCTTTCAAGAAACCTAAAAGTAGATAGCCACATGAAGAAAATTAAGCTCTAAGAACAAAAATAACAGGAAGCAACAATGACTTTTCCTAAATATCTGTTAATATCAATGGATTAAATTCCCAGATAAAGACATAGACTAACAGACTGGTTATGTAAACAGGACCCAACATTCTGCTGCATACAGGAAACCCACCTCAGTGACAAAGACAGCCACTACCTCAGAATAAATGAATGGAAAACAATTTTCTAAGCAAATGGTTCCAAGACACAAGCTGGAGTAGCCATTCTAATATTGAATAAAATTGTCTTTCAACCTAAAGTTATCAAAAAAGATAAGGAGGGACACTTCTTACTCACCAAAGATAAAATTTACCAAGATGAACACTTAATTCTGAACAACTATGCTCTAAATGCAAAGGCATCACATTCATTAAAGAAACATGAGTAAATCTCAAAGCACACATTGCACCTCACACAATAAATGTGGGAGACTTCAACATTCAACTCTCATCAATGGACAGATCCTGGAAACAGAAACTAGACAGAGATACAATGAAATTAACAGAAGTTATGAAACAAATGGACTTAACTGATACCTATAGAACATTTTATCCCAAAACAAAAGGATATAACTTTTTCTCAGTACCTCAAGGTACCTTCTCCAAAATTGACCAGATAATCGTTCATAAAACAGGCCTCAACAGATATAAAAATATTAAAATAATCCCATGCATCCTATCAGAACGCCACAGACTAAGGCTGAACTTCAATAACAACATAAATAATAGGAAGCCAACATTCTCGTGGAAGCTGAACAACACTCTACTCAAAGACAACATGATCAAGAAAGAAAGAAAGAAATTGAAGATTTTTTAGAGTTTAGTGAAAGTGAAGCCACTACATTCCAAAACTTATGGGACACAATGAAAGCAGTCCTAAGATGAAAACTCATAGCTCTGAGTGCCTCCAAAAAGAAACTGGAGTGAGCATACACTAACAAGCAGCATGACAACACACCTAAATGCTCTAGCACAAAAGGAGGCAAATTCACACAAGAGCAGTAGAGGGCAAGAAATAATCAAACTCAGGGCTATAATCAATCAAGTGGAAACAAAGAGAACTATAGAAAGAATGAACCAAACCAGGAGTTGGTTCTTTGAGAAAATCAACAAGATAGATAAACCCTTAGCCAGACTAACTAGAGGGCAGAGAGACAGTATACTAATGTACAAAATCAGAAATGAAAAGGGAGATTTAACAATAGAATCTGAGGAAATCCAAAAAAAATTAGATTCTACTACAAAAGCCCATACTCAACCAAACTGGAAAATCTGGATGAAATGGACAACATGCTAGACAGATATCAGGGACCAAAGTTAATTCAGGATCACGTTAATGATCTAAACAGTCCCATATCCCGTAAGGAAATAGAAATAGTCATTAATAGTCTCCCAAACAAATAAAGCTCAGGATCCGATGGGTTTAGTGCAGACTTCTATCAGACCTTCAAAGAAAACCAAATTCCAATACTCCTTAACTATTCCACAAAATAGAAACAGAAAGCACTCTACCCAATTCATTCTATGATGCCACAAAATTACTCTGATACGTAAACAGATACACTAAGACTCAACAGAGAAAGGGAATGTCAGGCCAATTTCCCTTATGAATGTTGATGCAAAAATACTCAAGAAAATTCCTTCAAACCAAATCCAAGTACACATCAAAGTGATCATCCATCTTGATCAACTAGTCTTTATCCCAGGGATTGGTGGATGATTCAATATACAGAAATCCATCAATGTAATCCGCTATATAAACAATCTAAAAGACAAAAACCACATGATCACCTCATTAGATGCTGAGAAAGCATTTGATAAAATCCAACATCTCTTCATGATAAAAGTCGTGGAAAGATCGGGAATTCAAGGCCCATACCTAAACATAATAAAAACAATATACTGCAAACCAGTAGCCAACATCAAACTAAATGGTGAGAAACTTGAAGAGTCCCACTAAAATCAGAAAAGAGACAAAACTGCTCACTCTCTCCCTACCTATGCAATATATTCCTCAAAGTCCTAGCCAGAGCAATTATACAACAAAAGGAGATGCAAGGAATACAAATTGGAAAGAAAGTAGTCAAAATATCACCATTTTCAGATGATATAACAGTATACATATGTGACCCCCAAAATTCCACCAGAGAACCCCGAAATCTGATAAATTGTAGACTCCCATGAGCCTGAAGCAGGCTGAGCCAGAACTTGACCTTGCTACCACTAAGGAGATTATCTAGGGTGGAGCCTTCCTCCCTAGATCACTTTATTGTTGAGCCACTCTCACTGTTCCTTTTCAAGATACTGCTACCTGCTGAGAGCCCCCAGAGCTATTCCACAGACTATACCCTATCCTTCAAGTCATCACCTGCAGCTGGTTACAGGTTCCAAGGATGAATTGGTGGGAATGAACTTTCCCCCCTCTTTATAAAGCATGTCCGCCATTAAACATTTGAAACTTGAGCAGACTAAGTTGTCTTGGTTCCATTATTTCTCAACCCATCTAGGCTCCCTCTTCTCTTCTAGTTCCAAGATGCCTTCCAGGCTGGAGCCCAGACATGAGAGCAGCAGGCCAGCCCCAACAATAAATACCTTCAGTGAAGTAGTTGGATACAAAATTAACTCAAAAAAATCACTGGCCTTTCTCTACACAAAGGATAAAAAGGTTGAGAAAGAAATTAGGAAAACAACCTTCAAAATAGTCACAAATAATATAAAATACCTGGGTGTGACTCTAATTTAGGAAGTGAATGATCTGTATGATAAAAACTTCAAGTCTTTGAAGAAAGAAAGCAAAGATCTCAGAAGTAAAGATTTCCCATGCTCATGGATTGGCAGGATTTATATAGTCAAAATGGCTATCTCGTGGAAAGCAATCTACAGATTCAATGCAATCCCCCTCATAATTGCAACTCAATTCTTCACAGAGTTAGAAAGGGCAATTTGCAAATTCATCTGGAATAACCAAAAACCTAGGATAGCAAAAACTACTGAACTACAGAGCAGTTGTGATAAAAACTGCATGGTACTGGTACAGTGACATACAGGTAGATCAATAGAATAGAATTGAAGATGCAGAAATGAACCCACACACCTATTGTCCCTTGATCTTTGACAAGGAGCTAAAATTATCCATGGAAAGACAGCGTTTTCAACAAATGGTGCTGGCTCAACTGGTGGTTAACACGTAGAAGAATGGGAATTGATCCATTCCTATCTCCTTGTGCAAAGTTCAATCTATGTGGATCAAGGAACTCCAAATAAAACCAAAGACACTGAAACCTATAGAGGAGAACGTGGGGAAGAGCACTGTAGATATGGGCACAGAGATAAAATTCCTGAACAGAAGAGCAATGGTTGTGCTATAAGATCAAGCATCGACAAATGGGGCCTCATAAAATTGCAAAGATGATGTAAGGCAAAGGACACTGTCAGTAAGACAAAACAGCAACCAAAAGATTGGAAAAATCTACCAATCCTAAATCTGATAGGGGGCTAATATCCAATGTATATAAAGAACTCAAGAAGTTAGACTCCAGAAAACCAAACAACCCTATTTAAAAATGAGGTACAGAGCTAAACAAAGAATTCTCATCTGAGGAATAACAAATGGGTAAGAAGTACCTGAAAAAAATGTTCAACATCCTTAATCATCAGGGAAATGCAAATAAAATCTACCTTGAAATTCCACCTCACACCAGTCAAAATGGCTAAGAAAAAAAATTCGGGTGACAGAAGATGCTGGCGAGGATGTGGAGAAAGAGGAACACTCCTTCATTGCTGGTAGGACTGCAAGCTGGTACAACCACTCTGGAAATCAGTTTGGTGGTTCCTCAGAAAATTTGACATCTTTTACCAGAAGATTCAGCAATACCACTCCTGGGTATACCCAGAAGTTGCTCCAACTTGGAATAAGGACACATGCTCCACTATGTTCATAGCAGCCTTATTTATTTATTTATAATAGCCAGAAGCTGGAAAGAACCCAGATGTCTCTCAACAGAGGAATGGATATAGAAAATGTGGTACATTTACACAATGGAGTACTACTCAGTTATTAAAAATAATGAATTCTTGAAATTCTTAGAGAAATGGATGGATATGGAGGATATCATCCTGAGTGAGGTAACCCAATCACAAAAGAACACACATGATATGCACACAGTGATAAGTGGATATTAGCTCAGAAGCGCAGAATACCCAAGATACAATTTGCAAAACACGTGAAACTCAAGAAGAAAGACCAAAGTGTGGATACTTCGATCCCTCTTAGACGGGAGAGCAAAATATCTATGGAAGGAGTTACAGAGACAAGGTTCTGAGCAGAGACTGAAGGCATGACCATCCAGAAACTGCCTCACCTGGGGCATAAACCACCAATCCCATAAACCACCACCAAACCCAGATACTATGGCAGATGCCAACAAGAGCTGGCTGACAAGAGACTGACTAACATAGAAGTTGATGCGCACTGCCATCCATTAGACAAAGCACAGGGTCCCCAATGAAGGATCTAGAGAAAGTACCCAAGGAGCTGAAGGGGTTTGCAGCTCCCTAAGAGGAACAACCATGTGAACTAATCTGTAACCATAGAGCTCCCTGGAACTAAACCACCAATTAAAGAAAACACACGGAAAGACTCATGGCTCTAACTGCAGATGTAGCAGAGGATGGCCTAGTTGGTCATCAATGTGATAAACAGCCCTTTGTCCTGTGAAGGTTCTATGCCCCAGTATAGAGGAATGCCTGGGCCAGGAAGTGAGAGAGGGTGGGTTGGGGCACAGGTTGAGGGGGGAAAAGATAGGGGATTTTCAGAGGGTAAACTAGTAAAGGGAATAATATTTGAAATGTAAATAAGGAAAATACCTAATTTGAAAAAATTGCTGTGGCCTTTTCTCTTTTGTGCAGATGCCTCTTGCCAAGCCAGGGGGAAAATTGGATAACAAACCCCTATTGAACCAGGAGAAAAAAAATCATGCTGGAAGAAGAACAAATTGTGCAAACACAAATAAGCATAAGCTAACATAAATTCATATTCAGGTTCAGATATGTACATTTATACATTTCCATTCAAATCAGTTGCATCCAGTTTACATATATGTTAATAATTGCATGCTTATACACATACACACATCCATACTTATATATATATATGGATCTAAAGACCAAGTGTCAGTGCAGAAATTACTCATTTATTCTGGATTAAAAAAAAATGAGTCTCAAGCCGGGCATGGTGGCACACGCCTTTAATCCCAGCACTCCTGAGGCAGAGGTGGGTGGATTTCTGAGTTCGAGGCCAGCCTGGTCTAAAAGTTCCAGGACAGCCAGGGCTATACAGAGAAACCCTGTCTCGAAAAACCAAAAAAAAAAAAAAAAAAAAAAAAAAAAAATGAGTCTCAATCCTTATTACACAGAGGAAAAAACCCTTGTACCCTTTATTGCTAAGGGTATTAAACCTAAGTGTGTAAGAAGAAAGGTGTGTTTTGTTTAATAAAATGAAGCCTACCTTTCTATTACGGAGAGACCTGTTCTGTCCCATGGTAAGGAGAAGCCTGCCTCTTCCCTCTGCTGTCACTGAAGCTTCTTTTCCCCTTTCCCTCTGCATTCTTATTTCTTAGTTTTTAACGTTGATTTATAATTTTAAGTTATTCCACTTCATTCTATCCTCCTCCTCCTCCTCCTCCTCCTCCTCCTCCTTTTACAGACAAGGTATCTCTGTGTAGCCCTAGCTGTCCTGGAACTCACTCTGTAGACCAGGCTGGCCCCAAACTCAGAAATTCGCCTTGCTCTGCCTTACAAGTGCTGAGGTTAAAGGTGTGTTCCAGCACTGCCTGACTGCCTTTACTTCTAAGATCTTTAGTTCAATTCTGTCTAAATGTTTCTTCTCAATTCAGTTCTGTTCTGTCTAAAAACTATGCAAAGATAGGCAGAGCTCTGTGAGTTTCAGGTCAGCATAGTCTACAGAATTAGTTCCAGGTGTGCTAGTGTTATACATGGAAACCCTGTCAAAAAAACCCAAAAGACAAAAAACAAAAAGCAAACAAAGAGCCGGGCGTGGTGGCCCATGCCTTTAATCCCAGTACTTGGGAGGCAGAGGCAGGCAGATTTCTCAGTTGGAGGCCAGCCTGGTCTACAAAGTGAGTTCCAGGATAAGCCAGGGCTACACAGAGATACCCTTTCTCAAAAAAAAAAAAAAAAAAAAAAAAGCAAACAAACAAAAAAACACCCCAAAGCTAAACAAACCCCTCAATATCCTTCCAAAAATTTGCAGTTATTTTCCATTGAGGATATTTGTAATGAAATACTGTGTGATACTGTGAATAGGCCAAGACAATTTAAAATGTAGGGCTTTCTAGAGAGATCATCAAGAATGGTAGAAGATGAGCTAGAGAGATGACTCAGTGGCTAAGAGCACCGACTGCTCTTCTGAAGGTCCTGAGTTCAAATCCCAGCAACCACATGGCAGCTCACAACTATCCCTAACAAGATCTGTCTCCCTCTCTGGAGTGTATGAAGACAGCTACAGTGTACTTACTCATAATAAAATAAATAAATAAATAGTAAAGAAAAAGAATGGTGGAAGACTTTTCTAGATGGAGTCAGGGATTTAAGTGTCAGAGGTTATATAAGTGTTAAGGGAGGTTCTGATCTGTGCCAAGTATTTCAAGCTATTGGCCCAATGTGTAAAAATATGAAAATGCAAGCTAATGTAGATTTCCAAAAGAAGCAATACAACTATATCCACAGCACACAAACCAGTTGAGACTGTGGTGGCCCTCCTGTTCTTCATACCCTGATATGGGGGTGAATACACTTCAAGAGAAAGTGACTTGGTTTGATTATTTGTAGGGACAGAGAAACATAATCTATTGTTCAGAGATGGGACTGTGAGGATTTCTATACTGGCACAACTTTACGATAATTCTGAGGTTGCTAGGAGCAGTGTATAGAGAGGGGGGTGGGTGCCTAAGACATGTAGGGAAAGGGGCTCAGTTGCCAAGTGCATTATTACAGAGAGCTGGTGTGTATAACTAAACCAAATGGGGCATCAGCCAACAGAAGCCTGTGGTTGCCTGCCTCAAAAAGACATCTTTACCCCAACACTGTCCTTGCAGACAGGGAGAGGAATACAGTTGTGCTTTCCCCAGAAGGTACAGAGTGTTCCAGATGGGATCAGCTCAGCACAGGAGATTGAGAAACTGACATCAAACATGGTAGCCATTGAACAAGGCTAGAGAGCTGTGGTAAATACCAGACCTAGAGAATGATATGGTCAAGTCTCAAGTCCAGGATAAGACTTTCCAGAATAGTGATGAGAGGCAGCAGGGTCTTTGTCCCTTGCACATGTGTAACCCATTGTATAGACCACCTAGAGTCTCTGCTTCACACTTAGGGATCTCCCAGGAACCCCGAGCTGGAGTCAGCATCTTCTGACATTTGAATCATGAAAGTATCATCAGGAAACACGGAATCTTAGAGGGTAGGGATAAAAAACGGTTTAGGAACTGGGATACAATGGACTTGTGGTGAATTGGGATGTTAATGGCAAACTATTAGATGGCCATATATATGGGGAAGTACAATGCAGATTAAGGGTGAAATCTGAGGCTGGAGTGTTCTCAGAGATTGAGGAACTGACTTGATTTCCTCTGAAAATTACTGAAGGCAAGTCCTTGGTGGATCGCATGAATGAAGAAAAGGAGGAAAGGAAGGAAGGAAGGAAGGAAGGAAGGAAAGAAGGAGAAAGGGAGGAAATAGGAGTCATTTGGACATTTAGGGGATTGCTTTCTTTTGCTGGTTGTTTTTGTTTTTGTTTTCTGCACACTGCTTATGAGTGGCTAGAATAAGGTTTGCTTTTGTAGTTATCCCTTACTAGAAATCAGCACATCAATTTCATAAGTTCTTAATTTAATATACTCAGTTTTTCAAAGGCCTAATGAGTAATGATTGCTTTTTTCCGTATTTTTTTGAGTACATCCTGCCTCTTGTAGTACAATATGGCCTTGGACTAGTATGTAGCTGAAGCTGGCCTTGAACTCGTGAACCTATTGCCTCTATCTAATAAAGTTGGGCTTACACAGCTGTACAGCAGCACACACTGGCTAATTTTTTAATCGGCAGTGTTTCGTATCTGTTTTTTATGATTGAACATTTCTTTTGTAAGAATATTTATAAGTAATAGGTGAACTATGGAATCTAGCAATATTGCTGAGTGAGAAATCATGCTTGCATCAAGCCCAATGATATGGGCTTGATCCCCAGGGTCTCCGTGGTGGAAGAAGATGTGTACAACCCCTCCTGACCTTCCCTTTGCTTTTTGAAGTTTTGTGGTTACTCTAAGATCGCTTAGCTGCCAGGTGGGTCTGATCAAGTTGACCAAGCTCTCTAGCTATAAAAAATGTAGTTGCTGTTTTAAGTGTCTCAGCTCTAGAGTGGCTTACCTGGAACTCTCAGTTTAGACCTGGCTCACTGTGACCTCATATCCTAAGTGTATCCCCCTCTTGACTCAGCCTCCTGAGTAGCTTGGTTCAGGGGAATCAGGATTGGGCCCTTGTCTTTCTCCCTAGTCTGGGTTCACTCTGTCCTGAGTTCAATGAGGAGTCACTGGGTAGAGACTCAATTCAATGAGGTGGCAGTTTGTGGTTGGCCAGTTTGGCTGCAAAGGGAAGGTGTGGAGGGAAGGGTGCATTAAAGGCTCTGGAAGTCAGAGAAGACCATAGAAATCTTAGAATCACCTCCTCACCCTACTGATCTAGGAGATCTGCCACCACTGTCTGTGTCTGTTAAGTCCCTCATCTGCATCTGGTAGGACTTCCAACCCAAATCCTACAGCCTAGCCTCTCCAGCCTGGGGACATTGCAGCACAGGTGATACAAGGAATCTCATTTCTCTCTGCTCTGACAAGACTGTACAGTGCTCTTGTCTCCATGAATCTCTTTGCCTTCTTATCAAATTTCTTATTGTTTGTCAATTCATATTTTGTTTTGTTTCGTTTCTTTCCCCAAATAGAGTTTTGCTCTGTCGTCAACTCTGACCTGGCACTTGCCATTTGGCACAAGATGGTTGAAATTTCCAGTCCTTCTTCTTCTGTCTATGGAATGCTGGAATTATAAGTATGTGTTACCAAGCCCCACCTCAGTCTACTTATTTCTGGCTAAGTTAACCCTCTATTCTGTGTCTCTCCCTCCTCCTCTTCCTCTTCCTCTTCCTCCTCCTACTTCTTCTTCTTCTTCTTCTTCTTTTTCTTCTTCTTCTTCTCTTCTCTCTCTCTTTCTCTCTCTCCCTCTCTCCTTCCCTCCTTCCCTCCCTCCCTCCCTCTCTTGTTCTCTCCCACTTCTACTCCCCCCCCTCCCCTCTCCCTCTCTCCCCTTCCCTCTCTCCCTCTTCCCCTCACACTCTTGCTCTTACTCTCTTGCTTCCTCTTGCTGTCAATTCAGTTCAGTTTAATATTTTTGATGTTTAAAGAAAAAGATTTTAAGGATTTATACGTTTCACCTGTGTATTTTGGCTGAATTTGTGTAACTGCATGAACATGTGCCTGCTACTTAAGGCATTCAAAAGAAATATGGATTCCCTGGGATAGGAGATGTGGTTGTTTTTGGTGACCTTGTGGTTGTTGGGAACTACACTTAGGTCCACTGCCAGAACCATCTCTCCAGCTCTCGTTTCTGGATTATTTGTTGGTTGGTTTTTTTGTTTTGAAGCAGGGTGTCTAGTAGCCCAGGGTCACCTAGCATCTATGTGTAGCTGAGGTGAATTGAGGCAGAGTTCCTTCCTCCTGCCTCTACTGCCTGATGGATAGAATCTTAGGTGTGAGTCTAGGGGGCCTCTTTGTATAGTTCTAGGCATTTATACCCAGGGTATCCCTCATGCTAGCTGCATCTCAGCATCAGCCCTTAGAAGTTTCAATTCTAGCCGGGCATGGTGGTACACACCTTTAATCCCAGCACTTGGGAGGCCGAGGCAGACGGATTTCTGAGTTCGAGTTCAGCCTGGTCTACAAAGCGAGTTCCAGGACAGCCAGGACTATATAGAGAAACCCTGTCTAAGAAAACTAAAAAAAAAAAAAAAAAAAGAAGAAGTTTCAATTCTCATGAGGTGCAAAATATAAGTGGATTTATTAAGAGAAAATGAGAACAACTTCTGAATGGGAAGAGTTCAAAGGGATTCTAATTAAACTTGAAATGGCCTATGTAAGACTACAGGATGGAGGAATCTTTGCCTTGTCTTACCTTGTCACAATATGATATTAGGGGCTCCCTTGTAGGTACTGGCAGATGAACTCAGTGCTCTAAATGGATGAGTCCCCTCTTCTGCCTTTGCTAAAAACTACCATTTCCTTTAGCCTGGGACTGAAGAACAATACTGAGAACAATGGGAAAACAGGCCACTGCTCATCTCACCCACTCTGGCAACTGAGACAGGTGGGTCACAAGTTAGGCCAGCTAGGACCCTTGAACATTAGATCTTGATAAGATCTGAAGGTCCTAAGTTCAAATCCCAGGAACCACATATTGACTCACAAACACCCGCAAGGAGATCTGACACCATCCCTGGTATTCACTATAAACTCTGGAATTGTGGGATTGCTTGTTTTCTTTACATTATTATTTTCTTATTTTTTTCAGGATGTGGTCTCACATGGTGGCTGTGGTATATCTGGAATTCATGTAGCCAAGGATGACCTCTAAGTCTCATTATTGCTCTTGCCTCCATGACAGGGTGTATTCCAGTGTGTATCCAGGTTCATCAGATCTGCATGCAGAGTATGAATTGAGTGCAGGGTAGCCAAGAACTCCTCCAAAAGGTCACTGCAAAACACCTGAGTTTTCTCTTTTTCTTTAGTCTTTGATTTCTTAAGTCAGGTTTACTCTGTGCAGCTTTGGCTGTCTTCGAAATTTTTGTAGAACAGGCTGGCTTAGAACTAAGAGATCTGTCCCCCATCCCCAATGCTGGGGTTCGTGGTCACCACACCCTCCTATTTCTTTCTGTCTATGACTGTACTGGCTCTGCCTTTGATGGAGTCCTTGGCAGAATGAGAGCAGAGCTGGGACTCCAAGTGGTATTGATTGGTGCTCTAAACAAGGTAGGTACGTGGTTATCTTTTTCTGGTTGCCTGTAGCATGAAACATTCTGGAATTGAAAGACATGGATCACTTCCTAGGACTTCAAAGCAAGCAAAGAGCCTTTGGGTGAGAAGAAAGCTGCCCAAGATCCAAATCCACCCTTTAGGGTGGTTTTCCCTTTGTTTTTTTTATCTCTACCCTTGAATCCAAGCCGGTCTGGTAATTGTTATGTAGCTAATGATGACCCTGAACACCTGCTTCTCCTTACTCTACCTCTGGGGCTGGAATATAGGCTTTCTCCATCGTGCCTAGCATGGTGATGGTGGTGGGGTATTGAAGAGCTGGTGATGGTAGTCATGGTCTTTGGCTTTTACTTTTTGAGCCACAGCTCTCATTCTATTTTTGTTTGGTTTCCTTTTCAGAGATAGAGCTAGAGCGCAGGTTCGGCTGACACCCGCCAGCTACCCAGGACCCCTGCCACAGGATTTTGAGACTGCTGGTGAGTGGAACACAGCTTCTGCTCCAGTCCAATCACGCGGGACCTGAGACTGCTTTGGTTGGGGAGGCAGAAATCCACCCTCAGTAGGGCCACAAGACTCTCCGGTCAGAAAAGCGCCGGGGTAGCTAGGGCGCAGGGTCTGCTGACACTCGCCAGCTACCCACAACACCCGCCACAGG
The DNA here is from genome assembly GCF_978045245.1 of Mus caroli. NCBI lineage: Eukaryota > Metazoa > Chordata > Mammalia > Rodentia > Muridae > Mus > Mus caroli. Next base: position 53,791,512 of record NW_028227261.1, on the reverse strand, counting down.
AGCTTAAGAATTCTGGTGAGTGGAACACAGCTTCTGCTCCAATCCAATTGTGCGCAGGACCTGAGACTGCATTAGTTAGGGAAGCAGAAAACCCGGCCTGAGTAGGACCACAGGCCTCTTCCAGCCGGACCAGCACCAGGGTAGCTAGAGCACAGGGTCAGCTGACACCTGCCAGCTACCCAGGACCCCCGCCACAGGATTTTGAGACTGCTGGTGAGTGGAACACAGCTTCTGCTCCAGTCCAATCATGCGGGACCTGAGACTGCTTTGGTTGGGGAGGCAGAAATCCACCCTCAGTAGGGCCACAAGACTCTCCGGTCAGAAAAGCGCCGGGGTAGCTAGGGCGCAGGGTCGGCTGACACTCGCCAGCTACCCACAACACCCGCCACAGGAGCTTAAGAATTCTGGTGAGTGGAACACAGCTTCTGCTCCAATCCAATTGTGCGCGGGACCTGAGACTGCATTAGTTAGGGAAGCAGAAAACCCGGCCTGAGTAGGACCACAGGCCTCTTCCAGCCGGACCAGCACCAGGGCAGCTAGAGCACAGGGTCGGCTGACACCTGCCAGCTACCCAGGACCCCAGCCACAGGATTTTGAGACTGCTGGTGAGTGGAACACAGCTTCTGCTCCAATCTTTAAACAGTGACAACAACAACAACTAACCCCAGAGATTACCAGATGGTGAAAGGTAAACGTAATAATCTTACTAACAGAAACCAAGACCACTCACCATCATCAGAACCCAGCACTCCCACTTTGCCCAGTCCAGGGCACCCCAACACACCGGAAAAGCTAGACACGGATCTAAAAGCATATCTCATGATGATGGTACAAGACTTCAAGAAGGACTTTAATAACACACTTAAAGAAATACAAAGGAACACTGGTAAACAGGTAGAAGACAGTAAAGAGGAAGCACAAAAATCCCTTAAAGAATTGCAGGAGAACACTGCTAAAGAGTTACAAATCCGTAAAGAAAAACAGGATAACATAATCAAACAAGTAGAAGTCCTTACAGAAAAACAGGAAAACACATCCAAACAGATGATGGAAGTGAACAAAACCATACTAGACCTAAAAAGGGAAGTAGACACAATAAAGAAAACCCAAAATGAGGCAACACTGGAGATAGAAAACCTAGGAAAGAAATCTGGAACCATAGATACGAGCATCAGCAACAGAATACAAGAGATGGAAGAGAGAATCTCAGGTGCAGAAGATTCCATAGAGAACATCGGCACAACAATCAAGGAAAATGTAAAATGCAAAAAGATCCTAACTCAAAACATCCAAGAAATACAGGAAACAATGAGAAGACCAAACCTATGGATAATAGGAGTTGATGAGAATGAAGATTTTCAACTCAAAGGACCAGCAAACATCTTCAACAAAATTATAGAAGAAAACTTCCCAAATCTAAAGAAAGAGATGCCCATGAACATACAAGAAGCCTACAGAACTCCAAATAGACTGGACCAGAAAAGAAATACCTCCCGACACATAATAATCAGAACAACAAATGCTCTAAATAAAGACAGAATACTAAAAGCAGTAAGAGAAAAAGGCCAAGTAACATATAAAGGCAAGCCTATCAGAATTAAACCAGATTTCTCACCAGAGACTATGAAAGCCAGAAGATCCTGGACGGATGTTATACAGACACTAAAAGAACACAAACTCCAGCCCAGGCTACTATACCCAGCCAAACTCTCAATTAACATAGATGGAGAAACCAAAGTATTCCACGACAAAACCAAATTCACACATTATCTCTCCACGAATCCAGTCCTTCAAAGGATAATAACAGAAAAAAAAAAAAAACATTACAAGGACAGTAACCACGCCCTAGAAATAACAAGAAGGTAATCCCTCAACAAACCTAAAAGAAGACAGCCACAAGAACAGAATGTCAACTTTAACAACAAAAATAACAGGAAACAACAATTACTTTTCCTTAATATTTCTTAATATCAATGGACTCAACTCCCCGATAAAAAGACATAGACTAACAAACTGGCTACACAAACAAGACCCAACATTTTGCTGCTTACAGGAAACTCATCTCAGAGAAAAAGATAGACACTACCTCAGAATTAAAGGCTGGAAAACAATTTTCCAAGCAAATGGTATGAAGAAACAAGCTGGAGTAGCCATTCTAATATCTGATAAGATTGACTTCCAACACAAAGTCATTAAAAAAGACAGGGAGGGACACTTCATACCCATCAAAGGTAAAATCCTCCAAGAGGAACTATCAATCCTGAATATCTATGCTCCAAATACAAAGGCAGCCACATTCATTAAAAAAACTTTAGTAAATCTCAAAGCACACATTGCACCTCATACAATAATAGTGGGAGACTTCAACACACCACTTTCACCAATGGACAGATCATGGAAACATAAACTAAACAGGGACACATTGAAACAAACAGTAATTATGAATCAAATGGATTTGGCAGATATCTACAGAACATTCTATCCTAAAACAAAAGGATATACCTTCTTTTCAGCACCTCATGGTACCTTCTCCAAAATTGACCACATAATTGGTCACAAAACAGGCCTCAACAGATACAAAAATATTGAAATTGTCCCATGCATCCTATCATATCACCATGGACTAAGGCTGATCTTCAATAACAAAATAAATAATAGAAAGCCAACATTCACGTGGAAACTGAACAACACTCTTCTCAATGATACCTTGGTCAAGGAAGGAATAAAGACAGAAATTAAGGACTTTTTAGAGTTCAATGAAAATGAAGCCACAACATACCCAAACTTATGGGATGCAATGAAAGCATTTCTAAGAGGAAAACTCATAGCTCTGAGTGCCTCCAAAAGGAAACTAGAGAGAGCACAGATTAGCAGCTTGACAACATACCTAAAAGCACTAGAACAAAAGGAAGCATATTCACCCAAGAGGAGTAGACAGCAGGAAATAATCCAACTCAGGGGCGAAATCAACCAAGTGGAATCAAGAACTATTCAAAGAAACAACCAATCAAGGAGCTGGTTCTTTGAGAAAATCAACAAGATAGATAAACTCTTAGCCAGACTCACTAGAGGGCACAGGGAAAGCATCCTAATTAACAAAATCAGAAATGAAAAAGGAGACATAACAACAGATCCTGAAGACATCCAAAACACCATCAGATCCTTCTACCAAAGGCTATACTCAACAAAACTGGAGAATCTGGATGAAATGGAGAAGTTCCTAGACAGATACCAGGTACCAAAGTTGAATCAAGATCAGGTTAATGATCTAAACAGCCCTATATCCCCCAAAGAAATAGAAGCAGTCATTAATAGTCTCCCAACTAAAAAAAGCCCAGGACCAGATGGGTTTAGTGCAGAGTTCTATCAGACCTTCAAAGAAGATCTAATCCCAGTTCTTCACAAACTATTCCACAAAATAGAAACAGAAGGTACTCTACCCAACTCATTCTATGAAGCCACAATTACTCTGATACCTAAACCACAAAAAGACCCAACAAAGATAGGAAACTTCAGACCAATATCCCTTATGAATATTGATGCAAAAATCCTCAATAAAGTTCTTGCTAACCGAATCCAAGAACACATCAAAACAATCATCCATCCTGACCAAGTAGGTTTCATCCCAGGGATGCAGGGATGGTTCAATATACGGAAATCCATCAACGTAATCCAGTATATAAAGAAACTCAAAGACAAAAACCACATGGTCATCTCGTTAGATGCGGAAAAAGCATTTGACAAGATCCAACACCCATTCATGATAAAAGTCTAAGAAAGATCAGGAATTCAAGGCCCATACCTAAACATGATAAAAGCAATCTACAGCAAACCAGTAGCCAACATCAAAGTAAACGGTGAGAAGCTTGAAGCAATCCCTCTAAAATCAGGGACTAGACAAGGCTGTCCACTTTCTCCATACCTATTCAACATAGTACTTGAAGTCCTAGCCAGATCAATTCGACAACAAAAGGAGATCAAAGGGATACAAATTGGAAAAGATGAAGTCAAAATATCACTTTTTGCAGATGATATGATAGTATATATAAGTGACCCTAAAAATTCCACCAGAGAACTCCTAAGCCTGATAAACAGCTTCGGTGAAGTAGCTGGATATAAAATTAACTCAAACAAATCAATGGCCTTTATCTACACAAAGAATAAACAGGCTGAGAAAGAAATTAGGGAAACAACAATCTTCTCAATAGTCACAAATAATATAAAATATCTTGGCGTGACTCTAACTAAGGAAGTGAAAGATCTGTATAATAAAAACTTCAAGTCTCTGAAGAAAGAAATTATAGAAGATCTCAGAAGATGGAAAGATCTCCCATGCTCATGGATTGGCAGGATCAACATTGTAAAAATGGCTATCTTGCCAAAAGCAATCTACAGATTCAATGCAATCCCCATCAAAATTCCAAATCAATTCTTCAACGAATTAGAAAGTGCAATCTGCAAATTCATCTGGAATAACAAAAAACCTAGGATAGCAAAAACTCTTCTCAAGGATAAAAGAACCTCTGGTGGAATCACCATGCCGGACCTAAAGCTCTACTACAGAGCAATTGTGATAAAAACTGCATGGTACTGGTATAGTGACAGACAAATAGACCAATGGAATAGAATTGAAGACCCAGAAATGAACCCACACACCTACGGTCACTTGATCTTCGACAAGGGAGCGAAAAACATCCAGTGGAAGAAAGACAGCATTTTCAACAAATAGTGCTGGCACAACTGGTTGTTAACATGTAGAAGAATGCGAATTGATCCATTCCTATCTCCTTGTACTAAGGTCAAGTCTAAGTGGATCAAGGAACTTCACATAAAACCAGAGACACTGAAACTTATAGAGGAGAAAGTGGGGAAAAGCCTTGAAGATATGGGCACAGGGGAAAAATTCTTGAATAGAACAGTAATGGCGTGTGCTGTAAGATCGAGAATTGACAAGTGGGACCTCATGAAACTGCAAAGCTTCTGCAATGCTAAAGACACCATCAATAAGACAAAAAAACCACCAACAGATTGGGAAAGGATCTTCACCTATCCTAAATCAGATAAGGGACTAATATCCAATATATATAAAGAACTCAAGAAGGTGGACACCAGAAAGTCAAATAACCCCATTAAAAAATGGGGCTCAGAACTGAACAAAGAATTCTCACCTGAGGAATACCGAATGGCAGAGAAGCACCTGAAAAAATGTTCAACATCCTTAATCATCAGGGAAATGCAAACCAAAACAACCCTGAGATTCCACCTCACACCAGTCAGAATGGCTAAGGTCAAAAATTCAGGTGACAGCAGATGCTGGCGAGGATGTGGAGAAAGAGGAACACTCCTCCATTGTTGGTGGGATTGCAAGCTTGTACAACCACTCTGGAAATCAGTCTGGCGGTTCCTCAGAAAATTGGACATAGTACTACCGGAGGATCCAGCAATACCTCTCCTGGGCATATATCCAGAAGATGTCCCAACCGGTAAAAAGGACACATGCTCCACTATGTTCATAGCAGCCCTATTTATAATAGCCAGAAGCTGGAAAGAACCCAGATGTCCCTCAACAGAGGAATGGATACAGAAATTATGGTACATTTACACAATGGAGTACTACTCAGCTATTAAAAAGAATGAATTTATGAAATTCATAGCCAAATGGATGGACCTGGAGGGCATCATCTTGAGTGAGGTAACACAATCAGAAAAGAACTCACACAATATGTTTTCACTGATAAGTGGATATTAGCCCAAAACTTAGGATACCCAAGATATAAGATACAATTTACTAAACGCATGAAACTCAAGAAGAATGAAGACCAAAGTGTGGACACTGTGCCCCTTCTTAGAATTGGGAACAAAACACCCAGGGACGGAGTTACAGAGACAAAGTTCATAGCTGTGATGAAAGGATGGACCATTTAGAGACTGCCATATCCAGGGATCCTTCCCATAAGCTGCTTCTAAATGCTGACACCATTGCATACACTAGCAAGATTTTGCTGAAAGGACCCAAATATAGCTGTCTCTTGTGAGATGATGCCGGGGCCTAGCAAACACAGGAGTGGATGTTCACAGTCAGCTATTGGATGTATCACAGGGCTCCTAATGGAAAAGCTAGGAGCTAAAGGGATCTGCAACCCTATTGTTGGAACAACATGATGTACTAACCAGAACCCCGGAGCTCTTGTCTCTAGCTGCATATGTATTGAAAGATGGCCTAGTCGGCCATCATTGGAAAGAGAGGCCCATTGGACTTGCAAACTTTATATGCCCCAATATAGGGGAATGCCAGGGCCAAAAGAATGGGAATGGGTGGGTAGGGAAGTAGGGGGCGCTATGGGGGACTTTTGGGATAGCATTGGAAATGTAACTGAGGAAAATATGTAATACAAATATTAAAAATTAAAAAAAAAATTGGACATAGTACTACTGGATGATCCCGCAATACCTCTCCTGGGCATATATCCAGAAGGTGTTCCAATCGGTAAGAAGGACACATGCTCCACTATGTTCATAGCAGCTTTATTTATAATAGCCAGAAGCTGGAAAGAACCCAGATGCCCCTCAACAGAGGAATGGATACAGAAAATCTGGTACATTTACACAATGGAGTACTACTCAGCTATTAAAAAGAATGAATTTATGAAATACCCAGCCAAATGTTTAGACATGGAGGGCATCATCCTGAGTGAAGTAACACAATCACAAAAGAACTCAAATGATATGTACTCACTGATAAGTGGATATTAGCCCAGAAACTTAGTATAGTGAGATATAAGATACAATTTGCAAAACACATGAAACTGAAGAAGAATGAAGACCAAAGTGTAGACACTTTGCCCCTTCTTAGAATTGGAAACCATACCCTTGGAGGTGAGACAAAAGGATAGACCATCTAGAGACTGCCATATCCAGGGATCCATCCCATAATTAGACTCCAAACAATGACAGCATTGCATACACTATCAAGCGTTGGCTGCAAGAACCCTGATATGGCTGTCTCTTGTGAGACTAGGTAGGGCCTAGCAAACACAAAAGTGGATGCTCACAGTCAGCTATTGGATGGCTCAAAGGGCCCCCAATGGAGGAGCTAGAGAAAGTATCCAAGGAGCTAAAGGGATCTGCAACCCTCTAGGTGCAACATGATGAACTAACCAGTACCCCAGAGCTCTTGACTCTAGCTGCACATGTATCAAAAGATGGCCTAGTCGGCCATCACTGGAAAGAGAGGCCCATTGGAAATGCAAACTTTATATGCCCCAGTATAGGGGAATGCTAGGGCCAAAAAAATGGGAATGGGTTGGTAGGGATCTGTGGGGTAGGGTGTTGGGGACTTTTCGAATAGCATTGGAAATGTAATTGAGGAAAATATGTAATAAAAAAAATTTTAAAACAAAAAAACAAAGTTTCAATGACAAAGGCTTGCTGACACTGGGAACCCAAAAATCCACTATAGTTTCCAATAGGCTAATATAGATATACTCTTGGCTAGAGCCATGGACAAGGCATCTCCTCTTGTGTGTTCCTCAAAACAAGATGGGGCTTACAGAGTTCAAAACAAGCCCGGAAACCAGATATGGTGACATAGGCCTTTAATCCTAGCAGTGGGAACCAGTGGCAGGTGGATCCCTGAGTTCCAGGTTAGGGTGTTCTACAGAGTCCAGAACAGCTAGAGATACACAAAGAAACTCGGTTTCACTCACACATAAACCCCAGGAAACACAGTTACACAGACACAGGCACACGGGCTCGCACATACACACAGACCTTGCCACAAAACCACCCTTGATTGTATCAATTGAAGTCTGAGTTAGAAATGAAATTTTTATCTCTGAAAACAAAACCTAACACAATAAAGATGACAGCTGTTGTTCAAAACCTTATCCTGTGGGCTAAAGACCATAACACCCATCTCCAGCCCTTCAATACCCCACCACCATCACCATGCTAGGCATGGAGCACAAAGCTTGTATTCATGCATTGAAGGTGGAATAGGGAGAACAGGTGTTCAAGAGCATCATTAGCTACATAACAATTACCAGACCAGCCTGGTATCAAGGGAAAAGACAAGAAAACAAAGGGAAAACCATCTTTCTTAAAGGGTGGATTTGGATCTTGGGTAGGTTCCTTCCACCCTCAGGCTCTTTGTTTGCTTTGCAGTCCTAGGGAGTATGTAGTCCTGACTGTCCTGGAACTCACTTTGTAGAACAGGGTGGCCCCAAACTCAGAAATCCACCTGTCTCTCCGTCCCAAGTGCTGGGATTAAAGGCATGTGCCACCACTGCCCGGCTGAGCCATGTCTTTCAACTCCATAATGATTCATGCTACAGGCAGCCAGGGACAGAGAACCATATACACCCAAAACAGGCTCCTAGAGGGGAGGTAGAAAGTGTAGTCCATGAGGAAATTCGCTACACTACTAAGGAGCTTAATGAGTTTGCTAATTCATTCAAACAGCAACCTGGTGAATATGTGTGGGAATGGATTTTAAGGGTGTGGGATAAGGGTGGAAGGAACATAAAACTAGAGCAGGCTGAGTTTATTGACATGGGCCCTCTGAGTAGAGATTCTAGGTTTAATACGGAAGCTCGCATGGTTAAAAAAGGTGTCAAAAGTTTGTTTGAATGGTTGGCTGAGGTGTTTATCAAAAGATGGCCTACTGGAAATGACTTGGAGATGCCTGATATTCCATGGCTTAGTGTTGATGAAGGGATTTTAAGACTTAGGGAAATTGCAATGCTAGAGTGGATATATTGTATAAAGCCTAATTGTCCACCATGGGAAGGTCCAGAAGATATGCCCTTCACCAGCTCTATAAGACGCAAATTGGTGAGAGGGGCACCAGCACATTTGAAGGGTTTTGTCCTTTCCCTTTTCCTTGTGCCAGATCTTAGCATTGGAGATGCTTCTGCTCAATTAGATGAATTAAATTCACTGGGTTTAGTTGGATTCCGAGGTAACAAGGGCCAGGTGGCAGCATTGAATCGTCGGAGACAAGGTGATTCTAGTTATTATAATGGACAGCGTAGACAAAAGAATGTTTATAATAACATACCCCATAATGGTCAGCACAGGAGAGGTGAAACTTATAATGGCATGACTCGCTTGGACCTTTGGTACTGGCTAATCAATCATGGTGTTTCCAGGAATGAAATACATAGGAAGCCTACTGCATATTTGTTTGATCTGTATAAGCAGAAAAATTCTCAAACAAATGAAAGAAAGGCTACAGTAGTTCGTGGTAAACAGCAGTCTCGGCCAGTGAGTCAATTTCCAGACTTGAGCCAGTTTGCAGATCCAGAACCCCTTGAATGAAGGGGTGGCCAGGTTCCCCTGAGGAAGGATCCTGATAAGACACCCAAAGGTTTTGCTGTTACCCTTTCTCCAGTTCTTCCCCAGAGGGACCTACGGCCTTTTACAAGGGTAACTGTACACTGGGGAAAAGGAAATAATCAGACTTTTCGGGGTCTGCTGGATACTGGTTCTGAGTTGACACTGATCCCAGGAGATCCCAAGAAACATTGTGGCCCTCCAGTTAAAGTAGGGGCCTATGGAGGGCAGGTGATTAATGGAGTTTTGACTGATGTCCGACTCACAGTAGGTCCAGTAGGTCCCCGGACACATCCTGTGGTGATTTCCTCAGTTCCAGAATGTATAATTGGGATAGATATACTCAGAAACTGGCAGAATTCTCATATTGGTTCCCTGAACTGTAGAGTGAGGGCTATTATGGTTGGAAAGGCCAAATGGAAGCCTTTAGAGTTGCCTCTGCCAAAGAAAATAGTGAATCAAAAACAGTATCGTATTCCTGGAGGCATTGCAGAAATTACTGCCACTATCAAGGACTTGAAAGATGCAGGGGTGGTGGTTCCCACCACATCTCCGTTTAACTCTCCTATCTGGCCAGTGCAGAAAACAGATGGATCATGGAGAATGACAGTTGATTATCGAAAACTAAATCAGGTAGTAACTCCAATTGCAGCTGCTGTACCAGATGTAGTTTCGTTACTTGAGCAAATTAACACATCTCCTGGCACCTGGTATGCGGCTATTGATCTGGCAAATGCCTTCTTCTCAGTACCTGTCCATAAGGACCACCAGAAGCAATTTGCTTTCAGTTGGCAAGGCCAACAGTATACCTTCACAGTTTTGCCTCAAGGATATATTAACTCTCCTGCCCTGTGTCATAATTTAGTTAGAAGGGATCTTGATCGTTTGGATCTTCCACAAAATATCACATTGGTGCACTATATTGATGACATTATGCTGATTGGACCAAGTGAGCAGGAAGTAGCAACCACTTTGGACTCATTGGTAACACATATGCGTATCAGAGGATGGGAAATAAATCCAACCAAAATTCAAGGACCATCTACCTCAGTGAAATTCTTAGGAGTCCAGTGGTATGGGGCATGCAGAGATATTCCTTCTAAGGTGAAAGATAAGTTATTGCACCTGGCCCCTCCTACAACCAAGAAAGAAGCACAACGTTTAGTGGGGCTATTTGGATTCTGGAGACAACACATCCCTCACTTGGGTGTGTTACTTAGGCCTATTTATCAAGTGACTCGGAAAGCCGCTAGCTTTGTGTGGGGCCTGGAACAGGAGAAGGCCCTTCAACAGGTCCAGGCTGCTGTGCAGGCTGCTCTACCACTTGGACCATATGACCCAGCAGACCCGATGGTACTTGAGGTGTCTGTGGCTGATAGAGATGCTGTTTGGAGCCTCTGGCAGGCCCCTGTAGGTGAATCACAGAAAAGACCTTTGGGATTTTGGAGCAAAGCTCTACCATCATCTGCAGACAACTATTCTCCCTTTGAAAAACAGCTCTTGGCCTGCTATTGGGCCTTAGTGGAAACTGAACGTTTGACAATAGGACACCAAGTTACTATGCGACCTGAATTACCCATCATGAGCTGGGTACTATCAGACCCTGCAAGTCATAAAGTGGGACGCGCACAGCAGCAGTCTATTATCAAATGGAAGTGGTATATACGTGATCGGGCCAGAGCAGGTCCTGAAGGCACAAGCAAGTTACATGAAGAAGTTGCTCAAATGCCTATGGTTTCTACTCCTGTTACAATGCCATCTGCTGCCAAGCATGCGCCTATAGCCTCATGGGGTGTTCCCTATGATCGACTGACCGAAGAGGAAAAGACTAGGGCCTGGTTTACTGATGGCTCTGCACGTTATGCAGGCACCACCCAGAAGTGGACAGCTGCAGCATTACAACCCCTTTCTGGGACAACTCTGAAAGACACAGGTGAAGGGAAATCTTCACAGTGGGCAGAACTTTGGGCAGTACACATGGTATTACAGTTTGTTTGCAAGAAGAAATGGCCAGATGTACGATTATTCACTGACTCGTGGGCTGTAGCCAATGGATTGGCTGGATGGTCAGGGACTTGGAAAGATCACAATTGGAAAATTGGTGAAAAAGACATCTGGGGAAGAAGTATGTGGATAGATCTCTCCAAATGGGCAAAGGATGTGAAGATATTTGTGTCCCATGTAAATGCTCACCAAAAGGTGACTTCAGCCGAGGAGGAGTTCAATAATCAAGTGGATAAGATGACCCGTTCTGTGGACAGTCAGCCTCTCTCCCCAGCCATCCCTGTCATTGCTCAATGGGCACATGAACAAAGTGGCCATGGTGGTCGAGATGGAGGTTATGCTTGGGCTCAGCAACACGGGCTTCCACTCACCAAGGCTGACCTGGCTACAGCTGCTGCTGATTGCCAGATCTGCCAACAGCAGAAACCAACACTGAGCCCCAGATATGGCACCATTCCTCGAGGTGACCAGCCAGCAACCTGGTGGCAGGTTGACTACATTGGACCACTTCCTTCATGGAAAGGACAGCGTTTTGTTCTTACTGGAGTAGATACTTATTCTGGCTATGGATTTGCCTTTCCTGCACGTAAGGCCTCTGCTAAAACCACCATTCATGGGCTGACAGAATGCCTTATCTATCGTCATGGTATTCCACACAGTATTGCTTCTGACCAAGGAACTCATTTCACAGCCAGAGAAGTACGACAGTGGGCCCACGATCATGGAATTCACTGGTCTTACCACGTTCCCCATCATCCTGAAGCAGCTGGCCTGATAGAAAGATGGAATGGCCTTTTGAAGACACAGTTACAGCGCCAATTAGGTGGTAACAGCTTGGAAGGCTGGGGTAGAGTTCTTCAGAAGGCAGTATATGCTTTGAATCAGCGCTCCATATATGGTACAGTTTCACCCATAGCCAGGATTCATGGGTCCAGGAATCAAGGGGTGGAAAAGGGAATAGTTCCACTTACTATCACTCCTAGTGACCCTCTAGGAAAATTTTTGCTTCCTGTCCCCATAACTCTAGGTTCTGCTGGCCTAGAAGTTTTGGCTCCAGAGAGGGGAGTGCTCCTACCAGGAGCTACAACAAACATTCCATTGAACTGGAAGCTCAGACTTCCCCCTGGTCATTTTGGGCTTCTAATGCCCTTAAACCAACAGGCTAAAAAAGGAATAACCGTGTTAGGAGGAGTGATAGATCCAGATTACCATGGGGAAATTGGATTACCTCTTCACAATGGAGGTAAGCAAGATTATGTCTGGAGTGTAGGAGATCCCTTAGGGCGTCTCCTAGTACTACCATGTCCTGTGATTAAAGTCAATGGGAAACTACAACAGCCTAATCCAAGCAGGATGACAAAGGACGCAGACCCATCAGGAATGAAGGTATGGGTCAATCCTCCAGGAAAAGAGCCAAGACCTGCTGAGGTGCTGGCCGAAGGTGAAGGAAATACAGAATGGGTAGTAGAGGAAGGTAGTTATAAATACCAATTAAGGCCACGTAACCAGTTGCAGAAACGAGGATTATAAAGTAATATGAATGCCCCATTGTAAATTTACAAATGCGTTTGCGATTGTACGAGGGATAGTTATATCATGTTAGGCGTATTCACAACATTGTTATTGTTTCATGTGAACATGAGATATTATTTGTGTCAAGTTGACAAGGGGTGGATTGTAGTGGCTATTCCTCGTTGTCAACTTGACTATATTTGGAATGAACTACAATCCAGAATTGGCTCACCAGTGACCCTTATCTGGAGGCTTGGAGATCCTTATCTGGATCTTGGTATGGAGATCTTGAGCCATAGTGGCTATGGATTCCAGAAGATTAAATCTCCGAGTTTAAGGAGATTTAATCTGGGCTACACCTTTCATCTGGGATTAAAGGTGTGGTGGAACACACCTTTAATCTGGGCTACACCTTCTGCTGGAGACAATATAAGGACATTGGAAGAAGGGAGTCTAGCTCTTGCTCCTTCGCCTGCTTGCCGTGTGAGACTGAGTAACTGCTAGATCCTTGAACTTCCATTCACAGCTGCGACTGAACCATTGTTGGGAATTGGGCTGCCGACTGTAAGTCATCAATAAATTCTTTTACTATATAGAGACTATCCATAAGTTCTGTGACTCTAGAGAACCCTGACTAATACACACCCCTTGTGTAGGTTACCATAGGTATACCACTTGGAGTCCCAGCTGTGCTCTCATCCTGCCAATGATTCCATCAAAGGCAGAGCTAGTACAGTCAAGGACAGAAAGAAATATGAAGGTGTAGTAGCCCACACCATCAATCCCAAGATAGAAGGTCGGAGACAGTTCTCTGAGGTTATGGGCAGCTTGTAATACAGAAATTTCAAGGAAGGCTGTGGCTGAACAGAGTAATTCTCACTCCTTTAAAAAAAAATCAAAGCCTAAAGAATAGAAGAAAACTCTGGTGTTTTACAGAGGAACATGTGGATGAATTCTAATGTAGTCTGCTCTTATAGTTCATTTTCTACATACAGATCTGATCAACCTGGTTACACACTAGAACACACCCTGTCATGGAGGCAGGAGCAATAATAAGACTTAGAGGTTATCTTTGGCTACGTAAGATCCAGACAAGTCTGAGCCACAATGTGAGACCACATCTAGAAAAATGAAAATAACTATGTAAAAATAAGCAATCCCACAATTCAGAGTTTATTGTGGCTACCGTGGATGATGGATCTGGAACTTGAAATCTAATCTTATTTCACACTTTCTCCTTAAAACCACACACAGGAGAATATATCCATAGATAAACAACTGTAGACACAAACACAAGAAGATTCACTCATGCTGGGCATGGTGGCCCACGCCTTTAATCCCAGCACTCCGGAGGCAGAGGCATTTGGATTTCTGAGTTCCAGGACAGCCTGGTCTACAAAGTGAGTGCCAGGACAGCCAGGGCTATACAGAGAAACCTTGATTTGAAAAAACACAACACAACAAAACAAAACAAAACAAAACAACACAAAGATTCAATCATGCAAACAGTGAAATGCAGCATTTCCAGATCAGTATTTTTGATTTCAAAAAAGAAGGTCTAAGCGGGGCGTTTTGGCGCATGCCTTAAATCCCAGCACATGGGAGGCAGAACCAGGCAGATTTCTGAGTTCGAGGCTAGCGTGGGGTACAGAGTGAGTTCCAGGACATCCAGGACTTCACAGAGAAACCATGTCTCTGAAAAAAAAAATAAATAAAAAATTAAAATTAAAAAGGAAGGTCTGATTCAATTAATCAACCATAGTAAAAATGAATCTTTAAACGGATTAAGTGGGTGGAGACTCAGTGGACCAATGAGAAAAAAAGATGTGGAAGGCGGAGCCACATGGGGATTGGGAAGGAGGGAGGTACTATAAAAGGGTCAGAGGATGCTGGGGGATGTCAGAGTCCTAAACCTTGGAGTCACTGTGTGGACCTGCTGGGAGTAGGAGCCTTGTAGCCACTGTCCATATCAGGTAAGAATTTTCTCTCCATACAGAGGCTCTTCCATGCTGGGCTAGCCTTACCACCATCCAGGTACAACTTCGTTTCTAATTTACAATGTTCAGACATGATAGACTTCAGTTTTAATGAGAAATAGGATTTCATGTGGATTTCTGCGGTTTTAAAGATAGGAACAAGCTTGGCTTAAACTCTCCAGCCTTCTGGTTCCATCCAGTTTTCTAGGTATAATCTGGAATTTCAGGTAGGATATTCTTTATAATTTAATCCTTCTGCAGTCTCTTAAATTATGTTTCACTGATTATGGTTTTGCAATTGTATCAACTGGCAATTCTTCTTACCTATATCTTACAAATTGTGCTGGGGAAGACTTCAGGCACACAATGCCAAAGTTCTAGCTATTGGCTTGTGTCCATGAAGCCACATCTGACCCAGGAACCAAGGCTGTAGGCATGTAGTTGCTTCTTCAGTCTTATCCAGGTGATTAGACATTGTATAAGATATGTCTATATCTTATATATGTATGTATGCATGAATGTAGGAAAATTTGTACAGAGTACCACACCTCAAAACTAGAATTAATGCACTGTGCACACATAGCACAATCAAGGCAAGCCTTGGCTACAAGAAGACACCTCACTTCTACTTGAAATAAAACAAAATGTAAGCTGGGCGTTGGTGGCACACGCCTTAAATCCCAGCACTCCGGAGGCAGAGGCAGACTGATTTCCGAGTTCGAGGCCAGCCTGGTCTACAAAGTGAGTTCCACGACAGCCAGGGCTATACAGAGAAACCCGGTCTCGAAAAACCAAAAAAAAAAAAAAAAAAAAAAAAAAAAAAAAAAAAAAAAGAAAAAAGAAATTAAACAAAATGAAATAGATGACCTGAAATTATTGCAGAATGGTAGAGTACTTGTGTAGTGGAAACAAACCCCAATACAAGATCACTTCAATGAAGATATTTAAAATCCTATTTCACTTGATTTCTCCCAACCTGAACTAGCATAAAGTATACTTTGTATATTAGACTGGTCTGAAATCCTCCCAGCTCTTCCTCTAAAACGTTTAAATTATGTATTCTAATAGGTTTGTGTGGGATTTATGCAGAGTTCTAAAAGAATAGTGCCCAGGCAAGCATAGTAGAAACACAACAACAAAAACAGAAAGCACCAAACACCCAACATTGCTAATCACAGGCCAGAGCATGGTCTGTGGGAGCAGCTCCATAATGTCTTCCATTCAGGATTATAAGGAGAGCCAACTCCCCAGAACCCCCTTTCTCAGGCAATACCATATTTTAAAGTATAAACAAAAAATTAGACGTATTGATAAATATTTTGTCTCATCTCTTTCATTGTCTGGACCCAACCTTCTCATGGGAAACTCCCCTCCCTTTAGCCTATGTACACTTGGCTTCTCCTCTAAGTCTCACATGACCAGTTGCTTTCATACAGTAGCCTGGCATTCCAAATGCTTTGGGGAAAGTCACATGTTTTACTTAGGTTTGGCATTTTAGATGTGGTCTGAGTGTATAGCCAGGTGTCCATGAATTTTACCTCATTTCCCCAAATCAATATAATATAGCCCAGCTTGCTCACACGAGCCTTCAAAGAGTTAAGTAATACATACAGACAAGCATCTCAAAGGTTCTCCTTAGCCCTTCTCAGGAGGGATCAATCTGTTGAAAGGATAACAAGGCTGGTTGGGTTTGTAACATCAGCACTATATTTTCTATAGGGCCTGCAAAGTTGTTCAGTGTCTTTTTCCTGTAACAAGACTCTGGCCATACTGTATGCTCCTGAATAACTCTTCTCACTAGGCTTGTGATTAAAAGGAGCAAGGGTTGGGATCCCCGTGGGACAATGGTTATCTTTTTCCACTGTGGGTGCTTAAAAGAGAATCTCCACGCTATGAGTGAACTTTTGGCTTGGAGACCACAAGATTGGATAGTTGGGCAGACTGAGTTCTCCATTATTGCCAAAGCATGGGCTCTGGCCCTCTGGTTCCTGTGATGGTGAGACATAGGAATTTCCAAAACTTAGCCTGAAATTATGTCTGCTAAATTCTTCACCAGGTTCCTTCTGACTGAATATCTGTCACGATGAGCACCTACAACCCTCCCACACTCCTGCAGCTGGCACTGGAGCGGGTGCTGAGGATGGATTCCATAGACTTCTCTGATCTGGAGGACCTGCCCATCACACTCTTCCCACCACTCTTCATAAAGGCCTTCAATAGCAGACACACAGAGATAATAAAGAAAATGGTGGTCACCTGGCCTTTTCCCTGCCTCCCTGTGGGGGCACTGCTTAAAACCGCTGATGTGGAGATGCTGCAAGCTGTGCTGGATGGCATAGATATACTGCTGTCACCGAATGTTAGTCTCAGGTAAGCAAAGCCAATGGAGGCTAGAAGGGGAATCATAGGGTAAGACACACATGAGTGCAGGAAGAATGGGGTCAAACAGGACAGAGGCTAATGATGTCATTGACATGCAGGTCTATAGAATTATTATTCAAATTGAAAGCTGATCTAGAAGACAGTAATAGATCAAGATGGCTCAGAGTACAAGTAGCCATGGTAGGATGAGCTTTTATGTGGCTTTCCTACAGATACTAGATATGGAAGAGACACAAGCCAAGAGCAACTGAATGGAGGGAAGCGGGGCATGTCTCCAGATGCAGCTCATGCAGTGTCCTTGCCTGCCTGGTGTGAGGTGCTATGATGGAGCTGACATTAGACAAGTGGGATCCAAGCTGACTCCATGTTGGTTCCTGTTTTACATTATGAAACTTCACTTTTTTTTCCCTCACAGAAGAAGGAAGCTTCAAGTCGTGGATATGAGAGATGTGCACCAGGATTTCTGGGATGTATGGACTGGAAAAAACGATGGAGTCCACTCAGCAGAGAAAGGGAGAAAGGAACAAATTTCAAAGCACATTCCTAAATATGCACTGAGGAGGCGTTTGAAGGTGGTCACTGACCTGAGCCTCTTCTTTTTACTGAACAAACGCCAAACATGCTTTCTACAATGGGCCCAGCAGAGAAAAGAGTCTGTGAGGCTATGCTGTCTGAAGATGAAGATTTTTGCCTTCCCAGTGGAGATTATTAGAAGGATCTTGAACATTTTTCAGCCAAACTATATCGAGGAATTGGAAATATACACAAATCAGGTCCTATCCTTTCTAAGCAGCTTTGCCCCTTGCTTTGGACAGATGAGAAATCTTCTCAGATTCCATCTATGTCAAATGTACTTGATGTCAGGTAGTGGTGTGTATAGATTTGCAGAGGTAAAAAATGGTGCTGCCAAATTCCTTTCTCCATTCTCCAAACTCAAGTGTCTCCAGCATCTCTCCATGAATGCTGTCTACTTTCCCAGGGACCTCATTAAACACTTGTTCAGGTAAGGAAAGATGGGGACCTGTTACTGCTATGGCAATAAACCTTTGCCTTTACTTTAAGCACTAATGGGAATCTAAGGCATGCCAGTCATAGAGTATATTACAATGATGGACTTATTACATTATCAAACTGTGGATTGTTTCCTTCTTAATGAAGCTCACTTGATTCAATCCCCACTCTTTTAATAGAATCTGAACTATGGTAGGGGATATTGAGAGAGCTGCCTTGCATGCATGTCCATTGTCCAGGTCAGATGCATTAAATGTGCTTTGCAAAATTCTCTTTCAGATCCAGGCAAAAGTGATACAAGGAAACAGGACAGAGCAGAGGGCCCTGATAAGGGGAGGCTCCACACCTGCCCTCTATAAAGATAGATGAGACCAGGAACCAGTTTGTTCCTCTATTGGAGTCAGTCAGCCTTTCATTTACCCTAAAGGAAAGGGTGGTTTGAACACAAGTTGGGACTAAGTACATGGGAAATCTGCTACACTCGGTGGGGGTCATCAGTGTAAATGGTGAAACATTGCAATCATAAATAAAGATAGTGGAGACAGCAGGAACATGGATAAACTCTGCAGGACACGGGCCAAGATGTTGCCAGAACATGTCAATGCTGGATCTTTCTAGTTATGGTCTCCTGGCATGATGGGGCAAGCTCTAGTTCTCTGACAGTGTGAAGAAGGAGAGTTGCATATCTATGGTATAAGCCAACTCCATATGATTGTAATATACCTCAGTAGACAATGTTAAGAATAGATACCAACATGCTGTATCCCCAAGGTGGATTTTCAAGATAAGCATAGACTGACACTACATATATAGCTTCTCTGTGTCATTGTCAATCTTACTAGTGTCCTCCAGGACCATGAGCCAGAACCAATTTCTTGTTCTTTTTCTAGATGCCTGAATAGCCCCTTGGAGTCCTTGTCTATGAATCTCTGCCAACTCTCAAAGTCAAACGTCAAGCACATGTCAGACTGTCAGAGCCTCTATCAATTGAAACACCTGCAATTCTTTGGTGTAGAGTTTCCCAAGTCAGGTTTCAAGAGTCTCCAAATTCTCCTAAAGAATGTATCTGAAACTCTGCAGACCCTGAAGTTTGACCACTGCAAGATGAATGACTCTCAACTCAAAGTCCTCTTGCCTGCCCTGAGCCAGTGCTCACAGCTCACCGTGGTCAATTTCTGTGACAATGACTTCTCCAATCTTGTGCTGAAAGACCTTCTGAAATGCATGGCCAATCTAAGTAAGTTGTGTGAGGAGCAGTACCCTGCCCCTCTAGAGTGCTATGATCACCTGCATAATGTTGTGGTAGAGCAATTTGTCCAACTGTGTCCTAAGCTCATGGATATACTTATGGCCAAAAGGCAGCCCAAGACAATCACCTTTGCTACAGACACCTGCTCGCATTGTTTGAGGCGCTGCATCTATGACAGGAAGACTAGCCTTTGCCATTGTTGGCAGCAAATAGAAGTTTGATTCTGGATGCTGGGAAATGAAACCTGATCACCTTCCAGTTCAATTCAGCCACAGAAAGTTAGAGACAAAATAACAGGTTTGTCATGCCTCAGACCCACTGTGGATTCCTAGTCTCACTTTGCTGACAACATTCTATTATTGTTTTTGTTATATTTATTTATTTCAAATCCAGACTTGACCTGCATCCCAGTCCCTCCTGTCACAAAAAGATTTGCAGAGGCAAAAATGGAGAAAAGGCTACCAGTGTTCTTTAAGACATAGAGTAACTTTTGCAGTGAAGTTTTCTATGGTGGGAATTCCCTCTCCTGCATCTTTTGGTTCATTGCCTCTAGATACAGCTTCACAAGAAAAGTTTTTCTACAGCCTTGTAGCTCTGCCTCTGCAACTGAGCACTGCTCTGTTACACACACACACACACACACACACACACACACACACACCATGTTTTAGGTTGTGTTGTCCAGATGGTACCAGCCTATAGAGCAAACTCATTTTCTATTAATACTCTACTGAGTATTTGTCTATCAGGTGTGTACCCTATCTCAAAATTCCCCACCTAAGGGGCAGGATTTGTGGCCCAACAGAATAGAGCATGTGCTACACTCTTAGACCACTTAGAATTCTTTCCTGGTACCAACATGTAGGCTCTCATCCATCTAGCTCTGTGTAATTCCATGTCCATTCCATCCTATGATCACTTCTGACCTCCTATGTATGTGAGGCTCATAAGTGCATGCAAGCAAAACTTACAATTCACACAGAGAATTACAGACCTGCGGGATGCAGTTCAGACATCATTCTCATATCAGGTATGACCCTACTAGCTTCCCCACATCAAGCACCCAATAATCTTTAATGTAGAAGGAAAACTCACCCTTATAGTCACAACACCTCTCCATCCTTCCTCACCTGAGAAACTCTGAAACATGGTGTCTTTGAAAGCAGACTCTGTTCCCTAGTGCCTCAGCTAACCCAAGCACAGAAACAGACAAGAGCTGAGACGCCTGAAAGGCTTTTGCTTTCCTCAACAGAAGAAAACAAAGCCAAATGATGTCTTCACCATCAATTACAGCGTGTGCGTAGTCTCAGATGATCATCTTACAGATATTGAACAATTTGTTTCTCATTGTGCTGAGAGCTGAAAATATAGTTCTGCAAAGCAGGTTGAGTAACTTCAGCACAGAGGGGCTTATGCAGGGCAATGAATAGCTCAAGCTGACCTCAGATACAATGCAAATTAGAGATCAACTTGGGCTACATGACAACTTGTGTGAAAGATAAAATAAAATAAATGTGTGCATATGTGTTCTCCTATCCGGCCCTCATGAATTGAAATGACAATTTATTTTCTTTCATTAATATGGTTCATTGTATCCTTTGTTTTTTTGTTTTGTTTTGTTTTTGTTATGTTTTCAAATGGATTTTTTTTTCTGTTCATGTATCATTTATTCATTACAGAAAACAAGTGTCTACAATGAGTCATATCCTGTATAAGATGCTTAGGAAAAAAATAAAGTACAGACCGTTACTCTCAAGGAGTTCCCAGAATAGTAGCATCAGAAGATATGGTAAAATACATGCTGATCACTGTTATATCAGACCTATGTTCAATATCTTGACTAAACAAAAGGGGATGTTTTAATTTTCTTCAAGAACTCAAGCAACTTTTCACAAAGAAGATAATTTTGGAATGGTTTATATAAGTAAATGAATATCCTCAATAGAATTGGTAAGGATGTTATAACTAAGATGGTAGGTAAAAACAGTAGCTAAGTTATTTTTTTTTATATTTTTATTACATATTTTCCTCAATTACATTTCCAATACGATCCCAAAAGTCCCCCATAGCGCCCCCCACTTCCCTACCCACCCATTCCCATTCTTTTGGCCCTGGCATTCTCCTATATTGGGGCATATAAAGTTTGCAAGTCCAATGGGCCTCTCTTTCCATTGATGGCCGACTAGGCCATTTTTCGATACATATGCAGCTAGAGACAAGAGCTCCAGGGTTCTGGTTAGTACATCATGTTGTTCCAACAATAGGGTTGCAGATCCCTTTAGCTCCTTGGGTACTTTCTCTAGCTTCTCCATTGGGAGCCCTGTGATACATCCAATAGCTGACTGTGAACATCCACTCCTGTGTTTGCTAGGCCCCGGCATCGTCTCACAAGAGACAGCTATATTTGGGTCCTTTCAGCAAAATCTTGCTAGTGTATGCAATGGTGTCAGCGTTTAGAAGCTGATTATGGGACGGATCCCTGGATACAGCAGTCTCTAAATGGTCCATCCTTTCATCACAGCTACGAACTTTGTCTCTGTAACTCCTTCCCTGGGTGTTTTGTTCCTAATTCTAAGAAGGTGCACAGTGTCCACACTTTGGTCTTCATTCTTCTTGAGTTTCATGTGTTTATCAAATTGTATCTTATATCTTGGGTATCCTAAGTTTTGGGCTAATATCCACTTATCAATGAATACATATTGTGTGAGTTCTTTTGTGATTGTGTTACTTCACTCAAGATGATGCCCTCCAGGTCCATCCATTTGGCTAGGAATTTCATAAATTCATTCTTTTTAATAGCTGAGTAGTACTCCATTGTGTAAATGTACCATAATTTCTGTATCCATTCCTCTGTTGAGGGACATCTGGGTTCTTTCCAGCTTCTGGCTATTATAAATAGGGCTGCTATGAACATAGTGGAGCATGTGTCCTTTTTACCGGTTGGGACATCTTCTGGATATATGCCCAGGAGAGGTATTGCTGGATCCTCCGGTAGTACTATGTCCAATTTTCTGAGGAACCGCCAGACTGATTTCCAGAGTGGTTGTACAAGCTTGCAATCCCACCAACAATGGAGGAGTGTTCCTCTTTCTCCACATAGTCGCCAGCATCTGCTGTCACCTGAATTTTTGATCTTAGCCATTCTGACTGGTGTGAGGTGGAATCTCAGGGTTGTTTTGGTTTGCATTTCCCTGATGATTAAGGATGTTGAACATTTTTTCAGGTGCTTCTCTGCCATTCGGTATTCCTCAGGTGAGAATTCTTTGTTCAGTTCTGAGCCCCATTTTTTAATGGGGTTATTTGACTTTCTGGAGTCCACCTTCTTGAGTTCTTTATATATATTGGATATTAGTCCCTTATCTGATTTAGGATAGGTGAAGATCCTTTCCCAATCTGTTGGTGGTTTTTTTGTCTTATTGATGGTGTCTTTAGCCTTGCAGAAGCTTTGTAGGTTCATGAGGTCCCACTTGTCAATTCTCGATCTTACAGCACAAGCCATTACTGTTCTATTCAGGAATTTTTCCCCTGTGCCCATATCCTCAAGGCTTTTCCCCACTTTCTCCTCTATAAGTTTCAGTGTCTCTGGTTTTATGTGAAGTTCCTTGATCCACTTAGACTTGACCTTAGTACAAGGAGATAGGAATGGATCAATTCGCATTCTTCTACATGTTAACAACCAGTTGTGCCAGCACCATTTGTTGAAAATGCTGTCTTTCTTCCACTGGATGTTTTTAGCTCCCTTGTCGAAGATCAAGTGACCATAGGTGTGTGGGTTCATTTCTGGGTCTTCAATTCTATTCCATTGGTCTATTTGTCTGTCACTATACCAGTACCATGCAGTTTTTATCACAATTGCTCTGTAGTAGAGCTTTAGGTCCGGCATGGTGATTCCACCAGAGGTTCTTTTATCCTTGAGAAGAGTTTTTGCTATCCTAGGTTTTTTGTTATTCCAGATGAATTTGCAGATTGCACTTTCTAATTCGTTGAAGAATTGATTTGGAATTTTGATGGGGATTGCATTGAATCTGTAGATTGCTTTTGGCAAGATAGCCATTTTTACAATGTTGATCCTGCCAATCCATGAGCATGGGAGATCTTTCCATCTTCTGAGATCTTCTATAATTTCTTTCTTCAGAGACTTGAAGTTTTTATTATACAGATCTTTCACTTCCTTAGTTAGAGTCACGCCAAGATATTTTATATTATTTGTGACTATTGAGAAGGGTGTTGTTTCCCTAATTTCTTTCTCAGCCTGTTTATTCTTTGTGTAGAGAAAGGCCATTGATTTGTTTGAGTTAATTTTATATCCAGCTACTTCACCGAAGCTGTTTATCAGGCTTAGGAGTTCTCTGGTGGAATTTTTAGGGTCACTTATATATACTATCATATCATCTGCAAAAAGTGATATTTTGACTTCATCTTTTCCAATTTGTATCCCTTTGATCTCCTTTTGTTGTCGAATTGCTCTGGCTAGGACTTCAAGTACAATGTTGAATAGGTATGGAGAAAGTGGACAGCCTTGTCTAGTCCCTGATTTTAGAGGGATTACTTCAAGCTTCTCACCATTTACTTTGATGTTGGCTACTGGTTTGCTGTAGATTGCTTTTATCATGTTTAGGTATGGGCCTTGAATTCCTGATCTTTCCAAGACTTTTATCATGAATGGGTGTTGGATCTTGTCAAATGCTTTTTCCGCATCTAAGGAGATGACCATGTGGTTTTTGTCTTTGAGTTTGTTTATATACTGGATTACGTTGATGGATTTCCGTATATTGAACCATCCCTGCATCCCTGGGATGAAACCTACTTGGTCAGGATGGATGATTGTTTTGATGTGTTCTTGGATTAGGTTAGCAAGAACTTTATTGAGGATTTTTGCATCAATATTCATAAGGGATATTGGTCTGAAGTTTTCTATCTTTGTTGGGTCTTTTTGTGGTTTAGGTATCAGAGTAATTGTGGCTTCATAGAATGAGTTGGGTAGAGTACCTTCTGTTTCTATTTTGTGGAATAGTTTGTGAAGAACTGGGATTAGATCTTCTTTGAAGGTCTGATAGAACTCTGCACTAAACCCATCTGGTCCTGGGCTTTTTTTAGTTGGGAGACTATTAATGACTGCTTCTATTTCTATGGGGGATATAGGGCTGTTTAGATCATTAACCTGATCTTGATTCAACTTTGGTACCTGGTATCTGTCTAGGAACTTCTCCATTTCATCCAGGTTCTCCAGTTTTGTTGAGTATAGCCTTTGGTAGAAGGATCTGATGGTGTTTTGGATGTCTTCAGGATCTGTTGTTATGTCTCCTTTTTCATTTCTGATTTTGTTAATTAGGATGCTTTCCCTGTGCCCTCTAGTGAGTCTGGCTAAGGGTTTATCTATCTTGTTGATTTTCTCAAAGAACCAGCTCCTTGATTGGTTGATTCTTTGAATAGTTTTTCTTGTTTCCACTTGGTTGATTTCACCCCTGAGTTTGATTATTTCCTGCCGTCTACTCCTCTTGGGTGAATTTGCTTCCTTTTGTTCTAGTGCTTTTAGGTGTGTTGTCAAGCTGCTAATGTGTGCTCTCTCTAGTTTCCTTTTGGAGGCACTCAGAGCTATGAGTTTTCCTCTTAGAAATGCTTTCATTGCGTCCCATAAGTTTGGGTATGTTGTGGCTTCATTTTCATTGAACTCTAAAAAGTCCTTAATTTCTTTCTTTATTCCTTCCTTGACCAAGGTATCATTGAGAAGAGTGTTGTTCAGTTTCCACGTGAAGGTTGGCTTTCTATTATTTATTTTGTTATTGAAGATCAGCCTTAGTCCATGGTGATCTGATAGGATGCATGGGACAATTTCAATATTTTTATATCTGTTGAGGCCTGCTTTGTGACCAATTATGTGGTCAATTTTGGAGAAGGTACCATGAGGTGCTGAGAAGAAGGTATATCCTTTTGTTTTAGGATAGAATGTTCTGTAGATATCTGCCAGATCCATTTGATTCATAATTTCTCTTAGTTTCACTGTGTCCCTGTTTAGTTTCTGTTTCCATGATCTGTCCATTGGTGAAAGTGGTGTGTTGAAGTCTCCCACTATTATTGTATGAGGTGCAATGTGTGCTTTGAGCTTTACTAAAGTTTCTTTAATGAATGTGGCTGCCTTTGTATTTGGAGCATAGATATTCAGGATTGATAGTTCCTCTTGGAGGATTTTACCTTTGATGAGTATGAAGTGTCCCTCCCTGTCTTTTTTAATGACTTTGGGTTGGAAGTCAATCTTATCAGATATTAGAATGGCTACTCCAGCTTGTTTCTTCATGCCATTTGCTTGGAAAATTGTTTTCCAGTCTTTCATTCTGAGGTAGTGTCTATCCTTTTCTCTGAGATGAGTTTCCTGTAAGCAGCAAAATGTTGGGTCTTGTTTGTGTAGCCAGTTTGTTAGTCTATGTCTTTTTATCGGGGAGTTGAGTCCATTGATATTAAGAGATATTAAGGAAAAGTAATTGTTGTTTCCTGTTATTTTTGTTGTTAAAGTTGGCATTTTGTTCTTGTGGCTGTCTTCTTTTAGGTTTGTTGAGGGATTACCTTCTTGTTGTTTCTAGGGCGTGGTTCCTGTCCTTGTATTGGTTTTTTTCTGTTATTATCCTTTGAAGGGCTGGATTCTTGGAGAGATAATGTGTGAATTTGGTTTTGTCGTGGAATACTTTGGTTTCTCCATCTATGTTAATTGAGAGTTTGGCTGGGTATAGTAGCCTGGGCTGGAATTTGTGTTCTTTTAGTGTCTGTATAACATCCGTCCAGGATCTTCTGGCTTTCATAGTCTCTGGTGAAAAATCTGGTGTAATTCTGATAGGCTTGCCTTTATATGTGACTTGGCCTTTTTCTCTTACTGCTTTTAGTATTCTATCTTTATTTAGAGCATTTGTTGCTCTGATTATTATGTGTCGGGAGGTATTTCTTTTCTGGTCCAGTCTATTTGGAGTTCTGTAGGCTTCTTGTATGTTCATGGGCATCTCTTTCTTTAGATTTGGGAAGTTTTCTTCTATAATTTTGTTGAAGATGTTTGCTGGTCCTTTGAGTTGAAAATCTTCATTCTCATCCACTCCTATTATCCGTAGGTTTGGTCTTCTCATTGTGTCCTGTATTTCTTGGATGTTTTGAGTTAGGATCTTTTTGCATTTTATATTTTCCTTGATTGTTGTGCCGATGTTCTCTATGGAATCTTCTGCACCTGAGATTCTCTCTTCCATCTCTTGTATTCTGTTGCTGATGCTCGTATCTATGGTTCCAGATTTCTTTCCTAGGGTTTCTATCTCCAGTGTTGCCTCATTTTGGGTTTTCTTTACTGTGTCTACTTCCCTTTTTAGGTCTAGTATGGTTTTGTTCATTTCCATCATCTGTTTGGATGTGTTTTCCTGTTTTTCTGTAAGGACTTCTACCTGTTTGATTATGTTATCCTGTTTTTCTTTAAGGATTTGTAACTCTTTAGCAGTGTTCTCCTGCAATTCTTTAAGGGATTTTTCTGCTTCCTCTTTATTGTCTTCTGCCTGTTTAGCAGTGTTCTCCTGCATTTCTTTAAGTGTGTTATTAAAGTCCTTCTTGAAGTTCTCTATCATCATCAGGAGGTATGCTTTTAGATCCGTGTCTAGCTTTTACGGTGTGTTGGGGTGCCCTGGACTGGGCGAAGTGGGGGTGCTGGGTTCTGATGATGGTGAGTGGTCTTGGTTTCTGTTAGTAAGATTATTACGTTTACCTTTTGCCATCTGGTAATCTCTGGGGTTAGTTGTTATCGTTGTCACTGTTTAAAGATTGAAGCAGAAGCTGTGTTCCACTCACCGGCAGTCTCAAAATCCTGTGGCGGGGGTCGTGGGTAGCTGACGGTACCCCGGTGCTGGTCCAGCCGGAAGAGGCCTGTGGTCCTACTCAGGCCGTTTTTCTGCTTCCCTAACTAATGCAGTCTCTGGTCCCGCGTGCAATTGGATTGGAGCAGAAGCTGTGCTCCACTCACCAGAAGTCTTAAGATCCTGTGGCGGGTGTTGTGGGTAGCTGGCGAGTGTCAGCCGACCCTGCGCCCCAGTTGCCCTGGTGCTTTCTGACCGGAAGAGGCTTGTGGCCCTATGTAGACCGGATTTCTCTCTCCCCAACCAGAGCAGTCTCAGGTCCCGCGTGATTGGACTGGAGCAGAAGCTGTGTTCCACTCACCAGCAGTCCCAAAATCCTGTGGTGGGGGTCGTGGGTAGCTGGCGGGTGTGAGGCAACCCTGCACTCCTGCTACCCCAGCGCTGATCAGGCCGGATGAGGCCTGTGGCCCTACTCAGGCCGGTTTCTGCTTCCCTAACTAATGCAGTCTCAGGTCCCGCGCAATTGGATTGGAGCAGAAGCTGTGTTCCACTCACCAGCAGTCCCAAAATCCTGCGGCAGGGGTCGTGGGTAGCTGGCGGGTGTCAGGCAACCCTGCACTCCCGCTACCCTGGCGCTGATCCAGCCGGATCTCAAATGGATTTTTAATCTGTAGTCCATGGCAATTCTTTTACCTCAGTTTCTGGAGTGCTAGTATCCCAGATACCAGTAGAAATGAACAATATAGATTTTTTTCCCCATTTATGTAAGTTCTATCTATCTTTGGTTGGCTTTGAAGTAAATAGGTTGACCAGGCTGGCCTTCATGTCACTGTTCTTCCTGTATCTGTATCAGGAATCTTGGGACTCAAGCCACTTCTAAACAGTTCCTGCACTGATTTTACATACATATTCTAAGAGTCCTTATTTCTCATGAGACTTTCATGATTCAAGTGTCAGCTGACTCCAGCTCACAGTTCCTGGGAACATCCCTGAGTGTGAAGCAGAGACTCTGGGTGGCCTAAACCATGGTATAGGGATGTGCAGGAAAAAAGGCCCTATTGCCTCTCACCACAATTTTGGAGAGTCTTGTCCTACACTTGAAACTTGACCATAATCATTCTCCAGGTCAGGTATTTACCACAGCTCTCTATCCTTGGTTCATGACTCCCTTGTTTGATGTCAGTTTCTCAAGCTCTTGTGCTGAGCTGATCCCATCTGGAACACTCTGTACCTTCTGGGGAAAACACAACTATGTTCCTCTCCCTGTTTGCAAAGACAGTTGTAGGGGCCAGCCCTGGCTCTTCTTTCTTTCATGGTTCTTTCTTAAAGTGACGCATATGGGCTAAAGTATCCACAGAGGTTTGATATTTAGGGTTGCTGGATAATAAATAATATAAGCAATAAAGTGTTTACCTTTCTGTTGCCCTGGCTGTCCTGGAACTCACTCTGTAGAACAGGCTGGCCTTGAACTCAAAAATCTGCCTGCCTCTGCCTCCTGAGAGCTGGGATTAAAGGTATGTGACACCATGCTCAGGTAGTGTTTACCTTTCTTAAGTCTGTCACTTTGCTGTGGTAAGTAACCTGCTGGTCTGAGTTCCTCTGAAGCCAGAAACTGCTGTCTCTGGTATTTACCACCTTCTAGTAAAGCAGTAGGTTATTAAGTAAATGAGTAATTCTGGGGCCTGAGTTCTGTGTCCTGAGTGACTCGGGTTCCTTCTGGTGGGTGCCAGCACAGGGCCACTTTGGGCCCACACTTGGCAGGCAGTCCCACAGTCTCCAGAGAACTCCCCACCCCACAGGCAAATTAGCATGTCCAGGATCTTAGGATCACTGTTAAGTGGAACACAACATCTGTTCCAATAGAACTGAGGGTGTCTGTGGACAGCTGGAGCACAGACATAGGAACGCCGCCCAATCAGTGTCTCAGGTTCCTTCTGGTCAGCACTGGTCTACCTTTGTTTAGAACTCAGCGGATAGCCCCATGGTCCCCAGAGGAGGTACCACTTCCAGGTGCTTAAACATGCCCAGAATCTTAGAATCCCAAGATCCCAGGAGTTTGGTCACAGCAGGATCTCAGGGTCCACGAGGAAGCTTGACTACCAAGAAGTCTGATACACTCAGAATCTCAGCATCACAGGATCATAGAATCACAGGATCACAGAGAGTTGGACTCTAGAAAAAGCAAGAAAATAATCTTTCATGAAACCTAAAAGAAGACAGCCACATGAACAAAATTAAGCTCTAAGAACAAAAATAACAGGAAGCAACAATGACTTTTCCTAAATATGTGTTAATATCAATGGTTAAATTTCTAGATAAAGACATAGACTAACAGACTGGTTATGTAAACAGGACCCAACATTCTGCTGCATACAGGAAACCCACCTCAGTGACATAGACAGCCACTACCTCAGAATAAATGAATGGAAAACAATTTTCCAAGCAAATGGTTCCAAGACACAAGCTGGAGTAGCCATTCTAATATTGAATAAAATTGTCTTTCAACCTAAAGTTATCAAAAAAGATAAGGATGGACACTTCTTACTCACCAAAAGTAAAATTTACCAAGATGAACACTTAATTATGAACAACTATGCTCTAAATGCAAAGGCATCACATTCATTAAAGAAACATGAGTAAATCTCAAAGCACACATTGCACCTCACACAATAAATGTGGGAGACTTCAACATTCAACTCTCATCAATGGACAGATCCTGGAAACAAACTAGACAGAGATACAATGAAATTAACAGAAGTTATGAAACAAATGGACTTAACTGATACCTATAGAACATTTTATCCCAAAACAAAAGGATATAACTTTTTCTCAGGACCTCATGGTACCTTCTCCAAAATTGACCATATAATCGTTCATAAAACAGGCCTCAACAGATATAAAAATATTAAAATAATCCCATGCATCCTATCAGATGGCCACAGACTAAGGCTGAACTTCAATAACAACATAAATAATAGAAAGCCAACATTCTCGTGGAAGCTGAACAACACTCTCCTCAAAGACAACATGATCAGCAAAGAAATAAAGAAATTGAAGAGTTTTTAGAGTTTAGTGAAAGTGAAGCCACTACATTCCAAAGATTATGGGACACAAAGAAAACAGTCCTAAGATGAAAACTCATAGCTCTGAGTGCCTCCAAAAAGAAACTTGAGTGAACATACACTAACAAGCAGCATGACAACACACCTAAAAGCTCTAGCACAAAAGGAGGCAAATTCACACAA
This sequence comes from Mus caroli, assembly GCF_978045245.1. Classification (NCBI taxonomy): domain Eukaryota; kingdom Metazoa; phylum Chordata; class Mammalia; order Rodentia; family Muridae; genus Mus; species Mus caroli. The sequence goes on along the minus strand of NW_028227261.1, from coordinate 53,760,983 downwards.
GAGCAGTAGACCGCAAGAAATAATCCAACTCAGGGCTATAATCAATCAAGTGGAAACAAAAAGAACTATAGAAAGAATGAACCAAACCAGGAGCTGGTTCTTTGAGAAAATCAACAAGATAGATAAACCCTTAGCCAGACTAACTAGAGGGCAGAGAGACAGTATACTAATGTACAAAATCAGAAATGAAAAGGGAGATATAACAATAGAATCTGAGGAAATCCAAAAAATAATTAGATTCTACTACAAAAGCCCATACTCAACCAAACTGGAAAATCTGGATGAAATGGACAACTTGCTAGACAGATATCAGGTACCAAAGTTAATTCAGGATCAAGTTAATGATCTAAAAAGTCCCATATCCCGTAAGGAAATAGAAATAGTCATTACCAGTCTCCCAAACAATAAAAGCCCAGTATCTGATGGGTTTAGTGCAGACTTCTTTTTTTTTTTTTTTTTGATTTTTAATATTTTTATTACATATTTTCCTCAATTACATTTCCAATGCTATCCCAAAAGTCCCCCATAGCGCCCCCTACTTCCCTACCCACCCATTCCCATTCTTTTGGCCCTGGCATTCCCCTATATTGGGGCATATAAAGTTTGCAAGTCCAATGGGCCTCTCTTTCCATTGATGGCCGACTAGGCCATCTTTCGATACATATGCCTCTAGAGACAAGAGCTCCGGATTCTGGTTAGTACATCATGTAGTTCCAACAATAGGGTTGCAGATCCCTTTAGCTCCTTGGGTACTTTCTCTAGCTTCTCCATTGGGAGCCCTGTGATACATCCAATAGCTAACTGTGAACATCCACTCCTGTGTTTGCTAGGCCCCGGCATCTTCTCACAAGAGACAGCTATATTTGGGTCCTTTCAGCAAAATCTTGCTAGTGTATGCAATGGTGTCAGCGTTTAGAAGCTGATTATGGGAAGAACCCCTGGATACGGCAGTCTCTAAATGGTCCATCCTTTCATCACAGCTACGAACTTTGTCTCTGTAACTCCTTCCCTGGGTGTTTTGTTCCCAATTCTAAGAAGGTGCACAGTGTCCACACTTTGGTCTTCATTCTTCTTGAGTTTCATGCGTTTATCAAATTGTATCTTATATCTTGGGTATCCTAAGTTTTGGGCTAATATCCACTTATCAATGAATACATATTGTGTGAGTTCTTTTGTGATTGTGTTACTTCACTCAAGATGATGCCCTCCAGGTCCATCCATTTGGCTAGGAATTTCATAAATTCATTTTTTTAATAGCTGAGTAGTACTCCATTGTGTAAATGTACCATAATTTCTGTATCCATTCCTCTGTTGAGGGACATCTGGGTTCTTTCCAGCTTCTGGCTATTATAAATAGGGCTGCTATGAACATAGTGGAGCATGTGTCCTTTTTACCGGTTGGGACATCTTCTGGATATATGCCCAGGAGAGGTATTGCTGGATCCTCCGGTAGTACTATGTCCAATTTTCTGAGGAACCGCCAGACTGATTTCCAGAGTGGTTGTACAAGCTTGCAATCCCACCAACAATGGAGGAGTGTTCCTCTTTCTCCACATCCTCGCCAGCATATGCTGTCACCTGAATTTATGATCTTAGCCATTCTGACTGGTGTGAGGTGGAATCTCAGGGTTGTTTTGATTTGCATTTCCCTGATGATTAAGGATGTTGAACATTTTTTCAGGTGCTTCTCTGCCATTCGGTATTCCTCAGGTGAGAATTCTTTGTTCAGTTCTGAGCCCCATTTTTTAATGGAGTTATTTGACTTTCTGGAGTCCACCTTCTTGAGTTCTTTATATATATTGGATATTAGTCCCTTATCTGATTTAGGATAGGTGAAGATCCTTTCCCAATCTGTTGGTGGTTTTTTTGTCTTATTGATGGTGTCTTTAGCCTTGCAGAAGCTTTGCAGTTTCATGAGGTCCCACTTGTCAATTCTCGATCTTACAGCACAAGCCATTACTGTTCTATTCAGGAATTTTTCCCCTGTGCCCATATCTTGAAGGCTTTTCCCCACTTTCTCCTCTATAAGTTTCAGTGTCTCTGGTTTTATGTGAAGTTCCTTGATCCACTTAGACTTGACCTTAGTACAAGGAGATAGGAATGGATTGATTCGCATTCTTCTACATGTTAACAACCAGTTGTGCCAGCACCATTTGTTGAAAATGCTGTCTTTCTTCCACTGGATGTTTTTAGCTCCCTTGTCGAAGATCAAGTGACCATAGGTGTGTGGGTTCATTTCTGGGTCTTCAATTCTATTCCATTGGTCTATTTGTCTGTCACTATACCAGTACCATGCAGTTTTTATCACAATTGCTCTGTAGTAGAGCTTTAGGTCTGGCATGGTGATTCCACCAGAGGTTCTTTTATCCTTGAGAAGAGTTTTTGCTATCCTAGGTTTTTTGTAATTCCAGATGAATTTGCAGATTGCACTTTCTAATTCGTTGAAGAATTGATTTGGAATTTTGATGGGGATTGCATTGAATCTGTAGATTGCTTTTGGCAAGATAGCCATTTTTACAATGTTGATCCTGCCAATCCATGAGCATGGGAGATCTTTCCATCTTCTGAGATCTTCTATAATTTCTTTCTTCAGAGACTTGAAGTTTTTATTATACAGATCTTTCACTTCCTTAGTTAGAGTCACGCCAAGATATTTTATATTATTTGTGACTATTGAGAAGGGTGTTGTTTCCCTAATTTCTTTCTCAGCCTGTTTATTCCTTGTGTAGAGAAAGGCCATTGATTTGTTTGAGTTAATTTTATATCCAGCTACTTCACCGAAGCTGTTTATCAGGCTTAGGAGTTCTCTGGTGGAATTTTTAGGGTCACTTATATATACTATCATATCATCTGCAAAGAGTGATATTTTGACTTCATCTTTTCCAATTTGTATCCCTTTGATCTCCTTTTGTTGTCGAATTGCTCTGGCTAGGACTTCAAGTACAATGTTGAATAGGTATGGAGAAAGTGGACAGCCTTGTCTAGTCCCTGATTTTAGAGGGATAGCTTCAAGCTTCTCACCATTTACTTTGATGTTGGCTACTGGTTTGCTGTAGATTGCTTTTATCATGTTTAGGTATGGGCCTTGAATTCCTGATCTTTCCAAGACTTTTATCATGAGTGGGTGTTGGACCTTGTCAAATGCTTTTTCCACATCTAACGAGATGACCATGTGGTTTTTGTCTTTGAGTTTGTTTATATACTGGATTACGTTGATGGATTTCCGTATATTGAACCATCCCTGCATCCCTGGGATGAAACCTACTTGGTCAGGATGGATGATTGTTTTGATGTGTTCTTGGATTCGGTTAGCAAGAACTTTATTGAGGATTTTTGCAGACTTCTATCAGACCTTCAAAGAAGACCAAATTCCAATACTCCTTAACTATTCCACAAAATAGAAACAGAAAGCACTCTACCCAATTCATTCTATGATGCCACAAAATTACTCTGATACATAAACCACACTAAGACTCAACAGAGAAAGGGAATGTCAGGCCAATTTCCCCTATGAATGTTTATGCACAAATACTCAAGAAAATTCCTTCAAACCAAATCCAAGTACACATCAAAGCGATCATCCATCATGATCAACTAGTCTTTATCCCAGGGATTGGTGGATGATTCAATATACAGAAATCCATCAATGTAATCCACTATATAAACAATCTAAAAGACAAAAAACACATGATCATCTCATTAGATGTTGAGAAAGCATTTGATAAAATCCAACATCTCTTCATGATAAAAGTCATGGAAAATCAGGAATTCAAGGCCCATACCTAAACATAATAAAAACAATATACTGCAAACCAGTAGCCAACATCAAACTAAATGGTGAGAAACTTGAAGAGTCCCACTAAAATCAGAAAAGAGACAAAACTGCTCACTCTCTCCCTACCTATGCAATATATTCCTCAAAGTCCTAGCCAGAGCAATTATACGACAAAAGGAGATGCAAGGAATACAAATTGGAAAGAAAGTAGTCAAAATATCACTATTTTCAGATGATATGACAGTATACTTATGTGACCCCCAAAATTCCACCAGAGAACCCCGAAATGTGATAAATTGTAGCCTCCCATGAACCTGAAGCAGGCTGAGCCAGAACTTGACCTTGCTACCTCTAAGGTGGTTATCTAGGGTGGAGCCTTCCTCCCTAGATCACTTTATTGTTGAGCCACTCTCACTGTTCCTTTTCAAGATACTGCTACCTGCTGAGAGGCCCCAGAGATATTCCAGAGACTATACCCTATCCTTCAAGTCATCACCTGCAGCTGGTTACAGGTTCCAAGGATGAATTTTTGGGAATGAACTTTCCCCCTCTTTATAAAGCATGTCCGCCATTAAACATTTGAATCTTGAGCAGATCAGTTGTCTTGGTTCCATTATTTCTCAACCCATCTAGGCTCCCTCTTCTCTTCTAGTTCCAAGATGCCTTCCAGGCTGGAACCCAGACATGAGAGCAGCAGGCCGGCCCCAACAATAAATAACTTCCGTGAAGTAGTTGGATACAAAATTAACTCAAACAAATCACTGGCCTTTCTCTACACAAGGGATAAAAAGGTTGATAAAGAAATTAGGAAAACAACATTCAAAATAGTCACAAAAAATATAAAATACCTGGGTGTGACTCTAATTTAGGAAGTGAATGATCTGTATGATAAAAACTTCAAGTCTTTGAAGAAAGAAAGCAAAGATCTCAGAAGTAAAGATTTCCCATGCTCATGGATTGGCAGGATTAATATAGTCAAAATGGCTATCTCGTGGAAAGCAATCTACAGATTCAATGCAATCCCCCTCATAATTGCAACTCAATTCTCACAGAGTTAGAAAGGGCAATTTGCAAATTCATCTGGAATAACCAAAAACCTAGGATAGCAAAAACTACTGAACTACAGAGCAGTTGTGATAAAAACTGCATGGTACTGGTACAGTGACATACAGGTAGATCAATAGAATAGAATTGAAGATGCAGAAATGAACCTACACCCCTATTGTCCCTTGATCTTTGACAAGGAGCTAAAATTATCCATGGAAAGACAGCGTTTTCAACAAATGGTGCTGACTCAACTGGTGGTTAACATGTAGAAGAATGGGAATTGATCCATTCCTATCTCCTTGTGCAAAGTTCAATCTATGTGGATCAAGGAACTCCAAATAAAACCAAAGACACTGAAACCTATAGAGGAGAAAGTGGGGAAGAGCACTGTAGATATGGGCACAGAGATAAAATTCCTGAACAGAAGAGCAATGGCTTGTGCTATAAGATCAAGCATCGACAAATGGGGCCTCATAAAATTGCAAAGATTCTGTAAGGCAAAGGACACTGTCAGTAAGACAAAAGAGCAACCAAAAGATTGGAAAAATCTACCAATCCTAAATCTGATAGGGGGTTAATATCCAATGTATATAAGGAACTCAAGAAGTTGGACTCCAGAAAACCAAACAACACTATTTAAAAATGAGGTACAGAGCTAAACAAAGAATTCTCAACTGAGGAATACCAAATGGGTAAGAAGCACCTGAAAAAAATGTTCAACATCCTTAATCATCAGGAAAATGCAAATCAAATCTACCCTGAGATTCCACCTCACACCAGTCAAAATTGCTAAGATAAAAAATTTGGGTGACAGCAGATGCTGGCAAGGATGTGGAGAAAGAGGAACACTCCTTCATTGCTGGTGGGACTGCAAGCTGGTATAACCACTCTGGAAATCAGTTTGGTGGTTCCTCAGAAAATTTGACATCTTTTACCAGAAGATTCAGCAATACCACTCCTGGGTATACCCAGAAGTTGCTCCAACTTGTAATAAGGACACATGCTCCACTATGTTCATAGCAGTTTTATTTATAATAGCCAGAAGCTGGAAAGAACCCAGATGTCTCTCAACAGAGGAATGGATATATAAAATGTGGTACATTTACACAATGGAGTACTACTCAGTTATTAAAAATAATGAATTCATGAAATTCTTAGAGAAATTATGGATGGATCTGGAGGATATCATCCTGAGTGAGGTAACCCAATCACAAAATAACACACATGATATGCACACAGTGATAAGTGGATATTAGCTCAGAAGCTCAGAACACCCAAGATACAATTTGCAAAACACGTGAAACTCAAGGAGGAAGACCAAAGTCTGGATACTTCGATCCCTATTAGAAGGGAGAGCAAAATATCTATGGAAGGAGTTACAGAGACAAGGTTCTGAGCAGAGACTGAAGGCATGACTATCCAGAAACTGCCTCACCTGGGGATCCATCCCATAAACCACCACCAAACCCAGATACTATGGCAGATGACAACAAGAGCTGGTTGACAAGAGACTGACTAACATAGAAGTTGATGCTCACTGCCATTAGACAAAGCACAGGGTCCCCAATGAAGGATCTAGAGAAAGTACCCAAGGAGCTGAAGGGGTTTGTAGCCCCCTAAGAGGAAAAACCATGTGAACTAATCTGTAACCATAGAGCTCCCTGGAAATAAACCACCAATCAAAGAAAACACATGGAGAGACTCATGGCTCTAACTGCAGATGTAGCAGAGGATGGCTTAGTTGGTCATCAATGTGACAAAAAGCCCTTGGTCTGTGAAGGTTCTATGCCCCACTATAGGGGAATTCTTGGGCCAGGAAGTGAGAGTGGGTGGGTTGGTGAGCAGGTTGAGGGGGAGAATATAGGGGATTTTCAGAGGGTAAACTTGTAAAGCAGTTAATATTTGAAATGTAAATAAAGAAAATACCTAATTTTAAAAAATTGCTGTGGCCTTTTCTCTTTTGTGCAGATGCCTCTTTCCTAGCTAGGGGGAAATTTGGATAACAAACTCCTATTGAACCAGGAGAAAAGAATCATGCTGGAAGAAGAAAAAATTGTGCAAACACAAATAAGCAGAAGCTTACATAAATTCATATTCAGGCTCAGATATGTACATTTATACATTTCCATTCAAATCAGTTGCATCCAGTTTACATATATGTTAATAATTACATACTTATACACATACACACATCCATACTTATATATGTATATGGATCAAAAGACCAAGTGCCAGTGCAGAAATTACTCATTTATTCTGGATTAAAAAAAAATGAGTCTCAATCCTTATTACACAGAGAAAAAAAAAACCCTTGTACCCTTTATTGCTAAGGGTATTAAACCTAAGTGTGTAAGAAGAAAGGTGTGTTTTGTTTAATAAAATCAAGCCTACCTTTCTATTAAGGAGAGACCTGTTCTGTCCCATGGTAAAGAGAAGCCTGCCTCTTCCCTCTGCTGTCACTGAAGCTTCTTTTCCCCTTTCCCTCTGCATTCTGCTTTCTCAGTTTTTAACGTTGATTTATAATTTTAAGTTATTCCACTTCATTCTCTCCTCCTCCTCCTCCTCCTCCTCCTCCTTCTCCTCCTCCTCCTCCTCCACCTCCTTTTAGAGACAAGGTATCTCTGTGTAGCCCTAGCTGTCCTGGAACTCACTCTGTAGATCAGGCTGGCCCCAAATTCAGAAATTCGCCTTGCTCTGCCTTACAAGTGCTGAGGTTAAAGGTGTGTTCCAGCACTGCCTGACTGCCTTTACTTCTAAGATCTTTAGTTCAGTTCTGTCTAAATGTTTCTTCTCAATTCAGTTATGTTCTGTCTAAAAACTATGCAAAGACAGGCAGAGCTCTGTGAGTTTCAGGTCAGCATAGTCTACAGAATTAGTTCCAGGTGTGCTAGTGTTTTTTTGTTTTTTTGTTTTTCTGTTTTTTTTTTTTTTTTTTTGGTTTTTCGAGGCAGGGTTTCTCTGTGTAGCCTCGGCTCTCCTGGAACTCACTTTGTAGACCAGGCTGGCCTCCAACTCAGAAATCCGCCTGCCTCTGCATCCCGAGTGCTGGGATTAAAGGCGTGCGGCTCAGGTGTGCTAGTGTTATACAGGGAAACCCTGTCAAAAAAACGAGAAAGTACCCAAGGAGCTAAAGGGATCTGCAACCCTATAGTTGGAACTACATGATGAACTAACCAGTACCCCGGAGCTCTTGTCTCTAGCTGCACATGTATCGAAAGATGGCCTAGTCGGCCATCACTGGAAAGAGAGGCCCATTAGACTTGCAAACTTTATATGCCCCAATACAGGGGAATGCCAGGGCCAAAAGAATGGGAATGGGTGTTTAGGGAAGTGGGGTGGTATGGGAGACTTTTGGGATAGCATTGGAAATGTAATTGAGGAAAATACGTAATAAAAAAAAAAAAAAAGAACTTGAAGTCCCAAGTCCTCCTCAGGCTTGTGCCTCACATACAAGGACTCAGTACCTCCTGCCTCAGTAGTGTCTCTCCTTCCGCTCCCTATTCTATGTCCATCTTGTTGGCTTTTCTGGGGCAGAGATGACTCACCCCTACATCCTGCAGCATTCCCTCCTGGTCTGACTGGTTTCTTCATGCTCCAGGGCACTATGTCTCTGGCATTATCAGTATCTTCTTCAAAATACATCTGTTAGAAGGGGGTTCCAGCTAGTCAGGACAAATCAAATGCAGAGATCACCTGAGAATTACTACAGTTGACTCATGCTGTCTGACATTTGCAACAGTATAATATCTGGAAGTTGGGGAGCAGGGTTCTGATACCAGGTCTCAGTCTGAGAGCAAACATGTGAGAACTGGGAGTCTGTCAAGAATGTCCTAGAGTCTAAAGGCAGAAAGTCTAGAGCGCTCATGTCCAAGATCAGAAGATGGGACTTCCAGCTCCAGTGAAGAGGGTGGATTTACCTTCCTCAGCCTTTTGACTGACTGAGCCCTCCACCAATTAGATGGTGCCATATTGGGTAAGGGAGGATCTTCCTCAATCTGATTCAAATGGCAGAATCCTCTGAGGAACTCTCACAGGCAAAATTAAAATAACCATGTTCTATGGGCTCTCTGGGTTTTCCTACTCAGTCAGATGCACTCGAGAGATGAACCGTCACAGAGCTTATTCCATCACTACCCTGCTTAGGAAAGTCCTTCCTCTCAGACCCATTGCCGGCTCTGCCATCTTCAGTCATGTGGGCCCTCTGTGCTCGCCATCTCTTCTGAATGTCCCTCAGCCTGTCCTTGTGTGGCTCACCTTCTGCCCAGCACCCTTCTGTGTCTTCCTCTCCTGGTAGATCAGCTGCCTAGTTTAAGAAACCTTCACTTGGTCCCCTCAGTGACTATATTTTGACATTTTCCATGGCTTTTCTGACCAATTATCACAAAATACAATTAGCTATTTCTAACCCATTACCCATTTCTAACTTCCCCACAAAGGTACAAGATCCTGGAGAGCAATAATTATTAAAAAAAAAAATGAAACAAAACAAAAAGCAAACAAAGAGCCGGGCATGGTGGCCCACACCTTTAATCCCAGCACTTGGGAGGCAGAGGCAGGCAGATTTCTCAGTTGGAGGCCAGCCTGGTCTACAAAGTGAGTTCCAGGATAAGCTAGGGCTACACAGAGAAACCCTTTCTCAAAAAAAAAAAAAAAGCAAGACAATTTAAAATGTGGGGCTTTCTAGAGAGATAATCAAGAATGGTAGTAGATAAGGTAGAGAGATGACTCAGTGGCTAAGAGCAAAGACTGCTCTTCTGAAGGTCCTGAGTTCAAATCCCAGGAACCACATGGCGGCTCACAACCATCCCTACCAAGATCTGTCTCCCTCTCTGGAGTGTCTGAAGACAGCTACAGTGTACTTACTCGCAATAAAATGAATAAATAAATAAATATTAAAGAAAAAGAATGGTGGAAGACTTTTCTAGATGGAGTCAGGGATTTAAGTGTCAGAGTTTATATAAGTGTTAAGGGAGGTTCTGTTCTGGGTCAAGTATTTCAAGCTATTGGCCCAATGTGTAAAAATATGAAAATTCAAGCTAATGTAGATTTCCAAAAGAAGCAATACAACTTTATTCACAGCACACAAACCAGTTGAGACTGTGGTGGCCCTCCTGTTCTTCATACCCTGATATGGGGGTGAATACACTTCAAGAGAAAGTGACTTGGTTTGATTATTTGTAGGGACAGAGAAACATAATCTATTGTTCAGTGATGGGACTGTGAGGATTTCTATACTGGCACAACTTTACGATAATTCTGAGGTTGCTAGGAGCACTGTATAGAGAGGGGAGTGGGTGCCTAAGACATGTAGGGAAAGGGGCTCAGTTGCCAAGTGCATTATTACAGAGAGTTGGTGTGTATAACTAAACCAAATCGGGCATCAGCCAACAGTAGCCTGTGGTTGCCTGCCTCAAAAAGACATCTTTACCCCAACACTGTCCTTGCAGACAGGGAGAGGAACACAGTTGTGCTTTCCCCAGAAGGTACAGAGTGTTCCAGATTGGATCAGCTCAGCACAGGAGCTTGAGAAACTGACATCAAACATGGTAGCCATTGACCAAGGCCAGAGAGCTGTGGTAAATACCAGACCTAGAGAATGATATGGTCAAGTCTCAAGTCCAGGACAAGACTTTCCAGAATGGTGATGAGAGGCAGCAGGGTCTTTGTCCCTGCACATGTGTACACCATTGTATAGACCACATAGAGTCTCTCCTTCACACTTAGGGATCTCCCAGGAACCCCGAGCTGGAGTCAGCATCTTCTGACATTTGAATCATGAAAGTATCATCAGGAAACAAGGAATCTTAGAGGGTAGGGATAAAAACCGGTTTAGGAACTGGGATACAATGGACTTGTGGTGATTTGGGGTGTTAATGGCAAACTATGAGATAGCCATATATATCGGGAATCACAATGCAGATTAAGGGTGAAATCTGAGGCTGGAGTGTTCTCAGAGATGGAGGAACTGACTTGATTTCCTCTGAAAATTACTGAACGCAAGTCCTTGGGAATCGCATGAATGGAGAAAAGGAGGAAAGGAAGGAAGGAAGGAAAGAAGGAATCAAGGAACGAAGGAAGGAAGGAACGAAGGGAGGGAGGAAGGAAGGAAGGGAGGAAGGAAGGGAAGAAGGAAGGGAAGAAGGAAGGAAGGAGAAAGGGAGGAAATAGGAGTCATTTGGACATTTAGGGGCTTGGCTTTCTTTTGCTGGTTGTTGTTGTTTTCTGTTTTTGTTTTCTGCACACTGCTTATGAGTGGCTAGAATAAGGTTTGCTTTTGTAGTTATCCCTTACAAGAAATCAGCACATCAATTTCATAAGTTCTTAATTTAATAAACTCAGTGTTTCAAAGGCCTAAAGAGTAACGATTGCTTTTTTCCGTATTTTTTTTGAGTACACCCTGCCTCTTGTAGTACAATATGGCCTTGGACTAGTATGTATCTATGTGTAGCTGAGGTGAATTGAGGCAGAGTTCCTTCCTCCTGCCTCTACTGCCTGGTGGATAGATTCTTAGGTGTGAGTCTAGGGGGCCTCTTTGTATAGTTCTAGGCATTTATACCCAGGGTATCCCTCATGCTAGCTGCATCTCAGCATCTGCCCTTAGAAGTTTCAATTCTAGCCGAGCATGGTGGTACACACCTTTAATCCCAGCAATTGGGAGGCAGAGGCAGACGGATTTCTGAGTTCGAGTTCAGCCTGGACTACAAAGTGAGTTCCAGGACAGCCAGGACTATATAGAGAAACCTGGGACTGAAGAACAATCCTAAGAACAATGGGAAAACAGTCCACTGCTCATCTCACCCACTCTGGCAATTGAGGCAGGTGGGACACAAGTTAGGCCAGCTAGGGCCCTTAAACAGTAGATCTTGATAAGATCTGAAGGTCCTGAGTTCAAATCCCAGGAACCACATGTTGACTCACAAACACCCGCAATGAGATCTGACACCATCCCTGGCATTCACTATAATCTCTGGAATATTGGATTGCTTGTTTTCTTTACATTATTATTTTCTTATTTTTTTCAGGATGTGTTCTCACATGGTGGCTGTGGCATATCTGGAATTCATGTAGCCAAGGATGAACTCTAAGTGTCATTATTGCTCTTGCCTCCATGACAGGGTGTATTCCAGTGTGTATGCAGGTTGATCAGATCTGCATGCAGAGTATGAATTGAGTGCAGAGTAGCCAAGAACTCATCCAAAAGGTCATGCAAAACACCTGAGTTTTCTCTTTTTCTTTGGTCTTTGATTTCTCAAGTCAGGGTTACTCTGTGCAGCTTTGGCTGTCTTCGAAATTTCTGTAGAACAGGCTGGCTTAGAACTAAGAGATCTGTCCCCCATCCCCAATGCTGGGATTAGTGGTCACCACCCTTTCCTATTTCTTTCTGTCTATGACTGTACTGGCTCTGCCTTGATGGAGTCCTTGACAGAATGAGAGCAGAGCTGGGACTCCAAGTGGTATTGATTGGTGCTCTAAACAAGGTAGGTATGTGGTTATCTTTTTCTGGTTGCCTGTAGCAGGAATCATTCTGGAATTCAAAGACGTGACTCACTTTCTAGGACTTCAAAGCAAGCCAAAAGCCTTTGGGTGGGAAGTAAGCTGCCCAAGATCCAAATCCACCCTTTAGGGTGGTTTTCCCTTTGTTTTTTTTTTTTATCTCTACCTTTGAATCGAGGCTGGTCTGGTAATTGTTATGTAGCTAATGATGACCCTGAACACCTGTTTCTCCTTACTCCACCTCTGCGGCTGGAATATAGGCTTGCTCCATCGTGCCTAGCATGGTGATGGTGGTGGGGTATTGAATGCCTGAGATGGGAGTCAGGGTCTTTAGTTTTTACTGTTTGAGCCACAGCTCTCATTCTATTTTTGTTTGGTTTCCTTTTCAGAGATAGAATGATACAGTTTCAGCTTGTAATTCAGACTTAACTTCAACTCCTACATCAAGGGTGGTTTTAGTCCAATCAAATGAGAATTAAATGTTCCATCCATGCTGATATGAGAGTAGCTGAGGGGTGTGTGTCAAGAAAAGACACAGGCATCAACTCTTTTAATTTATGCCTTTGAGTCTTCCTCTTTTTGAGGTTTTCTCCAACCATGAAAAGATTTTCTCTTATTACTCCACATCAATTAGTGTAGGAATAACAGGTTTTCCCCAAGATATGTATAACATGTAGACCTCCTTATCTCATGAAAAGCAAATCTATGCCTTTTCAGTTTCATAGGACCTCAAACAAAGGAAGACACAAAGAATTGATACCTGTGTTTGTTCTCTTGAACCCCCTGCCCCCCCCTCAGGTACTCTAATATCAGAAAAGACACACACTTCTCATATGGTTGGATTAGAGGTTGGGGGACTCCGTCTTATAAAAACTAGCCAATTATATATCTGTTCATTAAAATTAATGGTACTAAGGACCAAATATGGGCTTGATCCCCAGGCTCTCCATGGTGTAAGAAGGATGAATCCACAATTGGATTTGTTCACTAAGACTAATGTAGCATGTAATAGGGTCTCAGACCTTAATACAACTGAGTTTATGATAGAAGTACCATTCAGGCTCTAAAACTCAGCACTTAGACAGTATCATACTGCAAAATCATAATAAAGACCTAACCCATCAAATTCCAAAAGTCTCTAAACTGCTAACCTTGCTTTTCTTCTCTGAAGTTTTATGGCTTGTTAATAAACTCAAGGTGCTTGTTTACTAAAGTTTGCCAACCCAAGCGTTATATTTGTGCTTCAAAATTTCGATGACCTTCTGGTCCACTGTAGCACTGGGTTTCCTGGCCCAGGGAGTCTCCGGACACCCGCAAGGACCCACAAAGGATCCTGCAGGGGATCCTACGACCTCTGGGGAATGGAACACAGCGCCTGCTCCAAACCAATCATTTGGGACCTAAGACTGCATTTATTAAAGAAGCAGATAACCCGGAATGAATAGTGGCACAAATCCCTTCCAGTTCACTCCAGCAGTGGGGTTCCTTGTGTGCGGAGTTTCTGGACACCCTGAAGGTCCTCACAGGACCCTCCATGGGATCTTAAGACCTCTGGTGAGTGGAACACAACTTCTGCCAGGAGGCAGGTTTGAACACCAGATATCTGGCCCCCTCCCTGTAAGAGGAGAGCTTGCCTGCAGAGAGTACTCTGACCACTGAAACTAAGGATAGAGCTAGTCTCCCAGGTCTGCTGATAGAGGCTAACATAATCACCTGAGGAACAAGCTCTAACCAGAGACACCTAATTCACTCAAGGTTCTTGTTCACTAAAGTTTGCCAACCCAAACATTAATTTGTGCTTCAAAGTTTCGATGACCTTCCGGTCCACTGCAGCACTGGGTTTCCTGGCCTGGGGAGTCTCGGGACACCCACAAGGACCCACACATGATCCCCCACGGGATCCTAAGACCTCTGGTGAGTGGAACCCAGCGCCTGCTCCAATCCAATCGTGCGGAACCTGAGACTGCATTAACTAGGGAAGCAGGCAACCCGGTCTGAGGTGGGGCACAAGTCCCTTCCGGTCCACTCGAGTACTGGGGTGCCATGCCAGTGGAGTCTCCGGACACCCGCAAGGACCCACACAGGATTCCCCATGGGATCCTAAGACTTCTGGTGATTGGAACACAACTTCTGCAGGAGGCAGGTTCAAACACCAGATATCTGGGCACCTTCCCTGCAAGAATAGAGCTTGCCTGCAGAGAATACGCTGACCACTGAAACTAAGGAGAGAGCCAGCCTCCCAGGTCTGCTGATAGAGGCTAACATAGTCACCCGAGGAACAAGCTCTAACCAGAGACAACTATAACAGCTAGCTTCAGAGATTACCAGATGGCGAAAGGCAAACATAAGACTCCTACAAACAGAAATCAAGACCACTCACCATCATCAGAACGCAGCACCCCCACCCCACCTAGTCCTGGGCACCCCAACACAACCGAAAAGCTAGAACCAGATTTAAAAGCATATCTCATGATGATAGTAGAGGACATCAAGAAGGACTTTAATAACTCACTTAAAGAAATACAGGAGAACACTGCTAAAGAGTTATAAGTCCTTACAGAAAAACAGGAAAACACAACCAAACAGGTAGAAGTCCTTAAAGAAAAACAGGAAAACACATCCAAACAGGTGATGGAAATTAAAAAAAACATACTAGACCTAAAAATGAAGTAGACACAATAAAGAAAACCCAAAGTGAGGCAACACTGAAGATAGAAACACTAGGAATGAATTCTGGAACCATAGATGTGAGCACCAGCAACAGAATACAAGAGATGGAAGAGAGAATCTCAGGTGCAGAAGATTCCATAGAGAACATGGGTACAACAATCATAGAAAATACAAAGCGTAAAAGGATCCTAACTCAAAACATCCAGGAAATACAGGACGCAATGAGAAGACCAAACCCATGGATAATAGGAGTTGATGAGAATGAAGATTTTCAACTTAAAGGGCCAGCAAATATCTTCAACAAAATTATAGAAGAAAACTTCCCAAACCTAAAGAAAGATATGCCCATGATCATACAAGATGCCTACAGAACTCCAAATAGACTGGACCAGAAAAGAAATTCCTCCCGACACATAATAATCAGAACAACAAATGCACTAAATAAAGATAGAATATTAAAAGCAGTAAGGGAGAAATATAAAGGCAGGCCAATGAGAATTAGACCAGACTTTTCACCAGAGACTATGAAGAGCCTGGACAGATGTTATACAGACACTAAGAGAACACAAATACAAGCTCAGGCTCCTATACCCAGCCAAACTCTCAATTACCATAGATGGAGAAACCAAAGTATTCCAGGACAAAACCAGATTCACACATTATCTTTCCACGAACCCAGCCCTTCAAGGATAATAACAGAAAAAAACCAATACAAGGAAAGAAATCACACCCTAGAAAAAGCAAGAAAGTAATCCCTCATCAAACCAAAAAGAAGACAGCCACAAGAACAGAATCACAACTGTAACAACAAAAATCAAAGAAAGCAACAACTACATTTCCTTAATATCTCTTAATATCAATGGACTCAATTCCCCAATAAAAAGACATAGACTAACAGACTGGCTACACAAACAGGACCCAACATTCTGCTGCTCACAGGAAACCCATCTCAGGGAAAAAGACAGACACTACCTCAGAGTGAAAGGCTGGAAAACAAATTTCCAAGCAAATGGTCTGAAGAAACAAGCTGGAGTAGCCATTCTAATATCAAATAAAATCGACTTTCAACGCAATGTTATCAAAAAAGACAAGGAGGGACACTTCATACTCATCAAAGGTAAAATCCTCCAAGAGGAACTCTCAATTCTGAATATCTATGCTTCAAATGCAAGGGCAGCCACATTCATTAAAGACACTTTAGAAAGCACAAAGCACACATTGCACCTCACATAATAATAGTGGGAGACTTCAACAGACCACTTTCATCAATGGACAGATCGTGGAAACAGAAACTAAACAGGGACACAGTGAAACTAACAGAAGTTATGAAACAAATGGGCTTAACAGACATCTACAGAACAATTTATCCTAAAACAAAAGGCTATACCTTCTCCTCAGCACCTCAAGGGACCTTCTCCAAAACTGACCATATAATTGTTCAGAAAACAGGCCTCAACAGGTACAAAAATATTGAAATTGCCCCATGCATCCTATCAGACCACCATGGACTAAGGTTGATCTTCAATAACAACATAAATAATGGAAAGCCAACATTCACGTGGAAACTGAACAACACTCTTCTCAATGATACCTTGGTCAAGGAAGGAATAAAGAAAGAAATTAAAGACTTTTTAGAGTTTAATGAAAATGAAGCCACAACATACCCAAACCTACGGGACACAATGAAAGAATTTCTAAGAGGGACACTCATAGCTCTGAGTGCCTCCAAGAAGAAACTGGAGAGAGCACACACTAGCAGCTTGACAACACATCTAAGAGCTCTAGAAAAAAAGGAAGCAAATTCACCCAAGAGGAGTAGACGGCAGGAAATAATCAAACTCAGGGGTGAAATCAACCAAATGGAAACAAGAAGAACTATTCAAAGAATTAACCAAATGAGGAGTTGGTTCTTTGAGAAAATCAACAAGATAGATAAACCCTTATCTAGACTCACTAGAGGGCACAGGGACAACATCCTAATTAACAAAATCAGAACTAAAAAGGGAGACATAACAACAGATCCTAAAGAAATCCAAAACACCATCAGATCCTTCTACAAAAGGCTATCCTCAACAAAACTGGAAATCCTGGACAAAATGGACCAATTTCTAGACAGATACCAGGTACCAAAGTTAAATCAGGATCAAGTTAACGATCTAAACAGTCCCATATCCCCTAAAGAAATAGAAGCAGTCATTAATAGTCTCCCAGCCAAAAAAAGCCCAGGACCAGACGGGGTTACTGCAGAGTTCTACCAGACTTTCAAAGAAGATCTAATTCCAGTTCTGCACAAACTATTCCACAAAATAGAAATAGAAGGCACTCTAGCCAACTCATTCTAGGAAGCCACAATTACTCTGATACCTAAACGACAGAAAGATCCAACAAAGAATAGAAGTTCAGACCAATTTCCCTTATGAATATCAATGCAAAAATGCTCAATAAAGTTCTCCCTAACCAAATCCAAGCACACATTAAAGCAGTCATTCATCCTGACCAAGTAGGTTTTATTCCAGGGATGCAGGGATGGTTTAGTATATGGAAATCCATCAATGTAATCCATTATATAAACAACCTGAAGACAAAAACCACATGATCCTCTCATTAGATGCAGAAAAAGCATTTGACAAGATCCAAAGCCCATTCATGATAAAAGTCTTGGAAAGATCAGGAATTCTAGGTCCATACCTAAACATGATAAAAGCAATCTACAGCAAACCAATAGCCAACATGAAAGTAAATGGTGAGAAGGTTGAAGCAATACCACTAAAATTAGGGACTAGACAAGGCTGCCCACTTTCTCCCTACCTATTCAACATAGTACTTGAAGTCCTAGCCAGCGCAATTCGACAACAAAAGGAGATCAAGGGGATACAAAATGGAAAAAATGAAATCAAAATATCACTTTTTGCTGATGATATGATAGTATATATAAGTGACCCTAACAATTCTACCAGAGAACCCCTACACCTGATCAACAGCTTTGGTGAAGCAGCTGGATATAAAATTAACTCCAAAAAGTCAATGGCCTTTTTCTATACAAAGAATAAACAGGCTGAGAAAGAAATTAGGGAAACAACACCCTTCTAAATAGTCACAAATAATATAAAATATTTGATGTGACTCTAACTAAGGAAGTGAAGATGTGTATGATAAAAACTTCAAGTCTCAGAAGAAAGAAATTAAAGAAGATCTCAGAAGATGGAAAGATCTCCCATGCTCATGGATTGGCAGGATCAACATTGTAAAAATGGCTATCTTGCCAAAAGCAATCTACAGATTCACTGCAATCCCCATCAAAATTCCAACTCAAATCTTTAACGAATTAGAAAGAGCAATCTGCAAATTCATCTGGAATAACAAAAAACCTAAGATAGCAAAAACTCTTCTCAAGGATAAAAGAACCTCGGGTGGAATCACCATTCCTGACCTAAAGCTTTACTACAGAGCAATTGTGATAAAAACTGCATGGTACTGGTATAGTGACAGACAAGTAGATCAATGGAACAGAATTGAAGACCCAGAAATGAACTCTCACACTTATGGTCACTTGATCTTTGACAAGGGAGCTAAAACCATGCAATGGAAGAAAGACAGCATTTTCAACAAATGGTGCTGGCACACCTGGTTGTTATCATGTAGAAGAATGCGAATCAATCCATTCCTATCTCCTTGTACTAAGGTCAAGTCTAAGTGGATCAAGGAACTTCACATAAAATCAGAGACACTGAAACTTATAGAGAAGAAAGTGTGGAAAAGCCTCGAAGATATGGGCACAGGGGGAAAATTCCTGAAAAGAACAGCAATGGCTTGTGCTGTAAGATTGAGGATTGAGAAATGGTACCTCATCAAACTGCAAAGCTTCTCCAAGGCAAAAGACACCGTCAATAAGACCAAAAGACCACCAACAGATTGGGAAAGGATCTTTACCTATCCTAAATCAGATAGAGGACTAATATCCAATATATATAAAGTACTCAAGAAGGTGGACTCCAGAAAATCAAATAAACCCATTAAAAATGGGGCTCAGAACTGAACAAAGTATTCTCACCTGAGGAATACTGAATGGCAGAGAAGCACCTGAGAAAATGTTCAACATCCTTAATCATCAGGGAAATGCAACTCAAAACAACCCTGAGATTCCACCTCACACCAGTCAGAATGGGTAAGATCAAAAATTCAGGTGACAGCAGATGCTGGCGAGGATGTGGAGAAAGAGGAACACTCCTCCATTGTTGGTGGGATTGCAAGCTTGTACAACCACTCTGGAAATCAGTCTGGCGGTTCCTCAGAAAATTGGACATAGTACTACAGGAGGATCTCGCAATACCTCTCCTGGGCATATATCCAGAAGATGTCCCAACCGGTAAGAAGGACACATGCTCCACTATGTTCATAGCAGCCTTATTTATAATAGCCAGAAGCTGAAAGAACCCAGATGCCCCTCAACAGAGGAATGGATACAGAAAATGTGGTACATTTACACAATGGAGTACTACTCAGCTATTAAAAGGAATGAATTTGTGAAATTCCTAGGCAAATGGATGGACATGGAGGGCATCATGCTGAGTGAGGTAACACAATCACAACAGAAATCACACAATACGTACTCACTGATAAGTGGATAGTAGCCCTAAAACTTACGAAACCCAAGATATAAGATACAATTTGATAAACGCATGAAACTCAAGAAGAACGTAGACCAAAGTGTGGACACTGTGCCCCTTCTTAGAATTGGGAACAAAACACCCATGGAAAGAGTTACAGAGATAATGTTAGGAGGTGTGATGAAAAGATGGACCATCTAAATACTGCCGTATCCAGGGATCCATCCCATAATCAGCTTCCAAACACTGACACCATTGCATACACTAGCAAGATTTTGCTGAAAGGACCCAGGTATAGCTGTCTCTTGTGAGACAATGCCGGGGCCTAGCAAACACAGAAGTGGATGCTCACAGTCAGCTATTTGATGGATCACAGGGTCCCAAATGGAGGAGCTAGAGAAAGTATCCAAGGAGCCAAAGAGTTCCGCAACCCTATATGTGGAACAACATTATGAACTAACCAGTACCCCTGAGCTCTTGACTCTAGCTGCATATGTATCAAAAGATGGCCTAGTTGGCCATTACTGGAAAGAGAGGCCCAATGGACTTGCAAACTTCATATGCCCCAGTACAGGGGAACATCTGGGCCAAAAAGTGGGAGTGGGTGAGTAGGGGAGCCGGGGTGGGTGAGTGTATTGGGGACTTTTTGGATAGCATTGGAAATGTAAATGAGATAAATACCTAATTTAAAGAAAAGAAAAGAAAAGAAACTTGAAATTTTGAAAAAAAAAAGAATTCTCACATGAGGAATACCAAATGGTTGAGAAGCACCTGAAAAAATGTTCAACATCCTTAATCATCAGAGAAATGCAAATCAAAACAACCCTGAGATTCCATCTCACACCAGTCAGAATGGCTAAGATCAAAAATTCAGGTGACAGCAGATGCTGGCGAGGATGTGGAGAAAGAGGAACACTCCTCCATTGTTGGTGGGATTGCAAGCTTGTACCACTCTGGAAATCAGTCTGGAGGTTCCTCAGAAAATTGGACATAGTACTACCGGAGGATCCCACAATACCTCTCCTGGGCATATATCCAGAAGATGTCCCAACCGGTAAGAAGGACACATGCTCCACTATGTTCATAGCAGCCTTACTTATAATAGCCAGAAGCTGAAAGAACCCAGATGCCCCTCAACAGAGGAATGGATATAGAAAATGTGGTACATTTACACAATGGAGTACTACTCAGCTATTAAAAAGAATGAATTTATGAAATTCCTAAGCAAATGTTTGGACATGGAGGGCATCATCCTGAGTGAGGTAACACAATCACAAAAGAACTCAAATGATATGTACTCACTGATAAGTGGATATTAGCCCAGAAACTTAGTATAGTGAGATATAAGATACAATTTGCAAAACACATGAAACTGAAGAAGAATGAAGACCAAAGTGTGGACACTTTGCCCCTTCTTAGAATTGAAAACAATACCCCATGGAAGGAGTTACAGAAACAAAGCTTGGAGGTGAGACAAAAGGATGGACCATCTAGAGACTGCCATATCCAGGGATCCATCCCATAATTAGACTCCAAACAATGACAGCATTGCATACACTATCAAGCGTTTGCTGCAAGAACCCTGATATAGCTGTCTCTTGTGAGAATAGCCCGGGGCCTAGCAAACACATAAGTGGATGCTCACAGTCAGCTATTGGATGGATCAAAGGGCCCCCAATGGAGGAGCTAGAGAAAGTATCCAAGGAGCCAAAGAGTTCTGCAACCCTGTAGGTGCAACATTATGAACTAACCAGTACCCCAGAGCTCTTGACTCTAGCTACATATGTATCAAAAGATGGCCTAGTCGGCCATCACTGGAAAGAGAGGCCCATTGGACTTGCAAACTTTATATGCCCCAGTACAGGGGAACACCAGGGCCAAAAAAATGGGAATGGGTTGGTAGGGAAGTGTGGGGTAGGGTGTCGGGGACTTTTGGAATAGCATTGGAAATGTAATTGAGGAAAATATGTAATAAAAAAAATAAAAAATAAAAAAACAAAGTTTCAATGACAAAGACTTGCTGACACTTGGAACCCAAAATTCCACTATAGATTCCAATAGGCTAATATAGATATTCTCTTGGCTTAGAGCCATGGACAAGGCATCTCCTCTTGTGTGTTCCTCAAAACAAGATGGGGCTTACAGAGTTCAAAACAAGCCCGGAAACCAGATATGGTAACAGAGGCCTTTAATCCCAGCAGTGGGAACCAGTGGGAGGTGAATCCCTGAGTTCCAGGTTAGGGTGGTCTACAGAGTCCAGATCAGCTAGAGATACACAGAGAAACTCGGTTTTACTCACACATAAAACACAGGAAACACAGATACACAGACACGGGCACACGGACACGCACAGACACACAGACCTTGCCACAAAAACACCCTGATTGTGTCAATTGAAGTCTGAGTTAGAAATGAAATATGTATCTCTGAAAACAAAACCTAACACAATAAAGATGGCAGCTGTTGTTCAAAACCTCATCCAGTGGGGGCTAAAGAGCATAAAACCCATCTCCAGCCCTTCAATACCCCACCACCATCACCATGCTAGGCATGGAGCACAAAGCTTGTATTCATGCATTGAAGGTGGAATAGGGAGAACAGGTGTTCAAGAGCATCATTAGCTACATAACAATTACCAGGCCAGCCTGCTATCAAGGGAAAAGACAAGAAAACAAAGGGAAAACCATCTTTCTTAAAGGGTGGATTTGGATCTTGGGTTGGTTCCTTCCACCCTCAGGCTCTTTGTTTGCTTTGCAGTCCTAGGGAGTATGTAGTCCTGGCTGTCCTGGAACTCACTTTGTAGACCAGGCTGACCCCGAACTCAGAAATCTACCTGTCTCTCCCTCCCAAGTACTGGGATTAAAGGCATGTGCCACCACTGCCCGGCTGAGCCATGTCTTTCAACTCCATAATGATTCATGCTACAGGCAGCCAGGAACAGAGAACCATATACACCCCTTGTGTAGGTTACCATAGGAATACCACTTGGAGTCCCAGCTGTGCTCTCATCCTGCCAATGATTCCATCAAAGGCAGAGCTAGTACAGTCAAGGACAGAAAGAAATATGAAGGTGTGGTAGCCCACACCATCAATCCCAGGATAGAAGTTGGGAGACAGTTCTCTGAGGTTAAGGGCAGCTTGTAATACAGAAATTTCAAGGATGGCTGTGGCTGAACAGGGTAATTCTCACTCCTTAAAAAAAAAATCAAACCCTAAATAATAGAAGAAAACTCTGGTGTTTTACAGAAGAACATGTGGATGAATTCTAATATAGTTTGCTCTTATAGTTCATTTTCTACATACAGATCTGATCAACCTGGTTACACACTAGAACACACCCTGTCATGGAGGCAGGAGCAATAATAAGACTTAGAGGTTATCTTTGGCTACGTAAAATCCAGACAAGTCTGAGCCACAATGTGAGACCACATCTAGAAAAATGAAAATAACTATGTAAAGACAAGCGATCCCACAATTCAGAGTTTATTGTGGCTACCGTGGATGATGGATCTGGGACTTGAAATCTAATCTTATTTCACACTTTCTTGTTAAAACCACACGCAGGAGAATATATCCATAGATAAACAACTGTAGACACAAACACAAGAAGATTCACTCATGTTGGGCATGGTGGCGCACGCCTTTAATCCCAGCACTACCGTGGCAGAGGCATTTGGATTTCTGAGTTCCAGGACAGCCTGGTCTACAAAGTGAGTGCCAGGACAGCCAGGCCTATACAGAGTAACCTTGATTTGAAAAAACACAACAAAACAAAACAAAACAAAACAAAACAAAACAAAGTTTCAATCATGCAAACAGTGAAATGCAGCATTTCCAGATCAGTATTTTTGATTTCAAAAAAAAGAAGGTCTAAGCAGGGCGTGGTGGCGCATGACTTTAATCCCAGCACTTGGGAGGCAGAGGCAGGCAGATTTCTGAGTTCGAGGCTAGCCTGGGGTACAGAGTGAGTTCCAGGACAGCCAGGACTTCACAGAGAAACCATGTCTCGAAAAAAAACAAAAAACAAAAAACAAAAAACAAAAATAAAAAATTAAAATTAAAAAGAAGGTCTGATTCAATTAATCAACCATAGGAAAAATGAATCTTTAAGCGGATTAAGTGGGTGGAGACTCAGTGGACCAATGAGAAAAAAGGATGTGGAAGGCGGAGCCACATGGGGATTGGGAAGGAGGGAGGTACTATAAAAGAGTCAGAGGATGCTGGGGGATGTCAGAGTCCTAAACCTTGGAGTCACTGTGTGGACCTGCTGGGAGTAGGAGCCTTGTAGCCACTGTCCATATCAGGTAAGAATTTTCTCTCCATAAAGAGGCTCTACCATGCTGGGCTAGCCTTACCACCATCCAGGTACAACTTTGTTTCTAATTTACAATGTTCAGACATGATAGACTTCAGTTTTAATGAGAAATGGGATTACATGTGGATTTCTGCGGTTTTAAAGGTAGGAACAAGCTTGGCTTAAACTCTCCAGCCTTCTGGTTCCATCCAGTTTTCTAGATATAATCTGGAATTTCAGGTAGGATATTCTTTATAATTTAATCCGTCTGCAGTCTCTTAAATTATGTTTCACTGATTATGGTTTTGCAATTGCATGAACTGGCAATTCTTCTTACCTATATCTTACAAATTGTGCTGGGGAAGCCTTCAGGCACACAAGGCCAAAGTTCTAGCTATTGGCTTGTGTCCCTGAAGCCACATCTGACCCAGGAACCAAGGCTGTAGGCATGTAGTTGCTTCAGTCTTATCCAGGTGATTAGACATTGTATAAGATATGTCTATATCTTATATATGTATGTATGCATGAATGTAGGAAAATTTGTACAGAGTACCACTCCTCAAACCAGAATTAATGCACTGTGCACACATAGCACCATCAATGCAAGTCTTGGCTACAAGAAGACACCTCACTTCTACATGAAATTAAACAAAATGAAATAGATGACCTGAAATTATTGCAGATAGGTAGAGCACTTGTGTAGTGGAAACAAACCCCAATACAGGATCACTTCAATGAAGACATTTAAAATCCTATTTCACTTGATTTCTCCCAAACTGAACTAGCATGAAGTATACTTTGTATGTTAGACTGGTCTGAAATCCTCCCAGCTCTTCCTCTAAAGAGTTTAAATTATGTATTCTAATAGGCTTCTGTGGGATTTATGCAGAGTTCTAAAAGCATAGTGCCCAGGCAAGCATAGTAGAAACACCACAACAACAACAGAAAACACCAAAAACCCAAGACTGCTAATCACAGGCCAGAGCATGGTGTGTGGGAGCAAACCTCAGCTACATAATGTCTTCCATTCAGGATTATAAGGAGAGCCAACTCCGCAGAACCCCCTTTTTCAGGCAATACCATATTTTAAAGTATAAACAAAAAATTAGACATATTGATAAATATATTGTCTCATTTCTTTCTTTGTCTGGACCCAACCTTCTCATGGGAAACTCCCCTCCCTTTAGCCTATGTAAACTTTCTTCTCCTCTAAGTCTCACATGAGCAGTTGCTTTCATACTGTAGCATGTCATTCCAAATGCTTTGGGGAAAGTCACACGTTTTACTTAGGTTTGGCATTTTAGATGTGCTCTGAGTGTAAAGCCAGTTGTCCATGAATTTTACCTCATTTCCCCAAATCAATATAATATAGCCCAGCTTGCTCACACGAGCCTTCAAAGAGTTAAGTAATACATACAGACAAGCATCTCAAAGGTTCTCCTTAGCCCTTCTCAGGAGGGATCAATCTGTTGAAAGGATAACAAGGCTGGTTGGATTTGTGACATCAGCACTATATTTTCTAATGGGCCTGCAAAGTTGTTCAGTGTCCTTTTCCTGTAACAATATTCTGGCCACACTGTAGGCTCCTGAATAACTCTTCTCACTAGGCTTGTGATAATAAGGAGCAAGGGTTGGGATCCCGGGGGACAATGGTTATCTTTTTCCACTGTGGGTGCTTAAAAGAGAATCTCCATGCTGTGAGTGAACTTTTGGCTTGGAGACCACAAAATTGGATAGTTTGGCAGATTGTGTTCTCCATTATTGCCAGAGCATGGGCTCTGGCCTTCTGGTTCCTGTGATGGTGAGACATAGGAATTTCCAAAACTTAGCCTGAAATTATGTCTGCTAAATGCTTCACCAGGTTACTTCTGACTGCATATCTGTCACGATGAGCACCTACAACCCTCCCACACTCCTGCAGCTGGCATTGGATGGGGTGCTGAGGAAGGGTTCCATAGACTTCTCTGATCTGGAGGACCTGCCCAACACGCTCTTCCCACCACTCTTCATAAAGGCCTTCAATAGCAGACACACAGAGATAATAAAGAAAATGGTGGCAACCTGGCCGTTTCCCTGCCTCGCTACGGGGACACTGCTTGAAACCGCTGATGTGGAGATGCTGCAAGCTGTGCTGGATGGTATAGATATACTGCTGTCACAGAATGTTAGTCTCAGGTAAGCAAGGCCCACGGAGGCTAGAAGGGGAATCATAGGGTTAGTGGTAAGACACACATGAGTGCAGGAAGAATGGGGTCAAACAGGACAGAGGCTAATGATGTCATCGACATTCAGGTCTATAGAATTATTATTCAAGTTGAAAGCTGATCTAGAAGACAGTCATAGATCAGGATGGCTCAGAGTACAAGTAGCCATGGTAAGATGAGCTTTTATGTGGCTTTCCTACAGATACTAGATATGGAAGAGACACATGTTAAGAGCAACTGAATGGAGGGAAGCGGGGCATGTCTCCAGATGCAGCTCATGCAGTGTCCTTGCCTGCCTGTTGGGAAGAGCTATGATGGAGCTAACATTAGACAAGTGGGATCCAAGCTGACTCCATGTTGGTTCCTGTTTTACATTATGAAACTTCACTTTTTTTTTCCTTCACAGAAGAAGGAAGCTTCAAGTCGTGGATATGAGAGATGTGCACCAGGATTTCTGGGATGTATGGACTGGAAAAAACGATAGAGTCCACTCAGCAGAGAAAGGGAGAAAGGAACAAATTTCAAAGCACATTCCTAAATATGCACTGAGGAGGCGTTTGAAGGTGGTCACTGACCTGAGCCTCTTCTTCTCTCTGAATGAACACCAAACATGCTTTCTACAATGGGCCCAGCAGAGAAAAGAGTCTGTGAGGCTATGCTGTCTGAAGATGAAGATTTTTGCCTTCCCAGTGGAGAATATTAAAAGGATCTTGAACATTTTTCAGCCAAACTATATTGAGGAATTGGAAATATACACAAATCAGGTCCTATCCTTTCTAAGCGGCTTTGCCCCTTGCATTGGCCAGATGAGAAATGTTCTCAGTATCCATCTATGTCAAATGTACTTGATGTCAGGTAGTGGTGTGTATAGATTTGCAGAGGTAAAAAAAGGTGCTGCCAAATTCCTTTCTCAATTCTCCAAACTCAAGTGTCTCCAGCATCTCTCCATGAATGGTGTCTACTTTCCCAGGGACCACATGAAACACTTGTTCAGGTAAGGAAAGATGGGGACCTGTTTCTGCTATGGCAATAAACCTTTGCCTTTACTTCAAGCACTAATGGGGATCTAAGGCATGCCAGTCATAGAGTATATTACAATGATGGACTTATTACATTATCAAACTGTGGATTGTTTCCTTCTTAATGGAGCTCACTTGATTCAATCCCCACTCTTTTAATAGAATCTGAACTGGGGTAGGGGATATTGAGAGAGCTGCCTTGCAAGCATGTCCATTTTCCCGGTCAGACTAATTAAATGTGCTTTGCATATTCCTTTTTCAGATCCAGGCAAAAGTGATGCAAGGAAACAGGACAGAGCAGAGGGCCCTGATAAGGGGAGGCTCCACACCTGCCCTCTACAAAGATAGATGAGACCAGGAACCAGTTTGTTCCTCAATTGGAGTCAGTCAGCCTTTCATTTCCCCTAAAGGAAAGGGTGGTTTGAACACAAGTTGGGACTAAGTAGTTGGGAAATCTGCGATTCTGGGTGGGGGTCATCAGTGTAAATGGTGAAACACTGCAATCATAAATAAAGATAGTGGAGACAGCAGGAACATTGATAAACTCTACAGAACACAGGCCAAGATGTTGCCAGAACATGTCTATGCTAGATCTTTCTAGTTATCCTCTCCTGGCATGATGGGGCAAGCTCTAGTTCTCTGACAGAGTGAGGAAGGAGAGTTGCATATCTATGGTATGAGCCAACCCCATATGATTGTAATATATCTCAGTAGACAATGCTAAGAACAGAACCCAACATGCTGTATCCCCAAGGTAGACCTTCAACATAAGCATAGAGTGACACTACATATATATCTTCTCTGTGTCATTGTCAATTTTACTAGTGTCCTCCAGGACCATGAGCCAGAACCAATTTCTTGTTCTTTTTCTAGATGCCTGAATAGCCCCTTGGAGTCCTTGTCTATGAATCTCTGCCAACTCTCAAAGTCAAAAGTCAAGCACATGTCAGACTGTCAGAGCCTCTATCAATTGAAACACCTGCAATTCTTTGGTGTAGAGTTTCCCAAGTCAGGTTTCAAGAGTCTCCAAATTCTCCTAAAGAATGTATCTGAAACTCTGCAGACCCTGAAGTTTGACCACTGCAAGATGAATGACTCTCAACTCAAAGTCCTCTTGCCTGCCCTGAGCCAGTGCTCACAGCTCACCGTGGTCAATTTCTGTGACAATGACTTCTCCAATCTTGTGCTGAAAGACCTTCTGAAATGCATGGCCAATCTAAGTAAGTTGTGTGAGGAGCAGTACCCTGCCCCTCTAGAGTGCTATGATCACCTGCATAATGTTGTGGTAGAGCAATTTGTCCAACTGTGTCCTAAGCTCATGGATATACTTATGGCCAAAAGGCAGCCCAAGACAATCACCTTTGCTACAGACACCTGCTCGCATTGTTTGAGGCGCTGCATCTATGACAGGAAGACTAGCCTTTGCCATTGTTGGCAGCAAATAGAAGTTTGATTCTGGATGCTGGGAAATGAAACCTGATCACCTTCCAGTTCAATTCAGCCACAGAAAGTTAGAGACAAAATAACAGGTTTGTCATGCCTCAGACCCACTGTGGATTCCTAGTCTCACTTTGCTGACAACATTCTATTATTGTTTTTGTTATATTTATTTATTTCAAATCCAGACTTGACCTGCATCCCAGTCCCTCCTGTTACAAAAAAGATCTGCAGAGGCAAAAATGGAGAAAAGGCTACCAGTGTTCTTTAAGACATAGAGTAACTTTTGCAGTGAAGTCCTCTATGGAGGGAATTTCTTCTCCTGCATCTTCTGGTTCATTGTCTCTAGATACAGCTTCACAAGAAGATTTTTTCCTCAGCCTTGTAGCTCCACCACTGCAACTCTGGACTGCTCTGTTGCACACACACACACACACACACACCATGTTTTAGGTTGTGTTGTGCAGATGGTACCAGCCTATAGAGCAAACTCATTTTCCATTAATACACTATTGAGTGTTTGTCCTTCAGGTGTGTACCCTCTCTCAATATTCGGCAGCTTGGGGCAGGAGATGTGGCCCAACAGATTAGAGCATGTGTTACACTCTTAGACCACATAGAATTCTTTCCTGGTACCAACCTGTAGGCTCTCATTCATCTAGCTCTGTGCAATTGCACTTCCATTCCATCCTATGATCACTTCTGACCTCCTATGTATGTGAGGCTTATAAGTGCATGCAAGGAAAACATACAATTCACACAGAGAATTACAGACCTGCGGGATGCAGTTCAGACATCATTCTCAGATCAGGTATGACCCTACGAGCTTCCCCACATCAAGCACCCAATAATCTTTAATGTAGAAGGAAAACTCACCCTTATAGTCATAACACCTCTCCATCCTTCCTCACCTGAGCAACTTTGTCACATGGTGTCTTTGAAAGCAGACACTGTTCCCTAGTGCCTCACCTAACCCAAGCACACAGACAAGAGCTGAGACTCCTGAAAGGCTTTTGCTTTCCTCAACAGAAGATAACAAAGCCAAATGATGTCTTCACCATCAATTACAGTGTGTGCGTAGTCTCAGACGATCATCTTACAGATATTGAACAATTTGTTTCTCATTGTGCTGAGAGCTGAAAATATAGTTCTGCAATTCAGGTTGAGTAACTTCAGCACAGAGGGGCTTATGCAGGGCAATGAATAGCTCAAGCTGACGTCAGTTACAATGCAAATTAGAGGTCAGCTTGGGCTACATGACAACTTGTGTGAAAGATAAAATAAAACAAATGTCTGCATATGTGTTCTCCAATCCAGCCCTCATTAATTGACATGGCAATTTATTTGCTTTCATTAATATGGTTCATTGTATCCTTTGTTTTGTTTTGTTTTGTTTTGTTTTGTTTTGTTTTGTTTTGTTTTGTTTTGTTTTATTTTGGTTTGGTTTGGTTTGGTTTGGTGTGGTTTGGTATGTTTTCAAATGGATTTTTAATTGTGGTCCATGGCAATACTTCTACCTCAGTTTCTGGAGTGCTAGTATCCTAGATACCAGTAGAAATGACCAATAGAGATTTTTTTCCCATTTATGTAAGTTCTATCTAGCTTTGGTTGGCTTTGAAGTGAATAGGTTGACCAGGCTGACCTTCATGTTACAGTTCTTCCTGTATTTGTATCAGAAATGTTGGGACTCAAGCCACTCCTAAGCAGTTCCTGCACTGATTTTACATACATATTCTAAGAGTCCTTATTTTCTCATGAGACTTTCATGATTCAAGTGTCAGCTGACTCCAGCTCACAGTTCCTGGGAATATTCCTGAGTGTGAAGCAGAGACTCTGGGTGGCTTAAACCATGGTATAGGGATGTGCAGGAACAAAGCCCTATTGCCTCTCACCACCATTTTAGAGAGCCTTGTCCTACACTTGAAACTTGACCATAATCATTCTCCAGGTCTGATATTTACAACAGCTCTCTAGCCTTGGTTCATGACTCCCTTGTTTGATGTCAGTTTCTCAAGCTCCTATGCTGAGCTGATCCCATTTGGAACACTCTGTACCTTCTGGGGAAAGCACAACTGTGTTCCTCTCCCTGTCTGCAAGGACAGTTGTAGGGGCCAGCCCTGGCTCTTCTTTCTTTCATGGTTCTTTCTTAAAGTGAAGCAAATGGGCTAAAGCATCCACTGGGGTTTGATATTTAGGGTTGCTGAATAATAAATAATATAAGTAATCAAGTGTTTACCTTTCTGTTGCTCTGGCTTTCCTGGAACTCACTCTGTAGACCAGGCTGGCCTCAAACTCAGAAATCTGCCTGCCTCCGCCTCCTGAGAGCTGGGATTAAAGGTATGTGCCCACATGCTCAGGTAGTGTTTACCTTTCTTAAGTCTGTCACTTTGCTGCAGTAAGTAACCTGCTGGTCTGAGTTCCTCTGAAGCCAGAAACTGCTGTCTCTGGTATTTACCACCTCATAGTAAAGCAGTAGGGTATTAAGTAAATGAATAATTTCTGGGGCCTGAGTTCTGGGGCCTGAGTGACTCGGGTTCCTTCTGGTGGGCGCCAGCACAGGGCCACTTAGGGCCCAAACTTGGCAGGCAGTCCCACAGTCTCCAGAGAACTCCCCACCCCACAGGCATATTAGCATGCCCAGGATCTTAGAATCACTGGTAAGTGGAACACAACATCTGTTCCAATAGAACTGAGGGTGTTGGTGGACAGCTGGAGCACAGACATAGGAACCCTGCCCAATCAGTGTCTCAGGTTCCTTCTGGTCAGCACTGGTCTACCATGGTTTAGAACTCAGGGGATAGCCCCAGTCTCCATAGGAGGTACCACTTCCAGGCACTCAAACACGCCCAGAATCTTAGGATCCCAAGATCCCAGGAGTTTGGTCAGAGCAGGATCTCAGGATCCCAGAGGAAGCTTGACTACCAAGAAGTCTGATACACCCAGAATCTCAGCATCACAGGATACCAGAATCACAGGATCACAGAGACAGTTGGACTCTAGAAAAAGCAAGAAAATAATCTTTCAAGAAACCTAAAAGAAGACAGCCACATGAACAAAATTAAGCTCTAAGAACAAAAATAACAGGAAGCAACAATGACTTTTCCTAAATATCTGTTAATATCAATGGATTAAATTCCCAGATTAAGACGTGGACTAACAGACTGGTTATGTAAACAGGACCCAACATTCTGTTGCATACAGGAAACCCACCTCAGTGACAAAGACAGCCACTACCTCAGAATAAATGAATGGAAAACAATTTTCCAAGCAAATGGTTCCAAGACACAAGCTGGAGTAGCCATTCTAATATTGAATAAAATTGTCTTTCAACCTAAAGTTATGAAAAAAGATAAGGAGGGACACTTCTTACTCACCAAAGGTAAAATTTACCAAGATGAACACTTAATTCTGAACAACTATGCTCTAAATGCAAAGGCATCACATTCATTAAAGAAACATGAGTAAATCTCAAAGCACACATTGCACCTCACACAATAAATGTGGGAGACTTCAACATTCAACTCTCATCAATGGACAGATCCTGGAAACAGAAACTAGACAGAGATACAATGAAATTAACAGAAGTTATGAAACAAATGGACTTAACTGATACCTATAGAACATTTTATCCCAAAACAAAGGGATATAACTTTTTCTCAGCACCTCATGGTACCTTCTCCATAATTGCCTAAATAATCGTTCATAAAACAGGCCTCAACGGATATTAAAATATTAATATAGAAAATAAATAATATATAAATATATAAAATATTAAAATAATCCCATGCATCCTATCAGATCACCACAGAATAAGGCTGAACTTCAATAACAACATAAATAATAGAAAGTCAACATTCTCATGGAAGCTGAACAACACTCTCCTCAAAGACAACATGATCAGGAAAGAAATAAAGAAATTGAAGATTTTTTAGAGTTTAGTGAAAATGAAGCCACTACATTCCAAAGATTATGGGACACAATGAAAGCAGTCCTAAGATGAAAACTCATAGCTCTGAGTGCCTCCAAAAAGAAACTGGAGTGAGCATACACTAACAAGCAGCATGACAACACACCTAAAAGCTCTAGCACAAAAGGAGGCAAATTCACACAAGAGCAGTAGAGGGCAAGAAATAATCAAACTCTGGGCTATAATCAATCAAGTGGAAACAAAGAGAACTATAGAAAGAATGAACCAAACCAGGAGTTGGTTCTTTGAGAAAATCAACAAGATAGATAAACCCTTAGCCAGACTAACTAGAGGGCAGAGAGACAGTATACTAATGTACAAAATCAGAAATGAAAAGGGAGATTTAACAATAGAATCTGAGGAAATCCAAAAAAAATTAGATTCTACTACAAAAGCCCATACTCAACCAAACTGGAAAATCTGGATGAAATGGACAACATGCTAGACAGATATCAGGGACCAAAGTTAATTCAGGATCACGTTAATGATCTAAACAGTCCCATATCCCGTAAGGAAATAGAAATAGTCATTAATAGTCTCCCAAACAAATAAAGCCCAGGATCCGATGGGTTTAGTGCAGACTTCTATCAGACCTTCAAAGAAAACCAAATTCCAATACTCCTTAACTATTCCACAAAATAGAAACAGAAAGCACTCTACCCAATTCATTCTATGATGCCACAATCACTCTGATACGTAAACAGATACACTAAGACTCAACAGAGAAAGGGAATGTCAGGCCAATTTCCCTTATGAATGTTGATGCAAAAATACTCAAGAAAATTCCTTCAAACCAAATCCAAGTACACATCAAAGTGATCATCCATCTTGATCAACTAGTCTTTATCCAAGGGATACATGGATGATTCAATATACAGAAATCCATCAATGTAATCCACTATATAAACAATCTAAAAGACAAAAACCACATGATCACCTCATTAGATGCTGAGAAAGCATTTGATAAAATCCAACATCTCTTCATGATAAAAGTCGTGGAAAGATCGGGAATTCAAGGCCCATACCTAAACATAATAAAAACAATATACTGCAAACCAGTAGCCAACATCAAACTAAATGGTGAGAAACTTGAAGAGTCCCACTAAAATCAGAAAAGAGACAAAACTGCTCACTCTCTCCCTACCTATGCAATATATTCCTCAAAGTCCTAGCCAGAGCAATTATACAACAAAAGGAGATGCAAGGAATACAAATTGGAAAGAAAGTAGTCAAAATATCACCATTTTCAGATGATATAACAGTATACATATGTGACCCCCAAAATTCCACCAGAGAACCCCGAAATCTGATAAATTGTAGACTCCCATGAGCCTGAAGCAGGCTGAGCCAGAACTTGACCTTGCTACCACTAAGGAGATTATCTAGGGTGGAGCCTTCCTCCCTAGATCACTTTATTGTTGAGCCACTCTCACTGTTCCTTTTCAAGATACTGCTACCTGCTGAGAGCCCCCAGAGCTATTCCAGAGACTATACCCTATCCTTCAAGTCATCACCTGCAGCTGGTTACAGGTTCCAAGGATGAATTGGTGGGAATGAACTTTCCCCCCTCTTTATAAAGCATGTCCGCCATTAAACATTTGAAACTTGAGCAGACTAAGTTGTCTTGGTTCCATTATTTCTCAACCCATCTAGGCTCCCTCTTCTCTTCTAGTTCCAAGATGCCTTCCAGGCTGGAACCCAGACATGAGAGCAGCAGGCTGGACCCAACAATAAATAACTTCAGTGAAGTAGTTGGATACAAAATTAACTCAAACAAATCATTGGCCTTTCTCTACACAAAGGATAAGAACTTTGAGAAAGAAATTAGGAAAACAACCTTCAAAATAATCACAAAAAACCAAAATACCTGAGTGTGACTCTAATTTAGGAAGTGAATGATCTGTATGATAAAAACTTTAAGTCTTTGAAGAAAGAAAGCAAAGATCTCAGAAGGTTTAAAGATTTCCCATGCTCATGGATTGGCAGGATTAATATAGTCAAAATGGCTATCTCATGGTAAGCAATCTACAGATTCAGTGCAATAACCCCCATAATTACAACTCAATTCTTCACAGAGTTAAAAAGGGCAATTTGCAAATTCATCTGGAATAACAAAAAACCTAGGATAGCAAAAGCTATTCTCAACAATAAAAGAACTTCTGGTGGAATACCCATCACTGACCTACAGAGCAGTTGTGATAAAAACAGCATGGTACTGGTACAGTGACATACAGGTAGATCAATAGAATAGAATTGAAGATGCAGAAATGAACCCACACACCTATTGTCCCTTGATCTTTGACAAAGGAGCTAAAACTATCCATGCAAAGAAGACAGCATTTTCAACAAATGGTCCTGGCTCAACTGGTGGTTAACATGTAGAAGAATGAGAATTGATCCATTCATTTCACATTGTGCAAAGTTCAAGTCTATGTGGATCAAGGAACCCCACATAAAATCAAAGACATTGAAATCTATAGAGGAGAAAGTGGGGAAGAGCCTTGTAGATATGGGCACAGGGTTAAAATTCCTGAACAGAACAGCAATGGCTTGTGCTGTAAGATCAAGCATAGACAAATGGGGCCTCATAAAATTGCAAAGATTCTGTAAGGCAGAGGACACTGTCAGTAAGACAAAACAGCAACCAACAGATTGAAAAAATCTACCAATCCTAAATCTGATAGGGGGCTAATATCCAATGTATATAAAGAACTCAAGAAGTTGGACTCCAGAAAACCAAACAACCCTATTTAAAAATGAGGTAGAGAGCTAAAGAAAGAATTCTCAACTGGCTAAGAAGCACCTGAAATAAATGTTCAACATCCTTAATCATCATGGAAATGCAAATTAAATCTACCCTGAGATTCCACCTCACACCAGTCAAAATGGCTAAGATCAAAAATTCAGGTGACAGCAGATGCTGGTGAGGATGTGGAGAAAGAGGAACACCCCTTCATTGTTGGTGGGACTGCAAGCTGGTACAACCACTCTGGAAATCAGTTTGGTGGTTCCTCAGAAAATTTGACATCTTTTACCAGAAGATCCTGCAATACCACTCCTGGGTATACCCAGAAGTTGCTCCAACTTGGAATAAGGACACATGCTCCACTATGTTCATAGCAGCCTTATTTATTTATAATAGCCAGAAGCTGGTAGAACCCAGATGTCCCTCAACAGAGGAATGGATACAGAAAATGCGGTACATTTACACAATGGACTACTGCTCAGTGGACTACTACTCAGTTATTAAAAACAATGAATTCTTGAAATTCTTAGAGAAATGGATGGATCTGGATGATATCATCCTGAATGAGGTAACCCAATCACAAAAGAACACACATGATATGCACACAGTGATAAGTGGATATTAGCTCAGAAGCTCAGAATACCCAAGATACAATTTGCAAAACACGTGAAACTCAAGAAGAAAGACCAAAGTGTGGATACTTCGATCCCTCTTAGAAGGGAGAGCAAAATATCTATGGAAGGAGTTACAGAGACAACGTTCTGAGCAGAGACTGAAGGCATGACCATCCAGAAACTGCCTCACCTGGGGATCCATCCCATAAACCACCAAACCCAGATACTATGGCAGATGTCAACACAAGCTTGCTGACAAGAGACTGACTAACATAGTAGTTGATGCTCACTGCATCCATTAGACAAAGCACAGGGTCCCCAATGAAGGATCTAGAGAAAGTACCCAAGGAGCTGAAGGGGTTTGCAGCCCTCTAAGAGGAACAACCATGTGAACTAATCTGTAACCATAGAGCTCCCCAGAACTAAACCACCAATCACAGAAAACACATGGAGAGACTCATGGCTCTAACTGCAGATGTAGCAGAGGATGGCCTAGTTGGTCATTAATGTGATGAGAGGCCCTTGGTCCTTTGAAGTTTCTATGCCCCAGTATAGAGGAATGCCTGGGCCAGGAAATGAGACTGGATGGGTTGGGGAGCAGGGTGAGGGGGGAGAAGTTAGGGGATTTTCAGAGGGCAAACTAGTAAAGGGGATAACATTTGAAATGTAAATAAAGAAAATACCTAATTTTAAAAAATTGCTGTGGCCTTTTCTCTTTTGTGCAGATGCCTCTTGTCAAGCTAGGGGGAAATTTGGATAACAAACCCCTATTGAACCAGGAGAAAAGAATCATGCTGGAAGAAGAAAAAATTGTGCAAACACAAATAAGCAGAAGCTTATATAAATTCATATTTAGGCTCAGATATGTACATTTATACATTTCCATTCAAATCAGTTGCATCCAGTTTACATATATGTTAATAATTACATACTTATACACATACACACATCCATACTTATATATGTATATGGATCAAAAGACCAAGTGCCAGTGCAGAAATTACTCATTTATTCTGGATTAAAAAAAATGAGTCTCAATCCTTATTACATAGAGAAAAAAAACCCTTGTACCCTTTATTGCTAAGGGTATTAAACCTAAGTGTGTAAGAAGAAAGGTGTGTTTTGTTTAATAAAATCAAGCCTACCTTTCTATTACGGAGAGACCTGTTCTGTCCCATGGTAAGGAGAAGCCTGCCTCTTCCCTCTGCTGTCACTGAAGCTTCTTTTCCCCTTTCCCTCTGCATTCTGCTTTCTTAGTTTTTAATGTTGATTTATAATTTTAAGTTATTCCACTTCATTCTCTCCTCCTCCTCCTCCTCCTCTTCCTCCACCTCCTTTTAGAGACAAGGTTTCTCTGTATAGCCCTGGCTGTCCTGGAACACACTCTGTAGACCAGGCTGGCCCCAAACACAGAAATTTGCCTGCCTCTGCCTCACAAGTGCTGAGGTTAAAGGTGTGTGCCACCACTGCCTGACTGCCTTTACTTATAAGATCTTTAGTTTAGTTCTGTCTAAATGTTTCTTCTCAATTCAGTTCTGTTCTGTCTAAAAATTATGCAAAGACAGGCAGAGCTCTGTGAGTTTCAGGTCAGCATAGTCTACAGAATTAGTTCCAGGTGTGCTAGTGTTATACAGGGAAACCCTGTCAAAAAAACGAGAAAGTACCCAAGGAGCTAAAGGGATCTGCAACCCTATAGTTGGTACAACATGATGAACTAACCAGTACCCTGGAGCTCTTGTCTCTAGCTGCATATGTATTGAAAGATGGCCTAGTCGGCCATCACTGGAAAGAGAGGCCCATTGGACTTGCAAACTTTATATGCCCCAATACAGGGGAATGCCAGGGCCAAAAGAATGGGAATGGGTGTTTAGGGAAGTGGGGGGGTATGGGGGACTTTTGGGATACCATTGGAAATGTAATTGAGGAAAATATGTAATAATAAAAAAAAAAAAGAACTTGAAGTCCCAACTCCTCCTCAGGCTTGTGCCTCACATACAAGGACTCAGTACATCCTGCCTCAGTAGTGTCTCTCCTTCTGCTCCCTATTCTATGTCCATCCTTGTTGGCTTTTCTGGGGCAGAGATGACTCACCCCTACATCCTGCAGCAGTCCCTCTGGTCTGACTGGTTTCTTCATGCTCCGGGGCACTGTGTCTCTGGCATTATCAGTATCTTCTTCAAAATACATCTGTTAGAAGGGGGTTCCAGCTAGTCAGGACAAATCAAATGCAGAGATCACCTGAGAATTACTACAGTTGACTCATGCTGTCTGACATTTGCAACAGTATAATATCTGGAAGTTGGGGAGCAGGGTTCTGATAGCAGGGCTCAGTCTGAGAGCAAACATGTGAGAACTGGGAGTCTGTCAAGAATGTCCTAGAGTCTAAAGGCAGAAAGTCTAGAGCGCTCATGTCCAAGATCAGAAGATGTGACTTCCAGCTCCAGTGAAGAGGGTGGATTTACCTTCCTCAGCCTTTTGACTGACTGAGCCCTCCACCAATTAGATGGTGCCATATTGGGTAAGGGAGGATCTTCCTCAATCTGATTCAAATGGCAGAATCCTCTGAGGAACTCTCACAGGCAAAATTAAAATAACCATGTTCTA
The DNA here is from genome assembly GCF_978045245.1 of Mus caroli. NCBI lineage: Eukaryota > Metazoa > Chordata > Mammalia > Rodentia > Muridae > Mus > Mus caroli. The sequence continues at coordinate 53,722,505 of NW_028227261.1, read as the reverse complement.
TGGGCTCTCTGGGTTTTCCTACTCAGTCAGATGCACTCAAGAGATGAACTGTCACAGAGCTTATTCCATCACTACCCTGCTTAGGAAAGTCCTTCCTCTCAGACCCGTTGCCGGCTCTGCCATCTTCAGTCACGTGGGCCCTCTGTGCTCCCCATCTCTTCTGAATGTCCCTCAGCCTGTCCTTGTGTGGCTCACCTTCTGCCCAGCACCCTTCTGTGTCTTCCTCTCCTGGTAGATCAGCTGCCTAGTTTAAGAAACCTTCACTTGGTCCCCTCAGTGACTACATTTTGACATTTTCCATGGTTTTGTGACCAATTATCACAAAATACAATTAGCTATTTCTAACCCATTACCCATTTCTTACTTCCCCACAAAGGTACAAGATCCTGGAGAGCAATAATTATTTAAAAACAAAACAAAAAGCAAACAAAGAGCCGGGCATGGTGGCCCACACCTTTAATCCCAGCACTTGGGAGGCAGAGGCAGGCAGATTTCTCAGTTGGGGGCCAGCCTGGACTACAAAGTGAGTTCCAGGATAAGCCAGGGCTACACAGAGAAACCCTTTCTCAAAAAAAAAAAAAAAAAAAAAAAAAAAGAAAAAAGAAAAGAAAAAAAGAAAAGAAAGACAATTTAAAATGTGGAGCTTTCTAGAGAGATAATCAAGAATGGTAGAAGATGAGCTAGAGAGATGACTCAGTGGCTAAGAGCAAAGACTGCTCTTCTGAAGGTCCTGAGTTCAAATCCCAGCAACCACATGGAGGCTCACAACCATCCCTAACAAGATCTGTCTCCCTCTCTGGAGTGTCTGAAGACAGCTACAGTGTACTTACTCATAATGAAATGAATAAATAAATAAATAGTAAAGAAAAAGAATGGTGGAAGACTTTTCTAGATGGAGTCAGGGATTTAAGTGTCAGAGGTTATATAAGTGTTAAGGGAGGTTCTGTTCTGGGTCAAGTATTTCAAGCTATTGGCCCAATGTGTAAAAATATGAAAATGCAAGCTAATGTAGATTTCCAAAAGAAGCAATACAACTTTATTCACAGCACACAAACCAGTTGAGACTGTGGTGGCCCTCCTGTTCTTCATATCACCCCCTGATATGGGGGTGAATACACTCAAGAGAAAGTGACTTGGTTTGATTATTTGTAGGGACAGACAAACATAATCTATTGTTCAGAGATGGGACTGTGAGGATTTCTATATTGGCACAACTTTACGATAATTCTGAGGTTGCTAGGAGCACTGTATAGAGAGGGGGGTGGGTGCCTAAGACATGTAGGGAAAGGGGCTCAGTTGCCAAGTGCATTATTACAGAGAACTGGTGTGTATAACTAAACCAAATGGGGCATCAGCCAACAGTAGCCTGTGGTTGCCTGCCTCAAAAAGACATCTTTACCCCAACACTGTCCTTGCAGACAGGGAGAGGAACACAGTTGTGCTTTCCCCAGAAGGTACAGAGTGTTCCAGATGGAATCAGCTCAGCACAGGAGCTTGAGAAACTGACATCAAACATGGTAGCCATTGACCAAGGCTAGAGAGCTGTGGTAAATACCAGACCTAGAGAATGATATGGTCAAGTCTCAAGTCCAGGACAAGACTTTCCAGAATGGTGATGAGAGGCAGCAGGGTCTTTGTCCCTGCATGTGTGTACACCATTGTATACCACCACCTAGAGTCTCTCCTTCACACTTAGGGATCTCCCAGGAACCCCGAGCTGGAATCAGCATCTTCTGACATTTGAATCATGAAAGTATCATCAGGAAGCAAGGAATCTTACAGGGTAGGGATAAAAATCGGTTTAGGAACTGGGATACAATGGACTTCTGGTGATTTGGGGTGTTAATGGCAAACTATTAGATGGCCATATATATGGGGAAGTACAATGCAGATTAAGGGTGAAATCTGAGGCTGGAGTGTTCTCAGAGATGGAGGAACTGACTTGATTTCCTCTGAAAATTACTGAAGGCAAGTCCTTGGTGGATCGCATGAATGGAGAAAAGGAGGAAAGGAAGGAAGGAAGGAAGGAAGGAAGAAAGGAAGGAAGGAAGGAAGGAAGGAAGGAAGGAAGGAAGAAAGGAAGAAAGAAGGAGAAAGGGAGGAAATAGGAGTCATTTGGACCTTTAGTAGCTTGGCTTTCTTTTGCTGGTTGTTGTTGTTGTTTTCTATTGTTGTTTTCTGCACACTATTATGAGTGGCTAGAATAAGGTTTGCTTTTGTCATTATCCCTTACTAGAAATCAGCACATCAATTTCATAAGTTATTAACTTAATATACTCAGTTTTTTCAAAGGCCTAATGAGTAATGATTCCTTTTTTCCGTATTTTTTTGAGTACATCCTGCCTCTTGTAGTACAATATGTCCTTGGACTAGTATGTAGCTGAAGCTGGCCTTGAACTCGTGAACCTATTGCCTCTATCTAATAAAATTGGGCTTACACAGCTGTGCAGCAGCACACTGATTAATTTTTTAATCGGCAGTGTTTCGTTTCAGTTTTTTATGATTGAACATATCTTTTGTAAGAATATTTATTGGTAATAGGTGATCTATGGAATCTAGCAATATTGCTGAGTGAGAAATCATGCTTGCCCCAAGCTCAATGATATGGGCTTGATCCCCAGGGTCTCCGTGGTGGAAGAAGATGTGTACAACCCCTCCTGACCTTCCCTTTGTTTTTTGAAGTTTTGTGGTTACTCTAAGATCGCTTAGCTGCCAGGTGGGTCTGATCAAGTTGACCAAGCTCTCTAGCTATAAAAAAAGTAGTTGCTGTTTTAAGTGTCTCATCTCTAGAGATGGCTTACCTGGAACTCTCAGTTTAGACCTGGCTCACCGTGACCTCATACCCTAAGTGTATCCCCCTCTTGACTCAGCCTCCTGAGTAGCTTGGTTCAGGGGAATCAGGATTGGGCCCTTGTCTTTCTCCCTAGTATGGGTTCACTCTGTCCTGAGTTCAATGAGGAGTCACTGGGTAGAGACTCAATTCAATGAGGTGGCAGCTTGTGGTTGGCCAGTTTGGCTGCAAAGGGAAGGTGTGAAGGGAAGGGTGCATTAAAGGCTCAGGAAGTCAGAGAAGACCATAGAAATCTTGGAATCACCTCCTCACCCTACTGATCTAGGAGATCTGCCACCACTGTCTGTGTCTGTTAAGTCCCTCATCTGCATCTGGTAGGACTTCCAATCCAAATCCTACAGCCTAGCCTCTCCAGCCTGGGGACATTGCAGCACAGGTGATACAAGGAATATCATTTCTCTCTGCTCTGACAAGACTGTACAGTGCTCTTGTCTCCATGAATCTCTTTGCCTTCTTATCAAATTTCTTATTGTTTGTCAATTCATATTTTGTTTTGTTTCGTTTCTTTTCCCAAATAGAGTTTTGCTCTGTCGTCAAGTCTTACCTGGCACTTGCCATTTGGCACAAGATGGTTGAAATTTCCAGTCTTTCTTCTTCTGTCTATGGAATGCTGGAATTATAAGTATGTGTTACCAAGCCCCACCTCAGTCTACTTATTTCTGGTATTTCTGGCTAAGTTAACCCTCTATTCTGTGTCTCTCCCTCCTCCTCTTCCTCTTCCTCTTCCTCTTCCTCTTCCTCCTCCTCCTCCTACCTCTTCCTCTTCTTCTTCTTCTTCTTCTTCTTCTTCTTCTTCTTCTTCTTCTTCTTCTTCTTCTTCTTCTTCTTCTTTTCTTCTCTCTCTCTCTTTCTCTCTCTCCCTCTCTCCTTCCCTCCCTCCCTCCCTCTCTTGTTCTCTCCCACTCCTACTCTCCCCTCTCCCTCTCTCCCCTTCCCTCTCTCCCTCTTCCTCTCACACTCTTGCTCTTACTCTCTTGCTTCCTCTTGCTGTCAATTCAGTTCAGTTTAATATTTTTGATGTTATCGTCTTTAGCCCACAGGATGAGGTTTTGAACAACAGCTGTCATCTTTATTGTGTTAGGTTTTGTTTTCAGAGATACAGATTTCATTTCTAACTCAGACTTCAATTGATAAAATCAAGGGTGGTTTTGTGGCAAGGTCTGTGTGTCTTTGCGAGCCCGAGTGCCCATGTCTGTGTATCTGTGTTTCCTGGGTTTTATGTGTGAGTGAAACCGGGTTTCTCTGTGTATCTCTAGCTGTTCTGGACTCTGTAGACCACCCTAACCTGGAACTCAGGGATCCACCTGCCACTGGTTCCCACTGCTAGGATTAAAGGCCTATGTCACCATATCTGGTTTCCGGGATTGTTTTGAACTCTGTAAGCCCCATCTTGTTTTGAGGAACACACAAGAGGAGATGCCTTGTCCATGGCTCTAGCCAAGAGTATATCTATATTAGCCTATTGGAAACTATAGTGGATTTTTGGGTTCCCAGTGTCAGCAAGCCTTTGTCATTGAAACTTTGTTTTTTTTTAAATTTTTTCTATTACATATTTTCCTCAATTATATTTCCAATGCTATTCCAAAATTCCCTAACACCCTACCCCACAGTTCCCTACCAACCCATCCCTATTTTTTTGGCCCTAGCATTCCCCTGTACTGGGGCATATAAAGTTTGCAAGTCCAATGGGCCTCTCTTTCCAGTGATGGCCGACTAGGCCATCTTTTGATACATATGCAGCTAGAGTCAAGAGCTCTGGGGTACTGGTTAGTTCATAATGTTGCACCTACAGGTTTGCAGAACTCTTTGGCTCCTTGGATACTTTCTCTAGCTCCTCCATTGGGGGCCCTTTGATCCATCCAATAGCTGACTGTGAGCATCCACTTATGTGTTTGCCAGGCCCCAGCCTAGTCTCACAAGAGACAGCTATATCAGGGTTCTTGCAGCAAACGCTTGATAGTGTATGCAATGCTGTCATTGTTTGGAGTCTAATTATGGGATGGATCCCTGGATATGGCAGTCTCTAGATGGTCCATCCTTTTGTCTCACCTCCAAGCTTTGTCTCTGTAACTCCTTCCATGGGATATGGTTTCCAATTCTAAGAAGGTGCAAAGTGTCCACACTTTGGTCTTCATTCTTCTTCAGTTTCATGTGTTTTGCAAATTGTATCTTATATCTCACTATACTAAGTTTCTGGGCTAATATCCACTTATCAGTGAGTACATATCATTTGAGTTCTTTTGTGATTGTGTTACCTCTCTCAGGATGATGCCCTCCATGTCTAACCATTTGCCTAGGAATTTCATAAATTCATTCTTTTTAATAGCTGAGTAGTACTCCATTGTGTAAATGTACCACATTTTCTGTATCCATTCCTCTGTTGAGGGGCATCTGGGTTCTTTCCAGCTTCTGGTTATTATAAATAAGGCTGCTATGAACATAGTGGAGCATGTGTCCTTCTTACCGGTTGGAACATCTTCTGGATATATGCCCAGGAGAGGTATTGTGGGATCATCCGGTAGTACTATGTCCAATTTTCTGAGAAACCACCAAACTGATTTCCAGAGATTTTGTACAATCTTGCAATCCCACCAACAATGGAGGAGTGTTCCTCTTTCTCCACATCCTCACCAGCATCTGCTGTCACCTGAATTTTTGATCTTAGCCATTCTGACTGGTGTGAGATGGAATCTCAGGGTTGTTTTGATTTGCATTTCTCTGATGATTAAGGGTGTTGAACATTTTTTCAGGTGCTTCTCAACCATTTGGTATTCCTCATGTGAGAATTCTTTTTTTTTTTTTTTTTTTTTGTTTTTTCAAAATTTCAAGTTTCTTTTCTTTTTTTTTTTAAATTAGGTATTTATCTCATTTACATTTCCAATGCTATCCAATAAGTCCCCAATATATTCCCCCCACTCCGCTCCCCTACTCACCCACTCCCACACCTTGGCCCTGGCGTTCCCCTGTACTGGGGCATATAAAGTTTGCAAGTCCAATGGGCCTCTCTTTCCAGTGATGGCCGACTAGGCCATCTTTTGATAGATATGCAGCTAAAGTCAAGAGCTCCGGGATACTGGTTAGTTAATAATGTTTTTCCACCTATAGGGTTGCAGATCCCTTTAGCTCCTTGGGTACTTTCTCTAGCTCCTCCATTGGGGGCCCTGTGATCCATCCAATAGCTGAATGTGAGCATCCACTTCTGTGTTTGCTAGGCCCGGGCATTGTCTCACAAGAGACAGCTATATCTGGGTCCTTTCAGCAAAATCTTGCTAGTGTATGCAATGGTGTCAGCATTTGGAAGCTGATTATGGGATGGATCCCTGGATATGGCAGTCTTTAGATGGTCCATCCTTTCGTCACAGCTCCAAACTTTATCTCTGTAACTCTTTCCATGGGTTTTTTGTTCCCAATTCTAAGAAGGGGCACAGTGTTCACACTTAGGTCTACGTTCTTCTTGAGTTTCATGCCTTTAACAAATTGTATCTTAGTATACTTAGGATACTAAGTTTTAGGGCTAATATCCACTTCTCAGTGAGTACGTATTGTGTGAGTTCTGTTGTGATTTTGTTACCTCACTCAGCATGATGCCCTCCAGGTCCATCCATTTGCCTAGGAATTTCATAAATTCATTCCTTTTAATAGCTGAGTAATACTCCATTGTGTAAATGTACCACATTTTCTGTATCCATTCCTCTGTTGAGGGGCATCTGGGTTCTTTCCAGCTTCTGGCTATTATAAATAAGGCTGCTATGAACATAGTGGAGCATGTGTCCTTCTTACCAGTTGGAACATCTTCTGGATATATGCCCAGGAGAGGTATTGCTGGATCCTCTGGTATTATTATGTCCAATTTTCTACGAACTGCCAAAATGATTTCCAGAGTGGTTGTACAAGCTTGCAATCCCACCAACAATGAAGGAGTGTTCCTCTTTCTACACATCCTTGCCAGCATCTGCTGTCACCTGAATTTTTGATCTTAGCCATTCTGACTGGTGTGAGGTGAAATCTCAGGGTTGTTTTGAGTTAGATTTCCCTGATGATTAAGGATGTTGAACATTTTTTCAGGTGCTTCTCTGCCATTCGGTATTCCTCAGGTGAGAATTCTTTGTTCAGTTCTGAGCCCCATTTTTTAATGGGGTTATTTGATTTTCTGGAGTCCACCTTCTTGAGTTCTTTATATATATTGGATATTAGTCCCCTATCTGATTTAGGATAGGTAAAGATCCTTTCCCAATCTGTTGGTGGTCTTTTGGTCTTATTGACGGTGTCTTTTGCCTTGGAGAAGCTTTGCATTTTGTTGAGGTACCATTTGTCAATCCTAGATCTAACAGCACAAGCCATTGCTGTTCTTTTCAGGAATTTTCCCCCAGTGCCCATATCTTCGAGGCTTTTCCCCACTTTCTCCTCTATAAGTTTCAGTGTCTCTGATTTTATGTGAAGTTCCTTGATCTACTTAGATTTGACCTTCGTACAATTAGATAGGAATGGATTGATTCGCATTCTTCTACATGATAACAACCAAGTGTGCCAGCACCATATGTTGAAAATGCAGTCTTTCTTCCACTGCATGGTTTTAGCTCCCTTGTCGAAGATCAAGTGACCATAACTGTGTGGGTTCATTTCTGGGTCTTCAATTCTGTTCCATTGATCTACTTGTCTGTTACTATACCAGTACCATGCAGTTTTTATCACAATTGCTCTGTAATAATGCTTTAGTTCAGGCATGGTGATTCCACCCGAGGTTCTTTTATCCTTGAGAAGAGTTTTTGCTATCCTAGGTTTTTTGTTATTCCAGATGAATTTGCAGATTGCTCTTTCTAATTCGTTGAAGAATTGAGTTGGAATTTTGATGGGGATTGCATTGAATCTGTAGATTGCTTTTGACAATATAGCCATTTTTACAATGTTGATCCTGACAATCCATGAGCATGGGAGATCTTTCCATCTTCTGAGATTTTCCTTAATTTCTTTCTTCAGAGACTTGAAGTTTTTATCATACACATCTTCCCTTCCTTAGTTAGAGTCACACCAAAATATTTAATGTTATTTGTGACTATTGAGAAGGGTGTTGTTTCCCTAATTTCTTTCTCAGCCTTTTTATTCCTTGTGTACAAAAAGGCCATTGACTTCTTTGAGTTAATTTTATATCCAGCTACTTCACCGAAGCTGTTTATCAGGTTTAGGGGTTCTCTGGTAGAATTGTTAGGGTCACTTATATATACTATCATATCATCAGCAAAAAGTGATATTTTGATTTCATCTTTTCCAATTTGTATCCCCTTGATCTCCTTTTGTTGTCGAATTGCTCTGGCTAGGACTTCAAGTACTATGTTGAATAGGTAGGGAGAAAGTGGGCAGCCTTGTCTAGTCCCTAATTTTAGTGGGATTGCTTCAAATTTCTCGCCATTTATTTTGATGTCGGTTATGGGATTGCTGTAGATTGCTTTTATCATGTTTATGTATGGATCTAGAATTCCTGATCTTTCCAAGACTTTTATCATGAATGGGTGTTGGATCTGGTCGAATGCTTTTTCCGCATCTAATGAGATGATCATGTGGTTTTTGTCTTCAGGTTGTTTATATAATGGATTACATTAATGGATTTCTGTATACTAAACCATCCCTGCATCCCTGGAATAAAACCTACTTGGTCAGGATGAATGACTGCTTTAATGTGTGCTTGGATTCGGTTAGGGAGAATTTTATTGAGCATTTTTGCATCGATATTCATAAGGGAAATTGGTCTGAACTTCTATTCTTTGTTGGATCTTTCTCTGGTTTAGGTATCAGAGTAATTGTGGCTTCCTAGAATGAGTTGGCTAGAGTACCTTCTATTTCTATTTTGTGGAATAGTTTGTGCAGAACTGGAATTAGATCTTCTTTGAAAGTCTGGTAGAACTCTGCAGTAACCCCGTCTGGTCCTGGGCTTTTTTTGGCTGGGAGACTATTAATGACTGCTTCTATTTCTTTAGGGGATATGGGACTGTTTAGATCGTTAACTTGATCCTGATTTAACTTTGGTACCTGGTATCTGTCTAGAAATTGGTCCATTTTGTCCAGGTTTTCCATTTTTGTTGAGTATAGCCTTTTGTAGAAGGATCTGATGGTGTTTTGGATTTCTTTAGGATCTGTTGTTATGTCTCCCTTTTTAGTTCTGATTTTGTTAATTAGGATGTTGTCCCTGTGCCCTCTAGTGAGTCTACATAAGGGTTTATCTATCTTGTTGATTTTCTCAAAGAACCAACTCCTCATTTGGTTAATTCTTTGAATAGTTCTTCTTGTTTCCATTTGGTTGATTTCACCCCTGAGTTTGATTATTTCCTGCCGTCTACTCCTCTTGGGTGAATTTGCTTCCTTTTTTTCTAGAGCTCTTAGATGTTTTGTCAACCTGCTAGTGTGTGCTCTCTCCAGTTCCTTCTTGGAGGCACTCAGAGCTATGAGTTTCCCTCTTAGAAATGCTTTCATTGTGTCCAGTAGGTTTGGGTATGTTGTGGCTTCATTTTCATTAAACTCTAAAAAGTCTTTAATTTCCTTCTTTATTCCTTCCTTGACCAAGGTATCATTGAGAAGAGTGTTGTTCAGTTTCCACGTGAATGTTGGCTTTCCATTATTTATGTTGTTATTGAAGATCAACCTTAGTCCATGGTGGTCTGATAGGATGCATGGGGCAATTTCAATATTTTTGTACCTGTTGAGGCCTGTTTTCTGAACAATTATATGGTCAGTTTTGGAGAAGAAGGTATAGCCTTTTGTTTTAGGATAAAATGTTCTGTAGCTATCTGTTAAGCCCATTTGTTTCATAACTTCTGTTAGTTTCACTGTGTCCCTGTTTAGTTTCTCTTTCCACGATCTATCCATTGATGAAAGTGGTGTGTTGAAGTCTCCCACTCTTATTGTGTGAGGTGCAATGAGTGCTTTGAGCTGTACTAAATTGTCTTTAATGAATGTGGCTTCCCTTGCTTTTGGAGCATAGATATTCAGAATTGAGAGTTCCTCTTGGAGGATTTTAACTTTGATGAGTATGAAGTGTCCCTCCTTGTCTTTTTTGATAACTTTGCTTTGAAAGTCGATTTTATTCGATATTAGAATGGCTACTCCAGCTTGTTTCTTCACACCATTAGCTTGGAAATTTGTTTCCCAGTCTTTCACTCTGAGGTAGTGTCTGTCTTTTTCCCTTAGATGGGTTTCCTGTGAGCAGCAGAATGTTGGGTCCTGTTTGTGTAGCCAGTCTGTTAGTCTATGTATTTTTATTGGGATATTGAGTCCATTGATATTAAGAGATATTAAGGAAAAGTAGTTGTTGCTTCCTTTTATTTTTTTGTTACAGTTGGCATTCTGTTCTTGTGGCTTTCTTCTTTTTGGTTTGTTGAGGGATTCCTTTCTTGCTTTTTCTAGGGTGTGATTTCCATCTTTGTATTGGTTTTTTTCTGATATTATCCTTTGAAGAGCTGGGTTCGTGGAAAGATAATGTGTGAATTTGGTTTTGTGTGGAATACTTTGGTTTCTCCATCTATGGTAGTTGAGAATTTGCCGGGTATAATAGCCTGAGCTGGCATTTGTGTTCTCTTAGTGTCTGTATGACATCTATCCAGGCTCTTCTTGCTTTCATAGTCTCTGGTGAAAAGTCTGGTCTAATTCTCAGAGGCTGGCCTTTATATGTTACTTGACCTTTCTCCCTTACTGCTTTTAATATTCTATCTTTATTTAGTGCATTTGTTGTTCTGATATATGTGTCAGGAGGATTTTCTTTTCTGGGCCAGTTTATTTGGAGAACTGTAGGCATCTTGTATGATCATGGGCATGTCTTTCTTTAGGTTTGGGAAGTTTTCTTCTATAATTTTGTTGAAGATATTTGCTGGCCCTTTAAGTTGAAAATCTTCATTCTCATCAACTCCTATTATCCATAGGTTTGGTCTTCTCATTGTGTCCTGTATTTCCTGGATGTTTTGAGTTAGGATCCTTTTGAGTTTTGTATTTTCTTTGATTGTTGTGCCGATGTTCTCTATGGAATCTTCTGCACCTGAGATTCTCTCTTCCATCTCTTGTATTCTGTCGCTGATGATCACATCTATGGTTCCAGATTTCTTTCCTAGGGTTTCTATCTTCAGCTTTGCCTCACTTTGGATTTTCTTTATTGTGTCTACTTCCCTTTTTAGGTCTAGTATGGTTTTCTTCATTTCCATCACCTGTTTGGATGTGTTTTACTGTTTTTCTTTAAGGACTTGTAACTCTTTAGCAGTGTACTCCTGTATTTCTTTAAGTGAGTTACTAAAGTCCTTCTTGATGTCCTCTACTATCATCATGAGATATGCTTTTAAATCTGGGTCTAGCTTTTTGGTTGTGTTGGGGAGCCCAGGACTAGGTGGGGTAGGAGTACTGCATTCTGATTATGGTGAGTGGTCTTGATTTCTGTTAGTAGGAGTCTTACATTTGCCTTTGCCATCTGGTGTTCTCTGCAGCTAGTTGTTATAGTTGTCTCTGGTTAGAGCTTGTTCCTCAGGTGATTATGTTAGCCTCTATCAGCAGACCTGGGAGACTAGCTCTATCCTTAGTTTCAGTGGTCAGAGTACTCTCTGCAGGCAAGCTCTCCTCTTGCAGGGCAGGTGCCCAGATATCTCCTGTTCGAACCTGCCTCCTGGCAGAAGTTGTGTTCTACTCACCAGAGGTCTTAAGATCCCATGGAGTGTCCTGTGAGGACCTTGGGGGTGTCCAGAAACTCTGCACACAAGGAACCCAGCTGCTGGAGTGAACTGGAAGGGATTTGTGCCCCTGATCAAGCAGGTTATCTGCTTGTTTAATTAATGCAGTCTTAGGTCCTGCTTGATTGGCTTGGAGCACGTGCTGTGTTCCACTCACCAGAGGTCTTAGGATCCCTTGGGGGATCCTGTGTGGGTCCTTGTGGGTGTCAGGAGACTCCCTGGGCCAGGAAACCAGGTGCTGCAGTGGACCATAAGGGACTTGTGCCCTGATCAGGCCTGCTTATCTGCTCCTTAATTAATGCAATCTTAGGACCTGCGCAATTGGCTTGGAGAAGGCACTGTGTTCCACTCACCAGAGGTCTTAGGATCCTGTTGGGGATCCTGTGTGGGTCCTTGTGGGTGTACCGAGACTCCTCGGGCCAGGAAACCCAGTGTTGCAGTGGACTGGAAGGTCATCGAAACTTTGAAGCACAAAAATAATGTTTGGTTTGGCAAACTTTAGTAAACAAGAACCTTGAGTGAATTAACAAGCCATGAAATTTCAGAGAAGAAAAGCAAGGCTAGCAGTTTGGAGACTTTTGGAATTTGATGGGTTAGGTCTTCATTATAATTTTGCAGGATGATACTGTCTACGTGCTGAGTTTAAGAGCCTGAATGGTACTTCCATCATAGACTTAGTTGTATTAAGGTCTGAGACCCTATTACATGCTACATTGGTCTTAGTGAACAAATTCAATTGTGGATTCATCCTTCTTCCACCATGGAGAGCCTGGGGATCAAGCCCATATTTGGTCCTTATTACCATTGATTTTACTGAACAGATATATAGTTGTCTAGTTTTTATAAGACGGAGTCCCCCAACCTCTAATCCAACCAGATGAGAAGTGTGTGTCATTGCTGATATGAGAGTAGCTGGGGGGGGGTGTCAAGAGAACAAACACAAGTATCAATTCTTTGTGTCTTCCTTTGTTTGAGGTCCTATAAAACTGAAAAGGCATAGATTTGCTTCTCATGAGATAAACAGGACTACATGTTATACATATCGTGGGGAAAACCTGTTATTCCCACACTAATTGATGTATAGTAATAAGAGAAAATCTTATCATGGTTGGAGAAAACCTCAAAAAGAGGAAGACTCAAAGGCATAAATTAAAAGAATTGATGCTTGTGTGTTCTAGACACACACCACTCAGCTACTCTCATATCAGCATGGATGGAACATTTAAATTCTCATTTGATTGGACTAAAACCACCCTTGATTGTATGAGTTGAAGTAAAGTCTGAATTACAAGCTGAAACTGTATCATTCTATCTCTGAAAAGGAAACCAAACAAAAATAGAATTAGAGCTGTGTCTCAAAAAGTAAAAGCTAAAGACCATGACTACCATCACCAGCCCTTCAATACCCCACCACCATCACCATGCTACGCATGATGGAGAAAGCCTATATTCCAGCCCCAGAGGTAGAGTAAGGAGAAGCAGGTGTTCAGGGTCATCATTAGCTACATAACAATTACCAGACCGGCTTGGGTTCAAGGGTAGAGATAAAAAAACAAAGGGAAAACCACCTAAAAGGTGGATTTGGATCTTGGGCAGCTTTCTTCTCACCCAAAGGCTCTTTGCTTGCTTTGAAGTCCTAGGAAGTGATCCATGTCTTTCAATTCCAGAATGTTTCATGCTACAGGCAACCAGAAAAAGATAACCACGTACCTACCTTGTTTAGAGCACCAATCAATACCACTTGGAGTCCCAGCTCTGCTCTCATTCTGCCAAGGACTCCATCAAAAGCAGAGCCAGTACAGTCATAGACAGAAAGAAATAGGAGAGTGTGGTGACCACTAACCCCAGCATTGGGGATGGGGGACAGATCTTTTAGTTCTAACCCAGCCTGTTCTACAGAAATTTCGAAGACAGTCAAAGCTGCACAGAGTAACCCTAACTTAAGAAATCAAAGACTAAAGAAAAAGAGAAAACTCAGGTGTTTTGCAGTGACCTTTTGGAGGAGTTCTTGGCTACCCTGAACTCAATTCATACTCTGCATGCAGATCTGATGAACCTGGATACACACTGGAATACACCCTGTCATGGAGGCAAGAGCAATAATGACACTTAGAGGTCATTCTTGCCTACATGAATTCCAGATATACCACAGCCACCATGTGAGACCACATCCTGAAAAAAATAAGAAAATAATAATGTAAAGAAAACAAGCAATCCCACAATTCCAGAGTTGATAGTGAATACCAGGGATGGTGTCAGATCTCATTGCGGGTGTTTGTGAGTCAATATGTGGTTCCTGGGATTTGAACTCAGGACCTTCAGATCTTATCAAGATCTACTGTTCAAGGTTCCTAGCTGGCCTAACTTGTGACCCACCTGCCTCAGTTGCCAGAGTGGGTGAGATGAGCAGTGGCCTGCTTTCCCGTTGTTCTCAGGATTGTTCTTCAGTCCCAGGCTAAAGGAAATGGAAGTTTATAGCAAGGGCAGAAGAGGGGACTCATCCATTTAGAGCACTGAGTTCATCTGCCAGTACCTGCAAGAGAGCCCCCAATATCATATTGTTACAAGGCAAGAAAGGCAAAGATTCCTCTGTCCTGTAATCTTACATAGGCCATTTCAAGTTTAATTAGAATCACTTTGAACTCTTCCCATTCAGAAGTTGTTCTCATTTTCTCTTAATAAATCCACTTATATTTTGCACATTATGAGAATTGAAACTTCTCCTTTTTTGTTTTTTTTTTGTTTTGTTTTTTTTAGTTTTCTTAGACAGGGTTTCTCTATATAGTCCTGGCTGTCCTGGAACTCACTTTGTAGACCAGGCTGAACTTGAACTCAGAAATCTGTCTGCCTCTGCCTCCCAAGTAATGGGATTAAAGGTGTGTAGCACCATGCCCGGCCTGAATTGAAACCTCTAAGGGCAGATGCTGAGATGCAGCTATCATGAGGGATACTCTGGGTATAAATGCCTAGAACTATACAAAGAGGCCCCCTAGACTCACACCTAAGAATCTATCCACCAGGCAGTAGAGGCAGGAGGAAGGAACTCTGCCTCAATTCACCTCAGCTACACATAGATGCTAGGTGACCCTGGGCTACTAGACACCCTGCTTCAAAACAGAAAAACCAGCCAACAAATAATCCTGAAATGAGAGCTGGAGAGATGGTTCTGGCAGTGGACCTATGTGTAGTTCCCAACAACCACAAGGTCACCAAAAACAACCACATCTCCTGTCCCAGGGAATCCATATTTCTTTTGAATGCCTTAAGTAGCAGGCACATGTGCATGCAGTTACACAAATTCAGCCAAAATACACAGGTGAAACGTATAAATCCTTAAAATCTTTTTCTTTAAACATCAAAAATATTAAACTGAACTGAATTCACAGCAAGAGGAAGCAAGACAGTAAGAGCAAGAGTGTGAGAGGAAGAGGGAGAGAGGGAAGGGGAGAGAGGGAGAGGGGAGGGGGAGAGTAGGAGTGGGAGAGAACAAGAGAGGGAGGGAGGGAGGGAGGAGAGAGGGAGAGAGAGAGAAGAAATGAAGAAGAAGAAGAAGAAGAAGAAGAAGAAGAAGAAGAAGAAGAAGAAGAAGAAGAAGAAGAGGAGGAGGAGGAGGAGGAGGAGGAGGAGGAGGAAGAGGAGGAGGAGGAGGAAGAGGAAGAGGAAGAGGAAGAGGAAGAGGAGGAAGGATACGAAGAAGTAGGAGGAGGAAGAGGAGAAGGAAAAGACACAGAATAGAGGGTTAACTTAGCCAGAAATACCAGAAATAAGTAGACTGAAGTGGGGCTTGGTAACACATACTTATAATTCCAGCATTCCATAGACAGAAGAAGAAGGACTGGAAATTTCAACCACCTTGTGCCAAATGGCAAGTTCCAGGTCAGAGTTGACAACAGAGCAAAACTCTATTTGGGGAAAGAAAAGAAACAAAACAAAATATGAATTGACAAACAATAAGAAATTTGATAAGAAGGCAAAGAGATTCATGGAGACAAAAGCACTGTACAGTCTTGTCAGAGCAGAGAGAAATGAGATTCCTTGTGTCACCTGTGCTGCAATGTCCCCAGACTGGAGAGGCTAGGCTGTAGGATTTGGATTGGAAGTCCTACCAGATGCAGATGAGGGACTTAACAGACACAGACAGTGGTGGCAGATCTCCTAGATCAGTAGGGTGAGGAGGTGATTCTAAGATTTCTATGGTCTTCTCTGACTTCCTGAGCCTTTAATGCACCCTTCCCTTCACACCTTCCCTTTGCAGCCAAACTGGCCAACCACAAGCTGCCACCTCATTGAATTGAGTCTCTACCCAGTGACTCCTCATTGAACTCAGGACAGAGTGAATCCAGACTAGGGAGAAAGACAAGGGCCCAATCCTGATTCCCCTGAACCAAGCTACTCAGGAGGCTGAGTCAAGAGAGGGATACACTTAGGGTATGAGGTCACAGTGAGCCAGGTCTAAACTGAGAGTTCCAGGTAAGCCACCTCTAGAGCTGAGACACTTAAAACAACAACTATATTTTTTATAGGTAGAGAACTTGGTCAACTTGATCAGACCCACCTGGCAGCTAAGCGACCTTAGAGTAACCACAAAACTTCAAAAAGCAAAGTGAAGGTCAGGAGGGGTTGTACACATCTTCTTCCATGACAGAGACCCTGGGGATCAAGCCCATATCATTGGGCTTGGGGCAAGCATGATTTCTCACTCAGCAGTATTGCTAGATTCCATAGATCACCTATTACCTATAAATATTCTTACAAAAAAAATATTCAATCATAAAAAAAACAGATACGAAACACTGCCGATTAAAAAATTAATAAGTGTGTGCTGCTGCACAGCTGTGTAAGCCCAGCTTTATTAGATAGAGGCAGTAGGTTCACGAGTTCAAGGCCAGCTTCAGCTACATACTAGTCCAAGGCCATATTGTACTACAAGAAGCAGGGTGTACTCAAAAAAATACGGAAAAAAGCAATCATTACTCATTAGGCCTTTAAAAAAACTGAGTATATTAAGTTAATAACTTTTTTTTTTTTTTTTTTTTTTTTTGGTTTTTCCAGACAGGGTTTCTCTGGGTAGTCCTGGCTGTCCTGGAACTCACTCTGTAGACCAGGCTGGCCTCGAACTCAGAAATCCGCCTGCCTCTGCCTCCCAAGTGCTGGGATTAAAGGCGTGCGCCACCACGCCCGGCTCATTTTCTCTTAATAAATCCACTTATATTTTGCACATTATGAGAATTGAAACTTCTCCTTTTTTGTTTTTTTTTTGTTTTGTTTTTTTTTAGTTTTCTTAGACAGGGTTTCTCTATATAGTCCTGGCTGTCCTGGAACTCACTTTGTAGACCAGGCTGAACTTGAACTCAGAAATCTGTCTGCCTCTGCCTCCCAAGTAATGGGATTAAAGGTGTGTAGCACCATGCCCGGCCTGAATTGAAACCTCTAAGGGCAGATGCTGAGATGCAGCTATCATGAGGGATACTCTGGGTATAAATGCCTAGAACTATACAAAGAGGCCCCCTAGACTCACACCTAAGAATCTATCCACCAGGCAGTAGAGGCAGGAGGAAGGAACTCTGCCTCAATTCACCTCAGCTACACATAGATGCTAGGTGACCCTGGGCTACTAGACACCCTGCTTCAAAACAGAAAAACCAGCCAACAAATAATCCTGAAATGAGAGCTGGAGAGATGGTTCTGGCAGTGGACCTATGTGTAGTTCCCAACAACCACAAGGTCACCAAAAACAACCACATCTCCTGTCCCAGGGAATCCATATTTCTTTTGAATGCCTTAAGTAGCAGGCACATGTGCATGCAGTTACACAAATTCAGCCAAAATACACAGGTGAAACGTATAAATCCTTAAAATCTTTTTCTTTAAACATCAAAAATATTAAACTGAACTGAATTCACAGCAAGAGGAAGCAAGACAGTAAGAGCAAGAGTGTGAGAGGAAGAGGGAGAGAGGGAAGGGGAGAGAGGGAGAGGGGAGGGGGAGAGTAGGAGTGGGAGAGAACAAGAGAGGGAGGGAGGGAGGGAGGAGAGAGGGAGAGAGAGAGAAGAAATGAAGAAGAAGAAGAAGAAGAAGAAGAAGAAGAAGAAGAAGAAGAAGAAGAAGAAGAAGAAGAGGAGGAGGAGGAGGAGGAGGAGGAGGAGGAGGAAGAAGAGGAGGAGGAGGAGGAAGAGGAAGAGGAAGAGGAAGAGGAAGAGGAGGAAGGATACGAAGAAGTAGGAGGAGGAAGAGGAGAAGGAAAAGACACAGAATAGAGGGTTAACTTAGCCAGAAATACCAGAAATAAGTAGACTGAAGTGGGGCTTGGTAACACATACTTATAATTCCAGCATTCCATAGACAGAAGAAGAAGGACTGGAAATTTCAACCACCTTGTGCCAAATGGCAAGTTCCAGGTCAGAGTTGACAACAGAGCAAAACTCTATTTGGGGAAAGAAAAGAAACAAAACAAAATATGAATTGACAAACAATAAGAAATTTGATAAGAAGGCAAAGAGATTCATGGAGACAAAAGCACTGTACAGTCTTGTCAGAGCAGAGAGAAATGAGATTCCTTGTGTCACCTGTGCTGCAATGTCCCCAGACTGGAGAGGCTAGGCTGTAGGATTTGGATTGGAAGTCCTACCAGATGCAGATGAGGGACTTAACAGACACAGACAGTGGTGGCAGATCTCCTAGATCAGTAGGGTGAGGAGGTGATTCTAAGATTTCTATGGTCTTCTCTGACTTCCTGAGCCTTTAATGCACCCTTCCCTTCACACCTTCCCTTTGCAGCCAAACTGGCCAACCACAAGCTGCCACCTCATTGAATTGAGTCTCTACCCAGTGACTCCTCATTGAACTCAGGACAGAGTGAATCCAGACTAGGGAGAAAGACAAGGGCCCAATCCTGATTCCCCTGAACCAAGCTACTCAGGAGGCTGAGTCAAGAGAGGGATACACTTAGGGTATGAGGTCACAGTGAGCCAGGTCTAAACTGAGAGTTCCAGGTAAGCCACCTCTAGAGCTGAGACACTTAAAACAACAACTATATTTTTTATAGGTAGAGAACTTGGTCAACTTGATCAGACCCACCTGGCAGCTAAGCGACCTTAGAGTAACCACAAAACTTCAAAAAGCAAAGTGAAGGTCAGGAGGGGTTGTACACATCTTCTTCCATGACAGAGACCCTGGGGATCAAGCCCATATCATTGGGCTTGGGGCAAGCATGATTTCTCACTCAGCAGTATTGCTAGATTCCATAGATCACCTATTACCTATAAATATTCTTACAAAAAAAATATTCAATCATAAAAAAAACAGATACGAAACACTGCCGATTAAAAAATTAATAAGTGTGTGCTGCTGCACAGCTGTGTAAGCCCAGCTTTATTAGATAGAGGCAGTAGGTTCACGAGTTCAAGGCCAGCTTCAGCTACATACTAGTCCAAGGCCATATTGTACTACAAGAAGCAGGGTGTACTCAAAAAAATACGGAAAAAAGCAATCATTACTCATTAGGCCTTTAAAAAAACTGAGTATATTAAGTTAATAACTTATGAAATTGATGTGCTGATTTCTAGTAAGGGATAATGACAAAAGCAAACCTTATTCTACCACTCATAAGCAGTGTGCAGAAAACAACAACAGTAAACAACAACAACCAGCAAAAGAAAGCCAAGCCCCTAAATGTCCAAATGACTCCTATTTCCTCCCTTTCTCCTTCCTTCCTTCCTTCCTTCCTTCCTTCCTTCCTTCCTTCCTTCCTCCCTTCCTTCCTTTCAGTCTTCCTTTTCTCCATTCATGCAATCCATCAAGGATTTGCCTTCAATAATTTTCAGAGGAAATCAAGTTAGTTCCTCCATCTCTGAGAACGCTCCAGCCTCAGATTTCACCCTTAATCTGCATTGTACTTCCCCATATATATGGCCATCTAATAGTTTGCCATTAACACCCCAAATCACCAGAAGTCCATTGTATCCCAGTTCCTAAACCGATTTTTATCCCTACCCTCTAAGATTCCTTGTTTCTTGATGATACTTTCATGATTCAAAGGTCAGAAGATGCTGACTCCAGCTCGGGGGTTCCTGGGAGATCCCTAAGTGTGAAGCAGAGACTCTAGGTGGTCTATACAATGGTGTACACACAGGCAGGGACAAAGACCTTGCTGCCTATCATCACCATTCTGGAAAGTCTTGTCCTGGACTTGAGACTTGACCATATCATTCTCTAGGTCTGGTATTTACCACAGCTCTCTAGCCTTGGTCAATGGCTACCATGTTTGATGTCAGTTTCTCAAGCTCCTGTGCTGAGCTGATCCCATCTGGAACACTGTGTACCTTCTGGGGAAAGCACAACTGTGTTCCTCTCCCTGTCTGCAAGGACAGTGTTGGGGTAAAGATATCTTTTTGAGGCAGGCAACTACAGCCTACTGTTGGCTGATGCCCCATTTGGTTTAGTTATACACACCAACTCTCTGTAATAATGCACTTGGCAAATGAGCCCCTTTCCCTACATGTCTTAGGCATCCACCCCCCTCTCTATACAGTGCTCCTAGCAACCTCAGAATTATCATAAAGTTGTGCCAGTATAGAAATCCTCACAGTCCCATCTCTGAACAGTAGATTATGTTTGTCTGTCCCTACAAATAATCAAACCAAGTCACTTTCTCTTGAAGTGTATTCACCCCCATATCAGGGTATGAAGAACAGGAGGGCCACCACAGTCTCTACTGGTTTGTGTGCTGTGAATAAAGTTGTATTGCTTCTTTTGGAAATCTACATTAGCTTGCCTTTTCATATTTTTACACATTGGGCCAATAGCTTGAAATGCTTGGCCCAGATCAGAACCTCCCTTAACACTTATATAACCTCTGACACTTAAATCCCTGACTCCATCTAGAAAAGTCTTCCACCATTCTTTTTCTTTAATATTTATTTATTTATTTATTTATTTATTTTATTATGAGTAAGTACACTGTAGCTATATCTTCAGACACTCCAGAGAGGGAAAAAGATCTTGTTAGGGATGTTTTTGAGCCGCCATGTGGTTGCTGGGATTTGAACTCAGGACCTTCAGAAGAGCAGTCTTTGCTCTTAGCCACTGAGTCATCTCTCTAGCTCATCTTCTACCATTCTTGATGATCTCTCTAGAAAGCCCTAAGTTTTAAATTGTCTTGGTCTATTGAAAGTAATTATCACACCGTATTTCATTACAAATCTCCTCAATGGAAAATAACTGCAAATTTTGAAAGGGTATTAATGGGGTTGCTTAGCTTTGGGGTGGTTTTTTTTTTTTTTTGGTTTATTTTATTCATTTATTTATTTTTTATTTATTTATTTATTTTTGAGACAGGGTTTCTCTGTGTAGCCCTGGCTTGTCCTGGAACTCACTTTGTAGACCAGGCCGGCCTCGAACTCAGAAATCCGCCTGCCTCTGCCTCCCAAGTGCTGGGATTAAAGGCATGGGCCCCCATGACTGACTGTTTGTTTGCTTTTTGTTTTTTGTCTTTTGTTTTTTTTTGTTTTTTTTTGTTTTGTTTTGTTTTTTTTTTTTTTTTTTTTGACTGCGTTTCCCTTTATAACACTAGCACACCTGGAACTAATTCTGTAGACTATGCTTACCTGAAACTCACAGAGCTCTGCCTTTCTCCGCATAGTTTTTAGACAGAACAGAACTGAATTGAGAAGAAACATTTAGACAGAACTAATCTAAAGATCTTAGAAGTAAAGGCAGTCAGGCAGTGGTGGCACACACCTTTAACCTCAGCACTTGTGAGGCAGAGGCAAGCAAATTCCTGAGTCTGGGGCAAGCCTGGTCTACAGAGTGAGTTCCAGGACAGCTAGGGTTACAGAGAGATACCTTGTCTCTAAAAGGAGGGGGAGTAGGAGGAGGAGGAGGATAACATAATATAGGCTTTCTCCATCGTGCTTAGCATGGTGATGGTGGTGGGGTATTGAAGGGCTGGTGATGGTAGTCATGGACTTTAGTTTTTGCTGTTTGAGCCACAGTTCTCATTCTATTTTTGTTTGGTTTCCTTTTCAGAGATAGATTGATACAGTTTCAGCTTGTAATTCAGACTTTACTACAACTCATACAATCAAGGGTGGTTTTAGTCCAATCAAATGAGAATTTAAATGTTCCATCCAAGCTGATATGAGAGTAGCTGAGTGGTGTGTGTCTAGAACACACAAGCATCAATTCTTTTAATTTATGCCTTTGAGTCTTCCTCTTTTTGAGGTTGTCTCCAACCATGATAAGATTTTCTCTTATTACTATACATCAATTAGTGTGGGAATAACAGGTTTTCCCCACGATATGTATAACATGTAGTCCTGTTTATCTCATGAGAAGCAAATCTATGCCTTTTCAGTTTTATAGGACCTCAAACAAAGGAAGACACAAAGAATTGATACCTGTGTTTGTTCTCTTGACACCCCCCCTCCTGCCAGCTACTCTCATATCAGCAATAACACACACTTCTTATCTGGTTGGATTAGAGGTTGGGGGACTCCGTCTTATAAAAACTAGACAATTATATACCTGTTCAGTAAAATCAATGGTAATAAGGATCAAATATGGGCTTGATCCCCAGGCTCTCCATGGTGGAAGAAGGATGAATCCACAATTGAATTTGTTCACTAAGACCAATGTAGCATGTAATAGGGTCTCAGACCTTAATACAACTGAGTCTATGATGGAAGTACCATTCAGGCTCTTAAACTCAGCACGTAGACAGTACCATCCTGCAAAATTATAATAAACACCTAACCCATCAAATTCCAAAAGTCTCCAAACTGCTAGCCTTGCTTTTCTTCTCTGAAGTTTCATGGCTTGTTAATTCACTCAAGGTTCTTGTTTACTAAAGTTTGCCAACCCAAACATTATTTTTGTGCTTCAAAGTTTCAATGACCTTCCAGTCCACTGCAGTACCGGGTTTCCTTGCCCGGGGAGTCTCGGGACACCCACAAGGACCCACACAGGATCCCCCAGCTGCTGGGTTCCTTGTGTGCAGAGTTTCTGGACACCCCCAAGGTTCTCACAGGACCCTCCACGGGATCTTAAGACCTCTGGTGAGTAGAACACAACTTCTGCCAGGAGGCAGGTTCAAACACGAGATATCTGGGCACCTGCCATGCAAAAGGAGAGCTTGCCTGCAGAGAGTACTCTGACCACTAAAACTAAGTATAGAGCTAGTCTCCGAGGTGTGCTGGTAGTGGCTAACATAAACACCTGAGGAACAAGCTCTAACCAGAGACAACTATAACAACTAGCTCCAGAGAACACCAGATGGCAAAGGCAAACTTAAGACTCCTACTAACAGAAATCAAGACCACTCACCATCATCAGAAAGCAGCACTCCCCCCTCCACCTAGTCCTGGGCACCCCAACACAACAGAATATCTAGACCCAGGTTTAAAAGCATATCTCATGATGATAGTAGAGGACACCAAGAAGGACTTTAATAACTCACTTAAAGAAATACAGGAGAACACTGCTAAAGAGTTACAAGTCCTTAAAGAAAAACAGGAAAACATCCAAACAGGTGATGGAAATGAACAAAACCATACTAGACCTAAAAAGGGAAGTAGACAAAATAAAGAAAACCCAAAGTGAGGTAACGCTGAAGATAGAAACACTAGGAAAGAAATCTGGAACCATATAGGCGATCATCAGCAACAGAATACAAGAGATTGAAGAGAGAATCTCAGGTGCAGAAGATTCCATAGAGAACATCGGCACAACAATCGAAGAAAATACAAAACTCAAAAGGATCCTAACTCAAAACATCCAGGAAATACAGGACACACTGAGAAGACCAAACCTATGGATAATTGGAGTTGATGAGAATGAAGATTTTCAACTTAAAGGGCCAGCAAATATCTTCAACAAAATTATAGAAGAAAACTTCCCAAACCTAAAGAAAGACATGCCCATGATCATACAAGATGCCTACAGAACTCCAAATAGACTGGACCAGAAAAGAAAATCCTCCTGACACATATATCAGAACAACAAATGCACTAAATAAAGATAGAATATTAAAAGCAGTAAGGGAGAAAGGTCAAGTAACATATAAAGGCAGGCCTATGAGAATTAGACCAGACTTTTCACCAGAGACTATGAAAGCCAGAAGAGCCTGGACAGATGTCAAACAGACACTAAGAGAACACAAATGCCAGCTCAGGCTATTATACCCGGCAAACTCTCAATTACCAAAGATGGAGAAACCAAAGTATTCCACACAAAACCAAATTCACACATTATCTTTCCACGAACCCAGCTCTTCAAAGGATAATATCAAAAAAAAAAAAAAAACCCAATACAAAGACAGAAATCACACCCTAGAAAAAGCTAGAATGTAATCCCTCAAAAAACCAAAAAGAAGACAGCCACAAAAAAGAATGCCAACTTTAACAAAAAAATAAAAGGAAGCAACAACTACTTTTCCTTAATATATCTTAATATCAATGGACTCAATTCCCCAATAAAAAGACATAGACTAACAGACTGGCTATACAAACAGGACTCAACATTCTGCTGCTTACAGGAAACCCATCTAAGGGAAAAAGAGAGACCCTACCTCAGAGTTTAAGGCTGGAAAACAAATTTCCAAGCTAATGGTCTGACGAAACAAGCTAGAGTAGCCATTCTAATATCAAATAAAATCGACTTTCAATGCAAAGTTATCAAAAAAGACAAGGAGAGACACTTCATACTCATCAAAGTTAAAATCCTCCAAGAGGAACTCTCAATTTTGAATATCTATGCTCCAAAAGCAAGATCAGCCACATTCATTAAAGACACATTAGTAAAGCTCAAAGCACACATTGCACCTCACACAATAATAGTGGGAGACTTTAACACACCACTTTCATCAATGGACAGATCATGGAAACAGAAACTAAACAGTGACCCAGTGAAACTAACAGAAGTTATGAAACAAATGGGCTTAACAGATAGCTACAGAACATTTTATCCTAAAACAAAGGCTATACCTTCTTCTCAGCACCTCAAGGGACCTTCTCCAAAACTGAACATATAATTGGTCAGAAAACAGGCCTCAACAGATACAAAAACATTGAAATTGTCCCATGCATCCTATCAGACCACCATAGACTAAGGTTGATCTTCAATAACAACATAAATAATGGAAAGCCAACATTCACGTGGAAACTGAACAACACTCTTCTCAATGATACCTTGGTCAAGGAAGGAATAAAGAAAGAAATTAAAGACTTTTTAGAGTTTAATGAAAATGAAGCCACAACATACCCAAACCTACGGGACACAATGAAAGCATTTCTAAGAGGGAAACTCATAGCTCTGAGTGCCTCCAAGAAGAAACTGGAGAGAGCACACACTAGCAGGTTGACAAAACATCTAAGAGCTCTAGAAAAAAAGGAAGCAAATTCACCCAAGAGGAGTAGACGGCAGGAAATAATCATACTCAGGGGTGAAATCAACCAAATGGAAACAAGAAGAACTATTCAAAGAATCAACCAAATGAGGAGTTGGTTCTTTGAGAAAATCAACAAGATAAATAAACCCTTATGTAGACTCACTAGAGGGCACAGGGACAACATCCTAATTAACAAAATCAGAACTAAAGAGGGACACATAACAACAGATCCTAAAGAAATCCAAAACACCATCAGATCCTTCTACAAAAGGCTATACTCAACAAAACTGGAAAACCTGGACAAAATGGACCAATTTCTAGACAGATACCAGGTACCAAAGTTAAATCAGGATCAAGTTAACGATCTAAACAGTCCCATATCCACTAAAGAAATAGAAGCAGTCATTAATAGTCTCCCAGCCAAAAAAAGCCCAGGACCAGACGGGTTTAGTGCAGAGTTCTACCAGACTTTCAAAGAAGATCTAATTCCAGTTCTGCACAAACTATTCCACAAAATAGAAATAGAAGGTACTCTAGCCAACTCATTCTAGGAAGCCACAATTACTCTGATACCTAAACCACAGAAAGATCCAACAAAGAAGAGAACTTCAGACCAATTTCCCTTATGAATATCGATGCAAAAATGCTCAATAAAATTCTTCCTAACTGAATCCAAGCACACATTAAAGCAGTCATTCATCCTGACCAAGTAGGTTTTATTCCAGGGATGCAGGGATGGTTTAGTATACGGAAATCCATCAATGTAATCCATTATATAAACAACCTGAAGACAAAAACCACATGATCATCTCATTAGATGCGGAAAAAGCATTTGACAATATACAACGCCCATTCAAGATAAAAGTCTTGGAAAGATCAGGAATTCTAGGTCCATACCTAAACATGATAAAAGCAATCTACAGCAAACCCATAGCCAACATCAAAGTAAATGGTGAGAAGCTTGAAGGAATCCCACTAAAATTAGGGACTAGACAAGGCTGCCCACTTTCTCCCTACCTATTCAACATAGTACTTGAAGTCCTAGCCAGAGCAATTCGACAACAAAAGGAGATCAAGGGGATACAAACTGGAAAATATGAAATCAAAATATCACTTTTTCCTGATGATATGATAGTATATATAAGTGACCCTAACAATTCTACCAGAGAACCCCTAAACCTGATAAACAGCTTCAGTGAAGTAGCCTGATATAAAATTAACTCAAAGAAGTCAATGGCATTTTTCTACACAAAGAATAAACAGTCTGAGAAAGAAATTAGGGAAACAACACCCTTCTCAATAGTCACAAATAATATAAAATATTTTGGTGTGACTCTAACTAAGGAAGTGAAGATCTGTATGATAAAAACTTCAAGTCTCAGAAGAAAGAAATTAAAGAAGATCTCAGAAGATGGAAAGATCTCCCATGCTCATGGATTGTCAGGATCAACATTGTAAAAATGGCTATCTTGCCAAAAGCAATCTATGCAATCATAGATTCAATGCAATCCCCATCAAAATTCCAACTCAATTCTTCAACGAATTTGAAAGAGAAATCTGCAAATTCATCTGGAATAACAAAAAACCTAAGATAACAAAAATTCTTCTCAAGGATAAAAGAACCTCGGGTGGAATCACCATGCCTGACCTAAAGCTTTACTACAGAGCAATTGTGATAAAAACTTCATGGTACTGGTATAGTGACAGACAAGTAGATCAATGGAACAGAATTGAAGACCCAGAAATGAACTCACACACTTATGGTCACTTAATCTTTGACAAGGGAGCTAAAACCATGCAATGGAAGACAGGCAGCACTTTCAACAAATGGTGCTGGCACACCTGGTTGTTATCATGTAGAAGAATGCAAATCAATCCATTCCTATCTCCTTGTACTAAGGTCAAATATAAGTGGATCAAGGAACTTCACATAAAATCGGAGACACTGAAACTTATAGAGGAGAAAGTGTGGAAAAGCCTCGAAGATATGGGCACAGGGGGAAAATTCCTGAAAAGAACAGCAATGGCTTGTGCTGTAAGATTGAGGATTGAGAAATGGTACCTCATCAAACTGCAGAACTTCTCCAAGGCAAAAGACACCTTCAATAAGACCAAAAGACCACCAACAGATTGGGAAAGGATCTTTACCTATCCTAAATCAGATAGGGTACTAATATCCAATATATATAAAGTACTAAAGAAGGTGGACTCCAGAAAATCAAATAACCCCATTAAAAATGGGGCTCAGAACTGAACAAAGTATTCTCACCTGGGGAATACCGAATGGCAGAGAAGCACCTGAGAAAATGTTCAACATCCTTAATCATCAGGGAAATGCAAGTCAAAACAACCCTGAGATTCCACCTCACACCAGTCAGAATGGCTAAGATCAAAAATTCAGGTGACAGCAGATGCTGGCGAGGATGTGGAGAAAAAGGAACACTCCTTCATTTTTGGTGGGATTGCAAGCTTGTACAACCACTCTGGAAATCAGTTTGGCGGTTCCTAGAAAATTTGACATAATACTACCAGAGCATCCAGCAATACCTCTCCTGGACATATATCCAGAAGATGTCCCAAACGGTAAAAAGGACACATGCACCACTATGTTCATAGCAACCTTATTTATAATAGCCAGAAGCTGAAAGAACCCAGATGCCCCTCAACAGAGGAATGGATACAGAAAATGTGGTACATTTACACAATGGAGTACTACTCAGCTATTAAAAGGAATGAATTTATGAAATTCCTAGGCAAATGGATGGACATGGAGGGCATCATGCTGAGTGAGGTAACACAATCACAACAGAACTCACATAATATGTACTCACTGATAAGTGGATAGTAGCCCTAAAACTTAGGAAACCCAAGATATAAGATACAATTTATTAAACGCATGAAACTCAAGAAGAACATAGACCAAAGTGTGGACACTGTGCCCCTTCTTAGAATTGGGAACAAAACACCCATGGAAAGAGTTACAGAGATAAAGTTCGGAGCTGTGACGAAAGGATGGACCATCTAAAGACTGCCATGTCCAGGGATCCATCCCATAATCAGCTTCAAACGCTGACACGATTGCATACACTAGCAAGATTTTGCTGAAAGGACCCAGATATAGCTGTCTCTTGTGAGACAATGCCAGGGCCTAGCAAACACAGAAGTGGATGCTCACAGTCAGCTATTTGATGGATCACAGGGCCCCCAATGGAGGAGCTAGAGAAAGTATCCAAGGAGCCAAAGAGTTTTGCAACCCTATAGGTGGAACAACATTATGAACTAATCAGTACCCCTGAGCTCTTGACTCTAGCTGCATATGTATCAAAAGATGGCCTAGTTGGCCATCACTGGAAAGAGAGGCCCTATGGACTTGCAAACTTTATATGCCCTAGTACAGGGGAACGTCTGGGCCAAAAATTGGGAGTGGGTGAGTAGGGGAGTCGGGGGGGGGGTAGTGTATTGTGGACTTTTTGGATAGCATTGGAAATGTAAATGAGATAAATACCTAATTTAAAAAAAAAAGAAAAGAAACTTGAAATTTTGAAAAAAAAAGAATTCTCACATGAGGAATACTAAATGGTTGAGAAGCACCTGAAAAAATGTTCAACATCCTTAATCATCAGAGAAATGCAAATCAAAACAACCATGAGATTCCATCTCACACCAGTCAGAATGGCTAAGATCAAAAATTCAGGTGACAGCAGATGTTGGCGAGGATGTGGAGAAAGAGGAACACTCCTCCATTGTTGGTGGGATTGCAAGCTTGTACAACCACTCTGGAAATCAGTTTGGTGGTTTCTCAGAAAATTGGACATAGTACTACTGGAGGATCCTGCAATACCTCTCCTGGGCATATATCCAGAAGATGTCCCAACCGGTAAGAAGGACACATGCTCCACTATGTTCATAGCAGCCTTATTTATAATAGCCAGAAGCTGAAAGAACCCAGATGCCCCTCAACAGAGGAATGGATACAGAAAATGTGGTACATTTACACAATGGAGTACTACTCAGCTATTAAAAAGAATGAATTTATGAAATTCCTAAGCAAATGGTTGGACATGGAGGGCATCATCCTGAGTGAGGTAACACAATCACAAAAGAACTCAAATGATATGTACTCACTGATAAGTGGATATTAGCCCAGAAACTTAGTATAGTGAGATATAAGATACAATTTGCAAAACACATGAAACTGAAGAAGAATGAAGACCAAAGTGTGGACACTTTGCCCCTTCTTAGAATTGGAAACAATACCCCATGGAAGGAGTTACAGAGACAAAGCTTGGAGGTGAGACAAAAGGATGGACCATCTAGAGACTGCCATATCCAGGGATCCATCCCATAATTAGACTCCAAACAATGACAGCATTGCATACACTATCAAGTGTTTGCTGCAAGAACCCTGATATAGCTGTCTCTTGTGAGACTAGGCCGGGGCCTAGCAAATACATAAGTGGATGCTCACAGTCAGCTATTGGATGGATCAAAGGGCCCCCAATGGAGGAGCTAGAGAAAGTATCCAAGGAGCCAAAGAGTTCTGCAACCCTGTAGGTGCAACATTATGAACTAACCAGTACCCCAGAGCTCTTGACTCTAGCTGCATATGTATCAAAAGATGGCCTAGTCGGCCATCACTGGAAAGAGAGGCCCATTGGACTTGCAAACTTTATATGCCCCAGTACAGGGGAACGCCAGGGCCAAAAAAATGGGAATGGGTTGGTAGGGAAGTGTGGGGTAGGGTGTCGGGGACTTTTGAATAGCATTGGAAATGTAATTGAGGAAAATATGTAATAATAAAATTAAAAATTAAAAAAACAAAGTTTCAATGACAAAGGCTTGCTGACACTGGGAACCCAAAAATCCACTATAGATTCCAATAGGCTAATATAGATATTCTCTTGGCTTAGAGCCATGGGCAAGGCATCTCCTCTTGTGTGTTCCTCAAAATAAGATGGGGCTTACAGAGTTCAAAACAAGCTCGGAAACCAGATATGGTAACAGAGGCCTTTAATCCCAGCAGTGGGAACCAGTGGCAGGTGGATCACTGAGTTCCAGGTTAGGGTGGTCTACAGAGTCCAGAACAGCTAGAGATACACAGAGAAACTTGGTTTCACTCACACACAAAACACAGGAAACACAGATACACAGACACGGCCACACGGGCAAGCACAGACACACAGAACTTGCCACAAAACCACCCTTGATTGTATCAATTGAAGTCTGAGTTAGAAATGAAATATGTATCTCTGAAAACAAAACCTAACACAATAAAGATGGCAGCTGTTGTTCAAAACCTCATCCAGTGGGGGCTAAAGAGCATAAAACCCATCTCCAGCCCTTCAATACCCCACCACCATCACCATGCTAGGCATGGAGCACAAAGCTTGTATTCATGCATTGAAGGTGGAATAGGGAGAACAGGTGTTCAAGGGCATCATTAGCTACATAACAATTACCAGGCCAGCCTGGGATCAAGGGTAAAGACAAGAAAACAAAGGGAAAACCATCTTTCTTAAAGGTGGATTTGGATCTTGGGTAGGTTCCTTCCACCCTCGGGCTCTTTGTTTGCTTTGCAGTCCTAGGGAGTATGTAGTCCTGGCTGTCCTGGAACTCACTTTGTAGACCAGGCTGACCCCGAACTCAGAAATCCACCTGTCTCTCCCTCCCAAGTGCTGGGATTAAAGGCATGTGCCACCACTGCCTGGCTGAGCCATGTCTTTCAACTCCATAATGATTCATGCTACAGGCAGCCAGGAACAGAGAACCATATACACCGCTTGTGTAGGTTACCATAGGAATACCACTTGGAGTCCCAGCTGTGCTCTCATCCTGCCAATGATTCCATCAAAGGCAGAGCTAGTACAGTCAAGGACAGAAAGAAATATGAAGGTGTACTAGCCCACACCATCAATCCCAAGATAGAAGGTGGGAGACAGTTCTCTGAGGTTAAGGGCAGCTTGTAATACAGAAATTTCAAGGAAGGCTGTGGCTGAACAGAGTACTTCTCACTCCTTTAAAAAAAAAATCAAAGCCTAAAGAATAGAAGAAAACTCTGGTGTTTTACAGAGGAACAAGTGGATGAATTCTAATGTAGTCTGCTCTTATAGTTCATTTTCTACATGCAGATCTGATCAACCTGGTTACACACTAGAACACACCCTGTCATGGAGGCAGGAGCTATAATAAGACTTAGAGGTTATCTTTGGCTACGTAAGATCCAGACAAGTCTGAGCCACAATGTGAGACCACATCTAGAAAAATGAAAATAACTATGTAAAGACAAGCGATCCCACAATTCAGAGTTTATTGTGGCTACCGTGGATGATGGATCTGGGACTTGAAATCTAATCTTATTTCACACTTTCTCCTTAAAACCACACGCAGGAGAATATATCCATAGATAAACAACTGTAGACACAAACACAAGAAGATTCACTCATGCTGGGCATGGTGGCGCACACCTTTAATCCCAGCACTCCGGAGGCAGAGGCGTTTGGATTTCTGAGTTCCAGGACAGCCTGGTCTACAAAGTGAGAGCCAGGACAGCCAGGGCTATACAGAGAAACCTTGATTTGAAAAAACACAACACAACAAAACAAAACAAAACAAAGATTCAATCATGCAAACAGTGAAATGCAGCATTTCCAGATCAGTATTTTTGATTTCAAAAAAAGAAGGTCTAAGCGGGGCGTTTTGGCGCATGCCTTTAATCCCAGCACTTGGGAGGCAGAGGCAGGCAGATTTCTGTGTTTGAGGCTAGCGTGGGCTACAGAGTGAGTTCCAGGACGGCCACGACTTCACAGAGAAACCATGTCTCGAAAAAAAAAAAAAAACAAAAAACAAAAATAAAAAATTAAAATTAAAAAGAAGGTCTGATTCAATTAATCAACCATAGGAAAAATGAATCTTTAAGTGGATTAAGTGGGTGGAGACTCAGTGGACCAATGAGAAAAAAGGATGTGGAAGGCGGAGCCACATGGGGATTGGGAAGGAGGGAGGTACTATAAAAGAGTCAGAGGATGCCCGGGGATGTCAGAGTCCTGAACCTTGGAGTCACTGTGTGGACCTGCTGGGAGTAGGAGCCTTGTAGCCACTGTCCATATCAGGTAAGAAATTTCTCTCCATACAGAGGTTCTTCCATGCTGGGCTAGCCTTACCACCATCCAGGAACAACTTCGTTTCTAATTTAAAATGTTCAGACATAATAGACTTCAGTTTTAATGAGAAATGGGATTTCATGTGGATTTCTGCGGTTTTAAAGGTAGGAACAAGCTTGGCTTAAACTCTCCAGCCTTCTGGTTCCATCCAGTTTTCTAGATATAATCTGGAATTTCAGGTAGGATATTCTTTATAATTTAATCCGTCTGCAGTCTCTTAAATTATGTTTCACTGATTATGGTTTTGCAATTGCATGAACTGGCAATTCTTCTTACCTATATCTTACAAATTGTGCTGGGGAAGACTTCAGGCACACAATGCCAAAGTTCTAGCTATTGGCTTGTGTCCCTGAAGCCACATCTGACCCAGGAACCAAGGCTGTAGGCATGTAGTTGCTTCAGTCTTATCCCGGTGATTAGACATTGTATAAGATATGTCTATATCTTATATATGTATGTATGCATGAATGTAGGAAAATTTGTACAGAGTACCACACCTCAAAACTAGAATTAATGCACTGTGTACACATAGCACAATCAAGGCAAGCCTTGGGTACAAAAAGACACCTCACTTCTACTTGAAATTAAACAAAATGTAAGCCGTGCGTTGGTGGAGCAAGCCTTAAATCCCAGCACTCGGGAGGCAGAGGCAGGCTGATTTCTGAGTTCGAGGCCAGCCTGGTCTACAAAGTGAGTTCCACGACAGCCAGGGCTATACAGAGAAACACTGTCTCAAAAAAAAAAAAAAAAAAAAAAAAGAAATTAAACAAAATGAAATAGATGACCTGAAATTATTGCAGAATGGTAGAGCACTTGTGTAGTGGAAACAAACCCCAATACAAGATCACTTCAATGAAGATATTTAAAATCCTATTTCACTTGATATCTCCCAACCTGAACTAGCATGAAGATACTTTGTATATTAAACTGGTCTGAAATCCTCCCAGCTCTTCCTCTAAAGCGTTTAAATTATGTATTCTAATAGGTTTGTGTGGGATTTATGCAGAGTTCTAAAAGAATAGTGCCCAGGCAAGCATAGTAAAAACACAACAACAAAAACAGAAAGCACATTGGATCTCATGGAGGCATTTCCTCAACTGAAGCTCCTTTCTCTGTGATAACTCCAGCTGTGTCAAGTTGACACACAAAACCAGCCAGTACAGCACCAAACACCCAACATTGCTAATCACAGGCCAGAGCATGGTGTGTGGGAGCAAACCTCAGCTCCATAATGTCTTCCATTCAGGATTATAAGGAGAGCCAACTCCCCAGAACCCCCTTTCTCAGGCAATACCATATTTTAAAGTATAAACAAAAAATTAGACGTATTGATAAATATTTTGTCTCATCTCTTTCATTGTCTGGACCCAACCTTCTCATGGGAAACTCCCCTCCCTTTAGCCTATGTACACTTGGCTTCTCCTCTAAGTCTCACATGACCAGTTGCTTTCATACAGTAGCATGGCATTCCAAATGCTTTGGGGAAAGTCACATGTTTTACTTAGGTTTGGCATTTTAGATGTGGTCTGAGTGTATAGCCAGGTGTCCATGAATTTTACCTCATTTCCCCAAATCAATATAATATAGCCCAGCTTGCTCACACGAGCCTTCAAAGAGTTAAGTAATACATACAGACAAGCATCTCAAAGGTTCTCCTTAGCCCTTCTCAGGAGGGATCAATCTGTTGAAAGGATAACAAGGCTGGTTGGGTTTGTGACATCAGCACTATATTTTCTAATGGGCCTGCAAAGTTGTTCAGTGTCTTTTACCTCTAACAAGACTCTGGCCACACTGTATGCTCCTGAATAACTCTTCTCACTAGGCTTGTGATTATAAGGAGCAAGGGTTGGGATCCCCGTGGGACAATGGTTATCTTTTTCCAGTGTGGGTGCTTAAAAGAGAATCTCCACGCTATGAGTGAACTTTTGGCTTGGAGACCACAAGATTGGATAGTTGGGCAGATTGAGTTCTCTATTATTGCCAAAGCATGGGCTCTGGCCCTCTGGTTCCTGTGATGGTGAGACATAGGAATTTCCAAAACTTAGCCTGAAATTATGTCTGCTAAATGCTTCACCAGGTTCCTTCTGACTGAATATCTGTCACGATGAGCACCTACAACCCTCCCACACTCCTGCAGCTGGCACTGGAGGGGGTGCTGAGGAAGGATTCCATAGACTTCTCTGATCTGGAGGACCTGCCCATCACACTCTTCCCACCACTCTTCATAAAGGCCTTCAATAGCAGACACACAGAGATAATAAAGAAAATGGTGGTCACCTGGCCCTTTCCCTGCCTCCCTGTGGGGGCACTGCTTAAAACCGCTGATGTGGAGATGCTGCAAGCTGTGCTGGATGGCATAGATATACTGCTGTCACCGAATATTAGTCTCAGGTAAGCAAGGCCCACGGAGGCTAGAAGGGGAATCATAGGGTAAGACACACGTGAGTGCAGGAAGAATGGGGTCAAACAGGACAGAGGCTAATGATGTCATCGACATGCAGGTCTATAGAATTATTATTCAAGTTGAAAGCTGATCTAGAAGACAGTCATAGATCA
Source organism: Mus caroli (assembly GCF_978045245.1). Classification (NCBI taxonomy): domain Eukaryota; kingdom Metazoa; phylum Chordata; class Mammalia; order Rodentia; family Muridae; genus Mus; species Mus caroli. The sequence continues at coordinate 53,687,855 of NW_028227261.1, read as the reverse complement.
AGATGGCTCAGAGTACAAGTAGCCATGGTAGGATGAGCTTTTATGTGGCTTTCCTACAGATACTAGATATGGAAGAGACACAAGCCAAGAGCAACTGAATGGAGGGAAGCGGGGCATGTCTCCAGATGCAGTTCATGCAGTGTCCTTGCCTGCCTGGTGTGAGGTGCTATGATGGAGCTGACATTAGACAAGTGGGATCCAAGCTGACTCCATGTTGGTTCCTGTTTTACATTATGAAACTTCACTTTTTTTTTTTTTCCCTCACAGAAAAAGGAAGCTTCAAGTCGTGGATATGAGAGATGTGCACCAGGATTTCTGGGATGTATGGACTGGAAAAAACGATGGAGTCCACTCAGCAGAGAAAGGGAGAAAGGAACAAATTTCAAAGCGCATTCCTAAATATGCACTGAGGAGGCGTTTGAAGGTGGTCACTGACCTGAGCCTCTTCTTTTTTATGAATGAACGCCAAACATGCTTTCTACAATGGGCCCAGGAGAGAAAAGAGTCTGTGAGGCTATGCTGTCTGAAGATGAAGATTTTTGCCTTCCCAGTGGAGAATATTAAAAGGATCTTGAACATTTTTCAGCCAAACTATATCGAGGAATTGGAAATATACACAAATCAGGTCCTATCCTTTCTAAGCAGCTTTGCCCCTTGCTTTGGACAGATGAGAAATCTTCTCAGATTCCATCTATGTCAAATGTACTTGATGTCAGGTAGTGGTGTGTATAGATTTGCAGAGGTAAAAAATGGTGCTGCCAAATTCCTTTCTCAATTCTCCAAACTCAAGTGTCTCCAGCATCTCTCCATGAATGGTGTCTACTTTCCCAGGGACCTCATTAAACACTTGTTCAGGTAAGGAAAGATGGGGACCTGTTACTGCTATGGCAATAAACCTTTGCCTTTACTTTAAGCACTAATGGGAATCTAAGGCATGCCAGTCATAGAGTATATTACAATGATGGACTTATTACATTATCAAACTGTGGATTGTTTCCTTCTTAATGAAGCTCACTTGATTCAATCCCCACTCTTTTAATAGAATCTGAACTATGGTAGGGGATATTGAGAGAGCTGCCTTGCATGCATGTCCATTGTCCAGGTCAGATGCATTAAATGTGCTTTGCAAAATTCTCTTTCAGATCCAGGCAAAAGTGATACAAGGAAACAGGACAGAGCAGAGGGCCCTGATAAGGGGAGGCTCCACACCTGCCCTCTATAAAGATAGATGAGACCAGGAACCAGTTTGTTCCTCTATTGGAGTCAGTCAGCCTTTCATTTACCCTAAAGGAAAGGGTGGTTTGAAAACAAGTTGGGACTAAGTACATGGGAAATGTGCTACACTCGGTGGGGGTCATCAGTGTAAATGGTGAAACATTGCAATCATAAATAAAGATAGTGGAGACAGCAGGAACATGGATAAACTCTGCAGGACACAGGCCAAGATGTTGCCAGAACATGTCTATGCTAGATCTTTCTAGTTATGCTCTCCTGGCATGATGGGGCAAGCTCTAGTTCTCTGACAGAGTGAGGAAGGAGAGTTGCATATCTATGGTATAAGCCAACTCCATATGATTGTAATATACCTCAGTAGACAATGTTAAGAATAGATACCAACATGCTGTATCCCCAAGATGGACTTTCAAGATAAGCATAGACTGACACTACATATATAGCTTCTCTGTGTCATTGTCAATCTTACTAGTGTCCTCCAGGACCATGAGCCAGAACCAATTTCTTGTTCTTTTTCTAGATGCCTGAATAGCCCCTTGGAGTCCTTGTCTATGAATCTCTGCCAACTCTCAAAGTCAAACGTCAAGCACATGTCAGACTGTCAGAGCCTCTATCAATTGAAACACCTGCAATTCTTTGGTGTAGATTTTCCCAAGTCAGGTTTCAAGAGTCTGCAAATTCTCCTAAAGAATGTATCTGAAACTCTGCAGACCCTGAAGTTTGACCACTGCAAGATGAATGACTCTCAACTCAAAGTCCTCTTGCCTGCCCTGAGCCAGTGCTCACAGCTCACCGTGGTCAATTTCTGTGACAATGACTTCTCCAATCTTGTGCTGAAAGACCTTCTGAAATGCATGGCCAATCAAAGTAAGTTGTGTGAGGAGCAGTACCCTGCCCCTCTAGAGTGCTATGATCACCTGCATAATGTTGTGGTAGAGCAATTTGTCCAACTGTGTCCTAAGCTCATGGATATACTTATGGCCAAAAGGCAGCCCAAGACAATCACCTTTGCTACAGACACCTGCTCGCATTGTTTGAGGCGCTGCATCTATGACAGGAAGACTAGCCTTTGCCATTGTTGGCAGCAAATAGAAGTTTGATTCTGGATGCTGGGAAATGAAACCTGATCACCTTCCAATTCAATTCAGCCACAGAAAGTTAGAGACAAAATAGCAGGTTTGTCATGCCTCAGACCCACTGTGGATACCTAGTCTCACTTTGCTGACAACATTCTATTATTGTTTTTGTTATATTTATTTATTTCAAATCCAGACTTGACCTGCATCCCAGTCCCTCCTGTCACAAAAAGATTTGCAGAGGCAAAAATGGAGAAAAGGCTACCAGTGTTCTTTAAGACATAGAGTAACTTTTGCAGTGAAGTCCTCTATGGTGGGAATTCCCTCTCCTGCATCTTTTGGTTCATTGCCTCTAGATACAGCTTCACAAGAAAAGTTTTTCTACAGCCTTGTAGCTCTGCCTCTGCAACTGAGCACTGCTCTGTTACACACACACACACACACACACACACACACACACACACCATGTTTTAGGTTGTGTTGTCCAGATGGTACCAGCCTATAGAGCAAACTCATTTTCTATTAATACTCTACTGAGTATTTGTCTATCAGGTGTGTACCCTATCTCAAAATTCCCCACCTTAGGGGCAGGATTTGTGGCCCAACAGAATAGAGCATGTGCTACACTCTTAGACCACTTAGAATTCTTTCCTGGTACCAACATGTAGGCTCTCATCCATCTAGCTCTGTGTAATTCCATGTCCATTCCATCCTATGATCACTTCTGACCTCCTCTGTATGTGAGGCTCATAAGTGTATGCAAGCAAAACGTACAATTCAAACAGAGAATTACAGACCTGCGGGATGCAGTTCAGACACCATTCCCAGGTCAAGTATGACCCTACTAGCTTCCCCACATCAAGCACCCAATAATCTTTAATGTAGAAGGAAAACTCACCCTTATAGTCACAACACCTCTCCATCCTTCCTCACCTGAGCAACTTTGTCACATGGTGTCTTTGAAAGCAGACACTGTTCCCTAGTGCCTCACCTAACCCAAGCACACAGACAAGAGCTGAGACGCCTGGAAGGCTTTTGCTTTCCTCAACAGAAGAAAACAAAGCCAAATGATGTCTTCACCATCAATTACAGAGTGTGCGTAGTCTCAGACGATCATCTTACAGATATTGAACAATTTGTTTCTCATTGTGCTGAGAGCTGAAAATATAGTTCTGCAAAGCAGGTTGAGTAACTTCAGCACAGAGGGGCTTATGCAGGGCAATGAATAGCTCAAGCTGACTCAGATACAATGCAAATTAGAGATCAACTTGGGCTACATGACAACTTGTGTGAAAGATAAAATAAAATAAATGTGTGCATATGTGTTCTCCTATCCGGCCCTCATGAACTGAAATGGCAATTTATTTGCTTTCATTAATATGGTTCATTGTATCCTTTGTTTTTTTGTTTTGTTTTGTTTTTGTTATGTTTTCAAATGGATTTTTAATCTGTAGTTCATGGCAATACTTCTACCTCAGTTTCTGGAGTGCTAGTATCCCAGATACCAGTAGAAATGAACAATATAGATTTTTTTCCCCATTTATGTAAGTTCTATCTAGCTTTGGTTGGCTTTGAAGTGAATAGGTTGACCAGGCTGGCCTTCATGTCACTGTTCTTCCTGTATCTGTATCAGGAATCTTGGGACTCAAGCCACTTCTAAACAGTTCCTGCACTGATTTTACATACATATTCTAAGAGTCCTTATTTCTCATGAGATTTTCATGATTCAAGTGTCAGCTGACTCCAGCTCACAGTTCCTGGGAACATCCCTGAGTGTGAAGCAGAGACTCTGGGTGGCCTAAACCATGGTATAGGGATGTGCAGGAACAAAGGCCCTATTGCCTCTCACCACAATTTTGGAGAGCCTTGTCCTAGACTTGAAACTTGACCATAATCATTCTCCAGGTCAGGTATTTACCACAGATATCTAGCCTTGGTCAATGGCTACCATGTTTGATGTCAGTTTCTCAAGCTCCTGTGCTGAGCTGATCCAATCTGGAACACTCTGTACCTTCTGGGGAAAGCACAACTGTGTTCCTCTTCTGTCTGCAAGGACAGTGTTGGGGTAAAGATGTCTTTTTGAGGCAGGCAACCACAGGCTACTGTTGGCTGATGCCCCATTTGGTTTAGTTATACACACCAGTTCTCTGTAATAATGCACTTGGCAACTGAGCCCCTTTCCCTACATGTCTTAGGCACCCACCCCCCTCTCTATACAGTGCTCCTAGCAACCTCAGAATTATCGTAAAGTTGTGCCAGTATAGAAATCCTCACAGTCCCATCTCTGAACAATAGATTATGTTTCTCTGTCCCTACAAATAATCAAACCAAGTCACTTTCTGTTGAAGTGTATTCACCCCCATATCAGGGTATGAAGAACAGGAGGGCCACCACAGTCTCAACTGGTTTGTGTGCTGTGAATAAAGTTGTATTGCTTCTTTTGGAAATCTACATTAGCTTGCATTTTCATATTTTTATACATTGGGCCAATAGCTTGAAATACTTGGCCCAGATCAGAACCTCCCTTAACACTTATATAACCTCTGACACTTAAATCCCTGACTCCATCTAGAAAAGTCTTCCACCATTCTTTTTCTTTACTATTTATTTATTTATTTTATTATGAGTAAGTACACTGTAGCTGTCTTCAGACACTCCAGAGAGGGAGACAGATCTTGTTAAGGATGTTTGTGAGCTGCCATGTGGTTGCTGGGATTTGAACTCAGGACCTTCCGAAGAGCAGTCGGTGCTCTTAGCCACTGAGTCATCTCTCTAGCTCATCTTCTACCATTCTTGATGATCTCTCTAGAAAGCCCTACATTTTAAATTGTCTTGGCCTATTCACAGTATCACACAGTATTTCATTACAAATATCCTCAATGGAAAATAACTGCAAATTTTTGGAAGGATATTGAGGGGTTTGTTTAGCTATGGGGTGTTTTTTTGTTTGTTTGTTTATTTGCTTTTTTTTTTTGGTTGTTTTTTTTTTTTTTTTTTTTTTTTTTTTTTGAGAAAGGGTTTCTCTGTGTAGCCCTGGCTTATCCTGGAACTCACTTTGTAGACCAGGCTGGCCTCCAACTGAGAAATCTGCCTGCCTCTGTCTCCCAAGTGTTGGGATTAAAGGCATGGGCCACCACGCCCGGCTCTTTGTTTGCTTTTTGTTTTTTGTCTTTTGGGTTTTTTGACAGGGTTTCCCTGTATAACACTAGCACACCTGGAACTAATTCTGTAGACTATGCTGACCTGAAACTCACAGAGCTCTGCCTGTCTTTGCATAGTTTTTAGACAGAACAGAACTGAATTGAGAAGAAACATTTAGACAGAACTAAACTAAAGATCTTAGAAGTAAAGGCAGTCAGGCAGTGGTGGCACACACCTTTAACCTCAGCACTTGTGAGGCAGAGGCAGGCAAATTTCTGAGTTTGGGGCCAGCCTGGTCTACAGAGTGTGTTCCAGGACAGCTAGGGCTACACAGAGATACCTTGTCTCTAAAAGGCATTCCCCTATAGTGGGGCATAGAACCTTCACAGGACCAAGGGCTTTTTGTCACATTGATGTCCAACTAGGCCATCCTCTGCTATATCTGCAGTTAGAGCCATGAGTCTCTCCATGTGTTTTCTTTGATTGGTGGTTTATGTCCAGGGAGCTCTATGGTTACAGATTAGTTCACATGGTTGTTCCTCTTAGGGGGCTGCAAACCCCTTCAGCTCCTGGGTACTTTCTCTAGATCCTTCATTGGGGACCCTGTGCTTTGTCTAATGGCAGTGAGCATCAACTTCTATGTTAGTCAGTCTCTTGTCAGCCAGCTCTTGTTGGCATCTGCCATAGTATCTGGGTTTGGTGGTGGTTTATGGAATGGATCCCCAGGTGAGGCAGTTTCTGGATGGTCATGCCTTCAGTCTCTGCTCAGAACGTTGTCTCTGTAACTCCTTCCATAGATATTTTGCTCTCCCTTCTAAGAGGGATCAAAGCATCCACACTTTGGTCTTCCTTCTTGAGTTTCACGTGTTTTGCAAATTGTATCTTGGGTATTCTGAGCTTCTGAGCTAATATCCACTTATCACTGTGTGCATATCATGTGTGTTCTTTTGTGATTGGGTTACCTCACTCAGGATGATATCCTCCAGAACCATCCATTTCTCTAAGAATTTCACGAATTCATTGTTTTTAATAACTGAGTAGTAGTCCATTGTGTAAATGTACTAGATTTTCTGTATCCATTCCTCTGTTGAGAGTCATCTGGGTTTTTTCCAGCTTCTGGCTATTATAAATAAATAAGGCTGCTATGAACATAGTGGAGCATGTGTCCTTAATACAAGTTGGAGCATCTTCTGTGTATACGCAGGAGTGGTATTGCTGGATCTTCTGGTAAAAGATGTCAAATTTTCTGAGGAACCACCAAACTGATTTCCAGAGTGGTTGTAACAGCTTGCAGTCCCACCAGCAATGAAGGAGTGTTCCTCATTCTCCACATCCTCACCTACATCTGCTGTCACCTGAAATTTTTATCTTAGCCATTTTAACTGGTGTGAGGTGGAATCTCAGGGTAGATTTGATTTATATTTCCCTGATGGTTAAGGATGTTGAACATTTTTTTCAGGTGCTTCTTAGCCATTTGGTATTCCTCAGTTGAGAATTCTTTGTTTAGATCTCTACCTCATTTTTATATAGGGTTGTTTGGTTTTCTGGAGTACAACTTCTTGAGTTCTTTATATACATTGGATATTAGCCCCCTATCAGATTTAGGATTCGTAGGTTTTTCCAATCAGTTGGTTGCTGTTTTGTCCTTTTGACAGTGATCTCTTTCTTACAGAATCTTTGCAATTTTATGAGGCCCATTTGTCGATGCTTAATCTTAAAGCACAAGCCATTGCTCTTCTGTTCAGGAATTTTATCCCTGTGCCCATATCTACAAGGCTCTTCCCCACTTTCTCCTCTATAGGTTTCAGTGTCTTTGGTTTATGTGGAGTTCCTTGATACACAGAGATTGAACTTTGCACAAAGAGATACGAATGGATCAATTCTCATTCTTCAACATGCTAACCACCAGTTGAGCCAGCACCATTTGTTGAAAACGCTGTCTTCTTTCCATGGATAAGTTTAGCTCCTTTGTCAAAGATCAAGGGACAATAGGTGTGTGGGTTCATTTCTGCATCTTCAATTCTATTCTATTGATCGACCTGTATATCACTGTACCAGTACCATGCAGTTTTTAACACAACTCCTCTGTAGTTCAGTAGTTTTTGCTATCCTAGGTTTTTTGTTTTTCCAGATGAATTTGTAAATTGCCCTTTCTAACTCTGTGAAGAATTGAGTTGCAATTATGAGGGAGATTGCATTGAATGTGTAGATTGCTTTCCACGAGATAGCCATTTTGACTATATAAATCCTGCCAATCCATGAGCATGGGAAATCTTTACTTCTGAGATCTTTGCTTTCTTTCTTCAAAGACTTGAAGTTTTTATCATACAGATCATTCACTTCCTAAATTAGAGTCACACCCAGGTATTTTATATTTTTTGTGACTATTTTGAAGGTTGTTTTCCTAATTTCTTTCTCAACCTTTTTATCCTTTGTGTAGAGAAAGGCCAGTAATTTCTTTGAGTTAATTTTGTATCCAACTACTTCACTGAAGTTATTTACTGTTGGGGCCGGCCTGCTGCTCTCATGTCTGGGTTCCAGCCTGGAAGGCATCTTGGAACTAGAAGAGAAGAGGGAGCCTAGATGGGTTGAGAAATAATGGAACCAAGACAACTAATCTGCTCAAGATTCAAATGTTTAATGGCGGACATGCTTTATAAAGAGGGGGAAAGTTCATTCCCACCAATTCATCCTTGGAACCTGTAACCAGCTGCAGGTGATGACTTGAAGGATAGGGTATAGTCTCTGGAATAGCTCTGGGACCTCTCAGCAGGTAGCAGTATCTTGAATAGGAACAGTGAAAGTGATGTAAGGAGGAAGGCTCCACCCTACATAATCTCTTTAGTGATAGCAAGGTCAAATTCTGACTGAGCCTGATTCAGGCTCATGGGAGGCTACAATTTATCAGATTTCGGGGTTCTCTGGTGGAATTTTGGGGGTTACATAAGTATACTGTCATATCATCTGAAAATAGTGATATTTTGACTACTTTCTTTCCAATTTGTATTCCTTGCATCTCCATTTGTTGTATAATTGCTCTGGCTAGGACTTTGAGTAATATATTGCATAGGTAGGGAGAGTGGGCAGTTTTTCTCTTTTCTGATTTTAGTGGGACTCTTCAAGTTTCTCACCATTTAGTTTGATGTTGGCTACTGGTTTGCAGTATATTGTTTTTATTATGTTTAGGTATGGGCCTTGAATTCCTGATCTTTCCCCGACTTTTTTCATGAAGTGGTGTTGGATTTATCAAATGCTTTCTCAGCATCTAATGATATGATCATGTGGTTTTTGTCTTTTACATTGTTTATATAGTGGATTATATTGATGGATTTCTGTATATTGAATCATCCATGTATCCCTTGGATAAAGACTAGTTGATCAAGATGGATGATCGCTTTGATGGGTTCTTGGATTTGGTTTGAAGGAATTTTCTTGAGTATTTTTGCATCAACATTCATAAGGGAAATTGGCCTGACATTCTCTTTCTCTGTTGAGTCTTAGTGTGGTTTACGTATCATAGTAATTGTGGCATCATAGAATGAATTGGGTAGAGTGACTTCTGTTTCTATTTTGTGGAATAGTCGAGGAGTATTGGAATTTGGTCTCCTTTGAAGGTCTGATAGAAGTCTGCACTAAACCCATCAGGTCCTGGGCTTTTTTTGTTTGGGAGACTGTTAATGACTATTTCTATTTCCTTAGGGGATATGTGACTGTTTGGATCATTAACTTGATCCTGAATCAACCTTGGTACCTGGTATCTGTCTAGCAAGTTTTCAATTTCATCCAGGTTTTCCAGTTTTGTTGAGTATAGGCTTTTGTAGTAGAATCTAATTATTTTTTGGATTTCCTCAGATTCTATTGTTATATCTCCCTTTTCATTTCTGATTTTGAACATTAGTATACTGTCTCTCTGCCCTCTAGTTAGTCTGGCTAAGGGTTTATCTATCTTGTTGATTTTCTCAAAGAACCAGCTCCTGGTTTGGTTCATTCTTTCTATAGTTCTTTTTGTTTCCACTTGATTGATTTCAGCCCTGAGTTTGATTATTTCCTGCGTCTACTGCTCTTGTGTGATTTTGCCTCCTTTTGTGCTAGAACTATTAGGTGTGTTGTCACACTGCTAGTTAGTGTATGCTCACTCCAGTTTCTTTTTGGAGGCACTCAGAGCTATGAGTTTTCATCTTAGGACTGCTTTCATTGTGTCCCATAATCTTTGGAATATAGTGGCTTCATTTTCACTAAACTCTAAAAAATCTTTAATTTCTTTATTTCTTTCTTGATCAAGTTGTCTTTGAGTAGAGAGTTGTTCAGCTTCCATGAGAATGTTGGCTTTCTATTATTTATGTTGTTATTGAAGTTCAGCCTTAGTCTGTGTTGATCTGACAGGTTGCATGGGATTATTTTAATATTTTTATATCTGTTGAGGCCTGTTTTATGAACGATTATATGGTCAATTTTGGAGAAGGTACCATGAGGTGATGAGAAAAAGTTATATCCTTTTGTTTTGGGATAAAATGTTCTATAGGTATCAGTTAAGTCCATTTGTTTCATAACTTCTGTTAATTTCATTGTATCTTTGTCTAGTTTCTGTTTCCAGGATCTGTCCATTGATGAGAGTTGAATGTTAAAGTCTTCCACATTTATTGTATGAGGTGCAATGTGTGCTTTGAGATTTACTCAAGTTTCTTTAATTAATGTGATGCCCTTGCATTTAGAACATAGTTGTTCAAAATTGAGTGTTCATCTTGGTAAATTTTATATTGGGTGAGTAAGAAGTGTCCCTCCTTATCTTTTTTGGTAACTTTAGGTTGAAAGACAATTTTATTCAATATTAGAATGGCTACTCCAGCTTGTGTCTTGGAACCATTTGCTTGGAAAATTGTTTTCAGGTCATTTACTCTGAGGTAGTGGCTGTCTTTGTCACTGAGGTGGGTTTCCTGTATGCAGCAGAATGTTGAGTCCTGTTTACATAACCAACCTGTTAGTCTATGTCTTTATCTGGGAATTTAATCCATTGATATTAACATATATTTAGGAAAAGTCTTTGTTGCTTCCTGTTATTTTTGATCCTAGAGTTTAATTTTGCTCAAGTGGCTGTCTTCTTTTAGGTTTCTTGAAAGATTATTTTCTTGCTTTTTCTAGAGTCCAACTGTCTCTGTGATCCTGTGATTCTGGGATGCTGTGATACTGAGGAGATTCTGGGTGTATCAGAATTCTTGGTATTTAAGCTTCCTCTGGGATCCTGAGATCCTGCTGTGACCAAGCTCCTAGGATCTTGGGAATCTAAGATTCTGGGCATGTTTGAGCGCCTGGTAGTGGTACCTCCTCTGGGGACTATGGGGCTATCCCCTGAGTTCTAAACCAAGGTAGACCAGTGCTGATCAGAAGGAACCTGAGACACTGATTGGGCAGGGTTCCTATGTCTGTGCTCCACCTGTCCACAGATACCCTCAGTTCTATTGAAACAGATGTTGTGTTCCACTTACCAGTGATCCAAAGATCCTGGGCATGCTAATTTGCCTGTGAGGTGGGGAGTTCTCTGGAGACTGTGGGACTGCCTGCCAAGTTTGGGCCCAAAGTGGCCCTGTGCTGGCACCCACCAGAAGGATCCTGAGCCACTCAGGCCCCAGAACTCAGGCCCCAGAAATTAATCATTTACTTAATACCCTACTGCTTTACTATGAGGTGGTAAATGCCAGAGACTCCAGTTTCTGTCTTCAGAGGAACTCAGACCAGCAGGTTAGTTATCACAGCAAAGTGAGACTTAAGAAAGGTAAACACTACCTGAACTTGGTGGTGCATACCTTTAATCCCAGCACTCAGGAGGCAGAGGCAGGCGGATTTCTGAGTTCGAGGCCAGCCTGGTCTACAGAGTGAGTCCCAGGACAGCCAGGGCAACAGAAAGGTAAACACTTGATTACTTATATTATTTATTATCCAGCAACCCTAAATATCAAACCCCAGTGGATGCTTTAGCCCATTTGCTTCACTTTAAGAAAGAACCATGAAAGAAAGAAGAGCCAGGGCTGGCCCCTACAACTGTCCTTGCAGACAGGGAGAGGGACACAGTTGTGCTTTCCCCAGAAGGTACAGAGTATTCCAGATGGGATCAGCTCACCACAGGAGCTTGAGAAACTGACATCAAACATGGTAGCCATTGACCAAGGCTAGAGAGCTGTGGTAAATACCGGACCTAGAGAATATGGTCAAGTCTCAAGTCCAGGACAAGACTTTCCAGAATGGTGATGAGAGGCAGCAGGGTCTTTGTCCCTGCATGTGTGTACACCATTGTATACCACCACCTAGAGTCTCTGCTTCACACTTAGGGATCTCCCAGGAACCCCGAGCTGGAGTCAGCATCTTCTGACATTTTAATCATGAAAGTATCATCAGGAAACAAGGAATCTTAGAGGGTAGGGATAAAAAACAGTTTAGGAACTGGGATACAATGGACTTGTGGTGATTTGGCGTGTTAATGGCAAACTATTAGATGGCCATATATATGGGGAAGTACAATGCAGATTAAGGGTGAAATCTGAGGCTGGAGTGTTCTCAGAGATGGAGGAACTGACTTGATTTTCTCTGAAAATTACTGAAGGCAAGTCCTTGGTGGATCGCATGAATGGAGAAAAGGAGGAAAGGAAGGATGGAAGGAAGGAAGGAAGGAAGAAGGAAGGAAGGAAGGGAGGGAGGAAGGAAGGGAGGGAGGAAGGAAGGGAAGAAGGAAGGAAGGAAGGAAGGAAGGAAGGAAGGAAGGAAGGAAGGAAGAAAGGAAGGAAGGAAAGAAGGAGAAAGGGAGGAAATAGGAGTCATTTGGACATTTAGGGGCTTGGCTTTCTTTTGCTGGTTGTTGTTGTTGTTGTTTTCTGTTTTTGTTTTCTGCACACTGCTTATGAGTGGCTAGAATAAGGTTTGCTTTTGTCATTATCCCTTACTAGAAATCAGCACATCAATTTCATAAGTTTTTAATTTAATAAACTCAGTGTTTTCCAAGGCCTAATGAGTAACGATTGCTTTGTTCGTATTTTTTTGAGTACACCCTGCCTCTTGTAGTACAATATGGCCTTGGAGTAGTATGTAGCTGAAGCTGGCCTTGAACTCGAGAACCTAGTGCCTCTATCTAATAAAGCTGGGCTTACACAGCTGTGCAGCAGCACACACTGATTAATTTTTTAATCGGCAGTGTTTCGTATATGTTTTTTATGATTGAACATTTCTTTTCTAAGAATATTTATAGGTAATAGCTGATCTATGGAATCTAGCAATACTGCTGAGTGAGAAATCATGCTTGCCCCAAGCCCAATGATATGGGCTTGATCCCCAGGGTCTCCGTGGTGGAAGAAGATGTGTACAACCCCTCCTGACCTTCCCTTTGCTTTTTGAAGTTTTGTGGTTACTCTAAGATCACTTAGCTGCCAGGTGGGTCTGATCAAGTTGACCAAGCTCCCTAGCTATAAAAAATGTAGTTGCTGTTTTAAGTGTCTCAGCTCTAGAGATGGCTTACCTGGAACTCTCGGGTTAGACCTGGCTCACCGTGACCTCATACCCTAAGTGTATCCCCCTCTTGACTCAGCCTCCTGAGTAGCTTGGTTCAGGGGAATCAGGATTGGGCCCTTGTCTTTCTCCCTAGTCTGGGTTCACTCTGTCCTGAGTTCAATGAGGAGTCACTGGGTAGAGACTCAATTCAATGAGGTGGCAGCTTGTGGTTGGCCAGTTTGGCTGCAAAGGGAAGGTGTGAAGGGAAGGGTGCATTAAAGGCTCAGGAAGTCAGAGAAGACCATAGAAATCTTAGAATCACCTCCTCACCCTACTGATCTAGGAGATCTGCCACCACTGTCTGTGTCTGTTAAGTCCCTCATCTGCATCTGGTAGGACTTCCAATCCAAATCCTACAGCCTAGCCTCTCCAGCCTGGGGACATTGCAGCACAGGTGATACAAGGAATCTCATTTCTCTCTGCTCTGACAAGACTGTACAGTGCTCTTGTCTCCATGAATCTCTTTGCCTTCTTATCAAATTTCTTATTGTTTGTCAATTCATATTTTGTTTTGTTTCGTTTCTTTCCCCAAATAAGAGTTTTGCTCTGTCGTCAACTCTGACCTGGCACTTGCCATTTGGCACAAGATGGTTGAAATTTCCAGTCCTTCTTCTTCTGTCTATGGAATGCTGGAATTATAAGTATGTGTTACCAAGCCCCACCTCAGTCTACTTATTTCTGGTATTTCTGGCTAAGTTAACCCTCTATTCTGTGTCTCTTCCTCTTCCTCCTCCTACTTCTTCTTCTTCTTCTTCTTCTTCTTCTCTCTCTCTCTCTCTCTCTCTCTCTCTCCCTCTCTCCTTCCCTCCCTCCCTCCCTCTCTTGTTCTCTCCCACTCCTACTCTCCCCCTCCCCTCTCCCTCTCTCCCCTTCCCTCTCTCCCTCTTCCCCTCACACTCTTGCTCTTACTCTCTTGCTTCCTCTTGCTGTGAATTCAGTTCAGTTTAATATTTTTGATGTTTAAAGAAAAAGATTTTAAGGATTTATACGTTTCACCTGTGTATTTTGGCTGAATTTGTGTAACTGCATGAACATGTGCCTGCTACTTAAGGCATTCAAAAGAAATATGGATTCCCTGGGATAGGAGATGTGGTTGTTTTTGGTGACCTTGTGGTTGTTGGGAACTACCCTTAGGTCCACTGCCAGAACCATCTCTCCAGCTCTCATTTCTGGATTATTTGTTGGTTGGTTTTTCTGTTTTGAAGCAGGGTGTCTAGTAGCCCAGGGTCACCTAGCATCTATGTGTAGCTGAGGTGAATTGAGGCAGAGTTCCTTCCTCCTGCCTCTACTGCCTGATGGATAGAATCTTAGGTGTGAGTCTAGGGGGCCTCTTTGTATAGTTCTAGGCATTTATACCCAGGGTATCCCTCATGCTAGCTGCATCTCAGCATCTGCCCTTAGAAGTTTCAATTCTAGTGGGGCATGGTGGTACACACCTTTAATCCCAGCACTTGGGAGGCAGAGGCAGACTGATTTCTGAGTTCCAGTTCAGCCTGGTCTACAAAGTGAGTTCCAGGACAGCCAGGACTGTACTGGCTATTTTTGTGTCAACTTGACACAGCTGAGTTATCACAGAGAAAGGAGCTTCAGTTGAGGAAATGCCTCCATGAGATCCAACTGTAAGGCATTTTCTCAATTAGTGATCAAGGGGGAAAGGCCCCTTGTGGGTGGGACCATCCCTGGGCTGGTAGTCTTGGGTTCTATAAGAGAGCAGGCTGAGCAAGCCAGGGGAGGCAAGCCAGTAAAGAACATCCCTCCATGGCCTCTGCATCAGCTTCTGCTCCCTGACCTGTCTGAGTTCCAGTCCTGACTTCCTTTGGTGATGAACAGCAGCATGGAAGTGTAAGCCGAATAAACCCTTTCCTCCCCAACTTGCTTCTTGGTCATGATGTTTGTGCAGGAATAGAAACCCTGACTAAGACACAGGACTATATAGAGAAACCCTGTCTAAGAAAACTAAAAAAAAAAAAAAAAGAATTCTCACGAGGTGCAAAATATAAGTGGATTTATTAAGAGAAAATGAGAACAACTTCTGAATGGGAAGAGTTCAAAGGGATTCTAATTAAACTTGAAATGGCCTATGCAAGACTGCAGGATGGAGGAATCTTTGCCTTGTCTTACCTTGTCACAATATGATACCCTTGTAGGTACTGGCAGATGAACTCAGTGCTCTAAATGGATGAGTCCCCTCTTCTGCCTTTGCTAAAAACTACCATTTCCTTTAGCCTGGGACTGAAGAACAATCCTGAGAACAATGGGAAAACAGTCCACTGCTCATCTCACCCACTCTGGCAACTGAGGCAGGTGGGACACAAGTTAGGCCAGCTAGGGCCCTTGAACAGTAGATCTTGATAAGATCTGAAGGTCCTGAGTTCAAATCCCAGGAACCACATGTTGACTCACAAACACCCGCAATGAGATTTGACACCATTCCTGGTATTCACTATAAACTCTGGAATTGCGGGATTGCTTGTTTTCTTTACATTATTATTTTCTTATTTTTTTCAGGATGTGTTCTCACATGGTGGCTGTGGCATATCTGAAATTCATGTAGCCAAGGATGAACTCTAAGTGTCATTATTGCTCTTGCCTCCATGACCGGGTGTATTCCAGTGTGTATGCAGGTTGATCAGATCTGCATGCAGAGTATGAATTGAGTGCAGAGTAGCCAAGAACTCATCCAAAAGGTCACGCGAAACACCTGAGTTTTCTCTTTTTCTTTGGTCTTTGATTTCTCAAGTCAGGGTTACTCTGTGCAGCTTTGGCTGTCTTAGAAATTTCTGTAGAACAGGCTGGCTTAGAACTAAGAGATCTGTCCCCCATCCCCAATGCTGGGGTTAGTGGTCACCACACTTTCCTATTTCTTTCTGTCTATGACTGTACTGGCTCTGCCTTTGATGGAGTCCTTGGCAGAATGAGAGCAGAGCTGGCACTACAAGTGGTATTGATTGGTGCTCTAAACAAGGTAGGTATGTGGTTATCTTTTTTCTGGTTGCCTGTAGCATGAATCATTCTGGAATTCAAAGACGTGGCTCACTTCCTAGGACTTCAAAGCAAGCCAAGAGACTTTGGGTGGGAAGAAAGCTGCCCAAGATCCAAATCCACCCTTTAGGGTGGTTTTCCCTTTGTTTTTTTTTTTTATCTCTACCCTTGAGTCCAGGCCAGTCTGGTAATTGTTATGTAGCTAAGGATGACCCTGAACACCTGCTTCTTACTCCACCTCTGGGGCTGGAATATAGGCTTTCTCCATCGTGCTTAGCATTGTGATGGTGGTGGGGTATTGAAGGGTTGGAGATGGGAGTCATGGTCTTTAGCTTTTACTATTTGAGCCACAGCTCTCATTCTATTTTTGTTTGGTTTCCTTTTCAGAGATAGAATGATACAGTTTCAGCTTGTAATTCAGACTTTACTTCAACTCATACAATCAAGGGTGGTTTTAGTCCAATCAAATGAGAATTAAATGTTCCATCCATGCTGATATGAGAGTAGCTGAGGGGTGTGTGTCAAGAAAAGACAGAGGAATCAACTCTTTTAATTTATGCCCTTGAGTCTTCCACTTTTTGAGGTTTTCTCCAACCATGATAAGATTTTCTCTTATTACTCCACATCAATTAGTATAGGAATAACAGGTTTTCCCCAAGATATGTATAACACGTAGTCCTTATCTCATGAAAAGTAAATCTATGCCTTTTCTGTTTTATAGGACCTCAAACAAAGGAAGACACAAAGAATTGATACCTGTGTTTGTTCTCTTGACACCCCCCCCCAGCTACTCTCATATCAGCAATGACAAACACTTGTCATCTGGTTGGATTAAAGGTTGGGGGACTGCATCTTATAAAAACTAGCCAATTATATATCTGTTCAGTAAAATCAATGGTACTAAGGACCAAATATGGGCTTGATCCCCAGGCTCTCCATGGTGCAAGAAGGATGAATCCACAACTGAATTTGTTCACTAAGACCAATGTAGAATGTAACAGGGTCTCAGACCTTAATAGACTTAACCGAGTCTATGATGGAAGTCCCATTCAGGCTCTTTAACTCAGCATGTAGACAGTATCATCCTGCAAATTTATAATAAAGACCTAACCCATCAAATTCCAAGTCTCTAAACTGCTAACCTTGCTTTTCTTCTCTGAAGTTTCATGGCTTGTTAATTCACTCAAGGTTCTTGTTACTAAAGTTTGCCAACCCAATCGTCATTTTTGTCCTTGAAAGTTTCGATGACAAAGGCTTGCTGACACTGGGAACCCAAAAACCTACTATAGTTTCCAATAGGCTAATAAAGACATTCTGTTGGCTCAGAGCCATCGACAAGCAGTCTCCTCTTGTGTGTTCCTCAAAACAAGATGTGGCTTACAGAGTTCAAAACAAGCCTGGAAACCAGATATTGTGACAAAGGCCTTTAATCCCAGCACTGGGAACCAGTGGCAGGTTGATTCCTGAGTTCCAGGTTAGGGTGGTCTACAGAGTCCAGATCAGCTAGAGATACACAGAGAAACCGGGTTTCACTCACACAAAAAACCCAGGAAACACAGATACACAGACACGGGCAACAGGCACACGGGCACATCCACACACACACACCCTGCCACAAAACCACCCTTGATTGTATCAATTGAAGTCTGAGTTAGAAATGAAATCTGTATCTCTGAAAACAAACCTAACACAATAAAGATGACAGCTGTAGCTCAAAACCTAATCCACTGGGCTGAAGACCATGATTCCTGTCTCCTGCTCTTCAATACCCCACCATCATCACCATGGTAGGCATGGAGCAGAAAGCTTGTATTCCTGCATCCAAGGTAAAGCTGGTGTTCAGGGTCATCATTAGCTACATAAAAATTACCAGTCCAGCCTGGGATCAAGGGTAAAGACAAGAAAAGAAAGGGAAAACCATCTATCTTAAAGGGTAGATTTGGATCTTGGGCAGGTTCCTTCCACCCTCAGGCTCATGCTTGCTTTGCAGTCCTAGGGAATATGTAGCCCGGCTGTCCTGGAACTCACTTGGTAGACCAAGCTGGCCTTGAACTCAGAAATCCACCAGTGTGCCTCCCAAGTGCTGGGATTAAAGGCATGTGACACCACTGCCTGGCTGAGCCATGTCTTTCAACTCCATAATGATTCATGCTACAGGCAGCCAGGAACAGAGAACCATATACACCCCTTGTGTAGGTTACCATAGGAATACCACTTGGAGTCCCAGCTGTGCTCACATCCTGCCAATGATTCCATCAAAGGCAGAGCTAGTACAGTCAAGGACAGAAAGAAATATGAAGGTGTGGTAGCCCACGCCATCAATCCCAGGATAGAAGGTGGGAGTTCTCTGAGGTTAAGGGCAGCTTGTAATACAGAAATTTCAAGGAAGGCTGTGGCTGAACAGAGTAACTCTGACTCCTTAAAAAAAAATGAAAGACTAAAAACTCTGGTGTTTTACAGAGGACCATATGGATGAATTCTAATGTAGTCTGCTCTTATAGTTCATTCTCTACATACAGATCTGATCAACCTGGTTACACACTAGAACACACCCTGTCGTGGAGGCAGGAGCAATAATAAGACTTAGAGGCCATCTTTGGCTACATAAGTTTTAGACAGGTCTGAGCCACAATGTGAGACCACATCTAGAAAAATGAAATTATGTAAAAAAGACAAGCAATCCCACAATTCAGAGTTTTTTGTGGATACCATGGATGATGGGTGTGGGACTTGAAATATAGTCTCTTTTTTTTAAAGATGTATTTATTATTATACATAAGTACACTGTAGCTGTCTTCAGACACATGAGAAGAGAGCATCAGATCTCATTATGGTTTTGAGCCACCATGTGGTTTCTGGGATTTGAACTCATGACCCTTGAAAGAGCAGTCAGTGCTCTTACCCGCTGCGCCATCTCACCAGCCCCCTGAAATATAGTCTTATTTCACACTTTCTCAAGAGAAGTTTTTGTTGTTGTTTTTGAAGGGGTTTCTATGTGTAGCCCAGTTTTGGGTTTAATCTTGATTGAGAACAGGGTCTGTCTTCATTGCTAAGCTTAGTTTTATATTCCAACACTAAGAAATCCTGGGCTGGTGAGATGGCTCAGTGGGTAAGAGCACCCGACTGCTCTTCCAAAGGTCCAGAGTTCAAATCCCAGCAACCACATGGTGGCTCACAACCATCCGTAACGAGATCTGGCGCCCTCTTCTGGAGTGTCTGAAGACAGCTACAGTGTACTTTCATATAATAAACAAATAAATCTAAAAAAAAAAAAAAGAAAGAAAGAAATCCTCCTGCCTCAATCTTCATCCTGGTAGCATTGTTGTTGTGAGGCAATGCACATGGCTGAATTTTATTTGTATGTGACCCACATGACTCAGAGTGTTCCTAACAATAGACATGCACTCAAAATCTGCTCAAAGAAAAGCCTCAAAATGACTTTGTCTTAGTTGATTCTCTTGCTGCAAGGAAATACTATGGCCAAAAGCAAGCAGGGGACAATAGGGTTTATTTGGCATACACTTCCTCATCATAGTACATTAATGAAGGAAACCAGGAGAGGAAATCCAAATGGTCTCAAATTGGCTGCAGGAACTGATGCAGAGCACACAGAGCAATGCCACTTGCTGGCTTTCTCCCTCATGGCTTACTCAGTCTGCTTTCTTAATAGAAAAGGATCACAAGCACAGGAATGGCCCAACCCACGATGGGATCGGTCCTCCCCATCCATCATTAAGAATATGCTTTAGAGGTAGATCTCATGGAGACATTTCTTCTGACAACCATTGTTTGCAACAAGTTGACAAAAACTAACCCATATACCTTAAGACAAATGCCCCCTTTAAAAAAATTATTTATTTTATGTATATGAATACACTGTATATATCTTCAGATACACCAGAATAGGGTATCAGACCCCATTACAGATGATTGTGAGCCACCATGTGCTTGCTGGGAATTGAACTCACGACGACTGGAAGAACAGTCAGTGCTCTTAACCACTGAGCCATCTCTCCAGCCCCACAAATGCCTTTTCATAATTGTGATTTTTTTATCTGGAATAAAGAACCAAGCTGACTGTTCTGTGATCTGTTGTGTCAGCTCTTAGGAAGGTTGAGTCAGGAAGATGGCTTGCATCCATTAACCTTACATATGGTTTTTGGAGATAGATCCGAATTAGGAGAGAACTTGCCTAGAATCACAAAGCCTGGGCTAGCTCTTCTCCACCCCATGACCTAGATGTGGTGGGACATGCCTGTTATGCAAGAATTCAAAGGTTTGAGGCCAGAGGATTGGAAGTTCAAGGTCATCATTGGCTTTATAACAAGATGGAACCTGCCTGGGCTACACACTTGTTGCTCAAAGAAATTTAAACTGTGTTTAGGAGCGAGATGAGCCCTAGTTGTTTGTCAGAAGGCAGTTTCAAAGACCATTCCAGCATGCCAAATAGAGAAATGTAATCATGCCTGAGAGCCAAGTCAGACTTGGTCCCACACATCTTTTATTGCAGCACCTAGCAGACAGACCCAGGGATATCTCTGATTTTGAAGCAGCTTGGTCTATATAAAGAGTTCCAAGGCAGGCAGAGCTATATAATAAAACCCCATTTCAAAAATAAAAGAATGGGATATGATCCAGCATGGTGAATTAGACTTATTACAAGAGACAGAGCCGGACGTGGTGGCGCATGCCTTTAATCCCAGCACTTGGGAGGCAGAGGCAGGCGGATATCTGAGTTCAAGGCCAGCCTGGTCTACAAAGTGAGTTCCAGGATAGCCGGGGCTTTACAGAGAAACCCTGTCTTAAAAAACCAAAAAAATAAAAAAATAAAAAAATAAAAAAAATTTAAAAAAAAAAAAAAAAACAAGAGACAGAAACGGTGTTGTCATACCTTTGAGCCTAGCCTAGACATACATACAACAACATCAAGAAGAAAAAGAAACAAACAGTCAAGGAAGGTTGTGCACCATTTAACTTCAATCATCCAGAGGCAGAAGCTGGGAAGAGCCAGATGCCCCTCAACAGAGGAATGAATACAGAAAACATGGTGTGCAGGGAATAGAGTGGAGCAGAGACTAAAGGAAAGGCCATCAAGACAATGGCCCACCTGGGGATCCATTCCACTTGCAGACACCAAACCCAGACACTATTGCTGATGCCAAGAATTGCTTGCTGACAGGAGCCTAGTATGGCTGCCCCCTGATAGGCTCTGCCAGAGCCTGACCAATATAGATGTGGATGCTCACAGCCAAGCCTCAGACTGAGCACAGGGACCCCAATGGAGGAGTTAGGGGAAGGACTGAAGGAGTGGAGTTTGCAACCCCATAGGAAGAACAACAATATCAACCAACCAGATTCCCCAGAGCTCCCAGAGACTAAAACATCAATGATAGTGTACAAATGGAGGGACCCAGGACTCCAGCTGCTTTTGTAGCAGAGGATTGCCTTATCTGGCATCAATGGGAGGGGAGGCCCCTTGTCCTGTGGAGACTTTATGCCCCAACATAGGGGAATGCTATAATAGTGAAGTGGGAGTAGGTGGGTAGATGGGGGAGCTCCCTCATAGAAGCAGAGGAAGGGGGCATGGAATAGAGGGTTTGCAGAAGGGAAAATGGGAAGGAGGATAACATTTGAAGTGAAAATAAAGTGATCAATAAAAAACAAAACAAAAAAACCCAGCCAGGTATGGTGGCACACATCTTTAATCCCAGTACTTGGGAGCCAGAGGCAGGCGAATTTCTGAGTTCAAGGCCAGCCTGGAGCCAAGGCTATACAGAGAAACCCTGTCTCGAAAAACCAAAAAAAAAAAAAAAAAAAAAAAACAACCAACCAAACAGACAAAACAAAAAACAACAACAACAACAAAAATACCCAAGAGACAGAAACACTGTTGTCATGTCTGAGTCAAGTCTGGGCAGACATACAAAACCATCAAGAAGAAAAGCACATAGTCAGGCATGGCTGTGCTCTGCTTTCCTTTCAATGAGCCACAGGCAGAAGCTGAGGGAGGTCGTCTACATAGTGAGATCTAAGCCAGCCCATGGCACAACATGATTATTTTGAGGCTAGAGAGATGCCTAAAGGGTTAAGAGAGTAGAGACTGCTTTTTCAGAGCCCCCATGCCAGGTGGCTTAAAACCACCTGAATGTAATGACAGATCCCATGCTACCCCAAGGGTTCCTGCATCTTGTCCTGTCTCAACTTTCATTTCTTTTTTGGTACTAACTTATAAGAACAGAAGGGCATTATATCTAATCTCTGCCTGACCCACCGAAAGAAGTGATCATGGTCCTATTTGAGAATGGGGTACAGGAAGACATAGTCAGCATGAACACTTATTGGTTGCACCATCTCTGTTGTGTGATCTTCCTCCTCTTCCTCCTCTGATTGTGTTGGTGGGACTCGGAGAAGATCCCGTGTTGGAGTCCATATTTCCAGGAAGTCACAGTTGACATCCACCAAATTGAGCTCTTTCAGTCTACACCTCCTGTGGGTCAAACAGGGAGGAGATTACAGTGAATAATTAAATATGCAATATATAATCTGCCTTGATCCCATGTCTCAATCTCTCCCCATTACATTTTTTTAATTACAGCTACAGCCTTGCCTTCTATACGACTCAAATTCACTTACTTAGGCCGAACCTTCTGGCTACTCAGCCAATCCACTCCATCCAACACAGCCTGGAAGGTATCAACATGGTAATAATCCATCAGGGGGCCGATATAGAGGTTTGGGTAGGGCCAATTTGCTACCATATGCTTCACAAGTTTTACGTGTCTTTTAATGAAGGCATTCTTGAACAGTAGGGGAAAGAAGACTTTGGGCAGGTCCTTCAGAGCAGAGACAGCTGCGTCTTCATTACTCGCCAGCCCCTGGATTGCCAGCTGTTGGAGTGTGGGGATATCCTGGAAGCTCATCCTTAGGGATTCCGGTAGAGAGGTCCTGTGGAAGCATCCAGAAAAAATATCCTCTCAGAACAAAGCTTAGGAGGATGGCGAAGATGGCTCAGCAGGTAAGAGCACTGACTGCTCTTCCAAAAGTCCTGAGTACAAATCCCAGGAACCACATGATGGCTCACAACCATCCGTAATGGGATCTGATGCCCTCTTCTGGCTCGTCTGATGACAGCTAAAGTGTACTTATGTATAATAATAAATAAATCTTTAGGCCCGAGGGATCAGGGACTGAGCAAGCTGAGTTGGCCAGAGCAAGTAGGGTTAGCCAGAGCAAACAGAGGTCCTAAAATTCAATTCCCAACAACCACATGAAGGCTCACAACCATTTGTACAGTTATTGTGTACTCATATACATTAAGTAAATAAATAAATCTTAAAAAACAAAACAAAACAAAGCTGAGAATGGCTTTCCCTTTGCAGAAGGCAGCTCGGGATCAGGGTTATTGTCTAAACAGTAAACTTGTTTTAAACAATAAACAGTAAACAGTAAACTTGTTTATTGTCTAAATCAGTAAACTTGATTTTCCCATTTGACGTTGTCTCTCCTAGTCTCAGTGCCATGAGTCTCATAAGACAGCATGGTAGACTGTGAACCTCCATGTGACGTGTGCCTTACCATTATTCTGCTTATCACAAACCCTGCTGCTGTGAATGCTACTCCACTGAGTGGCCACTCTGGAGACAGTGCAGCCTCATCGTTTTAGATAGGGTTTCTCTGTATAGCGCTGGCTGTCCTGGAACTCACTCTGTAGACCAGGCTGGCCTCGAACTCAGAAATCCACCTGCTTCTGCCTCCCAAGTGCTGGGACTAAAGGCATGCGCCACCACCGCCCGGCTAGCCTCATTGTTTTAGGATGAGCCTTTTCTCCACAAAGACTCTCAAAGGAACATGAGAGGCTCCCGGAGAAAGTTTTGTACATTCTGTCTTCTATCCATGGGGCTTGGCTGGTAGCAAATGGGTAAGGTTAGTTACTTTTGCTGTCAGAACCTTTAGAACGAAGTCTGGAGACCCAGAGTCCTAGTCCAGAACACGGGAGAATGAAGCGGCACAATTGCCAGTGTGATGCTACCCTGGGACAAGGACAGTGCCCAGCACAAGCACAGCAACAGAACTGAAAGTAAGAAAAGCTTTTAAACAGCAAGGGAGAAAGGTGAGCTCTTGTGCTGGGAACACAGGCTGAGATCTGTCCCCAAGAGGACCTGCCACTGAGCACAGTGTAGGTGGGGGGAATACGTGGTAGAAAACACACTAGTGTTAGCTCTTACTGTACCTCATTCCCATTTGGTTTTCTTTGTATGCTGTATATTTTACTGTTGGTCGAGATAGGGTCTCACTATGAGGCGTTTTCTGGATTGACACTTTCTTGTAGACCAGGCTGGGCTTTGACTAGTAGAAATCTTCCTACTTCTCCCCAACAGTGCTGGAATTAATGGCAAGTACTCTCGTACCACAGTTGCATCTTTTGAGACATAACTTATCCCTATGCATTCCAGTCTAGCCAGGAGCAGGAGAGCTTTATGCCTCACCTCACTCACCCACCAAGTCTGACCTGTCACCCACTTTGTACCTTTTGATTTTAATTTCTTTCATGATCTTATCAAGATCTACTGTTGAGGGTCCTAGCTGGCCTAACTTGTGACCCACCTGCCTCAGTTTCCAGAGTGGGTGAGATGAGCAGTGGCCTGTTTTCCCACTCTGTTCTCAGGATTGTTCTTCAGTCCCAGGCTAAAGGAAATGTTAATTTATATCAAGGGCAGAAGAGAGGGCTCATCCATTTAGAACACTGAGTTCATCTGCCAGTACATTCAAGGGAGCCCCCCAATACCATATTGTGACAAGGCAAGACAAGGCAAGGATTCCTCCATCTTATAGTCTTGCACAGGCCACTTTAGGTTTAACTAGAATCCTTTTGAACTCTTCCTATTGAGAAGTTTGTCTCATTTTCTAACAATCAGTGATCATTCAGCCACTTATGAGAAAGGAAACTTGTAGCACTGTACAAAGAGGCCCTCTTTCCTCATACCCCAGATTCCAGCCATGTGACAGTAAAGGCAGGAGGAAGGATCTCTGCCTCAAGCTCACCTTAGCTACACATAGATGCTAGGTGAGCCTGGGCTACTAGACACCCTGCTTCAAAACAGAAAATCCAAACAAAGAATACAGAAATGTGAGCTGTAAGGCTGGAGAGATGGCTCAGCCATTAAGAGCACTGACTGCTCTTCCCGAGTTCCTGAGTTCAATTCCCAGCAACCATGTGGTGGCTTACAACCATCTGTAATGGGATCCAATGCCCTCTTCTGGTGTATCTGAAGATAGCAGCAGTGTAATCATATACATAAAATAAATAAATACATCTTTTAAAAAAATTAATAAATGGGAGCTGGAGAGAAGGTTCTGGCAGTAGACAGGAAGTTTCATTCCCAAGATCCACCTGGTGACAGAAACCAATCACATCTCCAGTGCCAGGGGATCCATATTTCTTCTGATCTAGTGCAGCAGGCACATGTGCTTACAGTTACACAAAGGTAGACAAAACACCCGAACAGCTGAAATGTCTACAAACCTTAAGAATAGAGTGATTAGCTTATCCAGAAATACCAAAATTTGTAGAGTAAGGTGGGGCTTGGAGACACATTTTTTTTAACTTCATCTTTCCAGAGACAGAAGCAGGTCTGTTAATTTCAACCACCTTGAGCTAAAATCAGCAGTGCCAGGCCAGAAACAACAACAGAGCAAAACTCTAACTCAAAACAAAACAACAACAAAAAAAAAAACCAAGCCCATGAAATGACAAACAAAACAAATTTGCAATAAAAGCAAAGCAACACTTGGAGCAAAGGTCGCTCTACCATCTTCTCATCAGAGGAGAGACAAATGAGAATTCTTGTGTAATCAGTGATGTAATGTCCCCATGAAGAGTGGCTGGCCTGCCGGAGATGAATTGGATGACCTGCCTGATGACTTACCAGACATAGACACAGATGACAGGTCTCGTAGCAGGGTGAGGAGGTGACTCCACGATTCCCAGTGTCTTCTCTGACTCCCTGAACCTTTTATCCACCCTTCCTCCCTTCACAAATTCCCTTTACAGCCAAACCTGCCCATCACTGCCACCACCTCACTAAATTGGTAGAGTCTCCACCCACTTAATCCTCATTGGCCTCAGGACAGAATGAACAGAGAAAGACAAGGGCCCATTCATGATTCTCTGCACCCAGCTACTCAGGAGGTTGAGGCAGAAGGGTTGATATACTTGAAAGAGGAAAATTACTGAACACCTGAACTTTTCCTGAACTCTCTTACCCCTCCCATCCAGAGACTGTTCCCGGAGCACTCCTGAACTTTTTACCCCAAGGTACCCCCTCCCAATTGGAAACTGCTTCAGGAACATTTTTTAGATAAGGGGTCTCCTGGAACAAACCTAGTCCTACCCCTCCTAACTGAAGACTATGCCAAGAACATTTTTGAGATAGGGGCCTCCTGGTACTACCCCAGAATGTTCCAATAGATCGAGTACATTGCCAAAATATAGGACACGACCCCTTGGTTATGTAAAGCCCTTTGGCAGAACACCTTAGTGACGCAAATTTGTACTTTCACTGCCCTGCTCCCCCCCTTACCCTTCTCCTATAAAAGCCTGTGAAAATTTTGGGCTGGTTGCCGAATCTCCTCTGCACCTTGCTGGCTGCATGAGTTTCGACCCCAGATATCTGGTATATGTGCTTTTTTTATGTGCTTTCTTGTCGTTGCTGTATTAAATCTTACTCTCTATACATCTTAAGTTCGGTCTCAGTGTCTTCTTGGGTGCGCAGCTGTCCCGAGGCTTGAGTAAGTGCCTCCCTTTGGGAGTTTTGGAGTCTTTCATACTCAGGGCCTGTGTACAGCGAGCTCATAACCAGACTTGGCACTCAGGAAGATTTGTGTGAGTTTAAGGTGAGCTAGGTCTAGACTGCCAATTCCAAGCAAGCCAGCTGTAGAGCTGAGACGCTTAAGACAACAACTAAATTCTTAATAGCTAGAGAGCTAGGTCAACTTGATCACACTCACCTGCAGAAAATAGGTCTTAGATCAACTATAAAACTTCAAGAAAAAAAAAAAAAAAGGGAAGGCCATGAGTGGTCACACCCATAACCTTAATCCTATCAATCAGGAGACAAAAAAGAGTGGATGTTTCATGAACTTGAGACCTTCCTTCGTTAAATAGTGAGCTCTAGACCAGCCAGAGCTGTAGATTGAGACCTTGCGTCAAAAACACAAAACAAAGCCGGACGTGGTGGTGCATGCCTTTAATCCCAGCACTCTGGAGGCAGAGGCAGGCGGATTTCTGAGTTCGAGGCCAGCCTGGTCTACAAAGTGAGTTCCAGGACAGCCACGGCTATACAGAGAAATCCTGTCTCAAAAAACCAAAGAAAAACAAAAAAAAAAAACAAAAACAAAACAAACACAAAACAAAACAAAGCAACAAGAAAAAAGATGAAAAACAGCAGGACATGGTAATTTACTTTTAATCTCAGCACTGCAGAGGCAGAGGCAGGAAGATCTCTGGGAAGTAGAAGTCACACTGCCTGGTCTACAGAGTGAGTTCCATGACTGCCAGGGCTATGTTTTGGTTTGGTTTGGTTTGTTTGGTTTTGGTTTGTCGAGACAGGGTTTCTCTGTATAGCCCTGGCTGTCCCGGAACTCACTCTGTAGAGCAGGCTGGCCTTGAACTCAGAAATCCGCCTGCCTCTGCCTCCAGAGTGCAGGGATTAAAGGCGTGCACCACCACGCCTGGCTGTCTGCCAGGGCTATTTAATGCAAAGACTCTTTGTCAAAACATAAAAGAAAGAAAGCAGTCTTTTTAATGTCCTTCCCTTATTACTTTTATTAACTAATTCACTCTTTCATTGATTCATTCTTGTTTTATGGAGACAGATTCTTCTGTGTATCCCTGGCTGTCCTGGAAACATTTTGTATTTCTTACCTGGTCCTCCTCCTTTTTTGAGACATTATCTTTCTCTGTATGCCTGGAACTCAGTATGTAGACCAGGGTGTCCTTGATTCCACAGAGATCCACCCTCTTGTGGCCCCAAGTGCTGAAATTAAAGACAAGGACCAAGCCGGGAGTGGTAGTGCACGCTTTTAACCCCAGCACTTGGGAGGCAGAGGCAGGTGGATCTCTGAGTTCGAGGCCAGCCTGGTCTACAGAGTGAGTTCCAGGACAGCCAAAGCTACACAGAAAACCCAACCAGACAAACAAACAAACAAACAAAAAACCCAAAACAAAACAAAGACAAGCACCACCACACCCAGCAGGAAAGGCTTTCTTTATTTACAATATCTCACAAATCCAACATGCCTTCATGATAAAAGCCCCCACAAATTAGGGAAGAGGGAAAATACTTCAACACAATAAGAACTGGAGAGATGGCTCAGCAGTTATGAGCACTGACTGCTCTTCCATAGGTCCTGAGTTCAATTCCCAGCACCCACATGGTGGCTCACAGCCATCTGTAATGGGATGTGATGCATGCTTCTGATGTGTCTGAAGATAGTTACAGTGTACAATAAAAATCTTAAAAGGAAAACAAACAAACTGTATATGAGAAACCTACAGCCATCTTAAATGGGGAGAAACTTGAAGCAATTCCAGTGAAGTCACAGATGAGGCAGAGATGTCCACTATTCCCATTCCTTTACAAAATTGTGCTTGATGTTCTAATGAAAGGCCAAAACTACTCCATCTTGGGACCAGCTTCCATCTTAAAAAGAGAAAAGAAGGCCTGAGACCCTTACCTGGTACAGAACCCAAGTTATACCCACGTACCAGGAAGAACCCTAAGGTTTTTCCTTGGCCAGAGTCACTTCCTAGCTACTTCCTAGCAAACGTTAATGAAGATTAGTCTTGCTGATTCAAATGGACTTGCAGACCATTTGTGATTGTATACCATCTTGTTTCAGAGCACCCACATGTTGGATTACAGTCATTCTTTTAGATGATTGCCACACTGGACAACCTGTCCTTCACCCCTTCACTTGCTCCTTTTTTCCTGTGAAACCTTGTCCTGCTGAGAGTTCAGGGCTGCTCCGCCTTTCCTTCCTGTCCTGCTTGCTGTGTCGGGGTTGGGTTAGAAAAGAGCCCAAGCCCAAGCTTGTAATAAAGAGACTGTAATGTGATTACATTGGAAAAGGCTCCTTGGTGGTCTTTTGTGGTTCACAAACACTTGCTGACACAACACTAGCTGGATCAATAAGGGAAGAGAAGGAAATTAAAGGGAACCAAATTAAAAAAAAAAAAAAGAAGAAGAAGAAGTTAAAATGCTGGGCGTGGTGGTGCACACCTTTAATCCCAGCACTTGGGAGGCAGAGGTAGGCAAATTTCTGAGTTTGAAGCCAGCCTGGTGTACAGAGTGAGTTCCAGGACAGCCAGGGCTATACAGACAAACCCTGTCTCAAAAAAAAAAAAAAATGAAATCAGGAAAATATACAGAATTTAATTTTTGGAGTAAAAATCATCCAGGAAGATCAAACCACAAGGAAAATTTAGGTTAGCACAAAACTAATATTCCTGATATTGTTTCATAGACAAATTTAGACATAGCAGCATTAAATTAAATTCTGTATATTTTCCTGATCTCAGATATCTTACAAACTGTGATTGTCTCAATGAGGTATGTCATGCCCCCTACTTCCAAATCTTTCTATATGAGAATTTTAAGTTCACAGGAATATGGTGGGAAATATTTTAATGTATTAGTCAATTTGGGTTGCAAATATCTTACTGAGAATTTTTGTATCTATGTTCATAAGACATTTTTTGTTTTTGGTTTTTTTTTTTTTTTTGGTTCATAAGACATTTTGTGTCTTTGTTTATGAGAGAATAAAGATATAATTTTCTTCTTTGGAAAAAAAAGAAATTAAACCATCTCTATTGGGCGATGTTTCTAAGGATTCATTTAGTTTTATTTTACGTGTATGAGTGTTTGCCTATGTTCATGAAATGTATACAATGTCAGGGCAGTCCAAGAGACCACTCTAAACCACAAAAGCTATTGCTGTTGCGCTTGTTTGTATCATCCCAGAACTTGTAAGTACGATGTAGTAATGAAGACACAACACAATTTGGATAGAGGACTGGGAGGAACCAAGCAGGACTGACCTGGAAGTCGTATGTACAAATGTGCTGTGCCCATTGCTAGAGAGAAAGCTCCCTTATTGTTGATTCTGTGTCAGTGAGCCCCGATTGTAAAGCCTAACAACTATCACAACAGCCCAAGACATGGCAAGATAGATGGGTGCAAAAATGACACTCATATCTCAGGGGTGACCAACAGCCACCTAATGGGACTTCTCTTCTTCTCAATAGGATGGGATTTAAACCTGGGACTAGAAACAGTCAACTACCTGTGGCTGGTGAGATTGTGAACCCTAGAGGAGAATCTACTATTGCCTCGTTTCTAAGCCAGGAGAAGTTCCAAGAGCATTCAAAGTACCCATCCTTGTATCTACAGACAAGTGTAGCTCTTACCCTTTATCAAAAAAGTTTACTGTTTCTTTGTTCATTTAAATCAGATGAATTTTATGACAGGAATTCACAGTGGTTAAAAAAAAAAGTAGAATAAGAAAGAATGGGGTGCCCATCCCCAGTTAATACATCTAGAACCCAACTCCTGCACTTAAGGCTCAGGGAATATAAGGAAAGAGGGGACAAAAAGATTGTAAGAGCCAGAGGGCCACTATTTCCAACATGATGTAGTGTCTTTTAAGTATGACAAAAAAAGCTGCACCCAACTGTAACAATGGGGACAAAGATCTTCACAAAGACAACACCAGTTGACATCCCACAGTGGATGGGGAAAATTCACAAGGCCTCAGCAAGGGATAAAGAACTGTGCCAATGTGTTCTTCAAGACTATTGCCTGGTTTGTCTTCTGACATATTCACTGTATCTGTTTTTTATTGTTAAGGTCTTTGATCTATGTACACTTTCATAGTGTGTTGAAGGAGTGTGTTGGAGGTAAAGGTGGCCCAGAGATCTAGGATAGAATCAAACACAACTAGCTAAAAAAGTCAATGAAATGATGCCTAATGATATTCATCTATACTCATATATTGGTGCCTAGAATTGTCTTCAGAGAGGCTTCATGCAGTAAGTGATAGAAACAGATGCAGAGACACACCCCCACCCCCACCCCCGACCCACTCTCCCAGCCAAACATCAGGCAGACCTTGGGGAATCATGCTGAAGAGGGGGAGAAAGGATTCTAAGGGCCAGGGTGGTCAAGAACACCACAAGAAAATCCACAGAGGGCTGGAGAGATGGCTCAGTGGGTAAGAGCACCCGACTGCTCTTCTGAAGGTCCAGAGTTCAAATCCCAGCAACCACATGGTGGCTCACAACCATCCGTAATGAGATCTGGTGCCCTCTTCTGGAGTGTCTGAAGACAGCTACAGTGTACTTACATATAATAAATAAATAAATCTTAAAAAAAAAAAAAAGAAAGAAAATCCACAGAATCCACAATCTGGACATAAAGGGGCTCAGTTAGACGGAACAATCAGGGAGCTTGCATGCTCCTAACCTAGGCCCTCTGGATCCATGTTTTAGTTAAGTGGATTGGTGTTTTGGCGGGACTCCTAACAGACAAATCAGGCGGTGTTCCCGATGCTTTGCCTTCATTTAGAACCCTTGTCCTCCTTCTGGGTTGCTTTGTCCAACCTGATATGAGGGGAAGTACCTAACTGATATGCCATGTTTGGTTGATATCCCTGGGAGGCCTGCCCTTTCCTGAATGGAAATGGAGGAGAAGTGGATAGGGAGGGAGGAGGTGCAGGGGAGGGAGGAGGTGTTGAGGGGAAAGACGGAGAGTGAGGACACTTCCATCAGAACCTAATATATGAGTGAAGTTAATAAACAAAAAGAGGATAAGTATTTGTAAAATATACTAAATCTATAATTTAAAACGCAAACATTAAAAAAGAAAGATAGAGGGTGAAAGAGGAAAATTACTGACCACCAGAACTCTCACCCCAGAGTCCGACCCCCTCTCAAATGAAAACTGTTCCAGGAACATTTCTGAAATAAGGGTTTCCTGGAACGAACCCAGTCCAACCCCTCCCAACTAAGGACTGTGCCAGGGACATTTTTGAGATAAGGGTGTGAGTAAAAACCTCAGTTCCAATGAATCAAGTACATGACCAAAGTGTGGGACGCGGTTGCAAAAGCACTTTGAAAAAACCCTTGGCTGAATCTCTTAGTGACGTAAAACCTGTATTTTCCCTGCCCTGCTCCCCCCTTGCCTCCTTCCTATAAAAGCTTGTGAAAAATTTGGGCCGGTCGTCGAATCTCCTCTACACCATGTTGGGTGTATGGGTTTCGACCCCAGAGCTCTAGTTCATGTATTTGCTTGCTGTTGCTTTATAGAGCTCTGGTTTATGTGCTTTTTATGTGCTTTCTTGTTGCTGCTGTATTAAATCTTACTCTCTACATCTTAAGTTTAGTCTCAGTGTCTTCTTGGGTGCACGGCTGTCCCGAGGCTTGAGTGGGTGTCTCCCCTTGGGAGTCCTGGAGTCTTTCATTTGGTGCGTTGGCCGGGAATCAGCGCGACCACCCAGAAGTCCTGGACCCACTCAGAAGTAAGATTTACTGTTCTGCTTTGGTCTGGTGTCTGTGTTCTGTTAGTTTCTGAGAGGCCAGGTAGGCTATTCTGTATCTGGTGCGATCGCAGTTTCGGTTTTGCAGACGCTCAGTGTGCAATGTGCACAGTGAGACTGCGTTCCGGGTAGGAGCGCGGGCTGTGGATAAGGACAGACGTGTCCAGGTGTCCACCGTCTGTGCGCCCTGGGAGACGTCCCAGGAGGACAAGGGGAGGACTAAGGACGCTTAGTGGACCCCTCTGGAGACCGGGTGGGTCTCAATCTGTGCGAGATCGTGGGTTCGAGTCCCACCTCGTGCTTCAGGTTGCGAGATCGTGGGTTCGAGTCCCACCTCGTGCTTTGGTTTTTTCTTTTTGTCTCAAGTCTTGTGTCTGCTCTTGTTGTGTCTGCTATTATTCTAGAAATGGGACAATCTGCTGGGTGTGTAGGTGTGGAACTGCTGCGTTTGTGTATTCTAAAATTGTGGGTTTATTCTGGCAGCTGCCACTGTGGACCGTAAGGACCCTAGTGGCTGTGAGAGGACGACTGTCTATGGCCTCACAGTCTGCACCCCAAAAAAGATGTTCCAAGGGAGACCCTGGAAGGAGTGCCCAGGGTACAGAACAGTCAAAAAGACCTGGCTGTTGCCTGGCAGAGTGAAGGAGAGAGAGAGTGTTCTCTCTGCCAGAGCGGGAGTGGATGTGGAATCCCACCCCTATCAGGAAAAAGAGTCAATGTGGAATCCGACCCCGTCAGAAAGTGGCGTTTGGCTGGTTGTGTTTTGGTCACGTGACAAGACTGTGTGTGTGTGTGTGTGTGTGTGTGTGTGTGTGTGTGTGTGTGTGTTAACCCTTTGCCGACTGTAGACTTGGACTGACGTCAGGACAGAATTTGTCAGCAATAGTTTAAAAAAAAAAAAAAAAAAACTCAGTGCTGGTGAGTCCCAGACTGCTCAAAAGAGCTCTGAAATGCAGAGCTGGGCTAAAAATTTCCGGCCTTGGCGGCGCAGTTAGGGCTTTAATAGCAACAGTAGTGCTGAGGTTCTGAGTTCTGCAGGCACAGCAGCAGCAGAGGCTGTCTGTGCCCCGTGAGCGAGTTGCGAGATGCTAATGGCGAGTGCGGTGGCCTGCCGGACCCGCCTGGTGCCCTGGAGTGGCCGTGAAGCCTGCCACGGCTGGGGAGGGGCCAACTGCGGCCGCCGTCCCTCCTTTGGCCCCCCCCCAGAGTCTGCACACGGGTGCATGCCCACACTCCTTTGTGCTCACTCCCCCGCCGCCGCCGCCTCCAAGGGCTCAAGCCATGCGAGAAGACAGTGCAGAGAGCACTGGGAAAACAGTGCAGAGAGCACTGGGTGTCTATCAAGTAGTTAAATAGCTGACTCTGCCGCCTTCCCCCTCCCTGCCAGTGTTTGCCACTCCCAGAAGTTTGCGGCCACAGGTTCCCTGGTTGCTTCTCATTCCCCTGTCCCCTGTATCCTGTCTCTTGTTAAAAAAAAAAAAAAAAAAGGAAAAAAATTGCGTTCATTTTAAAATATCAGTGGTCTGGTGCAGCCAGATGTAAGAGCTGCACTCCCTTCTCTGCCCCACGTGTTTTCTCTTCTCAGGCACCGCCCTGAGCTGCTGGCAGTGAGTCTGTTCTAAGCTCCGGTGAGGAAGACCACTCACTTGGGGCTTCTTCTGTCCAAGGTAAGGAACACCTGCGAGTCTAACTGCCAGGCTCTGATGAGGGTCTCGTCTCTGTGGGACTAAAAAGTGCCCCAACAATCTGACCTAAATAATAAAAAAGTTACAAAAGTTAAAAAAAAATAAAGGTCTGCAAAAAAAAGCTAAAAGCAAAGCTTCAGCAAACTCAAAAAAAATAAATTAACAGTAAAAAAAGGTAAAAATAAAAATAAAAAAAATTAGATCTAAAATAAAAAAAATACTCTAAATAAAAAATATTTAAAAAAAAAACCAGTAAAATAAGACTGGCAAGTACAAAGACCAGAGTCAGAATCAAAAATGTGCTGTAAAACAAAAAAATAAACCAGGGTAGTCGAACTATAAAAAAAAGTTAAGTAACAAAATATAAATATAATAATTAAATAACATTCAAAGTAAGCAAAAAAAAAAAAATAAACAAAAAAATAAAATCTCCATTGCAGTTAAAAAACAGAAGCAAAAAAAAAAAAAAAATAACAAAGACTAGAACCTAGCAAAGTAACACTTGCTAATAATGCTAGCACTCAGGAATAATCTGTAAAAAACAGAAAGCCAAAAAATTTTTAAAAAAAATAAAAAAAATAAAATGCTGGCCACAAAAGTCAGGGAAGCTAAAAAACTTAGTACCCGGCAACAAAAGCAAGCTTTTGGCTGAAGATCAAAGTGTTTACTGTTATCTGTTAAAAAAAAAAAAAAAAAAAAAAAAAAGAGCACTAAGTAAAAGACTGCCCTAACAAAAAAAAGAGGAGCCCCCCCTCATGACCAAACCCTTCACCTGTTTGTGGCTAAAAGTAAAAAAAAAGCAGAAGGGGTGCTAACACAAAAGCTGAGTCCTTAAAAAAGACCGGTGGCCTACCTGTTAAAAGCAGCTAAAAAAAGACTGTGTTTCATATTCCTCCACTGACCAGTGCAAAGCAAGTTTAAAAGGTTCCTGGACACTGCAGGCCTTTGCAGACTGTGGATTCCAGGTTTTGCTAAATTAAAAAAATAAACAGCCCTTCGTATAAAAAATAAAAAGAACAACCTTGAATGGCCTTAGATGCTATTAAGACTGCCCTAATGTTGTCCCAACTTTGGAACTCCTAGATGTGACTAAAAACAAAAGTATTGCCAAAGAGGTTCTTACTCAGAGATTGGGACCCTGAAAAGGACCGGTGGCATACTTGTAAAAATTAGACCTGGTGACTGTAAGATGACCTGCTTGTCTGCACATAGTGGCTTCTGGTCAAGGACGCAAATAAACTGACTCTGAAACAAAACTTGGCACATGCCCTAAAAGTGTGGTTCAGCCCCCTGACCGATGGCTGACTAATGCTCTGAAAAACATTATCCAATCGTTCCCCTGACTGATGGACATATTATCAGAGCTTTTTGTTGACAGAACAAGTGACCTTCGCTTCCCCTGCTAACCTGCTGAGTCTTCACCTACTCATCACTGCTCTGACATTCTGGCAGAAGGAACTTTGGCTCAGAAGGCTGAACTCCTGGCACTAACCCAAGCCCTGCGGTTGGCTGAAGGCAGAGACATTACAAACAAACAAAAAAAAAAATTCTGGCCCTCCTAGAAGCTCCTGAATGGACTGGGTGAGTTGGAGTAAAGCCCAGCTATGTCGCACCGAGGTGACCTACTTAGGGTACACCCTCCGGGAAAGAAAGCGGTGGCTCACCGAGGCCAAAAAAAAAAAAAGACTGTAATGCTGATCCCAACCCCCACCGCCCCGCGCCAAGTACGAGAGTTTCTGGGGACGGCGGGCTTTTGCAGAAAAAAAAAGTCCCATTCACCTGGACTGAGGAACACCAAAAAGCCTTTGACAGCATAAAGGCAGCCCTGCTTGTTAAAGACGCTGACAAGCTTACTCTGGGTCAGCATGGGACTATACCCACTACCAAAAATTGTTGCTGAATGATTGAGTGACTTTTGCTCCACCTGCCATCCTCAATCCTGCCACCTCCCCTTGGCAGATGACTCCACTCCTGTACATCAATGTGCTGTTGTCCTGGCTGAAAAAACTAAAACAAGAAAAGATCTGACTGATCAGCCTTGGCCAGGTGTGCCTGCCTGGTACACAGATGGCAGCAGCTTTGTCACAGGAGCAGCAGTAGTTGATAAAAAGCAGCTCATATCCATGGGGCCATCTACCAACAGAGGGGGCTACTTACCTCGGCAAGTAAAGATCAGATCAGCCTTGGCCTAAAAGTTTGAGCTGGTACACGGACGGCAATAGCCTCACGATTAAAGGTAAGCGAAAGGCGGGGACAGCAGTGCAGCGGTGAACAGAAAGCAAGTGATCTAGGCCAGCAGCCTCCCTGAAGGGACTTCAGCCCAAAAAGCTGAACTTGTGGCTTTAATACAAGCTCTATAAATGACAAAAAAGAAAGTCTACACTGACAGCAGGTATGCTTTTGCCACTGTATGGAACAATATACAAACAAAAAAAGCTGTTAACATCTGCAAAAAAAGACCTAAAATGCTGTGAACAAAAAAAATCAGATGGCAGATCTAACCGCCAAACAGGCATCCCAAAGAGCAATAATCAACTGAAAAATAAACTTTACTAAAAAAAAACGTTCTCAAAATGAATAAATAAGACTGCTCACATAGTCATCAAAAAGATTATTAAAAAAAATTTTTCCAAGGTTCAGAGTGCCAAAAGCAATAGTGTCAAATAATAGCCCTGCTTTGTTGCCCAGGTAAGTCAGGGTGTGGCCAAGCATTTAAAGGTCAAATAAAAATTACATTGTGTATATAGACCTCAGAGCTCAGGACAAATAAAAAAATTAGTTTAAAACTCTATAACAGACCTTAACAAAATTAATCGTAAAAACTGGCACAGACTTGGTGTTCCTTCCCTATGCCCTACTTAAACGTACTAAAAATACTTCCTCTTGATTCAGTTTTATCCTTTATAAAACTCCTATGCCCATTATAGTCTTAAATAATATGTTTAAACCTATATTGTTATAATAATAATCTGTATGCTAAATTAAAAGGCTTGCAGGTGGTCTGGTCACAACTGGAAAAAATCGGACTGAGTACGCGGACGACATTGCTCCAGGGATCCCAACAGCTAAGACAGTAAACGAGCTGGGTACCCCAAGGACATCTCACCAGTTCCAGCCAAAGATCTGATCTACGTGCACCTACATCTGCCCAGACCCTCAAGCCTCGCTAAAAGGGCCCCTGCCTAGTTCTGTTTACTAATCCTTCTTATTCTGTTTTTGTTCCCATGTTAAAATAAAGTAAATGCAGTATTCTCCGCATAAAAATATAGACTTCTAAAATTCTAAAATTAGAATTACTCACTAGAAGGAGTGGGGAATGAAAGAGGAAAATTACTGACCACCAGAACTCTCACCCCAGAGTCCGACCCCCTCTCAAATGAAAACTGTTCCAGGAACATTTCTGAAATAAGGGTTTCCTGGAACGAACCCAGTCCAACCCCTCCCAACTAAGGACTGTGCCAGGGACATTTTTGAGATAAGGGTGTGAGTAAAAACCTCAGTTCCAATGAATCAAGTACATGACCAAAGTGTGGGATGCGGTTGCAAAAGCACTTTGAAAAAACCCTTGGCTGAATCTCTTAGTGACGTAAAACCTGTATTTTCCCTGCCCTGCTCCCCCCTTGCCTCCTTCCTATAAAAGCTTGTGAAAAATTTGGGCCGGTCGTCGAATCTCCTCTACACCATGTTGGGTGTATGGGTTTCGACCCCAGAGCTCTAGTTCATGTATTTGCTTGCTGTTGCTTTATAGAGCTCTGGTTTATGTGCTTTTTATGTGCTTTCTTGTTGCTGCTGTATTAAATCTTACTCTCTACATCTTAAGTTTAGTCTCAGTGTCTTCTTGGGTGCACGGCTGTCCCGAGGCTTGAGTGGGTGTCTCCCCTTGGGAGTCCTGGAGTCTTTCAAGGGAACTACAGGGATAAATGGCTGCTAAAACAGGGAGAATCACTCATCTCCCAGAACCAGCCCAGTGATAGGTTATTGGGTTACCAATCCCAAGTATGTTGGGAGCTATTAAGACAACTCTTGATCTCTGAATTGGGCCTCTCCCCCCAAGAAGAAAAGAGGGTCAAAAGCGGGCCACTGCCACACCGATTGAGAATGTTCCAGCCCTACGGATGTTCCAGCCCTAAACCATCACCAATGTCCTGACCACACCCTGATACCACCAAGTTCCTGCTTCCCCATGTAGCTGCCAAAAGAAAGAATTTCTATTGCCCCCCCTCCCATAAGTACTTCTCCTTTTGCTTGTATTGCCCTACCCCTCCCACTGATAAGTATCTGTACTTCCCCTTTTGCTTGTGCATTTAAGCCTTGGGCCTTTCTCAAAATATGGGGGCTTTGATACATTCCAGAAAGGTTTCCGTGTCGTTATTCGTACAAGGCCCTCCTCTCTCTCTATCCCCCATTTGGTTCTTAGGAGGAGGTCCCCTCGTGACCCTCGAATAACTGGACCTGCTGGACGGGTCAAGTGGCGCCCGACGTGGAGCATGAGGTACGACTGCCCTTCGGACAACGGATTAAAGAGGTACCGCGCAGACAGTGGGACAGTCCCCCGACACTTCCCTCGAGTGTCGTGGACGGACGTCGGGAGGTAAGCCTAGGCATTCAGTTGTTGTCCCATCAACCATGGGGAATTTAGGTCAAGAGATGAAGGGTTCTCTTAAGGAGAGAGGGATAAGAGTTTTAAAAAAAAGGAATTTATTAAAATATTTTTGTTTTGTGGACGAGAGATGTCCATGGCTGGTATTGAATGGTTCTAAAATACACCCTTTAACTTAGAATAAAGTAGGCAAAGATATTAATGCTTTGATAAAACAAGGAGAAGATGTCCCTGAGTCCTTTTTAGCAATTGGGGAATCATCAGAGATCTCCTTAAACAGGTAGAAGAGGGCAGAAAAGGTGCTCGCTTCCTAGCCCTTACTGAAGATTTGTTAGAAAACTCCCGATCGCCATCTTGCAAAAGCAAAACTAAGCCGCCCATACACAGTATCTATATTAGAAGGTTTAGCAAGAGAAGGCTACTTGATACCCAATGAATGGAATAAAGTTGTTCAGTCTGTCCTCACTAGAGGCCAATATTTAACTTAAAAGTCAGAGTTTGTAAAAGACAGCCTCCTGGACTGATAAAATCTGTGGTAAAGGCAATTTCGCTGCAGACATAAAACAATTAGGACTCTCCCCTGGTGTCCTCGCCCAGACGGTACAAGCGGCCCTGAGAGCTGGCCCTGAGAGCTTGGCACGCTGTCCCTGCAGCAGGGGCGCTAACTATGCCCCTAACCAAGATTATACAAGGGCCCCAAGAGTCCTATGCGCAGTTCGTTGCCAGATTGCAGGAAGCAGCTGAGAAAATTTGGGGACCTGAGAAAAGTGAGGGTGTGTTAGTCCGACAACTTCCTCTTAAAAACACCAATTCGGCATGTAGGGCTGCCCTGAGAGGTAAAACCAAAAGTTTAAATATAAATGGTATGATCAAGCTTTGTAATAAGGTAGATGTGTTTTCTCAACAAGTTTCTAAGCCTATTAACCTGGCTATTGGGGCTGCTCTAACTCCAGCTCCAAGATTGGTGCCGAGCCCCATTGGCCCGAGTTAGTAGACATCTGTGTCCTCACATTGGGTGCAGATGCCGCCTGGGGCACACCTGATCATTATATGCCTCAATTAACAGCAGTTAACACAGGTAAATTTGGGCCCCCTCCCCAAAAGACAGTCATCAGCCCAGTGTCCAGACTTTTACAAAGCCTAAGGGTGATTCCTACAGTGGTTGACACGGACTACCATGGGGAGATAAAAATCTTAGTCTCCATTACGCAAGGACCACTTACCCTTAGGGCTAGAGAGCGCATAGCCCAAGTCCTACCACTCCCACTATTTGGCCATTTCCCTTTTATGAAAGAGGAGCAAAGACCATCCTCCCCGGGATCCTCGGAAGTCTACTGGGCACAGAAAATAACTGATTCACGGCCCATGCTGACTTTGTTTCTAGAGGGCAAACAGTTTGAAGGGCTCCTGAATACCGGGGCAGATGCCATAGTAATTTCCTCAACAGGCCTGCAGCCTGGCCCTTACAGCCCACTGAGAGATGGTGTAATCCACTGATCATAAAATTTACTGCTAAAGGGAAGAACTTAGAGGTTTAGGAAAGTTCTCGCCCTCTCACCTGGGGCCTAAGATTGTATCAAGATAACTATGATAATGGCCTGACCTTTAAGGTTCAGCTTCTTAAAACCATCCCTAACAACCATAGGACTTCCAGGTACCCGCCCCCCTGTTCCTGCCCTAGGGCGTGCTATGACCCTGTTTCAGCCCACTCTCCCTGCAGGGAGGCCCCCCTCTTCCACTGATTTACTGTGGTCTACATTGAATGCTTCTGCTTTAGCCTTGTTGGATAAGACACAAAGAGATAATGCGTCAGAATTTAAAGATTGTTGGATGTGCTTTTCTGCTTCCCCACCCTTTTATGAGGGCATAGCCTTATTTGAAAATTTTACCCCGGTTTCAGATACTAGGCAGCAGTCAGTTCAGCTTACCTTGACAGAACTCTGGGGTAAGAAGTTGTGTGTTGGGCCCAGACATGCTTCCGCGGAGGCCCTTGCTAGAGATTTGCAATAACACATTTAGAGTAAATAAAAATGGGTTTTAAAGAGACTTCATAAAGGTCATAATATAGCTCAATTCTTACTGTTACCTATTTACAACTCCCCAGTCCTACATTGTGTCAAAAAATTCATAGATTAGGTTTTATTGGAGGTTAAAAAATCATTTCCTAAAACATATATAATTCATTTTGTCAACTGTGTTTTTGTTGGTTACAAAAAATAGAGAGCGTTCTTGCAGATGGCTATAAAATATTTGACTAAGTGTGGACTGATGATGGCTTCAAAAAGATTCAGCATGGTAAACTTTTAGGCTATTTGAGACATTTAGTGTATAGAGATTGTGTGTTTTCTCAAATTTGCCCTCAGATTAAATAAATTAGAAGTTTTGAATGCTTGCCAGAAGCTGTTAGAAAAATTTGGATTTTAATCTTGGTTTGACAAGCTGCCTCTTACAATCAGGAGAAGAAAGGAAGTGATAGAGGAAAATGGATTTTAGAACTCTCCCAGGGACAGAGAGAAATCTGGGGACGCCCTGTTTTATTCTCTCTGGCCCCTACAGGAAAAGTTCTACCCTCTTTCTATTGTCTATGGTTGGTGCACCAATCACGTGTCAATTCATGTATGTTTATGTTTCGTCGTCTGAATGATTGTCTCCTTGTCTGAATGACTGACTGTTTT
Organism: Mus caroli; assembly: GCF_978045245.1. Classification (NCBI taxonomy): domain Eukaryota; kingdom Metazoa; phylum Chordata; class Mammalia; order Rodentia; family Muridae; genus Mus; species Mus caroli. The sequence continues at coordinate 53,646,337 of NW_028227261.1, read as the reverse complement.
ATGTTTCATGTTAGAGAAAAAAAAAGGTTAAAACTTTACCTGCTAAATCACTCTCAGTTTGCACAACTGAGGCTGAGAGGCCCCTCCCTTTAGCCAAAAATCAAGCACAGCATGAGAGGTCCTGCTGAAAAACTTGTTTTTAAAGAAAAGAAATCTGCAACCTCTTAGTTCTAAGGCAAATAAGCTGATAGTTGTTTTTTCCTAAAAAATTCTCTGCAATTTTGTGATTATTGTGTTTAGCAAATGACAAAGTATGTTTTTATCTTATAATTATAGCTATAAAAAGTAAAATTCTTTGATTGATCTAAATTTATAAGATTCATGTAGCCACTTCATTTGGTTCTTGACTGGTCTTAAAGGTATAAATATAATCTGCATATCTTGGTCATAGAGAATTGGCTTATAAGTATTTGGGTATGATTAAAAAGGTATAACACTGGTTACAAAGTTAGCTTAAGGAGTAACTCAGGGCTAGAGTCATTTTCAAACAAAAGCACCTGGCATAAACCAGCCCAGAAAACTAGACCTCTAAAGATACTCCTAAATTGAGATAAAATTTTATGTAATCCTTATCCTAGAAAGTAGACTTATAGAGATAAGATTTTAAAACAATGTCTCCTTAGTGGAACATTAAAATTTGTATTGTCATGCATTCATAAATTAACAGCCAAACTTCGTAGCGTGATAGTGATGTTTCTAGTATTGATTTTAAGAAGAATAAATTGTTTAAAATTGGGTCTTGCTTTCCAAAACTTATAGATATATTCTAATATTACAACGGAAACTTAAAGATTATGGTTAAAATTGCCAGTGTTCCATTGACTGCAGCTTACAGTTTGATTTCAAATATAAGATCTTTAACTCACCCATATATTGTTAATTAAGATAATTATAAGAGTAATCATCTTTAAGAAAGAGTATCAAAAATTAGAGGCACAGACAGTTAAATTGTTCCTCTAAACTCGGTCCTTATTACAGGAAGGCCAAAATGCTCAGATTAAAAAATATTTTACGTTTGAGTTAATGCAAGGCTCAAGGCAGCCCCAAAAAAGCTTGTAACCTTCTTTTATCTTGCAAACAGTGCCTGAGAAAGTTTCCCCTGTGTTCAAAAGAATTTCTTTTTAGCTTTGTTACAGATCTATTCAGATGTTTAAAATAATGCTTAAATTCGAAGAGTTTTGCTTTTAATGAACTGGTGATCACTAGATAATTTTGCCTGTAGGTATGGCTAACATAGCTTTACAATATGTAAAAATTTTTATTGTCTGCTTCAATACAAAAAACAAAGTTTAAATCTTTCAGTATATATTGTTTCCTAAGTAAAAAGTATTCTATTAGCCAATGCCTCTAAAGGAAAGTTTAAAGTTCTGGGGAATAATTGTTGTTCCATAAGATTCAGAGACAATATTTTTAATATTTAGAGTTTTAGTTATACTGGAAAATTGTGGTACAAATTTGCTTCAAAATTTTTATTTTCAAAACCTCCAAGAAATGTTTTGTCAACAATTTAATGTTACACATGTTACTGAGATATATTTTATAATTCTCAAAGACAAGATATTGTAAAACTTTAAAAACTATACCTTCTTTAAAAACAAAGAAGGGGGGAATTATATCCCCGTGCACATTATTTGGATCACATTTTTGTTTTTGGAAAAACTGGATATAATAGTGTCTAGGGCAGATAAAAAGGATCCACTTATTAGCACATGCCATGATCCTGTTCAGATACTTAATATGGGGAAGAGGGAATGTTTCTGTTTCTTCCACAGAATGCTACAAGAGCATGCTAGCTTCCAATGTGACAGGCTGACCTGTGACCTGTGAGTGCCCTGACAGTGATGACCAGAAAGCTGTGTTGATGCACAAAAGAGGAGAAATCGGAGAGCAGACACTTACAAACAGATGACGAAACTTCCTATCTCCACCATGGGCTGCAGCAAGGAGTACCAACCTGGTGCCAACTTAAAATAAAAACTACTAAAAAAGCTGACTCGGGGGGCAAAAAGACTGGTAGAGAATGTACAAGATGCTTGTACATTGTCAGAGACACTGTTTTTTGGCCATTCAGGCCAGCTCCTTACAGCTATGAAAATTTGTGTACCTTACCTATATGCTTATTGTTAGATAATTTTAAGAGTTAAGATCACCAATCTTGGCAAGTCTTTTTATATTCATTGTAATTCTTGTCAATTAACTAATTGTGTAGATCCTAATTTAGATAAAGAATCTATTATGTTTTTGTTAGAGACCTGCTTATGCTTTGCTGCTTATTAGAGTTAAGAAATGATCCTTGGTTTAAAAATCTGAGAATGCAAACTTTAAAAATGTATCTACCATGGCTTTAGATCAGCAGCTACATACTGCCCATTTTGTTAATGATAAGCATAGAAATATTTGCATAGCTTTGTCAGACCAACATATTATATAGATAAAAATTTAGAGGCAAAAGATGTCTTAGAAGTAGTAGTCTTAGTAAGAAGACAGGATATAACATATTAAGGCTAGAAAGGTGGAAATTTCAGACATAACCAAGCCTTGACTGGTGTTCCACTGTCCTAGAAAGTCCTTGAGCTGACCATGGGCGTGGAATTCAGGGAGAGTGTTGCCTATTCAGTGACATTCAGAATTGCCTCTGGCATTACACTATCACTTTAAATAAAAGCTAGGCCACTGTCTTACACAGGAATTTACCATCATCTAGGAAGTAGAAAGTTTAAGACCTAAAGAGGAACCAGAGTAGATACTTAGAGCTATAGATAGCTCTACATACCCATACACACATATTTACAATGGCCTAGGAGAAAGGTAGACTACCCAAACTGGTTTTTCAACCTCCCCCTGGCTTTCGACCTTGCTGCCCTCCCTTTTCGGGCCCCTATTGGGACTCCTACTATTGATTTCCTTCGGTCCTTGGGCATTTCAGAAATTGACCCGATTTGTTAAATCTCAAATTGATTCATCTCTTTCAAGTGTATTTGTTTCAGTTCATTACCATCTGCTGGACGTTGGCGATTACAAGCAGGTTACTGGAGGAGAGGCAGAGGTGGATATCGTCTTCTCTGGGAGAGAGACTCAATTTCCATAAAATGCTTAAGTAAGATCATTCCCCTCCCCCTAAATTCGGCCATCAGTCTCATGCCACAAATCATTTATACATTGCAGTAGTCTGTGCTTCCCACATGGTAATATACATTCTCGCCACATTGGAAACTAAACAGTCATCCCAGGCTAGACACATGGAAAAGTTGGAACTTGAAGCCGTCGCCCGTGAGAGTTGTAAGACTAAGTACTGCACAGAGATTAGTCTGGAAGCTGTTAGTCTCTGAGAGGCATGTCTGATTCCATGAAGACTGAGTGCCCTAGGGTCCTTCCCCCAGGAAAAACGGCACTGGGTAGAAGTCTGTGGGCCTAAGAGTCAATCCTGTACATAGCCCCTAACATTGCACACTGGGGATCAGACCTCTACCTCTACCCACGGAGCTTGCTTCGTTCCTAAATCCCTTGGCTGGCCCAGGTTATATCCAACCCACTGGGACCATTAATTCAAGCCTCATAGATGACTTGTCCTTGTGTCCTTCGTGGTTTTAAGAGAATCACCCGGTGAGCAAACAGATGTTTAGGCAATCGTTAAAAACGTGGCTACAAATTTATTATACAATATGCCTTTATAAAAATATTAAAACGGAGGAGATGTTGGGAGCTATTAAGACAACTCTTGATCTCTGAATTGGGCCTCTCCCCCCCCCCCCCCGAGAAGAAAAGGGGGTCAAAAGCGGGCCACTGCCACACCGATTGAGAATGTTCCAGCCCTACGGATGTTCCAGCCCTAAACCATCACCAATGTCCTGACCACACCCTGATACCACCAAGTTCCTGCTTCCCCATGTAGCTGCCAAAAGAAAGAATTTCTATTGCCCCCCCTCCCATAAGTACTTCTCCTTTTGCTTGTATTGCCCTACCCCTCCCACTGATAAGTATCTGTACTTCCCCTTTTGCTTGTGCATTTAAGCCTTGGGCCTTTCTCAAAATATGGGGGCTTTGATACATTCCAGAACGGTTTCCGTGTCGTTATTCGTACAAGGCCCTCGTTTCTCTCTACCCCCCATTTGGTTCTTAGGAGCAGGTCCCTTCGTGACCCTCGAATAACTGGACCTGCTGGATGGGTCACAAGTAGTTTTCCCTAAACCTGTGTATGTGAGCAACACTGATGGGACTCATCAGGATGTATTGATAAATGGGTTTGTAACAGTAATTACTATCAAAGAGGTCGTGAAGTTAAGAGGGGCCGGGTGGTGGTGGCGCACGCCTTTAATTCCAGCACTTGGGAGGCAGAGGCAGGCAGACTTGCTGGAGGGAACCTAGCGAGCTGAGTGGAGAAACTGTGCAGTTCAGAGTCAGAATCTTTCACGACATAAAAACAGGTCAGCTATTGTCCTCCAGTGCATGGCAGGCCAGGCTGCTAGGGCAGAGGCACAAGCGCTGGAGTGTGCTGGTTCTTTTGTGTTTCTCTGTGTAGCACTGGCTATTCTGGAACTCACTCTGTAGACCAGGCCGGCCTCGAACTCAGAAACCTGCCTGCCTCTGCCTCCCCAGTGCTGGGATTAAAGGCGTGCACCACCACTGCCCAGTGTGCCAGATCTTTTTAAATGTTTCTGCAACAGGCACAAGCCTGGGCTACAGAATGAGTTCCATTCAGGATTGGAAGGATATCCAACTTCACAGAAGCCTCCTTTGCAGGCAATACCATATTTTGAAGTGTGAACAAAAACTCAGAAGGATTGATAGATATATTGTCTCAGCTCTTTCTTCCTCTGGACCCCAACCTGACTCAGGAAACTCTCCTCCCTTTAGTCTTTGTACACTTAGCTTCTCCGCTAAGACTCACATGTGCAGGTGCTCTGTCGGGAGCTATCATAGGACAAGCTAATAACTAGCAGATGAGTTTGCTTTGGATTAATAAATAATCCACGAATGGTTTGTTCCCAGTCAAGGCCCAAGAGAAAATTCGTTTTAGGAAATGTTCCTGCTATTATGCTTTCCTGTTATTATTAAACAGATAATAATCACTGGGTATTAGCTGACAGTTTTTAGCAGATCTCTGCAGAACAACTACGATGTACTGTCTTGCAGTGATGCTATATAGACAAATAGATGACTTCTTAATTCTTTTGGCTTTTTGAGCCAAGGTTTCTCTGTGTAGCTCTGGCTGTTCTGGAAGTCACTCTATAGACCAGGCTGGCCTTGTACTCATATACATAAAAATAAATAAATCTTAAAAAAAAAAGAATTCCTAAGATTATGTCAGTGTTTATTAAGCTCTTTTATACTGGGACTATTAGGTCCTTCCTGACAGTTACAACTGCAATGAGAACTCTGCCACTCTGTTACCAGTTAATTGCTTCAACTACTCAGAGCACATCCCAAAAGGTTGTGAAACTATTAACCAAAGGTCATAAAATTGAAACAATGATTTATTACAGGCAATGGGGCAGAAGGTAAAAGATTGGCTGGGTTTCTCTATACGAAACTTCAGTAATGCCAGGTGCGCGCCTCTAATCCCAGCACTCGGGAGGCAGAGAGAGGCGGTTTCTGAGTTCAAGGCCAGCCTGGTCTACAGAGTGAGTTCCAGGATACCTAGGTTTATACAAAGAAACCCTGTCTTGAAAAACCAAAAACCAGCTGGGCGTGGTGGTGCACGCCTTTAATCCCAGCACTCGGGAGGCAAAGGCAGGTAGATTTCTGAGTTCAAGGCCAGCCTGATCTACAAAGTGAGTTCCAGGACAGCCAGGGCTATACAGAGAAACACCTGTCTCAAAAAAACAAAAAAACAAAACCAAAAAAAAAAAAAAAAAAAAAGGAAAAACCAAAAACCAACCAAAAGACCAAAAAGAGAAAAACTTCATTAATAACTTAGTTATGATTTTTGTTTTGTTGTTGTTTTTTGGTTTGTTTTTGTTTTTGGAGACAGAGTTTCTCTGTGTAGTTCATAACCAGTTGCAGGCATGAGGATTATAAAGTAATATGAATGCTTCTGTCTTATTTTGCTAACGAATACATTTGTCTTTCTTCAAATTTCTTTATCATTAATTGGTATTTAAGTTGAGACACTAAAAGAATGTTCCCAAGGGACATTGCCCCATTGTAAATTTACAAATGCTTTTGCGATTGTACAAGGAATAGTTATATCATATTAGGTGTATTCACGACCTTGTTATTGTTTCATGTGAACATGAGATATTATTTGTGTTAAGTTGACAAGGGGTGGATTGTAGTGGCTATTCCAGGTTGTCAACTTGACTATATTTGGAATGAATTACAATCCAGAATTGGAAGGCTCACCAGTGACCCTAATCTGGAGGCTGGGAGATAGAAGTTTCTGACCTGGATCTTGGTATGGAGATCTTGAGGCATAGTGGCTATGGATTCCAGAAGAGTAAGACAGGGAGATCTCCGAGTTCAAGATCATCTGGGATTAAAGATGTGGTGGTGCACACCTTTAATCTGGGCTATACCTTCTTCTGGAGACCATATAAGTACATTAAAGAAGGAAGGCTCACGCGCTCTCTCCTTTGCCTGCTTGCCGTGTGGGACTGAGCAACCTCTAGATCCTTGGACTTCCATTCACAGCTGCTACTGACGATTGGTGGGAGTTGGACTGCAGACTGTAAGTCATCAATAAATTCCTTTACTATATAGACTATCCATAAGTTCTGTGACTCTAGAGAACCCTGACTAATACAGATATTGTTCTTCCTATGGATTTGCAAATCCCTTCAACTCCTTCATATATATATATATATATATATATATATATATATATATATATATATATATATATTTAGCATTCCACAATATTCTGGCCATACTTAACATACTTAATATGGACCACTGTCCTCTTGGCACATGTCTTAGTTCTTAGTTGTTTGTGGGGTTTTGTTTGTTTGTTTGTTTGTTTGTTTTGTTTTTGTTTTTCAAGACAGGGTTTCTCTGTGTAGCCCTGGCTGTCCTGGAACTCACTCTGTAGACCAGGCTGGCCTCGAACTCAGAAATCCACCTGCCTCTGCCTCCCGAGTGCTGGAATTAAAGGCATGTGCCACCATGCCTGTCTGTTTGTTTGTTTGTTTGTTTGTTTTTTGATATTTTCATTTACATTTCAAATGTTATCCCAATGCCTGGTTTCCCCTGGAAACCCCTTATCCCTTCCTTCCCCTGCTTAGATGAGGGTGTTGATCCATCCACCCACTCCCACCTCTCTGCCCATGATTCCCCTACTCTGGGGCATATATCCAGCATTCAGAGTACCAAGGAAATCTCCTTTTGATGCCTGAGAAGGCCAAACTCTGTTACATATGCAGCTGGAGCCATGTGTACTTCTTGGTTTAGTCCCTGGGATCTCTAGGTTGGTTGATATTGTTCTTCCTATGGGCTTGCAAACCCCTTCAACTCCTACAGCCCTTTCTCTAACTCTTATTGAGGACTCCATGCTCAGTCCAAGGTTGGCTACAAGCATCTGCCTCTGTATTTGTACTGCATTGGCAGGGCTTCTTAGGAGACAGTCATTTCAGGCTCCTACATGCACTTCTTGGCATTAAGAGGAGCAGGGGTTGGTATCCCATGGTTATCTTTTTCCACTGTGGGTGCTTACAAGAGAATCCACATGCTGAGAGTGAACTTTTGGCTTGGAGACCACAAGATTGGATAGTTGGGCAGACTGAGTTCTCCATTATTGCCAGAGCATGGGCTCTGCACTACTGGTTCCTGCAATGGTGAGAAATATGAATTCTCAAAACTTAGCCTGAAATTATGTCTGCTAAATGCTTCACCAGGTTCCTTCTGACTGAATATCTATCAGGATGAGCACCTACAACCCTCCCACACTCCTGCAGCTGGCACTGGAGGGGGTGCTGAGGAAGGATTCCATAGACTTCTCTGATCTGGAGGCCCTGCCCATCATGCTCTTCCCACCACTCTTCATAAAGGCCTTCAATAGCAGACACACAGAGATAATAAAGAAAATGGTGGCAACCTGGCCCTTTCCCTGCCTCCCTGTGGGGACACTGCTTGAAACCGCTGATGTGGAGATGCTGCAAACTGTGCTGGATGGCATAGATATACTGCTGACACAGAATGTTAGTCTCAGGTAAGCAAGGCCCAAGGAGGCTAGAAGGGGAATCATAGGGTTAGTGGTAAGACACACATGAGTGCAGGAAGAATGGGGTCAAAGAGGACAGAGGCTAATGATGACATCGACATGCAGGTCTATAGAATTACTATTCCAAGTTGAAAGCTGATCTAAATGACAGTCATAGGTCAGGACGGCTCAGAGTACAAGTAGCTACAGTAGGATGAGCTTTTGTGTGGCTTTCCTACAGATACTAGATATGGAAGAGACACAAGTCAAGAGCAACTAAGTGGAGGGAAGCGGGGCATGTCTCCAGATGCAGCTCATGCAGTGTCCTTGCCTGCCTGGTGTGAGGTGCTATGATGGAGCTGACATTAGACAAGTGGGATCCAAGCTGACTCCCTGTTGGTTCCTGTTTTACATTTTGAAACTTTGCCTTTATCCCTCACTGCAGGTGCAAGCTTCAAGTGTTGGAGTTGAGAGATGTACACCAGCATTTCTGGGATGTATGGACTGGAAGAGAGGATGAGGTCCACTCAGCAGAGACTAGGAGTGAGAAGAAAGTAGGAGAGGGCATTTCTAGAAAACCACTGAGGGGTGTGAAGATAGTCACTGACCTGAGACTTTGCTACCCTGTAATTGAACACCAAGCATGCTTGCTGCAGTGGGCCCAGCAGAGAAAAGACCTTTTGAGAAAAGGCTCTTCGTGTCTATGCTGTCCAAGAATCAAGATTTATGACCTCCCTTTATGTATTATGAGGAAGTTCTTAAATGTTTTCTATCCAAGGGATATTGATGAATTGGATCCATGCCCACATCAGTTTGTGTCCTTCCTGGATGGTTTTGTACTTTACTTTGGAAAGATGTGATATCTTTGCAAGTTATAACTAACCTGCATCAACTCAGATAGGGACATATTTTCAGATACATTGGTAGACAAAGAGGAGAAGGGTGGTACCAAGTTCTTTTCTCAGTTCTCCAAACTCAACCATCTCCAGTCCTGTACTGAAGGACCTTCTGCAATGCATGGCCAATCTCAGCAAGTTGACTGTAAAGCTGTACCCTGCCCCTCTAGACTGTTATGATGACATGCATGGTGTTGTGGTGGAGAGATTTTTTTCCAACTGTGTCCTGACCTCATGGATATACTCATGGCCAAAAGGCAGCCCAAGACAATCTTCTTTGCTACAGTTCCCTGCCCTCATTGTTGGATGTGCTGTGTCTATGAAATGAAGACCAAACTTTGCCACTGTTGGCAGTAAATAGGACAAGGTTACTTCTTGATACAGACAAATCAATGTCAAGGGGAAGGGAGAATTCATCATGGGGTCCCAGAACCCATGGCTTTAGACGCTGTTTGATGCATTGGAATCAAAATGATGTTCAGATTATTCAGAACACAGGAGATGGCATGACCTGGACAGAGTCACTGACCTCAGTTCTTGGTTTACCATTAGGGTGTCCTGTGACCTCATGAAGTATGATCAAGGAAATTATAGTTCAAGACCTTTTAGCATCAAAATAAACTGAAGTCATTTATCACATTTTCTTTCTCTCTTCAATTTCTACTCATTGGCTGCTAGGAGTACTATGTGCACAGTTATCAAACTGACTGGTCAGTGCAGACCTTCTGTTTATGAAAAGCAATTTACAGAATGGCAGATGATTTCACTTCATGATACTCAGAAGAGAGATGGTAGGAACATTTTGAACATGGCTGAAGCAAAAATTCTTGCCCAGAGAACTGATTGTGCTGAGACCTGTTAACTATTCAATTGTGAGCTCTGAGGGAGAGGGCAAGCCAACCATTTTATTCCCTTTGTCACTGTATCAGGTAACATTAAAATAATTTTACTCTGTTTGTATTGGTCTTCATTAAAACACATGGATCTCCCTGTTCTCACATGCCTTTGTGATGCACACTAAATCTATACAATCTACTAATTGTGAAGGGCTCTTGAAATCCTCCTCTGGAAAGAACCATTCTTGAGATGGGATGGGATTGTGAAAATAGTGCATTCCTACCCAAGACCCTGATCATGAGCACATTCTAGAAAACGAAATGGGAATTGTTAGATCCTTCAGCTCCATCAATGTTTACAGAGATGACTATCACAGGCTAAGGACCTACCATGTCCATAGAGAATCTTCTACCGGAGAGAGGAAGTTTATTTGATATTCAAGTTACTATTCATCAAGTGACAAGGCCAAGGAAGGAATTAATGGCATTCGTCAGGAAGGAAGATTAAGGTGCAATGGTGCTTACTGACTTGTTTGTCCTGTATTGCTCAGCTTGCTTCTTTATTTCCTGTCTTTATCTTCCTCTTCCCCCTCTTCTTTCTCTCTTTGTTCTTTTTTAAAATCAATTTCTTCTCATCTAGTACATCTTGCCCAGTTTCCCCTTCGTCCCTCTGCTGCCCATCTCAATTGCTCCTCTCATTCTTCCCCCACATTCACTCCATTTCCTTCAGAAGAGGGCAGCCATCCTAGGGATATCAGCCAAAATAGCCTTTCAATTACAATAAGATTAGGCATCTCCCTATTATGGCTGGATGAGTTATCCTAGTAGTAGAAAAACACCTGGGCAAAATATAACATCCCTTCATGATAAAAGTCTTGAGAGACTATGGATACAAGGGACATAACTAAAGGTAATAAAAATGGCAGTGACATTAGACTATGTATAGACTACATCAACTATAGTATAATTTTGTTCACAAGATTATCACTACAGGATAACATGTTATTTTTCTCTCCATGTTCAGCATAGTTTCTTACTTAGGGCATCCACAATTCTATTTGGGAACTTCAATGCTAATATCTCAATGTTTCATATCTACTGTATATACCATCAACTAAAAATGCTTTTAAAAAATTTATTAGATATTTTCTTTATTTTTTTTAAAGATTTATTTATTATATGTAAGTACACTGTAGCTGTCTTCAGACACTCCAGAAGAGGGCGCCAGATCTCGTTACGGATGGTTGTGAGCCACCATGTGGTTGCTGGGATTTGAACTCTGGACCTTTGGAAGAGCAGTCGGGTGCTCTTACCCACTGAGCCATCTCACCAGCCCGATATTTTCTTTATTTACATTTCAAATTTTATCTTCTTTCCTATTTTCCTCTCTGAAATACCCTATCCCCACCTCCATCAGCCTGATCCCCAACCCATCCACTCCTGCTCCCTGGCCCTGGCCTTCCCCTATACTGGGGCATAGAATCTTCACAAAGACCAAGGGCCTCTCCTCCCACTAATGGCCAACTAGGCCAACCTCTGCTACATATGCAGCTAGAGACACATATCCCACCACATGTTTTCTTTGATTGGTGGTTTAGTCCCAGGGAGGACTGGGGGTACTGGTTAGTTCATATTGTTCTTCCCATGGAAATGAAAACCCCTTCAGCTCCTTGTGTACTTTCTCTAGCGCCTTCATTGGTGACTCTGTGCTCCATCCAATGGATGACTGTGAGCATCCACTTCTTATTTGCCAGGCACTGGCAGAGCCTCACAGGAGTCAGCTATAGCAAGCTCCTGTCAGCAAAATCTTGTTGGCATCTGCAATAGTGTCCTTGTTTGGTGGTGGTTTATAGGATTGATCCCAAGGTAGTGCAACCTCTGGATGGTCATTTCTTTAAAAAAAAAATGCTTCTTAAAGTAATAATTATAGTACATTCAACTCAAAATGCAGAATATAAATTCTTTTAGTTTTCCAATAAAATATGGACCTATTGCAGGTATAGCTGGAATCCTAAAGTAATTCCAGTTCTAAATTCATTTAGTTTAGGATTCCAATAAAGTGTGTTCTTTCTCTAAAACAATTATCCAATCACCTTCACAGAAATATTTATTTTTCAGATATATGGGTACTGTGTATTTATATGTAATGGGGAAAAGATTATGTAAGTAGAAAAATATATTTTGAAATGAACTGAAACAAAAACAGGAATAAAATTAGTGAGATAGAGATATCATTTATTAGGAGATGTATGGCAACACATCATTGAATTAGAGAGGGCACAGGGGTCAAATAAGTGACCTCAACTCTAGTATTTGGATCTGAGAAGAACACACACATTGAGGCGTGTGCTGGAGACAGGCCTCATCAATACCTATGGAGGAAACACTAACCACCACAACAAAAAAAAATAGATATTTTTTTGATGATGAGAATGACAAAAAAAATCAGTGAAACCAAAGCTGGCTTGCCTTGTAAGATTGGTCAAAAGTAGCCAGAACAAACAAGGGGAAGAAAAGGATCGAGACCCATTTTCCCAAATCGGGGGGGAAAAAGATCTATGTAAAAAGTTTCAACAGGTGTGAAAAGGAAAACAGGGAATGTTCTAAACAGCAAGTCAGTAAACACAGCACCCAGATGATGATGGACAAGTTTCCTGAAAGGTCAAGGTACCAAATCTCAATCCAGTTGTGTGCTAGTTGGCTTGCTATTGCTGTGCTAAAGATCACAACCAAAAGCAAAGGGGGAATGAACAGCTTCCAGGTCACCACCCATCACTGAGGGGGAATCAGGGCAGGACACTAGGAAGGAATGCTGCTTGCTGGCTTGTTCTCTATGGTTTGCTCAGGACCACCTGCCCAGGGGTGGCACTGCCCATACTGTTCTGGGCCCTTACATATCACTTAATTTAATAAATGCCCTATAGCTCTGCCTACAGGCCAATTTAATAGAGTCAATTCTTCAATTGGGGTTCCCTTTTCCTAGATGACTCTGGCTTCTGTTCAAAACAAAACAAAACAAAACAAAACAAAAATCTAACCAGGACAGGGAGTATTTTGTTAACCACCACCACTTCTTGCCTTCTGCCTGGGAATCAGAGAGACTGGCTGCAGGCTCTTGCCTTGAAACCTTCCCACATCCTCAGCAAGCTCTATGTAAAGCCCCTCCATTCTTCCACAGAGGCTGCATCCTTTTTTAGATACCCAACTCTTTTATCTGGCTCTGGTGCTGGCTCTGAACTCTCTGTAGAACTCAGGCTATGCTGTCATTTTTCTTTCTTTCCATGGCATTAATAACTTTTCTAATAAACTTCTTACTCCCAGCAATCCATCTCAAGTGTCCTTCCAGCACACCCTTTTAACAAGGACTATTGGAGGGAACATTGTAAACGATAAGGCCAGATGATATAGAGCTCAATATTGGTGTTGAGCACTTGCTCAGAGTAACATGTGAGAGGATAAACTTCAGTCTTATCCAAGCCACTGAATTCTTGTAAGATTTTTTTTGTTAAAGCAGCCTTTTTTCTGTCTTTCTTTTCTTCCTTCATTTCCTGCTTTTCTTCTTCATTTTGCTTGCTTCCTTTCTTCTTTCCTTTCTTTCCTTCTTTATATGACACAACAATTTTATTGATTATTTGGAAATTTTACATCAGGTACTTCCCAGTCTTCCCAGGTCCACTCCCACCCTTTTAACCTGCCTCAAAATCAAAGAAGGAGGAGGAAGAGGGGTAGGAAGAGGAGGAAGAGGAGAAGTGAGGGAGGGGAAGGAAGAAGAGAGGAGGAGGACGACAACGACGACGACGACAACATCAAGTCCAATTTGTGTTGCCCATATAATCCCTAGATTGTGATCAAACACCAGCAGACAACCCCTTATAGAAAACTGAGTCCTTTCTCACCCACTTCTCTAGAAGGCATCAGCTATTAAGAGCTATCAAGACTTTTCAATGGTTTTCTGTTTAGACTATTTCTTTTTGGTGAGTGGGATATGGGGAGAAAGAGGTTGTTACAGAAGCCTTCTATGTCTCTCATTCTCAACTGAGAATCTGCAGTCATTGATACCACCACAAAAGTAGCTTCCTTGTTCTCTGTAGTAAGTAACAGCTCAGATCATGGGTTTCCACATGGTTTCTGGCTACAGCATTGGCCATGAACATCAACATGGCTTCAGATGGCAGCACAGACCATGGATATCCTTGTGACCTCTGGTGATAACACAGGCCATGGACAGCAAGATAATCCCCAGCCACAACAGGGCCACAAATACCAACATGTACCAGACACATCAACAAGGCCAGGACAGCCAACCCAGGTCACATGCATGAACAAGACCTCAGGCTGCAGCACAGAGCACACGTATCCACATGGCCTTCACCAGTAACATGGTCCATCGATTCAGCCTTGGTTGATAGCATGGACAGCAGCCTTTCTAACCACATAAAATATTGATTGAACTTGAATTCTAGTGTTCTCGATTTTCTTCCAGTTTTCCTTGTCATCCATATAATTTCTAGTGAATGTTTCTCTTTTTTTAAATATTGCAAAACCTATTTTTTGTTTGTTTTCTGAGGCAGTGTTTCTCTGTGTAGCCCTGGCTGTCCTGGAACTAACTCCTTAAACAAGGCTGGGCTTGAACTCTGCCCCTGGAGTGCTGTATTAAAAGTGTGTGCCAGCTGGGCATGGTGGTGTGTGCCTTTAATCCCAGCACTTGGGAGGCAGAGGCAGGCAGATTTCTGAGTTCGAGGCCAGCCTGGTCTACAGAGTGATTTCCAGGACAGCCAGGGTGATACAGAGAAACCCTATCTCAAAAAAACAGATGGTGTGTGCCACCACCATCTGGCTCCAAAACTTAATTATAGTGAACTATGCCAATAATATTTTAGGTTCTATAGCTGATAATGCCAATATTTTAACATCTAGGTCATCAATATCTATAGTCACTTTTGCTAACTCTAACTCACAATGGCTTGTTCTGTCTTTAAAATGATTCTGGACTCATATTTGCTGTTTGAGTGAGTTTTTAGAAATTTTAAAATGTCTGAGTTGAATATATTGTCCCTCACAATGGACTTTTTTTTTTTTTTAAAGATTTACTTATTTTATATGAGTACACTGTAGCTGTCTTCAGACTCTTCAGGTGAGGGCATCAGATCTCATCACAGATGTTGTGAGCCACCATGTGGTTGCTGGAAATTGAACTCAGGAGCTCCGGAAGATCTGTCAGTGCTCTTAACCGCCGAGCCATCTTTCCAGCCCACTACAGTGGACTTTTATATTTTAAGCTCTCCTATCTGGGTTAAAACTAATCTAGAACCTTAATTTCTTGGCATGGTTTTACCTTTTTCCCTGAAAAAAACAAAACAAAACAAATTTGAATTGTAGTCTTGTATTCTCACAGGGAGACTCATTAGGATAACACTTGTGCCTATCCAGTGATATGGGAGGGGGACAGACTTCTTTCCTGGCTCTCTTTAACAGAAGGTTCTGGCTTGACAAACTTTATCAGGGCTAATGATTTTTGTTTCTTCCTTCCTCCTTTGGGAAATGTGTCTGAATTCTTTTGTAAATCATTAAATTGTGCAGTTTATGGACCAGAGCCTAGGCTCAAAGCTTGTTTTCTCTTCAGTTCACAGGAGTTATCAATGCATCCCCACCCATCTGGCCATCTACTTCTGATCTAGCCTAGATCTAGAGTTGGAAGTCTATCCATCCGATACTTAAGGAGATCAAAGGATGGATGATTTCTGGATGTCTGTCCCACCAGCTGCCTCTATTGCAGTTTTATGTCTGAATCTGTATAAATTCAAGCCGTTCACTGGTGTCCCCACAGTCCAGTGGTCAAAGAGAAATTTCATGATTGTGTTTATTTGCAGCATTCCTCTTATAGAGCCTGAGTTTTTTTTTTTTTTTGGCCCCACATTGCCCATGATCATGGACACAACCCAGATGTTGCCATCACTAAACCTCTGTAAACAATTATCTGTTACCCCTTTCTTAGGGCATAAGTAGAAAGAAGTGTAGCCTTGGTACTGGGGGCTCAATTATTTTGGGGCTCAATAAGGTCCCCCATACCACCTACACATGTGGAGTGTTCACATGTCTTGTACTTTAAAACATCAGAGAAGGGATGATTTATACCAAACAAATGATGGCACTAAGTAGAAAGCCAAAAGGAAATGAAGTCTTAGTGAAGTGGATAAGGGTTTCAGGGGAGCAGGCTAGTCCTTTGGGACTGGGAGGTGTTTGATCTACTCTGAGGGGTACCCAAAGAAAAACGTGCTGGTTATTCTCTCCAGGGCAACTGACCCGTTAGAGTCCTCATGACACATTGACTGCTTTAGTTTCCCAAATTCCTCTTTCAGAAATATGTGTTCAGCATTGTCTGGAACCAGATTCTCTGACTGTACCCTCTGCTCATAAAGACTGTGCCGGATGCCACTCTCAGAAGAGAGCACAGCTGGGTTCAGGAGCTTACTCGGATCAAGTGGCCCAGAGTGATGGAAAGGAAGGGAAGCCGCTGAGGTGTGGTGGCTTTGGGAAGCAGAACACTGGAAGAGGGAAAAATTCAAAACATCAAGTATTGAAAAAAAAATGCTTTTAGAGTACTGTCAGCAGACAGCAGAGGCAGGAGACTCAGGGCAGCCCTAATGTCATGAAAAATGTTCATATGTAAAGCTAGAAAAATGACAGTTCTGTAACAGATGTAGAAGTAGGTTTTGGGAAAGCCCTTATAAACATGCAATGTTTTAAATGCCAATAAATCACAATCAAGAGTTTGAGAATCAAATCCAGTTGAAGGCAAGCATCTTGAAGGAAAACCATATGAAGGGACTCTTCAAACTGAAATCTGTTGCCATTGTCTGGTATATTTACAGGAGTTTGGTTAAAGCTGAAATTTAGATTTGTGTGTAGCATGGCTTGAACTTGAAGCCTTCAGTTTGGAAGGACAGGTTCATCTTGGCCAGGATAGTGTATGCTTATGCTGTTCGAGTCATTACTGAAAGCACTTCATTAGCATTCTGGAGCAACTTGTTAGTGTTGGAATGCGACTTACTTAGGAAATAGCAACATAGGTGGGTACTAACCAGCTCTTACCAGGAAATGAAGAGAAAAGGATTCCAGACACTCCCTCCTGGCTCTCGGGTTACCATCAAGGACATTTTGACATCTTAATGGTGATGTTTGAAAGCCTAAATGGGAGCCGGGCGTGGTGACACACGCCTTTAATCCCAGCTCTCAGGAGGCAGAGGCAGGCGGGTTTCTGAGTTCTGATTTCTGAGGCCAGCCTGGTCTACAAAGTGAGTTCCAGGACAGCCAGGGCTATACAGAGAAACCCTGTCTCAAAAAACAAACAAACAACAAACAAAAAAGAAAGAAAGCCTAAATGGAAAGTCTAACTATTTATTCATGGGAGAGAAATTTTGAAAAGATTAAATAAAAAACTTATATCCAGTTGGAACTGTAGAGGGCATGAGACCCACATTCTCATGGATAAGCATTAGATAAGCCAGAAATCTTAAATAAGCAGGCTTGTCTCTTCGGTAGAAGGGTGTGCCACCATACCCGGCACTTAGCTTGATTTTTTTTTTTTTTTTTGGTTTCTTTCGAGACAGGGTTTCTCTGTGTAGCCCTGGCTGTCCTGGAACTCACTTTGTAGACCAGGCTGGCCTCGAACTCAGAAATCCGCCTGCCTCTGCCTCCCGAGTGCTGGGATTAAAGGCGTGCACCACCACTCCTGGTTTAGCTTGATTTTTAAATTAGGCAGAGCCAGCAGCCTAGGGGGGTGGGGTGGGGCTACACACAGTGGACTGGACTATCCCACATCAATCATCATATTTGATGCCCTATAGACCAATCTGATGTTGACTGTTCTTCAATCCAGGTTTCTTCCCCTTGGATGACTCTAGCTTGTGTCAAGTGGCTATAAACCAACCAGTTCTCTCAGAATGTTTCTCATCTTGGGCTTTAGTGTCGTAAGAAAGGGATTAGAAGAGAACAGAGAGGTTATGGCTGCAGATTTCCAGGGAACTAGAAAACACACACGAGATTGTTAATCACAGTTCCGCACTGGAAAGGTGGATTGTTTTCCTTTCCTATTATGGCTACTGAGGACGCTTGCTCTCTGCCACAGGTAGCACAGCATTTCTGTAGCTTGCAAGAAGATTGAAATTCAGAACCTTGAGTGTGGTTTGCTAGATGGTATTGTTTTCACACCGTTAAAAGAAGAAAATGGTAAGTAGACACAGTCAACTGGGTTCCTCTAATGTTACTACTGTACCAGGACGCTGTGGTCCTAATTATGTGTTGGGCTCTGCTTCCACCTGCTGGTCATCTAGGAAAATAGACGAAAGCTTCCCGTATAGGATGAATACCTGACCCCCTGAATTTCAACCTTCTTCCAAGCTACAGTTGAGTAGGAACAGAAAAAGTGGATTAAGTTTCGAACAGCAAGAAACCAAGCAGGTGAGGTGCAGAGGACCTGTGGTTTATTCAGGGGATTTGGCTAGATTAGCATAGGCGGTCAAGGATAGATCATCTTATGTTTTCTGTGTGATTATTGGGGAAAAGCAAAATGTAAAGACACACAGCCTCCTGATTAATTGATAGTTTCTATTTATATTATGGAGAATTCACTTACAACATTCAAGAGAAAGAGGAGTTTGATTCCTAGGGGGCATAAAAAGGGTGGTTCTCTGCTTTTATTTTATTTTTTGCTTCTCTTCCCATAATGCATCTGGGTTTGATCATATGCATGCCCAGTTACTCAGAGGCATAAGAGAGCCAATGGAGAGCCTTCTTGAGATTTTATTTGAGACACACATTTGAAGGATTGTGCATATACCCCAAACTGTTCAGGCATTTCTCTTCCATAAGGAAGGTATGATTGGATAGAATCTGTCTACATCTGATGACTGTCATGGTGGGGTGGAGGAAGGATGGAGAAACTTATCCTAATGTTCAGAGAGAGGTATATATGTAGCTGGATGCAAACGGGGCCCGAGGTTATTGGATGCATTGTCCCAGAGAGGGGTGTTATGTGTAAGTAAAGAAGCCGGGCTTCCACTTGCGTTATCAGAAGGGGATTTCATAAACCAAACCAAGGAGAGTCCCACATTACTAAACCATTCCCTATGCGTGCCTGCCTCGGTCCTCCTTGTTAATCATCCTTGAAATTTTCTGTAGGGTTGTGGGTTCCTCATCTGCTTCACCACAGGCCAGGGCTGCTTGGGGAGGTGGAACTCAGGGAGTTTGACTGTGCTTATCCCACACTGCCCTAGGCACCGCTCTGGGGTGGGAAAGCACAGTCCGAGGTGTGAGAAAGACAGAACTGGTTCCGGGGTCCCTGGGCCTAAGCTGAAGTCGGGCTGTGGGGTACTCAGACTCTTGGACACCCAGGCACAGCTGGAAGTCGTGGAAGAGCAAAGAATGCAGTGGGTCTAGCCCAGGGTGGGGAAGGGGGAGTGTGGGGGAGGGGGAGCAGGGAGCTAGTTAGAGAGAGAGAGAGAGAGAGAGAGAGAGAGCATGGCTTGAAGGCTGCTGGCTTGGTGGAGGTTGTAGCTGGGAGTGCTGAGATCCTTTCTATGGGAGACAAGACAGTGTCTTTAGGTAAAGGCCTTCTTTGTGGTTCCCCACTGCTCCCCACTCCAGATTTCAATGAAAAGTAGTCCATTGTTCTGAATCGTTTATTGCCATGGTGGAAAGTGGATGCATAAAATCATACCCTGCTTCTCAGGGTGGGCCTGGGATTAAATACCTTTTGCAGGGAGGAATATCTGGGAACGAAAGCTTATTGGCTCCGCCCTCCAGAAATCTAGCTACTTCATTAGCATGGAGACCTCTGTCTTGAGCCTATGTGACCTGTGGTCATGTCTCTTTTCCAGGGAGCTGGGAGTCACCTAAGCCTCAGGTGTGTGCCCACCGAGTCTCCGGCTCTCGATCTGCTCTCCCTTACCAAACTTCCTGCATGGTTTTATCTCCTTCAGTTTTCTTTTTCCCATGTAGCTACTGAACTCGGGAGTAGTTTTGACCAACTGCTAGCAAAACAGAGGAGGGACATGCATGGTTACAATGATTTCAAGTAAAAATTCTGTAAAGTAGGATTGTCCCAAAGGTCATACAGCTACAGCCTGCAAACAAGAGGACCCTGTGTGTTTGATCTAAGTGCCTTTGATACCCTGGCTCCTGTAAAGGCAATGCTTGTGTACTTGCTGTGGGACATGTGTTCTTTGAGTTGTTTGCCTACCTTGCCTTCATCTTCTGTTTGGTCACGATTTACCGTGAAATGCAAGCATCAAAGTTTTACAAGCAGGGACTTTCACTGTTAATATAAGATCTCCCATTCCTTTATTTGTCAAGTAATAAGGATTGGTCTTCTAAGTTCACTGATTTTGCAGGCAGTTGGAGCATGGACACCCTAAATCCCTCAAGAGTGGAGTGAAAAACGGGGAGACCAAAACTACCTGCTGGTAGTTTCTGAATGTTCCCTGGGCACACCCACTCCCACTCTCTTGTCCTCAGTCATAGTTATGGTCTGTAGCTGTGACAAAACACTGCGACCAAGACAAATTATAAACAAAATCATTTATGGGCTTCAGGTTTCAGAGGGTTAGAGTTCATGATGGTGGAACAAAACATGGCAGCAGGACCAGCTGAGAGCTCACTTCCTGATCCACAAGCAAGAGGAAGACCAAGAAAGACCACTGGGGAGAGTGGAGGCTTTTGAAGCCTTAGCTCTTCACCAGGTAGACCTTGAAGTCTCTTGATAGTGTGGGCCTTGGCTGGCGTCTTGTCCTTCCATAGTAATCTGCGCACAGCTTTGAGATCTCTAATCCCAACAATAGCTGAAAACAATTCATAGATGTTCAGTCCTGGAAACCCCATCTCTTTCTGCTTGGCTGCCCCTATCTGGGAGTTCTGCTGATATCCCATCATGTCCATGCTGAAGGTTATTCTCTGGATTGTTACAGTGGTCATGTTCTCCTCTTCCAATCTTCAAAGGTTCACACAACCAGTCCCTTATAAAATTAAAAAAAAAAATGAAAAAAAAAACAACAACAACAAAAACAAAACAAAAAAAACTTCCTCTTTAAGCAATCTAAAATGTTCTTTTCCCTAGATCAGACCCTGACTACGGTCATGACTATTTTTCCCTAGATCATGGTCTTGACTATTGGTGTTTAAGGCAGGGCGGGCAAGTCCTTGGTGGCATTAAATGAGAAAAAGGTTCTGGTTGAATCTTACCTTAATTTCATCATTTGATACCAGGTAATTCTGCTAACAACCTTTTCTTTTAGTATGCATTGCCATTTGCCTATCAAGTGTCCCTCCTTTCCCACTGCCTCCTAAAGGCTCATGTGCTGGAGGACTGGTTACCAACTGGTAGCACTATTAAGAAGGTGATTAGGCTAGAAGTGAGCTTTTCATTCATGGGTTGAGCCAGTGATCAGTTTCTGCTGAATTGGGATACTAAGAGATGAAACCTGGCTGGAGTTCAGAAGCAGGTCATTGGGGGCGTGCTTCTCTTCTCTTGTCCAATCTCTCTCTGCTTCCTGGCCACCATTCTAATATGGTGTACTGTCTCACCATAGGCTCAGAAACAGGGAACCAAATATCCATGAACTGTAGACTCCAGGCAACAAGAGAAGAGAGAAGAAGGGCTGATCTACCAGTGCCACTGACTTCATTGGGGAATCTGCTCTGTCCTCACACCCCTAAGTCTTTGGGTCAGAGGTCCTTGTTCTTAGAGGAGACAGAGTGCCTCTTCCTGGTGTCCCCATGGCCTTTTCTAAGATAGAAGCTGGCACTGCTGCCTGGTCTCTTTGTGCTTTCCAGGCATGTGGACTATGAAATGTTTGGAAAGCTCCTACACAACGAGGAAATGAAATGTGTTTATACTCACACAATCTATTCGAACTTGCGGGTGAGGAGTCCATAAGCTTTCTCTTAAAGGGCCAGGTTGTGAGTGTTTTCTGTTTTCTAGGCAATATGGTCTCTGTCACAACTGTTCATGTCAGCTTTTCTGAGTGCTGTGAAAACAGGGTAGACAATATATAAGTAAAGAAATGTGGCTGTGTTCCAAGAATGTATTATGTGTGAAACTGGGCAGCTGGCTCACAGGAGAACATGTGACCTCAGCTCTGGATTCACATTCAAGTAACCAGGGATTGCAGAGCACAGAGGAAGCCATGAAAAGGCACATGAACATGCAGTCAGATAAATAGAGACCCTAAAAAAGAAACCTGTTTCTTACAAAAAGATAAACGATATATTTCATACTTGTATGAAAATGTCACAGTGGAACCCATTATTTTATACATTTAATTTTATGTTAATTAAAATATCCCCCTACCTAAAGTATGAGAGCAAAGTATGGCCATAAATTAAAAAGGTATCTAAGAAGCTTATTAAGAAATTCTGTATGAAGTACAGGGAGCATAGGAAGCCTTGAGTGTATGAAGTCCTGAGGGTATGTGTATTGTCTGGCATAGGCAAAGCCATATAAAGAATTCTAAAGACTCAGAGCCATGGGCAAACAGCAAAGTCTCTCCTCCCCTACCTGGAGCAAGAATCAGAGGAATGGCAAAGGCTTCCTCCATGCTGATGGTGTGTATAAAACACATTCATCATAGCTTTCTCCCAGCTGAATATTTACAGCCTGAAGACTTCTCTGAAGACTTCTACTGGCATTAGCTAGATCTTTTCCATGTTTAGCTGTATGTAGTAGCCCTGTCTCTTTGTTACACTGTGGGCAATAACCTTACCTCCCTGCTTAGCTGTTTGTACTACAGCCCCACAGTCAGTAATAACCCTGTGTCTCGGGTCAAGTATGTGTAATAAACATACTGAGCTCCTAGGGCCCTGTAATTCCTCCACTAGAGAGCCCAGTCTACCTGACCCCAGCTTCTCTTTCCATGTACCTGTCTGTGTCTGTCTTTTCTTCATTTCCTTGCCATCCCATGTCAGGTCTGTCCCCAGAGCCATGACCACTGCTGCAATGGATAAAAAGCTAAGTTATCAAGAAAGGTTGACTGTAGATTGGGAATGTTACATAGTGTTTAGGAGTAAAGCATCTTTTGGGTATAACAGTATTGTTGGAAAAGCAAAGGTCGCAGCTCTCGGCCTTACACCTGGTAGAAGGTGCTGGGAAGGAAACACTCTTATTTCTTGGATTGGACCTACTATGGCCAGAAACCATTTGCAAAAGTGATAAGAAGGCGGGAAGAGATAGGTATGATGGATGAAATGTGAAGGCAGGTATCAACATCCATTGAAACAGATTCTGAGTTACTGAGGTTTCGCTTTATTATTTCCTGTGTTTTTGTCTTGGAAAAACATTTTCAAAATGAGATGTATGAAAAATAGCAAAGCCAATTTTAGTTCAATGAAAAATTTGAGGAAGTTTTCGGACAACTATTTCTACTACTTTACCCTTTTAGTATTTAAATATTCACCAAATAAAAACTGCTTCACTCAATTCTAAAGCTACACAATTTCATCACTTCTTCTAAACCCCACTTTCTAATGGACATAATAAGCCTTTGGGTAGATGGTTGTAGCAATCTGTATTTTCTACTATATTCCTTACTCCTGAGGTATGTGTGCTGGGTATAAATCAGAATATGAGAGAATGCTCACACTCGCCTTCTTTCCTAATTTTATTTTTCAGTGAAAGATGTGACAGCTGAAACATTCATTTACTTTTTCTTTTTGAAGATTACTTGCATTTGTCACATAGACTGACCCTTGAATGGTTTTGTGAGTAGCTGTGACAAATATGGACCTTGAGGACCCCCCCCCCCCACGCCGAGACATGTGATGACAACAACCTGGGATGACACTACCTTAACTGCTTTCATCTCCTGATGTCCCACATTACTTAGCTATGGAAAACGTATCCCTGTAACCTCTCTCCATCTAGTTTTATGGGCTGGTAAGCTTTCCGTACCTGTGATGAAGAACAACTTGCCTTTGATTTCAGACCCATGTTCTGAGTTTAAAACACACCAAACACTTTTGCATAAACCCAGAATTTTTGTGCAAAGCCAGAAAAGACAATGAGAAATATTTACTGGACTGAGTATAGCATCCTTGAATGTCCTTTAGAAAGATTGTCTGCGTCGGTAGATGGGTGAGTCTGGTTGAGGCTTCCCTACAATGAGCCTTTACCTCTCCCCAGGGAAGCAAACATAAAGACTAGCTTAGCCAACTGGAACTCTATTTGAATTGTGCTCTGCACACATCCTTCTCATAATAACGCACTGGGTAGCCTTTACCTACATTTATGGTACATACTCTCCATTCCTTTCCTACCAACACCTCTGGCAGCTTGTTAGCAGTCTAGGACACCTGTTACACCTCCATCAAGCTGCATGCTTATTTTGCATTTAATGACCAGGCCTGAACTGGCTTTGGGTTCCTGTACAGTAAGGGTAATTAGGTTCTCAAAGTGATTTTTCAGGGAGTATCTCCTTGTTGGCATCTTACACTCATGGATAATTGAGCATGCACATGATAGGCAATTGGATGTGTTTTGGGAAGGGGCATGAGCTATAGAGAAAAAGTTATATAATTTAATTCGTCAATCAAAATCAAGAACTACTCTTGCCATTCCCCTTAGCAAGCAAATGCACCCCACCTCCCCCACCCCCGACCTCACAAAAGGAAGCCTCAAACACTAATACTGCCTTTCAGCACCTTCCCTTCAATGGCTGCTCTCAGTCTTGACGGTATGTCCTTTCCTTCCAATATCTGTTTCCCTTTACTTTGAACAAAGTATTCCTGCTCCTGTGCAAATCAGTGTGAGCCTTTATCTCATTCCTGAATAAATCCCAGAAACTCCTGGTCCAGACTCTTACCACCGGTAACAACCCCAGCTACAGTTTTGGTGTCACCTACAGTCCGCACTGCTCATCAGTTTCTGAGTGCCAAAGCGCCCCTCCCCCATGTTTCTCAGCACCTGGCTAGGCATAGCTGGATACACAGAGGCCCTGCACTTTACCCAGTAAAGGTGTTCCTTGTTATCTGTACACACAGCAGAGATTTCTTTTAATCCTACTCTCTCAGGCATCAGGTATTCTAGGTCACTTCTAAAGCTGAAAGCTCATCGGCTTTTCCAGAGCTTATGGAAATGCTTAAGGCCTGGAGGGGAAAAAAAAAAATACTGGCTTCACGCCAATAAAACTGCAAGGGTGAAAAGAAACAATATTAAATAGTGTTTCCAAAAGAAGAAACTTTTATGGCTGAAACAGTACACATATATTAAATGGAAAATGGAAGCATGGGTAGATTTATTGTATTTGATACAGTGTGAGGTGGGACCTTCAAATGTAAACGTAAGAGGCAGGGTTCTATAAGGGAAGTGGTTCCAAGTTTGTAGAAGTGTTGAAAAACCTCACTTTGGCGGGAGAGTAGATCACAAAGATGAATCATTAGGACAACTGCCTTGACAGTAACCTCAAAAGGAAGATTTAACTTGGTCCCACCCGAGTTTATGTCTTTTTTTTTTTTTTTTTTTGTACTCAAGGATGTAGGCGATATTTAGAAGGAGCATGGGGTTCCAGAAGGTTGAGGCTATGTAGTTTTAAGGTCAGAGCACTACCTTGACCATGAAGACAATTCAGAGCAAAAGTCTCTTCAGTCTTCAGAGTCAAGACAGAAAGAAAATCTCCTCCTCGCCTAAGCTCCCCACCTCACACTGACAGGCAATCCAAGGAGCTTTGGATTTCAAATCAAAGCACTTGTTTTTGCTAAGATGGCAAATACTTTCTATCCAGGACTCTACCCAGAAGTCTCAAGCCCAGGATCTGAAACCCAAAGTGTGAGCTAGCTGTGTAGTGGACAAAGAAGAGGAAAGCGGAGACCTGATGCTGTTCTGAGTCTTGTGACGTCTCTTTCATGAGCTGTAATCCAATCTGCACGCTGTACAGGTGCTTGGTTGGTGATACCTTGGCCTTTATAGTCTAGATTTCTCTCTTGGTTCTTTATTTGTAAGTCACATTTGTTTTAATACTCTGGTTCAGGTGGCCCTCAAAGTGAGCCTATGTGGGGTTCACATTCTCCATTTCTTTGAGGCTTTGGAATCCCTCAGAGGTAAAATCCATACTCTGGTGCTTATTTTGCAGTGTGTTTAGTCCTTAGCTAGTTTTGAGTAAAAGGTGTGTTTTTTATTAATGGTTATAACTGTCTAGACGGTTGCAGTGAGTTACATTATGGGCACATGGGGTCGGCATCCCTTAGTAGATTCATAAACATACTGTAGTCCCCTCAGTGATGGCTCCAGTATCATCTTCCCTCCATGTGAGGACACAGTCATCATGTGCAGGAAAGTAGTCTTTATTTAAAAAGATAAACTGATTTCACTCTTACAATATACAATACAATAGCAAAGATGAAAAGTCATTTCCATTCATACTCCCAGTGGCAAGTGGGCAGAAATATACTACAGGTACTGTAATCACTAATGGGAGTGGACTTCGAAGTAATATGAATTAATTCCGACATGGGAGGCATGCCTTCTTATACATGGAATCTATTACCATCAATGCAACAACGCTGAGCAGGTGTCTGTAGACAGAACAGTTTTGTTGTGGTTGCCTCCTGGCAGAATGCCAAACAAAAATATAACAAGCCTACCCATCTCAGTGTCATTATTGTTTAAATAGTGGATTGACCGCTGTATCTCCACAATTAATTGCTACGTAGTAATTTTTCACAGGGACTGAATAAAACTTCATAAATGATTGAATAAAATTCCAGTGTGTGTGCAATGTGAGCATGTGTGTGTGCACCTATGTGTGCATGTGTGCATCACATTTTCTTTCTTCATTCATCGGCTGGTGGGGACCAGGGTTGACCCCATTACTTGTCTATTGCTGACACTGATGTGGAAAGTATGAGATGTGATTATCACTGTTGTACACACTTTGTCTTACCCATCGTCTCCTTTGCTCTTGGGCACATACTGGTTGGCTTTCTAGTGGGTACTTTCATTATTGTTGTTATCAATAAGGACGATTGGAACATTTCCCCTTCATAATGATCTTCCTGAAGGCTATCGTCACAGTAATATATATCAAAAGCCCTGACATGGACACATGCTTTGACTTAGCAAGCAATTCTGGCTCCAGGAAATGATTCAATCATTAGAGCTTGATTGAAATGTGTGAAATACCAAGCAGTTTACAAGTTGAAATACCCTTAAGGTCTAAGGAGATTTGGGAATGCAATGTAGTTATTGCAAATTATATTCCAGAAGAATAATGGCTAGACAAATGTTCATAATTAGTGACTAGCATATGTAAGTTACAAAAGAGGACATAAACCTCATTGTTTTTCTGTCTCAAATTCTCTCATGGGATTTTTGTTTTGGGTACTGGATAAGTGTATAAAATATATTCACTACTGAAAGTGAAAACTTGGGTGTGAAGCTCCACAGCTTCCATTCTGAATGCCTCTTTTCACTATTATAGAAGGACACTGATTGTATATACTTTGAGTCTGGTTAATTCCAATGTGTGATGTTTTTGTTTACTTGCAAGGTCTTTATAATAAAATTTATAAAATTAATAACAAATACCTACTCACTGAGCCATCTTGCCACTCTTCATTTTTCTTTTAAGAAACGAATGTATCCATTTAACGTCAAGGCTTTACAATGGCTCTAGAAGGGAACAGGATGTTTTAGTTATCTCTGTATGATGGAACCCAAGACAAACTTTATTCAGTGCTGTCCTACTCACAATTAATAGGGAATGGAAAAACCCTGATGCCCCTTGATTGATGGAAGGATAATGAATATTATACAGCTGTGAAGAAAATTAGGTAATGAAAAATTTCAGTAACTGGACAGAACTAGAAAAGATTAGGTTGAATGATGTAACCTAGTAGACACAGAAAGACAAACACGTCATGTTCTCTTTCATCTGTGACTCATAGGTCTACATCTTTAGATATGTATACAACATGGCATCACCACAGAAACCAAGAGCGTAAAAAGGGATCATGGTGTGAGGGGGTTCTCAAGAGGGAAATAACAAGATTCAAGTGATATGAAGGGAAAATGAGAAAAACTGAGTTAATTTGAGAGAGCAGAGGGAGGTGGAAGGTCAGACAGAAAGACAGAAAGGGAAGAGTAAAAAATGACACTAAGGATTTTTGAAAAACAAAAACAAAATCAAACCAAAGAAGCATCAATCATCATCATCACCACCATCATTTGTTTTTTTTTGAGACAGGGTTTCTCTGTATAGCTCTGACCATCCTGGAACTCACTCTGTAGATCAGGCTGGCCCCTAACTCATAAAGATCCACCTGCCTCCCATGTGCTGGGATTAAAGGTGTGCACCACCACCACTCGGCCACGTATTATTTTTTAAAACCTACAGTATTTAGTTTTTTTTTTAATTAGATTTATTTGTTGTATGTATATGAGTACACTGTCAGGGTCTTCAGACACAGCAAAAGAGGGCATATGATCTCATTATGAATGGTTGTGAGTCACCATGTGGTTGCTGGGAATTGAACTCAGAACCTCTGGAAGAACAGTTAGTACTTTTAACTGCTGAGTCATCTCTCCAGTCCATTTTTTTAAATTTACCTAAGATTACATATAATGTATACAAGTGTATGTGTATACATATACATATTTAGTTTATATTAAATATTACCACCTTGGATAATAATGCTCTCTCACATGACACAGACTAATTAAAAATCCCAGTACCAACCATAAAAAGCCCAGTTTTTGATTGCTGCACATGGGAGTCTAAGAGGCTCCCAAAACAATTTAGCTATTGCTGTTGCCTTGGCTGCCTCCCAGGGGTTGAAAGTAAGTTTCTGTTGCTGAAGTCACCATGCACTTCAGTTACAGGACCTGGAGAATCCAAGCTGGATCTGAACTGAACACTTCCTCCCTGAGAACTTTCACAGCTCTGAAATGTTCTGGGGATTCTACCAAGGAAGGGAGGTGACCAAGAGTCCTGCCCAACTGTGAGCTTATGAACCACAACAATGACCGGTGTGAAAAGGTATCTCTCAAGGTGCAATAGTGGCATATACCTTGGTGCTGACCAACAGCTCTATACATGGATTTAAGTCTTGAAAGACTCTAAGACTCCCAAAGGGAGACACTCACTCAAGCCTCGGGGCAGCCGCGCACCCAAGAAGACACTGAGACCGAACTTAAGATGTATAGAGAGTAAGATTTAATACAGCAACGACAAGAAAGCACATAAAAAGCACATATACCAGATATCTGGGGTCGAAACTCATGCAGCCAGCAAGGTGCAGAGGAGAATCAACAATTGGCCCAGACTTGTCACAGGCTTTTATAGGAGAAGGGTAAGGGGAAAAGTACAAGTTTTACGTCACCAAGGGGCTTTGCCAAGGGGCTTTACATAACCAAGGGGTCGTGTCCTATATTTTGGCAATGTACTCAATCTATTGGAACATTTTGGGGTAGTACCAGGAGGCCCCTATCTCAAAAATGTTCTTGGAACAGTCTTCAGTTAGGAGGGGTAGGACTAGGTTTGTTCCAGGAGACCCCTTATCTAAAAAATGTTCCCGGAGCAGTTTCCAATTGGGAGGGGGTACCTTGGGGTAAAAAGTTCAGGTGTGTTCCAGGAACAATCTCCAGATGGGAGGGGTAAGAGGACCCTGAGCTGAAGAGTTCATGGAGAGTTCAGCTTTTTTTCTTTCAGTCTCACTGAACAGGAAGAAAATCACACCTAGCACTAGAGTCCTAGGTAGTAGGTATCTAGGGCTAGTGATGTCATGGATCTTAGAGGAGAGCCTACTTTCATGACGAAACCAGTGTAACTCATAACTGCATTCTAAATATTTGTCCATGTCTCCATGGGTAAGTGTAACTCCCAACCCTTACCAAATAAACCTCTTTGAAACATTACAGACATCACAACTGGTCAAAATGCAGAGAACAAGTGGCTGAGTGGTGCCCAGCACCGATGGATACGTCTATAATACAAGCACTGCACCTAATTGGGGGTGGGGTGGGGTGGTGGAGGGCAGAAAGATGGAAGACCAGAAAATCTGCTGTGATATTGTATCTCCTAGAAATGACAGGATCATGATATCTTAATAATATGGTTACCTATAAAGACCTGAATGTGGACAACAATAGACGTGCTGACATGGACGGTGAAGCTATCATGCTGCTGTGTCCCTAGACAAAGATCCGCAGGCACCTAAGGGATGCTGATAGCTGGAGACACAGGCAACAGAGAGCTGGAGAATCACAACTGTAAGACTATTCCTCTTATCTAGGTAGTATTCCCTTATGTAACATGTACTTTTGACTAAAGTTATGAATTGCTTTAGTGTCTGAGTATCTTATACATTTTTTTCATATGCATAAGGGTTAATATTGCTGCATATAGTAATATGGCAGTTATTTACTCTCAGAGCTTGTCATACATTATTCCATGCTTTCTGGTTTTGTATGGGGAAGTCTTGTGGGTTTGATTTGTAAGTAACTGTCATTGCTTCTCCTTGTAGGTTTAGCATCATATCTATGTTCTAGACTAATGACATTTTTTAATTGTTTGAGAACTTCATACACATGTGTCTTAGTCAGGGTTTCTATTCCTGCACAAACATCATGACCAAGAAGCAAGATGGGGAGGGAAGGGTTTATTCAGCTTACACTTCCATACTGCTGTTCATCACCAAGGAAGTCAGGACTGGAACTCAAGCAGGTCAGAAAGCAGGAGCTGATGCAGGGGCCATGGAGGGATGTTCTTTCCTGGCTTGCTTCCCCTGGCTTGCTCAGCCTGCTCTCTTATAGAACCCAAGACTCCCAGCCCCGAGATGGTCCCACCCACAAGGGGCCTTTCCACCTTGATCACTAATTAAGAAAATGTCTTACAGTTGGATCTCATGGAGGCATTTCCTCAACTGAAGCTCCTTTCTCTGTGATAACTCCAGCTGTGTCAAGTTGACACAAAACTAACCAGTACAACGTGTATAATGTGTTTTGATCAAATCCTTCACTTCTTTCTCTCCTCTAATTTGTTCCCCATTCCGTACTCACTTTTCTTTGCCAACTTTATAGGCTTTCTCTCTCTTTTTTGAACCCACTGAATCCACTTAGTGCTGCCTGTGTGCTCATGGGTGTAAGGCGATTTTCTGGCTCATGGGTATTCTCACAGGGGCTGCATTCCTGAGAACAGAATGCCTCTGCTTCACTCCCTAGGCATCAGTTGCCAATAACTCCTAAACTAGGAATGGACTAACAACATTTTTATCATGAACACAGTATGGAAAGGTCCTCTGGTCATAGAATTTTGTGGATCTAAATGGTTCATTATTTAGATGTCTATGTATTTCCTTCAAGTTGGGGAAATTTCTGCTGTAAATCCATTCAATAGGTTTCTTGTGTCCTCAGTTTGAATCTCAGTTCTTTCCTCAACATCAAAGATTCATGAGTTTGGTCTTAATTATGTCCAAGAAAATTTGACAGTTGTCTTCCTGACTGCTGTTTTGTTTATTGGTATCCTGATATAGTAATTTTTTAAAGGTTGTCTTGAACCCCAATGTTTTCCCCCTCTCTTCCAGGGTCTCACTTGTAGCTAAGGCTAATTCTAGAACTCATAATTACCTCTCTTCTACCTGAGTGTTGGAAGTATAGGTGAAAGCCACAGTATCTCATTCAAATATTCTTTGTTTTGCTTGATTTAGTTTATTGATGATGTTTCCAATGAGTTTTTAATTTACTGAACTTCTTCTCATTTTCCAAATTTTTTCCCTTGATTCCTTTGATAGAATATATATAATATACAATAAATATATATTATATAATTATAAATTGTATAATAAATATATAATATTTTATATATAATATTTTAAAAATTACTGTATCAGGATACCAATAAACAAAACAACAGTCAGGAAGACAACTGTCAAAATTTCTTGGACATAATAAAGACCAAACTTGTGAATCTTTGATGTTGAGGAAAGAGCTGAGATTCAAACTTGCATTTAAATATATGTATATTTAGATATATATATATGTATATTTAGATATATACATATATTTAAATGCAAGTTTGTTAGGTATTTGTGGAAGAGTTTACTGGCCTCAAGGAAGAAAGTCAGAGAAGTCGCCATGGGAAGAAAGAGAGGAGATGGGAAAGAGAGAAATAGAAAGAACAGACTTTCAGCAGGGTTGGGGGGGGGGGGGCGGGGAGTGCTTTGGTGAATTTCTGATCCAATTCATTTGGCGTCATTTATAAGCTTTAAAATTAGACTTTTGCAATTGTTCTTTTAAATATTTTAGTATCTTTGGATTTGTTTATTGGAGGCTATGAACTTCTGGAGGAGTCAGATTGTCTGTTTTTTCATATATATTGTATTTCTCTGTTACAGCGTGTGCAATTGTTGGAGTGGATGTTGTTTATTTAGATTTATTTGAAGGATTTTAGTGAAGAGCTTTCTCTTGAGATTTCAAGCTGTACTCTTCCAGGCAATGTGCTGTGGGGAGGTATAATTGGGACCCTGAACTTTCACCTCTGACAAGCAATAGTAAAATATTGACATTATTCCCATCCAGTGACTAAGGCTTTCTTAGTTCGGATGTTTGGGTGTTTAGAATGCAGGGTCTTCTTTCTGAAATATCACATTTTGCCTCTTGCATGCTAGAGATGATTATCTGATTGTTATCCACAATTAGATACTACTAATTCTTAACGATCTTTGCTGTGTCCACTAGAAGAGCTTTAAACTTTTTTTTTTGCTTGTTACAATTGTGTGTGTGTGTGTGTGTGTGTGTGTGTACATGCTATGAGGACTGTGGTGTGCATGTTTGGATGTCAGACAGCAATTCTAAAGAGTTAATTTTGTTTTTTTTCCACCTTTATCTGGATTCTGGGGATTGATCTCAAGTCATCAGGCTTGCACACCAAACATCTTTCCTCCCTGGGCCACTTCTCTAGCTTTAGAAGAGATTCCATTTAAGATCCACAAATGCACATTCATTGATCAATTACCACAGACTGAGTGAAGCAGTGATCTAAGCTGTCTGTGCATATTATTACCTTATTTACTTTTCTCAACAACCAAATGAAGGAAAGAACAATATGCTCTCACCTTAAAACACAGAATAACTGAGGCTCGTGGATCAAGCCGCTTGTGTCAGATTATGAAGCTGGTAAATAGTCAGGAGAGAATGTTAGAGATGCAGGTAATTGTTCTCTAGAACTGATGCTGTCATCTTTGGACCTTTTCTCTCTACTAATACCTTTCACTCAATGTAGCCTACTGCTGGTTGGCTTTTCTACTGGTTGCTTCTTCCTGCACCATGATCTTGAGAACAGCAGGGACTCCATCCATCATCTGCTCTCTGTACCCAACATCCACAGTGATGGTATTTGTCAAATGAACAGAACAAAGCTCATCAGGACTCAGAACAGGGAAATGTTTTACTACGGCAGAGAAATGGCAGGCAAAGAGGATAAGGAGAAATGAGATGAGCCAGAAAAAGAGAAATAGGAAGAGTAAAAGAACATAGCGTGGTTATGGAGGAAAGCATTTGATGCTCGGGGGACACACAACTGGCAGAACACTCCCACCCTTTTGCAGAAATCACAATTCTGTCATTTTCAGGCACTTGGAAGAATCGACAGACATTTTATTTTCAAGTGAAGCTTTGTACCAAAGGTTGACAGATACAGCAGAGTAAGGCATGGGTGGGTGTCGCTTGCAGTACACACTCAGGGAATCCCCCACGCTCATGGCACCCATGAGGGAGATACCTCTGAGAAACTGTAAGATTCTGAGAACAATATGAAAGCCACTGGTGTAGTTTGCATCTGGATATTGGTCACAAGTGTGTCTTTGTGGGTAGAAATGTTACATATGCTTAGTGTGAAAATACGCCACCCCCCCTTTTTTTACTTTAAACTACATTAACTAAAAAATCAATCATTAAAATAAGATAAAATAAAAGAAACATGTTTGGAAAGTGAATGAGAATTTTATAACTCACACCTCATATGTCTTTT
Organism: Mus caroli; assembly: GCF_978045245.1. NCBI lineage: Eukaryota > Metazoa > Chordata > Mammalia > Rodentia > Muridae > Mus > Mus caroli. The sequence continues at coordinate 53,612,460 of NW_028227261.1, read as the reverse complement.
CAGATAATTTTAAAAGATTTATTTTAGTTTTAATTATATATACACGTATGTACGTATGTATGTATATGAACACGATTATAGATGCCCACCTACGAGTAGGTGTCCACAGAGGTCAGAAGAGAATTATTATTTTTTAAAAATAATATATTTATTTTTATTTTATGTTCATTGGTATTTTGCCTGTATATAAATCTGGGCAAGGATGTCAATTCTCCTGGAGCGGGAGGTACAGACCATTGTGAGCTGCCATATGGGTGCTGGGAATTGAACCTGAGTCCTCTAGAAGAGCAGCCAGTGCTCTTAACTGCTGAGTCATCTCTCTAGCCCCAAGAATTATATTTTTAGTTAGTGCACATTTTTACCTTCTGACAAGATGAAGTATGAGAGGAACATAAAGGTGTGTGTGTGTGTGTGTGTGTGTGTGTGTGTGTGTGTGTTGATCAATGCTGGCCGAGGGTCCTTTCTGAAGCATTCATCATTGTGGACAAACTCATTTGCTATGGTAGGTACTGTACCTCTAGCCTGGTGCTCTGGAGACCTCTGTCTGCTTGTCATTAACCCTCACATGCACAGAAGGGCAGAATATACATTCTCTTCTAGAACACATTATTAAAGAGCACAATTTCTCATTAAAAGGAAGGGAGACAACAGAATATTTCTTTACTAGCATAAAGAATGTTTATTTTCTGAGACATTTTGTACTCTACAGAAAAGAAAATCTTGATAATGTAACTATATTCCTAAGGGAAAATGCAAGGTTCTGTGTTGTGTATTTCTGCTCACTTTATGATTAGTGTATTTATCCTACATCAGTAGCATGGTTATGGAGAAAAACTTCTATTTTCAGAAGATGAAGGTTAACACAGAGACCACAACTGGTAAAGGTATCGAGAATAAGAAACTGTAGAGTGTTCATCCCTACGTGGAATGTCTGTATCATACCCCTCTTCCCAAAGTTTAGGGATCGTCATGGTAGAGGTGTAGAAAGAGCCATAGGTTGAGGATAACTATAGGGACACAGCAGGGCAGGTATACATACAAACTCACAGTACTTGTGACAGCACACACAGGACCTGCACAAGCTCAAACCAGACAATCCCAGCATGAAGGGTGGAAAGAGGTACAAAATCTCACTGCTTGCTGAGGAGATATTGGCAACTGATAGCTGGTGGGAGTGGGAGAACCCATTTTCTTCAAGAGTGTATCTAGAAAGTTCACATCCAGTGGATGGGCACATAGCCAAGAATAGATGGGCAGCACAAAATGGAGCCAACTGGTTTTACAGAGAGCACAGAATTGGGTGGGTGTGGCAGGGGCTTGGATCTAGGAGTTTGTGGGGCGTGGATATTATCAAAACACATTTGATTTAAAAAGTATATTGCACAAAATTCTCACAGAATTAATAATAATGCTTATTTTGAAAGATTAATTATTTAAAAGATTGAAATTGTAAGTATTAGAATGGTAGGTGTTGCCTAATGTTGAAGTTTAGATAAAAAAAAATTTACTATCTAGGTATTTCTTAGACACACTCAGGATACCAGCCAATCAGCTTTTTTTTTTTTTTAAAGTTTTTTTTTTTTATTTATTATATGTAAGTACACTGTAGCTGTCTTCAGACACTCCAGAAGAGGGCGCCAGATCTCGTTACGGATGGTTGTGAGCCACCATGTGGTTGCTGGGATTTGAACTCTGGACCTTCGGAAGAGCAGTCGGGTGCTCTTACCCACTGAGCCATCTCACCAGCCCCCAATCAGCTTTTGATAGATGTTTCCCATCAAACTCTAGAATGTTGATAAAGTTTTCAAAGATGATAAAATTTTAATATAACATAAACTGGTATATTACCCATTAAGCCGTGGGGTGTCTTATTCTTTAGGCAATGGCATAGTGATTAGGCCATGGGATGCCTTGCATTGTACCTTTCTGAATAGCATAGTGTCTACACCATGAGACGATTTGCCTTGTGCCTTCCTGTATAGTATAGTGTCCACACCATAGGATGCCTTGCCTGTGCCTTACTGTATACTATAGTGACTACACCATGGGATGCCTTTGAGAAAATGTGACAGGATGAGTAACTCATTGATGTTTTTCAACATCAACATCAGCGTTGTCCTCTGGAGCATTTACTCTGTAGGAAACAAAGAAAGTCCCACTTATCCAGTTCTGCTCATGCGTAGAAGACACTCATGAACCTCACAGTCTTCAGATCAGTGTGCTACCCATTCCCTGAGAATGTTAGACAAGTTGGTCTTGGGGTTGGGAAGATTATACAATGGATAAAGCACTTGCTGTTCAAATGTGAGGGTCTGAGTTTATATCCCCGGAACCTGTGTAAAAGCTGGCATAGTGGCAACACATGCCTGTAACTCCAGTGCATGTTGGGAAAGAGACAAGAGGCACACTGGGCAGCCAAGCTAGCTGGACTGGGGATCTTTAGATTCACTTAGTTAACTTCTCAAAAAATAAAATAAAATAAAATAAAATAAAATAAAATAAAGCAAAGAAGCAATTGAGGAAAAATGTTCCAATATCACTCCACTTTGTGGGTTCCTTTCTTATAAGCAAGCTTGTATATGCACACATGCTCCCACATACATACACCGCACATAGAAACATACATACACAAATAACTTTGGACAACCGTATTGCAAATGTTAACCCAGTCCCGTACCTCACCTTTGCTGTATGTACAGACTAGACCCTGTAGTTTGGAGTAATTTACATCGCTGGTTTGTAGCAGTACTCATGTTCTTGGACATCTGTGCACTTGGCACTTAACCACTCTCACTAGTTAATCTTCATAGTAACTGCATGGAGAAAGAGCCTCCACTGTCATGGAGGAGACTGATTTCGGAGAAGCAAAGGCAACCATCTTGTAGGTAAATAATAACATGATTCAATCGTATCCATAATTCATATCCTAAGTGGTACACTGCAATTCCTATCACGGGAGGCAGGGAGAGTAAAAACCAGAATGATGGCTTTTAGAAGCTAATGCTGGCCGTCAGAGTGGTCCAGAGTCCCCTCTGCCTATTAAATACTTCAAATCTCAGCTCTTCCCTGTGGGGCATTGTAGCCAGACTTTTGGCTACTTTGTGGGTTGCTTTCTCTTCCATTCTTCTACACCCATTTTTTTCTACCCTATCAACCCCCTAACACTAGGTAAGAGAGAAAAAAAATGAAAGAGGGAAAAGGAGGCAACATTATCTCTAGACTAATTCCTGCTGGCTAGGGGTGAAGAGTACCTTGGGGCCAGTTTGATCTTCGCAGTCAGGAGATCTAATTTTTTCTTTTCATCTTTTTTGTGCATGACTACTTGACAAACTGCAACAGACGACAACCAAGCACCAACCAGCAAACCAGCCTCTTCTCTCAGGGCTCTAGCATTTAAATATCCTCTGAAAAGTCCCCAGAATTCCAAATGTCACACACTAGCTGTCTTAGTTAGGGTTTTACTGCTGTGAACAGACACCATGACCAAGGCAAGTCTTATAAAAAACAACATTTAATTGGGGATGGCTTACAGGTTCAGAGGTTCAGTCCATTATCATCAAGGTGGAAGCATGGCAGTATCCAGGCAGGCACGACACAGGAGGAGCTGAGAGTTCTATGTCTTTATCCAAAGGCTGCTAGTGGGAGACTGACTTCCAGGCAACTAGGGTGAGGATCTTATACCCACACCCACAGTGACACACCCATTCCAACCAGGTCACACCTATTCCAACAAGGCCATACCTTCAGATGGTGCCACTCCCTGGTCCAAGGATATACAAACCATCACACTAGCAGAAACCATCTTCAGCTGACAAAACGATATTCCAGTCATAGCGTGAGACAGATCCTAGTCATCTTCTGTGAAGCATTCCCACGGCCCCATACCCGGGATTAAAATGAAAACATATTCTCAAAATATTTCAATTTTTTTTAAAGAAACCAAAATTCTCACTAGAGGACACTGTGAGAAAGATATTTGACCCTATGTCTCTCTCTTGGACCTTCTCTGTAGCTAAAATCTCTTGGTTCTAGATTAGGGTCTCAACTAGTCACACAATGAAGCATAAGCAACCACAACAGATAGAGAGGAAAGCAAAGACATTGTCCCAATCCTTGTTTCAATAGTCTTGAATGATAAGACAACAGATAATATCTGATTTAATAACTTATGTAGCACACCAGCTAGCAGCAGGGACATAGGCATACAGAAGTTCAGGGGGCGGGGAGTGATTTAGATTTCTCATAAGTAGTTGGGAGTTTAGCTGAACCTTGAAGGAGGAATGTTGGACCCTTAATATGATGGGTAGGGGTATCATGTGAGCAATAGCTTAGTCGGTATAAAATGACAATCAACAGCAACAACTGCTACTTTAAATAAGGGTACAAAATCCAGACTCTAACACAGCTAGGCAGTGCTAGCTGTAGCAGAAGTGAGCCTCCGGTCCTACACACACTCTCTAGACAGCTGCCAAGCTTCCTCTTGAATTCACCATCTTCTTCTTTCTTCATTAGGACCTGTACAGAGATAACCAGGGCTCTTCCTCAACCCTACCAGCTTTCCTGACTAACGCGTGTACACATGTAGAAACAGATGGTCCAAGGTATTCTAGCAATGAGTAAGAGCCTGAAATAGAAGTCCCAAGTGGAGGCCCTGGGTAGAACTGCCTGTTGGTTGTAAGGGAGGTAAAGGAGGGTGGGCTGGAATGATTCTTTTGTCTCTGGAAGGGAAAGCATCCAAATAGGTGACCATATTTCATCCTTTACTAGGACCTGTAAATATGTTATTTAAACACTCCAAGTCCCAGCTTATTTCCTCTATGAGGTTGTACAGTGCATGGACTTGGGGGGCTTTAGCACAGATCTCTTAGTTCCAAATATCTACTCATTCAAGGCTTAGATGCATACTGTTTGGGAAGCTTTTAGCCTCTTGGCGCCTTGATTTTTCATCTGTAAAACGAGGTAAGCAATAATCCATGAGATTAACTATTGCTGAGATGCGTGAATTCATTCAAAAATTAAAATAGTTCTGGAATAAGACAACTTTCAATGAGTGTCAGTTATTATTAAAACCAACCAGATGAAGCTAATGACAAGGATCTCTAATTGTCTCCTGGGAGAAATATACAGATCAGTACCCTACAATGAAATAATCTAGTATAAAACAGGCTGTCCATTTATGCAACAAACAAACAAACAAACAAACAAACAAACTGAGGCCTTATTTCTGCTACCAAAGAGCTGGCAGTTTTAGGGCCAGTGATCTTGCTCAATAAGGCTGATGGCTGTAGTCCATCCCCAGAGCCCACATGGTAGAAGGAGAGAACCAGTTATTGGAGGTGGGTTTTCATCTGATCTCTATATGTGTGATCCCCTCTGTTGTGGTTGGAATATTTGGGAGTGTGTCCCTGTTAGAGTAGGTGTAGCCTTGGAGGAAGTGTGCCACTGTGGGCATGGGCTTTAAGACCCTCATCCTAGAGCCTGGAAGCCAGTCTTCTCCTAGTGGCCTTCAGATGAAGTTGGAGCCTTCTGCTAGAACTCTCAGCTCCCCCTGCAACATGCCTGCCTGGACGATGCCATGCTCTCGCCTTGATGATAATGGACTGAACATCTCAACCTGTAAGCCAGCCCCAATTAAATATTGTTGGTCTTTGTCATCGTGTCTGTTCACAAGTAGTAAAACCCCAACTAAGATGCCCTCCAATAATAAACAAATATCATTTAAAAACTATTTTTAAAAGAGAAGTTTGAAATTCCAACTTGGAAGACATGATTTATATAATTATTCACTTTAAATAAATACAGTGTATATTATTTTATGTTTTGACATAAAGCATAAATTATTTGTTTTATGTGTATGAACACTTTGCCTGTCGTATGTAAATGTGCCATGTGTATGCCCGATGGTTGCAAGAGGTCATAAGAGGGCATCCAGTGCCCTGAAACTCGGTTTATTGATAGCTGTGAGCCATCACGCAGATGCTAGGAACCTAACCTGGGAGCTCTGTAGGAGCAGCAAGTGTTCTTAACCACTGAGCTACAGGGAGATAGAATTTATCTCCTAAATGAAGTATTACTGCAAAGTAAGGTCTCCAGGTATTTGTCAATGTTACTCCTCTGTGTGCCAACAGAGGAGGATATTAATTTCCTCTTCATATTCCCCAGAGATGCTGCATCCAAAGCATCCACAAGGAGAGTCAGATGTTTTTTGCTATTTATTGTTAAATGGTTGCATCTAACTTTGGAGCTTGGGGAATCTGGAATTAGACTGCTCAGTACTTAGCTCTATATCTCGGTTATGACCTTCATTGAGGTACCTCAGCTCCTTGTGCCTCGGCGTCCTTGGGTGTAAAATAGGAAGAAAAATGCCTCCTATAATGTGGTTAAAGATTACAGGAGTTTGGCCGGGCATGGTGGCACACGCCTTTAATCCCAGAACTCAGGAGACAGAGGCAGCAAATTTCTGATTTCGAGGCCAGCCTGATCTACAAAATGAGTTCCAGGATAGCCAGGGCTATACAGAGAAACCCTGTCTCAAAAAACAAACAAACAAAAAAACCCCAACAACAACAACAACAAAAACGATTACAGGAGTTTGGTTGATTCTGATTTATGCAAGCACATTATTCTTTAGAAAAAAATTAGAATTTTTTGACCTCTAGAGGCAATGTGCTAGCTGTCTTGAAGTCAATCATCCTTACCCTTTTTGAAATTTCAATGAGGGGATGGAGAGACAGCTCAGTGATTAAGAGGTGTTCATGCTTGTGCAAAGGACTGGGGTTCAGTTCTCAGCATCCATGTGCTGGCTTATAACCACCTGCAGCTTCAGTTTAGAAGCTGTAACACCCTCTTCTGGCCTCCATTGGGTACTACACACACACACACACACACACACACCATATATACACACATACTCACTCACTGGCAAAACGCTCATACACATACAGTAAAAACAAGTTTTAAATTTTAGTGAGGAAATACTTTAAATGTTCCAGATGAATCTGTTACCTCACACTTCAAGAGGGTTGTTTTTTTTTTGTTTGTTTGTTTGTTTTGTTTTGTTTTGTTTTTAGGTTCCAATAAGCCTTGATTCATAAGATACAAATGTGCGGTCAAAAGCTCCACTTTTCTTTGTGTGTAGATTGAAGCGTAGGTTGTCCCATGGTGGAAGTATGTTTCTGTTTTCCCCAGTAGGCTTATTCCTGCTTCAGGAGACCAAGGCAAATCATCCCCTTGCTGTGGATCCGACTGGATGGAGCGGCAGAGTAGAGCCATTCTCTCACCACAAAAATCTCTTCACAAAGCCCTGCATCTCTAAACCATCTCATTCCCCCTCCCCCCATATTGGCTGTAGGTTCATATCTACTATGTATACCACATTAGTCAGAACAGAGGGTGGAAAGATCACAGTTAAAGATCATGGTTGGTTTTGTTTTGTTTTGTTTTGGAACTATGACTGAGAACAATAAATCCACAGATTTCAATCCTGTTTTTGTTTCCTTCTCTCTATCTTTACTCTTTTACAGAAGAAAGATTTCTGTCAATCTCCCTGGTTTTTTTTTAAAGGATTTATTTATTTACTTTACATGTATACTTTATATGAGTGCACTGTCACTGTCTTCAGACACACCAGAAGAGGGCATCCCAATCTCATTACAGGTAGTTGTGAGCCACCATGTGGTTGCTGGGATTTGAACTCAGGACCTCCAGAAAAGCAGCCAGGGCTCTTAACCACTGAGCCATCTCTCCAGCTCCCCAATCTCCCTGTTTTAAATGATTGGAAGAATGCCAGAGAAGACTCTCCTACACAGAAGCAATCTGAAATTATTAAAGAATGGCTGAGGCTGGTCCCAAGAAGAAGAGGTCAGAAATCCAGGCTCAGTTTAAACCTATTTTCTTTGATGGTTGTTTCCGTTAACTGCTGGGAAAGACCGCCTTTAGAGGTTTACTTTAAATCATTAAAAATGGATAGTTACTGGGTCTTGAAGGTTTCAAGGTTTAATAGTGGCTTTGCTGAAAACAAACAAGTGTTAGTGCTTTTAACTACAAAACTAATGCATTTACATTAATAGGGGCCATATGTTTGATGTGGGGCTGTGTGACATTTCCAGAAAGAAGAACCAGTCAGAAATTCTTGAGGTCTACTGGTTTCCTTCCTTTAGCCCCTTTAAAATCAGTGCCAACCACTGGTTAGTTCAAATACACTTAAAGATCTGTGTATGTGAGAAGTTGGTGTTGGCAGGGTATGGGGAGGCAGGGACTTTTTACTAAATTCAGGCAGATGTGTGCTTCTTACATCCCTTCTCAACGAACCACATCATTTGGGCTTTTACAGTTTATGTTCTTCAGCTCCTTAAATGTCTTTTAGAAATGTTCCCGCTGGGCAGTGGTGGCGCATGCCTTTAATCCCAGCACTTGGGAGGCAGAGGCAGGCAGATTTCTGAGTTCGAGGCCAGCCTGGTCTACAGAGTGAGTTCCAGGACAGCCAGGGCCACACAGAGAAACCCTGTCTCGGAACCCCCCCCCCCCCACACACACACCCAAAAGAAGAAAAAAGAAATGTTCCCTAACAAATTAATCCACAATTCAGGCTTTGCTAAGTCATCATTGGCATGTCTTATAGAACTTTATGAAATTCTTTAAAATTAAGATATGACTTTACATTTAGCATATAGGAATATAGAAAGTGTTTAAGGGAACACAGATTCTAAAGACCACGTCGAGGTAGATTCCCTCTTTGTTTTAAACTTTATATGTATAAGAAGGTGAATTTTAAATTTTACTTATCTATTTAATTTTCTGTGTGCATGAGTGCATGCACGAGTGTGGGTGTATGTGTGTGTTTGTATGTGTGTATGTGTGTTTGAATGTGTGTATATGCATGTTTGTATGTGTGGATATGTGTGTTTGTATGTTTGTCTGTATATGTGTGGTGTGGAGCCAAAAGGAGGAAGCTGGGTGCCCTGCTCTACCATGTTCAGCCTAACTACTTTGGGACGGATTTTCCCACTGAACCTGGAACTAGACTGATGGCCATCATGCCCTACTCGTCCCCCAGTTTGTGCCCACTACAATGCCAAGGTCACAGGTGTATATGCAATTATGTCTAGCTTTTACAAAGGTTCTGAGATTTGAAATCAAGTCTTTGTGCTTAGGCAGCAAATGCTCTCACCAGGTGACCTCCCCAGCCCACATTAACAGTGGTTAATGCCGAGTTGTAGAATTTTTTAAAACTTACCCCATTTCTACCTTGTTTCCTACTTTTCCACAATGGAAATGAATCCTGAACATTTGAAAAGAAAATAGTAAGTAGAGTTTTTGTTGTTGTTGTTTAGTTTTGTTTTTTGTTTGTTTGTTTGTTTGTTTGGGTTTTTTTTTTTTTTTGGTGATCCAGGGTCAAGAAATATCAAATTAAAAGTGTTATACATCCAACTTTAAATAAGATAAATATGAGAAAAACCTAACTTAGTGTTGATGGGGGAAAGATCCAGAATCTTTTCCTCTAAGAATGTCACCAATTTTATGTTGCTTGCATGATTCTATACAGCAGAAAACTTCAGAGGGACAGAAAAAGTAAATATACACTCTATACATTCAGTAAATGCCTGCCCTTAGTGATTGCTCTCCTAATGTCCATAGAATTTGAGTGATAGAACTTAAGTCACTTGATTGGGCAGAGCTGGTTTTTATCTTTGCCTGTTTCCCTGCTACCCCAGAAGATCCCAGATATGTAGATTTAACATGCACACATGATCGCTTCCGTTCACCTGAGCTTGGTAAAAAGCCTCCTGAATAACCCTCTGCCAACACTTTTTTTTGTAGGTGCTGCTAAGAAAACTATGGATATGGAAAAGCTCAAAAATATGCAACGTCCAACCAGCGCTGAAAATTACATTTATAAACAATGCATATGATTGCCTTGGACCCAATGAAAGTAGTATTGGTTGTGCCGTCCTGGATGGCTGACAGCTGTTAAACTAGATGCCTCTATTTTGTGTGTGCCAAAAAGAGAACTATGCTCCCATCATCTCCTCACTGAAAGGCATAAAGAAAGAAAATTTCATGGGGGTAAATGGGAAATATTAGCAGGTCTATGTCAAAATGGAAGGGAGGAAGCTAATGCATTGGGGTGACGTTGCCTTCTCAGGCAGTGATTATTAAGTCTACCCCTCCTTGCCACCCTCTTCCTCTCTCAGTGTTCTCTCTGTAGGTGACCTGAGGACTTGGTCTCAGAGAGGGCACAGATAGATGTCTAACTCTGTAGGTAAAGTAGCTGAGTCATACAATGACTACCACCACATTTAGTTAAAGCAGGGAGGGAAAGGAACTGACTCCTCTTGATGGATTCCACCCAAAGCGGTGAGTTCTGGTTACCAGTTGAAGAACCATGATCTGGATTGTGCATTCTCAAAACAAGCACTAGGAAAGCAGCCCCGTGTTGCAAGTTCATCCAGTTTTGCTAAAACCTTGAGATAAATTTAAATTGATCGCAGCACATTTTGCCCCAAGATGAGATACAATAATTAATGTAAAAAAGGCTAAATCTAGACAAATATGGTAGCTCGATGGGATGTCAACAACAACTAGACCACACACACACACACACACACACACACAAACATACACACAAACCCTACTGAACAAAGTGATTTCAATGTTCATCTAGAACAGGAGTCTGTAAGTTGAGTCTCATGGGTTACCTCTGCTTGTGGCCTGTTTTCATAGATAAAGTTCTATCTGCAAACAGCAATGTTCATTTGTTCCCATGTTGTCTGTGAGAGACACTTTATGTTATACCTTGGAAAATTCAGTAGTTGTGACAGAAGCCATGAGCTCTACAAACCCTGAAATGTTACTATTTATAGGAGATTGTCAGTCACAGCTCTGAAGGGAAGAAGGAAAAACCATAGACAAGAATATGCCAAAGTAGAAAATGTGTATGTATACACACACAGACACAGACACAGACACACACACACACACACACACACACACACACACACACACAATATGTATGTATATATATATATTCTTCAGAGAACCCAAGATCCAAAATTCATTGTTCCTACAAATGCATTTCTCATATTTTGAAATCTTATTTAGTTATTTATTTTATGTGTACGTGTGCTTTATCTGCATAAATGTATAAGTACTTTGTGCATGCTAATGGATACCAGAAGTAGGAACCAAATCCCTTGCAGCTGGACTTATGGATGGTTGTGAATCATCATGTGGGTCCTGGGAACTGAACCTGGATCTTCTGCAAGAGGAACAAGTGCTCTTAACTGCTGGAACATCTTTCTAGTCCCCCAACTTTACGTTTTAAAAATAATGTTACAATAGATAGAAACGGTAACTTATTGTTCACCAGACTGACTTGTGTCCAGTTGTAACTGCCTTTGCCTGTACAGATATAGCTTTCTGTTTAAATTACCTCCCACCTTGTCACTATATGCAAGTTACACTCATAGATAATCATATTGGGATAAATATGAGTCCATGTCTTTAGATCAAAAACAGAAACTATCCCTGAATAGGAGATAAGGAAAACTCTGGATTCATGAATAAAGACGAATTTTTAAGAAAGTAAGGCAAGCACTGCAAGCTACAAAACAGCAAATGACCATGTCCAGGACATGATCGATTCTGTGTGCACACATCCATCTAGTCACCGGTTTATCAACTATCAAAGACAGAGCCAAGGAAATCTTATCAGTGGTTATCTCCAAATGGGAAATTACCAGAGATTTTATTTTTTCTTGTTATTTTAGCTATTTAATATTTAAAACTAATACATGTGTTTTTTTTTAAGTTATTTTGAGAGAGGCTCAGCTTATGAGCACAAACTGCTCATACAGACTAGACTTTCAGTTCCCAGCACCCACAATGGACAGCTCACAACAGCCAGCTCCAAGGAATTCTGGTACTACAATCACACATGCACCCTCTTAGAGGCAAAGGGGAAGGTTTTCAGAGGGGAGAGTGGGAAGGGGGACAATATTTGAAATGTCAATAAAACAATTAATAATAATAAAAGCAATAACAGCAACATTATTTTATTAGAAATAAGAGGCAAATGGAAAATTAAGACAAGACCACCCCTCAGGAAGACAGATCTACTGTAAGCTGTGCTAAAGAGCTAGGAGAAATAATTATCACTTTAATGAAATAATTTTTCCTCCCAGTATTCCTGCCTCCTTGCGTACTTGGGACAGGGCCACCATGAGATCCTAGCAGATCTATTAAACTTTCTGAGTTCTGATTTAGAAAGACACAACTTTCCCTTTTTCTTCTTGTCTGTCTTTTTCTTTGGATGCTAACCAAAACCTAAGCATACTTTTTTCCCCCTGGTACTTTGGGCTTCCTTATTCTTTCTCTGAATCCCTCTGCTCATTTTTGGCCATGTGGCAGCTTATCTATCATGTGACTGACCTCCATGCCTCACTCAACCATATCTCCTCTATTTCTGTATCGTCCTTCTCTCCACGGCTGCTGAGAATTACAGTTTGCCTGCTCTAGGATTTTTCTTTTAAACTTTAATAAAATTGTCCCAAATTTTCAAAATATAAAGTAAACATTATTTTCATTAGAAAGAAGAGGCAAAGGGGAAATTGGAACTGTAAAAAACCAATAGATAAAAAAAAAATCAGTAACCTTCTATTCCCTGCATTATATAAATCAATCTCAAAAAGTGAACCTTCAATTTAACACAGTCCAGAGTCACAAAGAAGAGAGTCACTAAAAAAATAAAGGTTGTTGACCATGCTTGGGCTGGAGAAATGGCTCAGTGCTTGAGGCATTTCTGTTTTTGCAGAGGACCCAAGTTTAGATCCCAGCACCCACATGGTGGCTCACAACCACCTGTAACACCAGTTCTAGTAGATCCCATGCCCTTTTCTGATCTCTGTGGGCACCAGACACACAGAGTGTACAGACATAGTGCACAGATGCAGAATACTCATATGTATAAAATAAATAAACCTGAAATGAATTTTCAAAAATCGGGTCTGCTAGAAAGCAAAGTAATGCATTGACAGTTGACTCATTTCTCCTTGTCAATGCAGGCAGGGATTGTGTAATTGAAACCATTTGGTACTAAACTGACAAGGGCTTTGGTACTAAACTGACAAGGGCTTTGGCAGGACCTACATTTGCATTTATTCTTTGTTTTCCACAGAGACAGATTTTAGTTGAACTAATACCCTCTCCAGACTTTTTTTTTTAAAACCACATATGACTTCTTATAGAAGAAAGAATGGCTTGGCAAGCTTGGAGAAAGACACTAGCCATTTTCATGTAAGCTCTGTCAGTTCTAATCCTGGGCAGGCCTGTCTGGTGAAAGCAAGCTCTGCTCTGCTCTGCATGTGTGATTGTAGTACCAGAATTCCTTGGAGCTGGCTGTTGTGAGCTGTCCATTGTGGGTGCTGGGAACTGAAAGTCTAATCTGTACGAGCAGTTTGTGCTCATAAGCTGAGCCTCTGCTCAAGTGTAACCTCTTCACTTGGAGGAAAGGTTGAGAAGCTTATGAAAGCTCAGAGGCATCAGAGGTGTCTATGGGCTGGGTTGGTGTAGAAGTCAGGTTTTGTTTTTTTGGGGTTTTTTGTTTGTTTGTTTGTTTGTTTGGTTTTTTTTTTTTTTTTTTTTTTTGCAAGCCAGTTGACTATAGATCTAATTTATATATTTTAAAGCCAGTAATAAGACAAAACTTTTCATCTTCAGTAACTTGAATTCTGTGTCACTTTCTCCCCAAACCACAAGAAAAGACAGGCATAGGCTCCCTGCCATCAGGGCAATCATGATTTCCTGTGGTGTTGCTGCTTTCTGTCCCTGTCCATCATTTTCTATGAATCCATGCAAGGATAGCAACTAGAAGAGCACTTACATATGTCTGCCTATCATATTTGTTATAGTAAAAAAAAAAAAAAAAAGCAAAGCATGCTGACTGCCCAATGCATAGTATGGTTACAAGAAAGATGGTACACGCCTGTGCATCATTCACAGTTGCTGAAATTGTGTTTTGGGGGAGTATTTTGGGAATGGGAGACAGTTCTTCACAAGTACTTAAATTTGAAAAAGAAGATACAAAATACATCAAATGCATCAATTTTATAACATTTATAAAATTTAAACAAATAAAATACTGGCAGAACACATACTAATATATTAATATCAGTTACTTTTTGATTGCAAAAATATCATCCACTTTTGCTTTTCCATGTTTTCTGTATCGCACGCTAGTGAGGCAATTAGAGAAACACTGTTAAAGTCCAATTGCACAGGAGCTGTAAATTGACTGCAATTTATGATTAAATTCTTAGAAACCTTTCTGTAGAATCCTGGTTAGCTCATAATTATGTTCATTTTAAACAGCATTTTAAAATGCAAGCAAGAAAAGCTTCTAAATGAAATGGATGAATGTACTGTAAGGGGAAGCACGGGTGAGTGCTGGGTCAGTCTCTTGAATTTGCTATTTGTATGAATTGATATCTTCTACATCTCAGTGGATTAGACTGTACGCTTTTCAGATCCATGGAGGGGAAAGGTCATTTATAGATCGGAGAGCCTGAGGGGAAATGTGCCCTGGAGTCAGAAGGAACCTTGTGATGGGTGCCGAGGGAAGAGGTGTTTCAAAGGGATGACTTTCCTCTAAAGCATGAACTCTGCAGCAGCTTTCTATTACCTAAGGAAGGCTATGAAACAGTAATTAAGAAAGCAGATCACGCCGGGCGTGGTGGCGCACGCCTTTAATCCCAGCACTTGGGAGGCAGAGGCAGGCGGATTTCTGAGTTCGAGGCCAGCCTGGTCTACAGAGTGAGTTCCAGGACAGCCAGGACTACACAGAGAAACCCTGTCTCGAAAAACCAAAAAAAAAAAAAAAAAAAAAAAAAAAAAAAAAGAAAGCAGATCACATAGAATAAGTTCCATTTTGTAACCAAATATAGTGCTAGGCAGTTTTTATGTTGCCTCCTCTTATGGGGAATCAACTTGTGGTGCCCTGATTTTGTATTAATGAAGTTGCCCTGAAAAGAATACTCTCATTGATTCCCTTTCTTTTCCCCCTTGAGTTTTAATATGTTTAATATGTTGCATTATCATGGTAAGATTCTGGGTCAATAAGGACTTTGAATTTAAATACCCTTTTTGCAGGGGAGGAGAAGTAAGGTTGCCATTGAAAGGGAAATGGGAAGAGAGCTTAGAGAGCTTTTCAGACTTCCTACTGCTGCAACCCTTTAATACAGTTCCTCATGGTGTGCTGACCCCCCCCCCCACACACACACACCATAACAATGATTTTTGTTGCTACTTCTCAACTGTAACTTTGCTACTATTATGAATTGTAATGTAATGTAAAAAAAAAAAGTGTGTTTTCTGATGATCTTGGGTGATTCCTACAAAAGGGTTATACATCTCCAAAAATGGGTCACGACCTACAAGTTGATAACCATGACTATAGAGTGATAGGAAGAAGTAAATGTAGAAGTTTGGGAACTGAAAATTGGTTCCTCTGTGACTACCAATGATTACACAGTTTGAGGTGTTAGTTACCTTGAGGGAGATACATGTCCCTAGTTGAAGATCAGCTAAGGTGATAGGATCACTTTGGGCAACAGTAAGGTTATGGTGGAGGTGTAGGAAAGTAAGTTAACAAGCATTATAAGTATGCTTAAAAGACTAGTTCACATAGTAATTAGAACAACTAATGCCTTGTTAAGTTTAAGAAGTATACAATCATAAATATTACAACACTGTATTATTTATAACACTATAGTGGAGAAGCTAGGATGTTGTCATTTATTTAAAAATAATTTAGGGGCCAAATCTTAAATAGTGTGCTTAGAGTAAAAGAAAATAAAAATTATTGGTTTAAAAATATGAAAAAATAGGATTTTAAGGTGTGATGGAGTATACAGACTATTTTATTTTATGTGTGCGAGTGTTTGCTTATATGTATGTTTGTGTAACACATGTGTGCAGTGCCCACAGAGGCTAGAAAAGGGAGTCAGATCCCCCTGGAACTGGAGTTATGAACTGTTGTGAGCCAAAACCCCAAGTCCTCAGGAAGAGCAGCATGCGTTTCTAATCATTGAGCCAGTTTTCCAGACCCTGGATTAGTGTTTTCTTACTATCCTGCTTGATTCTGAATCGAAGTAAATATTCTAGTTTTAAAAATTAATATTTTCAGAGCATGACAGAGTTCAGAAGATAACGTAAAATTAAAAGAAAATGACATTGTAACAGTTTCAATGGCCATGACCTTCTGTTTCATCTAGTTTGATATATATGAGGCATGAAGGCTGCAGTGGGACTCACATAACTGCACCTGAATACTTGCAATTAATTAGAAACAGAAACTGCTGTGTGCCTTTCTAACTTTTTTCTACAGTGCTCTCATTAGAAATAATGAGACCACTTGTCTACCGCTAATTAGGGATTTAGCAACTGTTTTGCAAAGAGATAACAAAACATTTTGAGATTAAAGTCTGTTTGCTAAAGTTCAAATCAACATATTTTTACAAACATTATTTGATGAGTGAAGTTTTGCATAAGTGCTACCTTCTAATAGCATTAAAGTAGAAATCCTAAAAATTGCTTTCTGCTGCTTAATGACTAATAAATTTATTAGGTTGAACATCCATGGCACATCTCTTTGTTGTGGAGATGTTTGCTTTGAATTAAAACATTCTCCCCTGAAGGAAGAAGAGAGGTTCACAAGACTCAGGAAGCTCATAAAACATATAAGACTCACAGGCCTCTTTCCAAGGTGAAAGAAATGCTAATTAATTTCTAAGAGGGAGGACATTTTTCTTCAGTGGTATAGTTGCCCAAAAGTTGCTCAAGTTTCGATAAGTCACTCTTCACCCATACATCTATGTTTCAAACAAACTGAAGACAGCAGGTAGGTGTGTTACTGCAGGGAGAGGTATAATGCAGAGGAAAAACAGTAGACACAGACTAGGTAAAAAAAGCAAAGAGTTCTAACATCGGACACTTGGCCATGTGGTAGGTGCAGTGGTTGTTCATGAGATACCTACTACAAATCTTGGTCATTTGAAAACTCAATCTTCACTTGGTGGCTTTCCCAAGAGGATTGGGAGGTATGTCCTAGCTGGAAATATGCCACTCGGGGACTGAGAGTGGGCTTTGAGATTTCAAAAGACTCCTGTCACTTTGAGTTAGCTCTCTCTCTGCTTCCTGTCTGGATCAATATGGGAAGTCTCAGGTGTTGCTCCAGTGCAGTGCCTGCCTGCTGCTGTGTTTCTACTGTGATGGTGATAGGCTCCCATCACTCTAGAACCAGGAGCCCCAAATAAAGCCCTCTCGTTATAAATTGCCTTGGTCATGGTGTTCAATCACAGCAACAAAAAAGTAACTAAGACAGTACAGAAAGAGTAAAATCTCAAAAGGAGAGAAAAAAACATCATGAGCACTGATTCCAATAATCTGAATTGATAGAGTTTAAGGTGAGAAGACAGATTTATGCAGAAAGTAAACCTCAGAGAAACATCCCTCCAGCATGTAGGTAGCTTCCTGGCGGATGCTATGTGGCAGCCACCATCAACTTAAGAAGGTGTTGGGGATTGGTTCTAATGCTTTGATATAATTGGGAATCTTCATGTCCAAACATTGAAGGTCCTTGTCCCCAGTTGGCTTTTGGTTGATCAATAAAGATGCTGGTGTCCAATGGCTAGGCAAAGGGAGACAGGGGCAGAAGGACCCTTACATTTGTGTAGACTAGGACACAGGAGAGGTGAGGAAGACAGGGACCAGGTTTCAGAGGGAAATGAATCAGACTTAGAGCTGAAGAAGGAAAATTATCCTAAATGTAGGTGAGAAGGAAATGGGCTCTTGGAAGGGCTGCCCAGAAGCATCTTGAGCAGCAAAGAGTGTGTGTGGGTGTGGGTGGGGGGGCACCTAGAAGGAACAGTGCAGCAAAGATAAGAAGGAACAGGGCAGCAAAGATAGCTCATAGATTTAGAGGGTGTTGAGTCAGGAGTACTGAAGGCTAATTTATGATAGCTGGGCAGATGATTAGATCTGTCCAGCCATCGAGCTAGTCAAGGCATTTCACAAATAAGCTAACGGATGTGTGTCTTGTAGCCCCAGTTACTGCTACAAGAAGGATTTTACCAAATTTTATAGCTATGGATAAGGATCAGAGACTACTGCTTTTTCTTTTTAAAATGTCTCAAAGTCACAGTGTCCTTCCCATGATTAGGCAAGGGACTTAATCTAAGTATGGGCCCAGGAAGACAGTTGTAGCTTTGACTCCGGTTGATAGACACAGAGCTACATGTTGGGAAGTGTGAACCATGAAGAAGAGGGAAGTGGAGGTTGCTTTCATTTGAGAAACACGGTGGCTTTAGCTCTGAAATGATGAGGTTGCCTAATGGACAGGGATTACAAAGTGTCCACATCTTGCCCAGCCCCCTCAGTGCAAAGTACTTTGGTAGGATCACTGCTACCACTCTCAGAGCCCAGAAACAAGTGGTGGGGAAGCAACTTCTGCTTGGGAATTATGCACACTCATGTGTACACTGACAAAGCACCTCTGGTGAGAGGGAACACCCGGCCAGGCAACCCATGTGCTCACTGGCAGAAGCCACTTGGGGATGTCTTCTTCATATTCAACATTGCTGCATCAGGAGTATAGAGATCACAAATTTAGTTCACGTCTCAGTCCACACATACTGACCATCAAGGCAGAGTGGGAAGTAGGTGCACCTCGGCCCCTTCTGTTTTACCTGTCTCAATCTAAGTAAGGAAATGACTACACACTTGACCCCTGCCCCTCTGCTGTAGTGAAGTTTAAAATGAGAACCCTGAGAATAAAAGGGAGAGTCTCTGTTGGCATCAACAAAGTAACTGGTCCTTTTGTGTTTTAGTTTGGTTTCTCTCACTGCTGTTTTATACCTTCCTCCCATCTACTTTCCATTACATATCCATTACATATTACCCTGCTCATATCGTCTGAGCTCCTTCATTTTACATCTTATTAGGCAGCTGTTATTCCCAATTATTTCCCCTCACCTCTCTCTCTTGATATAGATATACATATAGAAATACAAATATAGATATCTATATCTATCATCTATCTATCTATCTAGATATGTCTCTCTGTGTATATACAGATACACACACACACACACACACACACACAATTTGTTTTTATTTTGGTTCTTTTCTTACCAATTTCTTTCTCTTCTCTGAGTTGTGGGGCTGAGACCTTAGAAGACTACTATGCATTAAAGAATCACCCATCTAAAACTGGAAGAAATACCAGTGCTCAGAGCTGTTCATACTGCAACATAGAAACATAAAAATTATGAATAAGCAAGATAACATGACTCCTTTTCATTAACTAAATCCAAAGACATTAAACGGATTGTGAAAAGATCAATTTCCTCTAAGAAGATTCAAATTAACATCTGAATAAAAGAAATAAGTCCATTCAAGACTTATAAGAAAATTTTCCAGTAAAAGAGTCTAAAGAATAAAGAAGGATATGTTGGCAAAGGAGAGCTCATTAAAGAAAGTATAGAAACAACATCTTTGCCATCAGGGAAATGCAATTCAAAAGTACATTCAAATTTCACCTGGTTAGAGTAGCTGTTGTCAAAAAAACAAGAACCAATGTTCAGGAGGCTGTAAAGACAGGGGAATCCTTATTACTTGCTGGTGGGAGTAACAAGCTCAACCAGCCACAATGGAAATTTGTGTGGAGGTCCTTCAAGTAATTTAAAGGAGAGCTCATTCAATAGAACAGTATCATTTCTGGAAATATATCCTAAGGAATTGAAGTCAGTACATAACAAAGCTATCAAACACAGGAGTTTATCACAACACTGTTTGCAATAGCCACATTATGGAACCAGCCGAGGCACCTGTCCACCAGGAAGTGGATAAAGAAAACATGGCACATATACACAGTAGAGTTTGATACAGCAATAAAATGAACAAATTTAGTCATCTGCAGGGAAATGAATGGAAGTAGAGTGCTTCAGATTAAGGGCTGTAAGCCAGAAAGACAAGGATAGAGTCTGGCTCTGATGTGTAGAACTTGAAGGGAGAGAGCAAAAAGAGCATAGGCAGAATATGTAAAGGAGAGAGAGAGAGGCTGATGGGCAGAATATATACAAAGTCTATCATATTCGTGAATCAAGATACCACAAGTAGCTGAAATCGTGAAGCTCACCTCTGTCTCATCACTCAAACAGAAAAGACAGGAGGATAGAAAGTTCTAGGCCAGTTTGCATTCTGTTAGACAATCCTGTCTCAAAGCCAAAATCAAAAACAAAAGGAGGTTATCACAGTGAAATGCGTTATTTTGAACACCTAGTACAGGTTGATAAAAATCCAGGTGTGTTAAATGCTTTCATTCTAAAATGATTTTCTCGAGCTTGGAACATAAGAAGCTGACTACTCCTTGATGATTATATAGAAATGGTGGGTTTTCTTGTGTTGAGATCGGGTCCATGCCCAGAAGATAAGGTAGCATCTGAGTGTCAGGATGTGAGGGAAAGTAAACAAAGTACAAGAGGAAAATGGACCCTCCAATAAAGCACAGGATGACAATAGAGCACAATGGAATAGGTGTGAAAAAGCGCTTGCCCTAGAAGTGTGAAAAGCTACTGTGTGATGCTCTCTGGGGTAGGGTAGGCATCATTGAAGATTTAGAGCAATGGAAGGACCCAGTTGGAGGAGGGTGTGAAGAAAGAAGGAATGAAGTGACCAAAAGAAATAGAAAAAGGAAAAGAAAAAAAGAAAGGGAAAAGGGAAAAAAGAAAAACAGTAAGAGGGAGGGATGAAAAGGCCCGCTGGCCTGAGAGTAGTCAGTACCAGGTGCTGGGATGCTCAATCCTGATCCAGGACTGACAGGTTCAAGTCCCTGTAGCTGGCTCCAGGAAGAGCAGAATTTAAATAGCTGCCATGCTTTGTGCATTTGGCTATTGAGATATTGTTAAATGGTGAGGATATTAATCAGAGCCGTGATCCTGAGGCTGGGGATTTGTGCTTACTGCCTGAAGAAGTTGAGCCCACCTCTGCGTTGCTTCCATCTGACTCTGAAGTGAAGTGCGTTAGGGGCAGGCACTCTGTGTTACAATGCACACTGGTGGTGCTGATCCTTCTGAATTCTGTCGAGAGTGGCTAACTCATTGCACGGCGAACCGCTGCCGTGGTGTCTGGAGTGCTTTCTAGGACTATGACGATACAATACTGATGTTTTCCAAGAACGCCTCCGGCCTTCATCTCCTAGGACTCCTGCTATGTTCTATATAGTGTCTGACAACATCATGAGCCAATGAACTTTGATCTGTGAGTATGTGGTTCATATTCTACAGGCATTTTATGGCTTAGGCATCACTGTGTAGTATGTGGACACCTGGTGCTCGTATTTAAATGGAGCTGTCATATCTAAATAAGATGATGCTAAAAAGAGAAAAGGCCTAGCTTAGATAACACACACCTGTTTGTGAGACTAGCTCATGTATTTGATTTTTAATTTTATGTTTATATCATATGTATGTTACAGGCCTGATCCTGTGTTGATCCTAGCTCCACACCCCACAGAAGCATCAGGTAGCTAGTATAAATCCAGCTGGGAACATCTCCTCAAGAGCTAAGCACTGATTGTGGCCAGCTGTTGTGTTAGTCCGGTTGCACTTAAGCACATTTAAATTAAGATTGAACCATATGTTCCTCTCATAAAGTCTAGGCAATGGGCAAGGGAGAGGTTGGTTTCACTTTGGAAAAATGAAGATTCATCTTCAGGAGAAAAAAGTATAGATGCTGCGTGTAAAGAGTGATAAATGGCTATATATTGTTTGCTTTGGCACTGTGGGAATATAGTGATTATCCACTTACAGTATTTATACTTGAGATCCTGACCTAGTGAATTCTTAGTTTTACGCTGCCTTGCCACCACTTTCAACATGAGCTTAACTTCTTCATGATAGAAGTAGACGTGGTCACTCCCTATACAACATCCAGTTCTCTCCTCTTCCTTGAACTTTGATGTCTTAGACAACCTACTCTTGGCAACCGCTTCCTCACAGGACAGCTATATACAGTCTCCTTGGCTCCTTGCAATCATCCCCACACACCACATGGACTGCACAGACACTGGAGCATCCACTTCTAAGTGATAGTAGGACCTATAGGACTTGTGACTTGTAATGGAGGCCACCATTTGGACTTTTAAACATTTGAGACTATGTAGACTATGGGGTTTGAAGTTGGATTAAGTGTACTTTACATTATGCTATAGGTATATATGGCCCCTGTAGTCTCATGTGTTTGAACAAGCCTATGGGGACCAGAAAGTGGAATGTGGTTTGAATATGCCTTGCCTCATGAGAAGTGGCACTATTAAGAGGTGTGGCTTTGTTGGAGGCAGGGTGTCACTATGGGGGTGGGCTTTGAGGTCCTATGCTCAGGCTCTGCCCAGTGTGGAAGAGCCCTCCTCCTGGCTGCTGCTTTTAGATCACGATGAACGCTCAGCTGCTTCTCCAGCACTGTGTCTGCCTACATGCTGCCATGCTTCCTACCATGATAATAATACACAGAACCTCTGAAACTATAAGCCATCTCCAGTTAAATATTTCCCTTTATAAGTGTTGCCTTAGTCATGGTGTCTTTTCACAGCAATAAAACCCAAACTAAGACATTTGATGTAAGTAGAGTTTCATCTTCAGACATATCTGAAAATAATGTCTTTCCTGGTTAAAGTCTTCTGAAGACTGGTTAGTAGAAATAAATGAAACAGAAATTCCATTAAGACAGATATAATTTGGCCGGGCAGTGGTGGCGCATGCCTTTAATCCCAGCACTTGGGAGGAAGAGGCCTGAGTTTGAGGCCAGCCTGGTCTAAAGAGTTCCAGGACAGCCAGGACTACAAAGAGAAACCCTGTCTCGGAAAAAAAAAAAAAAAAAAAAAAAAAAAAAAACCAACTGTCTTAGTCAGGGTTTCTATTCCTGGACAAAACATCATGATCAGAAGCAAGTTGGGGAGGAAAGGGTTTATTCGGCTTACACTTCCATACTGCTGTTCATCACCAAAGGAAGTCAGGACTGGAACTCAAGCAGGTCAGAAAGCAGGAGCTGATGCAGAGGCCATTGAGGGATGTTCTTTACTGGCTTGCTTGCTCCTGGCTTGCTCAGCCTGCTCTCTTATAGAACCAAGACTACCAGCCCCGAGATGGTCCTACCCACAAGGGGCCTTTCCCCCTTGATCACTAATTGAGAAAATGCCTTACAGTTGGATCTCAGGGAGGCATTTCCTCAACTGAAGCTCCTTTCTTTGTGATAACTCCAGCTGTGTCAGGTTGACACACAAAACCAGCCAGTACACCAAACAAACAAAAAGACAGATATAATTCATATATATATATATATGTATATATATATATATATATATATATATATATATATATATATATCCTCCGAAGGGCTGGAGGGATGGCTCAATGATGAACTGCATGTATCACTCTTTCAGGGGACTCATATTTGGTTCCTAGCACCACCCATCTAGCTGCAAGGGATCCTCCACAGGTACTTGAACACATGCACACATACCTCTTTGCCCTACACACACACACACACCCATCCTAAAAAGAAAAGAAATATCACACTGCAGACAAAAATAACCCATTGGGTGCCCCTGGGGCAGGGCAGGAATTGATAGCCATTCTCATGAAAGTGATTAAGTCAGAGAACAAAATATAGAACCCAGCAATCAATTCTTTGAATCTCAAAGTAAAATGTCAATATGGGACCTGGAAATCCTAAATCCTTTCTATCCTGAGAATCTCAGCTCTTTTCAGGTTATGTGTCTAACTAAGGAATGCATTACATTTGACTGACTTAAAAAAAAAAAAAGATAAATCGTGTCACATTTTCTAAGACCCATCAAGATGTATTCATTCCTTGGGTGAAGTATCTAGAGAGAGGTTCAGTTTCACCTCATGCAGACACATGCATGTACCGGGCTACAATATTTAAAATACCTTAGCAAGAGGGGACACAGAGGTAAGCCTTGACCTAGAGAACTGTTTCTTAAAGAGGAGTTTGGGGCTTACTACAGTGAAAAAAGAATGTAATAGGTAACACTTATCCTCAAACATACCAATAATAAGGAATTGGTATACAAAAATCTATTTTTGTCTGTTTGTTTGTTGTTGGTCTTCCTTGGAGGGGGTGGTTTAAGTACAGATGCTATGCATCTCCTACTTCACAAATACTCTAGCTCTGCAGACCAGGCATGCACTGTGCTACATGCTCAGCATAACTCAATTTGGAAAGCGTTATGTTGCTTGACAGCATCTCCAGGTCTGCTCCCTGGGAACTGAAGAGCCTGCCAGTCCCGCTCATTATTGACAATCCTCTTTACACAAGCCAGACACAAACCTAATGGCCATGTCACTTTCTCCAACCAAAACTCAGAGCAGACAAGGCCTTGGGGCATAATGAGATCATGTCACTTCTGGTTACTACTCCTAAATGTTTGCAGAGGATGATTGGATGCTTCTGAGAGCTGAGCATCCTCAGGATAAAACAAGGCAGCAATGCTACTTAGTTAAGAACATTGTATCTCAGTGGCTCTCTTCTACATCACACCCAAAATGAGCAGTGTCCTTGGGGTTTGCATCACTTAATGATTTGGGGCTTTAGTTCTACAGCTCCTTGCATACAAACAGCATTTGAATCAATTATGGAGATTTTTTTTTTTTTCATCTGTCAAAAGCTTTGGAGAGGTTAAGAGGAAGAGCCATTAAAGGCCTGTGGTGCGAATTGACTAGGAAGCTTGAGAGTTCATGAATTACCAAGGCATAAACTCAAAAGTGCTGGGTTCTATGGTTTGGACGGTTTGGAGGAAGAGATCATCCATTTTACAATATGGAAATCTTTTTCTCCCTTGGTCTAAAATAGTATGAGTGAAACTAGTGGGACCAAATAGGTGTTCAATAAATAGATGTTGCATGTGTAATCAACAGAAAACAAGAGCAGAATGAGTACAGGGTAATTTTATTTTCTGTTGTTAATGCCTGGGCAAAAAATAATAGAATGAGGTTGACGCATGGAATTTCCTCCTAATACTTACTTGATTGAAAAAAGATGCATTCATTATTTAAAACAAACCAACAAGTCTTTTTTTTTTTTTTGACTATTTATTTTTTTATTTTTTTTAATTAGGTAATTTCCTCAATTACATTTCCAATGCTATCCAAAAAGTCCCCAATACACTCCCCCCCCCAGTCCCCCACCCACCCACCCCCACCCCTTGGCCCTGGCATTCCCCTGTACTGGGGCATATAAAGTTGGCAAGTCCAATGGGCCTCTCTTTCCAGTGATGGCCTACTAGGCCATCTTTTGATACAAATGCAGCTAGAGTCAAGAGCTCTGGGGTACTGGTTAGTTCATAATAATGATCCACCTATGGGGTTGCAGTTCCCTTTAGCTCCTTGGGTATTTTCTCTAGCTCCTCCATTGGGGGCCCTGTGATCCCCAACAAGTCTTATAACAATTTACCATCAGAAACTGTTGTCCCGGGAATTGGCAGTGACTTATGAGATAGAATTTGATAATATATAATTTTGTTATTTTATATCTGTTATAATATATATGTTACATGTATTATACATATTTGTTATATATAATATCACTTTGCTATTGTTATGTTTCTAATTTTTGAGAGATTTAGAAATTGATTTTCTTCCTGTTTCAGTCTTCGGATGGCAATTTTCACTTCAGAATGGGTTTTCTATTGATCCTTGATGTAAAAACGAATGGAAATCACCATAAGTCGACTGTATCTGACTCACTTCAATCACTGCTATGAAAAAGAGAGTTGAAATTCTCACTTCAAATGAAGACAAAGTTGGTGAGTACAGAAGAAGTTTTCAGTATAGATAAATGGAGGAAAATTAAATGGTAGACTATGAGAGAGAAGCCAAGTTTGTGTTTTTGAAGTAGATGTTCCAAGAAGAAAGCAGAAATGGTCTCCAAGGAGACTTCAATTTCTGAATCTCTCAAACATTAACAATACAACATTAACAAGGTGAATCTGAGGGTGGGGCTTGAAACCTATGAAGAAAGTATCTGGCAAGGCTCCCATGATTCCAGGCAACTCAGAATATCATTCTGGCTTTTGGCAGAATGTTGACAGACAAAAAAAAAAAAAAGCTTTGGTCTTTTAATCTGTTCCTATACACGACAGTGAGAGACTGACCATCACACCAGTCTCAACGAGTGGAGAACTGTGGGCCATTGTAGCTGCTAGTAAAAGCCTATATCATATGCTGAAAAATTAGTCATTATTCTAAAAAAAAATCCACAGAATTTAAAACAGTTTTTACAAAATCTTGTATCTTTATATATAAAGTAATAGCTACTATTTACAGTACCCTTCAAGGTATCCCAGATGAAACAAAAAGACTTCTTTCCCAGTCTTTGCCTCTGCTTACTTTGCACAAATCATTCATCTAGTTCATAATAGAAAATGACACGTTATTAAATAGGTTATTATTACCTTTACCTAACCAATCGAGGACATTGTTATTGCTAACCTCATTTTATAGAAGAATGTACTAGTGCTATGACAACATAGTGGATGCTGGGTACTTGCTATAGAGATGAAGTTTATTCTGCTTAGAACTCTGCATGTATGGGGCATACTACTAGACATGAAGAAGGGGCCTGAGAGGAGCCAGATTCGCTCGCTCCTTAGAGAAGTTCACTCCTGTGAAAGTGAAAGTCAGTAACCCCCTGAAATGGGGCATGACTCCATTCATGAGGGTGGAGTTCAATGATCCTAATGCCTTCCCTTCAACCTTTCCTTTCTAAGGTTTCACAGTCTCAGCAGGACTAACGGGGGAGGGGGAGGGGGAGGGGAGGGGGAGGGGAGCGGAAGGGGGTGGGGGTCCAGCATGATGTTCTTGGCGATTGCACTTCTTTTTCTTTTCCATTTAAAGAATAAAAAAGACAGGAAAAGGAAGGAAGGTCTTACCACTGAGAGAGAGAGACAGAGAGAGAGAGAGAGAGAGAGAGAGAGAGAGAGAGAGAGAGAGAGAGAGAGAGACTCATAAAGAGACATGTCCTTTAGGATGCTGTCACAGACTGCTTCGAGGAAGGAGGGTTTTTGTTTGGTTGTATTTGTTTTTATGTTTAGAGAAAAGATTGTTTCCTTTCCCCCTTTGGACATGGCTTATTTGGGCTGCCACAGGAGGTTGGGTAAGTCAGACAATGACAGGGAAGATGATTGGTTCCCAGCACAGGAGCTCTTCAGTGGGAGACTTGAAAAATCCCACCCCTCTACAGTTCTCTCAGCGTCAGTGGGAAGAAGCCCACTGAGTCTTATTAAAGAAAAGTGAAAAGCATAATGATTTACTTAGAACCTTTTCTCTCTGTGTGTGCCTGGCCAAGGATCTATCTGACTCCTGAGCCCTCAAGGCAACATGCAAATCATATGTAATCGTTGCATGGAGAGAGTGGCTTCACGGGATGGTACCTGAATGGCTTCACTGGATGCATAGTAAACTGGTGATTCATGGCACCCAGGCTCTCCATCCCACCATGTGCATGGTGCCAAGACATTTAATGAATGGGAAAGGGTTGTCAATGGATAGCTGGCTGAGTAGTGAAAAGAAAAATTCTGGTTTCTTTGGAGACTCGGTTGTGTCATGTGATGTTTGCCGAGAACAGACATGCAGTGTTTTTCCTGGAAGCAGCCTGTGATGTTTTGCTAGAGCGGAGGCTTGAGAGAACATGTGATGTTTGGAAAGGGTATACATTTAACCCAACAAACAGGGGATCGTGCTGGGTAGTGTTGATTGACCTTGCCACTCTTTGCTGGTCATTGTTTGCCGGGACATTGGAGAGAGAAGTGCACCAAGAGTGGTGCACCAAGATGGTGTTCTGGTGGCTTCTTTCTGCAACCACGGACTTAGGTGATTGGCAGAGCCTCAAGGTGTCTTCTGGATCTAACTGTCATTGCTGATTCATGAATGATATTTTCAAGTGGATCAAGCGATCACGGCTGATTCGTATGAACTGAACTGCTGATATCCTGACAACCAAGATTGGAATCCCCCCTACACCAAGAACTAGTTCTAAGCAGGTCACCATCCTCCTTTGCCCGGTTCACCTTTCCTTTTTGCTACCTCTGGTGGGCAGTTGGCTAGAAGGAAGGCATTTAAGTATAGTTAATAAAGTAGATTTTGAAAGAGGGAATATTTTTCTTTCATTTCATATTGCTTTGTATTCTAACGGAGAATCCTTTGGGAAGAACTTTAATACAAAACATAGGACAAAGATGATGCCTCTCCCTTGTTTCTTTTTTTTTTTTTGATTTTTAATATTTTTATTACATATTTTCCTCAATTACATTTCCAATGCTATCCCAAAAGTCCCCCATAGCGCCCCCCACTTCCCTACCCACCCATTCCCATTCTTTTGGCCCTGGCATTCCCCTATATTGAGGCATATAAAGTTTGCAAGTCCAATGGGCCTCTCTTTCCATTGATGGCCAACTAGGCCATCTTTCGATACATATGCAGCTAGATTTCAAAATAGAAAATAATGAAGTTTTTTTTTTTCTTCTTTTGTTAGAGATATTGTCATTGGCCCTGTTAGATCAGGATTCATCAGGGTGATGTGGAAATAAGAGGTGACTAACCACATAGAAGCAGAACTGTCCTTTAATCAGAACAAAGAGGGCAGCAATCTCTCAGCAGGAGTGGAGACTGTGCTCTGTCGGGGAGGGAGGTTGGGGGCCTACAGGGCAGACAGGAAACTTGGGTTGGAAGAGTCCATCTGCCTGTCTGTTCCCTCCCTGCAGCCTTTGAGTGGTAGATACTGAAGAGGTCAACGTTGTTGATCTCATCAGAAGCTTCCTGATCTAATACCCTGCTGAAGCTGTTAGCACCTTTCCTGTTTGGAGTTTCTCAGCCCACTTGAGGCTGTTGGATCACTAACCCTGCAGACCACATTCCTCTTCCACCTGCTTTTAATTATAAAGGGGCAACCTAGTACTGCCCCCCTCTTATGATTGCATACTGTTTGGCTTATAAATAATAATGTTTGGACACGTAAAACGGTGAGAATGCATTCACAGGCCTGGGAGGAGATGACAGCCCCCCACCCCCACCCACTTCTGAATGATAATGATGTTCCACAGTAGCTGAATCACCGGACAGGAAGAAGGGCAAATGGAGTTTACTAACACATCAGTTCAGGAAAAGGGGGGAAAAAACCCACAGGAACAGGAAGATGGCTTTCAGAAGACGTATTATGATAGGGCACTTATTAAATAAACCTGAATTCAAACATATCTCATCCTGGAAAATTAAGTTAGAGCATGCAGTCTTGATGTGCTTGCTATTTCCAAACCAGTTCCTGTCTAGCTTTCTGAAGCTTTCCAGATAGTGTCAGTTGGGTATTTCCACTGCTGCAAACACCCGAGCCCCATGTTTCCTGTGTACTGTTCCCAACCTTTATTCTTTAACAAATACTTGTTATATTCTTACCATGTGCAGGATAATAAATTAAGTTTGAAAATGTTAAAGCATTCCACCAGTGGCTCAGCCATTTGGAATCTGGATACCCAGATATTTCTGAGACTGACTAGTCAGGGGTTTGAGGGCAACAGAAAGCCAGGCTGGCCTGACCTTAGGGGTGAGCACCTGCAGGGCTAGGCTACTGTATTCTTTTTCTTCCTTTTTGCCCCTCTTGTTTCTCATTTTTGGTCTTTGTTTGTTTGTTTTGTTTGTTTTTTATCTCCTCTCTTTCCTTCTGCATATTGACATTTTTTAAAGCTATATTTCCCTCAAGTACATAACTCCAGCCACAAGGAACTCCTGGCTTCTATCCTTACAGAGATACTTTGCAGAGCCAAGCAGCTTCAGCTAATCAGAAGGATTCTGTTGGGCCTTAGGTGTGCCAGATGTGGGTTTGGAGGTTGGTTATATTGGCTAGTTTATGGTCCTCTGCTGCCCTGGTAGGGTCTGCTTCAGAACATGATAAGAGGTAGAGAAGGACACAATGCTGTCGACAGAATAACACCATCACAACAGAGCTTCCCATTCATGTGTTGCTACAAGCCATCCAGAACTAATGTTTATTAGCTTTTTTAAAATGTATGTTAGTGCCAGGTGCTTTAATCCCAGCACTCGGGAGGCAGAGGCAGGCAGATTTCTAAGTTCAAGGCCAGCCTGGTCTATAGAGTGAGTTCCAGGACAGCCAGGGCTACACTGAGAAATCCTGTCTCGAAAAAAAAACACCCCCCAAAAAAAGTATGTTAGTTTAACACACACACACACACACACACAGTCACTTCAAAGCAACTAAACTTTCAATTAAAAGAGAAGAAAACACATAATCAGAGGAAAAATCTGCAGACGAAGAAATAAAGTAGTCAAAATAACATTTCAGTGGGCTCCATGGCTTCCACCACTCCTCAGGGTGTGGCTGAAGTGTTGTTTCCTGGCGCACATTCTTCTGGCCCCAGAGATGGCTTTCAGGTGCTCACTCATCCTATGTACCTGTGCTACTCTCTCAGTTGCCACAGTAACAATGAATTCCTTACCTGATTGACAAACCTCTCTAACTCTAGTGATGTTGTATCCTTCATGAGGGCAGAGTCTAGAGTTTACCATGTCTGATAGACAATGAGCACTCCAGAAATATTGATAAATAAAAGGTTTTTAAAGGACTGCATTTAGGAACCCCTGTGTCTGTCTTCAGCAGTCTTCTTTGTGATCTACGATTTTGTTTCTGCTGCCCAGAGAATGGACTATGCAACCAGGAAAATCCACCAGCGTTTTCAGTTTCTTCAGTGGTAGGTAAACTATTCTTTCAAGTTTGCCTTCTTTAGATAGTTTCCCTAAGAGACACGTCATAGTTCCAAACCTAACTTTATACTTACCCTCATATAATGACTTAATAATTCTTTATATTAATCTCATGTAACATCCTGGAAGAAGGTACAGAAAGAAAAGTGACAAAAAAAGAGGGAGAAGGGTTGTGAAAGGCTGTCTTTTGGGCATGGTACAAGAGAGTTGACAAACTACGGAAATGTTCATGTTCAAAATAATACTAAGAGAGGGCTTGCCAGCTCAATTCTGATTTATTTAGTACAGACAGCAAGAGAGCAAGAAGGCTCAAAAGTCTGTTTCCTGTTAGATGTCTCTAGTGTACTCTAGTGTTCTGGTTTGAATGTGGAATGTTCCTATATGCTCAAGGGAAGTGGAAACTTCTAGCTCTTTGGAAAGTTAATTATGCCAAATGATGTTCTGCCGGGGCACACGGGTGAAAGGATGTCTTGCTAAAGCAAACACATGAAAGATTGTTTTCCTGAAGCAGACACAGGTGAAAGGATGTTTGGCTATAGTAGACACGTGAAAGGATTCTTGATGAAGGAGTATAAATATTACCCTATAGACAGTGGGAGATGAGCGTGAGCATTGGTTTGGCTTGCTCTGCCTCGCTATTCTTCACTAATGATAGGTATGTGTTGGTTCACCTTCCATAGCATTGTTGAGCTTAATTTTTGAAAACTCCAACGTTGAGAGAAACTTGCCCAAGAACTGCTCGTGAA
Organism: Mus caroli; assembly: GCF_978045245.1. Taxonomy (NCBI): domain Eukaryota; kingdom Metazoa; phylum Chordata; class Mammalia; order Rodentia; family Muridae; genus Mus; species Mus caroli. The sequence goes on along the minus strand of NW_028227261.1, from coordinate 53,580,872 downwards.
TTTCCTGCTGCAGTTGCCACAGCTGCAGCCTTGCCTCAGGCCAATTGGCAAGCCTGGTGGTTTCTTCAGGATTGGTCTAAGGCTTCCTGGTATCAGCTTGCTTTCAGTAGAAAGGACTGGACTGTAGCTGCCGGTTCGTGCCTGGAATCTGCCTGCCTAGAGAACTGGTCTGCAGTGGCTGAATTGTATTTGGTGTTTGCTACGGGACTGAACTGCTTCTCAAGAAGATTGAGCTCAGCCCCAAAGAGCTATTGCTGAACAGGTTCACTTCCCCCAGGCATTAATAACGTTTCTTTTCTACTACCCCTGCTGGGGGGTGGGCTAGAGGAGAGGTTGAATCCTTATTAATTTTATGCCTACAGTCATGAGCTTGTTTTTCTGTTTGGTGTGTGTGTGTGTGCGTGCGCAATCACATGTAGTACATGTGTATGGGGTGTGTGTGTGTGTGTGTGTGTGTAGGCCAGAAGATGTCAGGACCTTTGATCTGTCACTTACCGCCTTACTCCTTTGATACCAGATCTCACCCTGAACCTGAGTGAGGCTGATGGACCATTAGCCCCTAGTGATCTTCATGGCTTTCCTCCTAACAGTATTGGGATTACAAGTGCTCAGTAATACCTGGCTTTTTACTGGGTGCTGGCCACTCACACTCTGGTTCTCATACCTGCCCAGTAAGTATGCTTATCCACTGAGCCATTTCCACAGCTCCTGTGCTCATGTATTGAACACTTGGTCCCAAGTTAGTGATACTGCTTGGGAAGACTGTTGAACCTTTAAGAAGTGAAGACTCACTGAAGGAGCGGGGCCACAGAGCGTGACCCTTGATATTCTATAATCCAGCCCCATTTCCTATTCACCATCTGCTTCCTAACACTGGATGCAATATGGCCGGGCCTCTCCTACTCCAGTCACTGCATACTCTGCCATGATGGATTGTACACCCTGGAACTGAAAGCCAAAATAAACCTTTCCTTATTTTTGTCAGTTACTTTGTCCAGGCAAAGGAACAGATAACTAGTTATTTTATTTACTCTAGTTTTGTCTTATACCTCATCTTTAAGACAGTGAGTTCTCTTGACCCATGCTGTGGAGCAGAAATTTCTGGTTTCTTTGGAGACTCAGTTGTGTCTTGTGATATTTTTCTGGAAACTGTCTTATGAGAGAGTATTTTTGCTGAACCCGACACATGGGAGGATGTTTGCTGAGAACAGACACATGGTGCTTTTGTGGAAGCTGCCTGGGAAAAGGGCATGTGATGTCTTGCTAGAGTGGACACCTGAGCGAACGCATGATGTTTGGAAAGATTATAAGTATAACCCAACAGACAGTGGGCATTGGTTCCCCTTGATGCTCTTGTTGGTCTTCCTTGGACTCTGCTGATGCTTTTTTCTTGATGGTACTCTGGCATCGGTTTGCCTTGCCTTCTTAGCTAATCATTGTTTGTTGTGACTTTGTACAGAGAAACACACTTGTCATGATATTCCAGTGGCTTCTTGCTGCTTCCTCAGACTCTGGTGATTGGCAGAATCTAGATGTTTCTTCTGGATTGAACTGCCATTGCTGATTCATGAATGGTACTTGTGAGCGTATCGAGCTAGCACTGCTGATTTGTGTGAACTGAACTGCTGCTATCCTGACAACAAAGATTGGAATCACCCCAAAGAACTACTTGTAAACAGGTCCATAGCCTCCTTTGCTCTATTCACCTTTCCTTTCCATTATTTCTGGTGGGTAGTGGGTGTGAAGGGAAGTTAAAGCATTTAAGAATCTTTATTAAAGCAGACTTTGGAAAAATCTAAGTCTACCGTGCTGTCATTCACCCAAGGAAGTCAGATGGTAGGGAGGAGATGTAAATGATAATGGGGTGATAAATGCTCCACAGCTACTAGAAGATCATACTATACCATGAAGGTCACTGAGACCATAGCTGCAGTGAGTGTTTGTGGAGCACGTTCTACATGATGTCAAACATGCATTGACTTTTTTTGTTTATTTGTTTGTTTTTGTTTTTTTCAGGATGGGGTTTCTCTGTGTACCTGTTTGTTTGTTTGTTTGTTTTTTGGTGGAACTCCTCTTGTAGATCAGACTGGCCTTGAACTCAGAGATTCACTTGCCTCTGCCTCCCAAGTGCTGGAATTAGAGGTGTGCATTACCATACATGGCTATGCATGGACATTTGCAGAGCATGTTCTATATCTCAAATGCATTAACATCTATTTCATGCATACTTTATAACAAGCCTGCATTAGGGCTTACAGGAATTATTTCTTCCATTCATTGTTGTATAAATATTTCTTGAGTCTCTACTATGAACAAGCTAGTTCATTGCTCCATAGTTCAAAGACATAGCAGTGAACTTCTATGTTGTCTTGGGCAAGGGGACTGCAGTGACAGCCATGGTGGGAGTGAGGTGTTTTCTCCCAGATTTGACCTAAAAGCATTTTTACTGATTCTACCTACTTTATTTCTTCAGAGGAATCAGACTCCAGCTACATTTTAAAGGTAGAACTGAATAGCAATCCTAAATTGTTAGATAGTTCATGAAACTGGGGCCTGAGTATAAGTCAGACTATAAAGCCCAAGTATTAGAAATTACTTTGGTGAGCCACTCTGTACATTTTAAAGGACACAAGCGAGTTTTAGATAGGAAATGCCCAACATGTTTCATTGGCCAACTAAGGACACTGCAAAAACTACAACACCCCCAGAGTCCAACCAGCAGCTCCTTAGCTGAGCTCTGTGTTCTCTCCTTGTGTCTTTGATGGAGATACATGTGACCCTTAACTGGTCCAACCACCTCAAACAAGAGAGTCAGCACAAATATTTAGTATAGTTTCCAAACAGGCAAGTACCAGATTCATTAACTAACACGTGGAAAGAACTCCTGCTGATAATCAGGGAAGCTAATGGTTGCTTTTCAAAAATCCTGGAAGCATTCAGCAGAGATAACAACACTGGCAAGCTATGGCCTCGCTCTTTGAGAGATTTGTTTCGGTCTGTGAACCTCCGGGGGCATTCCTCTTTGCAGTTCCTTAAAAATGGTAAGGAGAAAGAGCCTGGTGCTTCTGGTGCTTGGAATTATCACAGGAGAAAAATGAAGTAGATAGAAAATACAATACTCTGCAGAAAAAAATAAGCAGAGTAGAGAGTTATGTGATTGGCCTAAAGAGATCCATTGAGGGAGTTGGCTTTCTATGTCTACTCCTGAGATCTCTGCTCTTTCCTGCTCTGCCTCTTGAGTACTGGAGCCTGGGCATCAGTGCATGTATGTGTTTCTTGTACAGGAGCTAACTATGACTGCCATCACCAAGACCTCTCATAAGAAACAATTTACTCGTGTAGAGGGAAACACATTACCACCTGGAAAAATCCAAACTAAGTGTTGGCTCAAAGTAGTGCTTCACTTTTAATTTCCTTTATCGTTTATATTCAGAAACCATGATCGAGGCGAGCTACATTCTTTGGTCTTCTGCCTTGTTAATTTTACACAGTCACCTTTCTCTTTCTTGTCCCACACAGTGATAGTCAGTAAGGCACATTGAGAATTATTTCAAAATCCTGTTGTGAAAGCTCACCCCTTTTGAAAAAAGAGATGAAGACATTGATACATTACCATTACAAGATTCTATAAAAGGTTGGGAAATATGCAGATAAATCATCCAGGCATTCATGAGGTTATAATTGCTTTCAAATACCAGGAACACTCAATAAACAGTTGATGAAAAATTAAAAGGTATCTTAGCAGAGGCAAATTACCAAAAGAGTAGAATCTTGCTGTGTGTCTTAGTCTGTAATAAAAGCACCAGTGGACAGTTTGCTTCTTTATAAGACTTAAATGCAAGGAATCAATACTGAACTCCCCCTGTGTGTCTTTGTGTGTGTGTGTGTGTGTGTGTGTGTATACACATGCACACGTGCAAATTTGGTTGTGAACAGGAACTTTTAAAGGAAATTCCTGGAACCATCACTCTCTAACTCTCTATCCATTAAGAAACCTAATTCTCCTTCTTCTTCTTCTTCTTCTTTTTTTTTTTGTTTTTTGTTTTTTGTTTGTTTTTCCAAGACAGGGTTTCTCTGTATAGCCCTGGCTGTCCTGGAACACACTTCTTAGACCAGGCTGGCCTTGAACTCAGAAATCCGCCTGCCTCTGCGTCCCAAGTGCTGGGATTAAAGGCGTACACCACCACGCCCGGCTGAAACCTAATACTACTTAATGAAATATTCTGCATCCTGTCTGGGTCGGTGCCCCGAGCAGATCTTGGGCTTGAACTCTGCGTCCAGTCCCACAACACCCAGAGGAAGATCCACTCCCAGGCACTCTAACACTCCCAGGATCATAGGATGAGATGAGGGGACACAACATCTGTGCCAACACCAGAAATAACTAAGACCAGTGTGACCTGGGCACCAAGGAACTCTGCCCAACCAGTGGCATGTGTTCCTTCTGGTTTGGACCTGTGCTGTGAGCAGACCTTGGGTGTGAACTCTGCAGCCACACAACACCCAGAGGAAGCTCTACTCCCAAGCACTCTAACACACCTAGGATCACAGGATCACAGAATCCCAAGATTCCAGGATCCCAGGAGCTTTGTCACACGGGAATCTCAAGGTCCGAGAGGCAGCCTGACTACCAGGAGCTCTGACACACCCAGGATCTCAGGATCATAGGATCACAGAATCACAGGATCAAAGAGACAGCCTGACTGAGGAGTTCTGACACAACCAAGATCACAGGAAGGACAGGGTCCAGTGAGATATATAGAGGGCAGGTAGCACTGGAGATAATCAGATGGCAGGATGCAAGTACAAGAACATAAGCAACAGAAACCAAGGTTACTTGGCATCATCAGAATCCAATTCTCCCACTCTAGCAAGTCCTGGTTACACCATCACACTGGAAAAGCAAGACTCCAATTTAAGATCACATCTCATGATGGTGATAGGGGACATTAAAAAGGACATAAATAACTTCCTTAAAGAAATACAGGAGAACATAGGTAAACAGCTAGAAGCTCTTAAAGAGAAAACACAAAAATCCCTTTAAAATTTGCAGGAAAACACAATCAAACAGGCAAGGAAATGAACAAAACCATCTAAGATCTAAAAATGGAACTAGAAACAATAAAGAAATCACAAACTGAGACAACCTTGAAGTTAAAAAATCTATGAAAGAGATCAGGAGTCACAGATACAAGCATCACCAACAGAATATAAAAGATTGAAGAGAGAATCTCAGGTGCAGAAGATACCATAGAAAACATTGACACAACAGTCAAAGAAAATGCAAAATGCAAAAAGCTCCTAACCCAAAACATCCAGGAAATCCAGGACATAATGAGAAGACAAAACCTAAGAGAACAAAGATTCCCAACTCAAAGGGCCTGTAAATATCATCAACAAAATCCTAGTCGGCCATCATTGGGAAGAAAGGCCCCTTGGTCTTGCAAACTTTATATGCCCCAGTACAGGGGAATGCCAGGGCCAAGAAGTAGGAGTGGGTGGATAGGGGAGCAGCGGGGGGGGGGGGGGGGGAGGTTATAGGGGACTTTTGGGATAGCATTTGAAATATAAATGAAGAAAATATCTAATAAAAATTGAAAAAAATGCTAGAATAAAAAATAATTAAAAAATTAAAAAAAATTATAGAAGAAAACTTCCCTAACCTAAAGAAAGAGATGCCCAAGAACATACACAAGAAGCCTACAGAACTCCATATAGATTGGACCAGAAAAGAAATTACTCCCATCACATTATAATCAAAACACAAAATGCACTAAACAAAGAAAGAATATTAAAAGCAGTAAGGGAAAAAATCCAAGCAACATATAAAGGCAGACCTATCAGAATTACACCACACTTCTCACCAGAGACTATGAAAGCTAGAAGATCCTGGGCAGATGTTATATAGACCCTAAGAGAACACAAATGCCAGTCCAGACCACTATACCCAGCAAAACTCTCAACTACAATAGATGAAGAAACCAAGATATTCCATGAATATTCCATGACAAAACCAAATTTACACAATATCTTTCCACAAATCTAGCCCTATAAAGGATAATAGATGGAAAACACCAACACAAGGAGGGAAACTATACCCTAGAAAAAGCAAGAAAGTAATCTTTCAACAAACTGAAAGGAGATAGCCACATAAACACAATTCTACCTCTAACAACAAAAATAAAAGGAAGTAACAATTACTTCTCCTTAATGTCTTTTAATATCAATGAACTCAATTTCCCAATAAAAAGACATAGAATAACAGACTGGATACGGAAATAGGACCCAACATTTTGCTACATACAGGAAACGCACCTAAGTATGAAAGAAAGACAGTACCTCAGAGTATAAGGTTGGAAAACAATTTTCCAAACAAATGATCTGAAGAAACAAGGTAGAGTAGCCATTCTAATATCGAATAAAATCAACTTTCAACCAAAAATTATCAAAAAGGATAAGTAAGGACACTTCATACTCATCAAAGGAAAAATCTACCAAGATGAACTCTCAATTCTGAACATCTATGCTTCAAGTGCAAGGACATCCACATTCATAAAAGAAACTGTACTAAAGCTCAAAGCACACATCACACCCCACACAATAATAGTGGGAGACTTCAACAGCCCACTCTCAGCATGGACAGATCATGGAAACAGAAACTAACCCGAGACAAAGTGAAACTAGCAGAAGTTATGAACCAAATGGATCTAACAGATATTTATAGAACATTTCACCCTAAAGCAAAAGAATATACTTTCTTTGCAGCACCTCATGGTATCTTCTTCAAAATTGGCCATATGATCAGTCACAAAACAGGCCTCAACCAATACAAGAAGGCTGAAATTATCCCATGCACCCTATCAGATCACCATGGACTAAGGCTGCTCTTTTTTTTTCTCTCTATGAAAGTGATTATATATTTGAAAGTCAACTACAGAATCAATGTGATGACAATGAAAATTTCAGTAATGTGACTCCAACAACATCAATATTAAAACATACAGAACAGAAAGATGTAAATAGTAGTACTATGGAAAGAAATGAGCCATGGTGGTGTCCTAACACCTTATTTCAAATCACAGCTGAATTGTGTTAGATTATTGCATCTCTCAACCCTCATCAGAGAAGGTTCCTTTTGCATTAGGTGGTCAAACTGGTCACCATGCAGGAATGAAGATTGCAGGAGTTATTGGTCCAAAGTAGGACATCTCTATTACACAATCCCTTCCCAAGGCTCAGGATTCAGAAGATGTAGTCGAGTGATTGTAAGAGTCACATGGAGAGGATGACAACAGCAAGAGTTTGTTCACAATACAACAGCACACTTGCACATATGAATTGATCATGGCTATGACTGCAGACTGGAAGACCTTCTAGACACAACCCCTTCTTCAAACTGAGAAGACAGCAAGTATTCCTACTCCAAGATTAGTTCATATTGGTATTTGAGGTCTCTTGTCAAAGGGAATGACTCAGCCTCAAGAGTTGGGTCATTAAGAGGCTACCCATTATCTGCTAAATGGCCCTGTACTCATGTACATAAAGGCACACATTCCTGGACATGAACATGCTCATGGCTGAAAATTACTCATTTCCTTTCTCTGTTCTTAAATCTTTCACATTGGTCAAAAGCAGTGTGGGGGTCAAGCTTCATGTGTATATGCATATGTAAGCATTTAATTGTTCATAGCTGTATTTTTCTCATAGTTTTATACATTTGGACTAAGTACTATAATTGTGTGCAAATTGGTTTTCTATCAGACACATTGTACCTTCTGTAGATACACAGAGCAGGAAACTGGCCACTATTTTCTCTTTTTTTATACTTTAATTTCTCATTTTATTTTTTTAATTAGGTATTTTCTTTATTTACATTTCCAATGGTATCCCAAAAGTCCCCCATACCCTCCCCCCACTCCCCTACCCACCCACTCCCTCTTCTTGGCCCTGGTGTTTTCCTTTACTGAGGCATATAAAGTTTGCAAGACCAAGGGGCCTCTCTTCCCAATGATGGCTAACTAGGCCATCTTCTGATACATATGCAGCTAGAGACACGAGCTCTGGGGGTACTGGTTAGTTCATATTGTTGTTCCACCTATAGGGTTGCAGACCCCTTTAGCTCCTTGGGTATTTTCTCTAGCTCCTCCATTGGGGGCCCTGTGTTCCATCCAATAGCTGACTGTGAGCATCCACTTATGTGTTTGCCAGGCACTGGCATAGTCTCACAAGAGACAGCTATATCATGGTCCTTTCAGCAAAATCTTGCTGGTGTATGCAATGGTGTCAGCGTTTGGAGGCTGATTATGGGATGGATCCCCGGGTATGGCAGTCTCTAGATGACCCATCCTTTCGTCTCAGCTCCAAACTTTGTCTCTGTAACTCCAAGGCTGCCCTTAAATACCGACAAAAACAATGGAAAGTACACATACACATGGAAGCTGAACAATGCTTTACTCAATGATTACTTGGTCAAGGAAAAAATAAAGATATTAAAGACTTTTTAGAATTTAATGAAAATGAAGGCACATCATACCAAAACTTATGGGACACAATGAAAGCAGTGGTAGGAGGAAAACTCATAGCTCTAACTGCCTCCAAAAAGAAATTGAAGAGAGCTTATACTACCAGCTTGACAGCACACTGGAAAGCTCTAGAACAAAAACCAACCAACCAACCAAACAAACAAAAAAAACCCAAATACACCTAAGAGAAGTAGATATCAGGAAATAATCAAACCAAATAGAAACTAAAAGACCTATACAAAGAATCAACAAAACCAGGAGCTGGTTCTTTGACAAAATCAACAAGATAGATAAACCCTTAGCCAGACTAAACAGAGGGTAGAGACAGTATCCAAATTAATAATCAAAAATGAAAAGGGAGACATAACAACAAAATATATCTTAAAATAATTATTCTGTTTGTTGAATTTTTTTAAATTTTTTATATTTTTTATTACGTATTTTCCTCAATTACATTTCCAATACTATCCCAAAAGTCCCCCATACCCTCCCCCCTCTTCCCTACCCACCCATTCCCATTTTTTTGGCCCTGGTGTTCCCCTGTGTTTGTTGAATATTAACAGTTGAAAATATTAAAATAATGGTGTATAAAAATAATCCAATAAAATCTACCCATGTCTTCTCTTGAAAGTATAGGCAAGACTGTAACCCTCAATTTCTAAATCTATGGGTCATCATTAAACTCTCCTTATATCCTATTGCCTATGCAGGTTCTACATTTCTTTGCAAACCTGCCTTTAACTGTTATTGATACAGTTCCTAAGGCCTGTAAGTTCTATAAGTCATTTACATGTTCTATAGCCACTGTAAAAAAGTCCTGTAAGTCATTTACATGTTCTATAGCCACTGTCTGGTAGGGTCCTACTTCTGAAGGCTATTTCTAATGTTATTCTTTATAGTTGACCTTGGAATAGATTCATAGACAACTCCTTCTTCCATAAAGTGTGTAGACAGCACTGAATGCTAAGACTGCCGAAGAGTCACAAATCTCTCAGGTTTACTAAAATACATAAAATAAATTAGGGCAATAAAACCGAGAAAGCAAATTACAGTTTTAATATTCTTTCCATGTCAAGGGTGTTCATATTCTTTCCAAACCGTTAGAGTGGTTTATGTGCATATGTCTAGACAGTCAAATCCTAATAGCTGTTACTAGCAAGTTTTAACCTGACAGAGTAATTTCAATGCCTGTATCCTGGTTTGCTTTCTGTTGCTGTCATAAACACCACAACTAGAAGAAACTTGGGAAGAAAGAGTTTATAGGTTATAGTCAGTCACTGTAGGAAGCCGAGGGTGACATTACTCACACTGAGCTGGGCCATTCCACATCCAACAGCAATCAAGAAAATGCCCCACAAGCTTGCCCACAGGCCAGTCCTATGGATGGAAGTCCTCAGTTGAGCTTTCCTTATCCCAGGTGACTATGTTATGTCAAGACGGTAAAAGCTAAGCAGTGCAGCATCCCTCCAAGAGACCACTGTTTTGTAGAATAAGTAAAAGATGGGCACGTGCTTATCAGCCACTTTCAAGGGTGTTCATCCTTAGCTCTGAAACCATGAAGAGTGGGCCTCAAACAGTATGCTTAAGATTTAACTGGCCTACCCTGCCTCCCTATGAGACTAATGAGCATAAATTCTTTAGAGGCAACTTAGATGTTTTCCAAAGGAGCGGAAGAGAGTTGAGTGTGGACTAGGGCAAGGTTCAGAATGTTGGTTCAGGAAATATCTAAAGGGTACACAGAAGATGTCTCTTTTTGTCTCTACATGGTTCCCTCTTATTGTTAAGTTTTGAAATCGCAAAGAGCTAAAAACCTTGTCTCCTCTGAGGTCTGTCACAGCCCTCCTGCGTGGGATAGCTCCCTTTCTTGCTGCATTATTGCTGCACCTAATGGACACCGACTCTTTCTCACTTGTAGCTTTTAATTTAAATATCAGTTTCCACTCATGACCCATTGCAGCCTTCCAGCTACAGTCAGATCAAGGAAAGCAAATGCACCTAGAATGTCTCATCGGCAGACATGGCCATGCGAAATGGATGCATGTGGTATCAATCTGTGGTTGAATATGCATGTAATTGTGATTAGAAAAAAAACAAACCCTTACTCTAACTCAGTGAAACCTTACCTAACTGGACAGTGTGAACAAGTTAGATTCCTTTGATCCTTATGTCACCAGAACTTGGTTCTTGTTGACTCAATGGGATAAATACATGGCTATGTAAGCATTAGCTTAGTAAATTTACAAAATAAATTTACAGTTTAAACTATTTTAAGCATGTTATTTTTTTTAAGAAAAAGAGTTCTTGTATCAGCTTGTGTGTGTATCTCTCTCTCTCTCTGTGTTTTATTTATAAGAATCTAAGCTTCCATAATTATAATCAGTATTTGGACAAATAAACTAGTTTAATACTTTTTTATTTTAAACATTAGTAATAGATTTTTGTCCTTTCTTCCAGTTGTTCATTGTGGAATGTGAAGTAAGAGTACAACAATATCCATGTGTATTTTCTCATGAGATGAGTAGTTAAACTTGTTAAATTGATTTCCTGGCCAAATAAACTGACATTCTTCCCACCTACGGTTTAAGATTATGAAGAAAGCAATTTGTGTTCATCTCAATTAAATTATAATTCCAACAAACATTTTTTAGAACACCAATCAGGTTTTATAGTGAGCCACTTTAAACACAATTTTCGAAACCATTAGGCAATTTGGGTACTTGTGCTAATGTTCTGTTGTTTTTTGAAGTCAGACAGAGGATTAACACAATACTAGCCAACACAGACTAAAATCCAACTGGCTCTACCACACGCCTGTAGAAAATGCTACTACAGGGGGCATGGTTTTCACAAGTACATTTGAACTAGTGTCCAAACATAGATGGTTAGGGCACAAAATACTCCTTAGTAATCTAAGAGAATTTAGATCACATGGTTGCTGCCCCTAACTATATTTATAATATAAAGAAATTAACATAACCTATAGTTGGCTCCCTCCAGAATAAACCCACAGCATTCAATTAGAAAGTCAAGTGAGGTATGGAAGTTGAACACACCCAAATTCTTTTGAGGTATAGCTAGGGCAGAACTTCAAAAGAAATTGATAACGGTGAATTTCTTCATTACAAAGGAGAAGACTTCAAACCTGTGAATATTGTGGTTGTTTTAATGTCAACTTGCCACACAATAGAGTAGGGAGTAATACAGGACAGCTCATCTCAAATATAGGTAGTACCCTTCTTTGAAAAAATCCATGACTCTGAGACTTAAATATATTTACAAATATCTAGGCCATATATCTAGGCATGTTTCCCCATGCTGGTTTATAACTTAATAATGTGGTTATTTTATTCTAAGTTCTGCTATTCTTATTGGCTGTTTACCTGGTCCTTTTAGTTACATGTGATCATCTTCCTCTATGTCTGGGGCCCAATCCTTCCATGCTTGGCTCTATCCCCAAATCCTTTTTCTGCTTATCTGATGTCCCACCTTCTATTTCCTGCCTCAGTTATAGGCCAATCAGCTTTTGTTGACAGGTGTTGCATTCACACAGCACATAGGGTACTTTTCTCTACATAGATATATTATGGGCCTTAGGGGAAAATATAATATTACTATGGACATAGCAATAAAATGATTAGCAATGTCTTATTGCTGTAACATATGTGGTGGTTTGAATGAGATGTCCCCCATAAGTCTCAGGCATTTGAATATGTAGTAGTCCTCAGTTGGTTGTGATTTGGGTTGGATTAGAAGGTGTGGCTTTCACTGGGGTGGGGGAGGCTTTGAGGTTTCAAAAGATTCATGACATTTTGGGTTAGCCCTCTCATTTTGTGTTTGTGCTTTGAGATGGGAGATATTAGCTGCTGTTCCAATCACCTGTTGCCTGACACCTCTGCTCTGTCATCATGGATTCTAAGCTGGAACCATAACTTTTTCTTCTTCTTAAGTAGGTCATGGTTTTCTCTCACAATTATAGAAGAAGAGTCAAAGAAGCTGTTCCTTTGCAGTAGATAACATTTAAGACAAAATACCACAACTGGCAAACATGCAGAAAAGAAGAGACTTTTGAATGTTCAGCCCTAAATGGCATGTCTCTATCAAACTCTCATCAATACTCAGGGATCTATGTAAGAAGGGTAAGAAAGGAGGAGGTACGGTAAGAAAGGCAGTAAGATCATGGAGGGTGGTGGATGACTTCAAGAAAACATATTTCCTAGACATAAGGGGGCAGAGGCACATGTGAACTCACAGAGACTGTGACAGCATGCACAAGACTTGCAGCATCTCAAACCAGACAAAAATACCAGAATGGAGGAGGGGAAGTACACAGGAAGTTCTTACCCAACCTCTTCTCCCACTCCCAGCTAAATAGCTATTGACATTTGATTGCTGCCTGGAGAGTGAAAATCAGTTTTCTTCAGTGGAGTGATTGACCACACTCCATAGCAAGCCAGTGCTCAGAGGTAATCAGTCAACACTGATTGGACTCAATGAATTTTAAGGAGAGAAACACACACACACACACACACACACACACACACACATGGAGAGAGAGACAGAGAGAGAGAGAGAGAGAGAGAGAGAGAGAGAGAGAGAGAGAGAGAGAGAGAGAAGTGGTGGAGAGAATGAAGTTTGGTGTGCAGGGATGTATTGTATGGGGGGAGTTAGAACAGGGAGATGAACATGATCAAAATATGTTGAATGAAATTATCAAGCAGTATATGCAAACATTATTTAAAAAACTATGATGACCCCTGGAACCCAAAGAAGACTTAAATAAATGGAGAAACACCTCTCATTTATCTTTCAGAAAACAGTTTTATTAAAGATGCCAGTACTTCTCAACCTAATTAATACACTCCACTGTTCTAGATGTCAAAATTCTAGCTGTCTTTGTTGTTGTTGTTATTGTTGTTGTTGTTCTTGTTGTGGTTTTTCAGTTTTAAGATCTATTTGGAGCATTAAACATGATAGAAATAGAAAAAAATATCTCTTATGAAGTCGTCTATGACAGGAAATTGTGACACATCCCTGATTAGACTGAAACAGTTCCATCTCCAAGGGAGAATACTCAGTGTAACCGTGGCTTCATAGAATGAACTGTACAGTATTCTTTCTGTTTCTATTTTGTGGAATATTAGGTATTGGTATTAGGTCTTGTTTGAATGTCTGATAGAATTCTGCACTAAAATCATCTGGTCCTGGGCTTTTTTTTTTTTTTTTTTTTGTTGGGAGACTATTAATGACTGCTTCTATTACTTTAGGGGCTATGGGAGTGTTTAGATGGTTTATCTGATCCTGTTTTAACTTTGGTATTTGGTATGTGTCTAGAAAATTGTCCATTTTCACTTAAATTTTCCAGTTTTGATGAATATAGGCTTTTGTAGTGGGATCTGATGGTTTTTTTAATTTTCTCAGTTTCTGTTGTTATGTCTCCCTTTTCATTTCTGATTTTATTAATTTGGATACTGTCTCTGTGCCCTCTGGTTAGTCTGGCTAAGGGTTTATCTATCTTGCTGATTTTCTCAAAGAACCAGCTCCTGGTTTTGTTGATTCTTTGTATAGTTCTTTTTGTTTCTACTTGGTTGATTTCAGCCCTGATTTTAATTATTTTCTGCTATCTACTCCTCTTGGGTGTATTTGTTTCTTATTGTTCTAGAGCTTTCAGGTGTGCTGTTGAGCTGCTATTGTATGCCCTCTTCAGTTTCTTTTTTGGAGGCACTCAGAGCTGAGTTTTCCTCAAACAGAACAAAGAAACTCAGTGGAAAACATTACCAACAGACTTGAATAGACAAAAGAAAAAGTATCAGAGATGGAGGATATTATCAAGGGAATTAAAAAAAAAAGCATTTACACAGAAAAAAAAGTCTGATCCAACATCCAACAACTTTGGAATAAAATAATAAAAAAAAAAAAAAACGAAGTAAAAGCTGAGGTTAGCAGGAGCTGCTGGGAAAACTGGATTATCTACCTGCGGATGAGTGAAACTAGATTCATATCCCTCACCCTCTAGACAAACCAGCTCAAAGCAGTAGATCGAGGCAGGCTTAGAAAACAGCTTAGTAAGTTGCTTAACTTATGAGATAGAAGACCTGAGTTGAATCCCCAGAACCCACATAATAAAAGCCAAGCATGGTGGTGTGTGACCTTGATCTCACTGGGAGATGGAGACAACAGACCCTAGGGCTTGCTGGTTCATCAGCCCCATCTCCTTGGTGAGCTCCAGGCCAGTAAGAGACCTTTTCAGAAATAAAAATATCGATAGTGTCTGAGGAATGACACCTGAGGCCACTACAGGCACACACACACACACACACACACACACACACACACACCCATCCACACAATGTATCTACAAACTAAATATAAGACCTGAAGCTTTAAAACTGCTAGGAAGAAAATAGAGAAAATACTTCAAAATAAAAATGAACTATCTAAAAAAAATTCTAACATGGGAAACAACTCAGAAAATTGACAGAGGAGATTGCATTATATAAGAGAAGCTTCTAAATAGCAAAGAAAACGTGAGAGAAG
The DNA here is from genome assembly GCF_978045245.1 of Mus caroli. Classification (NCBI taxonomy): domain Eukaryota; kingdom Metazoa; phylum Chordata; class Mammalia; order Rodentia; family Muridae; genus Mus; species Mus caroli. The sequence continues at coordinate 53,565,816 of NW_028227261.1, read as the reverse complement.
AAACAGTTTAAGAATGGGATGGGTTGGGCCAGCCTAGTACACATCAGACAGAGGGTTAAATATAATAGACTGTATAAAGAACTGCAAGAGTTAAGCACTAATACCTCCAACCATCCAATCAATAACTAGACTAATGGACTAAATAGAAATTTCTCAAAAGAAACCAAGTCTAATATTTTCAAATATTAGAAAAGGTATTCACCATGCTTTGACAGCAGAAAATGAAAGGTTAAATTTCCTGAAGATTTCATCTCCTTAGTCTACTTGGCTATCACCAAGAACAGGGATGACCACAACCATGGAGAGGATGTGGGGTAGCAGAGGGGGGAGGATTTATTCTCCACTGGTGGGACTTTAACTGGGACAACATGATGTAAATTTTTATTGAGGTTCCTAAAAAAAGCTGAAAATATAACAACCATGCAACCCAGCTATACCATTCCTGGATATGTGTACACACACACACACACACACACACACACACACACACACACATATATCTTTGACTATTGACAAATAATTCACAATAACTATAATATTGAATACCTGAGATTTCCACCAGCAGATGAGTAGATAAAGAAAATAGGTGCATATACACAATGGAATTTTATTCAACTGTAAAAAAAAAATCAGGAATTTTGGAGGACTATTTTCAGCAAGATAAAGCAGATAGCCATATTTTCTCTGAAGTATAAAGTATAACTAAATGTGTATGTAGGTCATTGTCATAGGTGGTTTTTTTGGGTTTTTTTTTGTTTTTTTGGGGGGGGTTTGGGGTTTTTTTGGTTTGTTTGGTTTTTGGGGGGGGGCTGTAAAACGACACATGACCAAGGCACTTAATTTAAGAGAGTGAGGACCATCACGGTGAGAAGCACGCCAGAAAGCAGTCAGAGGCACAGTGCTGGAGCTTACATCTCATCCAAAAGTTGGAGGCCGAGAGTATGAGACTGGGAACAGCATGGGCTTTTGGAAGCTCATCAATGCTCATCCCCAGTGATAGATCTCCTCCAACACTTCCTAATCCTTCCCCAAACAGGCCCCCCAACTAGGGAGCAAACATTTAAATTTATGAGTCTATGGGGCCATTATCATTTAAATCATTTAGTCATAAAGCAGAAAAGAGACTGTGAGAGAGGAGGAAGAGATCTTAAAGGGAATTGGATAGAGAAGGAGAATAATAAAATATAAATGATATGAAAATGGAAGAGGGGGCTGTTTTGGCAGGTAGGGACCCAGCAAGAAGTGGAGAGTTGGACTAGGATGGCAGTAGCAGGGGGAAGTGAATAAGAACAAAATAAATGGATGTGTATGAAAATGGATGAAGAAGACTGGGCTGGGCACACGGAACAGCATGTCTTGCTTCCATTCAGTAGCTGCTTGCTGTATGTGCCATCGTGTAACAGTGTGCTAAGGAACGACTGCGTATCTGTATGGAGGAATTAGGAACTCTTATGCTTCAAAGGAACTCATAAAGTGAAAAGGCAATCTGCAAAAGAGGAGAAGTATTTTCAAAGTGCATAAATCAGAAGGATCACATAGACTATATTAAAAAGACTCTTGCAACGCAATAATAAAACATGAGTTCAATAAAAAAATGGACAGATGATCCAAGCAGATATTTTTTCCAAAGTAGATTATGAAATTGTCAATAAGCACAAGAAAAAAAAATTGTAACCTGTCTTCAGGATATGGAAACTAAGACTTTAAGGCGATACCACTTTAAGCATAATAAGAAAACAATAAAAAATGGTGACAAGTATGAGGGCATAGAGAAAGTAGTTTCTTTAAAAGCTGCTATAACCGGGCATGGTGGTGCACGCCTTTAGTCCCAGCACTCAGGAGGCAGAGGCAGGTGGATTTCTGAGTTTGAGGCCAGTCTGGTCTACAGAGTGAGTTCCAGGTCAGCCAGGGCTACACAGAGAAACCCTGCCTCGAAAAACGAAAACAAACAAACAAACAAACAAACAAACAAACAAACAAATAAAAGCTGCTATAGAGCTTCCTGACTCTTGCTTGCTCTTGGGTCTCTTTTCTTCCCACTGGGTTGCCTCATTCACCCTTGATGAGGGTTTGTGCCTAGGCTTACTGCAACGTCTTGGGTTGAGATCCCTGAGAGGCCTGATTTTCTTTCCTTTTTCTTTTTTCTTTTTAAAGGAAATAGAGAAGGAGTGGAGACTTGGGGGAAGGGGAGGTAGTGGGGACTAGGAGGAGTGGAGGAAGGGAGAGTCAGTCAGCATGTAGCATATGAAAGAGAAACAAAAATCAATACAATAAATTCTATACAATTAAGAGAACAATTTATTTGCTGTGTGCATTTGTGTACTTGTATGTGCATATGCATGTGTCTTTGTGTGTGTGTGTGTGTGCATGTGTGGCAGGTCAGAAGATGGTTTGTATGACTCAATCCTTTTACTATGCAGGGCCTGGGACCCTAGTTTTTTCAGACTAAACAGCCACTACCTTTAACCTACTGAACTTTCTTGTTTGCTCTGTGATATGAATTCTTACAGACTGCTGGTAGACACGCAAGATGGGTCATCTGCTCTGGAAAATCATGTCATGATTACATGTGGACTTAGAATATAACCAAGAAGTCCTGTTGCAAAATTTACACTCAAGAAAATTGAAACCATGCAATACAGCCTTGTACAAGAATGTACAAAATGGTCTTTTTTAAAAATTATAACAGAACAAGGGTGATAACACAATACCCTGGAGAAGGGGAGAGGAAGTGGGGACGGGGAGGACTTGAGGAGGGGAAATTTCAGTCACAATATTTTGTTCATGTTTGCATAAAACATGGCACACTCATAACATGGAGTATTATTCAGACATAAGAAAGATAGTTCTGATAAATGCTATGGATAAATTAATCCCCAAAACACAGTAAGTGAAAGGATCCAGGTACCGAGTTGTGCATTGTATGGTTTCATTTATAAGGTATGTCCAGAATTTCAAATTCAGAGACATAGAATAAAACTAATTCTTCCTTGTATCAGGTGAAGGAATGATAGGATCCACTAGTTAGTATGAATTTCCTTTAGAAGGAATAAGAAGGGTTTGGAATCATGTGCTGGCAACTGGCACAAAACCTTGGTAATGTACTAAAACCCACCAACGTTTACATTTTGTAAAGGAGAACAATGCTTTTTGTGTTGCACTTCAATAGAGGAATTATTTTTAAAATTCCCAACAACTCTGCAATAGGATTAGCCCAAATGAGTTTATGAAAACATAAGACTATCTCAGTTGCATCCAGTTGCTTTGATAATCTGTATTTTCCTAATCTTTTTTTTTCTGTTTTATTTTGGCAAGTTATGTATTTCCTTTCTAGAATTCTGTTTGCCACTGAGAGCTGCCTTTGTGCAGTGCTATCCCTTATATCCTTCATGTCAGTCATCTTCCCTTGTCAGGTTGGATCTCTTTCTTTGGATCCCAGGCTTACCTTTCAACTTTCTATTGCCTGAACAGAACAGGACTGATTTAATACAACATTGTTTCCTCTGGGACATCACCCGAGTAGCTGAATATGGCTGAAGATAGATGTACCATAATGCTGACTGTCCTGAAACTGTATCCATGACCATTTGCTTCAGTGCCCTCCACAGTCACCAATTAATTCACTCTACAGTCCCAGAACAAACAGGCAGCAGGCAGGCAGGCAGGCAGGCAGGCAGACAGACAGACAGATAAAGATAGTTGGTGTTTTATCAGAGCAACAGAAATGTAATGAATACAGACTCTGGCTCTCTTTTCTCTTTCATTATACTGATCCTTCATCATCATCTCCCCAAGACTACTGTGTTCTTTCCATGCACTGTTTAAAGTACTCTAACATCTCCCTTTTACAACAAAAATTTCCCCTCAGCTTCATCTTTATTCTGTTTCAAATTATAGAGCATGTTTAGAAGACCTGCCTAACATAATATCCATTTCTTATCTGTTCCTCCTGTTGTGTGTGTGTACAAACACATGCATGTGCGCATGTATTTGAGACATGGTCTCTTACTGGCCTGCAATTCCCAAAATAGGCTAGGCTGGCAGGCCAGGGAGCCACAGGATCTGTCTATTTCAGGATCCCCAGAGTTAAGCTGCTGGGTTCTTTTCTCTTTTTACTAACATAACTCCTCAGCTTCCTCCAATTTCTTTTAAAACTTACTTTAGGACTGGACAGCTGGGTCAGCAATTAAAAGTGAAAAGAGATCTGCAATTTGGTTTAGTACCCATGTCAGGTGCCTCTACTGCCTGTAACTCCTGTCCCTGAAGGATCTGAAGCCTCCGCAGGTTACTTCCTTCATGTGCACCAATGCCTCCCCCAATGTACACATAATTAAAAATAAAATCAAGTTTTCTACTTTATTCAAACTTTTCTCTCCTCTTACCTTGCTCTTGTGAGTATCATTGGCAGTTGCTACATTAAAAGAATTAAGTGAGTTATTATTATTGGAACAAACAGCATTTGCCAGTGCCTGGCAAATACAGAAGTAGATGCTCACAGTCATCTATAGGATGGAACACAGGGCCTCCAATATAGGAGCTAGAAAAAGTACCCAAGAGCTGAAGGGGTCTGCAACCCTATAGGTGGAACAACAATATGAACTAACCAGTACCCCCAGAGCTCATGTCTCTAGCTGCATATGTAGCAGAAGGTGGCCTAGTCAGCCATCATTGGGAAGAGAGGCCCCTTGGTCTAGCAAACTTTATATGCCCCAGTACAGGGGAACACCAGGGCCAAGAAGTGGGAGTAAGTGGGTTGGGGAGCAGGGTGCGGGAGGGTATAGGGGACTTTTGGGATAGCATTTGAAATGTAAATGAAGAAAATATCTAATAAAAATGTGGGGGGAAAAAAGAAAAAATACAACTCGTTTGCTTTAGCACTGTCATTTATGTCCTTGTTCTGTTGTTTTTCAATCTCCATTGCTGGCTGTCCTCTCGTGATCCCTAAAGTCACTGCATTGCCTCTTGTCACAGGTCATTGCCTACTTGTAGAAAACCAAGACCATGTGACCTGAAAGATGGGGTCCACTTGCCATACTTTCTAAAGTTGAACCTGGATTTCAGCTCCTGAAAGTTTGTGATTTAAGCTACTATGGCCACCCCATTACAATGCTGGAAAATCCAGTTCTTGAGGAAAACCCACTTGGAAGATCCAGTTTTTGATTAGGCAGAAACAAGTCACTGGCAGCTGAGAGCTTATCCAAGCCAACACTGCATTCTAAGCAATTAGGATCATTCACAGTCTATAGAGATATTCAATATGTTATATGTTTGATGAATGTCAAATGGATGAATGAACATCAAGTCTTCTTTACAATGCGAATATTAAATAAAAATTCTTGTCTTTCTGGTTTACTTTTTGATGAACCAACAGAAATGAGGATGATTTTTGCCATTTCTTACAGACTCAACAAGCTCGTTGAAAGTAAATAATCTATATTCAGATTCACGTTGTTTCATACTACGTTGTCATTTGTAGACTTGACAGAGCTTGCAATGGGACAATTCATTAGCTAAATCTGCACTGCTTTGGTCCATGGTTAAGACAGTGTAAGTCTTCAGACAGTGTAGGAATTGGTTAATAGATTATGGTCTGAATTCTCCCAGTCCTTAGATAAAGATTTTCTAATATGAAAATTCATGGAAATTTGGTTGATTTTATTGTGGCCAAGTAAATTAAGTCTGTTCGCTAGTAAGAAAATAAGTTAATGATTCAAATTCATGCCAAGAACTCAGCATACATATTTCTCCCTAACCTTTCAACAGCTCCCTGTAGTACATATCATTGTGTGCATAACAAGTTCTCACATATTGCAGATAGTCAAGGCTATCCAAGAAAGCTGACAACTCCTGCCAGGAGGCTACTGGAATCCTAGCGTAAAGAAGGCTGGTAATTTTACAACATTACTGGTTCCCATTGCGAACATAATCAATGGAGTTTCAAATATTTCCAGGTTATAATCCAGGTTTGTACTTCAAAAACCTGAGGAGATACTGAAGCTTATGTGTGAAGTAGATGGTAGAAGGCAGAGCAAGGAAATTTGAGTTACCTTGGAACAAGGCTTTCACTTCAAACATGGTCATTGTTCATTTATGTTTCTCTCTCAAAAGCTAGTCAGGGTAGCAAATCCAAAGCCCGTTCATAGTCTCCCACACTGCACACATCCCTGCTGACTGTATGCCTTCAGTGGCCCTTATGTTGAACTATTCCTGGTGGCTCTGTAGACAATGAACTATGGGGTTGTTGGGTTGTCATGAGATTGGCCTTATCAGAGCAACACTTGTTCTCATTTAAAGGGCTGAAGTTTGAGAAGAGCAGAGGTGAATTTGTAGTTCATTACAAGTTCACTGAGTCACAAGGATCAACTTCAGGCTTGATGTCAGCCCATCTTGGTCTGAAGTATAATCCCCCCCCCCCCAAAAAAAAAGCTTTCAAATAGGGCTCTGGGTAACTTAAGGCCTGTCATTCCTTTTGACAGCCGAGTATATGATTAATTAACTAAAAAGGAAGGTTGTGCACCTGAAATAGCCCCGTGAATCATGCCTGCTAACATGATTATACCTTTCATGTGAAAATTAATTTGACCTTTTCATGGAAAGAAATCACTTTCAGTACTAGTATTGTTCTATGGCACGTCAAATTTTCCCTTAAGATCAAAGGGAGTACATGAGATCAGAACACATAATTCGCATTACACCTAATGACTTTTAAATGCATTTTTAAAAGACTTGACTAGATAAAAAATATCATGGTTTTCAAATCAAACAATATAACACTTCACTTGCTACGCATGTCCCAGGACCTATTCCACTTCTGTAGGTCATCACTCCATTTGTGTGTTGAGTTGTCATTGAGGAATTCTTAAATATCATATTCAGTTAAGGCTAATACATATTTCATTCTTTATTCCTTTGTGACCCAAAGGTAACCAACTGCTGTTTTAAGTTAATAATACAGTTTGGAATTTTTATGTATCTAGTCACAGCAAACTTTTGCTTAATTATTTTATTATTTTAATTAATTATTTTATTTATTTACATTTCAAATGTTTCCCTTCCTGGTCTTTCTTTGGTAAACTTCCCACCCCTCCCCCTTGTCTCTAAGAGGGTGCTCCCCCACCCCACCCATCCACCCATTCATGGCTCCAGCATCCCCTTTCACTGGGTCAATAAAAAAGTCTCCAAAGAACCAATAGCCTCCCCTCCCATTAGATGCCAGATGAGGCAGTCCTCTGTTACATATGTAGCAAAAGCCATGGACCCATCCATGGATATTCTTGTGTTGGTGGTTCAGTCCCTGGGAACTCTGAGGGGTCCCTTAGTTGATATTATTGATCTTTCTATGGGGTTGAAATCCCTTTCAGCTCCTTCAGTCCTTCCCCTAACTCTTTCATTGGGGCCCTTGGGCTCAGTCCAATAGTTGGCTATGAGTATCTGCATCTATATCAGTCAGGTTCTCGCAGAACCTCTCAGGGGGCAGCCTTGTCAGGCTCCTGTCTGCAAGCACTTCTTGGCATTAGCGGTAGTGTTGGGGTTTGGTGTCTGTGAATAGGATGAATCCCAAGGTGGGGTAGTCTCTGGATGGCCTTTCCTTCAGTCTCTGCTACATTTTTTTGTTCCTGTGTTTCCTTTAGACAGGAGCAATTCTGGGTTAAAAGTTTTGAAATGGTTAGGTGGCCCCATCCTTCCACTGGAGGCCAGGTTTATCTTTTGGATGTGGTCTCTTCAGTTTCTATTTCCCCACTGTTTAGTATTTCAGCTAATGTCATCCCCATTGGGTCCTGGGAACCTCTCACATCTATGGCGTCTTAGATTTTTTTGGTGGTTCTCCTCATTCCCCACCCTAACTACTACTTATTTCTGTTCATTTTCCTGGCTTTCTGGACTTCTCTCCTATCCCCTCCCATTCCTAATCCTTCCCTGTCTTCCCTTCTCCCCCTCTACCACCTAGGTCTCTCCCTTCCTCTGACTCCTGTGATCATTTTCTTCCCTCTTCTAATTGAGATTGAAGCATCTACTCTTTGGCTTCCTTCTTGTTAAGCTTCATATGGTCTGTGAGTTGTATTGTGGTATTCTGAACTTTTGGGCTAATATCCACTTATCAGTGAGTACATACCACATATGTCCTTTAAATGTTCAACATCCTTTGTTATCAAGGAAATACAAATCAAACAACACTGAGAGTTCACCTTACACCAACCAGAATGGCTAAGATAAAAAACTCAGGTGACAGCAGATGCTGGCAAGGTTATGGAGAAAGAGGAACACTCCTCCATTGCTAGTGGGAATGCCAGCTGGTACAACCACTTTGGAAATCAATCTGGTGGTTTGTCAGAAAATTAGAAAGAGTTCTACCTGAAGAACCACTCCTGAGCATATAACCAAAAGATGCTCCAACATATATCAAGAATACATGCTCCACTATGTTTATAGCAGCCTTATTTATAATAGCCAGAAACTGAAAACAACCCAGTTGTCCCTCAACAAAAGAATGAATACAGAAAATCTGCTACATTTACACAATGCAATACTACTCAGCTATTAAAAACAACTTTAAGAATTTTGCAGGCAAATGAATAGAACTAGAAAATATCATCCTGAGTGAGGTAACCCAGAACCAAGAGGACATACATGGTACGTACTCACTGATAAGTTGATATTAGCTTTTGTTTATTTTAACAGTTATATAATAATATTCTATTTAGGTTATAGTTTAGTTTTAAAAATATTAGGCTAATTCTAAGGCTTTGTTATTTCTAAACTACCACCACAACAAAGGAATTTGTATGCGTGTGATTTCAAAGGTGGGCTGCTTACTACTACTTATCACTACTACAGTCAGTTCATTCTGGCATACTCATCCCTGGAAATGTGTTAAAAATAAAATTTCTAGGCCAGAGTATAAATGAATTTTAATGTAAATTTACTTGACTTTATTGTTATTTAGAAGTTGATTTAATTTATACTCTGCCAGCAGTGAGTGAGAGAGCCCGTTAGGCTTCTCACCTTCTCAAAGGCTTCAGTTTATCTAGGTCTGCCTTTGACTCCAACTGTACCCACAGTGTGTGTTTTAGTGTGTTTTACATTTCCTGTTTTAATGTTGGCATATAAATGTTTCTTTTCTTGTAGACAGTATAATTATTCAGTCTCCTTTTTATGGCTTTTAGATTTAGCTTTTTGCTCATTTTTTTTCTAAGACTTTTTTTTCTGGTTTATTCCTCGATATGGAATTTAGAATTTATTTTTTTCTGGTTCTAAGATATAAGCATGATTTGTTGTTGCCGAATTAAATTAATATACTAATTTAGAGTACCTGACTCTTTACTCTTGAATTATTTATTCAGAGCATGGTTTTCTTTCCATGTCTTCATGCCTTCTTCAGTGCCTGTTAGTAATTTTCTGGGATTTTTTTGTATAAAAACCTTATACATGCCTGATTAACCTATTGCTAGATATTTCAGCTTTTTGTTGCCAATATGAGAATTTTATTTTTTATTGCATCTTACTTAGTTCTGTATATCTTCCATATATTGACATATTAGTTATTTTTCAAGACTTTTCAACGGAACGGATTTACTTGTGTTGTCTAGATATCCTCCCTCTCCCCCCTCTCTCTTTCTCTCTCTCTCTCTCCTTTCTTTCTTCCTTTAGAAATGATTATTTTATCCGTATATCTGTTGGGATTTCTTAGAGGAACAGAATGAGTCAGACATGTGTACTCATGTGACAATGATGTACAACTTTTTATGTAAAGTATTCATTCTGAGAAGGTAACACTCTTGAGTGTGGCAACTGAGAAGCCCCAGGACCTGCTCTTAGCAAGCTGGAACCCCAGGAAAACTGGCAGTATGTGTCTAGTACAATCAATGCCACATACTTAAACTTCAGTTATTTATAATGTTGCAAGTACTACTCCTTCAGCAGTTCACACATCCCAAGAAGAACCCACTTTCTGAAGGCTTGCTAAAATGTCCTTGGGGAAATCTTATTGGCGGTGTAATTAGTTTGGAGGGATATAAGTCATTGAATATTTTCTCATTTCTTAAAATCTTTTTTCCATGTCAGACTTATTTAATTATATTTTCCACTAAAAGCACCTTTTTGCCCCCTACAAAGGCATTCCCAGTGGAGGTGCTATATCTTTGATATCATAGTGCTTAATTTCTCTCTTAAGGGAGAAAAATATTTTAAATGGAAAGGAAATTGTACTACTGATTAAAGCAACCCTTAGTGGTATATTAGCATTCTTCATTTCTTTTGTGTGTGTCTGTCTGTGTGTTTATATTTTATATGTATATAGCTTTTCTTGATTGATTGGTTTATCAATTATTTTGGTGATATGTTTTTATTTCCTTTTGTTTTTGTTGTTGCTTGCTTTGTTTAGCTTTTTTGTCACTTTGTTTTGTTTTGTTTGGTCTTGTTTTGTTTTGTTTTGTTTTGAAACATGGTTTCTCTGTGTAGCCCTGGCCGTCTTGGAACTCCCTTTGTAGACCAGACTCACATCAAATTCATAGATCCACCTGCCTCTATCTCCCGAGGGCTGGGATTAAAAGCACACACCACCATGGCTACTATTACGTTCTATTTTCAAAAGGCTGTTCTTCAAAGTCCAGGGCTTTGCAGAAGTTAGATTAATACTCTGCCACTGAACAGCATTCTCACCAGGGAATTACTTATATGTTGTAATCAGGTTCTGTACAGATTAATTTTTGTTGACTTGACACAAGCTAGAGTCACCAGGGAAGAGGGGATCTTAAACCGAGGAATTGCCTCCATCAGACTGGCCTATGGGCAAGACTGTGGGGTGGTGTACTTTCCCTTCTAGTGATTAATGTGGGAGGGCCCGGCTCCCTGACGGCAGGGACTGTTCTGGGCTGGTATATAACCCATAATTCTTTATTTCTTTGCATCTTGTCTTTCTGATAAGAGGTATAGATGTTTGTCAGTCCCTTTGGGTTGTATAAAAAAAGCAAGCTGAGCAAGGTCAGGGTGCAAGTCAGTAAGCATCATTCCCCCATGGCCTCTGCACCAGCTTCTGCCTTCCCTCACAGATGGAGCATAACCTGAAATATTCTTTTTTCCAACCCCATGTTCCTTTGGATCAGGGTCATATCATGGCAACAGAGAGGCTAACCAGGACACCTTCCCTTTCTAACCCCTGTATCGAATCTTCTAAATGATTTTCTTTCTTCTATTTCCCTCCTGTTTATGTAGTAGTTGGGTTGTTAACCCTTTCAACCGTGCTTAACCCATCAACTCAGCTGAAATGACCACAACCCACCACACATTCGTTTTAGCTTATCACAACCTGGAGAATTTAGAATTACTAAATAGGTTTTGTACATAATTTTCAAGGTAAAGTTCTGCGGCTGTTTTGACTTTCTATTGTCTTTAGGTTTGTGTGACAACAATTGCACACGGTTCCTCATTTCTTTGCATCTTTTCTTTCTGATATGATGAATGGATGGTGTTTTCTTTGCACCCCTGTCATATACCTGAGCAAAGCAACTTAAGGGAGGAATGATTGGACCTGTAGTTTCTGACAGAGAAGCAGAGAGGGCCTGGGATGAAGTGCAATCAGCGAGGCTCAGGTGACTTCCCTCTTTCACCCAGGCTCCTCCTAAACAGTGCCTAGGATCTTCCCAAACAGTACCACGAAGTAGTGACTAAGCCTGGAGTACATGAGGAGTTTTGAGTCACCCTTCATGTTCAAACTGTAATAACAATGTTTTTTGTTCCCTTCAAATTTACATTCATAAAAATGATGTAAATTAGGTCTCAAAAAGAACACGCAATTTCTACTTTTGAGGCATTGAATGTGATTATACTCGAGACATGAAAAGGATTCTCCTGGCTTTGGTCTCCTCTTTCAGCTCTGTCTCCCGTAATCACTGCTCTGTAAGCTCTCTCCCTGTGCACTGATTCACAGACATTCACTGCTGGCATGCCTTCCCTGTGGGTTCTGCACTAGATTTACATACACTATTACCATCTACATACACTATCCACTATTATTGTATCTCACACAGTAATACTTTTTAATCTGACTTGTCTCCTATAGCTTCTGCCTTACTGTTGCTATTTCTTTTACCCTATATATGTGGAGTTGTGGTTTGTGTAAAACGTTGATTTTTTTCTGCAAATTGAATCTTCCTATGTAACCCTCATGTGGATCATTGAGTTTTTAAAATGCAGGTTAATGATCCTTTAAAAATATTTTAAAACAAACAAACAAACAACACCAAAGAACAAACCTTAAAACTAATCACCAAACGATAAATGTTTGTCTCAACATTTTAATATATATGGACATCCTTTGCTACATAATGTATATACACAGTATATTTAGAAAAGTGTGTTTTGAAGTGTAGATTTGCTTTCTAGTGGGTACCTTCATATCTTTTGTTTTCCTTTTTCTTTTATTGGATATTTTCTTCATTTATATTTCAAATGCTATCCCAAAATTCCCCTATACCCTCCTCACCTCCCTGCTCTCACTCACTCCCACTTCTTGGCCCTGGCATTCCCCTGTACTGGGACATATAAAGTTTGCTAGACCAAGGGGCCTCTCTTCCCAATGATGGCCAACTAGGCTATCTTCTGCTATATATGCAGGTAGAGACACGAGTTCTGGGGTTACTGGTTAGTTCATATTGTTGTTCCACCTATAGGGTTGCAGACCCCTTCAGCTCTTGGGTACTTTCTCTAGCTCCTATATTGGGGGCCCTTGTTCCATCCTATAGATGACTGTGAGCATCCACTTCTGTATTTGCCAGGCCCTGGCAAAGCTTCACAGGAGACAGCTATATCAGGGTCCTTTCAGCAAAATCTTACTGGCATATGCAATGGAGTCTGCGTTTGGTGGCTGATTATGGGATGAACCCCAGGGTGAAGCAGTCTCTGGATGGTCCATCCTTTCGTCTTAGCTCTAAACTTTGTCTCTGCAACTCCTTCCATGGATATTTTATTCCCTAGTCTAGGGAGGAATGAAATATCCACGAGTTGGTCTTCCTTCTTGATTTTCTTGTGTTTTGGAAGTTGTAGCTTGGGTATTCTAGGTTTCTGGGCTAATATCCACTTAGAGTGAGTGCATATCAAGTGACTTCTTTTGTGATTGGGTTAGCTCACTCAGGATAATGCCCTCCAGATACATCCATTTGCCCAAGAGTTTCATAAAATTCATTGGTTTTTAATAGCTGAGTAGTACTCCATTGTGTAAATGTACCACAATTTCTGTATCCATTCCTCTGTTGAGGGACATCTGGGTTCTTTCCAGCTTCTGGCTATTATAAATAGGGCTGCTATGAACATAGTGGAGCATGTGTCCTTATTACCAGTTGGAACATCTTCTGAGTATATGCCAAGGAAAGGTATGGCTGGATCTACCGGTGGTAGTACTATGTCCAGTTTTCTGAGGAACCGCCAGACTGATTTCCAGAGTGGTTGTACAAGCTTGCAATCCCACCAGCAATGGAGGAGTGTTCCTCTTTCTCCACATCCTCGCCAGCATCTGCTGTCACCTGAATTTTTGATCCTAGCCATTCTGACTGGTGTGAGGTGTAATCTCAGAGTTGTTTTGATTTGCATTTCCCCGATGATTCAGGATGTTGAATATTTTTTCAAGTGCTTCTCAGCCCTTCGGTATTCCTCGGTTGAGAATTCTTTGTTTAGCTCTGTACCCAATTTTTAATGGGGTTATTTGAATTTCTGGAGTTCAGCTTCTTGAACTCTTTGTATATATTGGATATTAGTCCCCTATCAGATTTAGGATTGGTAAAAATTCTTTCCCAATCTGTTGGTGGCCTTTTTGATTTATTGACAGGATCTTTTGCCCTACAGAAGCTTTGCAATTTTATGAGGTCCCATTTGTCGATTCAATGCCAGCACCATTTATTGAAAATGCTGCCTTTTCTCCACTAGATGGTTTTAGCTCACTTGTCAAAGATCAGGTGACCATAGGTGTGTGGGTTCATTATTGGGTCTTCAATTCTATTCCATTGATCTACCAGTCGTCTGTCGCTGTGCCAGTACAATGCAGTTTTTATCACAATTGCTCTGTAGTAAAGCTTTAGGTCAGGCATGATGATTCCCCCAGAGGGTCTTTTATTGTTGAGAATAGTTTTTGCTATCCTAGGCTTTTTGTTATTCCAGATGAATTTGCGAATTGCCCTTTCTAACTCAATGAAGAATTGGGTTGGAATTTTGATGGGGATTGCATTGAATCTGTAGATTGCTTTTGGCAGGATAGCCATTTTTACTATATTAATCCTGCCAATCCATGAGCATGGGAGATCTTTCCATCTTCTGAGATCTTCTTTAATCTTTCTTCAGAGACTTGAAGTTCTTATCATACAGATCTTTCACTTCCTTAGTTAGAGTCACACCAAGGTATTTTATATTATTTGTGACTATTGTGAAAGGTGTTGTTTCCCTAATTTCTTTTTCATCCTTTTTATCCTTTGTGTAGAGAAAGGTCATTGATTTGTTTGAGTTAATTTTGTATTCAGCTACTGCGCTGAAGCTGTTTATCAGGTTTAGGAGTTCTCTGGTGGAATTTTTAAGGTCACTTATATATACTATCATATCATCTGCAAATAGTACTACTTTGACTTCTTCATTTCCAATTTGTATCCCCTTGATGTCCTTTTGTTGCTCAATTGCTCTGGGTAGGACTTTAAGTACTATATTGAATAGGTAGGGAGAAAGTGGGCATCCTTGTCTAGTCCCTGATTTTAGTGGGATTGCTTCCAGCTTCTCTCCATTTACTTTGAGGTTGGCTACTGGTTTGCTGTATATTGCTTTTATTATGTTTAGGTATGGGCCTTGAATTCCTGATCTTTCCATGACTTTTATCATGAAGGGGTGTTGGATTTTGTCAAATGCTTTCTCAGCATCAAATGATGCTGATCATGTGATTTTTGTCTTTCCTTCATATCTTTATATAATAGTCAAGTGCTCTTATTTTAGCTACAACCATTAGTAACAAGAGATGAGAACTTATATGCATTCTCTACACTGCATTTTATCCATATAGTGCTTTGTTTAAAATTAAATTTCTTGGGGTTACCTTATGTCACAGATGCTTAGTCTACCACTTGGACATCAGTCTTTTTTTTTTTTTTGTGGTTGAACTTTTTTTTTAATTGGGTATTTATTTCATTTATATTTCCAATGCTATCCCAAAAGTCCCCCACAGGCTCCCCCACCCACTCCCCCACCCACCCACTCCCACTTCTTGGCCCTGGCGTTCCCCTGTACTGAGGCATATAAAGTTTGCACTACCAATGGGCCTCTCTTTCCACTGATGGCCGACTAGGCCATTTTCTGATTCATATGCAGCTAGAGACACGAGCTCTGGGGGGGGGGGAGGGGGTACTGGTTAGTTCATATTGTTGTTCCACCTATAGGATTGCAGATCCCTTTAGTTCCTTGGGTATTTTCTCTAGCTCCTCCATTGGGGGCCCTGTGATCCATCCAATAGCTGACTGTAAGCATCTACTTCTGTGTTTGCTAGGCCCCGGCATAGTCTCACAAGAGATAGCTCTATCTGGGTTGGACGTCAGTCTTAAATGACACTGTCAATATCAACAAATCTTGTTGAGTAAGCCAGTGATCTAAATGTAAGCACCTTTTTTATTTCCTTCTGAGTTTGTGATTTGTGCCATTTCCATTCTCTGAAAGCAACACACCATATTCTTCCCAGATTTTATGTTCTTCTTCTTGGAGTAAGATGTATATTCGCTGTTTATCAGAATCCTTCAGAGAAAATTTCCCCAGATTTATTCTTTCATTTGCAGGAACTAGTCTTTGACTTCTGATATTTTAAACTGGTTCTTTACAACTGATGAGAAACCTGGCCTGGCCTGGCTCCCTTGAGTTCTGTGGTCTTTCCTTAGATAGCCTTATTTTCAAAACACTGGGCTCTGAATGTTGCTTTGAAGAAAATTGACTTGACTTATTTCCTCACACTTGGCCTTTTCTCCTTTTAGTTTTAGGATGTTTCCTTTTTGTTCAAATTTTATTTGAAAAGAAAAATCATTTCTATCTTATAACTTACATGATAAAAATGAAAAGAATCTGAAAAAACTCAATAATTTATTAAATAATAATTATTAAATAATAATTAAAATGTGTTGCTGGAAATATTTTTTAAAGATGGTACCATCCTGCACTATTCCCAGCTACTCCCTGCCCCCATGGTCTCACCACCCCTTGGCTAGTCCCAGTCGGCAGTCTTCCCAGCTCCAGTTCGCCTGACTCAGGGCTGCTTGTTCCTCCTCAGCCATCTACCCATTGCAGCTAGTTGTCACAAATCCCCTTAACCCAGTAAATCAAAACTCTTGAAGCTCATAATTAATCAGTCAGATTTATATATCAATAAATTGTCAATTCACAAGATGCCCACACAATAATTTCAGAGCCAATTGATAATGATATAATTGCCCACTTAGATAAGACAAATTGTCCTGTAATTATTCATCCCTTATATGATATTCATAGCTACCTGTGGCCATTTAAACCCTGGAATCTGGATCGTCCTATTCTTCCTCCACCTTTCCTTTCCTCCTCTCTCTCCCCTCTCCTCCTTCTCCCCCAAACTTTTCAGTCCCACCTTCCCTTCCACTGGCCAATCACCGGCTCAAGCCTTTATTTTACCAGGTAAGATGGGGAAAAGGTTCACAAGAAGTCACCTATGTACATGATTCACTCCTCCACAGCCACTCCTGGGAGAGCAGAATTAGCATCAAAATGCAAACAGCACCAGGACTATCCACAGCACACATGGGGTTTGTTTGTATTCTGTAGGCTCAAGTCTTTCCCCTGCAATTTCAAGAATGAAAGCCCTTCTTACTGGTTTACCAATAAAGTTTGTTTTCATAGATGTTAGTCACCTATGCTGTGGCTCTGCATTGTATTTCTACAAAAGAAGTCAACCTTTTCACATCATTTAGAAACCGTTTCTATTTATTTTTATTCAATTTTAGCCACTTACATATCTATAGTTTCTGCCTCATACCTTTTGTGATTTTTCTAATATTATTTTCATTTATGCGATGGTGTCCTCCTCTTCCTCCTCCTCCTCTTCCTCCTCCTCCTTTTCTCCTTCTCCTCCTCCTCCTCCTCCTCCTCTTCTTTATATCATCTCATTCCATCCTCTTCATGTCTCGCCTGAGTGAGTTTTTATTTGAGAGACAGATAATCATGCAAGGTTTTGATGTCTCTTACACATTACCTAAACATCTATATTACAAGAAGTTCCGTACACAAATATTATAGCTTGCTTTTAAAAAGAACAAAATACTTTGTACACACTGCTGAAAATAAGAGAACATTGTTCCCTGAGAACTTTAGATCTTATTAATTAAAAATAAAATATTAGGAATTGTCCCGTTGGATAATTTTTAATGTAATTAAAAATATGACACTGAGCACCCCTCATTTCCCTTTCATCCCCTCTCTCACCAAGTTCCCTCCCTCCTATAACTATTTTATTCCCCCTTTTTTAGTGATTCAAAGCAGACTTGCTTGAGCCTTCCTTCTTGTTTAGCTTCTTTTGGTCTGTGGATTGTAGCATGATGTGCCTGGGTAGCCTGATATCCAAGGAGGGCCTCCACTCTCAGAGGAGAAGGGAGGATGGGGACACCATGGACTGTGTGAGGTGGAGGACTGGGAGAGGGGGGTGATCTGGATGTAAAGTGAATAAATAAATAAATTAATGGGAAAATTAGGTCTCCATACTACTTTATTTCTTCAGTGCTTTCACACACACACACACACACACACACACACACACACAGAGAGAGAGAGAGAGAGAGAGAGAGAGAGAGAGAGAGAGAGAGAGAGAGAGAAAGTTTTGTGTTGGCTAACTGATCCTGGGTGTGGGGCCTTCCCTGGAGTGTGGTTGATATACCCAGTGTCATTCCATTGTAACAGTTGAATATTCTCTTTTCCCCTCCCCCAATTCTGGGCCTTTGCTGGTTTTAACTTGTACAGGTCTTGTGCATGCTGTCAAGGTCTGTGAGTTCATATACCTGTCAGTCATGTAGTAGTGTCTTCCAGACATGACTTCCTTAGTCATCCAGCATCCCGGCTCTTACCATCTTTTTGCCACCTCTTCTATAGAAGTCTCTGGGACCTGAGGAGAACCATTTGAAAAAAGATATTCCATTTAGTGCTGACTGTTCCAAACTCTATCTCAGCACATTGCTCAGTTGTAGATCTTTGTTAGTTAGCATCCCCTGCAAGAAGAGGCTTCTTTGATTAGGGCTGAACTCTTTTCTATGGGTACAGCAATATTTCTTTAGGATTCATTATACGGCTATCTTTCCCTAGCAGAATAATAGTATTCAGTTTTCATCTAGGCCCATGAGCTATCTAGTCTCAGGGTCTTGACCACTTCAACAATGTTAAGCATGAGTTATATCTCATGGAGTGAGCCTTAAGTTCAACCACAAAGTGTTTGGTTATCTTCATAACATTCATGTCACGATTGCGTCAGTAGCTCTTGCAAACAGGCCACTGTTGTAGATTGCAGGACTTGTAGTTAGGTCAAAATGATGGTTCTTTTCTCCCTCTAGTAGTGTGTAACGTACCTTCTAGCTCCTCAGAATGAGTGGAGCTTCTAGTTAGGCACCAGCTCTATTTCCCTATTTTTGATGACATAGTAAGTTGGGTCTTTATCAATAGGGCCTTACCACCAGGTTACAGAGATATCATGTGGAGAGAAATAGCCTATGTTATCTTGTTATCTTTGTGTTTGAGGAGGGGCATCTATGACTCAACAAGCTAGAATTCATTCTTTTCAGGTTTTGCTTGTTGGTATAAGATGTGCTGTTGGGGGAATTGTTTACTCTATCATACGGTGACTCCATTCAAACGTTGTCCCCCCGACCCCGCACCCTCTCTCAAGCTCCACAGTAGTGGACTCCTATATGGCTTTTCACAGGCCTTTCATATTAGTTGTCCCTTTCCACATTCTCTCCTTCAGCCTGCTTTCCTATCTTCCTCTCCATTTAAGATTCCTGCTCCTATAAAAGCCAGTCAGAACTGTACCGCCTCTGTGGAACACTTCTTAGTTTCCCATTGGTAAGTTTTGATGTTTCCTTGAGGCCTTTCCTATGTTCCTTGGAAACCAAGCACCCCTGTCTGCATCCCCCTTCCTTCCTTCCTTCCTTCCTTCCTTCCTTCCTTCCTTCCTTCCTTCCTTCCTTCCTTCCTTCCTTTTTGTCTTACTTCTGCATCTATTCCAGCGTTTGAGAGACAGTTTTTGCATTTCGTCCTTCCTTTCTTGGCACCATGGCTGGTTTTGCTCGAATCTTCTGCTGTCCCGTTGGTTAGTCCATGCTGCCTCTCCTCGGGACTTTTCCATGCAACTTCTGGCCAAATGCAACTGCTCTTGCCAACCTTTGCAAATTCTTCGGCATTAATGAGTAAAATCCGTATACCTTTGACAAAAATTGTATTTAAATATTTCTTCATTCTCTTTTAGAATATATAAATTCCAGGAAGAGGCAGGAAAATCGTATAGATATGTGATGTCACCATCAGATTATAGTCTATTTAATTTTTTTTTTCTTTGCAACAAGAATGGTTTGGACTGATTTTTTTTTTTTTCTGAAGAAGAGGGGATAACCTTGAAAGACTTAGTAGCTATTGACTTTTTCAAAATTTTAATATCCAGAGGAGCATCGCACTCAAGTCTATTTTTTTCTTAGATTAAATCACATTTTAGGCTCCCTTCCACTGTGTCTTTGGACAATGATGTCTTCATACTTAATAAGTCTTGCTAATTAATTCTCACTGTAGTTCAGAAGAAAAGAGACTGTGTCAGAACCATGACATTGCATGGTTTGTTGGCTTCCCCCCAGAGGCTCATTGCTTTGGTGTTATTAACTTTGGGCTCAATTTCAAGGTAACGGATGCAGTGGATGGCATATAATACAAAGCAAAAAGCCAGAAAAGCAGAACAGCCACTGGACAGTTGGCAGTGCTGCAGATGGAGATTTAGGTGTTCCCTGGCAGGTGGTGTTGGAGAAAACAGCGCACAGCAGGAGCTGACGGTGTCTCACCATCCATATGGTGCAGGTATGCCGGCCTGGTCCTGAACAGTTTGGGTCAGTGGGAAAATATGGAAAGTTATTTGCCACTTCCTTGGTGAGCCTTTATGTGCCCTTTAGTATGCATAGTTCAGAAAGACTTTAACTCCCTGACCCTGTCTCCTTCCCACACAAAGAAAATCGCCTTCACTTGAGCAACTGTGACCTGTTTCATAGCTCATAGTTCTGCCTGGTTTGGGTTATATGGCTGTTTCTTCCATTAGATGACAAACTGCTGGGATGC
Source organism: Mus caroli (assembly GCF_978045245.1). Lineage (NCBI taxonomy): Eukaryota > Metazoa > Chordata > Mammalia > Rodentia > Muridae > Mus > Mus caroli. The sequence goes on along the minus strand of NW_028227261.1, from coordinate 53,545,479 downwards.
AGGTTAGTGTCCTAACTACCCTAACCATACCTCTGGGCTTCGTGTGAAATGCCCGGAAGGTTATTGGAAGAATTGAAAAATAGACTAAAGTATCCATGAAAAGTCTTTCTGGTATCTAATTAGTTTGGTACTTTAAGGTACAATCACCCCTTCCCTAGCTTCCTCTTGTTCTTGCCAGCTTCCTTCTCTTGCATCCCGACTGAAAGGACTGGACAACTAGGAACACACACACACACACACACACACACACACACACACACACACACAGTGGCAGGACTCCGCCCATCTGTTTTTTTAGAGAAGGATCAGTAGTTCAGGTTCCCAGGTGCCTGAGCCTGTTGCTGCTGTTGTGTCACATAAATTTCTAAGTTGTGGGACCCTCTCCCAGGGTGTGTTGTTCAACCAGTTCCTCATGCAGTGATGTGACCCTTTGGGTTAGGAACACAGAGCTGATTCCTCAGGGAGTCTCCTTTGTGCAACAGGAGAGCACTGGGCTACTGTGCTCTCACCGGCTCTTTGAGTGATGAGCCAGGCTCTCTCCACCCGCCCACCCCCCCCCCCGGGGGGCATCCCCCTTTTTTGTAGCCAAGAGGTGCGGAAACCCTTGGTGCTGCCTGGGTGGCAGATGAACAGGGAGCTACTGACACATCCCAGAGCCAGCGAGCGGGAACGAGCGCGGGGGCGGGAGCGGCGTGTAGTGGCAGACGGCCGCGGGGATTATGAATGGGGGTGGGGGCCGGCGAGTTGAGGTTCCACCCGGGATCGTCCGCACCGGCTGATGGGCACGCAGGGCTGCGCGTAATCCTCCAGCCGCGGTGGAGGGAGGCTGCGGCGAGCGCCTGCTGGCAGTAAGGGATCTTCTGCAAAAGTCCCCTGCGGTCGCGCTCGTGGAGTACCGGGGAGCTCAGCCAGGTAGGAGGGAAAGGAAAGGAGCCAAAGGCGAGCGGCCAGAGGCCCTTGCTGCGGTGGCTCACAGGTGGTGGCCTCCGTGGCTGCCGCATTCAGTCAGTGCGACCAGATCCCTGATTCTGTGCGGTGCTGGAGCGAGTGGCTCCGGGGAGCAGCGGCTCAGGGATCGGTCTGTAGCGGTCCGGGGTCCGGCGGTAGGAGAGGCACCCATGCTTCTTAGCGCGGGTTTGGTGGCCCGGCTTAGGTAGCCGCGGTATCCTGAGACCAGGTTTCGGGCTCTCGCCTCGCCTCGGATCTCCGAGGTTCGCCCACGGGGCATCCTGGCGCGGGAGCGCAGCTTGAGGTTGAGGATGCCTCGCCTCCCTCTGCACTGCCCCGCACTGTGGCTGCACCGATTGCGGTCTCTGGAGCTGGGCGGCCGGGATGGCAGCCTAGGCGCGTCCAGGTCTCCTCTGGGAACCAGTTCTCTCATGGGCCCCTTCCCTTGGGTGCCCACAGTCTCTGTCGCTCGGCCAGTAGACCTCTTGGCCAGTAGCTGGGAAGCAGAACGAGCCTAAGCACTTGGCTAGGCAGAAGGATTCCCTGAGAGGAGCCCCCAAGTGGGCAGTAATGAGCTGCCTGTGCCTGGAGACCAACTGCCCAGAGTTTGCCCGCTGCGGCTGCAGGATGCTCCAGCACACCTAGGTAGCTCGGTCCCCAAGCCGCTGCAGAATCAAGGCTCTGCCCAGAACTTTTGGCAAGCTCTGGTGCCTGGGCTGCCTTGAGAAGCACCAGGACTGGGGAGCAGGAGGCCCCGCTGCCCCTCACTTTACTTTTCTTCTGCTCTGTCTCCTTTCCCTGTTCTGTTTCCTTCTTTCCCTACACGCCACCTTCCATGTGCTACTCTGTACGTAAAAATCGGAGTCCAAGGTAACCACCGTGCTGACCAAATATAAAGAAGAAGGTGGGGAAGACTAGTTCTCAATCAGGTGCTCGTCTTCCGCATGACACAGCATGCCTGGGGTGGCGATTTTAAAGCAAGACTGACTTTAAAAAAATATATTGCAAAGACCTTAGGTTTACATCACATGCATATGATGTTACTAAACAGAACTGCATTCTGTGAGTTCCTATGTTAGATTTTTATGAGATGTAGCTGTTCTGTAAACCACATGCATCGTTTAGGCATAGCACTTTCCAGCTACAAGTTCCTGGCTATACTGTGAGAAATGCATGAGAAATAAGTTAAAAATGTGTAATTAAAAGAATAAAAGACCACCCAGTTTTACTCTAGTAAATTATGATCTATCATAATTTCCTTTTCTATTGCCAACCCCCCCCCTTGTTATGCAATAATTTTCAAGTCCCCCCTCCCAATTTGGGGATCCCAATGGTTTTGTGTATTAGCTGAGGAGGAAGGACCTGGAATTTTTGTGAACATGCATTGCCAAGAAGGTGAAGAAGGGCAATGATTTCATTGCAGGTAAAGCAAATTTAGTTGTGATTTTGGCTCTGGGCAACTCATTTATCTTCTGACATCCCAGGAAGGAGAAATCTCTTTAATGTAAACGTCTGTTTTCGGTGTAAAATTGGCCTTTTCAGCTCTTCAAATCAATACTTGTAGGACATGTAAGGAGCTATTTACTTTAGTTTCTATTATCTTTTGGTTTTTATACAGAACAATGCTGGCTTGTAAATTTACCAAAAAGGTGAGTATTAAAGGCACTGAATTGTTGAGATGACATGATTGATCCATTCAGGATGTAAACAAATCCATCATCTTTCTATTTCCCTGATACAGTTGTGAACTGAATCATTTTGCCACTTGTCTACTTGTATTTCCTCATTTGATTGGCTTCTCACTTTATTTCAAGCTTGGCATATTTTGCTAATATGGATGATTTTAAATTTCTTTAGAGGTCACCTGCTTCAGTGTGCTTGTTTACTTTCCTAGTAGTGTGGGTTTTGATTGAGGAAGAAGAAATATATCATACAGAGTTTTATGTTCTTGGGGTCATTTGTCCAGGTAGAGACACTATTTAATAATGACAGGTCCTGTTAGCATGCATTTACATTTGGGAAAGATACTTTTGTGTTGACTTACAATACATTTAAAATGGAGAAGAATAAAGAGTTCCTGTTTGCTGTTAGTACTTTATTTACCCGGTTTTGGCTAGAAAACAATGAAACAGATATTGATTTAGAAAGGCTTGGATGTTGGTATTTTTTTTTTTTAATTATCAGCATGAAACTTATTGCTCTTTCTAAGAAACCCAAAGCTGCATCATTTGGGGAACGCTCTCAGAGGGTTGTGGATTATCAGACACTTGGATTCCTTTGAGCACGAATTGTAAGAACCTTGCAGGAGTTTGGTAGACAGTGTGATGTGTTGAATCCTTCTCTGGGCAGAACTTGCTGGCTCGGCTCCTGGGAATGTTATTAGGAGAAGACCTTCAGTGGCTGCAAACCTCAGGGAGTGATGGGGTTGTAGAGGAGACCATTGTCCCACATCCACACATATGCTCTTCTAGAGCAGCCATATCTAGTAACCAATGGATGGGGGACTATGAAGATCACAGTATCAGCAAGGCTCTAAGGAATTCTTGTAACTCTGGAGCATCTGGTATGCCTTGCATGACAGTTTATTTACATCACCTTTCACAGAAACTTTGATCTGCGTTCTTCCTTGCATGTTTATAATAAAGCAATAGTTAAGGAAATTGCATACTAATTTAATGTCAGAGAAGACATACCAAGGAAACTAATCTGTCACAATGTCCCTTGTGCATGCTCATTTTAGATGAGATGAGATGTGGTGTCTGGCACTGAAGGACATTCTCCTTCCATCCCTCCATGATTTGTCTTTCCTTCCAAACTTTTGTTTACAGTTTCTATGTCCTCTGTTTTTATTGATTTGAATATTTTATATCCCATTTATATTGTTAGTGACTTTAAAAGTGATTTTTAGACACTGTCATTTTGTTTTGGTGTGGGGGGGCTGTTTTTAAGTCAGGGTCTCATGTAACTTAGATTGGATTTGAACTCACTATGTAGCTGAGGGTGGCCTTGAACTCCTGATCTTTCTACTTCTCTATTCCCAAGCTCTAAGATTAAAGGTATAAACTACCATACACACTTTCATATCTTGTCTTACTAGATACAGTAGATGAACACATGTATTTTCTAGGGCCTCATAACTTGGTAATCTTGATTACCCCTCATATTTCAAAATTCTTTAGCAAAGTAGTTCTACCATATTTTTATACTACGTGTCATCTTTATATAATTGGGTCTTTTGACCATTTTTACAGTCAATGTTTCCTTAAGTTGAGTCATATCATCTGTGCTTATTGTACTATTTCTCTTCTTCCTTTGGACTTATGTTCCTTAAGATGACAAAAATCTCTTTTGCTCATTTGAAATTATCTTGTATCTTGGTGCTTAAATCATAGACTATCTGGGAGGAGAATCCAATTGACAATTGTTTTCCTCGTTATTCCGAGGACACAGTTTTCCAGCCACTGTTATTGCTAAGTTGGCTCCTGGGCTGTGATTGAGCTGTTCTTTGTCCCTGATGCTTTCCTGTTTCACTATGCATGCTCACCTGTGCTTTGGTTTACACTGTTTCTTCTTGGGCTTTTCAGTGCCTATTTAATCAGAAGATTCCCACACTTCTTAATAAGAATGCATAGCATACCTGAGCTTCTTTTACCCCGAGTCTGCTCTATTACTGCCTGTGAAGTTTCTACTAGGTTCCTCTTGGACCTTGTCTTTTCATCTGTCATATCTATCACCTCTGTATTACCTTCTAAATAGAGATATTTGAAAGCTCTTTGGGCGGCTGTTCAGAGGCAATCCGTAGGTATTCCTGTCTTTGTTGATGTCTTATCTATTGATTAAGTTGCTCCTTGAACTGATTCCTTTTCTCATGGTTCGAAATGCTGTTTGATCTGTTCAGATCTGCTTGCTTCTTCCTAGATTTTTCTATCCTTTTATTATGGTTTCTCATTTTACTTTATTTCTTAAAATTCAACTGGAATTATTTTATACGCCCCAATTCAGATGGTCCTCTTACTTGAAATTCTTCTGGGATTGCTTATCCAGTAGTGGTATCTACTGGAACTTTGCTGCATAGTTTCCGTAAAGCACAACCTTTCTCTGTGCGAGACATAAATATGGCGTTACATTTTTCCATTCAGTTTGTAACTGCACACTAGACTTGCTTCCTCCTTTATTGCTATTATCTTAGAAGGCTCTAGGTCCTTTTTAGATCTTACATTACAGCAGGTAGTTATTCTTTTTGTGTTTAACATGCAGGCCTCTGCCCATTTTGTGGGGCAACAGTTTTAGTGACAGTCTAATCCCTAATGGCTTCCAATCTGTCTGCTTTGCCTGGTGGTGCATCTGGACTTTTAGCTGAATTCTACGGCAGCCACATGATGGGTGGAGGGATCCTCCCCAGCAAAGGTGAGGGAAGATGTTGGTGTTAGGCTGTAGGAATAAAGAACATTCCCTGCTCTGGAGCTTGTTGTGAGAGGATCTCTATGTCTGTGCTTTAAGGCTACCTGTTGTTTTTAGCTGGACTCTAGTTAGACATAAGAACGACAAATCTCCCTTGCCTTCTATGGCTAGGTTAGGGTCAAGACTCTTTATACCCCTGTATCTTACTGCTGTATCATTCCTGTGGCCAGAGGCCATCAGCTAGTCTACCAGCCTCTTCCAAATGTTCGGAGTCTCTGTTGAATGGCTATGTCATCATTTCCAGGATTTACAGTAGTGTTTAGTGGGAGAGGCAGAGGGAGATGAATATGAACTGTCACGTATGCCCTGGACTATGTGCTTTTTTTAAACACGCTGCAGCTGAAATCCTCAGCCACATTATCCACTAATGTAATTGAAAATGCTAGTGGGGCTGCAACTCCCTGTGATGTATGTTTGCCATAGTGACATAAGCTAAACCTTGATTTAAAGTTCTTATTTAAATTAATACATATTGCAGAATTAGAGGTTGAAGTATGAAGCCACATCTTATCACTGAAATCCTAGACAAAAATCTGTGCATGGTATTTTCCCTGAAGTGTTTTTCTCCATGTTATCTTTAAGCATTTGAAAAATATTAGTCCTTTTAGTCTTCTGACACCTTTGTGGGAAATGGTAAAAGAACCCTTTATCGATGGATATTTTTTTCCCCAATGGACATTTTAAATCTTAGAAAAATATCATTATTTGCATAAGTACTTTGTGATGTCAAAGGGATTAAAGAAAAGATTCCTAGTTTGTATTAGAGGACTGGCTCACAGAATCACAGCATTTTTTTTAGACCTAAAACTGATCTCAGAAGTCAACTATTGTTTTACACCTTAAAAAAAAGGGAGACCTTGAGATGCCGTTAAGGGATCTGAGCAGCTTCAGTTCACTAGCAACTGGGCTTGCTCATTCTGAGCTCCTACTGATTTTCTAACATCGCATTTCCTTTAATAAGAGTCGCCTTCTTTAGAGGAGACACTGAAAATTTATACAGAGGCGTGATTTCTTAGTATCCCTTTCTGATGAGAAAGCACACTTCAGAACGTGATGTTTCTTTTTAGTAATAGACATATTGTGAAATATGCAAAACACATGGGCCTATTATCTACATATAGCCTAAGCTTGCATCTAATATGAGGATTGATGAATTCCTAGAGAAGACTTCTAGATACAGGCTTTTGTTATCCTCATGGGTTAACTCTGGGCTGTCTTTGCTGGGAAGGGTGACTTAGGTTTAATGGTTCATTTTTATTATCACAGTCACTCCTGCTGGCCTGAGGGCAGTGGCATTGGACTGAGGACAATGTCAACTGCCCTGAGCATACTGGATTGGAACAACTGTATTGGTACACTGAACACTAAAGGGTATGTTTTCCTGGCAGGTCCTAGAGAGCCAGTAGGTGAGAAAGATGTTGTGAGACTAACAGATGTTCAAACAGACTGACAGTGGGAAACACAAACAGGTAACTCAATCCACAGTGCTTGTTTTCTCTTTCCACACATGCACAGAATTCACACACACACACACACACACACACACACACACACACACACACGAACTCCTTGGAGAGGTTCTTTCATCCCCTTCTGTTGGCTGCCACCCTCTCACCATGCAGAGAAGAATGTCCCTCTGAGATTGTTCCTTCACACACACACACACACACACACACACACACACACGAACTCCTTGGAGAGGTTCTTTCATCCCCTTCTGTTGGCTGCCACCCTCTCACCATGCAGAGAAGAGTGTCCCTATGAGATTGTTCCTTAGCATATCAAATGTTAGGAATGGAAAAGCATGGAGTTTTGTTGCTCTGTTTATTGGAAGATTTTCTGAGGGAGGGAAGAAAACCCCATCTGTGTCTTTGTCTCATCATATATCCAGCCAATTATAACCACAGAACAATAATTGTTTCTGAATTCAGCAATTAAGATCTAAGACCAGTAATTGTTAGATTACTTGTAAAGAGGTTACCTACCTATGCTTCAAGGATGTGCCTGTTGACTTACTTGTGACTACTAAAATTCCTCCAGGGAGGGTTGTTTTTGCAGTGTCATGATTTGTACCAGAGTGAAAACATCTAATAACAAAAATGGAAGATTTCCTAAGAAGGAAATCAAAAGCAAAGCCCTCCTACTACAATCCTTGACTTTTCCAAATACTTTAGAGATTGAAGTTTTGAAGATGACCCTGAGAGAGGATTAAGAACGGGAGGTCTGGAGTTCATTGTTGAGATGCTAGTGGTCACCAGCGAGTGTGGACCCAGGGAACATGGCATGACTTCAGATCATATGGCTCTCTAAGGGGTCATCTGGGGTTATGATTCAGCTAAACTTCACATTCATGGCTGTTTGACAAACCACTAAGGGGTCTTGAAGTAGCCTGTGAAATTAAGTATTTTATTCATGAGAAAACTGTCTGGAAAATTATTTTTATGTTTTGAGGTTATCACTTTTTTGATGTGATCCAATAATAAAAGATGTGTGAACCTATCTAGTCAAAAACATATTGGACCATTTTGGAGGAAAATATTGAGGTCTGTCTGACCATGATAATGGCAATGGTAGTGATACCTAAGTAGATGGCATTAGATTGAACTGGTTTGGAAGAGTGGCCATTGATGTAGATAGAGCCATTTGACATTTATTCAATCAATCTCTCTTTTATCTTCTTCTACTATAAACGTCGGAAAGATGGATAACTTTATTCAACTTCCCAGCCTCCATTGAAGCTGGGTGTGGCTCTTATGACAAAGATTAGATGTTCTGAACAAAGGCAGACATCTCAAGCTGCCAGATATCTTAGACCTTTACTTCTCTCCACTCAGCACTGATGACTTTGTTGTGACTGATGAGCAGTGTTCTTATAACCATGAGACATAGATCCATATGCTTAGAGTGATGGAGAAAAATGAACGAATCTTACATCTTAAGCGATGTCTAAAGAGATGTGTCAGCCCAGCCTTGTCTGCCTCCAGACATAATTTTCCATGAGAAACTCTAAACCTCTTAATGATTTAACTTACTATTCATCAAATTTTCTAGTCCTCCCAGTCAAACACATTCCCAGCTGGATGTATAAATTAAGACTTTACATTTTATATTTTGGAAGAATAAAATTAATGTCTACAGACCTTCATAATTACCAATCTTAGATTGTAAAATTCAGCTAATTTGTATAAATATTCCCATCTTGAAGATGTTTAGCTGTGAAAATGTTGGATAATTTGTAAAATTTACATTCCATTGCTTATCGTGTAAAGAATAACATAAAAATCTAAGAGTTTTTGTTTTGTATCACCAAGAAGAGATTTCATACTTCATTCAATGGGTGAAACTTTAAGAGGGAAACTCTATTTCTGTAAGTCACACCTCCCACTTAGCTTTAACTTTGGTAAGATGCGGATACAGCTGGAGAATACCAATGAGCCTTGAAAAAATGTGTTCCCCATTTGGATTAAGAAAAATGTATAGCAGGGTTGGTTGTCCTCTTTATCAGTTAATGTACATTTTCTTCTGACTTTACATTTTTACAAAATCAAGAAATACTGTAGCAGTGGTCATAGTGGGTCATTAAAAGTTACAGAAGGGTGTCCATTTGTAGGAAGTGGTCAAGGAAGGACAATTTTTTTTTTCTGTAGTTGATGCTGAATGTAAGTATGATATATATTCTGAGGAATAAGACACTGCTCATGTTATGTAAAATTTATTTATGAAAAACTGTCTTCTGTTGTTCAGATTTATATCTGTGGATTTTGAGTTGATTTTAATAATATGTATGATTAATACCCAAGATACCCAAGAGCAGATTCTTACCTTAAAAAGAATAAAATTCGCTTAATCCAAGCGAGTTTACCTTGCTATTAGCATGTAGAGTATTGGTGAAAATATTCCAATCATTGATTGTTTATTTTCCAATTAATATAGGCACTCTACTTAGGAGCTATTTATTTGAATTTAGAAAAGTAATAGAGGTTTTTGGTTAATTTTTTACCCATTAAAATGGGGTGAGGCAACAATTCTCACCATGCTTCAGCAGGCTATTACAAGAGAAATGGATGTGAAGTGCATTTATTTGCTCTACAGGATGTTACATAAATTCTATAAATAGCAATATACATGTGTAAACAAGATGATGGGTGATAATTTCCAAATGTGAGTTTCATAACTAGGGATTTTGGGTGAGGCCCTCAGTGTGGGGTTTTTAAAGGTGAGTTATATAAGAACAACAGTGGTATCTTCGTGCGTTGGATTCTCTAAGGTAAAGTTCATTGTGAAGGAAAGAGAATGATCCTTTATTAAATGGTGCAATATAGCAATAGATTAATTCAGATGTTAGAAATGGTTTTGGTTTCTTAAATAGTAAATGAGAAAACTCTTCTCTGATATTCTCTGAATATTAATCCTAGTGCAAGACATTGAATAGTAAACCGAGAATAAAACTTCCAATAGTCGTGTCAATTATTTTGTGTGATGGGACATCTTTTAAGGAAAAAAAAACTATTTTAAATTATGTACACATAATTAAATAATCTATAAATCTCTAGATATAAATGTAGGTTCTCACATAGAGGGCATTGCATCCCCTGCAGCCAGAGTCACAGGCAATTGTGAGCTCCCTGAAGTAGATTCTTGGAACTGAACTTGAGTCCTCTGCAAGACTGTGGTGGCAACCACTAAGCCAACTCTGCAGCTCATTCACTTGACACTCAAGGTTTAAAGTACTTAGGGTATTTGACAATCAAGGTCATGGTATAAGTCGTACCTCTTAGTAGGAATACTGCCTCTTCCTAAAGGCAGGTTTTAGATGATGAACATTTAGCCATAAAGTTGACATGTGAAAGTGGCCAGCAAGTAGGAATAAGGAAGGAACACTGCTTTTCTTTGTGTCTTATTGCCTTGAGCAATTTATTGAAAATTGGATGTGGTTTCACAAGTGGTAGAAGCTAGAGACAGTAGCTAAAATGGAAAAAAAGTTAGTGAGAGAAGGCCATACTTTGTAACTTGGATTACTCAGGTCATTGTGTGTTTGTGTATCTCTGTGCGTGTGTGTAAAAATGTATGTGTATACATGCCTACACATGTATGTGGAGATCAGAGGACAACTTCAGGAGCTGGAACTTGGTCTTCCACCTTGAGGTGTGATCTCTTTGATGTTGCTGCCAGGTCAGTAAGGATTCTGCTTCTACTTCCCATTTGGCCTTAGGGGCACTGGAGTTCTAGGTATGTGCTACTGTGTGAGATTTATGTGAATTCTGGGGATTCAAATCCAGGCTCTCATGCTTATATGATAAACACTTTGCATACAGATCTTCTTCTTTGCTTTGACATCCTTTTGTATTTCCTTTCATGCTTGCAATGTATTGTTTAATTTCTTTGACTGCCTTATAAAAATCAAGAGGAAATTCAAATTCAGTAAGATGCTTCGAATAGGAAGAAGCATGTACCATAGCCCACCTAGCACCATCCTTCATGGTAGCAGCTATAAGTAGACAAGGGAAAATTCTCACCAGAAGGTATGAGAGAGGTGAGGGATGGAGAACTGGGTTTGCCAAATTGCAACGAAGTCCAGCTGTTATTTTTACACATGATGTCTTTATATCTACTACATGCCACAGAAATCTTTTCTTCTTAGTCATATAACAGTATCGAATAGTTCATAATGGGTCCGATGAGGGGTGTGGAAGCCTTGGGCTGCCATTTTTGTCTCAATGGGGTCAACACGCTTTGCTTCTTGTAGTCATTCGGAGATCTGGATTAGAGTAGAGGTGCTTCCAGCTTCAGTAGATGGATTCTACAGTTAGCATGCTAGACTCTAGTCAGGGCACGAGTGATGAGAGATGTGATACTCTATTCCTGAGTGAAGCATGCATCCCCACCACTTAAATCTCATTGTTCCATTGGTTAAAAGAGTGGCTAGGAATTTTTGTCTGGCTGTGACCAGAGAAGACACAATAGGTTTGGTGCCATCAATACTTTGTTGAGGATAGCCATGGTACAGATTTTACAACCTCGTTCTGATGTTATAGCTCCTCTATCCTCATTTCTGTACCTTCCTCTTTCTTGATTTAACTCCTCTATTGTTGGATAGTGCCCTATTTAAATTTATATAAGAAAGAATGTGTTTTGGGTATAACTTTTGAAATGTTTATATCTAAAATTGCCTGATATGTCTGATAGCTTTTCTGGATAGAATTTTAGAGAGTAATTTATTTCTGAAATTTGAAGGTGTATTTGTCTTTGGAGCCACTGATAATTATCTACTATTTGAAATCTTGATTCTTTAAATGTGATGTTTTAAAATTGAAATGCTTTGGATTGTCTTATTACGAGAATTTTGAACTTTCAACACAGTGTGCTTCGATGATAGGTCATTTCTTGGTATCTGTGGGTGGCTCTGATCGTGTCCCTCAGCACTGGGACTTTTTCATGTACCAGCTATTGTATCAGTTCTCAAGTGACTTCTTCCTGAAATCTAGCATTTCAAATCATAAGAACAGGATTCACTGTAATTCCATCATGTCTTCAATAACCAAATAGTAGTCATGACTTGATTATGAAATATAGGCATATGATATTGGAAAATGTACCAGCAGGAAAAACTCTCAGAGTGAATGCAATGTGAACTGTTTCTTTTGCTTTCTCTTTTTAGGGTTTCAATGACTAAATCGCATCTGATCTAATCTTCTTTAACTCTCATATACACCATTATTTAATGTATTATTAAGACCACATTCCTGGTGGGCTGTAATGTTTTCATGCCATTTGGGAAATTAATTTTACTTTTATTGATAGATTTTTTTTTAAACTTAAAGAAATATAAATGCTCTTGTACATATGTATGTTTCCTGTGAGTGTATAAAGGATGCAGCAAAGTAAATCAGAGCAGTTATTCTTCAAATGTACTCATTATTCAGAGTTTTAAAATTCACATTCGGAAACTATCTCATCTCAATCTCAAGTCATTCATACTTGTGCTTATTTATGCAGAACCACTTTATATGCCAGCTAAAGTTCCAGTCCTGAAAAGACCCTTAGCTCTTATGCTGATCAGTCTTGCTTTGTGGTGCCTGCTTGGTGCATGTTACTAGACATTCCTGCTCCCCTTGCTTCTGTTCCTTCTGCACACGGATATGACTTCTAGTTGCAAAGACATAGTCCACTACTGTCTTTTACATCTTCTTCCAGCCACACCAGTATCCATTCTGCAAGGTCTGATGGGAGTGCAAGCCTGATCATTCACTATGCCTCTGCTGTCTGTCTTATTGCAGGCTTACATGCTATTTGCAGATGTGCCCTGGCTTTAGAGCTATAATAATATCAGAATTATACATGCATTTAAGACCAAAATTATCTTTTCAAAATGAAGTTTCTCACTCTTTTACTATAGACCTTCATTCAAAGGCAAAGAAGCATTTGAATTTTCTCACAGTGAAATATAAATGGCAGGAGTCCCTGGGATTCCTCTAAAGCCATGTATGTATGACAGGAGATGCTAGAGTTGTGCATGTGGGTCAGAAAATGCTAAAGCCATGCCTGTGTGGCAGGAAATGCACTCCTGCTGGGAGATGATGAAAACATGAAGAGAACATGAAAATAAGATGAAGAATTTTTTGACTGCGGTTTCCCTTGTCAGGAACCTCAGAGAACTGTGCCTGGAAACAATGGGGCAACCTTTATGCTATTCCTCTGGATAGACTCACAGGGATATCACTCACACAGCTCCAAACTTGAGTGTTCATTCAAAATTGATTACAAATATAAGTTTGTAGTCATTCTGCAAAGGATCATACAATGTTCTATTTAGCTCATCCTCTCATGATAACTACTCCAACTGTTCCCATGTTTAATTTCTGCAGTTTTCTAATGCCTTAATTAGTATCCAAACACCAATGCTTTTGATTGCAGAGTTAAGGACTACATACATAGTAAAGTTTTCTTCTTTGACAGTGAATTTCATTCCAGAAAGATTATACTAATTTATTTTCATCAAGTATCCATCAGAGTGGTCATTTCTTCACTTCCTGCTAACCCTAGAGTTTATGCTTTTGATCAGTTTGAGGAGACACAAATAATCTCTTGGCTGTTTTCAGATTATTTTTGTTGAGTTTGGGGAGTCTGAAATTTTCCTTGTGAGATTCCACCCAAGGACAGAGTGTGAACAGAGTGGCTTGGAATAGCACTTGGAATAGCCAATAGTGGCTTGGTTGGTGGCAGTGGCCAGCATCTGGTTGACAGGGGGAGGAGTAATTACAGCTTTGGGGTTCAAGGAGAGCTGGGGAACTCTGTGGCTTGTATGCTTTAGCTCTACAGCTATCCTAAGTGTCTGGATGCCTTCCAAGCACTGTACATGCTGTTACTTTAACCATTGTATCTGTGCTGAGATAGAGCCATCACTTCTAGAAAATATGATCTTCACCTGATTCATAGATTCTGTGGCCTCGGGGGCAACAAACAGTCTTAGCTGCTCTTTGTGTCAGGAAAGATCAGAGGAAGAACCTTCAAAGCCTGAAGGAGAGTGTATATATCTGAAGGTGCATGGTCTGGGCCATAGAGAGGAAATGAAAACTCTACATAATTACCTGTATAGGGAAGGACCAGAAAGATACACTTGAAAAGTGGTCTGTGATGACATCGCAGATTGAGTGTGCTTGGAATGTGGGCTTAGAAGGTAGGTACTTTACCATGGCAATGGTCAGGAACCTAGGGAATCTTTGGGATCTTGGCTGGGTGGGATGTGATCAATGTCACATGGTAGAAAAATTATCAGAAACAGATGGGGACAATGTGGATGGTTCTACTACTGGTTTCTGCATGTATTTGATGGATTGATTTTACAAGGGGGTGATAAGGAAGTCGAACCTCTTCAGTGTGGCTGATTTGAGTTTAGGAGGTTGATGGAATCAATTGAATGCTTCTACTACAGGATCATCATTTGTTATTTTACAGAAAAAGACAATATAAGAAGTAACTTTTTTTTGACAGCTCAGGCCTTTAGAACATGTATAGGTCACAACAGAAAGAAAAATTGTTTTCTAACTATGCCATGTGCTGTGTGGGTATGTATTTGGCATATAGAAATGCAAAATGAATTCAGGTTTGCCATAAGATCATCTATTGTGCCAAATGACACAAATATGTCATGGAGAAGAGAAATAAATTCACTAATTAAGCCATTTATTGTAGCAAAGTACCTGGGATAGACTATATTAACTTGAGTTGTTAGACTACACATACATACACAGCCCAAATCGTATATACATTTGATGAGATGGGGTTTTATGTGCAAAACAGGGTATCATAACATTAGTAGCTTGGGGTTGGATAGTTTCTAATTATTTTCACTGAAATTTAAGCAGTATTTTCTGAAGCACAATTCATTATAATCTTAGGATTAATCTGTCTTGTCCAGGAAGTCATTTTCTTTTCTTTTTTGGTTTTTTGAGACAGGGATTTTCTGTATAGCCCTGGCTGTCCTGGAACTCACTTTGTAGACCAGGCTGGCCTCGAACTCAGAAATCCACCTGCCTTTGCCTCCCAAGTGCTGGGATTAAAGGCGGGCGCCACCATGCCCCACTCGGAAGTCATTTTCTAAATGAGTAACTTTGCTATTCCTGCCTGATAAACTATCATTTTCAGAGATGGTTATAAAATCATCAGCAGTCATTCTTCCAGGCTGAATGGTAAATAACCCCTGATAAGCCATAGCCTGTGCTCTATTCATTTGAGAATAGTTACCGCTGTGGAACATTTTGGTGTTCATAAAACGCATTTAAAATTGTAGCTCAAGAATTCGATGTTTATTCTTTGAGTAACTGCAGCCAAGGGCTGTACTCTCATTCAGTCTAGATAAGTCATCGTGACATTCCTGAGCCAGCAGAAGGATGTTTGATGAAAGCTGGGAAAGGGGTGGAGAGGAAGTGATGTAGATCACCTCCTTTACAAATGCAGAGGCAGGGCTTCACCAAGGTGTATTAATAGGCTCCGGAGTATTCCAGAAATCCTAAGTCCACACTTTCTGCCCTAACAAAGGCAACCTGCAGTGCTTATTTTTAACCTTTATAAAGACTCAGCATTTTTACCACTGGATATTATGTAAATAATACTTACTGGGCACTCTCCATGTGTCAGCCAAGTTACTAATGCTTTAAAAAGATTTCATGCAAAATTCTTATTATAACCCTGTTATGAAAAACATTATTGTACTCATTGTGAAGATGCCAGCCATGGAGGGTTAGCCAAGTGATTTGCATGAGTCTATATGGTCTACTTTTCCAGTCTTTGCTTAAGACTGGAATTCATAGTTTTTAAAAATCTTGAGTCTCCATGTTATAGATACATACATAATTTTATATAATTTTTACCACAAAAAGATGAGCAGCTATGTTTACTTTGCTTTAAAGGGAACTGAGAGGCTCAGAGTTAAAGATAATGGTTTGACTCCACATCCAACTGGGATGAAAACCTAGGTTCATTTCTCTTCAAAGCCTGGAGGTTTTTTTTTTCCTTTTTCTTTTTTCTTTTCTTCTTCTTCTTCTTCTTTTTTTTTTTTAAAAAAACTCCACTGGCTTCTAAAATTTAAAATAATATATTTTAAATAATTATTTTTACTAGTATTTTCTATTATACTGTTTTGCGACTTAAGTACATAGGCGGTATCACCTTTCATGTATACAAAACATTAATATGGAGAGGCTACTAAAGGCCTTTAGCTCTCTGTTAAATGCTTTTCACCTATGCCACCACTGACATATTGGGAACAATTCCTGTTTGGAAAGAGATGCAGTCCTCATGTGCCCTCTACTAACAGGGTGCTAGCTGCATTTTCCCCACCTCCCTCAAGTTGTGACAACAAAAAATAACCCCAGACTTTGCCAAATATGCTTTGTTGGGGAAGAAGTCACCTGCAGTCGTGAACTACTGTTCTGTCTTACCTCATCTTATCCTGGAGGACTGTGAGCTCGTATAGTTACTGCGTTAACTTTGTATGCTGAGAATGACTTGCTGGAGGTCACATTTCCAGGAGACTGTATGTCTAGTACAGTCAAACTCAAAGCCATGCATGAGTTTGGAAAACAATTGTGTCCTATGGACTGTGTCTTGTCTTCTGAGAGAACCTGAGAGTCCTGGAGCACTGGGCATGCGTAGCCATCTCTTTTTCTTTTCCTCCAAGGATAACTAGAAAAGTATTTAGGACCTAGCAGTATTTTAACAGGCATTCACTAGACAAATGACATACTTTATGTAGGTCTTATTTAAGACTCTTTTATGTAAAATGTAGCTTAGTATTCTGGTTAAAAAGATGAGCTTTGGGATTAGATGTATAAGGCTATATCTCACCCTTGCCATTTATTGCTTCATGTTATAAGGTCTTGGTGTCTCGGAAAAGTTTTTGATCTTGTTTAGCATTGCTTTTTCATTGATTTGGGATTAACAATCCCTTTTGTGGATTTTGTTAGGAAGTCACAAGTGAATATTCATAAGTCACCCAGCACAGTGTGTAACTCAGGGCTAAAAATTTAAGGAGCTATATATAAATCCCAGAAATGCAAATTATATTTATATTAATGGTAATACATTATATTAATGGTAACATGATGATTTAGATTTCTCCTTATGTGATTATTGCATATGCTCTGATTACAGTCAGGTTAGGGATTTTTTTTTTGTCTACCTGATGTAACCTAAATGCTGCCACATTGGTAAGATTAAATTTCAAAACTTCATAAAACTGACCAAACACACAGGCACAAGGAAGGCAAGCAGAAAACCAAAGCTAACTGGAAACTGAGGGCCATCACTTTGACAGTATGATACAGATGATACAGTAACCACTTAGGCTTCTATGGGAAATCAAGTCAGGAATTTTATTCTCTAAAACAATGCCTAGTGCTTTGCATGGCTCTACAGACACCATCCTTTGGCCTCAGTGGCAGGGGCTTGCCTCCTCCCTTGTCTCAGCTCTGAGCCTTCTGCTGGTTTGGCATCATCTGCTTCCTTCCGCAGGTCTGACCTTTTGTTGCATTTCCTCTGACTCATTTTTGGGTTTTGCTCTTGGCTTTCAGTTTCTGTTCTGGGAATTTCTTTTCTAGGTTCCTGGGTGCCTTTCAAATGTTATTGTCATGATTTGATTTTTTTCCCTTCCTTCAGGGATGACATCATGTCTTGCCACACCTGAATTGAATTAATTGCTAGGGGGTGACATTTGTCAGCTTCTGCTGTTTGCCTGGTCTTGGGCCAAACTGAACAGATCTCATCTGAACCTATGTGACTGTGGTCATGTAAATTTTAACCATGTGCTGAGTGCTGAGGACAGTAAAATGCCAGGGTAACTTTGAGGACTTTTCTGTTTTAGGTGTCTCAAAAATCTTCCACATTTTGCTTGGATTTCTTAGCATCTTGTGAAACATTGCATGGAGAGACATAATAGCCTGGAAAGCTCTACTCTAAAGTCTCTTATGGAAATGACACAGTCAAAGACAGTAGTTCCTCTCAGTCACTTCCATTTGCCTATCAGGTACTTTATGAGTGTCCCAGACCATCCCGAAAGAAGAAACTATTTGGATAAAGATAAGGATAAGGATAAAGATAAGGATTCTGACATTTCTGAGGAGACTGGACAGGAAGTAACTAAGGACAGTTAGAGAGACAACAGGGATGTAGGGGTTACAAAGCAGTTAGCAACGGGGAGCAAGAAGACGATGGAGGTAATTCAGGAGTGACAAGCTGAGTATTTGGAGTCCTGGTGACTGTGGTAGCTTCACATTGCTGTGATGAAATATCTAAGACAACTACCTTTTATTTTATTTTAATTAATTAATTAATTAATTACTTTCAAGACAGGGTTTTTTTCTGTAGCCCTGGCTATCTTGGAACTCACTCTGTAGACCAGGATGGCCTCAAACTCAGAAATCCACCTGTCTCTGCTTCCCAAGTGCTGAAGTGCTGGGATTGAAGGCGTGCGCCACCGCTGCCCGGCGTTTTTTTTTTGTTGTTTTTTTTTGTTGTTGTTGTTTTTTTTTTGTGACAGTTAACTATTAAAGAGAAGAGAAAAGCATTATTCAGCTCATGGCCCAGGATTGGGTGACTTTATTGCTTTAGGTGTCTAGGGCAGGTAACAAATAATAATGGTGATTCAGCTGTGTCAGAGCAAAGCACTCATATCACAAGCCAGTCTGCAGGGAGAGTCTTGGTCCTACAGTCCCACTTGAGGTTATGCCTTGAGTTCTGGAAAGACCTCCTACTCGGCTTTACTCCACAGAGGGGGTTCTTCTGACCGAGCCTTTAATGCATGGACTTCTGGGAGACTTTCATTCAAACCATAGTCAGCTCTAACTAAAAGGGGAAAGGGTGTCCATTTTGTACACTAAGAGGTATGTGATGGGCCAACCATTTGAAGATGTGTCATACATTTGAAGTTTTGCATAACAAATAAAGTTATATTTACCTAATAAACCAATTATCGTAAATGACTGTAATTTTCACTTAGATACAAAGTGCATAGAAAGAAATCAATGCTTTAAATGCTTACATTCCTATTTTAGTTACGTAGGGGTTGTGTTCATCTAGACAGAAATAAGGAACAGTGAGGAGGTATAATATTGGGTAACGGGGGAGTGGATGCTCACAGTCAGCTATTGGATGGATCACAGGGCTCCCAATGGAGAAGCTAGAGAAAGTACCCAAGGAGCTAAAGGGATCTGCAACCCTATAGTTGGAACAACATGATGAACTAACCAGTACCCCGGAGCTCTTGTCTCTAGCTGCATATGTATCGAAAGATGGCCTAGTCGGCCATCACTGGAAAGAGAGGCCCATTGGACTTGCAAACTTTATATGCCCCAATATAGGGGAATGCCAGGGCCAAAAGAATGGGAATGGGAGGGTAGGGAAGTGGGGGGTGGTATGGGGGACTTTTGAGATAGCATTGGAAATGTAATTGAGGAAAATATGTAATAAAAAAAACAGTGGAAAAAAAATGAAAAAAAATATTGGGTAACGGGGCAGCATTTTGTGTTTTAATATGCAAAGTTAAAGATGCTTTTGCAATAGGAAATGGCAGCTATCTGTAAAGTACTTGGGGTGTGCCTTTTTTTTTTTTTTTTTGAAGTCATGAAAAGACTCCGTGTTTTCATTGTGTGTCTGTGGAAACCATAAGCAATACAAAATGAAAATAATATGGACCAGCATATTGTTTTCAAGAAGATTCTCCAAAGTTTAGAAGAATTGTTGCTGTATATAA
This sequence comes from Mus caroli, assembly GCF_978045245.1. Taxonomy (NCBI): domain Eukaryota; kingdom Metazoa; phylum Chordata; class Mammalia; order Rodentia; family Muridae; genus Mus; species Mus caroli. The sequence goes on along the minus strand of NW_028227261.1, from coordinate 53,525,822 downwards.
TCGTATCAAGCCATTAAGGATGCATTGGCAGGAATTGTAGTGTTTAAAGCAAAAGAGGAAAATTAAGAAAACGAATTTTTAAAGTTATTTAACAATAATGCAGGAGCAGGACAGAATGTTTTGGATGACACATGCTTAGAAGTTCTACATTTTAGTTGGGACAGAGCTTTCGAAAATAATGTCACACTGCCCAGGCAGTGCTGTTTGGCTGTTCTTCACTAGTGCGGTGGTATGGCAAGCATTGGGTATTTTGAAACATTCGGCAGAAGGTTAAGCCAATGAGGAAACCCTAAAGGAGGCCAAGGTTTGCACTCTGAGTGTTACTCAGAGCACAGAGCCAGGTAGACAGAAGGACTGGGGCATGCACTGGGCTCTGAACAGAAAATGCAGTCAGGAATGGACAAGGCTACATTGCTTGCCAGAACTTTGTTTGAGGCAGCTGCTGGTTGACAGAAATGCTGAAGACGGGTGGCTGCTTTCTCTCCCTCAGGTTTGGAGATTGTTGTTCTCCAAATCCTTTCGTCCCCCTCATCCCTATAGCTGAATTTATCTTTTAAAAATATCATATCAAAAATGTGTGTACAGTTACTGTCAAGAGCAAATGAAAACAAATTCTCAAAACTGAAAGAAATTGATGAAAAGATACATTTGTATTTCTAGAGCTCAAGAATATTTTGTACACAACATTTCAAAACTCTTGATTGACTTCTTTGTAAGTACCATAAATGCTACTCAAAGTCCACAGTGATGAATTACACACAAACAATTTGAGTCGTGAACACAATAAGAAGACATTTCCATCACCCTTACGTTTTATCTCTAACAGACTTACTGTGTAGTCCTCTCTCCAGTCCAGTCTGGAGCAACCCCTGACCAGCCTCTTGCATGGCATGACAGTTTGTAGCTTTTAGTATTTTACACAAATCAAATTATATGATGCCTACCTATGCAGTTTATTTTATCAATTAATTTTTCTTTTTTATTGGTACATTTTCTTTTGTATTGATAGATTGTCTCTTAGGCTATTCTAAGCTATTGCCTGTTCATATTATATGGATATACATTTCACATGGCTTGGGGAAATGCCTTGCTACAAAATAACATGGTTTTTTTCTAGCTAATCAAAAAGCATGTGGCTGCATGAAAGATATTGAATTTCCTAGAATAGATATATTCATTAATTCTTCAGTCAACATACACTTTTGAGCCAACACACATGCTCTGAGAGCCCAAATTAAATATTGCATGTCTGCTTTTGTAAAAATTAAATTTTTAAGAAGTATCAATTTGGAAGCTGTTTATATGATTAAATCAGAATTTCAAGTCACAGGGGAACACAATTATTTACTAAATATCTGGTCAATTTGGAAAGGAAATTAGATGCAGTTGGCTTTGTAAATCATAAAGAAGCAGAACCAAGACTAACCATCCAGCTGAGAGAAATCTAATAGGGTAGCCTGAGAGAGTGAGGACAGTAGTAGAAAGAGGGGTGCAATGTTTTGGGGAACCCTATGTGACCTTTCCAACTTACCTACTAATCTGAAATGACTCAAAAAGAAAAGTTATTTTAAAGTGTTTATTATATTTTATTTGTTAAACTTTTGAGGAGGTTTCCCAGTGCAACTCCAAGTAGCCTAGAACTCACTGTGAAGTGAGGCTGGCGTCAGACTCCCAGCAATTTTTTTTGCCTCAACCTCCCAAGTGCTGGGGTTACAGTAAGAGTTGCTCGTCAGTTAAATTGATACCAAAGCTAAAACTAATCACAGAGGAATGTTTGGTGTACTTTCTTACATTTAAGAAAATGTATTTACAAGTCAGTGATTAAAAACACTAACTCTTGGGGGGGGAAATGGGCCAAAGACATGAAGGCAAAAAAATTTGACAAACCACACACTGCTTTGTAAGAAAGGAGCATTCTTAGCAGCCCCATGTTTCTCCCGAAGAATGGTTAGCTCCTACCTTGTTTTCCTATTCTGTGCTAGGTCTGACTTTTTCTCTCCTCTCTCTCTTCCTCCCCCTCACTCTCTCCACCCCCCACAAACACACACAAACACTACCAAAGTAGGAAGGCTGGAGGAGAAGACACACTACAGGGCTCTGCTCCTTCCCTGTGGTGGCTGTTCCCTTGGACAGGCTCTGCTGTTTGTGTTCTATTTTCACAAGAGTCTTAGGAGACCTAAGACTTGTGATCAAAATGCCAGACTGCTTTTGTGATTAGCCTAAACACTCAGAAAGCTTTTTTTTTTTTTGAAAACCAGTATGATTTCTATTCTCTTTTTAGTGATCATTAATGCAGCATATGTGGGGCAGTATTTGTGGGAGCCTAGTTTGGGAGAGAGAAAGAGAGAGAGGGAGAGGGGGCAGGAGCAGGGAGGAACAGAGGGAGAAGAAGAAGGAGGAGGAGGAGGAGGGAGAAGAGGAGGAGGAGGGAGGGAGGGAAGGGGAAGGAGGGCTGGAGGGATGGAGGGGAGAGGGAGGAGAGACAGGGATAGACAGAGACACAGACACACAAGGAGGGGTATATTTGAGAGTAAGGGCGAACATACAATGGATCACCCCAAACCTGCCAGCTATTTAATAATAAATAGTGGAGATATATTAATCCAGTAGAATGATTAAAGAAGTGTAGCTTGCAGCAAAGAGATACAGTTTTTCTGCTACTCAGCTGCTTTAGTCAGAGGAGGAGGAGAGGATCAGCCAAAGTGAGGAGTGTGTGGCAAAGGACCCTTAAAACTGTGCGTAGAGGTAGATACCGTCAATGTTCTCAAAGGCAAATTATTAATTTGTATCAATAATAATCGATTGTTGACAGTCCATTTTAAATGGGAGGTAGAGCCTAAGGTAGTAATCAAATCACAATGGATTTTTATTAAGAATGTCAATTGCAGCACTATTTATAATGAGAAGAATAGGAAATAGCCTTATTGTTTAATGTGAGAAAATTGTGCTACCTAGGATCAAATCTATGAAAAGCAATTCTGTAGAGTATTTTTGAATTGGAAAAATGAATATGATATTGTATAAATTAGATAAAAGCAAGGTACAATCTTGCATATGATTTAATCAATTTCACAAGTAGCCTCTTGACAAAGTACATTTTTAAAAAAGCATCTTTCTAAAATTGTAATTTCAAAAATAACTTTTTATCTGAATAAACCAAGCATACTCCTTAAATATACTGGAAGAACAGAACACTGAGTCAAATTCTTCACGAGCTGTGGACTTATGGCTGATGCCCATGGCTGATGAGTACCTTGTGTCTTCTGAGGGAGCTCCTGACCTCAGGCTACATATCTTGATAACTGCCACACAGAAGGCATCTAAAGGTCCTCGCTAAACAGAGAAGGATAGCCAGGAAAATAATAAGGGAAAGGCCAAGAGTCTCTGCAGTTACCTCAGGAGACTAGTCACTCTCATCTCCTACTTTGCAGAAGTGAGCCTTTATGAGTAAGGAGGTGGTGTTTGTAGATGCCTTACCAACAGCAACTATTTTTTGTTTGTTTTGTTTTTAATTATTATCTCTTTATTTTGGTGTCTTTTGAGTCAGCTTTTTATTCTGTAGCACACATTCACTTGAAGCCCAATTTATGGCTTAGCATGTCAACATGTGTGTATATGCCATTTATTCACCCCAACTCATGGGACTGTATCAGCTTTATGTTTTTCCCCCTGTGACATGCCACACACTAGCCCCCTGTGCATATTCTTGTGGCTTTTATGGTCATGATGATTCAATTCTATATGCACACTTGTTTAGTATAATTGTGTTTGTGTTTTACACATTATGAGTGGGAAAGGTGGAAAGGATGAGCAGAAAGAATATTGATCAGTGTTTTAGAGATTGGATCATTCACTGGTTAATTCACACCTTTATTCTTATATTTACAATGAAAATGAGTCTAACTTATAATATCATTAAAATACATCATAAAGGTCTCTTATGAAACTGTCACTGCAGCTAACACCTCCTGTGCTGGCTGCTTTACATTCTATAAGGCTATCCACACTAATCATGCTGGAGGAGCCTGCACCATAGGAAAGTGCCCCTCTAGATAAGGCCGTGAGATTTCTCCTATCAGATAGGAGTGCAGAGCCTCCTTCGCATTCAGAAAACAAGGCTGGGTCTTATCAGCCATGTGTTCCCCTAGTTGGCCTTGTACCCATGGTATCTCAGTAAGAATGCCTTACCGGCCTTCTAATTCCTCCCTCATCAACTTCTTCCAGCCTCAGCACAGCAAGGGATGGATGTTTCTGGAATGCAAACCCAGTCGTGGTATTCCCCTGCTTAAAATTCCTCAGTAGCATCCTGTGGCATAGAACCCACTCCCATCTGGGTGTTCTAGGCCTTTTCCTCTCAGAATTCTGCTTGGCATCTCCCCTAGTACCCTGATCCTTCTTGGTGACATCCTAATGACAGTTTTATGAACCATTTGGAAAGTCCCTACAGTGATGCCTCCTTCTGTGCTGGATTTTGCTCTCTCCTTGTGTTCGTTGTCTTCCTGTCCTTATTTTGTGCCAACCACCGCAGCTCTACTGAGCAGAGTGACTGGATGCTTTCTGGTATTCGCAGCACCACAGAACTATAATTTCTGCTTCTTTCATGGGAGATCCTTAATGGCTAGAAAGAACCATGTCTTCCTCGACCAGTGTGTTAGACTGGAGATGTTTGACATTTACATGAATGAAACTTTTGTATGCATTGTCTTTTAAAATCCCTGCAATGAGCTATAAGCTTCATGTTTTTATGCAGGTAAAAATCAGGAAGCTTAGAGTATTAATAATTCTTATGTTATTCTCTCCCTAATATCTATCTATCCATTCTTTTGAGGTAGTCAAATAGGCTAGAGTATGCTACACTGATAAGACATGTCGACATTTCAGGTGCTTCCATAGGTCAATGGTCTATACTCAGTGCTCGCTGGCAACTAGCCAGTGTTCAGAGCTGGGGTCAGAATATGACAGAGAAACCTTCATTTGTCACAGCAAAAGGTAAGAAACTTGGTATATGCAGAGGGTTTGGAATCCTCTCAGGTTCCATTAACCCCCAAAAAAAGGCACATGGCCAGTCCTAAGCACAGCAGGGGTGTGTGGAGATGATGGCTCTGCTGAAGGACAAAATGACAAGAACAATTATGAGGGCATGAGAAAGGCACCCCTCACCTGGGAGTCTGGGTAAAGCTTTTTACCAACCAAGAAGCAAAAACCCAGCACAACATTTGCTGTGAAGACCGCTAACATAAAATTAATATCCCCCCCCCATTTTTCAAATGATATTTTCTGTTAGATTACCAAGAACTAGGTTTAAGGTCTAAGCATACTTGAGCTTGTGTAGGGCCCCATCGGTTTCCCAAGCACTTTGTGGGTATTTCAAACAAGACTAATAATAGCTGTGAGAAAGATGAACTTAGGAAGAGGAAAGGTTAACTCTGGCTCACAGCTTAGGGATCTACCAGGTCTATGGTGACATGAAGCAAAGCACCAAGGCCAGGAACCAGTAGGGGAGCCAAATTTCTCATCTCCTGGCTACTGGAGATCAGAGATGAGAGGGAGAGGGTGGGGTTTCCAATCCTCCCTTCAAGTAGCCCCCTCTTCCAATGACTTAACATCCATGTTTTCTCACTTTCTATCGTGTACACACTTCTAAATGCACTGTGTGGGCCTCTAAGCTTCAGCACATGGGCTTGGGAGATACTCAAGCCCAGGTTATTTCAGTAATGTTAGACAGCCTGAACAGTGCTGCATGGGGAAGACCAGCAATGGAATATTCTATCCTTCCTGTCCCAGTGAAGCTAGCTACTTGGAGTCTTAGTAAAGAACTTCAGGTATTCTGGCCCAAGAGTATAAACCCTTTGAGTGGTGTGAGCCCCTGGAGGAGCAGTGGGTGCAGAGCAGGGCACAGACACCCTGTCTCTCATGACATCAACATGACCATGGCCGGGCACAATGGACTACAGCTCACTCTGCCCCTGGCCATCTTGAAGTGGTTTGTTATTTGTAGGTAGCAGGGCATCTTATTCTTACTTAAGGTCGCAGGAAAGTGATTGTCATAGCAACTAGTCACCTCTTTCAACTCAGGAAGGCACAAGGTTCCTTCTTGGGGGGAAAGATTGGAAGTTTAGGAACTTCCGATTTTAGTGCAGTTTATGCAAGCATCCAATCAGAGAATCCGTCCATGCCCTAGTCACTTTGTCCCGGACAGTAAGGTTCCTCACTCTGGTTTCTGTGGCTGGAAACAACTGCCCAAGGAAGTTCCCATAGCTTTGGTCTCCAGACAGATAATGCCTTCCAGTTTATGATAAGTGAAAAATTGGCTGCTTTTTTTTTCTCCAGTTACTATCTTTTAAATGTATTTTGTCTGCTCCTCTCCCAGACCTGTTCCCCTTTGAAACTTCCATTTTGGTTAATGGTACCCATTTGTCTTTTATCAGAGAGAAGTTTAAAATTGTCATTTTTAACTTCTATTTAGATAACCCCCAAATTGATTGTTGATTGGTTAATTTTCCTGTATATATGGAAACCACTCATCTCTCTCTCTCTCTCTCTCTCTCTCTCTCTCTCTCTCTCTCTCTCTCCCTCCCTCCCTCCCCCCTCCCTCCCCCCTTCCCTCATGTGTGTATGTATACCGTAGCACACTGTGGAAGTCAGAGGACAACGTGTGAGAACTGGTTCTCTCCTTCTACCATATGGTTTCTGGGGATCAAACTCACGTTGTCAAGTTTGTTGGCAAGTGCCTTTACCTGTTAAAACATCTTGGCTGACCAAGAATGTTAGTCATGAAAGCCATCCTCATATGTATTGAGGATCCATCATTTGTGCTGTGAAAATTTCATATCAGTTAAAAGAAAGTACATTATAATATACAAGGCAAATGTAATGAAATGACTTGAATCTATGACACAGCTCAAAACCCTGAATGTCAGGAATGCAGCTAATGCTTTCTGTGTCTCCTGCCCTGCTCTATCCCTTATCATTCATGACAGTAGCCATTCCTAGTTTGAATGTAGTGTTCACCTTCCCATTAGATTTCACTACTTATGCATGCTTTCCTAAACAGGGTTTGGACCTTATAGAAATGCAGTTCAACTAAACAATCTACCGCTGTAATGATTCTGGGATTCATTCATGCTGGTGCCTGCAGCTGTAGCTCATTTATTTATAGTCATAATGACTTCAGCACAATTCATTCACTCTTCCATGGATGGATGGATGGGTGTTTGAGGTGTGTGTGTGTGTGTGTGTGTGTGTACTAACTGCACATATTAAACAGTATCTTCACAGCTTATATCTAGGGGCAGAGAGTTGTTGAAGCTGGTTGTGTCTTCACTTTACAGAATCATGCCACTCTAAGTATGTTTGCGAAAGCAGTTGTAACAATTTAATCTCACATCTGTGAATGGGAATGTGCACTGTTCTGTATGTCTCTTGTGGCTTGTTCATATTCGCTAAGGTTTGAAGGTATGTATTTCTGCAAAATTCATACACTGGAATTTAAACCCCAAGATAACGGATTACAGTCTTAAGAGGTGGTGTTCTTTGGAGGTAATACGATAGACTGTTTCTTCGTTAATTTGTCCCCACACCTCTCCCTAACTCTGCCTTCCTCCTTCCAGCTACTTCCCTTCCCTGCCTAGTTAGAGCCCCAGTTTACTTCCTGTTTTTATGTAGTCCATGGCATTATGTATTTCCACTCCCCCTTCAGACTTCTTTCCCTCTCAGGACCCACATTCTAGCCTAATGACACACAAACACATATTCACACATACTGTACACTTAGATTTGTGTATGAGAGAAAATACGCAATGTTTGTCTGTCTGAGACTGAATCATTTTGTATAACAACACGTTCCAGTTGCATCCATTTTCCTGCCCAAGTCACGAGTTAATCTTTAGAGCTGCATAAAGCTCCATTATATGTATGTACACATTTTCTTAATCCACCTATCTGTTGATAGACATGTGGCTGTGAAGTATCTCTGTGAAATGTTGGGTGCAGAGAAATAAATAGGGCCAGCTTTGTGAGACGAAGTACTATCATGTTTCTCAGTGATGCCTCAAATCTTCAGAACTTTTAGTTTGGTTCTGGCAATCCCAGCCTCTTCCAGTAGAGGCTTCAAAGACATACATTGGCACATGATTGTACCCTAACCAGACAGACTTAAGGAAATGGCAGTTGAGGACACCTGAGAAAAACAACTTGCTTCTCCGTGACTGGGATAGGCAAGCAATGGGGTCATGGGCACCTTGCTTTCCATCTTTCCTGGAATATTGGTGAGAAGATACTGTGTCAGGAACTGTAGTTGGTACCTTGTGACGACCAGTGCAAAAAGCTGACCTGGTCAGGTGGCAGAACAGAAGAGAAAAGACTGCTTTATGCCGAACCCTGAGGATAGTAGGATGATCTCTGGAGAAGCCTCAATCCATTCCCGTGTGCAGATAAGCAAGAATTGCTTTTATTTAATGCCCAGAGCATCTTCTGCTATTCAAAGATGAACGCATCCCAATTGGTGGTAATATGTTGAAAGAATAATCCTTTCCTAATTCTCTCAATATTCTGTTTGAACCTCGATCTGTCTTATATTACATTACCATCCACATAATCTATTGATCGGTCATTTCAACAAGATCTAGGTTAGTTTTTTGTTTGTTTGTTTGTTTGTTTGTTTACTGTCCTGTAGTGAGCTTTATGGATCTATATGATTTTTTCATTTTTAATTTTAAAGCAGCTCATTCCTTTTTTTACACAGCATCCTGCAGGCATATGTTTGGCTACTGTACAGAGATGGCATCACCCTCTTCATGGCACTTAGAGTCATATGTAAGTCTTGTCACATATGACATCTGGAATCTGACTGGCATCAGATTTGCAGTGCACATCTCCATGTTTACTGGGAGACTGTTGATCTATCTTCAGAGGATTTTTACCAAACTCTTTACCAATGCAACAGCTTTCCTTTCCAATATCCACATCTTTTAGGCTCCACAAGATGCCTTACTTTGAAAAAGTAATTTAATGGGAATTGAAATAGTTGTATCTAAAGTCTCTCAAAGCTTCCTTGCAAAATGACCTTAATAGTCTAATCTGTTATTTGCTTCATTCATGTCCCACAAAGGTTTTTGACCAACCTTGCAATGTAACATCTAATAGTTACAGGCTTTGTATTCTAGAGCCTGAGGTAGCAGACTTTCTCTGTAAACAACCAGATAGTAAATAACTAATATTTTGTGAGTCACATGGTCATTATGGTGTATTTTATTTTTATTTTGTTTTTTGTTTTTTTCTTTTGTTTTTATAACTGATTCATTTATTCAGTCTTAGGCAGAGGCCTCATAAAAACAACATGCAGGATAGATTTGGTTCAAGAGCTATGGTTTGCCAGTCTCTTCTTCCATAATTCAAGAAGCTTGTAATACTTCAAGCATAGAGAGCAATCATCTTAGAATACTTGTCAGATACATTATGATAGAGAGCTATGAGTCCTCAAAGAGAAGGCACATTCTAGCATGAGGGGTAGATTTATTTACACAGTGATCTAGAAGCATGTACTATTTGAAGAAATGAAATGCCAAAAGACAATTTTGTGGAAGACACGCTGAAAAAATGCTTTCTGAATTAGAGAAGGATGGGTCAGTACTCAGTTATAGGATAAAGTACAAAAGAAATAGAACAAAGAACATTACTGGCATAAATGCAAGATTAAAAATAGATGGGGTAGATTAGGGGGCTGGAAAGATGCCTTCGTGGTGAGTGGCACATGCTACACTTACACAGGCCCTGACTTTGATTCCTAGTATCTGCATTGGGTGGATCACGAACACCAGAAATTCCAGTCCCAGAGTATCCAGTGTCCTCTTCTGGACTCCATGGGCACCTGCACTCATATACATATACCCACACACGTACAAATGATTAAAATAGGAAAAAAGTCTTAAATAAGAAATAGAGTGAAAAATGGACAATCCATTGTTATAGAAACACTTTCTGTAACTATGATACCTTTTCTCCTTTAGGAGTTCAAGTTTAATTTTCTTTGCCTTGAGTGCATACTGAATTTAACTGGCAAAACAATTGAATACACACACACACACACACACACACACACACACACACACACACACACGGCAGTTCATTTGCAGTGAAGAACTATGGAGAATATTACCTTGGCTAGCTAACATTTGACACTGCCACTAATGGGCTGTATAGCATCGATACCTGATGCTCAGACAAGTTGAGATTACTTTTTTCCTCGGATCTCCCAAATTCATCTCAATAATGAGAAAAATGTCAGATATACCCAGGTCATCTGCAAAATACCTGAAAAGTACTCCTTAGATCCACATATGATCAAGTTCAAGGAGAGTAAGAAGTCTTCACAGAATGGTAATAATAACAAAAGGAATAATGAGTGTGATTTCTAACTTAAGCATATACATTGAAAATTTTGAGGACCTTGGTGTAATTTCCACACTCATGAGGTGGATCATATTGGAGGCCAATGTGGGCTACCTAAGGAGCTCTAGGCCAGCTTAGGCTTAAGTAATCACACAGCATGATCCTGTCCTAGGGAGGAAAAGAATAAAAAGAAGAACAGAAATTAAGTAATGAAACTGAGAGCAGAGAAAGGACACATTGAATAAAACCATGAAACAAAAGATGGTCCACATAATTGATAATTCTCTTTCCAGGCTGAGCAACAGCTGTAGAGAAAAGGCCCAAAAGACTCATGGTAGAAACAAAGAGGGGTTGCATTCCTGAGTCCACAGACATTGATAAGATGATAAGGAATAGTGAAAGCAGATATGTGCCTATATCATCAGCAACTCTGAAGATAATTCATTGAAAGAAGTTTAGAAAACCAGAAGAATCCAAAGTCTATTATATAACTAACTACTTAGTTTAAAATATTTAATACAAGGAATCTAGAACATTCTACAAAACATATAAAGGTAAAATAGTCCTATTTCTTAACAATGTCGTCTTTTTAAATGTTTCTTATAATAGAGGATAAAAGGACACTTTCCAACCCACTTTATGAAGCTAAAATTATTTTAACACCAAAGAAATGAGACAAAAGCTTTATAAGGACATTCTAGAAATATATTTCTCAGGAACATAAACACATGAATATTCAACAAAATATTAGAAAGTTAGCAAATTCACAAGCACAAGACTCAACTCCTGGCAAAATTTAGAGCCAAATGATAGCAAAGTCTCTCCATTAACTGAGTCAGTTTTCCATCATTGGTGAATGCCTTTTGCAGAATAGAGATATAACAACTTTAGGTGTGAAATCTTCTCAAGGTGTAAGGATACATCTGCAAGCTTGTTCTTTCTTTTAATTTTTATTCTTAATACTATTTCTGAGAATATAGAGATTTTCATAGAACTCTTGGGTTAGAAGGTGAAACATGCACATTTGGGAACACATGGGCTCACAGTTGGTATCTCTAATACAGGGTAAAACTAGAAGAAAGAGGATGACCTGGAAGACTGTCTTATGAACCTGAATAAGAACTGAAACAGACTTTTGAGTGATGATAAAGAAAATATGACCTACAGGCATGAAGTGTATTTAACTGGCATCTGGGTGTCTTGGTCACAAGTGCTGTAAATTGACCAAGCACAGAGAAGAAAATTTTGGAAATGGTTTTTGTGTGTTAAGCACAGAAAGAAGACAAGATGAATAGTGCAAGAGGCCCTGGGGTCTCATAGGAGAAAACAATTTGGGGAAAGGGTAGTGCTATTTCATATGATAATCCATTCGAAGGTTGTAGGAGACCTGTATGGTGCATTGTGGTTTTAACTTGCAGAAGATTTCATCTTGCAAACACCACTAAGATTTGGTGAGCTAGAAAGCAGCTTTATAAGTGTGGTGGTTTGGGTGAAATGTCTCCTATAGTCTTGGGCATTTGACTACCTGGTCCCGAGTTGGTGACACTGAGGGGGTTTAAGAAAAATGGCCTTGTTGGAGGAAGTGAATAATTGGACATAACTTTGAGAGTTTAAATACTTTGTCATTTTTGAATTCACTCTCTTACTTCCAGCTTGCTGTTCAATCCATGAGCTCTTAACTATTCCTGTTATTCCTATTACTTCCCCACAATGATGGACTCTTATGCCCCTGGGCTCGTAAGCCCAAATAATCTTTCCTTTCTATAAATTGCATTGGTCATGGTATTTGTCACAACAATAGAAAAATAATTAATAAAATGATCATTACAGAAGTTTTTATAACTCAAACCACTCGTTTTTGGTAGAGAATAAAAAAAATGGTAGTAGTATCAGAATGTTGCCTGGAGCTTTTAAAGATATAACTGTACATATTCTTGATAAGGGAATTGGGTGAGTATGCATAGTTGGCCAAATGATTTGAAGGTTGTAAAGAGAATTAGTCACTGTTCAATATTTTCATGTGTCCTGAGTATATATTGCTCTTCCTTGAAGTTAATGCAATTATGTGACATTCTAAGTAAAGTAAAAATAAGCCACATGATCAATGTTATCTGAACTTGAAGGCCATTTTCAGAAGTGAGAAATAGACTTTTGTGTGTTAGACAACTTAACTTTTAACTATCTTTGTGACCAATTTATAATATAGCCTATTTTCACTTAATGGTATGTTACTGCAAATTTCATCGACTGGTGGGAAAAAGCATATAATTATGGAAATGGGCTTAAGACAGATTTTAACTACAAAAATGTTTTCTCAAATGAAATCTTGCAAACTCTAATGAGATAGATTATGCAGCAGCTTTGCTGGAGCCAGCAGCTGCAAGAGCCTAACAGCTTCATTGGCCCTCGCTGGCCCTCCCTTCCCTAGAGTTAGTCAGTCCTCTGTGGTTCTTGAGGTTCTTTTGTGAAACTCCTAAAGCTTAACAAGGACAACACAAAACCACACCTGTGGAGGATAGATTTGGGCACAAATAGATTTGTGGAAAATGCCCAAACATAGCACGGGCTGCTACAGTACAGACTGGCCCAGTCCCATGGATTGACTGTTCTAGTTGGGTATGATGCTAAAGACTGCTCTAGCTTTGACTGACTGTTTCTAGGCTTTGATCCTCTAATTTTTTTCTTATCTAAATACTGCTTCATTTGTAATTCATTGATTTTTTTTACTTGTTTGTGTTATTGAAAAACACATTCATTTATTACTATTTGTCTACATGATAGCATGCTGAACCAACTTTTAAATTTTCTGGTATTTTTAAGGTAGTTTAAAAGCACAGATATCACTAAAAATTAAATTATGAATTAATGCAAACTTACTACTATGAATTATATATTTTAAAAAACCAGATTATACTTCTCAGAGCTCATCCTTTTCTGATTCCTTTGGTCTTAAGCTTAGTTTCACCTACTGGATTTGGGTAAGGCAAACATGACATGATTTCTGCAGAGTGTCCCTCCCAATTTTACATTTTTAGAGTCACATTGATAGTTTGACATAAGACACAGTATGTGTTAACTCCTCAGAAATTAACTAATTTGACAATTCAGAGCCTCACCCTAGATATGTGCTTTATAAACATTTACTAAAACAGTAATGTGTCAGTTTGTCTCTCTGCCTTAGAATTTAAGCTCCCTAAAAATATAGGGTTTGTTATATTTATTGTTGTCAGTATTAGAAAAAATATGTACTTCTTGAATACATTAATGGCTAGCTCATAACAGATACAGCAGGAATTTTAAAAGAAAACAAGGGAAACCCAGGAGTGGGAGGTATTACAGTTGATTTTGTTTTCTTTCCAGTGGACCTACCTTGCATGTTTTATTGGTCTAATGGGTGGATGGGAAACCATGTCTAATACTGTCTGATTGGCAAATAGAAATCACTCCTCCCAGTTTTCCAAAGAGAGTTTCCCAGAGCAATTCCTGAGCTGTTTACAAGTTCCTGAACAGTTGATACTGCCTTCCACGGAGTTCAGTGCAAGCACGGTTGCAACTTTTATGAACAAAGAGATATGAAATTAACTCAGAGAAATCTTAATCTTTTAAATAAGATCTCTGAAAGCAGGAAGAATAAGATGATACTGGGAAGTGATCAGACATCAGTCCAGACAAGCCAGGCTGGGGATGACCTATATCAAGTCCAAATGAGCAGGAAGGAAAGCAAACTCTCATCCTCTCAGAGCTTCCACTGGAAAGGTCTCTGCTCTTTGTATGCATTGGCTACCTTAATGAAACCACCAGAGGAATTGCCTTTGGCCTAATTTTGCCATATCTGAAAAAATGTTTTCTGAGAACTTTGTGCTACAATAGAACCAGCATCTATGATCTACAGATTCATGGTCTGCCTCTATGATCTACAGATCCATGGTCTGCCTCTGAGCCACTGATACCTTCATGAGCACAGCAGTTCAAGGAAGGAGTAGAATTAGTTACCAGTGATTGATTACATGTACTTCTACAAACAACCTGGCTTCCCTTAGCACAGTGTATTTACTAATACCAGACTTGAGTAACGAGGTTAGAATCTAACTGAGCTATTTCCTGGCTGGATCATGCACTTTCCAGCCCATGGCCATCTCCACTATGTCTGGGTCTACTGTATCTGGCATCTGTACTCTGCCAGGCTATCTGACTGGCCCTGGGAGTCCTCTGGTACTACTGCAGATATATTTTCTCATGTATTGAGACCTGCAACAACTGATGCGCAACATCTAACAAAGGTTGCATTCTGTTCTTTAACAGCAGACAATAATTTCTACTAGGCAGCTAGCCACTCTGGGTCCAATTTTCTTTAGGCTGAACCAAGTGGTCACTGATGCCTTAGCATTCTGTGCCGACACTGAACAAGCTTAACACCTGTGCTATTTTTCTTTCAGATCTTGTTTCCAAGTCTTCTATTTCTTTATCTCTATTGTGTTCCGTTTACCATCTCCGTCTTTATCATCTTGTAAAGATTATTGTCCTCAGAATGGGTAGAGAATAATGCGGATTTACTTGATCTACGTAGAAAGGAAAATGGATGCCATTCTCTCTATGTGAGGTTTTGCTTTGTTTCTATGTTGTCTTTATGTAGCAAGAAGGAGAGAAACACTCTCCAAAGGATTTCAGAGCTCAAAGGGACATTTCCTCTTATATTACCATCACCGTTTTTTGTGTGTATAGTTTGTTCATAGTATAAAGAACTCAATTGCTGGGAACATTCACTTCTAAATTTTAAATAGACCAACTGGCACCAATTATCATTAAGCTCCTGTGGTGAAGGATAGTTTAGATACAGGTAAGTGCTACCAAGACACTCATTTATTTGAAAGGCAAAATGCATATCACATCCAAATGGATAGTATCTGAATTGGTATATGTAAAACCTGGTTCACAAGACCACAGATGCTTTCTCAATATAACTTGTGCTCCAGGAACCAGAGAACAAGACACTGGACAGTCCTGAAGAAATGTGATGTTGTTTGAAACATACTTAATGTAGCATATTCTTGTAGTGTTTTTTTTTAATTTATTTTTTATTAGATATTTTCTTTATATACATTTCAAATGCTATCCTGAAAGTTCCCTATACCCTCCCCCCGCCCTGCTCCCCTACCCACCCACTCCCACTTCTTGGCCCTGGCATTCCCCTGTACTGAGGCATATTAAATTTGCAATATCAAGGGGCCTCTCTTCCCAGTGATGGCTGACTAGGCCATCTTATGCTACATATGCAGCTAGAGACACGAGCTCTGGGGGTACTGGTTAGTTCATATTGTTGTTTCACCTATAGGGTTGCTATAAGACCCCTTCGGCTCCTTATGTGCTTTCTCTAGCTTCTCCATTGGGGGCCCTGAGTTCCATCTTATAGATGACTGTGAGCATCCACTTTACTCTTTGCTTTTGTGTATGTGCTTTAATTCATCAAAATCCATACTGACAGGATATTTAATTGACTCTGGTTGTGGAGGATAACATTAGGGATCATGCAGAAATAAAATATGCAGAGATATATGCTTTCAAGGTAGAAATATGTTGTGTTAAAATAGTTTACATTTTAGTTTCATTGATTTGTCTGTCCTTTAGATCAATATAAATATGTGTATTTGTATGTATGCATGTTCATGTGCATTGTGATATATATTTACATGTGTGTTATGCATATGTATTTGTAATGTATATTTCTGTGTGTTGTGTACCTAACAATGTGTATTTATGTGTAGTATTTGTATTTGTGTATATATATATATATTTGTGTACTTGTGTCCATATGTATTTCTATGTATGTACATTCATATGCCCTGTGATCTATATGTGTGTCTATGTGTATGCATGTTTTTGTGTATGTGTGTTTTTCTTCCTTTATTGTAAGAACAGATACTTCTAGTGATCTATACAGCTCAAGTAGATGGCTTTATGTCAGCCATTCACTCAATTGTGTTCCTTTCCTTTCTCGGTGCTTTGAAGAAATACAGCAAAAAGTTCCTAAGTTCCTCTGGAAAGGCTCCTTCGATATGAGTCATTCTTATAGATCCATAAGATCTCAAATTGTTGTTGCTTGAATGAAAAGTGCAAAAAGAAAGGGAGAGGGGCTATGGAACTGAAAGAACGCTGTGGGGGTGGATGGATGCTGTGCACGATCCCACTGTGATGGGTGATGAACTTAAAGCTGACGGGTGTTGTGCCCAATCCCATTGTGTTGGGTGATGAACTTAAAGGATTGTTCTGAAGAAAACAGCATTTCTGAAAACTTCTCACAAGAATTAGCAATGCCAGGGCTACAATTAAGGTAGAAGCATTCACCTTGTCCTTTAAAAACTAGAAATTACAGCAGCAGCCCAATTAAAAAAATCTTTATGCTATTTACATACAGATTTCCATGATTTTCTAAGATTTGATTTCTTTATCAGATGTTCAAATTGCTATAATTTTAAACACTGAAAAAAAAAACACTTTTAAAGATATTTCTTAGCTACTTTTGCACTGTTATGTCTTTTTTTTTGAGAGCCTCTGTTCAGATCCACATCCCTTATCAACTGGGTGGCTTATTTTAATTCTTATTGATTGATTGATTGATTGATTTTAGTTCCATTAGATCTTGGCTATTACTATAGCTAGGAAAAGTCTCTGCACTCTGTGGGCTTCCTCCTCATTCCATTAATTGTTTCATTTTTTTGTATAGAGGCATCTTAGTTTTATGAAGCCCTATTTGTCAATTGTTGGCCTTAATTCATGAGCAAACAGAGTCCTATTCAGAAAGTCCTTTTCTGTTCCTATATTCTGTAGGGAATTATCTGTTTTATTCTGGAAGTTTCAGCATCCCAGGCTAAGATATATCTTAAAAAGTATTCAATATGCTTAGCAATTACAGAAATACAAATTAAAACTACTTTGAGATTTCATGCTACCCTGTTCAACATGGCTAAGATCAACCAGAGATTGGTAAGAGTATTGGGAATGTGTGCAGTCACTCTGGAAATCAGAGTGGAACATTCTCAAAAAGATAAAAGTAGACCTATCTCTAGCTCCTCCATTGGGGACCTTGTGATCAGTCCAGTGGTTGGCTGAAAGCATCCACCTCTGTATTTGTCAGGCACTGGTAGAGCCTCTCAGGAGACAGATATATCAGGCTCTGAGCTGCAGGGGTTTGCAGCCTCATAGGAGAAACAACAGTATGAACCAACCAGTAGTTCCCAGGAACTAAACCACCAACCAACGATTACACATGGAGGGACTCATGGCTCCAGCTGCATATGTAGCAGACGATGGCCTTGTCAGTTATCAATGGGAGGAGAAGCCTTTGGTCCTGTGAAGGCTCTATGCCCCAGTGTAGGGGAATGCCAGGGCCAGGAAGCAGGAGTGGGTGGGTTGGTGAGCAGAGGGAGGAGGGAGGGGATAGGAGGTTTTTGAAGCAGAAACCAGGAAAGGGGATAACATCTGAAATGTAAATAAAGAAAATATCTAATAAAAAAAGTAGACCTATCATGTGACCTGATAGTCCTATTCCTTGGTATATGCCCAAAGGATTCAATATCCTACTACAGAGATATGTGCTCAGCTGCTGTGAGCAGAAAACAAACTAAATGTCTATTAACTGATGAATGGATGGTCAAAGTATTATATACATATATATTAGAACTTTGTTCAGCTAATAGGAAAATGAAATCATGAAATTTTCTGATGCATGGATGCAATCAGAGGCCACCTAATGCCATCAGCAGGAGACAGGGTTAGCTCCCCTGTTCTCATGCCCTCGGGCCTGGCTTATCTGTACCCATACCTTCAAAGCGTGCTCCTCACTGTGCTGCCCAGTCAAGACTGGAGTCCACTCACTCAAATGCTATAGCCTGTGAGAGGCTGGGACAGCTCTCCTCCCACAGCCCTTGTGGCTGGCTCACCTGTGCCTTGGCCATCATGGTCAGCTTCACTGTATTGTCCAGGGGAGGTTCAGGGTCCCCTCTCCTGAGTGTTACAGCCAGCGAGAGAGCAGGGATAGCTTTCCCACTCACTACCTTTCCTGACCAGCTCTCCCTGCTACTGCATGTGGTGGTGGTAGTGGGGGATGTGGAGGATATCACTGCCACACCCATGACATCTCACACCAGACAAATGGCGGGGCCAAGCTTTCCTGTGCTCTCAATATAAGGGTGGTTCAACTGTGCCTCCTCCAACAAGGCCAGCTCATAGGACCTCAGAGTGTTCTGTTTTATTTATGAAGCCTAGTCCTGTACCTTTAGGGTTGAGTATATAATCTGAAGGACCTGCAGAAGCTGGGAAAATGGAAAGGGATCTTGGGGCAGGGGAAGGAGCTAGAAAAAGTGGGATAGAACACAGGAGCTATGAACAGGAAGGGAAAAATCTAACTGTAACCTTTAAGTAGAGAAGGGGAAAGAAAGGAGTAATACAAAGAAACAACAAGAAGAGACAAATAACAGTAAGGATATTTGAAAAGGTCATAGGGAAGCATGCTATTTTATAAATTTATTTAAAGATACATATATCTGTATTGTACATTCACACTCACGCGCATGCGCGCGCGCACACACACACACACACACACACACACACACACACACAGTGTAAATGGAATTACGCTACATCAGGTCAATACTGTTTACAAGATCTACAGATTTTCTAACAAAATCCCCAGTGCCAGACATGGTAAACCTCCAATAAAGTTGGTCAGGAGGACCCAAGAGATAAAGCCATTTCCCATGGTTGCTTCACAGTTCTTGAAGGTAAGGTTCTATTGCTGATGGTAGCATACATTGTGGACATAGGACTCAGAGAGGTAGAGCTGAACTAACCTGTACTGACTTAGAAGCCTCTTATCAGTGACTCACTCCCTTAGCATCATAATGCACTATGAAAGATGCCAAAAAAGAAAATCAATCAATAGTACTACCTAGCTGTAAATTCTATAAGCAACAACAGCCAGCCCAGCAAGATATCACCAATGGTGCAATACACTTGTATTTTGGTGATAACTTCCTGTTGTCTAATTGGGCATAGTGCCTGCCATACACTAGGGAATACATTCTTGTTTGTTTAAACCTAGCCAACTTTCTGTGACCTAGACCACAGAGGAGAATCTACTTCTGCTATTTTCCTAAACCAATATAATTTCTAACTGTACTCCAAATACACACAATTATACCCACAGATAAGTTTAGCTCTCATTCCTCGCAAAAAGATCTCATTTTTTTTTTGCAGTAGATGAAAACTATTACAGATATCTATAACTGCTTAAAATGCAGAAGATAAGTAACAATTCTTATACCAAGGCTCAAGAAACAGTATGGAAGTGAGAGTAGGGAGATTGTGAGAGCCAAAGGACTAGAGTGCCTTCTATGAGACAGAGTCTTCTGGACATGACAGGGATGCTGCACCCATGAAATAACAATATTTTTGTTTAACCAAAACCTGCATAATGGCACTACCAGCTGACATGACATACCAACAGGAGTAGAAGAAATTTCTCACCTCCTACATGAAGACGATTAATGGCTGCTGAGAGGAGAACCACGTGTCCATGGATGAGCCCGTGATAAATTCTAGAAATCTCAAGTAGTCTGCTCTAGACACATATAACTACAAGCAACACTAAATGGACTCAGCAGTGTGTGTGTGTGTGTGTGTGTGTGTGTTTGTGTGTATGTAATAATTATGGAGGAAAAGACTAAGAATCTAAGAGGAGTAGTGACCTGGGAGGAATTAGCAGGAGGAGAAAGAATGGAAATAAAGCAAAACAGTACTCATATTTGAAACTCTTAATTAAAGAAAAGAGCATAGGAAGAGAGAAATAAGTAGTGTGAAAATAGAGTATAAATTATGTTTGATAAAAAGATGATTAATGAACTGATAGGTACACTGAGAGATCCAACTCTGTCCTCAAAACTCCGTCAATGAATAGTTCTATAGGCTATATTATTCCTTAATAAATATGATAAGGATTTTAATTTAATATAAAAACATACAATCTATTATTTACCTATGATATGTATATGTATGTGTGTATATATATATATATATATATATATTATGAAAAAGTTGTAATTAAAGGAAGATAAATTCCTCTATATCAAACTATGTCTAGTGTAACACACTTTGAAGCAACTTGTTAACATAAATAAAAGACTAAGAAGAAAAATATCATTATGCTATTTATATATCAAATCATATTAATTTGGATTCTAAGATGATCATTTTCTTAAGGCATTAAAAAAAATCACCCATCATTTCAGTGAATGACTATACCTTTATAATGATCCCATGAAAGTTGTGATCTATCTAAAGCATTTTCAACACTGTGCTAAATATTGCCAATGCTAAAGAAAACCAAAGATGGAAGAGTAGGAACAGACATGACAGGGAAGAAGTGCTGACGAGAGATATGAGCTATTTAAAGACAGCTCCTCTTCAGCTGTGTTAATGCAGCAATGCCTGATGAGGGCTCATAAGATAGCAGGCCCAGTGCTGTGCACTGGGAGAATTAAAGATACTCTCTGTCTCCAAGAGCATCTAAAGTGGCTCACTCTATGTCTGCTATGTGCACTTTTCGTCTCTGAACTTTCAGCATCTAGCATAGAGCTTACCACATAAAAGGCGATCAATATCTACTTGAACCAAGTATCTGCTGTCAAAGAGAACAGATGAGATTTCACTGTGTTGAATCATATTTGGGCTTCTTGGAAGCACAAAATGAAAGGTAACACAGATTTTAGGACTTCATGAAATTGCTAAGATACTGGTAGGATACAGAATTATATAATAATACTGATTATATCATCATGGTAAAGTATACAGAGCTTAATGCTTCAGTCTGTGTATACATTTAATATAATGGCAAGAGCAGAATTCAGGATAAAACACCTTGTCATCTTGAGCAAGCCACTTACCGTAACCTTTGAGCCTGAGATTTCTCCATCTTTGAAATGAAGGTTTATCGCTTCTCAGCCTTTTGGCTAAGATCAAGTGAAATGAAGGCTTACAGAGTTCTTCATCTAAAGTCATGGGTGATACTAAGGCCTTGAAGGGTTGAGCATAATTTATAAAATGTTATGAGAATGAGAATATAGTTTTACTTAGAGAGGGTGCAGACTTTAATAGATTTTATAGAGGTCTATGCCACCACTAAATTAGCTTAATTTCTGGTTTAAGTTATCTCTAGCATTTATTTTTCTTTGAAAAATCTTTAGACTAACTGGTAATATTATTCAATAAATTAAAATTACAAAACAAACCTTTAAACTTATATGTGAGAAAAACATTTTTGGGTAGGTTCCTGTTTTCTTCCCTAGTAAATAATTAACTAATTAAGGACCTAATGAATATTTATTGATAACCATCATGTACTCTGAACTGATAAAAACAGGGAACATAGTAAAAACACATCAATATCTTTAAAAGAATTTATTATCTAGGAAAATATAAATTATCCTTCCCTTTCCTAAAAGCAAATCTTTATTTTATGTGTATGAATGTGTGCGTGTGTGTGTGTGTGTGTGTGTGTGTGTGCGCGCGCGCGCACACCATGTGGTGACCACAGAGTCCAGAAGAGGGCATTATATCTCCTGGAACTGGATAGTTGTGAGCTACCATGTAGGTGCTAGGAATCAAATCTGGGTCTGCAGGAAAGCAGTCAATGCTCCTAAGCTCTGACTCACCTATTCCCCAGCCCCTACTCTTCCACTCAGTATAGAAGTAGAAGGGAATCTTGCACCACAGAATAACTACAGGGAGATTTTATTTAAGACTACTCAATATCAAAAGTATAGCAAATAAACACAGGGATAGTTACAGAGCTGTGATGTAGTACTATGGTTCAGGTATGGAAAGATTGCATGGGAACACAAAAGAGCCATTCCAAGATTATCTATTTTGTTCTGTCTTTCAGCAATCTCAAGTCTAATTGGTACCCCAAAATGAACAAGTTACTGAAATGTGAGCAAAATAGGTTGCATCATAGTAATTAACTACCTCATTCTCTGCTGCTTTTGGAAAAGGGGAGTTTTCCATGTAGGTAGAGGAGGCCACAGGTTGGAAACAAGGCAAAGAAGAACTGAACTGTGGGAGGACTCACATGAGAAGATGATATAGAACATCTTCTGGCTAATCAGAAGCATAAGGCACAGACCAAAGGGCGGTGGGATCACAGTTAGAAATTAGACCAGAGTCAATGAAGGGTCTGACTATTATCCTTTAGATGTGGGGGGACATCATGAGTTTATGCAGAAAGGGAAAATAGACAGGACTGTGCACCCCAGAGCTTTCCCCAGAATGAACTGAACTGGGAAAGACAGAGAAAGATCTTGTGTAATGACAGACTTGTGAGGACAAAGGGGACAGAGAAGAGGGAGCAGGTCTGTACGCAGTGCCGAGGCACTGTGGCAGGATCTGAGTGGCTACAGCATGGGAATGAACAAGGCAATGGCAAAAGGAATCAGGGTTATGGGTGGGTGCTGTTGTTAGTAACAGAAATGAGAAAGCCAGAAGGTCAAGTGAACATGGCCAAAAGCCGTGGTACTCAGTTTAGTTATCACTGATGTCAGTGTGGATGGGAACAGCTAATTTAGCCTTGAGAACACGGACTGCAGGCTCTGAAGAGCAAACAATCCCAGTGAATCTAGGCTTAAGGACCAACATGTATAGGTGATCGAGGCTATTTAAACAAATCTTATAGTGGCTATTTAAAAATTTAGCATGTATGAGTTAAGAGGTCCCAGGTGCTAAGTTCTCTAAAGTACTATGAACTTCATCTGACTCATTGTCCTAAACTTGAGATGGTACCCAGTGCATGCTATGTGGTTAGCATGTGTTCGCTGGACAGAAAATCAAAGAGTCTATGCCAAGAACTACACAGATAAGAATAAATTCACGACTGTAGAGGACTTACACATAAAGGAGTGTGTTGTGTTATGAGAGAGCAGCAAGCAAGTCCAGGAAGTCTATCCAAATATGTTTCTCAGAAATGCCATTGACATTCTCAGAATGTGAGTGCCATTTGTGTAGTCAGGGATGTCTGAAAGGGGATGAATATGGAATAATCAGATATGTAAGGTGGATATAGATAGGACAAAAGGAAGAGATGAGAATGGAGATACACAGGGGCAGAATTATAGGATATATCCACTGAATGGAGGAACTGGGAATGACTGAGGGGTGTGAAGAGGTGAGGCAGTGATTACACCCTGAGGCACAAAGGCCTGCATGAGTCAGGGTGAGAAAGCCCCAGCTTCCAACAGGCAAGAGGCATTATTGTATCCCTTAGGAAGGTTGCAGAAAATATCTCAAGATTTGTTCTGGTGTCTCTTTGATCCTTACCTGTCCCTTGCCTGTCTCTGGGGACTCTTATTTTCGTATGGGAAATTGTTCTTTTCTTTCTTTGGAGGAAACACATATGTGCACATTCTCTGAGTCTTTGTGTCTCTCTCCTCTGTCTCTCTGTGTGTCTCAGTCTCTCTGTCTCGCTCTCTCTCTTTCTGCTCTTTTTCTTACATTTGCAAATAAGAAGTTGTGTACTCAAACACACCATTCTTCCAACTTTTAAAAATAAAGCTGTAATTTGAAGTTTCCTTTTGGTTAAATTTAATTATTCTAAAACCGGCATATCTGTATGTATGCTTGCTTGGTGAGATTAAACATTACTTGCCTCTTTTGAGGACATGACACCCGTGGGACTAAGACAGTTATAGACAATCCTGGCAACAAAGTTACCATGGAAAAGTGTGCCTGAGTGGATGCCATATATTTTTATTTTTAAAGTTCGAAGACATTGAGTTTCTTTCTTCAGCCAGGGTATCGCTTTGTATTTGGCCTAAGGGAAACCGAATTTATTTATCTCTAACATTTCTTATCCACATGTCTTCAATCTATGATCATAACACTTGGTTCATCTGAAGTGCCTGATATCTGGTGTTCAGCATTTTTTTTTTTAAACACAGACTGAGGCCTCATGGGCAAGACAACAAAACCAGCCTGCAGAATAAGAACATTCATTGGCCATTAATGATGCTCTGGGTGCTGTAGGGGATAACAAAATTGAGAAAGAAAATGTTTTCTTTGGGTTCGGCTAGGCTGTAATTTAGCCAGACCATTCAGACACAAATCCTTGTTTGAAGGGGAATAAAAGTAGCACACATGTGAGTGCTTTGATAACATCACCCAGAAACGAGTTCTCAAGAGCTGGACTCCCAGAGACAATTGTGTTTCCAGAGACAAACGGAGCTTTCCAGGAAGGCTACCATATTCACTACTACTAAGCTAGCTGACAACTCATTGGGTGTTGAATTTGAAATTCAAAATAATTGAAACAAAACAAAAATGAATTTGAAGCTCTCTAGTTTTCTCTTATGACAGACAATTTTGTCAGTTGTATTGTTGTTGTTGTTGTTATTATTATTATTCCAGAATTATGGAGGATTTCTGATGTGTAGATAATTTCTAAAGCAGCCTTGCTGAGAAAGAGTTCTGTAGAGGTGCGGCCACACAGATTGGTAACTGCAGGCACAAAAGGCTCCACAGCTGGACGTCCTAATGCAAGTGAAGAGGTTTGCTGCACTAGGTAAACACACCTTCACCTGCCACTTCTGTCTTGGGCTTTCTTTCTATGATACAACCACATATTTTTAATCAGCAGTGCAAAATCAGCAGTTCTTTCTCTGTGTGATACTTGAACATCTAATCTAACAACTTTGGCAGGTTGGAAGCAAGCTTTTACAGTATACTTACTGATACTGTCATAAGCAAGTATAAGATTTGTTGAAAAATATACATTCATTAAACAGGTATACTTGTGATTTTCCAATTAAGTTTTCAACTCTGTCCCTGAATTCCTTTTTGGTATCCTTTAACAACACTTGGGGTGCATCCTGTAGCTTCCTACTCATGTTTTTGTTGTTAAAATGTAGTTTAACCCAGTTTGGAACTTCCTGTGTAATTCAAAGACCCCTCCTCCATATAGTTTGAGGAACAGCTGTAGCCCTGACTTTAATGTAGGCGGATGAGCACAGTCTGACTCTAAGATACTGATTAAGGTCCTTTAGTTTGGGGAAAGGTGGGCTGCAGTAGGGAAAGAAATCAGAAATATTTGTAACTGGTCTCAGATGGTGGACAGTCTCTTTTTTTTTTGTCATAGCAGGGTATGGTGGTACTGATGAATCCTGGTGCTCTTTGTCAATACAGATTGGTGTCCACATAAATGCTAGATGCTCTTCTTAGATGAGCAGTGATTGATACTACCTTTGAACTCTCTAGGCCTAAGAACTCCTTCAGCCACATTTTTCTTGAGCACTATATCTTATTACCAGAACTCATGAGATCCCTCCAGGTTATCTTCAGGGTCTTCTCATGAGGATGGGGAAATGGGTCCCATCATATTCTTCAAAGCACTCTGCAGCTACTTTCTCTAAGCCTTGCTGGCTTAGTCACCTCAAATGAGCTTTCATGTTTTCAAATCTTTTTTTTTTTTTTTTTTTTTTTCCAGACAAGGTCTTGGTCCCTGTGTTTCATGTCCTTCAAAACTGAAGTTGTCCATCAACTAGTGATCACATAGGGTAGGTCTGCCTGTTCATTTTATCCGGGAAGCATCCAATCTGGGTGGATCTTTAGCACTTTAAAGTCTCTGTAAATGAATCTTACATTCATCTTAGTTCAGGCAATGAGAAAATACAGAGCAAGCAGGGAATGGCTTCACTCCATGAACCCTGTCCTTGGAGACCTACAAACTTCAGTAGACTGGATTAAATATTGGGTAAGTTATATAACAGCAGGGAAACATGGGGTAAAAGTATGAAATTTCAGATAGAAACAAAAATTAAAATAGATTTAAAAATTAAAATATGTTCAAAGGGAGAGAAATGTTGTAGTATGGAGAAGTTGTGAAAACCATGCTGTAGACAGGAGGTAATTTGGAATATTTTGTGGAGGAAACTGAGTTCCATGATGACAAACTATGGATTTAATTAAGTCTGTAAAGTTTGTGAATCTAAGATGCTAAAGATATTATCATGAACAAACCAAGAAAGAATACACTCTTTAGTTTGAGTACCATCTACATTGCAGTCTGTGGCTTTAGGGAATGAGAGCGGGAGTCCCTGGAAGTTGTAGAATTCTAGCCATTGATATCTGGCATTTATTAATGTGTTTCACCGACAGTTCTAAAGTTCTGGTGGTTTCTGCTTCAGTAACCAGACACACATGAAATCTTTTTAAATTAGAAACTTGTGTTATTAAGATGTTCTTAGCTTTTATCAGTTAATCCTATAAAAATAAGTCAATCCATAATGATTTTTATGTGGAGCTACATGGATAGAAGTGCAGCCCTTGCATATAGTAAATAACTTTGTCCTGGCATCCATTCAGTGGAGAAAATTACATTAATATAATGATGGTATCAGAGTGTGTCATTGACAATATTCCTATTGTGGATTTCTTAGTTTTCTGATAACTGTCATAACCCTTCTCATATTGTGGTTATTCTTGTGACCACATTTCTAAACTCTGGTAGCGTTTGCCACTAGGTATGCAAGGTAATAATAGCAACGAGATGTAATGTACTGAGATCTTGCTATATACCCTCTGTTTTGTAAGTTCCCTTTAACAGGCTCATTTCTGAATCCCATGGTCACACCACAAGGAAAGTACTATTGCTGTCTCTAGGGTACATATATGGTAACTGAGACAGAGGTTAAGTTACATAGCCATGGACATTACACATCTGAAAGTAGGCCCAGGATCCAGTCCAGATGCTATGAATTCAGATGCCGAGCTCCTCGATGTCAAATCCTTGCCTAGGGGAAAGTGTAACTCCAGATGGGTCACCTGTTATACGTATTGGTTGACTTATTATAGGCTGATTACAGATCTCTGACCTAAAGATCTCTAGCAAGAGTTGACATGGTTGTCCACACTTCTCAATGTGAGTGACAACTATACCACTTATTGTCTCTATTGTCATCATTTCCTATGTTTCAGGTCATCAACAACGTGCAAGCAGACAGTATCACAACAAACTGTAGCAGGTGACAGCTCTTTTTGGTTTTTTGAGACAGGGTTTCTCTGTATAGCCCTGGCTGTCCTGGAACTCACTTTGTAGACCAGGCTGGCCTCGAACTCAGAAATCCACTTGCCCCTGCCTCCCAAGTGTTGGGATTAAAGGCATGCACTACCATCTCCCGGTTGTGACAGCTCTTTAATACATCTTTTAGCATCAAATCTTTGTCTTACAATTTCTAGAGACTCAGAAACTCCAAATGAGTTCTGCAGGACAAGATCATCAAACAGCACTGGTGTCCTGTGACATATTGTTCTTAAGTGATAAAATTGACTCATTTTAAGTGCATAGCTTATTAAATCTTAGCAAATATACATAACAGTGAAATATCAACCACAAGAAAAACAACAATACCAACCAATCAGACCCCCCGCCCCCAAGCTCCCAAGGACTAAACTACCAACCAAAGAGTACACATGGAGGGACCCATGGCTCCAGCTGCATATGTAGCAGAAGATTGCCTTATCTGGCGTCAATGGGAGGAGAGACCTTTGGCCCTGTGAAGGCTTGATGCCCCAGGGTAGGGGAATTCTAGGGTGATGAGGTGGGAGTAGGTAGGGGAGCATCCTCATAGAAGCAGGGAGAAGGGGGAGGAAGAGGGGAGGGGATAGGGGATTTGCAGAGGGGAAAACAGGAAAGGGGTATAACATTTGAAATGTAAATACACAAAATAACCAATAATAAGCAAACAAACAAACAAAAAAAAACCAAACAAACATGCAGAACTTTATTATCCACCAAGATTCTTGTGCCGATGGCAGTTCACTGTTATGACACTATCTGCAACTCCAGGCAAGCACTATGTATGTTTTCTATAAATGGAATCATATACTCTTGAGTGGCTGTTTTCTTTCATCCAGGGTGAGACATATCCAAGTTGTGTCATGAATAGCCCATTCACTATATTGCTAATAATATTTTATTATACTAATTTGCTACAAATTATTTATTTGTCCCTTTTTGAAAGATGCTTTTTATTTTTAATTATGTAGTGTGTGTGTGTGTGTGGGGGGGGTGGTATCTGTTCATGTCCTGGGCAATGAGAGGCTTCATATCCTCTGAAGCCAGCATTAAAACTGCAATGGCGATTAAGAGGTGGAATTCTAAGGAAGAGAGGGTTAGTAGACTTTCAAACCCCCCAAGGATGGGTCTATGATACAATCATCTCTGGGATAAAATTTCAGGCTCATCTGACATGGCATGGAGGGACTCACTACATGGTAGAGAATTTCCATGAAGACTCTCAACCTAGAAATCTACCTTCAGGAGTACTAGAAGAAAGTGGGGGCAGTGGCTAAAGGTTCCCTAAGGAGGGCCAGGAGCTGTCTAGGGGAGATACTTAGGCACACTGTTGGAAAATTACTGTCTAGCTTGCCAAGGGAAACTGATTAGCTAATTTAAATAGAAGGCAGCAGTCTAGAGGGGGTCTCAGGCAAGCCGAGAGGAAAGGGCACTCCACTGACTTTGAAGCATCCTGAAGAGCTGCTGAGGGAAGCTGGTTGGGTGGAAGTCCTTCTACTGACACTTCTCTTTGGCCAGAAAATGCATAGCAAAATGTGCTTAGCAGGTGGCACTTGTGGGGAGGCCAATCTGTGGTCCCTGGAGCATGCTGTTCCTGTAGAGACTCCCTGACAGTGTGACTGTACCACAAAGCTGTTCCAGGGAAAAGTTCCAGAGGGAGGTGTTCTACGCTTTTGACCACTGTGTGACACAAAAGCAGTCTAGAAAAGGGACACACAACCATGCCTGCTTTGTATGAGTCTTATGTAAGGGAACTGCCAGAACCAGAGAGGGAAACCTCTCTTATTGAATTATCTCTCCAGAACTCTCCTTTACAGAGCCTTACCTTGTGGCATCTAGTGTGCCCAGGACAGCTGCCCCACCCCTTTGGTGGTCTCTGAAGTGAATGGGTTTGAACTGGTAGCAGACACATTAGGTGGATACACGGGAGTGGAATTTCCTGAAATTGCCTACCTGTTTTCCAAACTATTTTGTTGCTCACCAACAGGGTCTGAGTTTCAATTGCTCCAAATGGCCACAGACACTTGGAGGGTGTGTCACTCAATTTTATTCAGTCAAGTGCAGTAAACGTTTATCAATTTTATTAATGTTTATGAAACTGCAATTATTTCCACTGTCTCTTCCTTATTGTCTTCTATTTCATTAATTTCCATTTTTAATCTGTATATGTTTTAAACATACTTTTGGGTTTACTTTAATTTTCTAAAAGCCTCAAGTGAACTCTTAGCATATTGACTCCTGGGTCATTTCTCTAGGCTAGCTTTCATGATATCACTTAACTCCGTGTCTCCTACTATAAATACTTGTCACTCCCTTGTACTGTCTTATTTTTATTATGTCTGTCTTATTCCATTACTATGCAATGAAAATAATTTTTGCACTCTATTTATTTGAGGATTTCCATACTATTTTTTTCTAATGATTTCTTCCTCACTGTAGTGATACAACATCTTCTTAACCACTATAAGCCTTCTGAAGGAATTACTTGTTCTATGGCCTGCGACATATTTATCTCGCTATCCTTCAGGTATAGCCAGAGGAAAATCTGCATATTGTTGTCATAGGGGTTAGTATTTCACAAATGCAAGTTCTGTATATTTGCTGATAATGTTCAAGAATTCTTTATTTTTGCAGCTAGTCTGTTTGGTTATTCTTTCAATACTTGAGAACATTGAATAATCTAATTAAAATTTTGGAATTATTTCTCCTTTAGTTCCACTAGGCTTTGTGCAGGGTAGTTTGGAGCCTGTTCCTGGGCACATTTATGTTGACAATCGCTAAGGCCCCTTGATCAGCTGTCTCCTTCATCACAGTATGCTTCTTTCTGTTTTGATCATAGTTTTGGTTTGGAGTCCTGGTATGACAATGTTGTATCAGAAGTACCATCTGATTACAGCTTTTATGGTTCATCTTTCCCAAACGTTTTCCCCCAAATTCATCTGTGTCTTTATCTCTTAAGTTGTGGGAGGGCTGGATAAGACTCATGTAGTTGGGTCTTGCCCTCTGGTCAAATTTAATAATCTCTATGTTCTAGTCAGCAGGTTAAAATTCTATTTAAAGCGACTCTTGGAATATTTGGGTTTAAATCACCATCTTTCTGTTTTTATATTTCTCCCATCTGTTCTTAGTCACTGTGCCTTCTTTTTGTACATGTTTTGTTTTGAGTATTTAAGAATATTTAATATTCCCCGTCATTAGCTCTTTAGCTATAACCTTTATTTTTTGAGAGCCTGTTGTAGGGCAGACTGAGAATTAAAGGGCAGAGCGTTAGTCAGTAAAACCCATGGCATATGCTGTGTCTAATCAACCAACTTCTTATTTGTCTGACATGAAGCTGGTCATTTGTCACCCTTGGGAAATGAATAACACAGTCATTCAAATTGTTTGCTGAGCTTTCTGGTTCAAACGAGAACCCTGGGCTGATTACAGATGCTCTGGGGGTCTTAGGTGCTACTGTATCTGCTTTTGTGGCATGGCCTGCTTAGTTCAGCCCTTCTGCTGGGTCAGAGGTGGTTTTATCCATTGGCTCATGTTGCTGGTGGCTAAGACTCAGCTTTCAGTTCTCTTTCTTCAGACACCTGAGTTTCATTGTGCCCTGGTTTTGTTTCTCTTCTCTTCTTTTTCCTTCCTTCCGGTTGTTACCTATGATACATTATTCACAGATCATCCTGAGGCTTCGGAGGCTTTTCACCAACATTTGAATGCATAAGCATGCAGGAACCCTTGTTCTGGAGGCATATTAGCCAAAGAGAACTAGTCTTGTCCCGAATGCTCTCCGTGGCCAATAAAGGCTTTGCATCTTTATGTTAGAACCCACATGCTCCCTAGCTATGGAGTCTCTAGGAGCGGTTAGCTTTTATATTCTTGGTAATTATGGCCTTAAGTTATGAAATTCCACCACACATATGGAAATCTCCAAATTCAGAGGAGTCTGTGAATCTGCTGTGTGCTTTTCCAGAGCTTGTCTACAGTAATTCCTGTCTCTGTGTCCTTGTTTCTCAGCATCTTGCCTCCGCAGCCTGAGTGAAGCCTGACCTTTGGTCCTGCAGCTTAGTGTATAGCTGTGTTCAACTCTGGCTTCCTCAGCCACTGAGTTCAGTGTGGTTCCACACTGAGGGCACTCTGCGCCTTCCTTTCTGTGGGTTCACAGTTAGATACCCCTTTCTGGGTCGGGAGGCAAGTTTTCATGCAGTTCTCCAGTCTTCCCCTTGTTTACAGTGAGAGAGTGTGTTTGGACTTATTTTTATGACTAAATGAGAATTTTCCTAATTCATTGACTGTTGACAGAAGAGAAATCCATAGTGATTAAAACACATTCATTTATTGTGCTGGGCATAAAAAAAATAATCTCCGTAATGGCACCGTGTAGATATGATCAACAATTTAAAGCATGCCTAGTGCTCATGGAATCAATGCACACAGATATAAACATTTCTAAAGGATTGTTTGCCTCAACCACATAAAAATCTATGAATTCATTTAGTCATGACTTTGCCAGCAGATCATGACAAATATTTGTAGTCACCCTTAACTTCTAACCTGTTTCATATGACTTAGTCCCTTAGGAAATCCGTTTCTCTGTCCAAATTGTCTTGCACCTTGCCCCCCACTTGCAGTGCCCATGTGCTGATCTTGTCAACATTATCCTATGCAGAGAATGCTGCAGCTTCCTAACTCCCTTGTAACCTGCACAATCTCCTGCCTACTTTAGTGTTGAGGGACAGTTAAACAAAACCGCCAGAATATGAATCAGATCATAGCAATGCCGTGCTCTCACCTGGTGAGACTGTCCATATATACCGGACTAAAAGCCACATTTTTAAAGATAGCTCACACACCCCATGTGGGCTAGCCTCAGGTCTTCCTATTTCTTTCACATTCTGGGTCCCCCACCCCAATGCAGGCTAGCCTCAGCGTTTCCTAGTCCTATCACATTCTGGATCCAGGCAGCGATGCGCTTTCTGTTGAGGATTGGTTTGTTGCTATGTACTGTAATGCTAAAGCCTGTACCCTGAGGGTCTAGGCCTAGGGGTGACTTAGGATGTTTACATGCTCTTGTTGGGCAAAATTTTTTCCCTTGATTTAAAACTATTGGTTAAATAAAATTGACTACAGCTAATTACTGGAGGGACTAGGAGTGGTGTGTTTGGAGTGATCTAGTGAGGGGAGAGACAGAAGAGAGGAGAAGGAAGAAGAAGAGGGGAAGGAAGAAGCCATCACGAAAGGAGATAGACCATGAGCACAAGGCCAGAAGAAACAGCAAGTATCTGGGGTACACTGCTGAGTAACCAGGCCTGGAGTTAGAAGGGTAGATTAGAGGTTACCCCCTCCTAGTAATTGTCAAAGCCACATAAAATAGCCACAGTCTGAATCTCACTTGTTTGTAAGCTAGTCAGGGATAAGCTTAAATTAGTTGTCCTACATCAGGCCGTTTTGCATCTCCACCCTGTTCCCTTTTACTCTCCTCTCCCCTCTTATCCTGTTTCTTCCCTTCTTCTCCCCTCCCCTCCCTTCCTCTCCCCTCCTCTTCCTTTCTCTTCTCCCAGTGGGAGCTGCATCACCTATGTCCACGTCAGCATATTTGCATCCAGTCTTCTTTGTCACATCTTTTCTGAGCAGCCTGCTTAAAGTACCTTTCTTTCTCCTTGCCGATCATCTTTTCTCATTTTTATTCAGCAGTGTGAACCATCATTTGACACATCTCTTATTCTGTTAATTTCCCTTTATCCCTAGAACGTGGAATTGCTGGAACAGGTCCACAGTCTAGCTGACCATTAAGCACACATAGTAAGCATTCTGAAGAGAATATCTGGAGGCGACCATCTTAGTGACCAGATAGATCTGCCATCTAGACCCAGTATTTCGTTGCCCTGATACTGTTGTGTAAAACCTGCCAGGTTCTTGATTTATAGTGGCTCTTTCTCTAGACTTCTTACACGGTTACATCTATGTTACTAACTTCACCTTTGCAGGCACGTTATATAATACACAGAACTTACCTAGAGCTTTCTTTTGTATTGACATATTTTCCTGGCCTTGAAAACTGAATATCTGACTTGAAGTTGGGCATCTCCAAACAGATACAGTCTGCAGTGGCTTACTTGTAGTGAGGACTAATTTTGTCATCTGTGGTTGCTTTCAAAAGGTTTCATTCTTAGATGGTAACATTAATTTAAGCCCCAAGGTAACTCATTGTGTTAGTCAGGAAGCACTCTGAGAGTGTTAAAAATGAGTTCACTCCAGCTGCAAACATTTGAACCCAGATAATCAATGTCCGTTCCTTGGCACCTCCTTATAGATGCTGGTTATGTGCATAGAAGCCCATTTTATCCACACCAGGCTGAACTGAAGCTCTAATAACACTGTATTATGAGAACTCACAGTGAAGGCTATTCAGCTGCAAGTTTCAATTAACTGAATATATATTTGCAAGAGTCAAATCTGTTCTTCCACCACATGGGTCCTGGAGATTGAACTCAGGCCATCGGGCTTGGCAGTAAGTGCCTTTACCCACTGAGCCATCTCGTAGCACCTACAGACAAATTTGAAATATAGTATGTGGCAAGTTAAGCTCTCATTTAGTTGGAGACAATTCATTATCCTAGATAAAATGTGGTAAGCAACACTAAGGAATGTCGTGTACGGGAATTAGAACTTTATAAAATAATATGTGGATTTAATTTTATACTTTTATGGTTTTTTTTCAATCCTTCTTTTACCACAAGTTCTGGCAGATATTATCAACTCATATACAGAGCCACGCAGAATTGGTTCCTGGCCATACTGTGGCAAATTGTATGTCTCTCTGTTAACAAGGTCACTATGTTTTTGAGTGCTAACCCAGCTGAGATAGAACTATAAAAGAGAGTTTACCACAGTATGGTCAGGAGCCAATCCTGTGTGGTCCCTGTTTTGTTTGCCTGTGGACCTTCAGAGAGTAGATGGGAAGTGGACATACAGCTCATCTCTGAGTGCCCTGGTAGGGAACGCTGGTGTAGATAACCTGTACTGCTGCCATCATGGGGTTGTAACTGTGATTTCTCAGAAATGCAGAGTTACCTGTTCAAGAAGAAGAGAGCAGCATCCTCCAGGAAAACCAGCATATATTCGGGTCTCGCTATGACATTCATCTACACATTATGATGCTGCTAGCCTTACTTAGTAATCCACAACGGATTTTGTGCATGTCTTTATCTTTGCTTAATATAGCTTCTCTTCTGTTACTCAACACTCCTTCTGTAACAATGTCCACTTCTTCTCCATGAAGTCTGGGGAGAAGATAACTTTTCTTTCGTATAAGGATGCTTACCTTTGGCAAATGTTATCTCCTAATTTTGCATGGAACTGTGGAGAGTTTTAAAGAGCATATTTAATCTTATTTTGTCTATGTGTCTCTCTCTCTCTGTGTGGTGTATATACATGTATGTATTCATGTTTGTATATTTTCAGATGCAAGTGTACGTGTGTGTGTGTTTGCATGGCTATGGAACCTCTAGGTTGATGTTGGTATGTTGAGAGTCTCCTTCAATTGTTTCACATCTTCTACATTGAGGCAGCCTCTGTCAGTGGAAGCCAGAGCTTGATCCACTCAGCTAATCTAGCTATCCACCTTGTTCTCAGCACCACCCTCTCTGCCTTCTGAGTGCTGAAATGACTGATGCGCCACCTCACCCAACCAGCAGTTAAGTAGGTTCCAGAGATATGAAATAAAATCTTCAGGTTTTCCCATTACCCACTGAGCCATCTCTGTAGCCCAAGTTTTAATGATCCTTTGAAGCTAAGTGATGGAAATACCATAATTGATCTTTCCAGTGTCTGATGTGTTTAAAGTTTCATAATAAAACTTTTAAACATACAAAGAACACAGAAGGATATTTAAATAAGACTGTAAGGACCACAAGGTGGGTTATTGATTGTAAGGCAGTGCTTTCACAGTATGAAGCAAAGAAAATTGCCAGATCAGACTGTGAAACCCTGGGCATGTAGGAAAAGTCACCCCAACTCTGGGCAAGTATTTAGGATCTTTGCCAATCCACAACAGCAGGAACGTGCAAAGTCATCTCTTTTCCACCTTGGAATACATTTTGACTCTTGTGGTTATAAAGGTCTGTCTAACAGATAGGAGCCCCCACCACACACACACACACACAAGACCCTAGCTAATTATAAATCAGAGCATCTCCACCTCTTCTGAGAATGCCTGACTTTTGGCCTTGGAATAGCTGGAGCATCCAAACTTCTTGGTGAAGGCAGATGGTTTTCAGCCATTTTCAGCTTTGACTTTTTGTCCTAAGACTAGTAGCATTATCTACATTGCTAGCTTTCCCCTATGTCTCACATTGTAAGATGCTTTGGATGTAGTCGACTATATGATAACTCTCATCTGTGATTTAATTATGTTAAAGAACTATTACTATTACTATTTGGTGACAATGCCTTTACCCACTTTAACTGTTTATGAATGGCCACTTTGTTTGCTTAAGCAAAGTCATATTAGAGAAAGGCAGCTACCTATCTGTCAAGCAACATGCACCTATTAGTTTCTGAGACATAATGTGTATATGTGTGTTTGCATTCTTTGTCTTGTTATCTGTTTTCTGTAAAAATCCTTTTGTTTCTTCACTGACTCTGATATTGAAAACTCCACTGTGTCTTATATTAGTTGCTTGAGAGTCACTTAATGAACACTCAAAGAATAGATACCAAATGTCAGAATCAAGCTGTGTCCTAGGGCTAAGAAGGAAAATATGTAAGACATGGTCTTTCTCTTATTTTTACTACAACAATAACAGCAACAACAATAATTTATTAATAAGATTAATAATACCTTTTGTTTGTTTGTTTTTTAAGTTCTTGTTTCTTCTCATTGCCAAATTTGCCTTTAGTAACGTGTGCTTGGTAGAGCTTTGTAATTCTTATATTTCCAGATGGTTTCTTGGGCTTTCTTTGGCTCAAGCTCATTCCTTCTTTCGAAAAATCTTGTGTTGCCTCCTATCAAATACAGACATCCCCAACTCCCATTCCTAACAGTGCCTGAGAATCCTACTATGTTCTGGTAAGAGGCTGTAAAACAGTATGGACAGACAAGATTACACAAAGAATGGAGATTTTCATGATAGTGTTTCACATACCCTGTGAGGATTAGTTTGAGTTTCAGAGCATGACAAACAGGTGGGTTAGCGTTTAATTTTAATTCTTCTGTCTCTCCCATGTAGTAGAGCATTCAGTTTTTCTCACTGAATGAAGACTTATTAAGTTCCTACTGTGTGGCAGAGGCTCTAGAAGGCATTGAGTCTCGGGTGTCAAGCCAGTGAGGACACAGTGTGGGAGGAGACTCGACCATCTGGCTCTGGGTGAGATGTAGCATGGACAGACATTTGTAACTCAGGTCCAGATAGAAAAGCTCGCTTGGTTCTTAGCAGGGGCTGTGTGCTCAGAAATTTAGGAGCAGGGATGGCAGGCACGGCTACACTGTTTGGAGGCTTAGAAAAATAGTGTGGCAAAGCCACTTTCCAGCTGAGGAAAGTCTGTGGGGAAAGTTTGTACCTCAAATGTGTTGATTTGGATGAAATTATATATGTATCCTTGATTATATATTTCTAAAAAGGAAGATAACTCTTAATTTTATTGCCTGTTGCTCAATAAACACATTTAAATTTCAGGGATTTTGAACTAATATTTGTTGCAGAATTTTTTAAGAATGAGAAACATGTATGTTCATGTACATGTAAGTGCTGTGTTCATGCACATACCTGTTTCTGTGTGTTCTGTATGCAATTTAAAAGTCTAGACATACAAGAGAATACAACAAACAACTAATTCATGAGCCACTGATAGTCATCTGTTCTTATGGGTTTCAGTATCTTTTATTACTTTTCACTGATGAAAATTGTACCCACCATTTTTCTGAGCAGCTAAGTATGGTTTCTGCATGTTTATTAATAGGTAACTAAAAAATCCCATTTTTATGGTTTCAGGGATGGTATCTATGCTTTATAATACTGATTTATTTTAAATATTAGTCACCAGAATACTGGAGTATATGCACCTATTGTCTGCCTTTATCAAACATTCAAAAATGTAGGTTTTATATCATATGCCTGGCATGCTAATCTGCAGCTAGTAACCCTCCTTCCCCCATCAGCTCCTGAAAGGCTCTCCTCAACACAGTCTCAGCCATTGGTGGTTTCAGCATGAGCTCACCTGCTTTCACCACAGGTGGTAGAAACAAGAACATGGTCGTGGGAAGGAAGGGTATGAGAAATAATTAGACAGCTTACATATGTCCCATGCTGATTTTAGACTAGATATTTTCATGTTCAGTACAAACTCCCCAGGCTTTACAGTATATTGCTAAGTTTAAAACAACCAAGGAATTTTTTTATGAGAAAGGGAGAGAATTATTTCCTAAGAAGGACTCAGTATGCATGTATATTCTTCTGGAAGGTGAATAAACTCCAGAGTAAGGCCAAGAGATGTATAAGATATTTGCCTCTCCATGCCATTTCTCCATATCTAATATATTCATCCTCTTAGATGATATTTTATCCTCAAATCATGTCCTGAATAGTCCGAGTAGCACCTTGTATTGCTTAGTGAGCACTCAGTAGGTTGCACATGAAGTCTATTAATACCCTCCACTTCCTTACTAGTATTTTCTCAAAAAGAAAAACAACAAAGCAAAACATTTCAATGTAAGCCTTAGAAGTGGCTAAAATTAATTTACATATTGAAATTATTCAGAGATTATAATTCATGTTTGATTCTTAACAGTGAAACAAAAACCAAACAAATCAATACACTTTTCTTTGGCTGTTTAGAAGACAGTCCTAGCAAAGCAGTGGTCCTCAACCTCCCTAATGCTGCGACCCTTTAATACAGTTCCTCATGTGGTGACCTCCATCCATAAAATTATTTTTGCTGCTACTTCATAACTATAATTTTGTTACTGTTATAAATCATAGTGTGAAATATCTGTGCTTTCCTTTGGTCTTAGGCAACCCCTGTGAAAGAGTCATTTAACTCCAATGGGGTTCATGACCCACCGGTTAAGACCACTGTAC
The DNA here is from genome assembly GCF_978045245.1 of Mus caroli. Classification (NCBI taxonomy): domain Eukaryota; kingdom Metazoa; phylum Chordata; class Mammalia; order Rodentia; family Muridae; genus Mus; species Mus caroli. The sequence continues at coordinate 53,487,257 of NW_028227261.1, read as the reverse complement.
TAAAGACTGACAGTAAAATCAACAAATATTTCAAATATTTGCAATACATGAATTCATCTTTCATATGACCAATACTTAAATTTATAGTAATAGGAGGGGAATATAGCTTAACATATATATTAAATTAGATAGACATATTTATTATTAGCAATAAGACAAGTTCTTACTCTATGCTTATGTAATTAGGAATGAATCAACATGGTATGACTTAGGAATGCCTGGCTATTAGGAATTGTAATGGTTTAAAAGTCGGATACATAAGTAGAAACAGGTGTAAGAAAGCTATTGGGCACCAAATGAGAGATGCTGCATCAGAGGAGGAAGCATCCTGTAAGGCTGATGTTCAAGGGCAGCAAGGAGCACTGGGTGTGAGCAACACTGAGATCTTAGGGAGAGTATTTCAACTGAAGAATAGAGAATGGTGATGGGGCCTGTCTTAGTCAGGGTTTCTATTCCTGCACAAACATCATGACCAAGAAGCAACTTGGGGAGGAAAGGGTTTATTCGGCTTACACTTCCATGCTGCTGTTCATCACCAAAGGAAGTCGGGACTGGAACTCAAGCAGGTCAGGAAGCAGGAGCTGAGCAGAAGCCACGGAGGGTTGTTCTTTACTGGCTTGCTTCCCCTGGCTTGCTCAGCCTGCTCTCTTATAGAACCCAAGACTACCAGCCCAGAGATGGTCCCACCTACAAGGGGCCTTTCCCCCTTGATCACTAATTGAGAAAATGCCTTACAGTTGGATCTCATGGAGGCATTTCCTCAACTGAAGGTCCTTTCTCTGTGATAACTCCAGCTGTGTCAAGTTGACACAAAACTAGCCAGTACAGGGCCTATCCAGAAATGATATTTTATCCTCAAATCATGTCCTGAATAGTCTGAAGAACTGAGGTTCAAGGTGGAGATTTGTTTTCAACAAGATGGAAGCTTGGCTATTAGGGTGCTTTCTAAGCCAGAACCTTAAATATTTTAGCTACTGAGTTCAGAATTTGTCCTGGACCTGAAGTTCTGTACCAAAGCTTGTAGGAATTAAGATACAGACTTCCTATTTAGGATCTGGTAAGACAAGGCCCATCTTGTACTCATACTGAGTAGCCTGTTCATTTAACTGTCAGTGTGCAGCATGATAGACAGGGATAGAAGTTCTAGTTAGCATTTGATGCACGCCTTACTGGCTTTGCTTGGGATCTGTGTGAGATTCTTTAATCTCAAAACTTCTGTTTTCTCCATTATGAAATAAATAATAGTAATAATAATAATAATAAATAAGTAGCTTATGCCTCTGTAATCCTAGTAGTTTGCTGTGGAGGCAGGAACATTAGGAGTTTACAATCAGCTCAGCTACACAGTGAGTTCCAAGCCAGCTGGAACTACATGAGACTCTATATCAAAAAAACAAAAAACAAAAACAAAAACAAAAAAAACAAAAAGAACCACAAAACAGAACCAAAAAGAAAGAAAGGAAAGTCATTCCACAAATTATTGTTAAGATAGACACATGTTGCTTAGCACAATTCCTGGTACCAAGTCCGTTAGAATCTATCTTATTTTTATTTCTGAGTAGTTACGAGGTAGGAAAGGAAGACTTTAAATTTGCCTAAATGATTGTTTGAGCCACGGTGGCACAGGCGTCCCTGTCTGTGCTTTTTGCTTCTTCATTGTATTTGTCAGCCTGGCAGAACTGGTGACAATCTTATGATGCGTACCGATAGAAACCTTGTCATAATGCTTGCCAGGAAATGCAACATCTGAAGTCCTTCCTCTAGATGGTTGTTTAATATACTAATCAATTTGCCTAAGCTTTGAATGTGACTTTTCACTCCTGAACACAATAGGCTCTTTTTTCTTATGCAGTCTTTTGTGAAGTCTGAGTCTTTTGTGAAGTCTGAGTCGTGAGCATTGTACTAAAGGCAAGGTGAGAACAAGCTTTTTAAAAAAAGAGTCATTAAAGTGAAAAATGGTTCTCCTAATGCTACTGTTTTGGATTCATGTACAATTTTGTAGTTTTTTTTTTAAATCATGTATATACAGGCTGCTATCTAATTCTTTCTTTGTGCTTGTTAAGCTCAGTTTTCTTCCAGTTTTATGCCTATCAAATTTAGCTAGATTTCAAAATATGTGATTAAAAAAAATCCTTCATACATGACTATTTACCAAATTATTGAGGATTTTGAAATCATCCTCAGAAAAGGAAATGGCCACATTTCTAAGTAATGACATTACTTGTGGGATAACTGAATAATTAATAAGAACATATGAGCTCCAGTGAGGAGACAGATTCTGTCTCCAAGTAATGTATAATGCTTAACATGAAGAGCCTTAATGCTCAGAAGGGTCAGTACGCCCCTGACCCAAGACACTGGAAAATGGGAAGGAAACAAGGAGAAGGTTTAATGCCCCAGACATTTAGCATACTTAGCACTCAGATCAAAGCTCTATTAACAGTCAGTTGTTGGCAGCGGCATGACCCTCAGCTCTCAACCACTGCACAGCATAGGTGGATATGTTGGTTTGATGTCTACTAAAGAAGAGTAGCAATGGAGAGCCACCATGCTTTAACGAGGAACAAATGACGGTGTTGATTAATGGGGAATTTCCTTCACTTTAATTAGCTGCTGTGCTTGGTTGGCTCCTTACTGTGTGCTCAACACTGTGCATTCAATATAGTTGAGGCATATAGAAAGGTTTAATGGAGACCTTGTGTGCATGTTTGGGGTAAAAGGGATTCTTTCATGTGCATCACCTCATGCAATTTGTACTACATCCTTGTGAGGAAGAAGTGTAGATGCTGTCATTTTTTCTCACTATTACAGGTAAGGCAATGGAACTCTTTTGAGGTTCAATGCTTTGAGCAAGACCCAGGGAGCTAGCATTGGGCCCACCTCTTCATGCATATGCAAAGATACTTAATGAGACAACTGGGGTGCACAGAGTGTGCTGGCAAGGCAAACAAGAGCCCTTGCTTCTTTAGGGCTCTTCTACCAAGAGGAACATGGAAATGAGATCCCAAAAAGGAAACTGGGCTCTGGATTGCAGATATGCAAAGTGTGTGGGCACCTAAGACGGGGAGTCATTTCCACCCTTGCTCTGTTGGAGAACACAGAGGTTCCTGTCAGGATGTCCCTGTCTCTCACTGCTGCCTCCCACTTTGTTGCTGTTCCTGGGTTCCTCTGGGAACCCAGCTCATGCTCCCTTCCCTTCCTTCTAAGTCTGACAAGAACCTCTGCCCACATTCCCCAACAGTGCAGGGGTGGGTGAACATGATCATGTCCTATGGTGCCAGGCACAAAGCTGGGATTTCAGGAATCGAGCATCACTGTGGAATCTTAAAAACTCCGACTTTTTAAACTGGCAGTCGTTGGGTTCACATTAGAGTATGTGAAGTTAGGGTCATGATATCTACTCTTAAATAGCCAATTTAAAGCCTTCATCTTCTAAAATCAACTATATTGTACAATGTAGCTATTTTGGCAATAGCCACAGACTTTCCGTAATTATTCCTTTGAAATGTGAAAAATATGTAAAATACTAAATGCCAATTTACGGTAATTAAGAATTAAATAGAAATCTATTGAATTGGGTATTTGGAATGAGCGTATCTTTTTGGTGACCAAGATACTCTTTCACCTTGCTGTGGCTTCTCCCTTCTCCCTAGGAAGAGAGAAGGAGCAAGCAAACAGAGAGCCTTAAACGCCACAAAACTAGCTGTGGTGGCACATGCCTTTAATCCCAGCACTTGGGAGGCATAGGCAGGCGGATTTCTGAGTTCGAGGCCAGCCTAGTCTACAGAGTGAGTTCCAGGACAGCCAGGACTACACAGAGAAACCCTGTCTCAAAAAAAAAAACAAAAACAAAAAATCGACAAAACTTTCCAAAGCACAGCATGGTACATTGGCACAGCATGCTACTTGCAAAATGGCTGACCTGGAAATGTAGACGGGGTGGCTCAGACTGTAAAGCCATTTGCCACCATAGCTAGGAAGCCTTGAGTTTGATCCTGGGAACCTGGGTAAAGCTGAAAGGAGAGAACAAGTTCACATGGTTGGCGTCCGATCTCCACACACACACAGGCCACTCGGTACCCTTCTCTCCTGCAGAATAATAGTGATTTGAAAGGCGGTGATGCTGGAGCAAGGGCTCAGCAGTTAAGAGTATCTGCAGCTCCTCTATGAGGGCCCAAGCTTGCTTCCCAGCACCCACATCAGCAGCTCATGACCACCTGAAATGCAGCTCTGGGGGAGCCAGGCTGTTTATGGTATCTTTGGGCAACCACAAACACATGCACACATGCACACATACACACGTGCATGCACACACATACACACACACACACACACACACACAAGTAAAAATATTAAAAAAAAATGATCCCAGTGTTATTGCACACATCTTTGAGCCCAGTACTCGGGAGGCAGAGGCAGAGGCAGAGGCAGAGGCAGAGGCAGAGGCAGAGGCAGAGGCAGAGGCAGAGGCAGAGGCAGAGGCAGAGGCAGAGGCAGAGGCAGAGGCAGAGGCAGAGGCAGAGGCAGAGGCAGAGGCAGAGGCAGAGGCAGAGGCAGAGGCAGAGGCAGAGGCAGAGGCAGAGGCAGAGGCAGAGGCAGAGGCAGAGGCAGAGGCAGAATCTCTGTGAGCTTGAGACCATCCTTGTCTACATAGCAAGTTTCAGGGCAGCCCAAGCAACCTAGTGAGACCCTGTGTACTGGCTGGTTTTGTGTGTCAAGTTGACACAAGCAAGAGTCATCAGAGAGGAAGGAGCCTCAGTTTAGGAAAAAAGCTTCCATGAGATCCAGCTGTAAGGCATGGACAATGGGCTGGGCCATCCCTGGGCTGGTGTTTATATAAGAAGGCAGGCTGAGCAAGCCATGAGGAGGGAGCAATAAGTAGTACCCCTCCCTCCATGGCCTCTGCATCAGCTCCTGCCTCCAGGTTCCTGCCCTGCTTGAGTTCCTGTCCTGTCTTCCTTTGGTGATGAACAGCAGTGTGGAAGTGTAAGCTGAATAAACTCTTTCCTCCCCACCCCCAAAAAGATACTCTTTCACCAGATTATTTTCTAAAACTATTAACTATTACATAGTATGTCATAAGCATTATGTTAGACTTTCCTAAAAATTATATAAATAGAGAAAGAAATGAAGAAAAAATAACCTTTTTCTCTGTATTTTGCTCAATGGCATTCCCTCTAAACTGATTTTTTTTTCTAAATGCTACTCTGTCCTCTTTATCCCATTGCTCCATTTATTTTCAAATATCACTGCAAGATCTGGAGATGACAGGAATATTTTATGATTCAAAGAATAATATAGGTGAAGTATTTTTACATATTTGAAATCTTCCTGTCTAACCTGGTATGCTGGTTGGTTTTTATGTCAACTTGGCACAAGCTGCAGTCACCTAAGAAGAGGTAACCTCTACAAGATAAACTGTATGCAAGCCATGGGAAATTTTCTTAATGAGTGATTGATTGGTTAAGGCCCAGCCCACTATGGGTGGGTTCTATAAGGAAACATGCTGAGCAAGGGGAGCAAGCTAGTAAGCAGCTCTACCCCACCTTGCCCCCACCCATGACCATTGTATCAGCTTCTGACTCTAGGTTCCTCCCTAGTTTGAGTTCCTGCCTTAGCTCCCCACCATAATGCCAATGGACTCCATTTAAATACTGTTTTTAATAAGAGTTACCTTAGTCATGGTGTCTCTTCACAGCAATAGGATAGGGACTAAGACAGAGTAGGTGCCAGAGACTAGTGTATTGTTGTGATAGGCCTGACCATGTTTTGTTGAGGCATTAGTAGAAAAGCAGTTGAATGCTTTAAGTTGGGGGTTTAAATGGCCAATAATAATGGGACCATGGAAGACTGAGGGAGATGTGAACTGTGGAAACTCAAGAGATTTCAGGGGGAAAGAATATTAGCAGCTGGTGTAGAGACAGTTCTTGTGATATTATGGCAAAGCATTCGGTTGCTTTGGCCCTTGCCCTAAAATCTGCCTGAGGCTAAAGTAAAGAGGTTTGGATTAATTGAATTGGCAAGGAGGCAGCCTAGTATCGACTCTGTCACCTGATTGTTAGTAACCACTCTTATGAAATGAAAAAGAGAAACCAGGGAAAAAGAAATACAAAATGTACAGTTTGAGGAGAAAAAGAACACCTGAAAATCTAATGCTGGAGCCAAGTCCAGCATTAGACAAGACAAAAAAGCTTAAAGAAAAACCTGACACTAAACAGAATAAAGAAAATGGTGCCCCTGGGGCATGACTGAACCCAGCTAAGCTTCCAATCTGTGAAGAGGAATTAAGGGAGAATTTTAGGCTCAAAGGAAACCTCCAACAAAGAAAAGTTTATGCAAATGCAAGTCAAGGAGGGGGTAAGACTCCAGCTCTAGCAAACAGAAGTTGGCAGCTTTGGCTACTTAAGAGTCAAGGAGGACACAGAAAAGGGATTATGGAATATTCTTCTTCCCCAGTTAAAGACAGTCACCAAGGCCAGCCATATGCAGGAGGAATCCCAGCATGGAGGCCCAGAGAGGCCATTGTGTAAAGCTATGAAGGTGAGGCTGGGTTGTGTTGGAGACCCCATGATGTTAGAGATGCCAGATTTTGGGGTACCTTCCAAGAAGAGTTAATAAAGGGGTGAGGAACTGGTTTAAGACAACGAGTGTGTTGCAGTTCACAAAGCTGAAAAGAGTTGGAGAAGCTGAAGGACTGACATCAGACATGGAGATGCAGAATTTGGAGTTTTCCCTGCTGGGTTTAGGTCTTGCTTTGGTCCATTGTATGTTGGAAGTATATGATCTGATTTTTGTGTTTTGCTTTTGCTTTTACAAGGAGTTACAGATAAGAGAATGTCTTGATTCTCAAAGGAGACTTTGGACTTTCAAATAATCTTAAGACAGAAAGACTGAGAACTTTTGAAATTGGACTAAAATCATTTTGCTTTATGATATAGACACAAACCTATGGGGGCCTGTGAGTTAAAATGTGCTGGTTTGAAAGAAAAAAGCATTTCTATAGGCTTATATGTTTGCATATGTAATCACTGAGGAGTAGAGCTGGTTGATTAGAAGGGTTAGGAAGTATGGTATTGCAGTAATAGGTGTGACCTTGCTAGAGGAAGAGAGTCACTGGCTGTAGCTTGGAGGTTTCAAAAGCCCGTGCCAGGCCTAGTGTCTCTCTGCTTGTTGCACTAAAAGCTGTACCTCTCAGCTACGTCTTCAGTGCCATGCCTCCTAGTCTACTGTCATGCTCCCTGCCACGATGATAATGGGCTCATCTTTGAACCTCTACTGCTTTCTTTGATAAGAGTTGTCTTGGTCATGCTGTCTCTTCAAAGCAATAGAATAGTGACTAACACTGTTGTTCTTTATGAGACAACGTTTCACTCTTATCCCATATTCATCCCATACTCATTATGTACCCAGGCTTATCTGAAACTCATGGTAATCCTCCTGCCTTAGCCTTAGAGGCGCTGTGGTTACAGATGTGAGCTACCATGCCTGTCCCAAAGCATTAAAGAAGGAAGTTATCCATTAGGTTCAATGACTACTCATCCTGAGGGGTTGTAGATGACTATAGAAGATAATGGAAGGGGATTTGCCCATTGCATTTCAGTTCAAGGCCACTTACACAAGTGAAGAATAACAATTATTAACCCAATTCAAGGATTGCTTACTAGGTAGATTTCTAAAGAGTTGTTGTATCCATCTTTTTCTGTTCTCATTATCACAGACCATCACTGGATCAATGTTGTTTTTCTTATTTGTATCTTTCCCTCATTATACAAGGTTCATAAAATGCAGTTACATTGGTTTGCCCTCCCCAAAACATCAGTATTTCCTACTCCCCAAATGTTTATATAGAGCATGGTTACTATTAGACATGTAAAGTTGATGCCCATGTTTCTCATTCTTCCTTCTTCCTTTGTTAGTTACATTTGAAACTAGTCCAGGAAAGAAGCAATACAGCACTTAGTCAGCTTCTTTTAATATCTGACCAACTGACTCTGGTAATGGTCATTTTGAACACCCAGGGCACCTTGACCACATTCGTGCAGAGTGCACAAAGGCAACTGATTCCAAGTCTGAGCAGGTGGCTACCAATGCAGTGTGAGACCAGTTATTCTGTTTGCTTCCTCTGTTCTCTGTTCTCTGTGCTGAGATGGCCTCTAGGAACTTTTGTTATTGTCTGAAACAACTTCCTCTTACCGTGTACTGAAATCCTAACCCCTAAGATGATAGTATTCAATGTGAGCTTTTGCTCAGTCTGTTAGGTCTTGGGGTCTCATGAATGCTTAAGAGACCCAGCAGCTCTCCTGTGTCTACCATGAGAAAATGCAAGCTGATGAACCAGAAAATAGGCCCTCACTAAATGTGCCTGTGTCTTGATCTTGGACTTTGCAGCGTTCAGAGCAATGACAATTTTTTTCCTGTTGTTTATCAGCTATTACTCTGCAGCGCTTTGCTGTAATAAGCTCACACTTACAAGGTACTCCCTGCACTCTGATTTTCTGTTGATTTTGGCCCATGGGAGCCAGTACAAGGGTAGAAGGGAGTGGTGTGGATATTTATTACCTATCTTTCTTGCTCTGAGACCTTGGTTTCTGCAGACTCTGTATTCCTCCATGAAGAATGAGGCAGCTGATGCCGTGATTCCCAACTCTGGTTCTTTGCAGGTTTCATTATCTCAGTGCGTCCCTTAGCCACTTAAACCTAGGAGTGATAATGACTTGGCATTGCTGCTAGTTTTTTGGGTGCTTCAGTGTCCCTAGTCAGCTTCCTGAACCCCATGGGTATCTCTGTAAAGCATCCTCCTTCCAATGCTTATAAATCAAGTGTCTTCATGTTTGAGTTTGCCCTGGATGCTGTGCTTTATCACACAGATTTCATCCTGATGAAAGGCTTGGCTCTCAGGAACTGCCTCCGTCATTCGCTCTCATCAAGGTCCTTTCTACTTCCTTAGTCAGACTGTATGAATGGGAAAAGCAATGTGAAGGTGCAGAAAGCATAGTCTCTGAGCTCCAACTTGAGGCAAGCTTTGGCTGAGACTGCTGTTTGGACTGCATCAAAGCCTAGCATTTCCCCACCGGACTTGCTTCCTTGCCTTAACATCTACAGATGTGGATCCCCAGAGTGCTCTTTAATCCCTCTATGGTATGCTGATCTTTATTTCAGAGTTTGTTTAATGGAGAGGGCAACTTAAAACACCATTTCTTAAAAGTCCACAAGCTGATTATAATAAACATCAATTGTCTTATCTTACCTGCAGTTAGCAACAGGACCCATGGTAGGAGTAGCTTGAGCTTTGCACTTTCTCAGTTTGTTTTCCTGGTTTCTGTTATGGGTTTATACTCCTATGTTAATCTATGTCCTTGAAATGGCCTACAAATACCAATCAAAGTGATTCAAGGGAATTTATGCCAACTAAGTAGGGAACCATTTTAAAATATGGTATTTTTGAAGGTGTTTGACATGTGTATATTTATATAGCATGGATGTCACCATGAACTAAAATAACTCTTGAGAAAAATGTCAAAATATTCTCTATCCTTGTGCCACTTGAACTAATGAACACTTTTATAAGAATTTACTTTTAAGAAGTCTAAAGGAAAAGAAGGTCAATATGTATGGATCATCACTGGTGATAATTGATTGAGGGAGAAACATCACTCAGTATTGAAAAAAATCTGTCGATGTTATTATCTTTTAAAGGAGAAGAGAGCTGTGCTTGTTAGACACAGCATCTGTGAGCAAAGTAGGAGACTGATTTTTGTGGAGTTTTAAGGGCATGTGGAGTCTGGGATTTGAAGCCCTTCTGCAATTCAGTGATGGATTGACATACATTGTAAGAGAATGGCCACCAGAGGCCATCTGCTGCTGACTGGCTTACTTTTGAAGTATGGGCATGGGTGAATCTTGATCTGCTGTTATTGATTGGATAACTTCTGGAAGCAAGACTGTTGAAGTGTGTTTTCATTGATCTATTATGTAAATGTATAATCAAAATGGACAGGTACTTAACACTATGGAGCAAATAGCCTTTTCCTGGAAGTTTAGGAATATGTTGTTCTTGGCAATCGGTTCTCTAATAGCATAGCTCATTAACATGCAAGTGATTAGTAAAATCGTGACAAAGACATAATGGCATGCTATATAATTAATAACCATTATTAATATTAAAGAGCTGCAGAGTAAAAGGTTTATAATCAAAAGTAGGCTAGAATGGATTTTTAATTAAATTTTCTGGCTGATGGCAACTATTTGAGAAATGGTGTTTACATTTAAGAAAGCCAGCTCATAGAAGTTGTATAAAGGGCATTTTCAATATTTTGTTTTATCCTCAGGTTTAGGTGCACATATATCCACATGTATATAATGCTTTGCAGTAAGGATTTTAAAAGAGAAAAGAAGCATGTGACGTGTAAAGGTGCTATGCTATGGGTTGAATATGGCTTGTCTCCTGTGAAACAAATGTTGATATTTGATTTTTGTGAAGTTGGGAGGATCTTGTTGGAAGTGGTTAGGTCGTAAGGGCAGAATCTTCATGAACAGACTAAAGCCTTTACTGTGGGATTGTGTATCTGATCTTGGGCTGCTGTTAGTCGGTAAGTGGATTGTAATATATAAAGCAATGATTTCCTTTGTGTCTTATATCAGACACATACATACACACAGAGTAGTAAAAAGCACAAAAACTGTCTAAATCAAAGCTATCTAGAGAAAGAGAACAAACAGAATGAATACACATTCAAAGGAGATTTATTAGATTTGTTTCCATAACACAGTGTGGGTAATTCAACAATGGTTGTCTCACTGGAGAGGCTAAACACCCAGTAGCTGTTCAGACCATCAGACTGTGTGCCTCAGTAGTCCGGTGTCTGAGAATGATGGCCCGGAACATTCATGGAGAGACACTGGACCACATTGGAAGCCCAAAGAAGTTGTGCTCTAACATCAGTGAAGGAAATGACAGCCACCCTGGCAGCAACAGGACAGATGTCATGATGAAGAGGATAGGTGAGCTTGATAGAGAGATAAGAAAGTAAGCAGGAAGAAAGCAAAAGCTTTTTCCTGGGAGCCCCTTACACCTTCTGTCGGATTGTAACCCCTTACATCAGAATGCACTACCCACACACTCAGGGTCCGTCTTCCTACTTTAATTAACCTAATCAACAAAACCCCTGAGAGCCTTGCACCTCTCAGTTGATCCCTGATCCAGTCAAATTGACTATATCAAGATTAACCACCATGAAGGCAAAAACCAGAAACGGCATTGAAATTACATTTCATTCCTATTAGAATGTCTATCACCGAGAAAAGAAATGACAGCAAATGGTAATGAGGATGTGAGGAAAGAGGAGCCATTGTTCACTGCTGGTGGCAATGTAAACTCATACAACTACTATGGAAATCAGCATGGAGGTTTCTCATAAAACTAAAAACAGTGCTAACATATGGCCCAACTATAGCACTCCCAGGTATATAGTCAAAGGGCTCCAAGCCAATACATAACAGACATATTTATATGTCCACTTACAATAGCTAAGAAATAAGCCCACAGTAGATGTCTACCAGCAAATAAACGAACAGAGAAAATGTGGCTCACATTCACAATGCAGTTTTTTTCTGTTAAAAAGAAGAATGGAAATACAGTGTTGCCAAAAATGGATGGAACTGAAGACCATGTTAAGCAAAGTAAGCCAGACTCAGAAAGAAAAATATCAAATTTCATTTTACATTCAGAGCTGAGACTTAAACACCCTCAAAATGCAACTAGTGGGAGGACTATGGGTGGGAAAGAAGTCACTAATGCAGTAGAGAGGACAAAAAAAAAATGGTAATGGAATGCATGTGACATGAATGTTGTAGAGGCGGCTACTTGGAAGGTGGATAGAGATCAGCCAGATGTGGGTAGAGGAAATGTGAAGAGCAGATGGGGACGGGGATGCATAATATAGTATAATGACACATATAATATATATATATGTGGATATATGTTCATATACATTGTAATGAAATACACTACTCTGTATATTAACTTAAAATTTTAAAGCAACCTAAAACCAACAAGAAATAAAAAAAAAAAAATGAAACCAATACTCCCTGAAGGGAATGTGAAGACTGAAGAATGTGAAGTGTTTAGGATGGTGTCCATTGCATGGTGTCACATGTCGCTGTGTGTGCTGTATACACATTGCTTGTTACTGTTCACTTAGTACTGATGTTTCATGGAGCCTGGAACATGTAACTTTTTTTTTGTTTTTAAATCAAATCATTTGACATTAAGGTTTTGGGCATCCATTTAAACTAAATACTTCAGATGAAAAATTATCTAGCAAGACACACATGTCTTCATGTACTTTACATAGCTTAAATTATTGAATGAAAGAAAATGTCAACTTGGTGGAAGCTGGTATCATCTTAAGAGTTAGCCATTTGTCTTTTTTTTTTTTTTTTTTGGTACTTTCACTAATACTTAATATGCTGGCTATCAAGTTACAGTAGGCTTTTCCTGATCCTTTCATGAATCATTTTCTATGTGTCTGTTCCAGGAAAGGCACTAGCCTTTAAAAATGGCCAATCTTGGTATTACAATGCATGCTATTTTTATTTCAGTCAGAATCTGAATTATATAAGAAATACCAACTGGGTTCATTCAATATAACTAGAGTTACCTCAGTGTTTTTATGGATGTAAGATCTATATTCCTTTTTATTTACTCAATTCCATATCTCAAATTCCAAGGTACCAGCATAAACAGTAGTTGGCATCCATATAAATTGTGATGGAAGTGGATGCTCACAGTCAGCTATTGGATGGATCACAGGGCCCCCAATGGAGGAGCTAGAGAAAGTACCCAAGGAGCTAAAGGGGTCTGCAACTCTATTGGTGGAACAACAATATGAACTAACCAGTACCCTCAGAGCTCGTGTCTCTAGCTGCATATGTAGCAGAAGATGGCCTAGTCTGCCATCATTGGGAAGAGAGGCCCCTTGGTCTTGTCAACTTTATATGCCTCAGTACAGGGGAACACCAGGGCCAAGAAGTGGGAGTGGGTGGGTTGGGGAATGGCAGGAGGAGGGTATGGGGGACTTTTGGGATAGCATTTGAAATGTAAAATAAGAAAATACCTAATTAAAAAAAAAATGAAACACTGAAAAAATGTGATGAAAGGCATAAATAATATTAAAAAGAATGTTATATTTACTTCTCACTGTAGAAAATTATATTCGCATCTTTTAGGGTCAGGACAGTGTAGGAATCATTAGTAGGACTGAACCTCCTCAGGTGACCTGTGAGGTCTGGGTCCTGGGACCTGATTGTCTCGAGTTTAATTAATGCTGCTTTGTTGTCCTAATTAGTATGAATCCTGTTTTGAATTTCAGGTTATCTGCTTGTGCCTGAACTTAAGAGAAACTCTTATGAAAATTAATCTTCCAGTTTTGTTCCTTTGCCTTTAAGGTTACATAAAAACATGGTAGAACTGGAAGAAATAGATAAAAATATCTGCCACAGTTGCTTTACTGGTTAATAAACTGTGGCCTTCAGAGTTCTCATACTTTCTAATGATGGTAGTGACCAAATCAGGGTGGAACTCATGCTATCTGTTCCCAAGTGTTTTTGGCCAGAGAGTCTCAATACTATAATACGAGGCAATTTGACGTTGACATTTGACAGGAGCTCTCATGACTAAAGTGGTGGCTTGAATATGCTTGGCCCATAGAGAGTGGTACTGCTAGGAGGTGTGGCCTTGCTGGAGAAAGTATGCCACTGGTGGGGATGGGCTTTGAATCCCTGCCCAGTATGGAAGAGTCACCTTTTTTCATATTTGCCTTAGTATGAAGATATAGAACTATCAGCTCCTCTAGCATCATGCCTGCTTGGATGCTGCCATGCTCCTTCCTTGATGATAATGGACTAAAACTCTGAACCTGTAAGCCAGCCTCAACTAAATTTTGGCCTTATACAAGTTGTCTTGGTCATGGTGTCTCTTCACAGCAGTAAAACCCTAAGATAACTAAGATAGAACTCATGATATCTGTTCCCAAGAGTCTTTAAACTGGAAATTTTCATGATGCTATGCAATTCAAATGCACATGACATGACCATTTGGCAGGAGCTTCCATGATGGAGCCACTGTTTAAGTGGAACAGAGTCCTGTTTTACCGTTAATTGGAATCAACAAAGAAAACACAGCCTCAAGTATCTTTGTTGCCTTTGCTCAGCTTTTGGATGGTGAAGTTACCATGCCTCCCTAATACTTGGGAGTATTTTTGAAAAGACAATAGCAGGAGTGAGGAATAAAATCTGTTCTTTGAACCTCCTTTCCCACATATAACATCCCACCTCATCCCATTTCCTACTTCCTTCCTACACAGATTTTTTTCCCTTAAGGTTCTCATACTTTAGCTCCATCTGTTATTCTTTCATTTTCTACAGCTCCCTGCACACCAGTGTTTTCTTCTTTACATACAGGCTTCAGCAAGTCTCAAGCAAAAGCAATGCCAGGATCTCACAGTTCCCTTCTTCTGCTTGTCCTTTCTAAGTATTGTCCTCTGTCTCTATACAGCTAGGTTTCATAAGTAAATTACCTACCTTTACCCTACTTATTAGCTCAAATTCAGTCTTAAGTCTGTTATTTTACCAATTTTCATAAATAAAATGCTCATTGCCAACAAGTGCAAAACCAGTAACTTATAACATGAGAGTATATGAATATAGTTCGTACATAGAATGGAGTGTATATAAAGATTTATTTTACATTCCCCAATGTAAGGGGAGGTGTCTTTCTGGTGGTGGTTTTGGAAGGGAAGTATGTAGGAAGCACTCTTTGAAGGAAATTCTCTTTCCATGTGTATATTTTTTTCCATGAGCATATTAGTGACTCATACCTATCTCCCACTTAAATTGCACGTACAAATAAAGATGAGGTAGGCTCAGTTTTAGCAATAACTGCTATTTTCAAAACATATTAAAAAGCTCTTTGGAAAGTTAAAAATTCAATAAGAAAAATAGAATTTGAGTATTTTCACTAAATGAGACCTTGGTGTTTTATTCCAAAGAGGTAGACACTGAAAATTGATGGGACGATGGGAACATTCCAAACACTGCCATGGATGTATGAGCAATTGCTTCTCTACAGACACTGCCTACGTAACTCAACGATGCTTGAAAGCAGTGTCCCAACCAGTGCGAGTTGCCTGACACACAGATGGAAAGAAATTTAACTCAGATAATAACTTATTCCATGTCCCAAAATAAACACAAAATAAACCTAGATGACACACACATTAGCATAAATATATGTTGATAGAGGAAAATATAAGAACATAATCTATATGGCTGTCATTTTTTCTTGGAATACAGAGAATCCAACATAAACCAAATAGAACTCTTTTAATTTAAAAAAATGCTTCCCCTCCAAACACACTATTAAGATCATCAAAAGATATGACTCAGTGATGGAGGAAATATTTTAAAAACATACATTTTTGTAAAGGTTTGTTTTCAGAATATATAAATAATTGCTGCAAAACAGGAAGGAGAGAAATACCAATATAATATTATGAGCAAAAATTTGAACACATAGATCACATTAAAAGGAACATGAGGGCTGGAGAGATGGCTCAGCGGTTAAGAGCACTGACTGCTCTTCCAGAGGTCATGAGTTCAAAATCCAGCAACCACATGGTGGCTTACAACCATCCATAATGAGAAACAAATAAAAAACCTATGGGCTGGAGCGAGTGGGTCCAAAACAAGAGGGAGAAAGGGAAGGGGGGGAAATTTTTTTTTTTTCAAAAAAACTTCCAAAAAAAAAAAAAGAACATGAATGGAAAATCAACATGAATATATATACAGCATTGTTAATTATTAATGAAATGCAAATCAAGGTGCTGCTGCACTACCATTAAACTGGTTAAAATAGAAACTAGTCCCCGGGAATATTAAGTTTGGGCAAATGTTCAGAGACAGTCTCATTTGCTGCTGCTGGAGTTATAACATTCCAGCCAGTCAGAAAACAACTTAGTGGGTTCTTTAAAGTTAACCACAAACATATATTCACTATACGATACAGAAATCCAGCCCTGGGTATTTCTCTCTGAGAAATGAGAACATATGTCTTCAAAAATACCTTATTTTAGTTGAATGTTAATTGAAGTGTTGTTCCCAAGAGCCAGAATTAATAAAACTAACCAAATGTCTGGATAATGGACAAGTTGTATATTCCTGGAGAGAGAGAGTGTGTGAATATATATATATATCCATTGCAAGTATCATTATCATTCACAAAGAACAAAATGACTTGGAATACACTTGGCAACGTGGATTAGTACTAAAAACATTATGCTAAATTTCAGAGATCATACATTAAATAAGGCCTAAATGTTATATTATTTAATTCATAATAAATGATAGGAAAATCAAAATGATAGTGACAAGATGGCGATCCATGGTTACTAAGTGTAGGAAACTAGAAAGGGATCATTGGTGTGGAGGGAAAAGGAAGATCTTAAGGGAGAAGGTATAGTAGATAGGACAGGTGAGAGTGGGAAAGGGAGAGAGGTGCTAGTGGGGGAAGGGATGGGATTGGGAGAAGGATAGCTGACAATGTTGGAAAAACCATATGGAAATCTTGTTTCCTAAATACATGTTCATACAAAACAATTAATTGGAGTTATCCTACACAGGGAATACTGCTTACATCAGAAGCCACAGATTGCAGATAAAAAGCACAGTGCTGAGTGTGGGAGAGCTTCCCTCTGCCATTCGGACCCCCATCTCTGCCCTTCCTGGGAAAGTCAGCCACTGTGTGGCAGGGATCCTGATGGGAGGCAGGAAGGACTGGGGGTAATGGAGACCTCAGGCAAGGGGGATGATGGTGAGAAACAGACTCCCTAGGAGGCAGGCTTCATTGAGCAGCTTGTTTAATTGGAGGAAACAAAGGTTATTTAACACTTTGGGGGGTGGAGAGAGGCTTTCAGTGTGAGTGTATGTCCCTGACTGGGGCTAAGGTGCTGGAAATGCCATATTTGCACAAAGAGGAATTCCAGATGCTTTCTGGACTTGACCTTTTAAGGAGAGTTTACCCTGACTGTGACTACGTGACTTCCCCTGATGGCAACAAAGGTAAGGGGCACAGGACTATGTGCACCAAGATATCCAGGCTGTAGGCAGGGGGAGGTTTCTGGGCTTGGGCACAACTTTACTCCACTCCTGTTCTAGAGGGGCTCCTCCCGGTTCCACAGTACCCTGGCCTCATATTTTTCCTGTTGATGATTGGAGCTATCCTAGAGATGCCCCAGACAAATACAGGTTATTGCCATCGTTCTTGGTTACTCATCATCACTTGATGGTAAGAATTTATTGGTAAAGATGCTACACATATTGGTCACAAGACATAGAGAAATAGATTCAGTCCTGACTAAGAAGGTTCCTAGGTGCTAGGTAGCTTTTATAGAACTGGAAGATTCTATTCACCTCATCAGAGAGGAAAAGGTCTTCACCAGTCTCTCCTGGTCGTGAAACCTGTAAAAGTGCAGTCATGACCAGCTTGGTAATATATACCTATGAGTATCATACTGGCATGAATGTTATGGGGCTAAGCAACTTTTTTTCTGATTAGATTTAAGGCTTACCCCCCAGAAATAAACACTTGTACTTCAATCTAGCCAAGACCCCACAGGCTTCAGGGAAGACTCCACTGGTGTTATTTTGATGAATAGGTTCTATCCTCTAAATCCATATCTCAATACCATATAGACTAGGGTGGCCCGCAGACCTCATCAGAGAATATCTTTGTGCAGTAGGTGGCAGTTAATGCTGAAACTCACAACTGGGTCAATGTGCAGAGATGAAGTGACTGAGGACTGCTCAGCCACACATAGGAATCTCCCCAAGGCTCAGAGACTGTTGTGGAAAAGAATGGGAAGATTGTAAAAGCCAGAGGCTGAAGGAACAGAAGCCCCTCCCCCACAATGAAACCATATGTCTTCTGACAGGACAGAAGTACTATAGCCAAGAGCTCACAACATAACCTACCCAAGGCCAAGCCAGTCAGCATTAGAACATAGGTGAGGGAGAGGCTCACAAACCCCTAACACCATAGCTGAGGAACCAGGGACAGTTGATGGCTTCTGGGGACGGGAGAGCCAGTTGACTATTTAAAGGGTGTGCTCCCTGGCAAATCAACCATGTCCCATTATTTCAGCCAGAAATAGATAGAGAGCACAACAAATGAAAAGGACACGAAGCCGATGTTGGAAGGCAGGGCGTATCCGGAAGGGTTAAGGGACGAGTTGGAGATGAAAATGATCAAAATCCGTTGTAGGAAATCCTCAAAGAATTAATAAAATATTTTAAGTGTTTAGAACCCCCTCAAAAGAAGTAAATGGAAAGAGAATTGACTTTGTAATATTAGAAAGTCTATGTGAAAGACCTTTTACCAACTGAACGGGCAAGGTCTGCACTGGAGGATTTTGACTCTAGTCCTAGTGATTGAAAGACTCCAAAACTCCCAAAGGGAGGCACTTACTCAAGCCTCGGGTCAGCCGCGCACCCAAGAAGACACTGAGACCGGTACTTAAGATGTATAGAGTAAGATTTAATACAGCAACGACAAGGAAGCAAACAAAACAAACAAAAAGCACATATACCAGATATCTGGGGTCGGACCTCATGCAGCCTGCAAGGTGCAGAGGAGATCCGGCGATTAGCCCAAACTTTTCACAAGCTTTTATAGGAGGCAAGGGGGGGAGCAGGGCAGGGAAAATACAGTTTTTACGTCACTAAGTGATTCAACCAAGGGTTTTTCCAAAGTGCTTTTGCAACCGCATCCCACACTTTGGCCATGTACTTGATTCATTGGAACTGAGGTTTTTACTCACACCCTTATCTCAAAAATGTCCCTGGCACAGTCCTTAGTTGGGAGGGGTAGGACTGGGTTCGTTCCAGGAAACCCTTATCTCAGAAATGTCCCTGGAACAGTTTTCATTTGAGAGGGGGTCTGACTCTGGTGTGAGAGTTCAGAATGTACTCTGGGGTGAGAGTTCTGGTGGTCAGTAATTTTCCTCTTTCATTCCCCCCTTCTTTTAGTAAATAATTCTAATCTTAGAATTTCAGATACTGCATAATGCACCAAATGAAAGACTCTATTTTAACATGGGAACAAAAACAGAACAAGAAGCATTAGTAAACAGAACTAGGCAGGGGCCCTTTTAGCGAGGCTTGAGGGTCTGGGCACGATGTAGGTGCACGTAGATCAGATCTCTGGCTGGAACTGGTGAGATGTCCTTGGGATACCCAGCTCGTTCACTGTCTCAGCTGTTGGGATCCCTGGAGCAATGTCGTCCATGTACTCAGTCCAATTTTTCCCAGTTGTGACCAGACCACCTGCAAGCCTTTTAACTTAGCATACAGATCATTATTATAACAACATAGGTTTAAACACATCATTTGAGACTATGATGGGCATAGGAGTTTCATAAAGGATAAAACTGAATCAAGAGGAAATATTTCTAGTACGTTTAAGTAGGGCATAGGGAAGGAACACCAAGTCTGTGCCAGTCTCTACGATTAATTTAGTCAAGGTCTGTCATAGAGTTTTAAACTAATTTCTTTATCTGTCCTGAGCTCTGAGGTCTATACACACAATGTAATTTTTGACCTCTAAATGCTTGGCCACACCCTGACTTACCTGGGCAACAAAGCAGGGCTATTATCTGACACTATTGCTTTTGGCACTCTGAACCTTGGAAAAATTTTCTTCAATAATCTTCTTGATGACTATGTGAGCAGTCTCATTTATCCATTTTGAGAACGTTTTTTCTCAGTAAAGTTTATTTCTCAGTTGATGTCAGGTCTGTCTTTTCAAGGGAGGACTAGTTTTCTTTCTTTCAGTTTTTACCATTTTATACAGGGTTTCTTTTACCAGTCTTAATTTGTCTATAACTTGATAGTCTTCAGACTGCCAGGATCATTGCTCTTTGGGATGCCTGTTTTTGGCGGTTAGATCTGCCATCTGATTTCTTTTGTTCACAGCATCTTAGGTCTTTTACTGCAGATGTCAACAGCTCTCTTTGTCTGTATATTGTTCCATACAGTGGCGAAAGCATACCTGCTGTCAGTGTAGACTTTTATAAAGCTTGTATCAAAACCACAAATTTAGCTTTTTGGGCTGAAGTCCCTTTAGGGAGGCTGCTGGCCTAGATCACTTGCTTTTTGTCCACCACTGCACTGCTGTCCCTGCCTTCCGCTTACCTTCAATCGTGAGGCTACTGCCGTCCGTGTACCAGCTCAAACTCTCAGGCCAAGGCTGATCTGATCTTTACTTGTTCCAGTTTCCTCAGCCAGGACATCAGCACATTGATGTACAGGAGTGGAGTCATCCGCCAAGGAGCAGTAAACTCTGGTAGTGGGTATAGTCACATGCTGACCCAGAGTAAGCTTGTCAGCATCTTTAACAAGCAGGGCTGCCTTTATGCTGTCAAAGGCTTTTTGGTGTTTTTCAGTCCAGGTGAATGGGACTTTTTCTTTCTGCAAAAGCCCGCCGTCCCCAGAAACTCACCTACTTGGCGCGGGGTGGTGGGGGTTGGGATCAGCATCACAGTCTTTTGGTACGACATAACTGAGCTTTCTTGGCTGATACCCGGTGTTCCAACTCACCCAGTTCATTCAGGAGCTTCTAGGAGGGCCAGAATTTTTTCTTTGTTTTTAATGTCTCTGCCTTCAGCCAACCGCAGGGCTTGGGTTAGCGCCAAGAGTTCATGTTTTCCAGAGCATTAGTCAGCCATCGGTCAGGGGGCTGAACCACACTTTTAGGGCATGTGCCAAGTTTTGTCTCAGAGTCAGTTTATCTGCGTCCTTGACTAGAAACCACTATGTGCAGACAAGCAGGTCATCTTACAGTCACCAGGTCTAATTTTCACAAGTATGCCACCGGTCTTTTTCAGGGTCCCAATCTCTGAGTAAGAACCTCTTTGGCAATACTTTTGTTCTCAGTCACATCTAGGAGTCCCAAAGTTAGGGACAACATTAGGGCAGTCTCAATAGCATCTAAGGCCATCCAAGGTTGTTCTTTATTTCTTATACGAAGGGCTGTTTATCTTTTTAATTCAGCAAAACCTGGAATCCACAGTTTGCAAAGGCCTGCAGTGTCCAGGAACCTTTTAAACTTGCTTTGCATTGGTCAGTGAAGGAATATGAAACACAGTCTCTTTTTAGCTGCTTTTAACAGGTAGGCCACCGGTCTCTTTTAAGGACTCAGCTTCTGTGTTAGCACCCCTTCTGCTTTTTCTTACTTTTAGCCACAAACAGGTGAAGGGTTTGGTCATGAGGGGGGGCTCCTCTTTTTTTGTTAGGGCAGTCTCTCACTCAGTGCTCTTTTTCTTTAACAGATAACAGTAAACACTTTGATCTTCAGCCAAAAGCTTGCTTTTTTCTGTTGCCAGGTACTAAGTTTTCTAGTCTCCCTGACTTTTGTGACCAGCATTTCATTTCTCTTATCTTTTTTAGAAAATTTTCTGGCTCCTTATTTCTTGCAGATCATCTCTAAGTGCTAGTATTATTAGCAAGTGTCACTTTGCTAGGTTCTAGTCTTTGTCATTTATCTCTCTTTGCTCCTATTTCTTAACTGCAATGGAGATCTCATATAATGTCTCTCTTTCTATCTATATATATCTCTTTCTTGTCTTTCCTTTGGATGTTATCTAATTATTACATCTATATTCTGTCACTTAACTTTTTTCATAGTTTACCTCTTTTTACTGTTAACCTATTTCTTTTGAGTCTGCTGAAGCTTTGCTCTCAGTTCTTCTTTGCAGACCTCTATCTTTCTCTTAACTTTTGTAACTTTTCATTACCTATTACCTAGGTCAGATTGATGGGACACTTACTAGTCCCACAGACATGAGACCTTCATCAGAGCCTGGCAGTTAGACCCATAGGTGCTCCTTACCTTGTATGTCTCCCTCACCGGAGCCCAGAACAGACTCACTGCCAACAACTCAGGGCAGTGCCTGAGAAGAGAAAACACATGGGGCAGAGAAGGGAGTGCAGTTCTCACATCAGACCACTGATATTTCAAAATGAACACAATTTTTTCTGTTAACAGTTAGCAAGAGACAGGATACAGGGGACAGGAGAATGAGCCTTTCTCCCACCCAGGAGGCAGGCAAAGGCTGAAAACAGATCCTTTGATGTGAAGAGCCCAGCCCAGTCTCCGCTGCACGCCGGAATGCGGTGTAAACTCCTGGGAGTGGCAAACAAACGCTGGCAAGCAGAGGCAGCAATTTAACTATTTAACTACCTGATAGATTCCTGGTGCTCTCTGCACTGTCTTTGGGGAGGGAGCACGCAGCCAGGCCGGCACAAGGGAGTGCGGGTAGACTCTGGGGGGGGGGACCAAAAGAGGGACGCTGTAGTCGGCCCCTCCCCAGCTGTGGCAGGCTTCACAGTCACTCCGGGACTGGCAGGCGGGGGCCGGCAGGCCGCTGCACTCACTATCAGCATTTCACAACTCATTCGCAGGGCACAGACAGCCTCTGCTTCTGCCCTGCCTGCAGAAGCCAGAACCTCAGCGCCACTGCTGCTATCAAAGCCCTACCCGCGCTGCCAAAGCCGGAAATTCTTAGCCCAGCTCTGCAATCTCAGAATACACAAATGCAGCAGTTCCACACCTACACACCCAGCAGATTGTCCCATTTCTAGAATAATAGCAGACACGACAAAAGCAGACACGAGACTGAGATAAAAAGAAAAAAACCAAAGCACGAGGTGGGACTCGAACCCACGATCTCGCAACCTGAAGCACGAGGTGGGACTCGAACCCACGATCTCGCAACCTGAAGCACGAGGTGGGACTCGAACCCACGATCTCGCAACCAGAAGCACGAGGTGGGACTCGAACCCACGATCTCGCAACCAGAAGCACGAGGTGGGACTCGAACCCACGATCTCGCAACCAGAAGCACGAGGTGGGACTCGAACCCACGATCTCGCAACCAGAAGCACGAGGTGGGACTCGAACCCACGATCTCGCACCCTGAAGCACGAGGTGGGACTCGAACCCACGATCTCGCACAGAGGGGTCCACTAAGCGTCCTTAGTCCTCCCCTTGTCCTCCTGGGACGTCTCCCAGGGCGCACAGACGGTGGACACCTGGACACGTCTGTCTTTTGTCCACACCCTACGCTCCTACCCGGAGCGCGGTCTCACTGTGCACATTGCACACTGAGCGTCTGCAAAACCGAAACTGCGATCGCACCAGATACAGAACAGCCTATCTGGCCTCTCAGAGACAAACAAAACACAGACACCAGACCAAAACAGAACAGCAGAATAGTAAATCTTACTTCTGAGTGGGTCCAGGACTTCTGGGTGGTCGCGCTGATTCCCGGCCAACGCACCAAATGAAAGACTCCAAAACTCCCAAAGGGAGGCACTTACTCAAGCCTCGGGTCAGCCGCGCACCCAAGAAGACACTGAGACCGGTACTTAAGATGTATAGAGTAAGATTTAATACAGCAACGACAAGGAAGCAAACAAAACAAACAAAAAGCACATATACCAGATATCTGGGGTCGGACCTCATGCAGCCTGCAAGGTGCAGAGGAGATCCGGCGATTAGCCCAAACTTTTCACAAGCTTTTATAGGAGGCAAGGGGGGGAGCAGGGCAGGGAAAATACAGTTTTTACGTCACTAAGTGATTCAACCAAGGGTTTTTCCAAAGTGCTTTTGCAACCGCATCCCACACTTTGGCCATGTACTTGATTCATTGGAACTGAGGTTTTTACTCACACCCTTATCTCAAAAATGTCCCTGGCACAGTCCTTAGTTGGGAGGGGTAGGACTGGGTTCGTTCCAGGAAACCCTTATCTCAGAAATGTCCCTGGAACAGTTTTCATTTGAGAGGGGGTCTGACTCTGGTGTGAGAGTTCAGAATGTACTCTGGGGTGAGAGTTCTGGTGGTCAGTAATTTTCCTCTTTCAGTGATAACGATTATAAGCCGGTGCTTAGCTTCATTTTCCATGGTGACTTTTTGGACTGTGGTTTCTAGCTGTCGTGGTGTCTGCAGAGTTATTAACGTTTCCTGATGCCTCTTCCCACTGGCTGTGGTCTCCACACTGATTTTATTGCTTGTTTCTGCCCTTTACACTGGGTTACGGATGCACTATTCTGCCTCATCACAGTGGGTTTTTTGTTTGTTTGTTTGTTTGTTTGTTTTGTTTTTGTTTTTTGAGACAGGATTTCTCTGTGTTGCCCTGGCTGTTCTGGAACTCACTCTGTAGACCAGGCTGGCCTCAAACTCAGAAATCTTCCTGCTTCTGCCTCCCAAGTGTTGGGATAAAAGGCGTTTGCCCCTACTGCCTAGCTTCAGAGTTATTTTTGACAGATAATTACTGTAATTACTGTCTGTTGCTGTTGTTTTGACTGTTACAACATGATACCCAAGACAGGTAAAGAACAGAAAGTTATTTTCTTACAGTTCCAGGTGTTTGGAAGTCCAAGATTAAAGCACTACTGGGCTTATTGTCCAATCATGGCTAGCTTCCACCTTCATTTGACCCACAGAATTCTATACTTTCTGGAGGGAAGACACTCTCCTCATTTGAGAGAATAGATGATCGAAGGGAAGTATGCACTCTGTATTAGTTAGGGTTTTACTGCTGTGAACAGACACTATGACCAAGGCAAGTCTTATAAAAAAAAAACAACATTTAATTGGGGCTGGCTTACAGGTTCAGAGGTTCAGTCCATTATCATCAAGGTGGGAGCATGGCAGTATCCAGGCAGGCATGGCGCAGGAGGAGCTGAGAGTTCTACATCTTCATCCAAAGGCTGCTAGTGGAAGACTGACTTCCAGGCAACTAGGGTAAGGATCTTATACCCACACCCACAGTGACACACCCATTCCAACCAGGTCACACCTATTCCAACAAGGCCACACCTTCAGATGGTGCCACTCCCTGATCCAAGGATATACAAACCATCACATTCCACTCCCTGGTCCCCATAGACTTGTTCAAAAACATGAGTCTATGGGGGCCATACTTAAACATAGCATAATGCAAAATGCATTTAGTCCAACTTTCAAAGTCCTCATAGTCTATAGCAGTTGCAACAATGTTAAAAGTCCAAAGTTCAAGGTCTCTTCTGAGATTCATTCAACTTAATTAACTGTAATCCCCAAAGCAAGGCAGGAAACCAGCTGGGCAAACTCCAAACTCTGCATCTCCATGGCTGATGTCAAAGTGGTCTTCAGATCTCCACTCCTTTTTCATCTTTTTTGACTGCAACAAACTGCTTCCTCCTGGGCTGGTTCCACTCCCTGTTAGCAGCTTTCCTCAGCATGTGTCCCATGGCTCTGGCATCTTTAACATCTTTGAGTCTCCAAGGCAAGTTCAATGTTACAGCTTCTTCTTTCAGTGTCTGGGATTCCGCTTGATCTTTTGGACTCCTCCTAAGGGCTGGCATCACTTCTCCATCTCTGTCCTCTGTAGCACTCTATGCTCAGGTTGATCCACTCCATTACGGCTGCTGTTCTTGGTGATCATCCCATGGTACTGACATCTCCAATACACTGGAGTGTTCCACTCCAACTAGGCTTCACCAATAGCCTCTCATAGGCTCTCTTCAGGGTGCCAAGCCTCAAATCCTTTGCATGACCCCTTCAATCCTGGGCCATCAACTACAGCTGAGGCTTCACCTTCTCCAGTGGGCTTCCCTGGCCTCTCACAGTGCTAAGCCTCAGCTTCTCTCCATGATCCCTTCATTCCTTCACAAGCAGTACCACCTGAGTGACTCTTACACATTATCAAGTCCAGCCACAGCATGAGCTACAACCTTATCTATCTCTGGAACACAGCTTCTTTGTGCTCCCAGAAAACAATTTCTAGAAGATTTCACCTCAACGATGCTGGTCTCTTCTTAATCACCGCTAATTTCTTAGCTCCAGCTAACCAGCATCAATTTTCCCAGTAGTTCCTTCCATTCTTAACTCTAGAGCCAGAGGCACAATGGCTGAAGCTGCCGAGTTCTGCTGCTTACAGGAACTAGAATATGATCCCCTTGTATTATTACATTATCACTAGCTTTATGTTTTCTAAATCCTTCATTGCCTAAGCTTGGCTATCCTGGTTCTTGCTCTGTAGATTACCCTGAATGTAGAGATCAGCATGCTTGTCTCATGGGATTAAAGGTGTGTACCACCATGCCTGGATCTAATTTAGCTGGGTAGGATCTTGCCCCAAGGTCCCACTCCCTTAATCTTTATCTCCTAGAACACAAGATTTTGCTCCATTTCACTTCCTGGTACTCCTTTAATACTCAAATCATATATTTTATATTTTTCCTTTCTAAGCTTGCTATGCTTGTTCAAACTTTTCTTCATAAGACTTAACCAGAGAACAAAGTCTCTGCTGGGCTTTTTTGAAACTTCTTTTGTCAATGCAATTAATCCAAGTCTCTTCACCTTAGCCTCAGGCAAACTTTTCAGACAAGGGCAAAAAGTAGCCACATTCTTCACCAAAATACCACAAAACCAGTCTTTATGCCACATTCTGAAATTCTTCTCCTTTGAAATCTCTTGAGCCAGGTCAACACAGTTCAAATTACTCCCAGCAACAAAATCTTCCATATTCCTACTAGGATGACCCATTAAGCCCCATTTAAAGCATTCCACTGCTTTCCAAATCCAAAATCCCAAAATCCACATTCTTTCAAATAAAAGCATGGTCAGGCCTATCACAGCAATACCCCACTCCCAGTACCAACTTCTGTATTAGTTAGGGTTTTACTGCTGTGAACAGACACTATGACCAAGGCAAGTCTTATAAAAAAAAACAACATTTAATTGGGGCTGGCTTACAGGTTCAGAGGTTCAGTCCATTATCATCAAGGTGGGAGCATGGCAGTATCCAGGCAGGCATGGCGCAGGAGGAGCTGAGAGTTCTACATCTTCATCCAAAGGCTGCTAGTGGAAGACTGACTTCCAGGCAACTAGGGTAAGGATCTTATACCCACACCCACAGTGACACACCCATTCCAACCAGGTCACACCTATTCCAACAAGGCCACACCTTCAGATGGTGCCACTCCCTGACCCAAGGATATACAAACCATCACACACTCCCAATGCCCTTTGTGAAGAGCAGTAAACCCATCATCCCTAGTGCCTAGTCACCTACTAAGACCCTCCCTCCCAACGCTGCAACACTTCAGTTATGGTAGAGACAACTGTTTAAATTGTAGCAACTCTTGGATCCCAGATGCAGTGTTTGTCATCCTTGCTTCTCTTTGTGATCTTATTCAAGGAGGTTCTCTCTCTCTCTCTCTCTCTCTCTCTCTCTCTCTCTCTGTGTGTGTGTGTGTGTGTGTCTATGACTCTCCTAGTGTCTTTGCATTCTCTGTCTCTTTTTTGCTCACTGTCTCTGTGTCTTTTTTTGTATGTGTATGTGTGTGTGTATCTTATCCATCTCTCTCTTGTATCTCCCAGTGTGTCTATGTCTATGTGTGTCTGTCTCTTACACACACACGCACGCACGCACGTGTGCACGCACACACACACTTTAACCTATTTGACTAGCATTTTTTTTCTCATGATACTATTTTCTGTAGAGCACTCTTTGTCTTCCATGCAGTTGCTCCTGGGTTTCCTTACTTTTCTCTCTTTGTTTCTTTGTATAGGTATTTTTCTTTGTATAGGTATTGTGTCCTTTCTGTTTTGAGCATTTCTCATTGATTAAAGTAGGTTTTTGAAAGCTGGTATTTGTTGGTGGTTTGTTTGGCAGTGGGGCCACGACTTGTCCTAGAAATAAAAAAAAAACCTGTTTATTAAGGGGCTGAGCATTTGAGCTGCTTATTTCAGTCAGCATTCCTTCTCAGCTAACCTAAATTGGTTCTGCAGGGTTGTTTACTTTGAAAGCCATGTAGGGTAGGGCCACTCTAAGCTTTCAGGGTGTGGCCTAGAAAGATGTGGATTTCATCCCGTGATCCTCTCAAATCAAGCATCCATCTCTATTATTTTCTGTCAGCTTTTCAAAGGCAGTGGTGACCTACTTCCTCTGTGCACTGCTCTCTTCTGAGGTCTTTGTTTGACTTTTCCATGTTGCAAGACTTGGAGTCCCTCAAATTTCTTCTACTTTTGCCCATCACTATTATCCTTCTTCTTATTCTCATCCCAGCTTTCTGATGATCTTTTTAATCCCCCTCGCTGTGCACCATTCAAGTGTCCCATCATATTTGGGGACAGAGGAAACATTAGCTGTCGTCAGCCTCCTACACAGGTGAGATCTTACCTCAAAAAACAGTGTGGAGTCAGACATTTTAATTCTTTGTGTACAGTTACTCAAAAGCATCTCCCACTTCCCTTATCAGTGCACTAAAGTCTTTATGGCTTAGCACTGTGTTAAGATACCAGTGTGCTGTATTTCTTATACATCTTGGTAAATGTGTCCTCCCTTGCTCCCCAACTTATAGATCCTTCTCTTCAGACATATACAGGCTACATTTCACTCACCTAGTCACAAATCATACTGTTGAATGTTTCTGTGGTGTTTCTTCTGACTGGATTATCATTCTAACCCTTTTTCCACTAATGATATCCATTTATGCCTTAGAACAGTGTTCTTAGCCTGTGGGTCACAATGCCTTTGAGAGTCGAATGGACCTTTCACAGAAGTTGCCTATCAGATATCCTGCATATCATATATTTATCATAACAGTAGTAAAATTATGTGTTTTAAAGTAGCAACAAAAGTAATTTTGTGTTTGGAAACAGCACGAGGAACTGTACTCAAGGGTCCCAGCATTGTGAAGGTTGAGGACCGCTTAACCTTTTATGACCTCCTTCAGTCAGCCCTGCTATGCTTTGTGTTCTTCATACTACATAGGGCTGATATTTGCCTCCTCAGTGTGTCTTAGCTCTCCCATAGTACACTGTTTGTCCTCTGTTAGTAGTGTCTGCCAAATAACAAATAAATTCTAGTTATGTTCCTTGTTGATTACTATCACATATGGTTTAAGATTGAGAATTTTATCTAGTCTCCAGTTAAATATTAGCAGCCTTGATGAGAGGCCGATGAAGCCGTTCTATAAGATGTAGCTGCTGGAGCATGAATATAGCTTCTCTTTATCCATGGACTTAACATAATGTTAAATTTAGCATACATAAGAATGGTTATGGTGGTCATAATTACCTAGAAAAAAATAGAAAATACATGATACTACCTAAGAACAAAAGTTCCCAAATAGTAAACCGGAAATTCTTGTTTGACCTTTACATTCTGTAACTGATATCTGATCACCTGTTGTGAATTTTTTTAAAAAAGCATTCTGCATTCCTATTTTAAAATAATTTCTGCAACACAGTTAGTAGAACAACAGTAAACTGTTTTATTTTTTCTGGAATGACTATCACAACTGACTCATATTTTTTAAAAATTACAATTATTATTTAGTATGTGTGTGTGTGTGTTCTCATGTGTGGGCCATAGTGCATATGTGTGGGTCAGGAAACAACTTGCAGGAGTCAATTCTCTTCAACATGCGGGTTCAAGTTATCAAACTTTGATTGTCAGGTTTAGCAGTAAGTATCTTTACCCATTGAGCCATCTCACTGGTCCTAATGATCTATTTTTATTGACAATCTGAAAAGCAGAAAGCCAAAGACTTACTGTGACCTAAATAATATTATTCAGCTTTATAATAAAAGAGATAAATAGGTATTGCTTCTTATTCATTAATTGTGGAGGGAGAATATTCAGCAATACCTTCACGGTTGGATAGCAATTTGTATTTTAAAAAACATTCTTATAGTCATCTATGAATAGGCTATCGTCTGACGGACTTGAGATTAATGTTACTTCAGACATTGTGTTATTTATTCATTTTATGGTTTATGCTTTTGAGATAATTATAATATTTACCTTGTCAAATTCACATTGACTCTCTGTCCAGATCTCTGGAGCCTGCTTTTATGTATTGTGAGGCTTTTGTTGCATTCTCTTATAATAAGAAAATTTAGGGATAAATAGCCCCAAAGAAGCTACATCACATTATGTTATTTTAATGCTGTTTTTAGGAGGGAAGTGGATCTGAAAGAGGGTTTTTCGGTTTTTGCTGTTGCTGTTTGCTTTGTTTTGTTTTTATAGAGGAGACTTAACTGAAGTGGTCAATGGGGTTATTGTCTGGCTGACTGTTTAATGAGGACCTACTACTTGCAAAATCCTGGCAGGCAGCACTCACCATGTTGTTTTATCTTCACAATAAGCCTGAGAGATAGATGGTAACATCTTTATCTTTTTGAATAAGGATACTGTGTCACAGAGCCAAGTAAATTACTGAATGCATCATGGCTAGTACGTGACATAACTGGGATCTCAAGCCAGCATCTTCTGAACCAGGTTCTGACACCTCTTCTGCATGTAGCACTAGCTCGTATTCAATAGCATTCATACCAGAGAATCTGTAAATGTTTATGGCCCACTCCAGAAATACCACTGCTCCCGTATTCCTAAAAGCATACAGCATTTGAACATTCCCTTGTATTGATGACATTATTACAGCAGCAGTATGGAAAACAAATAATTACTTTCCATTAATAGAAGCAAGAGTTTAGAAAGAGCAAATGCCTCATTAAGAACTATTGATCTTTGCTGGTAACTGGAGAGTAGAGAGATATTGTTTTGTCTATGAGTAAACTCATTTCTCTCCATCCTGGAAAAGTTCTGTTTGCCTCCATGTGCACAGTGTAGATTAGCCTTGTCTGTGAAACCATTCCTGGTCCTCATGGGTGCTGTGGTATGATAGCATCTTGTGCATGCCTCTGCTATATAACTCAGCTATTCATTGCTATCTCCTACTGTATTGGACTCTATAGTCCTTGAGGAAAGAAATCCTTTCTTTCCAACAGTACATTCTCAGTGTCTACATAGTACATGGCTCTCTGTAGTGCTCAGTAAGTGATTTTTTGAGACAGTTGAATGAATAATTGAATGCTTGAATAAACAGTGTTTAAACTCAAAAGGATGATTTTGTCTTGAAGCATTTTTTTTTAAGGTTAGGATGCTTCCAGATGTAAATAACCTTTTAAATTCAAGATAAAGCAACCTTTTAACTTAGAGCTGACAGTTGTACACATAGAAGTCTGTAGCCCAACGCCCAGGCTGATGGAAGTTTAGTTCTATTGTGTCAATAACCAGATGAAAGGCAAGTCAACAGCTAAAGAACTCTGGCTCCTTCTGTGTGATGCAGGAATCACCCACGGCAGAAGTTCCATGTCCTACCTAAGAAAATGAAGCTTGAACATCACTGTGACGATCATTTTGTGGACTACTCTGTTCTGGTTTTCAGCTTTGCCATTTAAGTGGCAGAACCCCTCCTCACTAAATAGTAAACATAATTCTAGAACGTGTGCAGATAAAATTGAGATGCTCTGATTGCTGATCCACTTGTCCTCTTACACCTGCTGTCCAGTTGACTTCATTCCCTGAATATCAAATATATTAGGTGCTTGCCAAACTAATTTTTTAAAATTTATTTATTAGGTATTTTCTTCATTTACATTTCCAATGCTATCCCAAAAGTCCCCCATACCCTCCCCCCCACACCCCTCCCCTCCCACTCCCACTTCTTGGCCCTGGTGTTCCCCTGTACTGAGGCATATAAAGTTTGCAATACCAAGGGGCCTCTCTTTCCACTGATGGCCAACTAGGCCATCTTCTGATACATATGCAGCTAGAGACACGAGCTCATGGGGGGGGGGGGGTACTGGTTAGTTCATATTGTTGTTCCACCTATAAGGTTGCTATAAGACCCCTTTAGCTCCTTGGGTACTTTCTCTAGCTCCTCCATTGGGGGCCCTGTGATCCATCAATAGCTGACTGTGAGCATCCACTCCTGTGTTTGCTAGGCCCCGGCTTAGCCTCACAAGAGACAGCTATATCAGGGTCCTTTCAGCAAAATCTTGCTAGTGTATGCAATAGTGTCAGCGTTTGGAGGCTGATTATGGGATGGATCCCCGGGTATGGCAGTCTCTAGATGGTCCATCCTTTTGTCTCAGCTCCAAACTTTGTCTCTGTAACTCCTTCCATGGGTGTTTTGTTCCCAATTCTAAGAAGGGGCAAAGTGTCCACACTTTGGTCTTCGTTCTTCTTGAGCTTCATGTGCTTGCCAAACTAATTTTAAGTCCATTCTTAAAGCAAAGCCCAATTTGCATCTTAAAAAGTAAAAATAGAAATGGTAGGTTTTTAAAATTTTTATTTATTTATTCAGCCCCTCATGCTTGCTCTTTGGAAGCCCCCAAGAGTCTGCTGGTTTTCCTGTGGAGTCCCTGTCCTGTTCAGATCCCTCATTCCTTCCCCCTACTCTCTTCCATAGGACCCTTGCCTCCCTTCTGAGCTCCATCTAGTGTTTGGCTGTGGGTTGCTGCAGCTCTTTCCATTGGCTGCTAGGTGCAGCCTCTCAGAGGACAGTTATGCTAGACTCTTGTCTCCAGGCATAATAGAGTATCATTAATAGTGTCAGGGATTGGTTCTTACCCATGGGATGGGTCTCAATACAAGGAACTCATTGATTAGGCATTCTCTCCATCTCTGCTCTGTCTTTGGTCCTATATATCTTATAGGCAGAACACATTTTGGGATGAAGGTTTTGTGGGTGGGTTGCTGTCCTTATCCCTCCTCTGGGAGTCCTGCCTGTCTATAGGAAGTGGCCTCTTCAGTATCCATATCTATCAGTGCTAGGAATCTCAGCTAGAGTCACCCCCACAGACACTCAGGAGCGTCCCCTATCCCAGGTCTCTTGCATGTTCTAGAGATGCCCTCCATGCTGATTTCTGTGAAATGGTAATTTTTAGTATAAAACTACATGTACCAAATGTGTTTCTTGTGCTTTTTGATGCTCTGCTCAACAGTATTGTATATCATTCTGTTATTATCACCTGAGTTTCTGCCATCTTCTAAGTTTGCTTCCTTGGTTCTCATGAACACATAAATCCACATCCCTCAATTTTTCACCAGGGCTGGGACAGATTGTTTGGCCCCAAATCAGATGTCTTCTTTACAGTAGGCAATCACTACTGTCAGAGTTAATGTCTAATTAATTGTATTAAAGTAGAAAGTATCATGTTATTGAGTCATGTGAGATGTTTGGGAATTTTTTTTTCACAGTTTGGTCATTTTTCTCATGCACAGTGTATGTATTTATTTCTGAGAGAGGAAGACAAAAAAATTTAAGTATATATCTATTTATTTTATGTATATGAGTACACTGTAGCTTTACAGATGGTTGCGAGCCATCATGTGGTTGCTGGGGATTGAACTCAGGACCTCTGCTCGCTCTGGCCTGCTTGCTCTGGCCCAAAGGTTTATTTATTATATGTAAGTACACTGTAGCTGTCTTTGGACACACCAGAAGAGGGTTTTAGATCTCATTATGGATGGTTTTGAGCCACCATGTGGTTGCTGGGATTTGAACTCAGGAACTTTGGAAGAACAATCAGTGTTCTTACCCACTGAGCCATCTCACCAGTACCAAGACAAAAATTTTATGAGTTTCCTTAAAGTAATTATGAATGTTATAATTTCTCTTAAGTCTTATTTCTAAGAATGGAAATTTTTACATATTTACGTGTATGTGGGGGGATGTGAATATGGATGTGCATGTGTATGTGTAGGTTTAGGTGTGAATAGGTACTTGTGCATATGTGTGTGTGAGTTTGTGTGTCTCTGTGTGTGTGTGTTTGTACAAGCAAGTGGGTGACAGAGGAACTTGGGTATCATTTCTCAGGAGATGTCCACCCTTTTGTTTTTGAGACAGAGTCTGTCACTGGCCTGGAACTTTCCAGGTAGGCTAGGCTGCTGGCCAGTGATCTGCCTATCCCTGTCTCTAAATTACCACACACAACTTTTTATGCAGGTCTCAAGCTTACATTCCGAACCTCACTTTACCAACTCAGCTGTCTTCACAGTCCCAGAAAAAAATTGGTTGATGAGCTTTGATAGAAGCTTTGAATATGAATAAACTTTGGCCAGGTTCTATGCTTTTTATCCACGTTTCATTAACATGTGAACAACATGGTATGGTGGACGATACTAAGCAATCTAGAGGTGGTGTATATGCGACATAATGTTTTCTGCATAACTTAAAATTATCTTTAGATACTGAAACAAAGACTCAGTTCAGAAGAAAAATGAATATGTGTATTTTCATTAACGTAAGAGAAGGAAGAAGCAGTCATTGTTCCACTTCAGTACTGTAGTTTTAATCTGTACTTCTCTATACATAACCCAAATGTTCAGTGTAATTTGGGTGTCTATGAGACTCTGTGAAAGAGAAGCTGCTCACAAGATCCAAGTGCTCCTCCAACTAAAGGGCGCTCTCCCCTTCCCCTTTCTTTCCCTCCCTCTCACTTGAAAACATCTGCTTTGTTTCTTGCTCTGGAATCCCATTTATTTTCCCAGTTATTGTCCATGCCACCCCTGACCCTGCTTTCTTTTCTCCTCATTTCCCAGGAGGTAGCAGCTGGGTTTGTCTGCACAGCGGGTGCCTGGTGTGAACCTGCCAGCTTCTCCTAGCTCAGTGAGCTTGGATGAGTCACTTGCCCTTTCTGGATGTCAACGTTTTTACCTTTAAAATTAGAACTGCAGACAGTGAGAATTACACGACAGTTAGGGATGAGATGACAGTGCCTGGTCACAAAGCCACTTGCATCCCCTCACATAGGTAAGTGTTGAGCACTTGTGCAGTGTTGTTCACCAGGCATCTCTCTAGAAGCTTCTAGAAGCTTTCTACCTTTGACTGAAAAAACCTCCAGCATTTCTAGGAAGAAGCACAATGCTCATATCTATTCATCCCTATATATTTTCCTTGCCAGGGCATCAGTTAATAACAGCATTTGGTAGGTGCATCTGGGAGGCATAAAACCGTGCATATGTAAAATAAGCACACAGTTTGACCGAGACTATGAGTAATAAAAAATGAAATAATAAAATCATGTAACAGGAAAAGAAGTCAGCAAAGGTGTTAACTGAAGAAGCAACATCAAAACCAAAGACTAGCAAGCAAGTTAGACAAAACCCAGGGAAACACTGCAGTGTGGTGAGAGTTCCAAGAGAAGAAAGGCATGCTGGGTAAACTTCAAATGTTTCTGACCAAAGTTCAGTGAATTAAAAGGATATGGTGAAGAAGCAAGTGGGAGCCAGAAGAAGAAGCTGAGGCCACAGAGGAAAGCAGTGACCAGCTCTCTAGGGAGTTAGACTGTTGATCATTTTACCGAAGGTTTTCTTGCTCTTAAAATCACAGGGAATCATAAAGAATGCAAAGCAGGCATGTAGCAGAATGGCTAACTCTAGAAAATAGATGTGGGGGGAGAAAGGATTCTTTGTTTGTTCTTTAGTCACAGCACTAAAGACTGTAGCCTCCTGGATGCACTGCCTTTCACAGTGTTTGCCCATAGAGCCAGCCTTCGTTCATCTCTTTACCTAATGAGCCCATTGTCTCTTCCCTGTCAGGGCTTCTCCTGTGGACTGTGATCCTGACACGTTTCAAGGACATAGTGCTGTGAAATGGATAACCATCTATTCTTTGCTTCTGAAACTAGACATCAGGCTTCCTGAGGTCAAAGGCTGTGTGTCACAGTCGACTTTGTATTTCAGACCTATGAGTCTCTGTCACTTGTTGAAATCTCATTTGTGGTTTGTATTATGAGGAACTGATAGAAAAAGAGGAGCTTGGGGTTTTTGCTGGATAGAAATTCGGGCCTCAAGTCATGAATGCCATTTGACCGCTTATATTTCTGTTGAAAGTTGGTGACATTTATTGGTGCCCAAGAACAGATTTAATAGACTTATAAACATTACCAACTGTCTCAGAGAGCAGCAGTAGATTTAAATTCTTGCACGGGCAGGCAGATGCTTAGAGGTTATATTCGGCTTCTCGTCTGTTTGTGAGCATTCTGAGGATCTTTTTAGGAAGCACTAGAAAGTCTCTAATCCTTCCTCCACCACATCTTCTCTTTGGCATTCACGAGGTGAAAACCATGAGAGCTTTAACAACATTGTTCATTGTTTTGTAGCTGTGATCATTTGGATCTGGAATGGATCGATTCGCATTCTTCTACATGTTAACAACCAGTTGTGCCAGCACCATTTGTTGAAAATGCTGTCTTTCTTCCACTGGATGTTTTTAGCTCCCTTGTCGAAGATTAAGTGACCGTAGGTGTGTGGGTTCATTTCTGGGTCTTCAATTCTATTCCATTGGTCTATTTGTCTGTCACTATACCAGTACCATGCAGTTTTTATCACAATTGCTCTGTAGTAAAGCTTTAGGTCCGGCATGGTGATTCCACCAGAGGTTCTTTTATCCTTGAGAAGAGTTTTTGCTATCCTAGGTTTTTTGTTACTCCAGATGAATTTGCAGATTGCACTTTCTAATTCGTTGAAGAATTGAGTTGGAATTTTGATGGGGATTGCATTGAATCTGTAGATTGCTTTTGGCAAGATAGCCATTTTTACAATGTTGATCCTGCCAATCCATGAGCATGGGAGATCTTTCCATCTTCTGAGATCTTCTATAATTTCTTTCTTCAGAGACTTGAAGTTTTTATTATACAGATCTTTCACTTCCTTAGTTAGAGTCACGCCAAGATATTTTATATTATTTGTGACTATTGAGAAGGGTGTTGTTTCCCTAATTTCTTTCTCAGCCTGTTTATTCTTTGTGTAGAGAAAGGCCATTGATTTGTTTGAGTTAATTTTATATCCAGCTACTTCACCGAAGCTGTTTATCAGGCTTAGGAGTTCTCTGGTGGAATTTTTAGGGTCACTTATATATACTATCATATCATCTGCAAAAAGTGATATTTTGACTTCATCTTTTCCAATTTGTATCCCTTTGATCTCCTTTTGTTGTCGAATTGCTCTGGCTAGGACTTCAAGTACAATGTTGAATAGGTATGGAGAAAGTGGACAGCCTTGTCTAGTCCCTGATTTTAGAGGGATTGCTTCAAGCTTCTCACCATTTCCTTTGATGTTGGCTACTGGTTTGCTGTAGATTGCTTTTATCATGTTTAGGTATGGGCCTTGAATTCCTGATCTTTCCAAGACTTTTATCATGAATGGGTCTCGGATCTTGTCAAATGCTTCCTCCGCATCTAACGAGATGACCATGTGGTTTTCGTCTTTGAGTTTGTTTATATACTGGATTACGTTGATGGATTTCCCTATATTGAACCATCCCTGCATCCCTGGGATGAAACCTACTTGGTCAGGATGGATGATTGTTTTGATGTGTTCTTGGATTCGGTTAGCAAGAACTTTATTGAGGATTTTTGCATCAATATTCATAAGGGATATTGGTCTGAAGTTTTCTATCTTTGTTGGGTCTTTTTGTGGTTTAGGTATCAGAGTAATTGTGGCTTCATAGAATGAGTTGGGTAGAGTACCTTCTGTTTCTATTTTGTGGAATAGTTTGTGAAGAACTGGGATTAGATCTTCTTTGAAGGTCTGATAGAACTCTGCACTAAACCCATCTGGTCCTGGGCTTCTTTTAGTTGGGAGACTATTAATGACTGCTTCTATTTCTTTGGGGGATATAGGGCTGTTTAGATCATTAACCTGATCTTGATTCAACTTTGGTACCTGGTATCTGTCTAGGAACTTCTCCATTTCATCCAGGTTCTCCAGTTTTGTTGAGTATAGCCTTTGGTAGAAGGATCTGATGGTGTTTTGGATGTCTTCAGGATCTGTTGTTATGTCTCCTTTTTCATTTCTGATTTTGTTAATTAGGATGCTTTCCCTGTGCCCTCTAGTGAGTCTGGCTAAGGGTTTATCTATCTTGTTGATTTTCTCAAAGAACCAGCTCCTTGACTGGTTGATTCTTTGAATAGTTTTTCTTGTTTCCACTTGGTTGATTTTGCCCCTGAGTTTGATTATTTCCTGCCGTCTACTCCTCTTGGGTGAATTTGCTTCCTTTTGTTCTAGTGCTTTTAGGTATGTTGTCAAGCTGCTAATGTGTGCTCTCTCTAGTTTCCTTTTGGAGGCACTCAGAGCTATGAGTTTTCCTCTTAGAAATGCTTTCATTGCGTCCCATAAGTTTGGGTATGTTGTGGCTTCATTTTCATTGAACTCTAAAAAGTCCTTAATTTCTTTCTTTATTCCTTCCTTGACCAAGGTATCATTGAGAAGAGTGTTGTTCAGTTTCCACGTGAAGGTTGGCTTTCTAATATTTATTTTGTTATTGAAGATCAGCCTTAGTCCATGGTGATCTGATAGGATGCATGGGACAATTTCAATATTTTTGTATCTGTTGAGGCCTGTTTTGTGACCAATTATGTGGTCAATTTTGGAGAAGGTACCATGAGGTGCTGAAAAGAAGATATATCCTTTTGTTTTAGGATAGAATGTTCTGTAGATATCTGCCAGATCCATTTGATTCATAATTTCTGTTAGTTTCACTGTGTCCCTGTTTAGTTTCTGTTTCCATGATCTGTCCATTGGTGGAAGTGGTGTGTTGAAGTCTCCCACTATTATTGTATGAGGTGCAATGTGTGCTTTGAGATTTACTAAAGTTTCTTTAATGAATGTGGCTGCCTTTGTATTTGGAGCATAGATATTCAGGATTGATAGTTCCTCTTGGAGGATTTTACCTTTGATGAGTATGAAGTGTCCCTCTCTGTCTTTTTTAATGACTTTGGGTTGGAAGTCAATCTTATCAGATATTAGAATGGCTACTCCAGCTTGTTTCTTCATACCATTTGCTTGGAAAATTGTTTTCCAGCCTTTCATTCTGAGGTAGTGTCTATCTTTTTCTCTGAGATGAGTTTCCTGTAAGCAGCAAAATGTTGGGTCTTGTTTGTGTAGCCAGTTTGTTAGTCTATGTCTTTTTATCGGGGAGTTGAGTCCATTGATATTAAGAGATATTAAGGAAAAGTAATTGTTGTTTCCTGTTATTTTTGTTGTTAAAGTTGGCATTCTGTTCTTGTGGCTGTCTTCTTTTAGGTTTGTTGAGGGATTAACTTCTTGTTGTTTCTAGGGCGTGGTTCCTGTCCTTGTATTGTTTTTTTTTCTGTTATTATCCTTTGAAGGGCTGGATTCGTGGAGAGATAATGTGTGAATTTGGTTTCGTCGTGGAATACTTTGGTTTCTCCATCTATGTTAATTGAGAGTTTGGCTGGGTATAGTAGCCTGGGCTGGAGTTTGTGTTCTTTTAGTGTCTGTATAACTTCTCTCCAGGATCTTCTGGCTTTCATAGTCTCTGGTGAAAAATCTGGTGTAATTCTGATAGGCTTGCCTTTATATGTTACTTGGCCTTTTTCTCTTACTGCTTTTAGTATTCTATCTTTATTTAGAGCATTTGTTGTTCTGATTATTATGTGTCGGGAGGTATTTCTTTTCTGGTCCAGTCTATTTGGAGTTCTGTAGGCTTCTTGTATGTTCATGGGCATCTCTTTCTTTAGATTTGGGAAGTTTTCTTCTATAATTTTGTTGAAGATGTTTGCTGGTCCTTTGAGTTGAAAATCTTCATTCTCATCCACTCCTATTATCTGTAGGTTTGGTCTTCTCATTGTGTCCTGTATTTCTTGGATGTTTTGAGTTAGGATCTTTTTGCATTTTACATTTTCCTTGATTGTTGTGCCGATGTTCCCTATGGAATCTTCTGCACCTGAGATTCTCTCTTCCATCTCTTGTATTCTGTTGCTGATGCTGGTATCTATGGTTCCAGATTTCTTTCCTAGGGTTTCTATCTCCAGTGTTGCCTCATTTTGGGTTTTCTTTATTGTGTCTACTTCCCTTTTTAGGTCTAGTATGGTTTTGTTCATTTCCATCATCTGTTTGGATGTGTTTTCCTGTTTTTCTGTAAGGACTTCTACCTGTTTGATTATGTTATCGTGTTTTTCTTTAAGGATTTGTAACTCTTTAGCAGTGTTCTCCTGCAATTCTTTAAGGGATTTTTGTGCTTCCTCTTTATTGTCTTCTGCCTGTTTAGCAGTGTTCTCCTGCATTTCTTTAAGTGTGTTATTAAAGTCCTTCTTGAAGTCCTCTACCATCATCATGAGATATGCTTTTAGTTCCGTGTCTAGCTTTTCCGGTGTGTTGGGGTGCCCTGGACTGGGCGAAGTGGGAGTGCTGGGTTCTGATGATGGTCTTGGTTTCTGTTAGTAAGATTATTACGTTTACCTTTCGCCATCTGGTAATCTCTGGGGTTAGTTGTTGTTGTTGTCACCGTTTAAAGATTGGAGCAGAAGCTGTGTTCCACTCACCAGCAGTCTCAAAATCCTGTGGCGGGGGTCGTGGGTAGCTGGTGGGTGTCAGCCGACCCTGCGCTCTAGCTATTCCGGTGCTGGTCTGGCCGGAAGAGGCCTGTGGTCCTACTCAGGCCGGTTTTCTGCTTCCCTAACTAATGCAGTCTCAGGTCCCGCGCGCAATTGGATTGGAGCAGAAGCTGTGTTCCACTCACCAGAAGTCTTAAGATCCTGTGGCGGGTGTTGTGGGTAGCTGGCGAGTGTCAGCCGACCCTGCGCCCTAGCTACCCCGGCGCTTTTCTGACCGGAGAGGCTTGTGGCCCTACTGAGGCCGGATTTCTGCCTCCACAACCAAAGCAGTCTCAGGTCCCGCGTGATTGGACTGGAGCAGAAGCTGTGTTCCACTCACCAGCAGTCTCAAAATCCTGTGGCGGGGGTCGTGGGTAGCTGGCGGGTGTCAGCCGACCCTGCGCTCTAGGTACCCCGGGTGCTGGTCCGGCCGGAAGAGCCATGGAAGTTATAAAAGGAGGTTTGGGAGGCTAGGGAGTGTGCTAGGGGTGGACGTTCCTACAAACAATCAAGGGCAAAGTGATGTGGAAGCTCTGAATCTGAGACAGATGCTGCAGTGGCGGTTTCACACAGTGAGAAATGACAATCAAAGGGAATACCTAAAAAAACCTGCAGGTTCTAACCAGGGCCAGTCCCAGAGGGTACTCAGGTTATGTCACCATCTGCCCTGGATGATAGACATTGAGCTAGAAGGTTTAAAATTTTGTTGTGCCAAGTTTTGGGCCTGCTTTCCTTCTACATTTTCACTCTACCCCTTTTGGAATGGAAAAAACGTTCCATGCCACTGTTTGTTGAAATTATGTAAGATGTTTTTATAGGGGCTTCCAGCTGGGTCACCTTGAGTGCCAGAAGAGAATTTGGACTTGGACATTTGAGTGATATGTTGGAACTGTTAAAACTTTTGGACCGATGGGAGATGCTTCAACAACACACATTTCAATGTGAGATGGAGAGGGAGCTTTGAAGGAAAAAGGGCAGAAGATCCAATTTGGATCTGAATCATTTACCCAAAGGCTCATGTGTTAAAACTTGCTCTCTGGTCTGTGATGCTACTGGGAGATGATGAAATCATTAAGAGATAGAACCCAGTTAGAGGATGTGATTCCATTGAAGGTAGCCCCATGGCTGGGAAACTGAGATCTTAGCCCTTCCATCTCTCCTTTCGCTTCCTGGCCCCTCTGAGGCTAATCCTCCATCACTGCCTGCCATGATGTCCTAAGATACTGTAGTCTCAAAGTAATACAACCACATGACAGTGAGACTGAAACCTCTAAAATTGAAAACCAATGTAACTCCTCTTTATAAGTTGTCTACCTCAGGCATCCTGTCACAATGGGAAACTGACTGAACAATAGGCTTAGGGTTTAACCTGCATAACTAAGAGAAAATTTATGTCATGTCATTATATTGTTTTAATATATAAAATATTAAC
The DNA here is from genome assembly GCF_978045245.1 of Mus caroli. Classification (NCBI taxonomy): domain Eukaryota; kingdom Metazoa; phylum Chordata; class Mammalia; order Rodentia; family Muridae; genus Mus; species Mus caroli. The sequence goes on along the minus strand of NW_028227261.1, from coordinate 53,445,530 downwards.
AAGTGGTACTAGTTTATTTTTTCACAGAATAGAGGAAGAAAATCAATTTTTTAAAACTTCCCTACTTAGCATTTCCTGCACAGAAAATTCTCTAAGAAATCCATTAACTATAATTGATGCAAGAAGCATGGGTCCAATGAGTCACTTTCTCTCTGCCCTATTATTCCTGGAAATGAAGAGCCAGCCACAGAAACTGTGTACTAAAGATTCCTTTATGTCAACATGGGCATTGATTTCAAGCTTGTAGCCAACCAGTAATTTACAAAGAAAACACTTTATGACAGAATTTGCTTTTAAATGTTTGGTCATGAGATGGGCTTGCTCAGAGCCCCAGTTAATACTGCTTCTTTGCTTCCAGACACTATTAAAGCACGCTGTCATCACTGCTACTAATAAGTTCCTAAGGCACAGCTAATAATTTTAATTCTTATCACAAGAATTTTTAGTGCTTAATCTCAAAAATCTCTGATAATTATTCCTGATTGGGCAAGATGGATTTAACTCCAAAAAGAATCTTACTTCTAAATAGGGGGTATACATTATAAGCTGTTGTAAACTTTTTATTGTTGTTTTGAGTCATGGCTTTGCTGCATAGCCCTGGCTGACCTGGTACTTTCTAGTAGCCCCACTGCATTGAATGTTCAGTAGTCCTCTTGCTTCATCATCAAGAGTGCTGAGATATGACACTCAGACTGTCAAGGATTTAAATTCCATGTAAATAATGGAATCATCTCACACCAACCATTCATATGACATCATTGCACACCAACCATTTATAAGAGCAGGCACACTTGTCTATTTGTTTGTCTCTGCTATAGTTAATTGGAAAGCAGCAGTGATCAGACACAATAATTCCAGAATGACCAGTAGGTGAAAATTCAAAGGAGGATTTTACTGCAAACTTATCCCAAAACTTTCCTATTTGCAGGCTGGTTTTATAGTTTGTATTCATTTTTCACTAGTTACTGGGAATTCCATTAGATTAATAAACTTTACAGTTATGAAGCTCCAAATCTTTTGTCTGGTATTTGAGATCAATGGCCTTAGGTTTAGTATGCAAGTATTCCTAGAAGGTCTTAGAGATGAAAGTGAAGATGGATATTCAGGTCTTCTGTGTCCTTGTTCCTTTCCCCACTCACATTATGTTAGATATCAGCCCCAACTAAAAAAATATTGGGTTTTTTTTTTTTTGCACTAGACTTCATGCCAACTATTTTATAAAGCTAAGGCTTTATTTTCATTTTTATTCTATTTATTTTCTTTTATTTTTATTTAATTTAATTTTTTTTTGGTTTTTTGAGTTAAGAAACAACAGAAAGTCATGCTCTTGCTTTCTTATTGCTCTTATGTCATAAGGAAATAATTTGCTCTATGGATATTATGAAACAGCGCTGCATGGGGCATTAAGCTAGAAGGGGCCATAGCAACTGAAACACTAAGACATTCCACATCAGCTAAGTAGTTCTATACACAAATGAAGCCTGGAACATCTCTCTGTCCCAGTAGCTGCTGATGCCAGTCATCACCCTGGCAACCCCTTAACTCTCTTCTAAACACATTCTGAGTGAAGACAGGAAGGAATGTAAAGAAGTGTTAGAGAAGTGAGCTATTGGTCCACTGATAATGAATCGTCATGTCTATATAGTGGTGTGGAGCTGTCTTCAGTAAAGTGAAGGAAACTCTATTCCAGGAAGCAAAATGAAGGAGTTTAATGCAATGAACTGATTATAAAGCTTTTAGATGATGAAAATATTGAGGAACAACTAGGTAGCTCAAAGTTTTGCTAGAATTGCAAGAATCAAAGTTTTGCTAGAATTGCAAGAATCAGCTAGCTTCTTTTTTTTATTGGATATTTTCTTTATTTACATTTCAAGTGTTACCCCCTTTCTCAGTCTCCCTCTGGAAACTCCCTATCCCCTCCTCCCTCCTCCTGGTTCCTCCACCTCCTCAACCTCAGTTCTTCAGCTAGCTTCTTAAGGGAAGAAAGCAGATGGTGCGATGATAGTCTAGGAGGGACTCATCAAAACATGGCTCTAAACCAGACTATGGTCACCAGACTATGATAGAGGATATCATAGGACTGATTCTACACCCACCTAGAGGGAGTGCTCAGGGGAGGAGAAAGTAGTTACTTATCTATATTTCTCTTCTAGTTTTCTTCTAGTGAGACCCATTCCAGGGCCTAAAGGCAGCCAGCTATGAAGACAATGTCTGATATGTGGTCTGTGATGTATGAGCCAAGAATCACACAGGAGAGTTTTTGGTGTTTTGCTTGAAGCTGAAGGATGCTGCTTTAAGCCTGATATATCCTATTTCTTCCTTGGTCATGTATACAGGAGACTTTTTGACTCTGTTAGTGCATTCTTGGTTGAGGAAATGAGAGACTGGGGAGAGAGGGAAGGAGAGAGAGGGGAATCATGGAATAGCTGCAAAGAAATTTACCCCTTTATTTCCTATCCTGGGTTAAATCAATGCTGGTGCTTACACTATCATGCTGTTCGACTCTGAGGCAAGGGGACTGTGCCAGTAAGGCTTTGACATGAACTAGTAAAGCTTTAAAATGAGGATGTCATTTCTTCCTTGTGCAAAAGCTCTTGCTAACTCCCAGAGAAGAGCCAGCGTTTGCACACCACCTCAGAGAAGGCATGAACACACAGTGTGGCTTGTCAGGAAAGCAGTGGCACTTAAAGGAAGATTGAAGTCAAAGACCCAGTTAAGGGATTAAAGAGGACGTTTTGCCCTTGACCTTCATTTGGCACTGTCACCATGTGGAAGAGTGGAGTGAGGGATTGGTGAAGGACTCCCTCTTGTCACTGTAAGGTCTACACACTAGCTGCTGAGCTGGAGAAAGGAGAAGTGTGAAGGAAAGCAACAAGCTGGGGTTGTAGACTCGGGGAGCTTCACTTGGAGACAGAAAATAGATTTGACATTGCACATGGAAAATGGTATCGGGGTAAAATGAAAACCAGTTCATTTCCATCAGTGCCAACATTTACAAGGTTACATAATCCAACAACAGAAGCAAAATCTTATTGCTTAACATCTCCAGAATCAAATATAACAATTAATCTGTGAAAAGTACTATTGCTCTGAACCCTACATACATAGCAACTTCATCTCCCATTTCTGTATGGCTCGGTCAAGTGTGACTATGGTGTGGGCTTTTACAATGACTGTTATTGTCTACCCAAATTCCAGTCCTTTCTCATATTCATCACAACAACTAAACTTACAAAGTAAAAGTCACAGTGCTGCTAGGTATCCAGCCCTTCTTCATTCTCTGTACCCTGGGAGCCTCTGTAGAGAAAACGCCCAGGGGAAAGGCCAGTTATGCAAATAATACCTCATCCCTTGTAGCTCACAGAATGCTGTGAAGAACATATACAAGTTTTTTTTTTAACATTTCCAATGCTATCCCAAAAGTCCCCCGTATCCTCCCCCCCCCCACTCCCCTACCCACCCACTCCCACTTCTTCGCCCTGGCGTTCCCCTGTACTGAGGCATAAAAAGTTTGCAAGACCAATGGGCCTCTCTTTCCACTGATGGCCGACTAGGCCATCTTCTGATACATATGGAGCTAGAGACAAGAGCACTGGGGGGTACTGGTTAGTTCATACTGTTGTTCAACCTATAGGGTTGCAGATTCCTTCAGCTCCTTGGGTACTTTCTCTAGCTCCTCCATTGGGGGCCTTGTGATCCATCCAATAGCTGACTGTGAGCATCCACTTCTGTGTTTGCTAGGCCACGACATAACCTCACAAGAGACAGCTATATCAGGGTCCTTTCAGCAAAATCTTGCTAGTGTATGCAATGGTGTCAGCATTTAGAGGCTCATTATGGGATGGATCCCCGGGTATGGCAGTCTCTAGATGGTCCATCCTTTCGGCTAGCTCCAAACATTGTCTCTGTAACTCCTTCCATGGGTGTTTTGTCCCCAATTCTAAGAAGGGGCAAAGTGTCCACACTTTGGTCTTCGTTTTTCTTGAATTTCATGTGTTTTGTAAATTGTATCTTGTATATTGGGTATTCTAACTTTCTGGGCTAATATCCACTTATCAGTGAGTACATATTGTGTGAGTTCTTTTGTGATTGGGTCCTCACTCAGGATGATGCCCTCCAGGTCCATCCATTTGCCTAGGAATTTCATAAATTTATTCTTTTTAATAGCTGAGTAGTACTCCATTGTGTAAATGTACCACATTTTCTGTATCCATTCTTCTGTTGAGGGACATCTGGGTTCTTTCCAGCTTCTGGCTATTATAAATTAGGCTGCTATAAACATAGTGGAGCACTTGTTCTTCTTACCAGTTGGAACATCTTCTGGATATGTGCCCAGGAGTGGTATTGCTGGATCCTCTGGTAGTACTATGTCCAATTTTCTGAGGAACTGCCAGACTGATTTCCAGAGTGGTTGTACAAGTTTGCAATTCCACCAACAATGGAGGAGTGTTCCTCTTTCTCCACATCCTCACCAGCATCTGCTGTCACCTGAGTTTTTGATCTCAGCCATTCTGACTGGTGTGAGGTGGAATCTCAGGGGTGCTTTGATTTGCATTTCCTTAATGATTAAGGATGTTGAACATTTTTTCAGGTGCTTCTCAGCCATTCCGTATTCCTCAGGTGAGAATTCTTTGTTTAGCTCTGAGCCCCATTTTTTAATGGGGTTATTTGATATTCTGGAGTCCACCTTCTTGAGTTCTTTATATATATTGGATATTAGTCCCCTATCTGATTTAGGATAGGTAAAGATCCTTTCCCAATCTGTTGGTGGCCTTTTTGTCTTATTGACGGTGTCTTTTGCCTTACAGAAGCTTTGCAATTTTATGAGGTCCCATTTGTCAATTCTCCATCTTACAGCACAAGCCATTGCTGTTCTATTCAGTAATATTTTCCCCTGTTCCCATATCTTCAAGGCTTTTCCCCACTTTCTCCTCTATAGGTTTCAGTGTCTCTGGTTTTATGTGGAGTTCCTTGATCCACTTAGATTTGACCTTAGTACAGGGAGATAGGAATGGATCAATTCACATTCTTCTACATGTTAACCACCAGTTATGCCAGCACCATTTGTTGAAAAGGCTGTCTGTTTTCCACTGGATGGTTTTAGCTCCCTTGTTAAAGATCATGTGAACCTAGGTGTGTGGGTTCATTTCTGAGTTTTCAATTCTATTCCATTGGTCTACTTGTCTGTCGCTATACCAGTACCATGCAGTTTTTAATCACAATTGTTCTGTAGTACAGCTTTAGGTCAGGCATGGCGATTCTACCAGAGGTTCTTTTATCCTTGAGAAGAGTTTTTGCTATCCTAGGTTTTTTGTTATTCCAGATGAATTTGCAGATTGCCCTTTCTAATTCATTGAAGAATTGAGTTGGAATTTTGATGGGGATTGCATTGAATCTGTAGATTGCTTTTGGCAAGGTAGCCATTTTTACTATATTGATCCTACCAATCCATGAGCATAGAAGATCTTTCTATCTTCTGAGATCTTCTTTAATTTCTTTCTTCAGAGACTTGAAGTTGTTATTATACAGATCTTTCACTTCCTCACTTAGAACCATGCCAAGGTATTTTATATTATTTGTGACTATTATGAAGGGTGTTGTTTCCCTAATTTCTTTCTCAGCCTGTTTATTCTTTGTGTAGAGAAAGGCCATTGACTTGTTTGAGTTAATTTTATATCCAGCTACTTCATTGAAGCTGTTTATCAGGTTTAGGAGTTCTCTGGTGGAGTTTTTAGGGTCACTTATATATACTATCATATCATCTGCAAAAAGTCATATTTTGACTTTTTCCTTTCCAATTTGTATCCTCTTGATCTCCTTTTGTTGTCGAATTGCTCTGGCTAGGACTTCAAATACTCTGTTGAATAGGTAAGGAGAAAGTGGGCAGCCTTGTCTAGTCCCTGATTTTAGTGGGATTGTTTCCAGCTTCTCACCATGTACTTTGATGTTGGCTACTGGTTTGCTGTAGATTGCTTTTATCATGTTTAGATATGGGCCTCAAATTCCTGGTCTTTCCAAGACTATTATCAGGAATGGGTGTTGGATTTTGTCAAATGCTTCCTCCGTATCTAAAGAGAAGAACATGTGGTTTTGTCTTTGAGTTTGTGTATAGTGGACTATGTTGATGGGTTTCCATATATTAAACCATCCCTGCATCCCTGGAATGAAACCTACTTGGTCAGGATGCATGATTGCTTTGATGTGTTCTTGATTCAGTTAGCAAGAATTTTATTGAGTATTTTTGCATTGATATTCATAAGGGAAATTGGTTTGAAGTTCTCTATCTTTGTTGGGTCTTTCTGTGGTTTAGGTATCAGAGTAATTGTGGCTTCATAAAATGAATTGGGCAGGATACCTTCTGTTTCTATTTTGTGGAATAGTTTGTGAAGAACTGGGATTAGACCTTCTTTGAAGGTCTGATAGAACTCTGCACTAAACCCATCTGGTCCTGGGCTTTTTTTTTTTTTTTTTGGAGACTATTAATGACTGCTTCTATTTCTTTAGGGGATATAGGACTGTTTAGAGCATTAACCTGATCCTGATTTAACTTTGGTACCTGGTATCTGTCTAGAAATTTGTCCATTTCATCCAGGTTTTCCAGTTTTATTGAGTATAGCCTTTTGTAGCAGGATATGATGGTGCTTTGGATTTCTTCAGGACCTATTGTTATGTCTCCCTTTTCATTTATGATTTTGTTAATTAGGATGCTGTCCCTTTGCCCTCTAGTGAGTCTGGATAAGGGTTTATCTATCTTGTTGATTTTCTCAAAAAACCAGCTCCTCCTTTGGTTGATTCATTGAATAGTTCTTCTTGTTTCCACTTGGTTGATGTTGTCCCTGAGTTTGATTATTTCCTGCTGTCTACTCCTCTTGGGTGAATTTGCTACCTTTTGTTCTAGAGCTTTTAGGTGTGTTGTCAAGCTGCTAGTGTGTGCTCTCTCTAGTTTCTTTTTGGAGGCACTCAGAGCTATCAGTTTTCCTTTTAGAAATGCTTTCACTGTGTTCCATAAGTTTGGGTATGTTGTGCTTCATTTTCATTAAACTCTAAAAGTCTTTAATTTCTTTATTCCTTCCTTGACCAAGGTTTCATTGAGAAGAGTTGTTCAGTTTCTACATGAATGTTGGCTTTCTATTATTTATGTTGTTATTGAAGATCAGCCTTAGTCCATGGTGATCTGATAGGATGCATGGGACAATTTCCATATTTTTGTATTTGTTTAGGCCTCTTTGTGACCAATTATATGGTCAATTTTGGAGAAGGTTCCATGAGGTGCTGAGAAGAAGGTATAGCCTTTTGTTTTAGGATAAAATGTTCTGTAGATATCTGTTAAATCCATTTGTTTCATAACTTCTGTTAGTTTCACTGTGTCCCTGTTTAGTTTCTGTTTCCACGATCTGTCCATTGGTGAAAATGGTGTGTTGAAGTCTCTCACTATTATTGTGTGAGGTACAATGTGTGCTTTGAGCTTTACTAAAGTGTCTTTAATGAATGTGGCTGCCCTTGCATTTGGAGCATAGGTATTCAGAATTGAGAGTTCCTCTTGGAAGATTTTTCCTTTGAAGAGTATGAAGTGTCCCTCCTTGTCTTTTTTGACAACTTTGGGTTGGAAGTCGATTTTATTCGATATTAGAATGGCTACTCCAGCTTGTTTCTTCAGATCATTTGCTTGGTAAATTGTTTTCCAGCCTTTTATTCTGAGGTAGTGTCTGTCTTTTTCCCAGAGATAGGTTTCCTGTAAGGAGCAAAAGGTTGGGTCCTGTTTGTGTAGCCATTCTGTTAGTCTGTGTCTTTTTATTGGGGAATTGAGTCCATTTATATTAAGAAATATTAAGGAAAACTAATTATTGCTTCCTATTATTTTTGTTGTTAGAGTTGGCATTCTGTTCTTGTGGCTGTCTTCTTTTAGGTTTGTTAAAGGATTACTTTCTTGCTTTTTCTAGGGCATGGTTTCCGTCCTTATATTGTTTTGTTTTTTTTTTCTCTTATCCTTTGAAGGGTTGGATTTATGGAAAGATAATATGTGAATTTGGTTTTGTCATGGAATACTTTGGTTTCTCCTTCTATGGTAATTGAAAGTTTGGCTGGGTATAGTAGCCTGGGCTGGCATTTGTGTTCTCTTAGTGTCTGTATAACATCTGTCCAGGAGCTTCTGGCTTCCATAGTCTCTGGCGAAAAGTCTGGTGTAATTCTGATTGGCCTGCCTTTATATGTTACTTGACCCTTTTCCCTTACTGCTTTTAATATTCTATCTTTATTTAGTGCATTTGTTGTTCTGATTATTATGTGTCTGGAGGAATTTCTTTTCTGATCCAGTCTATTTGGAGTTATGTAGGCTTCTTGTATGTTCATGGGCATCTCTTTCTTTAGGTTTGGGAAGTTTCCTTCTATAATTTTATTGAAGATATTTGCTGGCCCGTTAAGTTGAAAATCTTCATTCTCATTTACATCCTATTATCAATAGGTTTGGTCTTCTCATTGTGTCCTGGATTTCCTGGATGTTTTGACTTAGGATCTTTTTGCATTTTGCATTGTATTTGATTGTTGTGCTGATGTTCTCTATGGAATCTTCTGCACCTGAGATTCTCTCTTCCATCTCTTGTATCCTGTTGCTGATGCTTGCATCTATGGTTCCAGATTTCTTTCCTAGTGTTTCTATCTCCAACGTTGCCTCACTTTGGGTTTTCTTTATTGTGTCTACTTCCCCTTTTAGCTCTAGTATGGTTTTGTTCATTTCCATCACCTGTTTGGATGTGTTTTCCTGTTTTTCTTTAAGGACTTCTACCTGTTTTGTTGTGTTTTCCTGTTTTTCTTTAAGGACTTGTAACTCTTTAGCAGTGTTCTCCTGTATTTCTTTAAGTGAGTTATTAAAGTCCTTCTTGATGTCCTCTACCATCATCATGACATATGCTTTTAAATTCTGGTCTAGCTTTTCTGGTGTGTTGGGGTGCCCAGGACTGGCTGAGTTGGGAGTGCTGTGTTCTGATGATGGTGAGTGGTCTTGGTTTCTGTTAGTAAGATTCTTACGTTTGCCTTTTGCCATCTGGTAATCTCTGGAGTTAGTTGTTATAGTTATCTCTGGTTAGAGCTTGTTCCTCCCATGATTCTGTTAGCCTCCATCAGCAGACCTATGAGACCAGCTCTCTCCTGAGTTTCAGTGGTCAGAGCACTCTCTGCAGGCAAGCTCTCCTCTTTCAGAGAAGGTGCACAGATATCTGGCGTTCAGACCTGCCTCCTGGCAAAAGATAAAGGCCTGAAACAGGGCCTGTCCCAAAAGCTGTTAACTTCTGTAGTCCACACTCTCACCTGCGTAGACTAGTCTCGGAGGGATCCGGGAACCAAGATGGCATCCCAAGGTGCTCCAGCAAAGCTCTCCCGGGCGGGGCAGACACCTCTCCTCTGGCAGGGAAGGTGCCCGGATGTCTGGAGCCCAAAACAGGGTCTGCCTCAGAAGCTGTCTTTTAGGGACCTTGGGGGTGTCCGCTGACTCTGTGCCCAAGGTGATCAGGTGCTGGTGCTGACCGGAAGCAACTTGTGACCCTGGTCAGGCCAGGTTTTCTGCTTCCCTAATGCTGTCTCAGGTCCCACGTGATTGGAATGGAACAGAAGTTGTGTTCCACTCACCAGTGGTCCTAAGATTTTGTGGAGAGTCCTCTAGGGACCTTGGGGGTGTCTGCAGACTCAGCGCCCATGACCCGGTGCTGGTGCCTAGAAGGAACCTCCATATACAAGTTTTAAAGGACTTTTAAAATGGTGAACCAAACAGAGAAGTTATTTTAACATTTTTCACAAATAGAAAAATTTTTGTCATCATATTGGGAATTCTTAGAAGTACTTTAGGTTTATTTATTTATTTTTCTTGTTGTTGAGATAGGAATTTGTGATGTAGTCTAGATTGGCCCTCCTTGGACTTGGTATGTATCTAAGACTGGTTTTGAATTATTGATCCTCCTGCCTCCACCTTCCATTTGCTAGCTAAGATTGCAGGCATGTGCCATCACCTTTGCCAAGGACTATAGGAGAAGAGGAAGGGGGCAGGGTAGAAGGCAAGGGAGATAAGAGAAGGCGATGGGAATCAAAATGATGGAAGTACGATTGTATGTCCTCATTTTCAAACCCTGTCAGCCTAAAGGAGACACAACTGAAACCACCACCCCACAACAATCTGACATGTGCGAGTATCAGCTTAAGGTTAGACAGTGAAAGTCATTGTTCCTTGCAATTGATATGTACTAATAACAATGTCTAACTAAGTAAAAGCAAACCTTTTCACCTCTCATTACAAGCTGCCTGGATCTTACTAACAGCATTTCCAACTAGAACACATGAAGTGATACTTTATCTTTGTATTTTGGCCAGTGTTGTAAATAAACATTAAAGGGATCAATTTTGAATATTTTAATACATTTATTAGTGTAATAACAAAAGCAGGTGATTTAGAAAGATACTGAAATTTTCACGTGCCTCAGATTTAAACCAAATATTATAAGTGACATGCTGGGTTATCTTCATTTGAGATTATTCTTCCATTATAATATTTGCATCTCAATAAACAAATTACCACATGCTTCATAATATTTCTATACTTACAGTTCTTGGAATCCAGGATAGGATCAAAATCACTACTCATGAGTAAGATCGGGAAACCATTCCTACTTCCTGAAAGTAATATGAGACAAAACTGCTGAGCCATTCTCAGATAACTAAAATCACTGTAGAGATAGATTTTGCTCATTTATTTCTTAAACAGTATTTGTGGAGAGCCTGCTTATAGACACAGAATAACATCTTATGCTATGCACAAGGGGACAGAAGGGGTAAAATGTTCCCAGTCCATGTAAAGTATTGAGAGCAAATATTATCAGTCAGGACCCTAGAATGAAATCAGCTATACTCCCAAGGGAAGTACAAGAGAGATAATTGAGATACTATTTGCAAAAGCTGTCAAGGTTTGGACTACTAACGAAGGGCATTGGGCTACTTTGAAAGTAGCAACAGTGGGAAGCTGCTTCCAGTTCTACCCTTAGAGGGAAGTCTGTGGGAGCTGAGTTCCAGAGCAGAGTTTTACTGTGACCAATTTAGAGGGACCTCTACCTCATCCTGCCCTCCAGTGTCTATCTCAGTGTTCCATAGGCTGAAGTCATCCCTGAGTCAGAAGTCCAGAGAGACCACAGACACCATCTCTGCAGAGCAGCCTTCCTGAATGAGAAAGAGGGGAGCTGTACAGTCAGGAGAGAGCACAAAAAATGTGTCTCTCCTGCTTGCCTTTAAAAATTGTTGGCTTTAAAAAAAATAACTTGGTAGACTGCTGTGTTAGTTGTCATCTTGCTTTTCTCTTGCTAGGATGAGTTCATTGTTAAAGGTACATGCATTCGTGCTCTAACCTCTACCATTCAAATAATTAAAATACATTAAAATTTATTTCCATAGTGAAGGCCTTATGAAAGTACTCTTACTCCTCAGAAAGATTTAACATTTCCCAAGCATTTTATCTTTCAATCGGTAAGGGTTATTTTTATAATCATATTTCCATCCATATATGTTACAATCTTGACATATCAAATTCAGATTTATTATCTATATACCTAATCTTATTAATCAATTATTCTGTCCTTTTGCAAACCATCTATCACCTATTGATCACCTGTCTTTCATTTGTATACCTTGTTTATCATGTTTCTGTTATCCATGCCTATTTATCTACCCATTACCTGTCAATCAGTCTGTCATCTCACATCTATCTATGTATCTATTTGTCTTTTATATACCATGGTGCTGGGTTTTTTTAAAATATATTTTGGAAACTATATTGCTCTGCACTATCTCCATTAAATATACTTTTCTCATCATGTAATAGCAAGAAACCCCCTCCCCCCCCGTACCTCTCAGCCAGTTCCCACTGTTAGCATTTTACACAGTCCTTTAACATTCTTTGCTATGTTAATTTTTTCACAGACTTAAATTTATTGAGTCTTTTATACTGCATCTAGGCCCACATTTAATTGATGTTTTAATGTAGGAATATGAATTTTTCGTTTGTTTCAGGTAAGCATTACAGGACTATCAGATTGACTAAAACTCAATGATTCGAGACCTTTACTTGCTGGCTTTTATTCAGCTTCAAGCCGCCTTACAATCAAAACTTTAAACTGCTTGCTGCTGTTCGGTCAGTATGAGAAGAACATCATGTTTGTAATTATTGCTGTAGACAAAGAAAATTTATTTCCTTCAATATATTGAATCAAACACCTACGTGTCTGTAGGGTTTTCTCTCTTGCACACCTACAAAGGCAGAGCTCCTCCCCCTTCCTATCAGCACTGACAGTGTCACTGGCAACTCCTGCATAATGTAGTCAAATTATGTGTTAGGAATTCAACCCTGGTTTCCTGGGTGACTGTACAATACCACTACTTAGTATGCTTACTCACGCAGCTGCAGTCCCATCGAGCTTTTAATCTATGTATATCTTCATGAAGGAGATGCCACCTTTTCATATCAAGCTTATATTAAGAGATGAAATGTATAGAGTGATAACCACACAAGGGTCCTTGAGCTCAGCAACAGTACATGGCACTTTGAAACCCCAGGGTCTTGTAATGGACACTTCCTGGGTTCTATTTTCTGAACCCATTTGCTTCCAGCTAAGTTCTGCAGACTCAGAATTCCTTGTATTCTCTTGTCATCTCCTGTGAGATGGGACTTTAATTTTGTGACTCTTGCACAAGACTTTGAAACTCAGTGGTTGCTTTTCCCCTGGAGCTTGTAGAACAAGGTATACCCTTAAAGGTTGGTGATATTGGGGTTCTGTGTTCCTTCCACTGACTACCTAAGATAAATATCATCAAGTGAAGCACGTCTACCACAAATGACCTGATGTGAGCTAAGCCAGGAAATCCCACCCTTTCCAAGCACTGATTGCTGAAGTTGCCTATGACAAGTACTGCTTGTGCGATTTCCATGTGAAGAGTGGGACTGGTGGTAAAGATTGAGATTAAATTGTCTTCATCTAAGTGTCCATTTCATCCTGTGCCTTGTTTGTATTTGGTTGCTTTTGGGTGGAAAGTACCAAGGAGTTATATTCTATAAATATTACATCTTACATGTTTTTACTATTTTACCCAAGCCAAATAATTTTTCTGACTTGTGTTCTCTCAATAGGCAAAAAGGCACGAGCAGATCCCTTTCTTCCCACTCCCTCTCTCTCACCCCTCTTGCTTTCTCTCCCTTCCTCTTTCTCTCCTCCATCACCCCTTCCTCAGTTCTGGGCTTGAACCTAAGCTCAGACTCTTGTGCTTACTAGATAAACATTTTACCACCAAGCTACATTTCCAACCCCAAAACATGGTAATAGTGCTTATAATCTACCTTATAGGAATAACATGAAATATTTTATGGGAAAGTACTTTTTGAATTAGAAAGACTCATACCAGTATATACTGCTGTTAATATTTTGAGACAAGTCTTTGCTTCGTAGTTCAGGCTGGTTTAGATCTTCCTGCCTTAGCCTCTGAGTGCTGGCATTACAGGTGCATATGCCATATCTGGTTGTGTAATATTCTCATATCCTTCCCAATCATTAGTTACCTGAGAGCATAATTGTCAGCTCCTCTTCTTATTCCCTCCTTATATCTTTGTGCCATTTTCTTGGCTTTTTTTTTCAGTCTCTCTTTTCAGAATGTAAGGTTTAGCTTGCTAATATGTGGTGCTTGCTTGTACACACAAACATGTGCGCACACACACACGTGTGCACACACACACACACACATAGGTGGAAGGAATGTATCATGTTTTTACTTAACTATGGATACAGAGCTGAACCTTCATGTGTGTTTTTTCTCTTGTAGGTCTAATCTGCCATCAGCAAAGCTGCACCAAACAGTGGACACCCCCAGAGGTGCTGTTTCCCACATCTATAATGAAGAAGAGTAGGAGTGTGATGGCGGTGACCGCAGATGATGTAAGTAGTGGCAGGGACTGGCAGGGACAGCTGCCACCTTCCTGCACTCTGTTCCATAAGTAAGCCTCTTCAGACCTCTCCAGAGGTCCATGCAAAGCCACAGAAGGGTGTCTCATGCCATCCCTCTGTGAACTTTTGTTCTGATGACAAAATCATCACTAGTACCTGACCCAGCATCCTGTGAGATGGACAGCAGGAATAATTCTTTTTTTAAAATTATGTATTTTCCTCATTTACATTTCCAATGCTATCCCAAAAGTCCCCCATACCCTTGCCCCACCCCCTTACCCACCTACTCCATCTTTTTGGCCCTGGCGTTCCCCTGTACTGGGGCATATAAAGTTTGCAAGTCCAATGGGCCTCTCTTTCCAGTGATGGCCAACTAGGCCATCTTTTGATACATATGCAGCTAGAGTCAAGAGCTCCGGGGTACTGGTTAGTTCATAATGTTGTTCCACCTATAGGGTTGCAGATCCCTTTAGCTCCTTGGGTATTTTCTCTAGCTCCTCCATTGGGGGCCCTGTGATCCATCCAATAGCTGACTGTGAGCATCCACTTATGTGTTTGCTAGGCCCCAGAGCAGGAATAATTCTCTTTTTGCTATTGATTCATCCTTCCACGGTGTTTCAGCCTCCGCCATTAATGGCTTTCTCATACTTTTAGCCACGTGCAGCAAAGTCCTGCCTGAAAAGCACTTTCCATGTCAGAGCCATTAGCACTAAGAAGGTTGTATTGCACACACTAGGCTCACAGGTGCTCTGTAGGCCAGCTTATGAGCATCACCTTGGTGTTTATCAGAGCTGCAGTGTTTCCACATCTTAGAACTGTTAATCGCACTGTTCAAAAAGATGCCAGAATGTCCATTACTGTTGAAAAGCCTGAATCTCATCTGAAGTCTATCCTTTTACAGTCTCCATAGCTTTGGTTCTGGTTAGCTGATATTATTTATCTCCTTGCCATCAATTGACCACCCTTTGTTGGTGCATTGTTCACTGCACAATCCTTGCTCAATTATTCATTAAAACTGATATAAGATTATATAACACTAATCAGATGTGCAAAAAGGAAGTAGAGGAAAGAAGAAAAATAAGTGATATCATTTGCTTTCTGTGAGAGGCCATAGGAACTTGGAGTTTGCCGTGATCATGTGACTATTTTACCTTTGCTCTTATTTCTTTTCTTCTTAGCTTCTTCCTTCCTCCCTCCCTCCCTCACCCTTCCCTTCCCTTCCTTCCTTCCTTCCTTCCTTCCTTCCTTCCTTCCTTCCTTCCTTCCTTCCTTCCTTCCTTCCTTTCTTCCTTTTCTGTTTTTTTGGGAACAGGTTTCTCAGTGTAACCCTGGCTGTTCTAGAACTTGATCTGTGGATCAGGCTGGCCTAGAACTTAGAGATCCACCTGCCTCTGCCTCCCAAGTGCTGAGATTAAAGGCTTGTGCCACAACTGTCCAGCTTGAATTCTTATTTCACAGACAGAAGGAAAGCCTATACAAGATTTTTTTTCTACTTAGTGTAAAAATCATAGCTTACGGAATTGTCCAGTCTTTCGGAGGCCTCTCTATTCTGACTCTTCTTACAAGGCATGTGAACAAAGTAGGGAACTCCATATTCAAGTCTGTTACACCAGAACAGGAACGAGCTAGGGGTGGGGTAATGTCAGCTTCCTCACATGCTGTCTTTTCCACCAGCCCCTCCTGTGGTGTAGGGATTCCTTTTCCAGACCTTTGACTCTCAGTCACACATAATTTGCCTTTTACATTCCGATTTCTTCCACTGGTGATGAACAGTTGTGTTTAGGTTACTGTGCTCTGCTTAGAATGTCAATGGAGAAAATTCTGGAAGAGAAAAAAAATCTTTTTTTTTTTTGTTAAAAATAAATTTAGTGTTGCCTCTTAATACAGTTTATATGCCATTCATTAATACACTTATATACATAAAAAAGGAATTTAGTCATTTCTTATCAAAACTACACTGGATAAATAGTCCATAGGTTTTATGTCTCTAAGGTGCAGTCTTTAATCACCTGTCATTTCTGCATGGAAATGAGCTGTAAATAAATTAGATGTCAGATTGTGAATCTATATATGCAAATATTAAGAAATGAAAACTATTTCATCAATAATTTTATATAAAATACATATTAAAATGACAACACGTTGGATATATTAAGTAAACTGGTTTGTTAAAGGCAATTTCTATTTCCTTGGACTCTATGACTTCTAGAAAATTTAAACAACACATATTTAAACTTCAAGCTGATCTTGTCTTGGAAGTTCATTGCCAAGCTAGCACTTTTCCTCTTGCGTTCAGCCTCCCAACCACAGCACAGACCTCATGTTATGTTTCCCAGTCTGTCCTGTCTCACTGAGACAACAGAAACTTATTTTGATGTTCTGTTCCTTTAAATTAAGCCTTTGCCCTAAGTCAGATATAGTTTGTTATGTTTTGATTTATCTTAACTCATCAACTTTTTATTCAGTGATTTAAATATCTACCCAATGCCACATAAACCCTATGCACAATGTGTATCAAACACAGGTCTAGTTTCTGGATGAAAACTCAACAATAAATAGCACAAGTTTTTATCCACCTAGGCCTTGCTTTCCTGAGGGAAAGTGGAAATAAGTCAATAAATTAGAAAACAATCCCATCTGTGCTAAGGGCTGTGTAGAAATCGATTGGACCAGCAAAGACTGATTGTGTGTGAGGGCAGAGAGTTTATGGAAGGACCATGAAAGGAGAAGACACGGAAGACAAGTGAGCAGTGAGGGGGTGGGTTGTAAAGATTTTGGGGAAGAATGTTTAGTACGGGGAATAGCAAATGAAAAGACCTTTACTTGAGGCAAGACGCTCTGCTTGGGGCTGTGGGAGGTGAGGTATGAATAACTGTAGTTCTGTCTCCATACAATCTACGTGCGCTAGACCTTTACTAGGTGATGGTAACACACAAGGCTTAAATGTTCACAGGTGTGTGTGTTCACTGCTTTGTATGTGAAAAGTGACGTATATGGGTAAGATGAAATTATGTGCAATCTAAGTACTGAACCTGTGATTAATTATGACTAAAGAGATTAAAGGGGAGGAGAGAGCCACAGGTCACAGGAGGAGGGAATATGGCTAAAGATTAAGAAGAACCTGGAAATATGTGCATAAGTGAGAAAAGAGGGAAGTATAATAACTTCATTTACACACAGGTATAAATTATGTAAGGTGTGTATATGCACCTCTCTCTTTCTTGATGTGTCTGTCTGTGTATCTGTGTCCATGTGTTTGTATATCTGTTTGTGTTTGTCTGTGTGGCTGTGTGGCTGTCTATCACACACACACACACACACACACGAGCATGCGCGTGCATGCACGCACCCATGCACTCACGCATCTACATGTATGGAATAGAGCCAAAAGGCAGACATATGCATTGATACCCCAGTTACAGAGTCATGCTAACTTACAAACAAGTTAAAATGTACTGTTTTGAAGTCATTTCTTGAATTCAAACAACGTGCTTCAGAAGCCCATGGTGAGTGTGAAACACATTGCCATAAAAGAATGTAATGAAACAGCTTTTCAGAAACAAAATTAAATTCTGAAAACACTATTGCTTCCAGAACAATCATAATTATTTCCAGAGCTATTTATCATTACCCCAAATTCTGCATTTATACCTACAGTTTATAGACTGCTCCTTTACTCAAACTACTAACAGCCTCAACATTGAATTTGGTTGTTTCTCTATTGATGAACTTGTTATTTGGCCGGATTTTCCTATTTTTAGCCATCATAATTCTGACCAGCTTGGTGCTATTCATTGACCAACTATCTTTTGGGGAAGAAACCGTAACCTTAATGCTATTTCTGGTAATCACAATTTTATATTACTGTTCAAAATTCATACTTTCCTAAATTCACCTTATGCACAAATAATGCTTGAAAAAATAACCACTTTTAGATTCTCCTCATAGTCCTGTTTAAATGTCATTATTCTTGCTAATGCAATTGCTAAAGTTAAAAAAAAAAACTGGTGTAGCCACCTAAATTGTTAAAGTCTTCAGATCAGAGGGCAGGGACTAATCTGTGTGTCACTTCAAAATCAAGTCAGAGCTACTGACAGCCGATTACTAATGTTTCATTTTTCTAACAGAGAAAAATATTCTACACTTAATCAGAAAGCCCTGGTGTCCGGCAGCATAACTGAATGCTGCCTTCATTTCTTTACTTCTGACAGTGATTCTTAACAGTTTGAGGTTTTGTCTTCTAGAAAACTGTGATTTTTTTTTCTTTATATGCATATTTGATGCTGGACATATAATTTTCCAGTCTTCAGTTTGTTCTTATATATTTATATTTATTCTTCATTAAGATTTTTTATTTCCTGTGTCTCTCCAGGGAATTTAAGTATTTTAAAGAAAGAAGCACATAGACCAAGTGTTTTTCTCTGTCTCTAAGTTCTCTCCCTCCCCTTCTCATACACACACACAAACACACACACACACACACCACCCACAAGATGCAGTCAGCACTAGACCAACAGTGTATGCAACTACTTATTAGGCATTAAATCTGACCCTTGTATATTATAAAGTGTTTCACACTCTGGAAGATTCTAGATTATGTCAAGTTCCTATCACCAAGCAGTGCATATATTGAATTTTAAACAGATGGTATTTCAAAATTATTTTCTTTTTTTAATATATTTTTAAATATATTTTTTAGGTATTTTCTTCATTTACATTTTAAATGCTATCCCAAAAGTCCCCCATACTCTCCCCGCCAACTTCCCTACCCACCAACTCCCACTTCTTGCCCCTAGCATTCCCCTGTACTGGGGCATATAAAGTTTGCAATACCAAGGGGCCTCTCTTCCCAATGATGGCCAACTAGGCCATCTTCTGATACATATGCAGCTAGAGACACGAGCTCTGAGGGTACTGGCTAGTTCATATTGTTGTTCCACCTATAGGGTTGCAGACCCCTTTAGTTCCTTCAAAATTGTTTTCAAATATAAGAAAATACAATATTTATTTCTAAGTACAGGGGTGGAGCTCCTGAAAACTGCCCTGTCTTTTCTTGCCCAGATTTCTGTCATCAGAATATGGTTTTATCCGTTGGCTCTGATGCCAAGAGCCTGAAATCTCAAACACTCAAGAGGCTGGGGCAGGATGGCAAGTTCAAGGCCAGCCTGGATTTGCACTGAGTTCAAGAGCAGCCTGGATAGCTCAGTGATGCCTTACCTCAAGATAAAATATAAGAGACTGAAGAGACTGGAGTGATGGCTGTTTAGAATGATTGCTCCTCTTCCAGACAGGACTCAAGTTTGGTTCCGAGAACCCATGTCAGCCACTCACAGCCACCTGTAACTCCAGCTCCAGGGGATCCTATGTCCTCTTCTGTAGTTATTCTGGTGTGAGCAGTATTTTCAGAACAACAGAATAATCATCAGCTGAGCTGATGTCATCATCTGGATGACAGGATCCCCATTAGTCAGTTGAGATATATGTCAAGAGTAAAATCACTGCTTTTGGAATGCCAGTTGGTCTCAGAGGCCACTGCATGTGCCAGCACCTTCTGCCTTGAGCTGATAAAAATAGTGCATCAGGTAGACACCCATTTGGGATGCCCACTCCCAGCTGTACCGGGAACCATCACACAGAGACACGGAAAGCATGAGTGACTCTTCCTTGCTGTCATAATGCTTTTGTCCTGACACTTGAATTCTATTCATGTTGGTATTAGACTTGAATAGGGCTCTTGAGGTTTTCATAATGTCCATCTCTTCTATCTCGGATTTCTTGAATACTTCAATAATAACAAAACAGCAATGTTACCAGCCATGAGGTTTGTATATGTGAACAGGGACAACCAGCTGACTCTCATTACCAACACTCTGATATCTTAACACAGGCAATTTTTTGCTTTAAAAATAACTAATTTCATATTTATTTATAGTTTATTAGCATATACCAAAATGATAAATTGATTGCTAAAATGTATTATCAATTTATCAAATTTCATTTTTAACAAATTGAGAGAGAGAGAGAGAGAGACAGAGAGAGAGAGAGAGAGAGAGAGAGAAAATGGAAAAGAGAAACCTTCCCACCCACATGGTACTCCTGTAAATGTTACCTGTGAATCTAAAGATCTCTAAACATGCAATGGCTAGGTTTGTACAAAAGATAGAAAGCAGCCAGGACCTACCCTCACCCATCTTGCTTGTTGTCTCTTAGGCTTCTGACATCAATTTCAGAGTCTGATTGGTTGTGAGATAATGAATCAGGGCGTCCCCAGTGACCGCTGGATCATTTGGCTTCTTATTTAACTCTGTCATTTAGATGTTTGAATTTCACTTTTCTTGTTTTCTTTCTCTTTGTTTCCTCCAGAATCTTAAGGACTATTTTGAATGTAGCTTGAGTAAATCCTACAGTTCTTCCAGTTACACCCTCGGGATTGACCTCTGGAGAGGCAGAAGGTGCTGTTCCGGAAACTTACAGCTGCCACCATTGTCCCAGAGACAGAGTGAAAGGGCAAGGACCCCCGAGGGAGATGGCATTTCCAGGCCAACCACACTACCTTTGACAACACTTCCCAGCATTGCTATAACAACTGTGAGCCAGGAGTGGTGAGTAGGCTCTGAAGCCAATGCCAATTTTAAATCTTATCTTGTAATTACTTCAAATACAATTGTGTTGTCAAAACAGCAGTCAATGTCTGCAGAATAGACCGGACTGTTGGCTTCTGGAGAGCTTGTTTCCCTTGGGTAGCAGGGTGAATCCTTTTAAACCATGGCAAGAAAATCTGCTTCTTAAGAGGAGAAGGAGTATGCCTTACATAGAGCCCACTGGGGAGAGAATGGAATGCATTTGCAATACTGCCAAGCATAAAGCAAATTCACACTCTATGATGGCTTCACTAAGAATCTACTCAATGTGTGTTGATACCTTCTAATTCAGAAGAGCAGAACTGTATTCCAGAATGCCACTGGATAATCCTTAAATGGTTTTGTTGCTCTGCTCTGCGCATACCTCTGGCTTTTAAAAGTACAACCCTAGCTTACAGATCTCAGGATTTATTTTGGTATAAAACACTCCATTATAAATCAAAACAGGAGAGCTGTGCTATGAGAGCTGGGGTGAGGGCTCGGTCAGTAAAGTGCTTACACTCTCAAGCTTCAGGAATTGAATATGATCCCCAGGACTCACAGGTAAATAAAGTGCTCTGTGTGGTAGCATGTTCCTGCAATCTCAACACCGGGATAGCAGGGACAGGGAGACCTCTGGAGTTAATAGGCCAGTCATCCTAGCCTAACTGGTGAGTTACATGTGATACTCTTACCTCAGAGGTGTTGAAAAATGTCCAGAGGATGATACCAGACATTGTCCTCTGCCTTCCCGGGTATTCCATATATGTGCACCTGCATACATACAAATACACACATACACCCACATGTAGTAAAGGAAAGAGAACGTTGTTAAGATTGGTTGTTTTACTATGTTTGTGAAAGTGGCTTTTTCAAACTTGTGTTGAAATGATAACCAAGAAAATAGAATCATAGAGCTCTGGAGAAAACTGTGCCATGTTTCCCTTTAGAGCCATGTTTAAGCATATACTTAGTCATTAATCCTTTTCATTTCAAGTCTTTTTCAATAATGAATTGTTAATATAAAATGAAGAGCTTCCTTAAAATAAAAAATGTACTAATTTATATAACTTAAAATTATAATAATTTGCTACTTTAAAAACAACTTTAAAAATAACATTATGGAGAAAGGCTGACTACAATCAGTTATTGCAGGACTTCATTCTAACAAATCATTAAATTCTGTGGGGTCTTATAGTGTGCATTTACCCTCACTGCATGCCAAGGCATCTTTGGTCAGGGCTTAATCTAATAAGAATCAGATTCTTAAAACTTCAGGTGTCACAACTGGCAGTGTGAAAGGGTTCACCAAAACAGGCTGTGTGTGGTGGAAAAGGCACTCTGGCATCAGTGTAGGGAATCCTGTTTAACTTTGTAGAGTCGCTGGGTTCCATCTCCTTCTCACCTGAGTTCACATCACAAGCACCACTGTGCTAACTGTTCATTGGGAACTATCGGGGACATGTGTCCCCATAGTCTTCTTAGTCTCACAACACAGGTAATTCATTGTGTTTGTGCTATTGCATAACTTAAGATTTAGAATCCCAGTGCCTCTTCCTGCATATTATGTGCTTCCTGGATGCAAATGTGCATTATGTGCTTCCTAGATACAGATGTGCATCATGTGCTTCTTAGATACAGCTGTGCATTATGTGCTTCTTAGATACAGCTGTGCATTATGTGCTTCTTAGATACAGCTGTGCATTATGTGCTTCTTAGATACAGATGTGCATTATGTGCTTCTTAGATACAGCTGTGCATTATGTGCTTCTTAGATACAGATGTGCATTATGTGCTCCCTAGATACAGATGTGCATTATGTGCTTCTTAGATACAGATGTGCATTATGTGCTTCCTGGATGCAAATGTGCAATATGTGCTTCCTAGATACAGATGTGCATTATGTGCTTCTTAGATACAGCTGTGCATTATGTGCTTCTTAGATACAGATGTGCATTATGTGCTTCCTAGATACAGATGTGCATTATGTGCTTCCTAGATACAGATGTGCATTATGTGCTCCCTAGATACAGATGTGCATTATGTGCTTCTTAGATACAGATGTGCATTATGTGCTTCCTAGATACAGATGTGCATTATGTGCTTCCTAGATACAGATGTGCATTATGTGCTTCCTAGATACAGATGTGCATTATGTGCTCCCTAGATACGGATGTGCATTATGTGCTCCCTAGATACAGATGTGCATTATGTGCTCCCTAGATACAGATGTGCATTATGTGCTCCCTAGATACAGATGTGCATTATGTGCTCCCTAGATACAGATGTGCATTATGTGCTCCCTAGATACAGATGTGCATTATGTGCTTCCTAGATACAGATGTGCATTATGTGCTTCCTAGATACAGATGTGCATTATGTGCTCCCTAGATACAGATGTGCATCCTAACTGCAGATGCAATGCGATCTGACAAGGTGTCTCGTGATTCTGCCTCCACTTCCCACTTCTAGGATGGATTGCATCCTTATTGCCAGCTTCCATTAATGACAGAGACATATTTATTTATGAATTCTTAGGCCTTATAGCTTAGGCTTGCTCCAAACTAGCTCATATGATTTAATAACCAATTTATACTAATCTATCTTTGTCATGCACCCCTCTACCTCTAATTCTGTCCCTATCCGTCTTACTTCCTCTGTGTCTGACTGGTAAATACCCAGCACCTGATTCTTTCCGAGAGTTCCCATCTCTATGTGGATGTCCCACCTTTTCTCTCCTGCCCTGCTATAGGCCATCAGGTCTCTATTAAACCAACCAGAAGGCTTAATCAGAAGAGACAAATGTTTACAAAACATGGAGACAGGTGATGCTTCATAAAAGTAACAATAGCAAAGTCCTGGGCAGTATTCAAGTATTCAGAGCTCTGCTGGTACAGTGTCAACATTTGAATAATGCAAAGACAAAATTTACGTAGTGCGTGAGAAGATCATTCTAAGACATCTTTTCTTGAACTCTAAGTCAGAATGAGCCCTCCCCCCCTTACATTGTTTCTTTTTAACTATCTGGTCATAATGGAACACGTAGCTAGTATAGAAAACCAGTACCGAGAATTGGGGCTGTTGCTATGGTAACTCTGACTACTTGATCTTCAACATGAATGTAGAAAACTTAGAAATGTGGGCCGGCAAAGCTCTGGAACACTGTAAGCATAACTTCATGGGTGATTCTGGTAGGGTTTTAGAGGAACAGAGTCCCTAGAGAAATGCAGACAGTGAAGGTCCATCTCAAGAGGCTGCAGAGGGAAAAAGATTCTACAGGAAAATGGGAATAGACGGTAGGTAGGGCCATTACATCCTATTAAATTCTGGCAAAGAATCTGGCTGTGTTCTGAGAAGCTGAGTGAGGCTAAACTCAAAGTAATGGACTTTATGCAGGGTTGAGGCACCGTGACCTCTTCTCTGACTGCTTTGGCATGTCCAATAGTGCTGTTCTTGTTCAGCTCACTTTTGGGCAGTCGTATTGGTGAGACTTTATTGGTGTAGGCTTCTCACACAGGACAAAAGGCAACGGAGGAAACATTGGAGCATAAGAGGTGATCTTCCCAGGGAAGATTACACCAATTTGTTGTAGAGTGCCAAATGGTCCGCCCTGAAAACATACATGCGAGAAACATTAACAGACTGTGCAGGTTATATTTAGGAATATATTTTTATATACATAAACATATATGCTTGCAATAACCGTTAAGAAGTTATGAATTTGAAAGAGAGTGGGAAAGGATATATTGGAAGGTTTGGAGGGAGGACAGGGAAGGGAGAAATGTATTTATATTATAAACTCAAAAATAAAAAAATAAGTAAGTGAAAATAATAAATTTGTTGGAGGACTGATGACATTTTAAGATAGGATAATATTCAGGCCCTGTGAATGTTACTGTTGAATGCCCCTCAGATCTAGAGCAAAGGAAAGCAAGGAGGGAACACAAAGATGTTCAAATGTGCCTCTCTGTAGGCCAAGGCATGGATTCAAAGTTGTGGAAAAACCAGCTGAGAAAGCAGCTGTCGTTGTTAAAGAAACCAATGTGTTTTGTAATGAGGCAATAGGATAAATGCCTTAAAGGCAAGACCCTGCCCACCCAAGAGAATGTACCACAGACTTGCCCACAGGACAATCTTGTGGGGCCATTTTCTCAGTTGAGGTTCTCTCTTCCCAAATGACCCTAACTTGTGTCAAGTTGATAGAAACTACCCAGGACAGAGTTGCTTGGATTTTCAGAAGAGACGACTTTTGAACTATATTAGGACTGCTAAAATCCATGGAAACTTTGAAGTTGAAAATGAATGCATTTTGCAGCCTATAAATCCAGGGCCAGTATATTCCAGTCTGAATGTGAAATGTACCCTTATGCATCTTTGAACAGTTGGTGATACTGTTTGTGAAGGTTGTATAACTTTTAAGAAGTGCAGGCTCGTCAGCCATCAGTGGAAAGAGAGGCCCATTGGTCATGCAAACTTTATATGCCTCAGTACAGGGGAACGCCAGGACCAAGAAGTGGGAGTGGGTGGGTGTGGGAGTCGGGGTGGAGGTGTCGGGGACTTTTGGGATAGCATTGGAAATGTAAATGAAATAAATACCTAAAAAAAAAAAAAAGAAAGAAGTACAGGCTCACTGGAAGAAGTGGGTCACTGAGGCAGGAATTGGAGTGTATTTTAGTATGGTCCCACTTTCGATTCAGTCTGAGCTTCCTGACTGCAGAGACAATGTGATCAGCCACCCTCAGTTCCTACCTACCATCATGCCTTCTCTGCCATGATTTACTCTATCATTTCTTAAACCATAAGCCACAACAGGCCCTTCACCCTTAAGTTATTTTCTGTTTCTCACAGCAATGAGAAAATAACCAACACACTATGTTTCAAGTATCAGTTGTTTATGCTGGGATCAATAGTATCGGGAAAAGTGGAACTGAAAATGATAAAATGTTTGTTTTCCATACTTGCCTAATGCATGTTACTGGGCTGTGGTGGCACACGCCTTTAATCCCAGCACTTGGGAGGCAGAGGCAGGTGGATTTCTGAGTTTGAGGCCAGCCTGGTCTACAGAGTGAGTTCCAGGACAGCCAGAGCTACACAGAGAAACCCTGTCTTGAAAAAACAAAAACAAAAACAAACAAACAAACAAAAAAGAAGTAGCCACTAATGCATGTTACTAATTCATTTATAACATGTTAATTTTCTTTTAATTATCTTCTTTATGAAGTATAAGAAAATGCAATCACTATCTTTAAATTTACTTTTAAATTTAAGCAAATAAAAGCATTTACATGCATCCTTTGAAAATGAGTCTATTGGGATATTGATAGTTGACTGCTGGAATTGCTGGTAAAGGATTTTGATTAGAGGCCTTGATTAGAAGCAAGTCAGTAAGACTCCAGCTAGCATCACTGCCATTGAGCTGATGAAAATTCACTGGGTACGGAAGACAGCCTAGGCTCATGTGAGACAAATAATTATACTTACCTCTCAGAAAACCGAGAATATGGCATCAATCCCAATGTCTGGACCAGCTGTCAGCTAGTATTTGTCATAAAGTGCCAGGCAGTAAATATTTTCCGTGTTGAGTTTCAAGGTCTGTTATAACTATTCAACACTGCTGCTATTTTGTCAAAGTAGCCGCAGACAACCATTCGTAAATGAGCAAGTGTGTTGTGTTTCAATAAATCTGTGTTTACAGAAATAGGCAGTGGTATATATAGATCAGCTTGCCAGTCAGTTTGCTGATGCCTTTTCTGAACTAAGGATGGAGAGGACATGACTCCTGGTGCTATAATTGCTTCAGCTATAATCGAAGTACAGAAACTGACCTTGAATTCCTTACCAGGATGCTAAATCAGTCATAAAGATGGGCCAATGCATGTTATATAGAATCAACGCTAGAGAAAGAATAAAGATAAATATGAAAAAGGAACCCACATATAACTCATCTGGATGAGAGCTGGGGTGGCTGGCCAAAGGTCTGGGACACAATGTGTTATTTATCATGGAGAAAGCCTGTGGTTTGGGTGGGGAAAGTCCCACATGGGCTCCTGTGTTTGAACATGTGGGCCCAGCTGATGGTGCTCTTTGAGAAGGATGTGGACTCTTTAGGAGGAGACTTGCTGAAGGATATAGGTAAATGAATAATATATTCTAGCTAGCCCATATAAAACACACAAAAACCTGGTATTTTATTTATAAGCTTAAGTCTCAATTGGGCAGGAGCTCAGCTGTTCTCACTTACACCCCAGCCATACGTCCCTGACTACTTGATGTTTGAGTCTCACCTGGGCTGTTTCCATTCCAGTAGCCTGTCCTCAGGATCAGCGTATGCCCACATGCTCTTCATGATCCATCTTGCCTTGTGCTGGCCTCCTCCTCTCTCCATCTCCTTTCTCCTCCCCTGTGTTTTTTTTCTGAGACCCTTCTCTAGATCCTCAAGTACCACCTTTCTCTCTCTACTGCCCAGTCACAGGTGCTAGCCTTTTATTAGCCTAACTTTAAATTGGGGAGCAAGGTTTACACAACAAAGGCCAGTGTAAGTGAGAATTCTCTCATCTGGAGGCCAACCAGCTCTTGGGGTTCAGAACTTAGCATTTGTATACATAGTGGCAGACCAAACCCCAACAGAGGTCTGTCATGGGACAGAATATGAGGCAGGTTTTGTAGCCTGGCCCCATTTCCTGCTCTTCTCTCTGTGCAGATGAAATAGAGTTGCTTTGCTCCCTAACTCCCAGGCCACCTTCCTGATCCTGCTGCCATGCCTGTCCTACCATGATGAACTGTAGTTACAGTGGCCTCTGGAACTATCAGCCAAAATAAATGTTTTCCTCTTCTACGTTGCTCTTGTTAAGGTTTTACGTCACAGCAATGGAAAGGTAACTAATTCATCATCAAAGTCCAGTTAGAGAAGGTGACTTCCATCTTGTTGCCTTCTTTCTTTAAACGAACCAACAACGGGGTGACAATTCCACTCTTCAGAGTTGTGTTCAGAGTTACAGACAATATTCATGTGTGTATAGTGCAGCAGCTAGCAGTTAATGACTGTTTTGATGCCATTATTATTGTTGTATTTTTATATGTATATATATATATATAATATGTATATTACTTATGTCATACATATATGTAAAATATAGATAGAATTACCACTGAGTAGCAGGAGGTGTTAGATCTGAGTTCCCCTCCACATCCTATGTAAATATGGAGGAAGTCTTTCAGCCAGGGTGAAACACTCCAGAGAAGCCCTGCTCAGTGAAGGAATTAGAGAGAAGTCTTGTACTGTGCACAGCCAGTTTCTCCTTCCAGAAATCAAATACCAAGTATTCAAGTATTCAATCACCCCCTTTTTGCTGGAAGGTACTGTAGGCATTCTTGACTCCTGGAAGGAACAACATAGAGAAAGAGAGACAGATTCTTCTTTTAACTTCCCTACCCTTTAGCCCTCTCACCTTTCATTTAGCATCATAGCAGGAGTACAGTTGCTCCTCAGAATTGTCAGGATTCCAGCAGGATAATCTTACAGCCAGGTCCATTAAGCCATTCTCAGCATCAACTCAATGGCCCTTTGGACATTCATAAAAAATTTAAAAAACCTATCAAAAGCATTTTTACTTCCTTGTAGCAGAAGTTGAAAGAAATTGAGGCTTTCTTATTTTCTTATGTCTTTCCTTTGGTTAGTGGATCCTACTTAGTGGATCCCATTTATTTATCTATCTAAATCTATCATCTATCTATCTATCTATCTATCTATCTATCTATCATCTATTCATTTGTTCTATTATATACTTCTTTTTATGGATAAAAGAGTTTGCTTTGGCTAGGTACATCGGGATGAGCTACGTCATGGTGAGGAGGCATGGCAGCAAGTGGCAGACATGGTGACAGGAACAGAAAGCTGGGAGCTCTCAGAACAAACTGATGTGGAGAAGAAACTAAACACCCAAAGCCAAATGTTATGACATACTTCCTCCAGCAAGGCTGGACACCAACTGGGGGACAAGTGTTCAAAACTTTTGGCCTAATGAAGACATTCTCGTGCAAACCACTACAAATATCCAGACTATTACTCAAAAACTTACTTTCCAGAACGAGTAACAATTTAATAAATTACTTTAAAGCAAACTATTATTCATATTTGTTATTTTCTTTCTTTCACTGAAAATAATTTATCTTCTTACATGATGTATTTTTATTACACTCCTCCCTCCTTCTACCCCTCCCAGTTCTTTACTTCCTCTCCTACTTGAGCCACTCCCATTTTGTATCTCATTGGAAAATAATCAGGCTGCTAAGGATAATAATAATAAAATAAAAAGATAAGATAAAACAAAAACCGAACATATCAGAATAGGACAAAACAGGCAAAGAAAAGGAAAAGAGCCATAGAGAAGGGTCAAGAAACAGAGAGCCATTCTTTTACACACTCAGGAATTTCATAAAAACACTAAACTGGAAGCCACTTGTATGTGTGTGTGTGTGTGTGTGTGTGTGTGTGTGTGTGTGTGTGTACAAAGGACCTGTAAGGTAAAAAAAAAAAATAGAAGAAAAATATATAAATGAAATAAAAACTAAAATAAAAAATAAGATTTTAAACAAGAAAAGCCTTGATATGACATTATAAGACATGGAATCTTCAAAGATGCCCTTAAGTTTATTTTCTGTTGACCATCTGTTGCTGGGCATCCAGCCTGCCTTTAAGAGAAGTTTGTCTAGTGAGGCACTGTTGGAGAAAACTAAAATTTCATTTGCACAAGGTTATCAGTGGTTGTCAGTTAGAGATTGCTTCTGGGTGAGGGATGGGGACTGTGTCCACTTCTTTCATCTCTATGACTTCATCTGGTGTAGACCTCTGCAGGCCATGTGTTTGCTGTCACAGTCTCTGTGCATTCATATATGTGCAGATCTTGTCAATTTAAAAGTTCTTGTTTTCTTGGTGTCTTCTATCCCCTCTGGCTCTTACACTCTTTCTGTCTTCTCTTGCTTGGGTTTCTCTGAATCCCAAGGAGAAGGGTTTGATGGAGACATCCCATTAAGGGCTACATATTCCAAAGTCGTTTTACCAACAAGAGTTGCGGAGTCCTCAAATGAGTTTCTACAACAAATACAAGACAAACACTACAGGAGGAGCAGTGCAAAGAGCAGAGGAGATGCCCTGTACGAACAGCCCTGGCAACACAGGGACAAGGAAACCCAGGCAGGACAAGCAAAGTGACAGTCTTCACTCAAGTACAGACCTCAATAAGGGCAGCAAGGGGAACTGAAATTTGGCAATTTGAGGGCAGGTCAGGACTTCATATTCCATACTCTAGACTCTATGAATCTAGTGGTCATGATTCCAGGCCACATTTATTTCTGTGCTGTGTGTTTTGCTTATTGGTTCTGGGAATAGTCACCCAAGGCTTAATGCCTTAACCTCCTAACACTAACCCCCTAGCCCTAACCCTAACCCCCTAACCGTAACCATAATCCTAAACCTAACCCTAACCTCCTAGCCCTAGCCCTAACCTCCTAACCCTAACCCCCTAGCCTTAGCCCTAACCCCCTAATCCTAATCCCTAACCCTAACCCTGGCCCTAACTCCTAACCCTAACGCCCTAACCCTTATCCTAACCCTAACCTTGCCATGGAACTATAGTTCCATCCCTTTCTTCCTTCTAGATTTTTTTTTAAAATAAGTTAAATTAAAATGTTTTCTTTACCATCATTGAGTTCCTTAGGCTGGTCTTGGGTTCACTCTGAAGCCCAGGCAGGCCTTGCCCTCAGTCTCATACTAGCCTCCCTGAGAAGCTATTCTTTTAGGCCTACATTCTATTCACTTCTTCCTCAGTGCAGGATAGAAACACACACTCTGACAGTTCCCATAGATTGTGCTCCTTCCTGTAAGTCCAACCACATTCTTCTTATCCATAACTGTTCATTTAACTCCAGTTTTAGCCATGCCAAAACCCTAACCAGTCAGCCATTAGTCTAACTATTCCTGTCTTCAGGATACTTCCAACAGTGGTTTTCAGAACCACTCAGTGGTGCATTAATAATTCATTTTTAGCTTAGACCCACATGCTGAGTTGATTTATCCACAGACAAATCTTAGGTTTTCTTTTTCCTCCTTCATCAATAGGAAACAGAAAACATTCCACAAGTTGGTTGAAAGGTGTGAAATAAGGGAAAACAATTGCGATAGTGTCACATGGCAAGGGGGATGTGGGAATTGTATTTGTTCAATTTCCTGATACCTTGCAAACTATTGGATTTTTTCTCAGTCATATAACCTCCATGGTATGGTGGATTACTGCTGGAGTCAACCAGCTAGGATTTGGTGATTCTGGTAGAACCCACCCATGGTATGTTGGTAAGAGCTCTCTAATTACCTCTAAAAACATTACTCTGGTTTATATCTCTTGCTGAGCTCTCTGTTGTAAATGTTTCTACAATGACTAATGCAAGTGGAAATGCTGTTAAGGGATGTTGAACTGGGGATAGATATGCTGGTGCTGACCATCTCCTGCACAGCACTATGCCAACGGAGCAATGTGATACAGATGTCAGAGCTTTGATATGGAGCCCTAACAGTGTAAATGTTTGCTGCCACTGAAGCACCATAAGCAACTATCTTGCACCTTTCTCCTTCTGGACTCCACTTAACACTAACATTTCTTTATATTTTCTGACCCATGGGTCATTTTGATAACCTCTTAAAATCTATGCAGCTTCTCAAGTTTAAAAAATCCTACCAAACATCATGCTCATTTTCAGTTTGGAGGGACAATTAATAACTCATATTGTACATTGGAAAAGATATTTCAGGATGCTCATGTTTCTTCAAATATTCTACATCTATGAAAGCCCTGGCTATCTCTTTGTTTCATTTGGTACAATTAACATGTCATTCTCAATATAGTGGACCAGTGTGATGTTCTACACAGTGTCCAAGTCAGTCAAGGCTCTTCTGCTAGTGTTATGGCAGACAGCAGGAGAACTAGCATAGCCTCAGGGAATGAGGGTGAATGCCCATTGCTATCTGTCTCTGCGACTGGGAACTCGGTCTCCTTCCTGATAAGAATAAAAGAGAAAAAATGGTCAGTGTTCAGTGGTGACATGTTGATGGACAAGAAGGATTAATCTCCCATAAATCACATGTGGTAGAGCAGCATTACTGAAGAGACAGCTTAGTTTGGGTAACTTAATTGTAATTTCTTCCCATCCCTCCCTCCATCTATCTCTGTCTTCTTCCCTTCTTCTGTTCCTTCATTCCCCCCCACCTCCTTATCATAGTGCAGCCCATACCAGGACATCTATCCCTTCCTTGAATCTTCAATTCTTCCCTTATTTCTCTTCTCTTCTCTTCTCTTCTCTTCTCTTCTCTTCTCTTCTCTTCTCTTCTCTTCTCTTCTCTTCTCTTCTCTTCTCTTCTCTTCTCTCCTCTCCTCTCCTCTCCTCTCCTCTCCTCTCCTCTCCTCTCCTCTCCTCTCCCCTCCCCTCCCCTCCCCTCCCCTCCCCTCCCCTCCCCTCCCCTCCCCTCCCCTCCGCTCCCCTACCCTCTGTCTTTCTCTCAGTTTGTCTCTGTCTCCCCTCCCTTTCTTTCCACCATTGGGGATTGGCCCTAATGTCTTATGCATGGCAGTCAAATGCTCTATTATATTTCCTAAGTAATGTATTGCAATATTCCATGGTCTGCCCTCTTTTTTTCAGAGCAGTGTGTTAAATAGGATTATACTGGGGACCAGCCACCCTTTGGTACTTTTACTATACTCGCTATATGTTTAAATATGTTTAAATACACCAGTGCTTATTATTGATTCATAGTATGTAGTGACATGCTGTGTAGGTTTATAGCCTAGGAACAGTAGGCTGGAGTATATGGTTTATGTACACAATAGGATATACCATACAGATTTCAGTCTGGAAATTCATATTATGAAGCTTCCCATATACCTTGTTCCTAAAGAACAAATATTATATAGACCATTCCTGTAAATGTTGTGGCTTGATAATTGCTCATTAAAAATATCCTCTGTGTTACAGTCATTCTGGTCCTCTCTCTTCAGTGGGTGTGTGTTATCTTCTGACCTCTACTGTTTACAGACTATTTCATCTATTGCCATAATCTTCTGCCTGTCAGTTATACCCAGACTTTTGAGTGGCACAAATCTTCCTCCAGCTTCACTGTTTTAATAAAGGTACTGGCTTCCGGGCCTCCTTGGGAATACAGGCAGTTACAGGGTTTTCTGCTTTACAAAATGGGCCCTTCTTATATGCATGCTTCTTGGAGACTTTAAAGCTTTTATGGAGTATATTATTTGTACAGTGATCCTGGCATCTCTACATGCATGCCTTTCCTTTGCCCAAGTTTTCAAAAGCCATGCCAATAGCCAATAATACCTCCTCTCCTGAGATGCTAAATCCTGTGTCATTGGGATGTTTCACTGCAGTGAAAACATACCAAAATATCTCTTTTCATCCCACCCTCTCTTGGTCTGGCTTTCCTCAGAAATTACTGCCAACTCCCAAGGGTAGATTGTTATTCATTCTTGAAGTCAGAAACCTTATAGATGTATCATTTCCCATTTGCTTAAGCTGGCCTAGCATTTCCAGAGTCAGGTTGTACTGATATTTGACCATACTTATGAGTCATGAGAGGAGATGATGTAAATCCCCAAATGAGCAAGAAATGTTATCCAAGCTACTTGTCTCACTTGAACCCATGCAACACTCTGTGTGTGTGTGTGTTTAACTCTATCTTTTACTAAATAGGAGTTCACTACTTTTTTATGCTCATAGGACTCAAAACAACCTCAGGGTTCTAGCTTTGTAACTGTGTCTTCACAGACATTCCATCCAGTGAAAATGTCTCCTTCTCTACCATCGACCAAGGATTGCATACCAAACCTGCCCAAACTGAGATTTGGGCTTCCCAAAGCCCTGCTCATAATAGAGTACTATCCCTTCTCTAGCTATGGTTGCCATCCACCTGGAGGAGAGGAAGCTCCATTTAAATGCTAATAAGGATGTCCTCTCACTTGCTTTAATTTCTTGATTAATAGCATGAACATGTCATTATTTCTTACTCTACGGTGCTTAGCAACCACCAGCCAATCCCTCCATTCTAGTTGTTGTTTTTTCATGTCTCTGCAGCAATCAGGCTATCTTTCCAGTTATTACATCCCCTCTCACTAGTGTCTCTTTTCATGGAAAGGCAGAAGTATGCCCAGCCTACCACTAGTGACAGGCTTCTCACTTTCAACTGACTTGGAATTGGTCAAACTCCACCATTAAAGTCAACATCCTTGGAAGACTTTCTGAGGCCAGGTGTCTTCGACGCGGTTCTCCTGAGAAGAATCCAAGACAAGGATATTTTTTTAGAGCAGCAGTTCTCAACCTGTGGGTCACAACCCCTTTCAGGGATCAAATGACCCTTTTACAGCAGTCACCTAAGACCATTGAAAAAGCACATTTACATTATAATTCATAACAGTAGCAAAGTTACAATTATGAAGTAGCCGCAGAATAATTTTATGGCTTGGTGTCCCCACAGCATGAGGAACTGTGTTAAAGGGTCGCCATGAAGAAGGGTGAGAGCCACTGCTTTAGCGGGTTTTTATGAGTGGTTTCTTGGCCAGTTTGATGGTGACCCAGGCCAACTAGAATGTTGTTTCTATGGAAAGGCAAAGCAGAAAGCAGATTGGGGCAGTGGGAAAATATCAAACCAGAGTGTAGTAAAGATTGTCTTCACTGTGGCCCCACACTATAAAAGACAGATTGCACGACAGAGCTAGTCCCACGCTGAAACAAAGCCTTGTATAAGCCATGCTAGGAGGTTATCAGCAGAGTCAGTCCTGGTTAGGGAAGGGAGGTATGGCCTCCCAAGCAGCTAATAGGCCATGTCTCTGGAATAGAGGTGGTATATTTTCCCTCCATACCACTCACAGCAAATAGGAGCTAGTGGTAACACCAGCTAAGGAGATGTGGATAGACAGATACTTTCAGCATCCATTACAACAGTGCATAGCTAGTATGAACTGCAAGGATCAGCAAGTTGCTCTGAATCCTAGAGGAGAAATGCATTCATTAGAGCTTGATGACAATCCCAAGTGACACCAGGACAACCAAAGTCCCCTCCAGGGTTCTTGGTCTTATTAACAAACACAAATAAACACGAGCTTGGATGGAGACTCAGGGACAATTTTATTAGAGTTTAAATGAAAAGATTGCAGGACAGGGAAGTTGCAAGTCTTCAAAACTGCCCAGGGAAGGGGGAGAGGAGAAAACATCTATGCTGTTGAGCTGTAGGCATGAACCGCCATCACATGGCAGGGAGCTGGACTTTAGAGAAAGTGCAAGGAAACCCGAAGTACCAGAAGAAATAGACAGGGTACAGCTGACATTCAAAAGAAAGAGATGGAAAAGGGAGAATGAGAAAGAACAGGTTGCAGCTTTGTTTTATTAGGACTCAAAAACAAGGTCAGCCTCAGATGAACCTCAAGGGCTGCTAGACATGTGGAGACTATGGTAGAGGCTGGGAATCTGGGAGGGAAAATGGTAGTTCCTATGTAAAGGAATAATTATTCCACCTATCTCTTTAGCAGGCTTCATGTAAAGGCTGCTTCCTTATGGGTAGTTCCTTGGTCAGTCTGATGGTGGCCCAACCCAACTAGAATGTTGGGTCTCATCCAGACTTAATGGGTCTTTATTTCTGTTCCAGCTCTAGACTGAGCAGAAAGTTTCTGTTTACTCTTACCCCCATTTCAGTGGAGCTCTCAGTACCAAATCCTTCATGTCCACCCACCATCTGGGATGAGCATGCTCACCTACCATCCGGGATGAGGGACCCTCCCGCAAATGAGACCTTGCATCTCTCAGTCTGCTGCTGATTCTTACAGTCTCTAGGTTGACAGTGTCACTCCCCTCTGTGGCCTTTGTTAATTAATCTTGTTTTCTCCTTTTGGAATAGCATCCTAGCAGGAAAAAAAAATACACAGTGCCTATGTTCTAATATGCATTGTTTCTGAAAGAGGAACAGTTGGAAAGGAAAGAGACGGGATGATCCAAAAGAAACAATGAATGTAAGACTTTGGTTTCCTAGTTTTCTTACTTTGCATTTAGGCATTAGGAAGTTACGATCTAGAAAAGAAAGGACTACCTTGGTTCAGGGTTTCAGTGTTGTCTGGAAATATGTCATTGCCTCTAAAACTGATGTTACAGTGAGACACATGCTAGTCCTCATCATTTGCATAAACTCTGGGCACACTGCTCCATAAACACGTGAAAGGTGGTAAGCATGCTGAACTGTTGACACTGTAAAACAAGCCCAATTATTTTTCCATCATTTTTGAGGCATTAGGGTTTCTTTAAAGGAACCTCCTCCTCTTTTACCTTATATTCTATGCCCTTTGCCCAACTCCTCGCTTTAACCTGAGACTCTTCCTCCTATTTGCAATATAATGATCTTCTCATTTTCTCCTTCCTAGCTCTTAAAGTAACACCCAGAATGCTAAGCTTGCGTTCAACCCCAGTGTGAGTATACAAATCTGAATGCTATAAGGACTAGCAACAGAGGGGCAGTTTAACTCTGAGAGGAAATGATGGCATGTGTCGGCTTTTTTCTGATCTTCCAAAAGTAGTTTTCCTCTAAGAAACTTCTTGCAGCAGTAGGTCCGGATTCCTGAAGTGTTGTCTTCCAGGCCAGTGCATTAAAACATTAGGGAAGTTGTTAAAAATGAAAATCATGGGGC
The DNA here is from genome assembly GCF_978045245.1 of Mus caroli. Classification (NCBI taxonomy): domain Eukaryota; kingdom Metazoa; phylum Chordata; class Mammalia; order Rodentia; family Muridae; genus Mus; species Mus caroli. The sequence goes on along the minus strand of NW_028227261.1, from coordinate 53,409,218 downwards.
TGGAGAAATGACACAGTGGTTAAGGACAGAGGACATGATCATGGATTGCATTTTCAGCACCCATATGGTGGCTGACAAACTCCAGTTCCAGGAGATCCAACACCCTCTTATGGTCTCTGTGGGTACATCACACACACACACACACACACACACACACACACACACAGAGTGCACATAAATACATACAGGCAAAATACCCATGCACACACTTAAAAAAAAAAAAAAGAAAGTGATTGGTATTGTCTCATACCTAAGATTTACAGTCAGAGTAAATGCCCATTGTCTTAGGTGGGGTTTTACTGCTGTGAACAGACTCCATGACCAAGACAACTCTTATAAAGACACCATTTAATTGGAGTTGGCTTACAAGTTTAGAAGTTTAGTCCATACATCAAAGCTGGAGAGTGACAATGTCCAGGCAGTCATGGTGTAGGAGGAGCTGAGAGTACCTCTTCATCTGAAGGCCACTAGGAGAAGACTGGCTTCCAGGCAACTAGGATGAGGGTCTTAAAGCCCATGCCCACAGTGACACACTTACTCCAACAAGGCCACACCTATTTCAGCAAGGCCATACCTCCTAAATAGTGTCACTCTCTGGGCCAAGCATATTTAAACCATCACACCCATTAATAGATGAATGGGTACCTGGATACCAAGGATGGGGTAGAAAATATGATACACACATAATAAGGCATTATTCAGACATGAAGAAAAATGAAATCCTGTCATTTGTATAGTGACCTGGATCCAGACGAGTATTCTAAGGGATAAGGTAGAAACAGAAAGGCAAGTATCTCATAGTCCTTTACAGATGTGGAAACTAAAACAGAAAAGAACTGCCTGGAAAGCAGCATACTGAGTACTAGTGACTGGGAAGGGTGCTGAGGAAGAAGGGTAAATTAATACCATCTGTGTCTGTGGGAATATAAGAAATAATCTCACAATTGAGCATGTCTAATATGTGTTGATAAAAATAACATACCAAGAACGCCTTGGGTCTCTAAGTGTGTTCTTGTATGTATACTTAATTTCTTTCTTCCATATTTTAAGAATCCTTGCAGGAGATTCTGAGGGATTCAAGCATCTATGAATATTTGTGGAGGGAATTTCTTTTCCATCACCTCTGATACCACTTTACTGACCATGGGCCATGCTCTCCAGCCGGATCAAATCTTCCTAGCATGGCACAGCTGGGATACCTAAACTAACTTTGCCAATGGCTTGCCTATAGTAAAAGGGGGACAAGTTGCCACAGTATTGTATAATTAGATACAGTGATTCATACAATATGGAAATGAATTCTAGGGGTTAAAAGCAGAAATCCTATGCTTGTCACTTGGCACTTAATTATATTAAGATTAATGTTCTGCCTCTGTGAATTAATAATGATGACGCCTACTCTCTCTTTCTGTTGTGTTAGATGATGCAAACACAGCACTTAGCAAAGTGCCTGACTCACTGAAAGTCACCACCTCATTTAATCATCACCAGTCATGGGCTCTCACTAGGTCTTGGTGATCAGGTGCTAGAGCCACCCCCACAGGGCACAGAGTACTCTTTACCCTCGAAATTCAGAGTCATCATTAAATGTTTCTTGGGTCCTTAGAATTCAAGCCAAAATGTAGGAATTCTACCTTCCCATCTCTAGCTTCCATAGTCCAAATTCTAATTTGTTGCCTGAAGATATCTTTCACCTTTTAGTCCATGACTTTACAGATCCTGGACCAAAAGTGCAAGTTAAGAGTCCCACACAATATACATATATTTATTATTTACAGAGCAAGGTAAACATATATTACTGTGTTTTGTATGTATTGTGTAGGCAGTATAGTAGCCCTACAATTCTTACAATCTGTGAATGTGTTACCCCCCACCCCCACACAAAGACTTGCATATATAGTCAGTGGCGAACTGAGGGATTCTAGCATCTATGAACCTTTGAGATGGGCAAATGGCTTTCGATAACACAGTCAATGTAATCGCCAAGATCCTTATGGGGCTGCTTGGGAGAGTTCGAGAAGCAGATGTGACAGAGAAAGAAAAGTTTTAAGTGGTGTGAGTTGTGTAAAGAGTTCAAGTGGCTTCTGAAAGCTGGAAGAAGGTAGGAGAATGGGTTCTGGCCAACATCCCTTGAAGGAATGTGTGGGGAGACAAAGAAGCCCAAGTGAATGTATAAGCAGTATATACATTCCTGGGAGAGTGTGCAAATAGCAGATGAAGTCCTGAGTGAACTTGGATTGACAAGGGTACAGCCCTGCCAAAGACCCAGTGCCTCAGACCAATGGGAACGTCAAAGCCTTCCCTCATGAACGTTCAGAGGAGTGTACAACCTTCTCCTGGTCTGAGTAAGAATATGTTGACAGTGTACACAAGTAGGAGTGCTTACTCAAGACTGACCTTGACCAGTGTGTGCAAAAACTAGCAGCTTCAGCTTTCTACTCTCTGGATGTCTACAGCCAGAGACTGCTTGACTTTCAGAGGTCTTCTACTGAGGTGAGCTACCCACTCCCCATGAGCTGCTCCTAATGAACACTCCAAGATTCTGGATTGTGGCACAATTGATGCAGCTTCATTAGAACATGGTCACCCTACCTGACTCCAGCTCTTCTTTGGCTGTGTCTGTGTGTCTAGCCTATTTTCATTCTCTGACTGTCCCAGTCAGACTTCCAGGACCAAGCCATACTGGATGTTACACTGTTCACCAACTTGGGGGACTTCTGAAACATCAAAGCTGCTCACATGATATCTGTATTTGTTCTTTTAAGCTATTAAATTCGTATGGTTTATCATCACAGCAATCAAAAACCAATATTCGTAACAATATTTTAAAAATGTGTATGAATGTGCTTTTGATGAGTTAATGGAGTGTCAATGATGATTGAATTTAATGATTATTTTGCACAGAAAACTGTTTGGCTGGTCAGTGATGCTTGAATGGGTAATAAAAAAGATTATTATTTTTATTCCAGGACATGTATTTTTCTTGCCTCCATTTCAGCACAATCATAAGTTATGTTATTAAGAAAGCATTTTTATAGACTGTTTGCCGATTAGTTCATAATTCTTCAGTTATTTTCATTCTTGAGTAATTTTTTTCAAATAATTTGAAAAGTTGAAGAAATGATTCCAGTGAAGCAATAGCAGGGAAATTGTCACAAAGTATAATTTTACAACATTTGGACATAAAAATAAATTATTAGTTTATAAGCCATAGTCACAGTTTTAAGGGATTGTAAAAAAAAAAAAACCATATGATCTTACAGAAAATTATCAAGTATTTAATTTGAACAAACCAAACAAATATATTGCTATTTAAAAAACCCATTAAAGTAGTATTTTAGTTAGGGTTACTATTGCTGTCATGAAACACCATGAACAAAGCATATTGGGGAGAATGGGTTTGTTTACTGGGCTTACACTTCCACAGCACTGTTCATCATCGAAGGAAGTTGGGACCAGAGCTTAAATAGGGCATGAGCTTGTAGGCAGGGGTGATGCAGAGGCTATGGAAGAGGTTATACTCATTGGTTTGCTCTCCAGAGCTTGCTCAACTAGCTTTCTTATAGACTCCAAGAGGACCAAAAGGCCCATGTGGCCCCACTAGCAATGGAATGGGCCCTCCCCTATCAATCACCAATTAAGAAAATATCCTATAACCTTGACTGCAGCCAGATCTTATGGAAGAATTTTCTCAACTGAGTCTCCCTCTTCTCTGATAACCCTCGACATGAAACTAGCCACCATAACCAATGTCTATACTTAGAACCATAGTTCTTAGAACGATACATAGAATTACACTTCAAATCTTGTTCTTATTTTTAAAAAAAAAATAAGAGATAGTAAGTTACAATGTTAAAAGTAGAGGTATTCAGTGGCTATGGAGGAGGTCCCAGGTCCAACTGTGTGAGAACCTTCTCCTCTGTGCTTATATAAAGATTTTCTACTTTCTTTTTCTAACATATTTTAAAGTAACTTGGTTGTGTTGTTCACATGCAGTTTATCTAATTCAGGAAAGGAGTTAAATAATTTAAAAAGAACTCTTTTGTTATTTTATGGATGTGTATGTATATTTCTGTGTTCATGTGTGGAGGTGTATATGTATATGTGTTCATGTATGTGGAAGCAATCCTGCATGCCATCCTCAGGGAGGCCAGTCATCTCCTTTGAGACAGAGTCTCTGGTTCAACAATTAGTCTAGATGAAGGAACCAGTAAGTCTCAGAGATCTTCCTGCCTCTGTGTCCACAGCCCAGGGAGAACAAGCGCATACTACCATATTTGCTTTGTATGTGGGTCCCAGGGATCCAAATCAGGTCCCGGTGCTTACAAGACAGTCAGTTTATCAACCACAATTTCCTAGCCCATATTCTTCTTTTAAAGTAGCCAGATCTACATCTATCTATCTATCTATCTATCTATCTATCTATCTATCTATCTATCTACCTACCTATCTATCATCTACCAATCATCTATCAACCAGCTACTTATCAATCATCTATCTTTTATTTATTTATATTTATTTTAACTGTCACTAAAGTAACAGCAAACCAATTCACATTGCCACAATCCATGTGTGCCTTGAAAGTCATGAACAAGAGCACAGAGAAACATAAGAAAACAATAATCGATACACCTCACCTGAAAGAAGAGATTTTATCACACAAGGCTGCATTGCTTCTGTTTTGTTTTTGTTTTTCCCTGAGAAGACAAATTAGAGTAGTTTGCTTGTCTTTGTCCTTCCTTCTACCTCAGTCCTACCCCATCTATGCTCCGAAGCCATGTCTGTCTCAGATGCCATTTTTCAGGAGGCTCCATAAACCTTCCAGCATTGAAATGCAATGACCTTTTGGTGCTAAGTCACAGGGCAAACACTCTTCAGAGAAGTGTTTCCCTGGAGTACAGGGAATTTATGACATGTACTCAGATGTGAACGAGGCAAGCTCCTGGCGGAAAGTATCAAACTTTTTATAGGGTAATACACTATCCAAAGAATTGTGACTGTTTTCCCTTACCTTAGAGATGGCCACCACAACAAAGGTGTATTGTTACTACAATATAATACAAGGAGCAGAGTACCATGTGCATACAGACCCACATATGTGCACAAACAAAGAATTTGAATGGTTGTCTGTACAAGCAGAGGGAGAAATAAGTAGCCTAAACATGGCCAACAGACTGGACCTGGCCACAAGAGAAGCAGGAACAGAACAGATGGTGTGGAAGAGTATACACAGGCAGAGAGAGAGAGAGAGAGAACATAGCATAGCTGAGATAGCAGGTTACAAGGAAAGTGTGTAGCTGGGGACTGTGGTAGGGCGTGGGCAGTGAGTGAGAAGGAGTTTGGTGAAGGAATGGAGAAGGGCTAGGATGCTAGCATGGATTTTGAAATATGTACCAAGTACTTGTGATACTGAAAGAACATGAAAGACATCACGTGTTTTGCTATGTTAAACAGCACCACAGACAACCACTTGTCCCTTAGGTCAGTGATGAGGAAAATGCCTGCTTTGGGCAGATGGGAATCCGTTTCACAAGTTTCCGAGGAATGCTGTCTTTTATCTAACTGCCAGAAATCCTCCTCTGGCCCAGGACTGCCTTTTAGAGTTAGGGGAATTAGTTTCCCTTGGATGTGACAGTACCCAAATTGCTCTGGAATCCTCCGATTTGTGATTCCAAACTAAACCTGTTTCACAGCGATAGTCTCCTTGGTAGGCTCTTCTCTTCCTGTGGTTTAATTAGGAAGCTTTTTAACTGTGTGCTACTCAAAACTAGCTCAGGCTTGACTTCTTTGGCGAAGGCTTCCTCACTCTTCCTGACTTGTTTGAACTTTGTGTGCATACATCTGGCGTTACAAGTGACATCTGATTTAATAATTCCCTGAGCATAGGAACTATTTCACCAATTTCATTATTCGTGAGGCCTAACAGAGGACAGGGAGTGTTTTCACAGTTGAAAACACTGTTAGGAAAACTAAAATAAGGAAAACTCTTGATTTTAGGAAAGGAATCCACTGTTACTGACTTAGCAAATGCAAACCAAGTGTGGTATCCCATTCCATCCTTGCTCAAAGGCCATTCAGCCACCAGCTGATCCCCAATGGGGTATGCTAAGAGGAGACCTGAAAGATCCTGCAGTTTTCTGCAGTAATTTATTCATGCAGAGACTCATTCACACTGTCAGCGGATTCATTCTGTATTTAACCTGAAGCAGAAGCTATAAATGATGCTCTGAGCCCCAAGAGAGGAACTGTTTTAGTCTCAGTGTTATTCCTACTTCTTGGGGACAGGTAAGGTTGGGAGAGACCGAACAGAGCACATTCTCAAGGACACCCCTTTTAGCTTCTTGGGAACATGGTTCTGATTTCATTTATGAAAGAAAAGTGTTGCTTTAAGTAACAGTTTGGCAGCACTGGTTACTGTTGCAGACAGCTTTTCTACCAGTCTTTCTTCTCAGACTAAATCACTCAACTCCATGTTCCCAAATCTGATGTAACATACATGTCTTCTCACAGGCATGTGAATGCATGTGTATGTGCACATGAGCACACATGCATGCGCACGCACACACACACACACACCCATTATGACTGTATTTTTTAGATACATATATATCTTTTCCCATATGTTTCTTTCTACTCACAGCAGATTCCCAGAGAAAGTGGGAACGTTGAGTCATTAATGCCAGAAAGTGCAGTGGAGCCTGGCACACTGTCTTTACCTTTGTTTGTATGACTGGAGAGTCACATCTCCGCATCTCCTGGTACTCACACATAAACTTTTCTCTAGATGAGTGTTAGTGTGTCTGCTGCTGCCTCAAGGACAAGCACACATCAAAGTTCATAGGAAGCACCACGTCATTTTTCCAAGTGACTGATAATTACCCAACGTTGTCCAGAAACTCCCATTTCTCTATGCACTGTCCCTTGACATTGTCAGAGTTCGTAATTTTTGCCAATCAACCCGTTATGTAATTGAATCATCTGATGACTTTAGTTTTTGCTTACAGACTTACTAGCGAATTTCGTTAGTTTTCAAAGGTCCGTTTGCCATTTTTCTTTAATTTCTTGTGCAGATTTCCATGTATTTCCTCTTTATTAGTGATTTACAGACATTTAAATATTTGAAAGCTTTCATATATGAAAGCTAATATTTTCCGTACGTGGGTACTAAACATATCCTGTACTTTTTGGGCTTCTTATTCTTTTTTCTGGCTGTGTCAGTGAATTGATTTCTTATCTGAAAGCAGTTATATCTTATCAGTCTGTTGTGTGGTCAATGCTTAGTGTTTCAGAAATTCTCAAACCCACATGTGAGAAATATTATTCCATACTTTCTGAAGTATTTTAAGAGTCATTGCCCATTCTCCAGTCAACCATTCCCAGGGCTCACAGTCACTCAGGATTCTGGTCATCCAGGGGCCCAGGGCTGTGTTTCCTCTCCTGTCTGCCAGGTCGGTGTGCCTGTCTCTGCACATACCTAATAATTTGCACCTGCAAGCAGTTCCCCCACTCTCCTGTTCTCCAGATATGAGATCTTGTTTGATTTTTACTCCTCCTACACATTTTAAACTCAGTTTCACTTTGTGAAAACCTAAGAGAACTGAGACCACATTGGTTCAGCCGAGCCACAGTGAAGAGCTGGAAACTGAACGGCTTTAAGTCTTCTATCCACTTGCACATGTATTTCCTTATTTAGCTTTAAAACACTTATAATTTTTTTCTTATAAAAACAATATTTAATTGGGGCTGGCTTACAGATTCAGAGGTTCAGTCCATTATCATCAAGGTGGGAGCATGGCAGTATCCAGGCAGGCATGGCGCAGGCAGAGCTCAGAGTTCTACGTCTTCATTCAAAGGCTGCTAGTGGAAGACTGACTCTCGGGCAACTAGGGTGAGGGTCTTAAGCCCACTCCCACAGTGACACACCTACTCCATCCAGGTCATGCCTATTCCAACAAGGCCACACCTCCAAATGGTGCCACTCCCTGGTCCAAGAATATACAAACCGTGACATTCCATTCCCTGGCCCCCAGAGACTTGTTCAAACACATGAGTCTATGAGGGGCCATATTTAAACATAGCATAATGCAAAATGCATTTAGTCCAATTTTCAAAGTCCTCATAGTCCTATGGCAGTCCCACTGTTAAAAGTCCAAAGCTCAAGGTCTCTTCTGAGATTCATTCAATCACTTAACTGTAATCCCCAAAGAAAGACAGAAAACCAGCTGGGCAAACTCCAAACTCTGCATCTCCATGGCTGATGTCAAAGCTGTCTTCAGATCTCCACTCCTTTTTTATCTTTGTTGACCGCAACAGACTTCTTTCTCCTGGGCTGGTTCCACTCCCTGTTAGCAGCTTTCCTTAGCAGATAGCCCATGGCTCTGGCATCTTTAACATCTTTGAGTCTCCAAGGCAATTTCAATGTTACAGCTTGTTGTTTCAGTGTCTGGGATTCCACTTGATCTTGTGGACTCCTCCTAAGGGCTGGCATCACTTCTCCATCTCTGTCCTCTGTAGCACTCTTAGCTCAGGTTGATCCACTCCACTACAGCTGCTGTTCTTAGTGATCATCCCATGGTATTGACATCTCCAATACACTGGGGTGTTCCACTCCAACTAGGCTTCACCAATAGCCTCTCATAGGCTCTCTTCATGGTGCCAAGCCTCAAATCCTTTGCATGACCCCTTCAATCCTGGGCCATCAATAACAGCTGAGGCTATACCTTCTCCAATGGCCTTCCATGACCTCTCACAGTGCCAAGCCCCAGCTGTTCTTCATGACACCTTCATGCCTTCAAAACCAGTACCACCTGGGTGACTCTTACACATTACCAAGTCCAGCTGCAGCACAAGGTACAACCTTGGCTATCTCTGGAACACAGCTTCTTTGTGCTCCCAGAAAACAACTCCCAGAATATTTCACCTCAGTGATGCTGGTCTCTTCTTAATCATTGCTAATTTCTTAGCTCCAGCTAGCCAGCATCAATTGTCCCAGTAGTTCTTTCCATTCTTAACTCTAGAGCCAGAGCCACATGGCTGAAGCTGGCAAGTTCTGCTGCTTACAGGAACTAGAACATGATCCCCTTGTATTATTACATTATCACTGGCTTTATGTTTCCCAAATCCTTCACTACCTAAGCTTGGCTATCTTGGTTTTTGCTCTGTAGATTGACCTTAAATGCAGAGATCAGCATGCTTGTCTCCTGGGATTAAAGGTGTGTACCAGCATGCCTAGATCTAAATTCAGCTGGGTAGGATCTTGCCCCAAGGTCCCACTCCCTTAATCTGTTATTTCCTAGAACATAGGATTTTGCTCCATTTCACTTCCTGGTATGCCTTTAATACTCGAGCCATATATTTTATATTTTGCCTTTCTAAGCTTGCTATGCTTGTTCAAACTTCTCTTTGTGAGACTTAACCAGAGAACAAAGTCTCTGCTGGGCTTTTTTGAAACTTCCTTTGTCAATGCAATTAATGCAATTAATCCAAGTCTCTTCACCTTAGCCTCAGGCAGACTTTTCAGACAAGGGCAAAAAGTAGCCACATTTTCACCAAAATGCCACAAAAACAGTCTTTATGCCACATACTGAAAGTCTTCTCCTTTGAAATCTCTTGGGCCAGATCAACACAGTTCAAATTACTCCCAGCAACAAAGTCTTCCATATTCCTACTAGGATGACCCATTAAGCCCCATTTAAAGCATTCCACTGAGTTCCAAATCCAAAGTCCAAAAATCCACAATCTTTCAAATAAAAGCATGGTCAGGCCCATCACAGCAATACCCAGTCCCTGGTACCAACTTCTGTCTTAGTTAGAGTTTTACTGCTGTGAATAGACACCATGACCAAGGCAAGTCTTATAAAAACAACATTTAATTGGGGCTGGCTTACAGATTCAGAGGTTCAGTCCATTATCATCAAGGTGAGAGCATGGCAGTATCCAGGCAGGCATGGTGCAGGCAGAGCTGAGAGTTCTACGTCTTCATCCAAAGGCTGCTAGTGGAAGACTGACCTATAATTTTAACTATTATATCTTACACACCTCTCAAAACATTCACTTCTCAACAACTTGGATTTTACTGATATTTTAAGGAATACCTCTCTAGTTCCAGTTCATGGAGATAGTGAAAACAAGCTTAGGCTGTAATTTGATCAAATGTCCATCTCCTACTTGCTGCCTTTTAATTCTTTACAACATGTCTAAAGCATCCCTTGCATTTTACAGAAGGATATTTTTCTATAAATATGAATATTTTGACTCCTTCTTTTTCTAATCTTTACTCTTTTAATTTATTTTTCTTTTGAGTGCACTGGGTGATCAGTACAATGATCAGTACAATGAAAGACTGCTTTCAGTATTAAGAATTACATCTATGGTAGGCCCTGTGTCTGTTCATTTTCTGTTGTATCTGTAGTCATGCTCCTGTCTCTATTTCTGACCTTGTTTCTTGATGTGCTCTCTGTTTTTCACTTGATCACATCAGAACTTTATTACTTTTTCAATGAAATGGTCTTGCCTTCGTTGGGCTTCCATACTGTGCCTTTGTTTTCTGTTTCATTGATCTTGGTCTTTGTAATTGCACTCTAGTTTATTTTGTTTCTTTATAAACTGTACATTTGATGTTTGGCTCACATGTGTCTGGTCATCTACCTTTCGTTATGTCTGTGCTCAAGATTTTAACTATCTCTCAGAGAACCACTTTCTTCTATGTTGCCTGTTGTGTGTATTCAGTACCATCCAATTTTGAGTATTTAAAACTTTTCCATCTCTTTCTTTGCCTTATCAGTTACTAGAACTGTTTTTCAACTTTCAGATATATCAGGTTTTTACATTTCCTCTTATTGATTTCTACTTTGTCTTTGCAGTTTTTAGCAAATAAGTTCTATATTATATTTACAATTTCTATTAAGATTTGATTATCACAACTATGAATGACATGTAATAAATTTGTATGTGTCTGAAGACTATTTCTTTTTCTATGTGTGTAATGTTACACATACTTGTGTATGCCATATATGTTTGTGTGTGTCTGTTTATTTTCTTCAACATTTCCAGTTTTTTTTTTATTAATAAATAATTGAAAGGAGTATGTTGTTTCCAGCTTCTGGCTATTACACATAAGGCTACTAGGAACATAGTGGAATACATGTCCTTGTGGTATAGTGGACCAGCTTTTGGGTATATGCCCAGGGTCTTCAGATACAACTATTCCCAATTTTCTGAGAAACTACCAGATTGATTTCCAGAGTGGTTGTCCAAGTTTGCACTCTCATCAGCAGTTGAGGAGTGTTACTTTGCTCTATATCAGATGCCCCTCAGTCAAAGAATGGATACAAATGTGGTTCATTTGAACAATGGACTACTACTCTATTAAAAACAAAGACACCATGTTTAGCAAGCAAATGGATGGAACTAGAAAATATCATCTTGAGTGGGGTCACTCAGACCCGTAAGGACATGCATGGTATGTACTTATAAGTAGAAGTAGATATTAGCCATAAAGTATGGAATACCCATGCTATAATCTACAGACTCCAAGAAGCTAAATACGAAAGAAAACACAAGTGAGAATGCTTGAATCTCACTCAGAAGAGGGAATAAAATAGCCACAGTAGGCAAACAGAAGGTGGGAGAAGGGATGGGGAGTTCAGGATCAGGTGTGGGGAGAGACAAGAGAGAGGGCCAGAAGTCCAGAAGAATGAACGGAAATCAGTAACTGGTTGGGGCTCGGGCTGGGGCCATTTCTAAGCTGTGGCAGAGAGCTGGGATGGGGAGTCTACCAGGCATCTAAGGTGACTTTAGCCGAAACTCTTAGCAGTGGGGATATGGAACTTGAAGTGGTCACTTCCTGTAACCAGGCAGGACCTCCCAGTGAAGGGATAATAGCACCAACCCACCCACAAATCTTTCAACCCAAAATTTGTCTTGTCTACAAGAAGTGGATGGACAAAGATGGAGCAAATACGTAGGGAAAGGCCAACCAATAACTGGCCCAACTTGAGACCCATCCCATGAGCAAGCACCAATCCCTGGCACTATTAATGGTACTCTATTATGCTTACAGACAGGAAGCTAGCATAACTACCCTCTGAGCGGCTCCACCTAGCAGCTGACTGAAACAGATTCAGAGACCCACAACCAAACATTGGATGGAGCATGGGGAGTCTTGTAGAAGAGTTGAGAGGGAAGGATCAAGGGACCTGGAAGGAATAGGAACCCAACAGGAAGACCAACAGAGTCAACTAACATGGTTCCTTGGGGACTCTCAGAGACTGAACCGCTAACCAAAGAGCATACACGGGCTGGACATAGGCTCTCCTGTACACATGTAGTAGATGTGCAGCTTGGTCTTCATGTGGGTCCCCCAACAGCTGGAGCAGGAGCTGTCCCTAAATCTGTTGCCTGCCTCTGGATCCCAACCTCTAACCCGGTTCCTTGTCTGACCTCAGTGAGAGAGAATTCACCTAGCCCTGCAGAGACTTGATGTGCCAGGGTTGGGGAATACCCAGGGAAGAGCTCTACCCTCTCAGAGGAGATGGAGAGGGGAGAAAGAGTGTGTGAGGGGGGACAGGGGAGAAGGGGGCAGCCATCAAGATGCAAAGTAAATAAGTAAATTAATGGGAACAATTTTTTAAATATAATAAAAATTTAAAAAAAGAAAGGTATATGTTGGAATCACCATTCCTGATCACAATGGTATCTTTGCAATTCTACCAGCTTGTTAGTAAGATTTGACATCATTTTGTTATTTGACTGTAAGACTAGAATTATTGCATATTCTTGACATATTGAGATTTAATCATCATATGGTAATTCTAACGGCAACACTATCTTTAACCCTATTTTTTTGTTTTTCCCAGTGCATATTTCTCTACAATGCTTTTGACTATGTATTTTCTTTTACAGCTTTGATATTCTTATATTTCAGACACATCTGTTTGTACATAGCATAGAGCTGGCATGAACTTTTCATGCAGACTCACCACCCATCTCTCAAATAGCAAGCTTAATCCACTCATATTCATTATGATTTTTGGAATCTCTGGCCTTGCTGCTAACCTATTGCTTTTGTTCTATTTCTGCCTCATTTTCTAGTATATATTCCTTTCCCTTGATTTTTCTAATTGATTGAAATCTTTCTCAGTTCTATTGCTTGGGCTTCACTGCTTCATGGTGATTACTTTTAAAGAATCATCCCTTGAAAAAGCTTCAGACCACCAGACACTTTCTTGATGCATTCACAATCTCATTTGTCTCAGTTTTTAAATAATAGCTATGATTTTTTGATCGAATTATTTTATGATATTTTATTGTAATTATTGTACACATTTCTCATTTGGTTTGTTGACCTTGGGTCTGTTGCTTTTGGATCATTGTTCCCACCTAAAGTGTCCCTTTTCAGGTGTTCTTTAGTGACGCTTGGTCAACTCTCTTAGTTTCATGGCCTTCCACCCCCAAGGGATGGAAATTTAGTTGTTTATTTGTTTGGCTTTCTGAATACTGATCTTATACCAATAGAGTCCAATCATGCTAATTTTGTCACATATTAAATCAGCATGTGAAACTAATTATGTTTTGACATTTAGTTTGATAATAGTCTATTGAAATGTTTGTAAAATTGGACAGAGCCTAGATTTTAAAGGTTTTATTAGGATGCATTACTCGTATAAGACAGCAGGTGTCATGAAGATATTTTCAAGTATAAATAAGGTAATTTGAACATATTTATTGCCCGGTATGCTTTGTTCTAATGCTTGCTCTGTTTTCCTCTAAAACTGATCCTTTAGAAACTTTAAGTTTCTTTCTTGAAAAGTTGTGATTGAGTCATAGTGTTAGGATGACTATCATTATCCTTCACAATTTTTAACCCCTCTTAGGTTTCCATGTTGTTCAGAAGTTTGTTCTCTACTTCCCCACCCCTGTGTGAGTTTGTGTGTGTGTGTGTGTATGTGTGGTGTGTGTTTATATGTGTTTGTATGTGTGTATGTGGTATGGGAAGTGTTTGTGTGTGTATGTATGAGTGGTGTGTGTGTGTGTGTGTGTGTGTGTGTGTGTGTGTGTTTGATGAGCTTTTTTGGCCCTAAACTGCTTTATTCTATTTCTTTTTGAAATTAACATTGTTCTTTGATATTTTTTTTTACATGTCTTCAATGCTTCTTGAATGCTTTCCTCTACTGATTTTCATCTTGCAACCTCATCTCTTCAGTCTACTTCTCTACTAACATCTTCCCATGTTTGTGTCCTTTTGTTTTGTTTGGGTTTGATCAGGGCCACCTCTGTGGCCTTGGGACTAGAACTGCCCATTGTAATCTGCTGGTTCCACCAGTGGTTATAAAACCAATGGCAGTGGTCCCATCTCCCAGGGTCCTAGAAGTGGCCTCTAGAGTCCCATGAGACCCTGCCCCTCTATCCATGACTGAATGTTGAGAGGACTTGTTTTATATACGAGTCATCGCCTGTGCTCTGCTTTTCTGATTACATTGGTTGCATTCTGTTTTGAGAACAGGATTTTGCTGGGCTGGTTTCTGGCTCTTACTGAACTTCCACACTTGTCTGCAATGTTCTCTAAGCTTTAGGGTAGGGTAGTATAAACCCTCATTGAGCATTTATTCTGCATCGTGTTGCCTCAACTTCTTTTTAAAACACCTTACCTTGGTGCTGGAGGTTTCTATACTTTTATGTGTGGTCATTGCTTGGTCCTACCTGTCAGTATCCGCTGGACATGCTGCTGTGATGACCCCGAGGAACACTCTGACCCTCCTCAACAATACTAGTCACTGATCCAGTTGCTGCCCATTTAAGACTCATTTGTTTTATAACATAAGGCTTTGCAGGCTCCACACTGTACCATGGAATGGCCACCACCTAGTAAGAGGTAGGTGAAGACCCCAGTCTCCCCACTGAGAGAAGCAGCAGTTCTGGGGAGGAGGTGACACTGGTTGTAAGTATTTGTATTTAGTACTACCAACTTTACAGTCTCTGAAATGTATCTTGTGGAGTTGCCACTGTTGCACTGGGCCTTCTGGGAGTGAAGCACTCTCTTCTCTTGTTGGGAGCACTGGTAGCTGATGGCTACCCTCTCTGGTGTGCTTTTATTTTAAAAGATCAGCATTCCAAAGAGAAGCCTCCATTCTGTGACCATCAGTATCTCTGCTTATGTGCCTGTGAGTCTGTATATTTTTTAAAGATCAGTTTATGCTTCCTGTTGAGTTGACAGAAGCTGTTTGTGTGACTGTCAGAGTTCACTGGCTCTGAAATTCCTGCTTCTTTCAGTTCTGGGCAGATCGAATTTCACCGGCCCTCTTCTCTCTCTATGGAAATCTATCTCAGAGTTGTATTGGGAGAGCTTGGACCTAAGTCAGTCTTATTAACAAATTGAACAAGCATCATAACCAACCAGAACCAACCAAGCTCCTTTCTGCTTACAGAATTGCACTTCAGATATTTATGCTGTGTCACCAATTTGATCATTTAGAAATAATATGGTATAATTCCATTCTGAAGAAATGTTAAAGTAATACACAAAAGATCACACACTTGCTCTCTTTCTCATCCTTTCTTTGAAGAGACTGAACTCTGATCTGTAGGGCTGTATACATTCTTATGGATGTTATCTACAGACCTGTGTCTCATAGCACTTGCCAGCTGGGGTACCTGCTCTCTCCTTGATTCTTTGCTATATATTTTTATTCTTGCCAGCTATTTTTGAACAGAGGTCATTCAGATGGCCATGGAAAAAACAACAAATATGCTAGAACAGACAGATGTGTTTTGTTTCTTCTCCAAAGCTCTTGAAACCACTGGACATGATGAAATTCATGACATGACCAAGGTTCTTGTACTCAGAAGGTCTCAGCTTTTGTTTTGATGCTCTGTTACACCTAAAAATTCTCAGACTTTTTAAAGAAGAGGACCCACTTTATTTTAAACGTTAACTCTATCAGTAGCACAGCTGGTTGGGGAATTCAGGTTCATGTAGTGTTATGTTGCCTAAACTTGGTAGCTTGAAAAATGTGGCACCAGATCCTGCCTGTGTTCCTTGTTATGTGTGAACTTCTCAATGAGAAATACAGGACCTGTAAGTATTTGTAAACATTGAATTAAAACATAAATAGCGCTGGGCGTGGTGGTGCACGCCTTTAATCCCAGCACTCAGGAGGCAGAGGCATTCGGATTTCTGAGTTCGAAGCCAGCCTGGTCTACAAAGTGAGTTCCAGGACAGCCAGGGCTATACAGAGAAACCCTGTCTCGAAAAACAAACAAAACAAAACAAAACAACCCATAAATAGCACATTTAATTAACATTGATATTATATGGTCCAATAAGAGGAAGTAAGATTCAGACAATGAGTTCTGGAATTAAATATCCAAAGTTTAGACCTGACCACTGTCAGTAGCCAACATTTTGAATACCTGTCTTATGCGTTCTTTGTACCTCATCTGAAAATCTGAGAATCAGAAAGATTGAATGATTTAACTGGAACTTCCTGGCACAGAGCCTGAATAGTCATATTACTTTTCCTGATAGAGAGGGCGCAGACAGATAAAAGAAATGCTGCTACGCAAGTCTACCTTAGTGAACCAATGAGCATATTGCAGTTGCTTAAAGGAGGATTAGTGACACAAATATAGATGAGCCACTGAAAATCCTACCTAATATGAGTGACCATGAGAGCTGTATTGTAGGAGTTTCTTACATAACTTCCAAGTGACTATTCCACTGGAGTCCCTTGACTCACAGTGTTTAAGCCTTCTTAACTGTAGGGAATGCGTTAATATGGAAGAAACAGCTACTCAACAATAGCATCCGTTTACATGTTAATGCTTACAGTTTTTTTTTTTTTTTTTTAAAGAGGCACACTGCCCTTTCTTAATAAAGTCACAGCAAAGAAAAGGTTGGGAACGTATATGAGCAACACTGGAATACAAATGAAAATGGCTAGAAATCACCAAGTCAGACTGCATCCATACAAGATAGAAGCCTTTTTACATGACCTTCTGCACCCATCCATGTGTCCTCTAGGAGGGAACTCTCTTATCAATATCCCCTAAATATATACTTCATGTATGTAGCTTTGTATGATTTCACGTAACTCCCCATAATGTGTATACACTTATTGCCTTCAGTTTGATATTCTCGGTACTGATTTGGAGTGTATTTATGCTTGCAGTCATAATTTATGGCATTAGTCATACACAGTAAGAGGACAACACTGAAAAGAAAGTCTAAATTCTCATAAATTTTCTCAGCATGGATCCAGTGTAGAATGTTGTGACAAAGTCAAGCCCAGTAAGGCCCATTAAAAATAATAGTCAGCTTTTGTGTTTCCTTTTGGTTATTCCATCCCTGATATGAAATAGAGCCAGCCCTTCCAATATTGAAGGACTAATCCCCAGTGTGATGGTTTTACAAGTCACATTCATTTTGGGAAGGTAATAAGAATTCATTGGACCATGAGGGTGGAACTCTCATGATGAGAAAAGAAGGGTTGGGGAGCTGCCTTTCTCTCCATTTGCATATCCATCAGAGAAAGTGCAGACACAGTGACAAGACAGCTATCACCAAGCCAGGAAGAAAGCCTTCACTCAAACCCAGCCACTCTGGCCCTTTCTTCTCAAGCATTTGGGCTCTGAAACTATGGAACAAAACAAACGAGTTCTATGTTGAGCCACCCAGTGTATGTTACTTTATTAACTCTGCCTTAGGTTAGACTACCCACCTTGATGAAGCCCTTCTGGCATCTGGCTCCTGAATTAAGAGGATGCCAATACTAGTACATTGCTTATGAGAAAGACTTAGGTATAAATAAAAGGAGTTCCCCTTAAAGGCATTGTGTATTCTCTTGCTGTTGTGGGTTGAATTGTGTCTTTCTAGAAGATACAACAAAGTTTGATTTCTGATATCACAAATGTGATCTGATTTAGAAATGGAGTCTGAAAATGTAATCATATTGAAATTGTACCGTAGAAGGGTGGATTTCCTAATCTGATAGGATAAATGTCTAAATAGGGTGGGGGGGGGGTGCCACGCAGAGGGTCAGACACATGGAAAGGCATGTGGCGTCTGCTCTAGACCAGCAAGAATGACATGACCACTAGTTCTTCTAACAGCCGTTTATTCAGCAAGCTTCAGTCTTCATCTCTCTCGCTTCATCTTTCTTCCTCGAACTCCAGGCCTCTCACTCTTATATACTCTCAGTCCCCATCCACTCACAGCAGGCCACATCACCTCACCAGGCATGCGGCTTCAGCCAATCAGGGTGGCAGGGGCATGTCTCCACCAAATATGGACTTGTTTACTCCGACAGCATCAAGGTGCACCTGCGCAGCTCTCATGATGGTCGTGGCTATTTTCAGGTGTATGAGGAAGTCAGGTGCAAGTCATAAGACTTAGCTGCAGTCCCAGGCGCCATCTTGGGACTGCTGCCACACCCGCTCCTCACAAAGGCGTATGTTCTGATGATCAAGGCAGAGACAGGAGTGGCACAGATACTGTAATAGGTATCAAAGGTCCATGGGCAGCACCAGGAGCTAGGCAGAGGCAATAAAGGAGTTTCCAGAATTTCTAGAGAGTCTTGGCCTTGTGGATGCTTCCATTTCAGACGTCTGTCCTCCAGAGCTGTGAACAGTGTTAAAAACCAAATAGACATGCCTGGTCCACTCAAGCAGCCTGGATGTTTGCTTCCAGATTTTTCCATCAGGGACTGCCTTCAGTAGCACCTTCCTCACAGTAAGTGCATGCGATGACGGGTGTACATCCTACTCCTTTAGTCTCAGCAATGGTATGGAGAGGAAGATTGCAGTGGGCACAGGATCCATGAGCAGAGACTCCCAGTCCTTCTGGTCTTTATGCATTCATCCCCCCATTTAAGTAAACTCATTGCATCTGCATTAGCAATAAATATGATATACGTGTGCCCTCTATGATGGTAATTTCAAGCCAGCTGTCTTCAAAAACACTATAAAGCCATGCCTGCGAGTAATTAAAATGGTTCTAGGATGGTTTCTCTAGGCATGGGGTAAGCTGACAAATGAGAGGCAGATAGCGCTTGTGATGTTTGTATCACTGATGCTTTTGACTCTTGGATCCCACTCCCGATTGTGAGCATGCTGTTCAGTACTTCATTTGGAAAAAGTTACCTCTGTAATTATGTAGATAGAGAAGCAAATAAAGTGTTTGCCTGTTCTATTTTCCAACACTAGAGGGCAGCATGGTTGCACTGTTTATTTCCTAGAGCCTCAACAAAGTCTGGTGTGTGTGTGTGTGTGTCTTTAAATGCAGGGGCTATTCGTCACTTACATGACATTCATTTTCATACACAATGCTAAAGCATTACCCTTTGATGAGCTTTTATTCACATTTCAGGTTTGCTTTACTGTTCCTGACTCTGTAACAACCGGCCAGTTCTAAGCAGATGACTAGGTATGCCTGTGTTTTATAGTATTTGCTTAGATTAGACTTTTCAATTATACTGTGGGGACGTAGAGGGGAGGTGGGCTGCTTGAACATCAAGGATGAGCAACCCACAGGGCCAGTGAGCTTCCTATCAGATATGTCACACGTGTCAGCAAGAGCCGAAAACGGCGGCCAGGTATTCTGGCAGGTTCCAAGGAAAGAATTTATTTGAAGGTGTGGTGTAGAGATTCAATATTAGTAATAATAAGTACCATTGTGGGTTACTATTATCCTAGAAGATTCAGCCTCACTTACGGTTTAGAAAACTTTTGAAAAGTAGATATTATTTTCTTCATTTTTAGGGATGGGAAGGGAGGCAGGAACTTGGCTCGTTCATCTCTTGATGTTCATCTTAGTGCTGTAACAGGCAGCACTGGTGTAACTGGTGACCAAAAGACATGCTTTCCCCACTACTCCACACTGCCTCTCCACCATCAGTATAGGTCTGAATTCAATGACTGAATGAGACAGTAATTTGATTCATTCAAAAGTCCCCATCTTCTAATACATTGAGTTCATGGCTTTGGCTTCCCTAAGCCTAATATAATGCATCACATGTGCCATATTTTATTACTGAATCCATGGGGGCGCTACTTATGTCTTTTTCTCAGGTCTCGGAATGTTGACCTCAAGAGAACTTTGCAGATGATCCCAGAAGACTGCTGTACCTTTTCAGAGCTACAGTTCCATTGTACCCTTGAATCAAGAACTTGAGTGGGGTACTTGCTTGTAACTTTAATTTTTTAAGATCTATTTTTAATGATGGTTCTTAAACGATTCAAACTCCTTTCTAGCTCACCACCCTCCAGAAATAGTGGAAAAGAAAGGATATGGGGGAAGTGGACCTGTTTAAGAAGGGTTCTTTGGAGCAACTCCCATCTGTA
This sequence comes from Mus caroli, assembly GCF_978045245.1. Taxonomy (NCBI): domain Eukaryota; kingdom Metazoa; phylum Chordata; class Mammalia; order Rodentia; family Muridae; genus Mus; species Mus caroli. The sequence continues at coordinate 53,388,881 of NW_028227261.1, read as the reverse complement.
TTGTTTGGAAATCTGAAGTTCAGTTCACAGGTCAGCAGCAGCAGCTTGATCCATTTTCAAACATTTCACAGATACACCAGCAGTCCAGTTTGGCAGAATTGGGTTAGCAACAGCAGTGATGTGATCTAGCAGAGATAGCCAGGCCTCCACCTGGCACAAGTCAACAAGAGGGACCAGGAGGAATACCAGGAGAAGTTCTTGGCTGTGACTCTCTCAGTAAAGATCAGTGCAGACTAGAGACCAACAAGGGTTGCGCAGCTAGCTCTATAAGCAAGCCTAGCTCTGCCTCTGTCACTGGTGGCTGAGTCCTCTTTATACGCCCTCCAAACCTCATGTGTCCTCCATGAGTTTTGCCTCAGCATGTGAGTCTGTCTCAGCTGACATCACTCTACCAATCAGCCTGAGTCCAAAGAAGTAGCAATATACTGTAGCATACCACCAGAAGTTTTTTTGGTGTATTTCTCTCTATGGTATCCTGACAAATGCAGTTCAACTATGCAATGTAAGATGGACCAATACATGTGTGTTGTTAGCAAAGAATCCTTCATCATGTGTCCTTTCGTGTGCTTGCTTTAGCAGACATCCTTTCTCCTGTGTCTGCTTCAGTGAAACGTTCCTTCACTAGTCTGCCTTAGCCTTTTATGTGTATCCACTTTAATGAAATATCCCTTCATGTGTTTGCCCCAGCAAAACACCATTCAACATGAATGTCTTTCCAAAGACCCTTTAAAGTTTCCACTTCAGATTTTAGTCTCTCATTACTGTTTTCTGGTTTGGGGGCATTGAACAAACTTCCTCAAACTCAAAATTGTCATCTTTAAGTGAAATAAAGGTAAAATAAATGTTGATTCTCAGGACTGTGAAGGGTATATTTGTGTAGATATGTGAATATGCATATATTTTACACACATGTACACTTACACAGAGAGATAGACAGATAAAGAGAGACAGGCACACACAGAGCAAGACAGTGAGAGAGAGAGAGAGAGAAACAGACAGACAGACAGACAGATGGACAGACCGACTGACAGAAATATTTTGAGAATATTTTAAACAAAGTGCCCCCAAACTCCACTCAAAAGCCTTCTGCAACTTTGAGCAGTGTCCCCCAGAGGCCACTAGGTGTCTCTAGAAAGCTTGAAGTTAGGGAAGAAGAAACAACAACAAAAAAATTTTACTGAACAGGCTTCACAAACTGAAGCTCTGTGAAATCATGGAGTCCTTGCAGTCACTCCTCGCTCTGAGGGAAGCTTCCAGTTCAGAGCCGCCTGCACTTTTGATTTACCTAGTTAGCTCGAGTCAGCAAGCGTCAATTGTGTATTTGGATGCACTCAGGAAGTAGCTGCTGCTGTTAAGGGCATAGAAAATGTACCGTTACAGGCACTACAGACTGAGTGATGAGAAAAAGAGAGACAAATGTTTTGTCCCAAAGCTTCTCTTTGCCAAGATGGCATATGTAGAACATACCAGCCGTATGGAGAAAGTATGATGATTGCCAAGGAAAAATCAAGCCTGCAGGTTAGAGATTAGGGAGCGCCGATTTCTAGAGAGACACAGAAAGCTGCCTTCGAGAAGGTAAAAACCGAGCAGAGATCTAGATGAGGTAATTAATGAGCCACTGAGAGACTCACAAAAGTAAAAGGGACCAGAAAGTCAAGGGCTTTCCAACGAAGGAGTGTGCTTGACATGTTTGTAAAACAGAGAGGAGGTCAGGACAGTCCTTGCCAACTGTAGGAGGTTTCTATATAAATCGATGCCTCTTTGAGAGATAATATTTATTATAAAATTATAACTTTATAGTTCTTCCTTAATCGGCATTCATAATCAGATTAATGATAGTAATTAGTACTTCCAGAGTACTTTGCTATCTGCTAGGTTCGACCCTACAACCTTGACAAGTAAATGTAACCGCTTGCTGTCGTTCAGAGACTTCAACAGCAGCTCTCTTTCGGCAACACCCACAGTGAGCTGGTTATGTGGTACTTTCATTTCCAAGTGCAGGTGCAGGGTCATCCCAGGGATGAAAATGCGTAAGCATGCGGTGCAGCTCCTCGAGTCTCTAAGAGGGATTCTGTGTACTGTGCACCACGAAGGAAAGGCCTGATTTCATTTAGGAAGGAGGATGACAATGGAGGCAGAAAGAGCATCAACTTGCAGAAACAGAGGCATGGGAGCTCAGATGAGCATGGAGTAGCCAGGAACTGGTCTGCAGTTAGTTGTGACTGAGTGTCTGTAACAGACAATATCATAGTTTGCCCCTTCTCTACTGCACAGGGAGGTCGGCTTCTGTAATGTCAGATGCCTTCCAGCGATGCCTGATTGGGCAGAGGCGGAACCTGGACCCAAATGTCCTAAGGGACGTTTGCCTTATGGGAGTTATCTTAAACATAGACCGTGTGGCTGGATAACATTTTCTCTTTCAAGCCTGGAGCAAGTACTGAGATTTGCTATTCCATGCAGGTACTCAAAGCAAGCAGGTTACCCACAGTGGATGTTCAGGAAGTCATTTGAGATACTCTGGAAACCGATTAGGGGGGGATCCACTGAAATAGAAATCTAGAGCAAGGGAAGAGAAGAACCAGACTGAAGTACTACAGGGTCTAAACAACAAACTGGGGCAGGAGGTCTGTAGGTTCTATTTCAATTGGTTTCCACTTCTTTTGCCTCAGCCAAGTTTTTAATTGGGTTCTACATTTCCAATAAGTGTATTTAATTCAAAGCCACGTGATAGGCTAGTCAGCCATTTAAAGCCATATTTTTAAATAATATTCACTGCTATGAAAATATGTCAAGACTATATCACTGTTAAGTTAAAATAAGCTGTAAAATGTTATGATAATACCAGGAATTTCAAAATTCAGGAGAGTGCTCTAGAGCCCAGAGAGGGCAGAGGACTGACTTAGGATCTGACACAGAAGTGTCTTGGAACCAGAGGCAGCCCAGGGTAAGGGAGGGAGAGCCATAGTAGACAGCCATGGGGGAGGGTTAAGTCAGAGATGTATTGACCTAATGCTTGTTGTTGCAGATAGCAGTGGACCCATAGAGGAAGCCAAGAGACAACTTGTAGCTATAAATATCATTCCCGCAGAGGAAAATGACATCTCAGCCCTTCCAACAACTTAGTCATCTCTTGAACATTGTGCAAAGAAAAGTGACCCAAACAACAACAGCAAAAAAACCTCAACAAACAAACTAACTTGAGAAGTGCATGTCCTACAGCAAAAACAACAACAGGAAAAACGGAGACAAGGCATTGCCAGAAATTAGTAACCTCACAAGTTTCCATTGTGTTCTGTTCAGATGAGCTCACTGGACCTTAAAGGGACAGTCTTACATAATTTTCTACAAATTATAAATGTATGTGCTATATTTTTTAGTAGGGGCATAGAAGATAAGACATGAAGTTTCTATACTTTTATTTAGAGGTAGGCTTTGGAAAAGTGAGCAGGGAAACCTGGAGGAATGAGAACAGCCGGGGCAGCATGAATTGGTGCCTGCTCAGAAAGTAAAGGTATCCTAGCCCTCTGCAGAACAGGGAGAACAAAGCTTTGACTGTCCAATTAATTAGATCAGCATTGCCTGATCTGTGGTTACAAGACTTAAGAGAGATTGGTGCGGGATCTTTTCTCAAAGAGTCACAAAGCATGTACTGTTGTCAGAGTGAACGCAGTGCAAAGGGATGCCTCCTTGTGATAAACACAGACACATTTTATAAAGAAAAAAAAAATCACATTACCCACTTTCACAGGCCTAAAAACAGAATGGTGATGAACAGTTCCGAGGACATGATTGGGCCTCTTCTCTTCTCTTCTCTTCTCTTCTCTTCTCTTCTCTTCTCTTCTCTTCTCTTCTCTTCTCTTCTCTTCTCTCCTTTTTAAAAAAGTGAATGTCCCTTTCTCCCAGAAGTCTAAAATTGAATATGTTTGCAGAGTTTATCTGACAAGAAAAATTTTAACAATGGAAGTTGTGAGTTACACTGGTCCCCGAGTACTGAATCAAGCTTTCCACAAACACATTTCCACTAGGCCACAGGTGCATCTTATGTACTTGTTACCCCGGGATTTAACACAGTTCCCAACACAAGAGGCGTGTATCAGGAGTGCACACACTTGACAGGGAAAGACACTTTCTTGCCTGGGTGTCTCTTGTCTGTTTGTGGACAAAATGACCTGATGGGATGAGGTTTGAGCTAAGAGTCTGTGATCTGGGCTCTAGCCACAGATGTTCTGTCAGCAGTCTCTGCTTCTCCTTTGTGTGGCTCTATGTACTTACTTATTTACATCCTTGTTTATTTATTGTATGCATGTGCATGCCACAGCACATGGGTAAAGGTTCAAAGACAACTTTAGGGAATTGGTTCTCTACCATGTGGGTTTCTAGGATTGTACTCATCACTTAGAATAATGACCTTTGAGGTATGGGAAGTTGTTCTTGTTAGAGAAGCCTCTAGTCACTGTCTGATTCTTAGATGAGACAGAGGGATTTAGAAAGACAAAATTAATAATTTTCATTTCCTTGTTGTTATGGTTTGAGTATGTAATGTTTATCACAGATTTGTGCAATAACTATTAGACCCTGATTTGGGAAATTGCAGAATGTCTACTAGCTGGAGGAAGATATGATAAATAGCACTAAAAACACACTTATGGATTTTAAATGGTATAAAATAGGTTGTTTTTTTTTCCTTTAGATTTTAATGGCATCGTAAGTAAACTTTACATTACATTTTAGATATTTATTAACATTCCATTTATACATTATATTTTATAAACAACCATAATTTTTAGTGTATCACAGTAAACTGACCTTGGAAAGAATATTTTGATAATGCATGAGTCAAGTACCCAATCTAAATTTACCTTTTACATGACATTATTAAATGCTGTTACCAAGTTTTAATTAAAAAATAATTATATGAAAATATGTCACAGTATAGCTGTTTTATTGCATTAATATTACAGTGTGGACACAAAATGATATTTTTAAACACCTTATCTAGTTTTAGCTGAGCAGTATCTCCAAAGAATGGTCAACAATAGCCATACTTTTAGTTTAGAATGAGTGAATTTATTAATCAAATAGAAAGCCAGAATTTAAAAAAAGAGAGCAAATAGATGGATAGATGGATAAATTGATATAAAAAAATCATCAAATTGTGTGTTTGAAACATCCAATCGAAATCAATTAGGGCAGCTCTGCCAAAGCAGTCAGTTGCAGCTCCTAATAGAGAGATTACTGGGCAGAGCAAATGTCCCCTTCAGTGAGACTTCCAAATAAAAGAGCAAAGAACAGCAGAGATGATGTCACTAAATCAGTTGCTTACATTATCCAGCATAATTGTACAGGGGAAGCTAAAGCCACCAGCTGAAGATCCTGAATAAACCTCTTCATGGCTGAGCTAGCTTCCCATGATTATCTTCTAGGTTCTCTTTACCATGGCAGGTATCACTGTGCAGGCTTAAACAATGGTGACCTCTGTTGGAAATGTGTCACCTTCTAGTTTTTCTCAAAGACACAGTGCTTTAACTCATGGCTACTTGCTATTCTCTTCCCTTCTTGACACAGTGTTAAAGAGAATCCCTACACACATGAGCCTTGGAAGACACTATGATATAAGCATGTTTGTAGCTGAAACAGCAGGATAGATGACCCTATTTCCAGAGCCAGCTTCTCAGAGAGCTCAAAGAACACATGGCAGTTTACCAATACAGGAAATCTTACAACATCCTATCTTTCCAGGGGACTGTTCATGGTGTTGTAACAAGCAGTTCCAGTCTCATAGACACTTATTACATTATAGATTTTCTTCTTGCTCCCACTATACATTCTTCTTGAGTATGCATGACATAGAGCATAAAATTCAGTAGGACAAAGCAAATCTTAGTTACATATATTAAGATGTGATGTAATGTAATGCAATACAATACATTGTGTGATAATTTTGTGTGATAAAACCACACATTTTATACAATGGTTATACAAAGAGGTTGTGAACCCCTTGGAGGTATCAGTGAGTTCTTCAAAGAGAAGGATAGTCAGGTGATATTCAACTGAGGAAGAATTCATTAGTGTGACATAGAGGGAAATGGTACGAATGTACCAACTAGCATGAGTGATTTAAACACAAAGTGATTAAATATGCTATTTTTTAAAGTGTTCACTGGGCGCTGTTTATATAAGGGATGCACAATACACAGGTTTTTCATACTTGTATGCATTTAATCACTCATATTAGCTGGTATAAGCTGTTTATATAAGGGGAATAGAAGAATGGCTGGAGAGTCTACACCTGACAGAATAGATCTTGGGTTTGTTGGTAAGACCATTGTTAAGTTGAGAGAGAGAGGCTAAAGAGCTTGTGAAGAAGCATCAGATGAAAGATTGCAGCTCAGCTTGCAGGTGCTGAGTTTAGTGAATCTTACAAAGCAGGAGGATAGTATGGTCGAAGGGATACTTGGGAAGATGTGGAATGGGAGAGATCTGGGAATAGAGAACAGCTAAGTTAAGGCCGCCATGTTCAGCTTAATTCTCCAATGACTAACATCTGGGCAATGGAGAAAGGCAACTGTTTCTTTAATTTGTAACATTCTAAATAAGTACTTGGAATATGGCAGCTGGGTCATAGTGACTTAATTGCCTTTTTTACATCAAACATCACCATCACACTGTCTTTGATGTACCAATGTGCTTATTAGAAAGCAGAGGACGTGTTGACAGTAGTTATGCCTCTTTCAGCTATAAAACACTATCCAGTGCAAAGCTCCCATGCAGATTTTCTACAATAAATTGTGATGGATATACTGGAGACACCAAGGGTCCCATGCAGAACCTTATGTGTCTTGAATCTCTCATTAGTGAACGTAGAATCATTCCACATATGCAGCCTTTGCATAGTATGAAGAATGATGTGTAGCCGAAGTGAAGTGAAAGTGCTGAGAGAGGTAGGTATATAGTCAGACTGTTATAACACAGAGGGGGATGGTTTTTGACAGTGCTTAAAGAGGATGCTGTTTGCAACAGCAGCAGCTTCTGGAAAAAAAAAAACAAGGAACAAAAATGAACTACAATTAATTATTGGCGCCCAATTTGATTAACTCTTAAAATTACCTTGACAGCATTTAAGCAGACATTTTGCTGGTAGCCCTGTAATGAAAACAATGTGTAATTTGAGAGAATTCTGAAATGAGCATCACGATGAATGACAAAAGCAAAGTAGGTTATGCTTTGTTTTCTTTCTTCTGTGCTTCTGGATGTCAGGTCCCATAGCTTAGAAACATAAGCAGTTTACACACACACACCCCATTGCTTGTCTGTGTTATGAAATCAGGCTGGCTTGGATAGTTAGATTGAAAAGAGGCTCTGTTAGCTTTATTAGCATATCAGACAATGTATTTGCTGGTTGTTCTTTAATAGCTAAGGTTGTTTTTAGAGTTTCTTGATCTCCCATTTACAGCTGTGTTTAGAGGCAGCTGTGTGCTCAGATGGCTGTTTGTTTTAGGTACTAGTTTTCTGTTTCAATGACCAGTCTCCCGAAGGCCAGGAGATCATTCCTTCAGTGAGTATTTCTGACTATGATTTACTATTGGGGTCATATATCTGTTGGAACTGCTATATTCTTTAAAAGTTCATGTGTCTTAGCCCTTTGAATCAGTCTTTTGTTTTGTTTTGTTTTCTGAAAGTTTTCTATGATTCTAGTTATTTGGAAACAGATGTGGTAAAATTGAATGTGTCCCCAAAGAACGATAATGTATAATGTACATCAGCCATCTTGGTGGGGCGGTGACTCTGGCCATGAGGCAACGTTTCAATTGTTCAGTGTGGAATCTGGGAGAGGATGAGCTTGAGGCTTTTGACTCTTTACAGAATAGAAACCTGAAAGTCCAAGAAAACTCCAGAAGGAATTTTCTCCTGTGCATGCACTCTGACTTCCTGTCTCTACATGACTCTGTGGGAAACTTTTCCCTCGCCGCTTACTTAGATGTAGCTATTCTCTAACTCAGTGATTCTCAGCCTTCCCAATGCTGGGGACCTTTAATACAGTTGTGGTAATCTCTAACCATTAAATTATTTCATTGCTACTTCACAACTGTAATTTTGCTAGTTATGAATCATAATGTAAATATCTGATGTTCAGGATATTGAAATATGACCCCCTCAGAGGCATGAAAACCAGCCTTTTCAACAGAGAGGAGAAGGTCTTTATAAAAGGATCACTTTGAAAACAAATTTTAAAAAGTTTTTAAAAAAAGATCACTTTGTGTCACTCAACATGCATTGTTGCCTTAGAAGAGTTCTAAGTTAGTGAAAAGTTTGTCTTAAATATTCTTCGGATTGCATTTAAATGAAGTTGCATGAGCAAAGACTTCTGATGGCTGACAATCTGCTTTTTATCAGGGAAACTCTGGATTGGCCACCTCTGATCTCTAGCCAGTTGACTATATTAGGAACCATATCAGCTTCTGCACCCTATCCCCATTAACTGGATATTACTGGAAATATTCCTCAATGGAGTCCCACTTACACAGGAATTTTACTTTAGGTATGGTGACAGAGAAGTGTTGCAATTCATAGGCAGCTATGAATGCCCCTATATTTACTACATTAGCTAAACTATATGTGTGTATACATATACATATAATATAAATATATATCATATATATGTGTGTGTGTGTATATGCTATTTCATAAAACAGCCTGCTTATAGGGATATGTACTAGTTGGAGAAAGAATTTGTAAGTAGTTTGATGTAAACCTTCATTTTTTACTAGTTGTAGGCTTTGAGTCTCAAAGCAAGAGAGCTGCGTGTTCACTGGGAGATCAAAATGTGCCTTGTGTCAGGTTAGTATATTTGAAAAGCTGCATAAAAATGGTAGACACCTTGGAATTCTCAGCTTATAGCTGTAGTTAGTTCATTTTTAACATGTTGCTGTTCTGTTATGAGTAAAAGATTTCATAAAGTCATTGTGGAAGGTTCTCCAAGATGTAATATATCTGCATTTAGGGGAGATAGCCATAGTTTGATTGAGGAGACAAGGAGACTTGTTCGTATATCAAATGTATGTGACCAATCCCATGCAAAACATACAAAACAGTGCAACAACTGGAGAAGGAAGATATCTAGGAAGGAGATATTGATACCACCCAACTGGAAATTCTATATCATTATTGTCCTCTATTCTAATCCTTTAGAGAGCACGTTCACAGAAATGTCCATAATGGGAGGATTTTTAAGATGCTCTGGAGAACCTCTACTAACAACTATGGTATACACAATCACAATACGTGAGGCTGTTCATAGGCTCATCTCAAGTTGCTTGAAATCAATTCCATATTAAAGCCTTACTGGTATTTCCAACAGCTCATTCAACACAGGAGCTGCATCTTTAAGTTGGATCCTTGCATAGAACACATGCCTATGCTAAGACGGCCATAGTGGGCCATTCCATGTTCCTTTGGTGCTATCATCCATTCCTTTCCATTGCAGATATTGATCATAATATTCATTTTGCAAACCCACAAACCATTATCTACATTTCAGAACAGCCTGAGAAGTAAAGGACCACTTATGTATTGATTAGATCAAATTAGCCTGTGGGCATGTCTATGGGGGATTGTCTTGATAATTAATGTACAAGTTCTCAGCCAATGGTGGGCAGCACCATTGTCTAGGTCCGTGGTCTCTGACTATATGAGGAGAGTAGCTGAGGATGAGCCCACAACTCATCAAGCAATGTTCCTCCTTGTTTTCTGTTGGATTTCCTTGGCTGTGAGTGAGTTTCTTGGTCAGAGATGTTTTTGCAACTTCATTTTTCTGTCAGAAAAAGTCCATGTTCACCTTGTAACTGAAGCTACCCTTAGTCCAGTGAGTCTGTTTAGGAATCTTGATCATCTCCTTTTAGTAATTGCATAGTTTTCGCTTTCTTTCAATAAACACTGGAACTTCATAAAATCAACTCCAAAAGCATGGTGTGGCACACTGGTTCACAGATATTGCATCAACCAGAATCACATGAAAGATGATCAGGGACAAAGATTTCTAGGTCTCATACTCCATCACCAGATTCACAAGGCATCAAACTTTAAGGATAGGTTGAGAATTCCTAAGGAACTTTAACTCCAAGTGCCAGCCATAGAGTCACTCTAGGTGAACCACTATCATTATGTGAACAATGTAGAATCATGATAGAAAGGTGTTGGGACATCATTAAAGCATTTGATCCCAAATTTCATGGTCCTCAAACTTCCTCTGTAAATTTTATTTTCTCTATATGAAAACTGGTATGCTGTAATTATTTCACCACAACCTGAGAATATACTTCAAAGTTTTAATAAAAATAATCCCTCAGCAAATATTTATTCCCCCTTTGTCCTTTTTTCTACTTTTAATAAAAAAAGATTAGATATTGTCCTTTCTACTATTGGAAAATGGAGATTGTGGCTCTTACTCTCTTAAGAACTATTTTCATATTCAAATCTTCATGAAATTTAGGTATTTATCCTTCTCCTAAAAAGCTTTAATCCTGGAGGTAAAAAAAAAGTATTTAAGTTTGGGAAAGTTGACAAATAGACACCCAAATACAGCCATGTTGCTGAAATGTCTTTCTTTACACATAATACTTAAAAATGAATGTGATTATGTCTATAACACTGTAGATCTTGCAAACAGTATACTACCCAAATATATGTTCCAGATTGCAACTGAAAATGAAGTGCAATTTAAAATTTAAATTATAATTGGTTCATTTACATAAATTACTCTGTAGACTACTTGATACGAACATTTATGTCTATAGCCAAGAAGTTGAGAAACAGAAAGCTTCTAGGCCCAGGGTGATGGGGATGGTGGCTTGGGTCTGATTTCAAGGCACAGACTCTAGATAAATCATTCATCAAGGCCATGCTCCTTCTTGACTGTGCTTCAGTTTGTCAAGGTTTAGTTTGCCTTCCCAGAAGTGTTTTTTCACGCCGATTCTTTATAGACTGCTGTGGTTTTTTGCTTAGGAATCTTAACAAAACCATTAGGATTTCTCTTTAGAAAATATAATGTTATCTATGGCAAAAGAGCTCTTAATTATAATGCTGTGTTTTTGGACAGTGTAAATGATAGCTTAGAATGATGAAGAGAATTACTGTGCTTCCCATAGTCTCCTTGACAACAGGCTCAGTGTTTTGAATACCGAATCACTTCGATTTCTATACAGATGTAGGGGTCTTGCACCTTGGCATCTCATTCCCTTTTTATCCAGCTGGGATTTTAGGAGGCATTTTTCACAATTCCATTAAATATTATTATTACATATTTTTTTGCCATCTGATAATGTAATTGTGTGTGGACTGTTTCCATAGTTTTTCTCATCATCTTCATCTGTATTATCTTTATCATCTGTGTACAATAGGTAAAAATTAAATTCAAATAATATTTGATTAATTTACTGAAATGAAGCCCTTTTGGGAGGAACTTCAGTATAAAAACCCATAATAAAAAATTCATAGATAGTGAGTCTTTTGCCTGAGGGGTATGTGTCACTTGGGCATTTACCTTTCCCCAAACTTTTGCTCTCATTTTGAAATCAAAAGAAAGCTATGTCAGTCTGGAGGCTTCTGTGCAGATTGCCTGCCTGCCTGCCTTTGGCAGGGTTCCGGTTTCTCGGTGAATCACTGCTCAGCACACAGTGTTACCATTGTGCCATCTGAAAGCAAAGCCTGCTGGGTGGTGGTGCAGCTACTCTACTGGGAAGGTTAGAAGTTCACGTTCGCTCTGTCTTCCATCTCACAAGAAGCATTCGCACTAAGGAACAGCGAAGTGTGCAGTATCTCTGTTTATGGAGGGTCAGGATTTAATGGCACCTCAGCCATCATGGTTCAAGGGCCTTAAGGAGTTGTGAATTTAAGTCAAGGCTCCAGCCTGTGGCCTGTCCTTCTGATGATGTCTTTCAGCATCTTTCCTCAATGGTTATAAAAATAAAATTGCCTAAGTACTTGGTAGAAGCGGCTGACAATGGGGCAGATGGTGCTTCCTGGGAGCCCAGATTGAATACTTTTTGCAGTTTAACTATGTGATTTTCATTATTAAACAGACGTTTATTGAGGACCTACCATATGCTCAGCACTGATACGGGACTGAGGGTCAATGTGGCAAGCAAAACAGTGAAGATTTCTGTCCTCACAGGATATTTATGCGAGTGGGTTGTCAGGCAGTGATAATTCCAGGAACGGTAAGAAACCTTAGAGCAGAGCTGAGAGAGTGGGAAGGAGGGCAAAGGTGCTGCTTCATGTGAGGGGATTGATGCAGCCTCTGTGAGGATGAGATTAGAGCAGGTTCGTGAAGGAACTAAGAAAAGGAACCTTAGAAAGATCCAAAGAAAGTTCTGGCAAGGGAGGGGTGGGGAATGCCATTTGATGGGTGATGGGTCTTGTGTATTTACAATGAGGTCTCATTTATTTAAAATGAAAGCCTACTCTTAATGATTACATATACATAAAATACTTAAACACACACACACACACACACACACACACGTGTGTATGTGCACACTCAGGCAGACACAAACACACCACTTGGAAATGTCACACCAAAAAAGAAAAGCCAAGACTATTTTTAGAGCTATATCTATCCAATGAAAGCATAAAGAAAGTATTTTCTGTCATAAATATTCTCTTAGCAGAGCCTTGCAGGGTTAAAACAATATATCTCAGACATAATGTACTGTAACTGCTTTTTAACAACTGAAAATGTACAGAAAAATGGTGTTTTGACTGTCTATCTTTAGTGTTCAGCTGTTGCTGTCACGATTCAGAAATTTGGATCTCTGCCTTAAGAGACACATTTTCTTAGCTGTAAAGAATCGGCTGGAATCTACAACTGTAATCAGAGGCTGTGACTGGGAATATAAATCGCTCTTTATAAATGGGGGAGGGGCTGACGTTTTTTTCTTTTTCTCCTTTGACTATGCTCTATTCTGGGTTTGTTCACTTTTGATAAAGACGACGTTTCTTTGGCAGCTTTGTGTGGCAGGCAGTGCCCTTGTCTTTTAGTGGATGACACACAAAGAAACCCCAATGCATGTTAGGAAATCTGGAAACTGAACCTAGAAATGGTGGTAGGCGAACCCAGGAAAGAAGAAGTAGAGAAATCTTGTATATTACTTTGGTGGTTGGTATGAACATCTTACATTCCTCTTCTAAAACCTCAACTGCATTCAAGGAATAGACATGAAGTGATGAAAGTAGAGTAGGAAGGTTAGTAATTAGTCCCTTGAGTTTAAAAGAAGATGAAAACACTGGCTATAGCTAACGGAAAACATAGAAAGCAGTTTCCAACCCCAGCTAGAGCTTGTAGAGTCCGTGTAGATTTCAAACCAACAGCACTGTGTGTGGCCATCATGATCAAGGCAAAGCAATGTCTAACACATGTTTTCAGCATCCACCTTAAAGGCATCTTTAGAAGGTAAATCAGGCTTGAAATAGAGACAAAGAATACTATATATATATATATATATATATACATATAGATATATATAATTCTAATATAGGAGAGAAAGGATTACAAAAGAGCAATTTCTAGATCTTTAATGACACAGGAAAACCAAGTAAGTTCTAGTTGTGCACAGCCAATGGAGACAGGCTGAGGCAGGTTATTCCCATAGCTCTCTCTTCCATGATTGACACAAACACTCAAACAAAATGGCCTTTTAAATGAACTTATGAGTGTAATCTGTTTGCTGAATGGATGGACCTATGCTTTACAGCACTAGGAATGAATGAGGACATGGCTCACTCCGGGCAGGTGCTCCACTGATGGGCTCTAGCTTCAGCCAAGAAAAATAGTTTTTAAATAGTCACATTTATATTGCTTGGTGGTATCCTGAAATATGGCATTTTGGATGCATCTTAATTGCAGGTTATGAAATGATTCGAATGGGTGACTTTTATATTGTAGGTTAGATTTTTATGTAGGACATATCGATCTTTCCTTTTTATTTTTCGTTTATAATAAATTATAGTAGGTTAAAGGAGTTTTTTAACTACTCTAGTTTGGTTCTAAGTTCTCACAAAGGATTAACCTTGGGTAATTCATTCCTTCTTTTAGAATCTTGGTTTCTTAATCTATAAGACACATGTTATAGGCTTCAGAATTATGAAGTTAAGTGTGCTAATGTTATGAAAGCACAGAGTATAATAAACACTTGATTTTGTATCTGTTTCTTCAATGGCATCTCTTTTGGCTTCTGTCTCTCCTGTCTCACACTTTGGAAAGTGCCTGGATGTATCCTTTCTGTGTAACCTTTAGAAAGAGCCAATCTTGCTGACCCCTTGGTTTTTAGGTGTCTAGCCTATGGAACTCTCTTCTTTTGGATGCTCAATTGCTCATCTTATGGTTCTCCTGGGAAGCAGCAGGGCTGTACTCTAACTAGTACCTTAGACTGTGGTGGAGATAGCTTAGTCATGTGACTGGATCTGAGATGCTTGGTACAAAGATCAGACTGCCAGGAAGAGACTGGGAGAGATAGGAAAGCCAGCATTGCTGCAGACAAGTTTTCAGATGGAAATGAGAAACACATTATTGGAAACCAGAGGAAAGATAATCCTTATTATAAAGTGGCAAAGAACTTGGCATAATTATGTTCCACATTTTCTTCATGGAAAATATAATTTGTCAGTGATGAACATGGTATTTAGCTAAGATTTCTAAACAAAACGTTGGAAGTGTATCCAAGTTTCGCCATGCTGTTTATAGTGAAATGTGAAAGGAGAGAGATAAATGAAAGAGGAAATTGTTAAGGAAAAAATATTCACATCTTGAAAACTTAGAAATTTCTGTATCATTTAAAAGCAACAGGAGCTCCCTGCCCTGGCATTCCCCTACACTGGATCATCGAACCCCTTCAGGCCAAGGGCCTCTCTTCTCACTTATTTCTAACAAGTCTATCCTCTGCTACATATGTGCCCTTAGCCATGGGTCCCTCCATGTGTACTCTTTGGTTGGTGATCGAGTCCCCAGGACCTCTGGTCAGTTGACACTGTTGCTCTCCCAATGGGGCTACAAACTCCCTCAGCTCCTTCAGTCCCTTCCCCCACTCCTCCATCGGGGAACACCTCACTCAGTCCAATGGTTGTCTGTGAGCATCTGCCTCTGTAGTTGTCAGGCTCTGGCAGAGCCTCTCAGGAGACAGCCATATTAAGCTCTGTCAGCAAGCACTTCCTGGCATCCATAATAGTGTCTGGGTTTGGTGACTGTATGTGGAATGAATCCCCAGGTAAGGCAGAGGCAGAAGGATTGGGGATGGGATAGGGAGTTCAGAAGAGGAGACCTAGAGAGGGGATAACATTTGAAATGTAAATAAAAAATATCCAATAAAAGAAAAAAAATACCTATAATACAAAAAAGGAAATAAATCTCCAAGAATGAATTACTACTCTGTACTTTAGTAAATTATATCCCCTAAGAACTGTTTAGTACAAGCTCTTCGAGGATAAATAACATCTAGGTAAGATATACTTCTCATCATATGTAAATCCACACGTGAAGAATATATTCTCTTGCATACAAATAACCAAGGTAATGTAAACTTAAAGGCTACATTGTTGGGGGGGGGGGAAGCAACAGCAGCAGCAGTAACAACAACAACAACAACAACAACAAAACAGTAAGGGCATTTTCTGTAAAGAAAATGAGAGACATGACTCCAAGGGTATCAGCAACTACCAGGAAAAGCCAGGCATCAGGATTCAGTTATACAAGACTGCCCTGTGTGGTACCCTTGGCCTCATAGCTTGACCAATGCTAAGTGCAAAGCAGTGGAGAATCTTGTTGAGTTTCATATCAGCAGAAACCCTCCTCGCCTCTACTGAGGGGAAAAGCTGGTATAAAATGGGGACTGCCAGACTTCTTGTATTCTCTAGGCAGAAGCAAGGAAAACAGAAACATCTAGCATCAGATCTACACGATCCTTTACAGAAGAGAAGAGGGATCCAGAAGAGGACTCACTCACCAGTTATGTTGCCACTTTGCAAGCTTCCTAGGGAGCAAGGCTGAGAAAACAAGGTCTGTGACTACCCAGAGCTCAGGTGCCTTACATTATACCCTAGTCTGCTCAGAGAGAAACACATTGAGTTAAAAAACAAAAAGAGACAATACTCCAGTCTTTAAAACTGATGGAATGTGCCCTGTTAGTTTTGTAGTAATTTGCAATCTATGAGCCTTCCTCCCCTCACCCCACCCCACCCCCTAGATCTCACTTTGGAAAAAGGATTATCATTTTTATAACTGTCTCGTCATTATATCTGGGAAACAGATAACTGCTTTTATAATTCATAGATGGAGAGCTACTTTCTTCCAAGTTCCGTGCATAACTTATCTGGATTATTTAAATGAGGTTTGATTTGAGGCTGAGGCCGATGCTGGAATGGTTAGATGTGAAAAAGTTGGCATGAGTTGAATGTAGTTTGCCAACGAGAAGGAGATCAAAGAACAGATTGTTATATCTTGAAGCACTTATTCCTCAGATTTATGTGTTGTAGTCTGTTAAAATGTGGATCTTTAGTATCCCCCAAATTCTGTATCAGTAAAACTTGGTTCCTAGCATGCTGCTGCTGGGAGGTGGTGAGTCTTTGAAGAGAACTTAGGGAGAGGTTCCCAGGTCCGTGGAATTGTGTTCTCAAAGGAGCCTGGGGATCCAGATTGCTCCTGTTTTTTATTATCGAATCACAAGGTGAATGATTTTTTTCCTGTACATATTCATGCTATGACGTGATCCAGCACAATGGTAAAACAATGGGTCTAATAATTAACATCCAATGAACATCTTTAAACTTGTAATTCCAAATCAATTTTCTATGCTGTTTAAATTACTTGAGTTTTAGTGTTTGTATTTATTATCTAGTAAATATTCTGCTGTCATTTGTTAGAGTAGATTAAAAATAAGACCATACCCTAACTCTCAAAGTGGCCTACTTTAGAGGAAATATCTTCACAGAGATGTTAAGATTGAAATGAAGACACAATGGTTGGCCTTAATCTAATGTGACTGATGTCCTTATAACAATAGGTCATTTGGCAGTAGACATGCATAGAAGGACAATAGGAAGAGACAGATGGAGAATCTGTACACCAAAGAGACCTAAAACATATTTCCTCAAAATCTACAGAAGGAACCAACCCTTTAACACCTGTACTTGGACTTTGGACTTCTAGAACTGTAAAAGAATGAACTTCTGTTGGCTAAGTTTTTGTTAAAGGTTGCATGAGGCTATGAATTTGAAGGAGGGTGGGGAGGGGTATATGTGAGGGCTTGGAGAATGAAAAGGAAAAGGAGAAATGTTGTAATTAAAATATAATCTCAGGTATGGAGAGGGTCAACTAGGTTGTCTTATTTTGGGTTTTATTGCTATGAGGAGACAAGATGATCATGATGACTGTTATAAAGGAAAACATAATTGGGGCTGCCTTACAGTTTCAGAGGTTTAGTACATTATCATATTGGTGGGAAGCATGGCAGTCTCCAGGCTGACATGGTGTTAGAGATGCATCTGAGAGTTCTACAGCTTAATCTGAAGGCAACAAGGAGAGACTACATATCTCACTGAGCATAGTTTTAGCATAAATAGCCTCAAAGCCTGCCTCTATAGTGACACAAGGCCTCCAAAAAGGCCATACCTACTACAACAAGGCCACACCTCCTAACAGTGCCCCTCCCTTTGGGCCAACATTCAAGCACATGAGTGCATGGGGGCCATTTCTATTTAAACCACCACGTAGTCATGTTCCTTTTGGAGCTCATGTATAGCGCTTTATGGCACCACTCATCAGCAGAGACAGGGTACCTTTGCCTATAATAGTAGTCCAGGCTATCTTTTGTATTCTCCATGGTTGCCCTCGTAAACAACTATGTACTACTTGCCCATTGCTGGTGGATAGTCAATGTGTGTGTGTGTGATTTAAATATTATATTTATTATTTTTTGTTGTGTGTGTGTGCACAAACCTTTGTGTTTGCAAGTGTGTGTGTTACAGTGTAGGTGCGGCAGTCCAAGAACAATTTTCAGGAATTGATTCTCTCTTTTTACCATGTCGAGGTAAGATCTCTCTTGTTTTTTTTGCAGTTTTCTCCATTGGAGTGATGCTGGTTGTGTGAGCCACACTCCAGGGCAATTCCCAGGAGCAACTGACCAACAGAAAGCAAACTATATGGGTTTTGTTTGTGTTTAGAATTCCTTTTTTGCCTTACTTTCTTTGTTTGTTTTAAATTTTGAGGGTTTTGTTTGTTTTTGTGTAAGAAGAATAAATGAAATCAGCTTGGCAGGGAGAAGGGGAGAGTGTGGGAGTTGAGAGAAAGGAAAGAATAGGATCACAATATTTCAAATAAAAATTTTAAAAAGGAGGAAAAATTCCTCTAAGTTCTGGAACAGAATGCATGTACAAGCTAAATGGCAGCTCTGAATAGAGATCTAGGGTCAGATTGCAGAGAGTATGATTATACTCATAATTTGAAAATGAGGAAACGCCTTGAGTACTTAACAATAGAAGTCCTATAGATAACAGGTAAGCACAGAGATAGGGATAAGAAGTAGCTATTGAGATGTGTGAACTCAGTGTAGCATTTAGAACAAGTGTTCATCTGCTAGAGTCACTAAATCAAGTGCATACTGACAGGAAATGCTAATGAGCATGCGGAGCAGCCGGAATGCTCATACACAGCCCAGGGGAACACAAAAGGATAGGTTTATTTTGCAAAACAGGTTGACATTTTGTTATATCAATATATACTTGCCATAGGACCCAAGACCCCCACTCTGTATGTGCTGCATGTTTACCATACAGCATCAAATGCAATGTTCATACAGAACTTGGATACGCATCTTTGTAGAAATTCTATTCATAATTGCCTCAAACTAAAAAGAGCCCAAATATCTTTCAGAGACAACAAGTAAATGAAGTATGGTGTATTGGGGCAATAGAGTTCTATTAGGGAGTGGAAATGAACGGATTATTAATAAACGTTGACTCCATTTTGAAGACTCTATGGTCTCGAGGGTCAAATACGATTCCATTTGTATAACATTGTTGAAAAGATAAAACCTTAATGACAGATACCAGATCAAAGATGCCAGGGGTTAGAGATGTGTGGGAAATTTGATCATAAAGCTGTAGGATGAAGCAGTTGATGAGTGATAGACTATTTTAGGTCCTGACTGGACCAAACAACCACATGAATGTAGACTCTCTTGAAATCTTTGCGATAAGGCTCAGCATGCTCATGTATAAAAGCCTTTCATTTTTATATCTGTTAATATACTTTTATAATAGGAAGTCAAATAGAAATTACTTCTAAATTCTAAGATCCCATAGTCCTAGTAGATAAGTTTTCATTTTCTTTATTATCAAGTAGCAGAAATCATTGTTGTAGATTTTAGAGAATTTTCAACACGAGCAAGCTTACAATAACAGTCTTAGTGATGAAGCTTATCTTTCAGTGAGGCTGTTCCAGTGTTACTCTCTATTGTTTCCTCTACTGTTTTTGTTTCTGGTGCTGGGGATTAAATGCCAGGACTTATATATTTTAGGCAAGGCCTCTTTGACTGAGGTAAAACCCTAGGCCTTAAATCCCCATTTGTTAATCATTTTCTTGATATATATCCTTGTATCCTTTTAAAGCTCACTAAACCTTGATCAGGAAAATATTGTTTTGTGAAATAGCTTGAAAACCTAAACAAATGTCTCTATAAATACTATCCTTCTCCTAAGAGAAATGCAGTAGGTTGGATGCTATTGTGTTTCCATCTGTGCTCGGCTCTTATGTTGATCTTTGTGGTATCACTGTGAGATGGACTGACTTTCTTTCTTTCTTTCTTTCTTTCTTTCTTTCTTTCTTTCTTTCTTTCTTTCCTTCCTTCCTTTCTTTCTTTCTTTCTTTCTTTCTTTCTTTCTTTCTTTCTTTCTTTCTTTCTTTTTCTTTCTTTTTCTTTCTTTCTTTCTTTCTTTCTTTCATGTATGTGTGCTCTGCTGCATATATAACTGCCTGCCTGAAGAGGGCATCCGTTTCCCCCATAGATGGTTGTGAGCCACCATGTGGTTGCTGGAACTTGAACTCGGGAACTCTGGAAAAGCAGCCAGTGCTCTTAACCAACAAGCCGTCTCACCAGTCCGAGATGGATTCTTAAGAGGTAATTACTATACCTAACCTCTTTAACTATAGAGACATCGAGGCTGTAGAACTTTTTCTTACCTCATCACAGAATATGGATGACATAAGAGCATAAGCAAAAGGTAAAATCTAATTTTTAAAAAAAGGCCATCCCAAATATGCCTTGCACTGATGTGAGATCACTTTTACAGAACGTTTGCTGGAAGGTTGGAACGATCTCTGGGAACTGGAGTACCCTCTCTTTATGCAGCTGTCAAATACCTACCCTGAAAACAAGATCTCTCCTTGTACTTTGGGTATCTGACTCATAACTGCTGTCACTTGGTGGTACAGTGACTTAGGAAACAAAAGGCACTTTCTCAGTATTTTTCTTCTAGGTTATCTACCACCACAGAAGGCACCTAGTGCAAGAGGCTCCCAAATCTGTCACTCCAGAAAGCATGGGATAGAGAGCACTGTCCAAGTCTGTGCCACCAGGCCCCACCCAACCAGCAGAGGCTACAGCACATTGGGATTATTCATTTCCACTGAAGTGAGAATGTGAATAACAATAATTAAAAAAAATTATAGCAACTGTCTAGGAAGGACTATAGGTACCAAAAGACAAAATCCAACTTAGGCAAAAGACATATGTGGGTAGTAGAGTAATAACTCCCTCAGTGTTGCTCATAAATCCTGACTCTACTTTTACTATATTAAGAATTTTCTAACCCTCAGTAACAAAAGGCAACTAAAGGAATTCCTAGGACTAACTGGTTATTGCCAGAATCATACTCTAAACAATCCATTAATTGTTCAACCACTATCTAAGAAGATGGGGCAAGGTCAAGCAGATGCCACATGACTAGGCCTGGTGTGTGTCTTTGAGAGAATTATCACATGAGGAAGGACACAAGACTCGTTGCTCACAGGTTAAATAAAGTAGACTTTTAAAAAAGTATAAGTTTTCTAAGTTGGATATAAGAATTTGAGAAAAGGAAGGAGAACGAGTTTGCGATGTGGTCTCTGGTAGGTTACCCACAATCTACTGGATGGCCCTCCACCCATGGGAAGTGATCAACAGCACAAGCATGCATTGGACTTGGTGGTTATAAAACAAAAAAGAAAGAACAAGAAGTTGGGAGGGGTGAAGGGTGGTGTTGGAAACAGTTGGGGTTGATGAAGAAATATGATAAAAATTCACTATATTATTGTAGGAAATTCTCAATGCATTCATAACAATTTCACATTTTTAAACAATAAAAATCATTAACACGAACCCTCTCAAGTTCAAGAGCAGTAGTTTCTCCCATTTTGGTTTGACCACCCCTCTCTCATTTTACTCCTCACTGGAAAGATAAATCATTTCCTCAGTCAATTAGTATTTAGGGAATACTTGCCACGTGGTAGGCATTCTTCCCAGAGTGGGGTTTTAGGGGTGGAAAAAATAAAGCAGTTTCCTTCATAAAAGGTAAAGTCTAGGAAGATTAGCAAGAAAATAGTATATTACATACTGACAAAGAGAAGGAAGCAGAGTATGGTAGCCACTGTCATGTCAACAGGACAACTGAGAAGTCTTTAGTCATGTAGATAGATACTGGGAGGCAAGGAAGGAAATCATGTAGGTACTTCTGAGAAAGCGAAGCTTGCACACCATGTTTAAAGAACAAGGAGACCACGTTTCTAGAGCAGAGTGAGGCCAGAGGGCAGAATCCAGAGAGGAGGCCAGAGAGGAGCTGCAGATAGCAGAGCAGGGGTGCACTGGGGGCCCCATAGGCTTCTGTGGCTTTTCTTCTGGGTTATGAGAAGCTACTGGAGCACATTGAATGAGCAGTTGGTTTTTTTCATAATACACCCCCAGGAATCACATAGTTGTCCCAGTATCAGTGATGTAAACTCCCATCTTGCTCCTCAGGATGCAGGTTACACAGGTGAAAACTGATCCTCACTAATGATGAGTAATTAAATATGAGTCTATGGATTAAAAAAAAAGCCTTAACACCTTAACATTATCCTATGGTCACTATGGTCACTTCAGAGTTAAGACGTTTAGTAATTAAGAAGATAAAATTCCTGTAATATGACCCATTCTGGGATCAAGGATTCCATCTTCTATTCTTTTAGGTGTATTTATACCAATCTCTTCAGGAGCACTGTAACAGTATACTCATCAATGCAATAGAGTATGAAGACCTGAGTTTACCTACTTGACCATTCCTTAATTCTACAGTTTTTGTAAATGGACAAAACAATGTATGTTCAGTGAACAGGTATTATGCACTATCTATTGGACATTCTAGAAATGCAGGATAATAAGCCTCACAATGGTATTTGGAGCCCAGTACATTACATCTGTATCTTGTTTGGTACTGAATACCAAACTTAAGGCCGTGAGCATGCAAAGCAATGGTCTTTACCCTGTGAGCTACACCTCCAGGACTTCCCCCACTTAGACTTCATTTACAAAAGTTTATAGTGTAGCGAAATGAAACTGAATTCCAGAGATGATGGATGCTAAAGGTTTCGATGTCATCAGTTTATCATGAAACGGAGGCATGAAACTGTTCATAAGATGGAACGGTACCAGCACTTCAGTGGAAAGGGATGCTTCCTGTGGCGCCATTTCAGTGGCTGTTTCTTTATATGTATCAGTTAATTGTACTTTCCCTAGATGAATAGAAACTTTTTTTTCTATTCTGTCCTGTATTATGTTTCTTTCAGTCATGCTAGAATGATTCTCCAGCTCCATTTCTTAGCATTGAAACTGTAATTTGTATCAATACTGTTGTGTAAAAGCATCCCCACTGTTAGTTACTTGGAAGTGGCTATAGTCCTTTGTTGGCACAATTCCTTTCATTACCTCGCCTTGGACTGAAGAAAAGGAATTGAAGTGTCTTCTGTTACTCAGATGGCATATTGTTTTGGCAAGAAGGAGCTAGATAGTGAAATAGATAAAGACTTAATTAAGGATTTGACTGTTAATAGTGTTAGCTTTAACTACACTCTTTTAAAAAATAAAAATCTTGTGAATATGCTCTTTTGTCTCAGATCTTCAATTTCATATTCATAGTAAATTATACAGCTGTTATTTTGAATTCAGTGTTGTGCTAAGACAAAGCCACAGGAAGTTCAAATTTATGTCTTTAAAATTGTTTAGTTTTACAAAAGTCAGCTGAAAATGATACTCAGAGAAACTTTATTCAGTGGTGACTTTGGAAGTTCAAATTTTACACTGGTATCAATAGAAAAGACTAATTATTTTATGTAAAACCATGCTATTAAAAAAGGTGATGGGTTTTTAAAACATTTTAAACTGTTAATGTTTGAATTATAAACACCATTTTATTGGTAATAAATAATTGGTCTTTCTTTACAGCTTAAGAAACCTGAAATGTTACTAATATATCCCCAATATTTATAAGAAATAATTGTCTGTTACTAAGTTATTTTATTCTTTATTTCTCTGAGAGCATGGTGATACCAGAGATATATCTATCTAATACTGAGATATACAATAGATGGACTTTTCTTTCCTTTTTTTTTTAAGATTTATTTATTTATTTATTTATTTATTTATTTATTTATTATATGTAAGTACACTGTAACTGTCTCCAGACACTCCAGAAGAGGGTGTCAGATCTCATTACGGATGGTTTTGAGCCACCATGTGGTTGCTGGGATTTGAACTCAGGACCTTTGGAAGAGCAGTCAGTGTTCTTACCCGCTGAGCCATCTCACCAGCCCAAGATGGACTTTTCAAGAATTCACAAGGGTATATATTTATAAATTGATGAAGTGGGACTACTCATTTCTCCTTTTGAGGTGCCAAAGGAATTACCAAGATAGGAAGGTTCCCTTTTTGTTTACTAGATGTTTCTTAAGCACAGGATGCCAGTGTTTGAACCTTTAACACTTCCCACAAGGCTTGGTTGCCAGCTTGTGATGCTCCTGGGGCACTGAAGTTCAAGGGACGAACATTGGACCACAGGGGACATGGCCTCGAGACCCAGCCCCCCTTTTCTCTCCATTTATTTATAAACACTATAAATATGAAAAATTCAGGCTATCAAAGAGTCTGATTATCTTTTAAATTTTGCATTCTAGTTAACCTTCTTGGTTACCCTCGTTTCCTCCAGGGGTAGGTAGGGGATATCAGGTTATATAGCTTTGAGACCATTGACAGACTGAAGACAGGTATGTGGAATGCCATCAAGAGGTGATATAAGCAGCATTCTCCTATCAGAACCTCAATTTACACTTAGCTTCTAGGGCTACACAATTTGCCATTACTTTTTTTTTCTGAGAAGACATTCCTAAAATTCTTATTTATCTTGTCAGCTTTGAAAATTAACTATGAGAAATAGCTTTAATGAGTCCCACTTGCTATTTTATTTTTGCTAATAGGTCACTGTGAATCATGATAGAATCATATAATCTCAGGTCCCAGTTTTTAAAAAAATAGTATTTTGGGTAAAAGACTTGCTGCAGAATTTAGCAAATCGTGGGTAGCGTTAACCACATTTTTTCCATATTATCAACATTCTATCTTCTCAAGATACTCAAAACACTTTCAGACCCCAAGAAGCTGCACTAAGGCCTGCCTAGACAAAAAGCACTTTATAATGAAATAAACAGTGCTACCAGGAGTCAGGCAACCTGAGTGGGAGATGTAGTGATGACATCAGTCACCAGGATGGATTTGGATGAGTCCCTTCAGTCCCCTGGCTCTGTTTCCTGGTTTGAGGAATCATTCATAAACCAGGATCATTCAGCCCCATCTAAGATTTCACGACTGCACATCTGTTAACCATGTACTTTAGTTAGTTGTTTAGATCATGATGGGTTTTCAGAAGTGGTACTTAGAAATCAGTAGTTTAAGTTCTAGTCCCTTCCCTAAGGCTTGCAGTGGGATGCCTTTCTTCTACCCAGAGGCGATGCTCTGCTGTTATTTAGCCCTCTAACCTTCAGCACATTTTTAGTGTGTGACAGACATATAGAGAGATTATATACAGCTGGACGACCCTACACATTAGTGTGAAAATAAATGCCTGATTTTCACTGAAGTCATACTGTGCATCTTTACCTTTTCTGTCATTCTTGCTGATTAATCCTAGTGTGCTTTGTCACATTTATTTGAGATCAACCTGGCTCCAATGACCATCACTGTGAATAAATATTTTACAACATACAGTGAGCCTCATTATACTTCAGTATGCCTTTAAATATATAGAAGCTGTGCTCCCATGCCCAAGAAGAGAAAAAGAAAAAAGGGAAAAAAAAGCAAAAAGAAAAGAAAAGCCAAGCCAAGCCAGGTTGAAGACATTCCTTGATTACATTGGCTTTTACAAGCAATGTAAAAACTCACTCTCTGGTGCACACAGGCACAAAGATACACACCTTATACACCTCTCAGCACACACACAAACCATGCACAGTACCTAACTTGGGGTGCATGTTTTTTCTGGCTCTTACTTTCATTTCAGATTAAGGGTGCTTTGGCCATCAGAAGAGGCATTCAGTATCAAGTGGCTCATGTGGGCAGATTGCAAACAATGAGCGTAAAGCGAACAATGAGAGTAATATTTATTGGAATAAAAATTAGGTTTTAAATTCCTTGGGGGAATGAACCAAAGCCAATGTTTTCCTGTTAAGTGACATTTTGTTTTTTTAACTGATGCTGCTTGGGATCTTCTGAAGAAGGAAGTGGGGTGGGGGTAGGGGGGGAACTTCAGCAATTCAGCTCTTTGATTCAGAAATGGAATCTGAAAAGCTGTTTTATTGAGGCTTTTGGCAATCCCTGACTTAATCAGTTTTGACTGTGACAAAGACAGTAGCCTCGCAAATTTAGTGCAAATCTGAGCAGTGGAGGGTATTTTTCACGGGGGGGGGGGGTAGCCCAGTTGTTTAAAGAATCCTGGGCCAATAGCGTTTGATAGGCGGAGTTACGGAGGTGCTTTGCTGAGCAAGATAATTCTGAATGAAGACTTTAAAAGCACATGCTGGATGGGCTCTGGTTCCGCCCTTTGTGTAGACAAAAGTGACTGGGTGGCCAGGCTTTGCTTACTGTCCGAGTTAATGCAGCTTGTTTGATAAGGTTTTCTTTAAAAAAATATATAAAGGATTTATCAAAAGCCCTCATGAATATTTCATGAGTTGATATATTCAGCTGAATGGATTCAGTGAGTCTCAGTGTGTAACTTGCAGACAAACCCCATCCACAAGGAGGCTGGTGACAGAGGAAGCACTTTGGCGCATTTTCAGAGGCAAAGGCAGCCTGATAAAGCTCCTTGTGACAGGCTGTCTTGCCAGTCTCCCAGTATGCTGCTCTTGCTCTGAAGGGCTCCAGGTTTGGAACCACAGCTTCCCAAATTAGCCTGGGAAGAGTGTGCGGACCCAGCAGCCTTTTAACCCGCGTCAGTGCCTTTGCTATGTTCAAGACTGCTGTTTTGGATGGTGAATGCTAGCTAGCACTCCATACGAGACATGACAGCAAAAAATTCTCCAAAAGAATTTACTGCTTCGGAATCTGAGGTTTGCATAAAGACTTTCAAGGAGCAGATGCGCTTGGAACTTGAGCTTCCAAAGCTACCAGGAAATAGACCTACATCTCCCAAAATTTCTCCACGCAGTTCACCAAGGAATTCACCATGCTTTTTCAGAAAGTTGCTGGTGAATAAAAGCATCCGACAGCGGCGTCGCTTCACGGTGGCTCATACATGGTAAGAGTGAACTTAAAGGCATCCCAGTGCTCGGCAGATTCTTGGCTTCTCAGTAGTGATTTAGAAAGGTTGAGAGTGGAATGTCTGAGTTTTGCTCGGAATGCATCGCGCAAGTCTGAGTTGAAGGGGTACAGTAGGTCAGCTAAGAATACACAAGCATACAGTGTGCTTAAGTATCTTTGTGCTACCTGCTGTTCCAGATAAAATAAGCCTCTGACCGTGGAGACTCTTCGAAGTGACTGCTTATAAAAATGTCTTTTGGAAAATAGGGAATTGAGGGAGCTTTGAAAAGTAAGATTTTTGTTTCATTTCTGTCCTGTGATTTTAGCAGTGGGGCTTTTTGTTTTGTTTTGTTTTGATTTGTTTTGTTTTGTTTTTGTGGCACAAGAATAGGTATTTTCATCTCAATTCTAATCTATTCCTTAAGATAACGTATAAAAAGCCTCACTAAATGTGTTGTCTCATCATGACTATGGGGCATAACCAGAGTGGGCTTTCTCCTTACAAACTTTTATCTTTACATTACTTGAGGGGTAGGGAAACTAAGTTCTCACAAAGTGGCACTGACAATCAGTTGTATTATGATTCCAAAAAATCATGTATCTTTTAGGTATGCCAAGTATAAGAGGTTAGTGACTCTGTAGAAGCTGAGTTGAACTCCCTACCTCCAGCATATATTTTATTTACACTGGATGCAAAAACAGGAGGCTGGCCTCCTTAAAGCAGTGCAGTGAAGAAGCACAAGGAGAGAGCCCCAACATTAAGTTACTTTGACCTGAAAAACCTGGGCCACCTCAGGTATCTTTGAAGGGATGTGTCTTTCAAATTAAGATAACCTTCCAAATTGGTATTTGCATCTCAGTCTTATTTAATAGACAGCATGGCAAGAAAAGCAGGATGTGGTTTTTTAAGGTAATCCCCACAGCAATTTTGTGCCTACATGCTAGAGTGCCAGCTAGCATAATCAACCAAGGCCACTGGATATTCGAAAATTAATATGCACTGTGTTGTTTCCTCCTCACCAGGAAAAAAAATGTGCTCGCTCTGTGCACAATGTGTTGATTAATCATAGCTACCCATAGAAAGATGTGGCTCACTTTGATGAATAGCCAATGTTCTGCCAACATATACTTCACATAGTTAGAGATGATCTATTTACTCTTGCTTCTGACTGTAGTGTGGTATTATTTCTTGGAGAACTGTTTGGTCATTTTGATGAAACATATGCTGTTATTTCATTGTGCTCTGTTGCCTGTAGAACACACGTGGTTAGGTTTTCAAAGCCTACCAATGGTGATAGCATTTGTAGAAAGAGGGTGTTCATGTAAAACTATATGCTGATTGGAAGCAGTCCTTTCTCTCATTCTTTGCCTCTCCTCCAACACATGT
This sequence comes from Mus caroli, assembly GCF_978045245.1. NCBI lineage: Eukaryota > Metazoa > Chordata > Mammalia > Rodentia > Muridae > Mus > Mus caroli. Next base: position 53,360,651 of record NW_028227261.1, on the reverse strand, counting down.
GACTTTATAGTTAATCTGCTGAGTGGTGTAACTGAATACAGGAAGATAAGCACGAGCATAGTTCTCATTAAAGGAACATATGTAGGGAAATATGTATTTAATGAATAAATGTATATGTCTTGCTAACTGAAGGACTAGCAAATCATTATATTGATATGAAGGACTTTTAATTTTAGGTGTATAATTTTCAAAGTCTGGATAATCTTCTTAAAGTTCTGATATTTTCACTAATGTGGAATTTTTGGTTCTTTATAATCATGTGACCTTTCTTCTTAGAATAGATTCTTGATGTGATAGAAGCACTGAGCTATAAATACTAGTGATTTTTTTTCTTTTCAAAAGAATGAAGTTTTAGAATGATTAAAGAGTCAGTTTTACTCATGCATTACACAAATTTTCTTGCAAGTTGCAAAAAGAACAATGTAATGATATGTGAGGTTACTTATGCTAATAAAATGATCTTTTAGATGAGTTAAAACAAAAGTTCTCACAATTGCCAAAAAAAGAAACAAGACATTGGCATAATGTAATTCAATACAGGCATAAAGAAGTCATTAATCATCAGACTTCTAAAACATCTGTAGGTACGATTGTGTTTGCACTTTCCTCCCAGTTCACATTTCCTCCTTTTATGTTTTTTTTTGGTAAAGTTGATTCTCAACTTGTTTGCAGGTCCCGATTAAATCTCCAGTGATGTTTCTTTTTGTTATTGGATCTGTTGTAAGATGCTTAACATTTTCCAAGTTTATTGTCATGAAATAGTCAAGGAAAATAGACATGCCTCTTATGTATTTGAATGATTTCCCCCCAAAATCTCAAGAGCCCAGTGCTGTTTCATTCTTTTATTGTGTGAGGAAGCTTAGCATGCCTGCCTTAGTTTGGCCGTTTTGTCCCGATGAAATGTAACTAGCCTTTTCTGATTATTGATTGGCATTTTCTAGACCACGCACTTAAGTTAGAAATTCTAAGATATAGACTCAGAAGTGCCTAAAATCATGCTATTACTTTATAGCAGACAGTAGACTTCTTTCAAGAGGACTGGATTATTTTGATTCCTGCAACAAAATTAAAGTACTTTTCACGAGAAAGCTGAGCAATGCAGAGGGTCCAGTTCACATTCTAACTTTTTCTTTGGTTATTTGTAGATTTCATACTTTGATAGACTGGACATGCAGCTCTGGCTTTGGAGACCTGAATTGTGAAATTGGGCTTCCCAATAGATTTAACACACATTTGTATAGTTTTGACTCTGGAATTATTTTAGAAATATCTAAAGAAAAGTAGATATTTGATGTGTTGTCATTGTTAATCATCATGTTTACACAAACCCAAATCTGGAAGAAATTTGAATAATTATCTTCCTGCTCCCTCTTACCCTTGGGCAGAACCATGTTCCTCCATCTTTGACATATGGACATCTGGCCTACTTTTAAAACTGAAGAGAAAAAAATTCCAATAACACCACTTAATATACAGCACTTTGCCATGCCATATTCACAGATATTGGAAAAACATTCCTCTGACTCAACTGATTTAATTTTTACATAGTATATATTCTGTTTTCCCCTCACTGGCTTTTTAGAAAAATATGGTGATAATGGGCTTTAATGGGAGGATTATCAAGAGGTTCTTTGTTTTGTTTTTACTTATTCAACATACATAAATGAACACCTATAAATTGCTATGAAGAAAAGAAAAACAATTCAGGCTCAACCTATATTTCCCCTCTTGTACTATATCTTAAGTTCTTTATTATAATGTCCACATAGTATCTTAATTTAAGTTCTTTATTTGAATTTTGTCAGGGTCACATGTTAGACATACAAAAGACTTTTAATTCTCTCTTTTCTTCTAAATATTTCTACTCTATTATTTATTATCTGACTCTGATCCATACCCCAAACTTCCAGTCTTTGAATTATGACTCCCCAAATGGATAACAACCTTACTGCTGAGTGGTGTGGTATGGTGTGGTGTGGTGTGGTGTGTGTGTATAAGTATTAGGGACTACATGTCCTTGCTGGGTACAGAATATGACAGTATCATTCTCAGGGTAATGGATTATTTATCCTTGACCTCAAATCCAAGGTAACATTTTCTGAAGCACAGTGTTCCTGTGTAAAGTATCTGACTGGAAAGCCTGTTTACTGTTGCCTGGCACTTGCAGCAAGTTGTCTAGCTTTTTAAACCATCTCTTCCAGACTGGAGCCCTTTCTCAGTCATCAGTTTTCCTTCAGGAAGTATTGTGTTGGTGCTGGTCTGATAAATCCTGGCTACTTCCTAAAACACTGCCTTCTAGGATAGAAAATGTATCAATGGGAACCACCACCAATCTATCCATGCTTACAATCAAAAGCAATGTGCTTTTAGTTATTGAATACTTTGGGAGAAAGCTTGTATTTTTCTTCTCCCAATTTGGTTTTCCATTATTGAAAGACAGATTTCTTATTGACTTAGTTGAGGTTTCTATCATTGTGACGAACACCATGACTCCAAAATATCATGTTCACACAATCTCAAATCTAGAAATAATTTGAATTATCTTATTATTCAATAATGAATTTACTTCATCTTTCAACTCTTCGGACATTCTGCATCACTCAGGGACATAAAGGCAGGAATCAGAAGGTAGGAGCTAATGCCATTGAAAAGAGCTGCCTACTGGCTTCCCCCATGGCTTACTTGGTCTTACTTGGTCTGTTTTCTTATATAACCCAGGGCCACTTACCCAGGGCTGATACTACCCACAATAGGCTGACACCTCCCACATCTATCATTAGCCAAGAAAATGCCCCACAGACTTGCCTGTGAGCCAGTCTAGTGGGGACATTTCATCAACTGCAGTTCTTTCTTCCCAAAAGGCTCTGTAAAGTTGCCCAAATAATAGCTAGAACACTAATTTTAACCAATGTTTTTGAAATGTGTAATTCATGTCTAATACATAAGTAAAAGAGTAATCAAATCCAAGGTTTACACTCTAATATCCTTTCTATAGAATGCAGTTTAGACTACTTTCTCAAACCGATCCACTGAATCTGTGTTTCATTCAATTTGGTTGTTTCCTAGTAATACTGAAAACATTTGAGAGATGTCTAATTTTGAATATGTTTGTTGATTGAAGAGAAATAGTCACCATGTGCCCTAATCTGAGTATTAGAAGACACAAACTTAGAAGAAAGTTTTACCTTTAAAATACTCATTGATGTGTTTATTTAAAAAAAATAAAGAAGTATAAGATATGTTCTATGGGGGTGTGCTGAGATATGGGGTAGGGAGTGCCTCAGTGGGCCCATGCCAAGGCATCCCTTCCCGCTGAGGGACCAACCACACAAAGGTATAGTATAGAATAGAGTTTATTCAGGGCATGGGGAGGGGTGTTAAGAGGGTAGTAGAGGCAGAGAAAGGCAGAGAGCAGGAGAGAGTAGAGAAGTAGAGGCTGGCCATTGCCATGAGCACATGGAGATGGAGAGAGGGGGAAGGGAAGAGCCCAAGAAGACAAGAGAGAAGAAAGCAGGATGCAAGAGTAGGAGAAGGAGGAGGGGGAGCAGCCCCTTTTATAGTAGGTCAGGCCTACCTGGCTGTTGCCAGGTAACTGTGGGGAAGAGCATACCTGGCTGTTGCCAGGTAACTGTGGGGTGGAGTTTAGACAGAATGCTAACACTCATATAGTAGCTGGAAGATGAACATATACATCAATAAGTAATCAGTGGAATGTAAAAATACCACAGAAGTATACTGTTCATTGTCATGGGAATCAGTAAAAATCATGCCATGTATTAGAGTTCATGTACAGAAGAGATGCCATTAAAGTGGGAGTCTTAAAAGTGAATAGGCATTTTTCTGGCAAAGAATAAGCAGAAAGAGCCTTTTACTGGGCCAAGAAAAGAATAATAAGGAAACAAATAGTGAAGTACTTGTACATGAGGGAGCACAGTAAAGAAACTGCTGATGATACAATGACATGGTATTATTAAGTTTTTTATTGTACATGGGAGAGAGAAAATATCCAGGGACACCTTGAAGATTACAGAGAAGAGAGAAAGAGAAACATGGACATGGCTAGAGCTATCTGTGAGAGAGGGGAGAACAGCAAGAGAGAGAGAGAGAGAGAGAGAGAGAGAGAGAGAGAGAGAGAGAGAGAGAGAGAATAGCAGGGGCTGGAGGGGGAACCTGCTGTTAAAAAAAAAGTACAAGAAGGGTATCTGGGAAGAGAGATGTTAGAAACTAAAAAGGGGGACCCTGGGGAAGAGGGGGAAGGGGAAGACCCACACACCGCCAGAGTTCCACCTATTCTCTGGTCAGTCAGGCATGGGAGGGCTGCTATCTACCTTCTACTCATCCCGGGGTGGGCATTTAAGCCTCTGACTCACTCTTCGAGGGGGGGTGGCAAGGGGCAGCCCTACCTGGGAGCCCCAGGCTACTTTGCTAAAGCCACCGGAGGTTATGGGAGAGAGGGATGAGGGAAGAGGTTCCCAACACTGGTGAGAGTAACTGCAGCCTTGATGAGCAGAGACTTTCTATGGTTTTAGAGCTTTATTATAGAAAGGCAAGGAAAAAGGGAGAAGGTAGAAGAGGGAGGGAGGCTAGAGAGAAAGAGAGAGTAAAAGGGAGAGAGGAGAGGAGAGGAGAGGAGAGGAGAGGAGAGGAGAGGAGAGGAGAGGAGAGGAGAGGAGAGGAGAGGAGAGGAGAGGAGAGGAGAGGAGAGGAGAGGAGAGGAGAGGAAAGGACAAAAAGAGAGGAGAGAGAAGACAGAGAGAGGAGAGAGGGGGTGGGAGTAAGGGGTAAGAAGTAAGAGAGAGACAAGTAAGAGAGTAAGAAGTAAGAGAGCAAGCAGGGGCTGAACAGCCCTTTTTATGGTCTTTACTGTTGCTTGGTAACTGGGAAGGAGTTTAGCTTGAAGGTCAGAAGCTTGGGCCATTGCCTATGTGACTTCTAGCCATGCTTCTCTTGTTGGGGCTTGGGGGCGGGGGGTCACGGTAACTTAGGCAGGAGCCAGAGTTCCAGGAGACTAAGGGAATGCCTACCATGTCATGTAGGTGAATTACCACCCTTCGGGGTTCAGACCTCAGCTTGACTGGAGACCAGCCTGTCTGTGCATAGCCCAATTCCCCACAGAGAGAAGTCTAGGGAAGAGAGAAAGGTGAGAAGTCTGGGGAAGAGAGGATGGTCAGGGGCATTGAAATGTATAACTAGTACTTAGGAGTAAGGACTGAGGGAGCCTGGATTCTGGCATAGGCTTTGATGCACATGTACAGGTATTTGCCCTTTATGTCAGAGCAAAGGAAATGACTTCTTTTGACAGATGGGAACCAGTTTCACAAATTCCTGAGGAACTCTGGCTTTTATCTAATCACCATAAAGCCTCCTATCGTCCATGTTGATCTGGGCCTAGACTGGATTGAGTCAGTGAGCCTGCCCTTTTGATACAGAGTGGCGTGCGTTTTGGACCTGACAGCACTGTTCTAATTCACATTCATCTGAATGTGTTTGACATTGTTCTAAATATATTTAACTCCATAATATATTTATGAGTTATGCATAAAGGCTAAGTACTTCTTATCTGAAGTGTATGAGATGAAAATGCTTGAGATTTTAAAAAGTGCAATATTTACATATAAATAATGAAAAATCTTGAGGATGAACTCAACTCTAAGCACAAAATTCATTTCTCTTCCATGTGTACTCCACAAATAACATGAAGATTAATATATATATATATATATATATATATATATATATACATATATATATATTAATTTTGTACATCAAAATTCCACACTGTGAGTTTATTTGTTTGTTTGTTTCTGGTGGCATACCTGTGCCTACCTGTGCCTAGAGAGTTTAAGGTTTTGAAACATTTAAGATTTTGGATTTTTGTTTTAGGAAGGCTCAACCCGTATTGTATTTTTCTTCCTTCCTTCCTTCCTTCCTTCCTTCCTTCCTTCCTTCCTTCCTTCCTTCCTTCCTTCCTTCCTTTCTTCCTTCCTTCCTTCCTTCCTTCCTTTCTTTCTTTCTTTCTTTCTTTCTTTCTTTCTTTCTTTCTTTCTTTCTTTCTTTCTTTCTTTCTTTCTTTCTTTCTTTCTTGGCTAAAGAATAAAGGCCAGAGTAGAAATCGTTTGCCTAAAGTTCCACAGCATGTGTTGTGAAGAAACCTTAAATACATGAAGTTCTGCCTGTGCTGTTGAGGTTGTAGGCAATGATGAAAGATTAGAAAGGTAGAATAAAAGAGAGGGGGATGGGGGAAGGGAAGGGAGGAAAGAAAGAAAAGAACAAAGGAAGGAGAGAGAGGGAGTGGGCAGGGAGAGAGAAAGAGAGAGTAAGATATATATATATATATATATATATATATATATATATATATATATATATAGAGAGAGAGAGAGAGAGAGAGAGAGAGAGAGTTGGTCAATTGGAGCTACATTCTTAGTTTTCACGATCAAGACTTGGTGCTTTAGCCCACCATTAGTAGGAGTCACCGCCAAGCAGTGAGAAGATTGCTCAGTGTTACTTTTACTTCGGAGAGGTACTTTGCAGGCAGTATAAAGAGTGGGTTGAAGGGTGAGATTAGCGACAAAAGGGAAAGGGGAATGTGCATTTAGGAGATAATGGATTCTGATGACATTCATTATGGCCTAACCAATGACTACTTATGGTAAACGGAAGGAAAGCACAGGGACTCTGTATCACTTCCATTTATAACTGACAACAGAATGGTAGGCAGGGCACCGACTGACTGGCACACTTCACAGGCAAGCATCAAGTAATCCCAGCTAAGGTGTCTGTGAGGATGGCATGTCCGGAAAACCCCGTTAGCACTGTCCTGATTTACTAGGAGGCCTCTTTGTGCTGTGTTTTAAGTATAAATTCCTGTTTTTACCTTTTCAGAAACTGCCCTGTCTCCAAGACTTCAGTATGTTAGACTTTTAACTGCTTGCTGTAAAAGAGCTGGTAGAGCAGTGATGAAGTGCTCTTGCTAGAAAGAGACTTGGGAAATTTGACTGTTGCCTGCCTGCACCCATAGTTCTTGGGGAAAGCTTGGATAGACTAAGCACGGTTTATAAGAGCTATGTCTCCTTCCACCACTGACTCACCTTTTATCTTCTAACTGGCTGAGCCTTCCTTGCTCTTGACAAGCCAAACCTGTCTCTGTTTCTGAGTCTCTCGGATTTCTTCTGCCTTGAAGGTGAGTGCTGCAGATGTTGATGTGGTTCACTCTTTTATCTCCACAATATCTGGGTTCCTTACAAAAATCAACCCAGAAAGTCCTTGACACTCCACCTGCCTTCTAAAATCGCACACTTCCCACTTCCTAGATCCTCTTCAGCCTTATTTCTCTGCTTGACACTTATCATTACCTGAGCATACATTACAGAAGGCTTCTTTGTTACATTGTTGCTTTTTCCTCTCATTGTCTGCCACCCTTGCTAAAATGAGTGAGGGCAGATTCTGCTGTTTTCTGTATTGCAAGAACTCCTAAGTAAGCCTGACTTTTCCCTTTTCTTTCTTTTTTCTTTTTTTTTTGTTCTTTGATTTCCTTCCTTCCTTTCCTTCCTTCCTTCCTTCCTTCCTTCCTTCCTTCCTTCCTTCCTTCCTTCCTCCCTTCTTCTCTCTCCCCCTCCCTCCTTCTGTTCCTTCTTTTGTTCATGAGACAGGGTCTCAGGTAGCCCACTTTGAGGTATCTATGTAGCAAGGGTTGACCTTGACTTTCTCCTCTACCTCCCGCATATATCCCTAAACCTATTTTATGCAACCCTGTGGTCCAACCCAGGGTTTCTTGCATACTAGTCAAGCGCTCTATAGATCAAGAAATGCTAACTTTTCCTAAACGAGTGCACAAATATGACTTCTGTTTCCTGCTCTTAATAAATCATGTTTCCTTTAGCCTGGTTAGCCTGGTATGAAGGTGGGGTGAAGGAGACAGGAGTTTATCTGATAATTATCCTACAGACATGCTTACTCTGTTCACCTCTCAATAGACATGGGTCCCTTGCAGCCAATAGTGCAGCTTTATCTTGCTTCCTGCTTTGTACTCAGTGATATGGAAGCTGCAGTTCCATTGTAGCACCGCATTTTAGGATAAATACTTTACATGTGAACCAGTTCATTAAGCCACTGGACACAAGTCATACTACCTAGAGTGTAGTACTGTAAAGCCATGCTTCCCTGCAGCACTGAACAATTGATACTTATTTATGTAGCGATTTTTCATGCACCAGACAGGATATTTTGTGCTTGAGCTTAGGAATCCTAGGGATGTCAATCATTCACTGTCCAGAGGTAGGAATGGAGACGTCTTTTGTAATGTTGTCATTCATGTTTATATCTTCTACAATGAGAACTTTAATTACCAATAATTAAGTAACACATACAGCATTCACGCAATAGCTACAGCAGTTTGAGCTCTTTATAGGACCTCCCGATAGAGCCTGAAGTTAGTGCCTATGACTTGCAAGGTGAAGAACATGCCAGCCCTTGTCCTTTGGAATAAGCTTTACCAGGAGTGGAAATTTGCACCTCCCCCCCCCCTCTGTTTTCCTGACTTAGGGTTTAGGGACATCTTTCACTTGTGGTAATTTGTTTAGCGCAGACACATCTGAATAGCACCATATATAAAATTTTAAAGTCATTTCTTGACCCTCCCGGGCAGCCTTTTGAGCACATGGATGTTTTTGCTTTGAGAGGTACTGAGAATGCTGGTTAGACCTCTGAGAAAAGCAATGTCTGTGGTACTGGCTCCCTTGCAGAGCTGGCGTTGACCTCCTCCCTACCCAGACTCACTCCTTTCAGCTCAGACTTACTACACATTATACAGATTGAAAACAAAGTAGGAGATGATGTGGTTTCTTGCTTACTATATATATTTCTTGGTGGTCAGTGTACCAGGAGCTATTTGGGGGTTTCTTGAAATGGAGAATGAGAGGAGTCTGGTTCTGCCTTGGTGCTGTTCTGAGCAAACAACGTAATAAACATGGGTGGAACAACCTTCGGGGGATTCTCAGTCCGATGCGATCCCCTCCTAGTACGTCAACACACCCTGACCCAGTTTAATAAATGTGAAAAAAAAAAAAAACACAGGGATTTGTGTCACTATGCTTGATAAAGGTATAGAAATGCCCAGATAACTTGTAATAGCAGGATCATGTGCATCTACTATGAGTAGCAGTGAAGATAGGAAAAATGAAGAAGATGGGAACAGCTTTCGAAGGAGAGACCCCTGAGAAGAAAAAGGTTAAATTTCAATAAGTTGAAACGGTGCATGAAGAGCTCTCTACTTCCCATTCACACATTGTGCCATATTGCTAACATTCTGAGAAATTACGCTCGCATTTCGCCTCTAGTTTTGAAAGCTAAAGTAGTGAAACAGCTACAATAGAGGGTTAACGGTATTTGCACTAGTGTATAAAGTTCCCTAGAGATGAAGTTTTGTTTGGAGTGTTTGAAACAGTTTCTATGAGGATGTTTACAGTATCAAAATGTCTCCCCTCCCTGAAGAAGGTCTGTGACTTTTTGCTAAGACTGTTAAGCTTGGAGGATTCGAATTGCCATTCTAATGATGTCTCACACTGTGGGGGAGCTTTATCACTGCTAAGTTTTGGCCTTATTTTTTTACAACAAATCTTTGCTACATGCTACTCCAGCTAAAGTCAAAGTAGCTAGTTAAAGTGTTGTTACTTGCTCTGAAATTTTTGGCTTACAGCCTTATGCTCAGGTAATTAAGTTTTAATTTAGTTTTAAGAATGTATTTTACTCTCTGACATGGCAGGCATCTCTCTATTGCATTAAAGTATGTGGTAGTAATAGTAATTCGTGTATGATGTCACATAGATGTGTTTAAAATCTTACTCTCTAAACATACATAAACATGTGTACAATCAGACTTGATTGGTAAAAGAGAAAAAATTTTCTTTTCCTTTTTAAATTAAATCTTTAAAATTAAAGTATAATTACCTCACTTAGACTCTTCCCTGTCCTCCCATGAGTCCCTCCTATGTGTCCCTCACTCGCTCTCAATTCAAAAGTCTCTTTATATGCATCAGTATATGAAAATACAACTTGCTGTATCCATTTAGTATGGCTTATGCTTGTTTGATTCCAGGGCTGTCCACTTTGTAGTGGAAAACAGATTGAGGGCTCACTTTTGGGAGTGGTAAATTTCGCTCTTTCATAGCAGTCGCTCTTGCCTGTAGTTCTTTGTCAAGGGGTAGGTCTCAGTGATCTATCTCCTTCTGCTTTAGGGTGTCTATTGATATTATCATTATTCAGGGCTTGGCGTGTTTAGAATGCCATAGTCTTTCAGAGTCATGGGTGTATCTTTCCTGTCACCTGGAGGAGACACAATTTCACAATACATTTTCTGGTCCTTCAGTTCTGGCAATCGTTCCTGGCCTTCCTCTCGGATGCTCCATGTTCCTTACGTTCAGGAGTTGTGTTGTAGATGTAACAGGTCTGGGCTCCAGACAATCCACTGATCTCAAAAGCTTTTCTGAGTAGATACATCACACATGCCTGATATCTCAAATCTTAGGTAGAGGCAGGAGGATTGCTATTAGTTCCAGGCCTGCCTGGGCTACATAATGAGTTCCAGATCAACTTAGGCTACAGAGTAAGACCCTCTTCCAACAAACAAAAACAAATAAGCAAATAGCATTTTCATGTATAGAATGTGCCCATTTGAACGCTAAAATTCACAGAGGTTTTAGAAAGAAATACATTATGATATTCACACTGTGACCATTCAATATACTAAAAAGTAAATAAAATAAAATAACATTCATTTATTATCATGTAATAGTAAAATCCTAATGAACCAAACTAAATTACATTAAAAAGAACTAATTTTCTGAGGACCTAGAGTGAATCGCTTATAGTCCTGATATAAAATTTCATTGCATTGATTTGCTTCATCAGTACGGTTTACAAAGCCATTTGTATCACTTGCTGGGAGTCAGGGAGAGGACCACTTTAAAGTCCTCCCATCCACTTGGCTCCAGTAAGCTTGAGAGCAAAAAGGGAAAACAAGACACAGGAAGACGCTTTGTCCATTTCAGGATCCTGAATCTAAAAGGGCAGTGTAGGGTCCTGAGCAAACGCATGGGGAGAGTTGCAGTGTCATCAAAATCTCACTTATTTCAAAATGTTTCCTGCCCACCCTTTCTATTTTTCTCCAAAATTAATACACTTGGGGAGTTTGTTAAAATAGAAAGCCTCTGAGAGTGCTCCTGTGGCTTGTTTGCGCCACAACCACCGCAGTACTTTATCCAGGAATCACGTCACCAAACTATTCTTACCTCCTGAAGAGAGGTCAGAAAGGAGAGCCAAAGAATCCCTGAGACTTGCTTGCAACTGTCCAGGACACCACCACTGGATTTTAACCATTGAAACCCATAAATGCAGGTTAACTTCATGTGGATAATATTGGCCTTTGACCTTACCCACAGCCTACAGATCCTAGGGTAGGCTCGTCTACAGCACAGTTGTTTCTCTAGCATGCTCTTGTTTATCAGAATAACATGGAGAGCAGTTGGTGAGCTTCAAAGGGCATAGCGTTCATGTTTCAACTCCATGTCTAACAGGACACCGGGTCTGGGGCATCCTATCCTACCTAGCCTCTTTCCTCTTTCCATATGGGCAAAACTGGAAGAGTTTTTTCTTTGTACCACATTAGGACTCTACGAAAATTAAATAAGCTCACATGGATAAAGTCATTAGTGTGACCTTGGGCTGGAGACAGGAAGCAAGCAAACGTCAGTCCACGCGCAGGTCTAGAGCCTTTGTGATTTGAGGTTCAGCTCTATGTAACATTTAGCATAATATAAATTATTTGAACATGCTATGCTGTATTTCATAGAGGGAGCTTTTATTAGCAGCTTATAGTACATCTTAAACCCACTTTTCCTATTCCTTGGATATTACTTATTCTTATATGGTGCTGCTTTATTGGAAGAGCCCATATTAAATGTCTTTATCCCAACAAAATGTTTTTTTTTTTAAATATAAAACATCACTATGTGTTCTGAGGTATAGTCACTCTCACTGTTCACACAGATGACTGCAAATAGTCTCCCAATATGAAAATTCTTGTCTTTTTTTTTTTAACTGATACTTATCTCCACCAGTGAAAATAGATGTCAACAAAACACTATTACTTCAGGCTGATGACAGAAATTTCTTCTAAATTTTGAAAAAGCTATTCTCAAAGTACAAAAATGTCTCTGAGATGGTTTTCTCTAGTCCTTAGACTCTAACCTCCTTGCAACCTGTTTATACAAGACCATTCACCCCAAGAGGCAGTGAGAAAGGGCTTTGGCTTCTGACTCAGAGCTCTAGACATGCATGCTGGCGCCTCCACTCACAAACTGTCCTTTATTTATTTATGTCTTAAGTGGAGAGAAAATGGTGAATTAACCTTTAGGAGCTTCAACTTCCTAATCAACAAAATATAAATGCAACATAATTATTATGTTTATTCTTAATGTGTTATTTACAATATTAATAAGCATTATTGAGTAGAAGGAGGAATATACATTTACTGGACAGAAGATAATGATGAACTCACACTAAAGTTTACCACAAGCTTGACTTCAGCATTGTAGTTATATGCAGGGTATACATAAAGACTATTTGGCTAAAAAACACTAGAGTCTTAGACATTGTTCCAGACCTCTTTTTATAAAGATGGGTGGGGTTGCTGCTGTATGGATCCGCCTAAATGAGAGACAGTGTAGATACAGGGACTGGAGTAAATGGTATGTTTGCATGTCATCTACCCAATGGCTCTTTATAGTACTTTCATGCTTCCTGCAGAAATATAATAACAAGCTCATGTGACTAATAGATTCTGCAGTGAAAGTTGTATTTAACCTTTATCCCGATGACTTTACAACATTTAAATCAAATTGCTCTTGATTTCTTGGTCATTTCCAAGAATACTTAAGAAAGCAGAAATAAAGGTTACTACTTCACCCTTGACAAAGACTTCCTTTTCTCATTATCTTTGATCAGGTGGGCTCTGTCTCCTACCAATTTCAAGGCAGGTGAAGGTTAGAACAAAGGGTTCTATTTAAGTGTACTAGCACACCATTGGAAAGAGGCCACTTGGATAAACTGAAATCTTAATGGCAGAGAAAAAAAATAAAATACACCAAAAGAAAACAGTTGGGGGACTTTTCAGAAATTTGTCAAGCTTCTGATTCTATATAAATTAATAAAAGTATGATTTTTAGGAGTCTGTCTGGAAATTACAGATTAAATTAAGCAACCATTCCAACTTTTGCAGATCTTGAAGGTACATCTTTCATACGTATGGTGTTTACCTGGGATTTAACAGCTGTGAGGGTTTTTTATATTTCATTTTTAAAAATTATTTCCTCTATTTTGAGATTATAATGACATCATTTCTCCCTTTTCTTTCCTCCCTCCAAACCCTCCCATATAGCTCTCCTTGTCTTCTTTCAAATTCATGGCCTTTATATGTATACAAAACTAAATAGTAAAAACAACCTACTCTGCTTGTATAATGCTACTTATATGCAAGTTTTCAGGGCTGACAGTTTGGTACTGGATAACTAATCCGTGTGCTGTTCGCCAAGACAGAATGTTTCTTCCAATCTCAGTGTTGCTTAGCTGCCTGTAGTGCTTGTGAGGGGAGGAGGCCTCATAGGCTTTCCTCAACTATGTTAGCATGCCTACTGTCTTTTTCCTTGTTCAGCTTATGTTTAGACAGTCGTGGCTATAAGACTGTATGGTCGTTGCTTCTGAGTATTTTTAGGAGACACAATCTCACAGCAAGCTCCCCTACCCTTTGACTTTTACAATCTTTCCACCCTGTCTTCTGCCCTGTTTCCTGAGCCTCGACTGCAGGAGTTGCTTTGCAGAAAACCAGAGCCAATCAAAATGTAGAGTCTGTGGAGCCTAGTCCCAACAGGTACATCCAGAGAGGCTCTCAGTTGTAAGGTGGCTAAGTCCCAAATATCCAGCTAGCACATGTCTACATTTGGTGCTGGATTCAATCATACCAATTGTGGTCTGGTGTAAACCTGTTCCACCACATTTGCCCTAGAGAGGAAGAAATGCATATTAAATATCATTGTCTGCACAGTGGTCTGGTTTTCTGCAAAACATGACAGGCATTCAGGAAAACATAAGTCTTCTAAAAATTTTTATTCGCAGTGCATTTTTAAAAATGTTCTCAGCTTTAATATATATTGCTCAATTACTTAAAATATATTAGTCACTTGTACATTTTATGACATTTTTTAATATATATATATATTTTTTATTTCTATCTTACATGTATGTGGTCTGTGTCTCAATGTATGTTTGTGTACTGCCTATGTGTGCGTGCCTACAGAGATGAAAAGATGGCATTGGGTCTCCTAGAACTAGTGTTACAGGTAGATGTGAGAAGCCCAGTATGGGTGAGGGTGATAGGACTTGGTCCTCTGCAATGAGTAATCCCAACTGCTGAGCCATCTCTCCAACCCCCACTTTATGAAAATGTTTGAAAGCGCTTTTGCCAAGCACTTAGTGCTTTGGGCGTCTCCCAGCACCCTCTCTCTTCTTCTGTTTTGTATACATAGTGTTTTTCTTGTCTTTGTGTCTATATACCGTGTGTGTGCCCAACGCAGATGGAGTCAGAAGAGGCCATCATTTCCCTTGGGACTGGAGGTAGGGATGGTTGTGAGCAGTTTTGTGGTACTGGGAATTGGATCCAGGTTCTTTGCAAGAATAAGCAGTGCTCTTAACCACTGAAACATCGCCCTGTTTCAAAGTTCTAATGGTATTGCTAAATTTGACCTTTTTTAAGTGCTGTTTTCACTTTCATTCCTTTCCATTTAGATTTGAATCTGCTCCTGTTAGGGTAAACATCTCCCTGGGTAATTAATCACGCTGGGATCTGCAGCACTAGCAGGAAGCCAGGTAGTTTGCTACTGAGAGTAAAGAGGAAGTCTTTCCCAAAGAAGAGAACAAGAAAAGCAGTTATGTAGAATGTTTCACATTGAAAGGGGGAAAATGAGTCGGAGAATTACATCACATGCTTCTATCATTTAGCTAGGTTCTTCATTTATAACTGGTGATATGAGGCTTCTTGCGATTAGGGAACTGAGAGTTGGCCCATGTGTTGAGATTTAGTTTGACATTTCTGGCAATGACCTCAACCCAGTTCACCTCCTTTGTAACTAAACTCTAGCCCCCAACTTTTGTGGGGAGACATCCAGTAAAATCACACATCTCCTCATTAAGAGTCTCCTTAGAGTGAGGGCCTGGCAAATTTATTTTGAGTTAAGCATCATTGGCTCACGGGGCTCAGTGTATGGGTCTGTTGAGGGAATAAACATGATAGAGGAAACATTAGTCTCTACTTACAAAATCAGCAAACTCTTCAACCATTCTTTCACCCTTTCATTCAAGTGAACCACCCACCCCCTTCGCCTTCTGTATCTGCAGACCTCTCACCCTCTACCACAGTCCGCATCACCCTCTGACCACACACTACTGTTGTGTTTCCCTGTGTTGGAAAACATCTACTATCTGATAACAGAACCTATCTCTTGCTAGCAGTACTCCAGACTCCAGAGTGATTAATTGCTCAAGAAAAAAGGAAGTCATCTAAGAAAGTTAACCTTTGTCCCTGATGTCCCCACATCATCAGTGTCGCATCCTGCTATTGATTTGTCTCAGTCCACAGATCTGCTAGCCCTGTGTTCTGCACAGCACTCTCTGCGGCTCCTTGAGATCCTCCATATCTTACCTTAATTCTGAAACCTTGTAATTTCCCAGGCCACTCTCCTAGGTCCCTCCCCTGAAGTTAGTCCCTTTAGAAATTTCTAAACAGTTTTTTTTTTCCTCCTGTTGCTACTGCAAGCTTGGAGGTTTTGGTGTCTCTGCACTGGGCATCTTGGCTAGCTTTCTTGCTACACTGAGTTCCACCCACAGCTGAGATACAAGGATGACCCACCTTGCTGAGCACTACCCTGGCTTGTTTGCCAAGGTATCAGTGTCATACTAAACAGGCTGGCTGCTCTTCCTGTTTTTTTTTTCATCAGATTTGCCCTGGCCTCAAAGCTCTATATGCTGGGATGCCCTGAAGGATGTAGATCATGTTTTGGTTTATTGTTCTCTATACTCTCTGCTTAGATCATGACTTAGACACATGATTTAATCAGCATCCATACGCTGTTGATCCCCACATTTCTAGCTATGGCCACATCCTATCTGCACAGGTAACATTCAGTACATTCTAAATCCATATCATGGGCTTTGTCCCTCGCTGGTCCCAGGTTCCTCATCACAGTGAGATACAATTCCATTTTTCTAGTTGCTAAGGGTAGGAATCATAAAATCTTGCACAGGGCTCTGTGTTCTCTGACTGTTTGGGTAGCTTCTGTTTTTAAGACCTAAGTTCTCCAGTTGAATGCAAGAGGAAAATGAGACTTTAAGATACACTATGACAGACAAAATGGCAACTATAACGACACCATCCCCACAGTGGCAATTCTATGTGTAAAAGGAGTATAGGTATTCTATATATGACACAAACAGACATATATGTGACAGCAAGGCACAGACAGTGATCTTATAGGAAGGAGACTCCAGTTCACATTAGTCATGAGATTACAGACAAATGCTAAGTGTCTTCCTCCATTCCATTCACTATGCAAATAAAACTTAATGTGCGAAAGTGAGAGCTAGATCAGATAACTGACATGCAGAACAAACATGAGAGCAGATATTATTTTGTTTCCTTTACACATCTGCAACTTCACAAGTCAACCTCTAAGACCTATTACTTTTTTTTTTTTTTTTTTTTTTTTTTTGGTTTTTTGAGACAGGGTTTCTCTGTGTAGCCCTGGCTGTCCTGGAACTCACTTTGTAGACCAGGCTGGCCTCGAACTCAGAAATCCGCCTGCCTCTGCCTCCCGAGTGCTGGGATTAAAGGCGTGTGCCACCACGCCCCGCTGACCTATTACTTAAAAAAATATCTTGACAACTTCCTAGATTCTCATTCATTATCAGATATATTTTTTATGCATGCTCCTTATATAAATCTTTGGCATCATGTTGTAACCATCCTCACTGTTTCTTATAGATCAGTCCTGTCCCTCCCATTTATTCAGTAGTGTCATGTACTGGGAGAACCACAGAGTCCTCAAGTTTATTTCTATGAATAGAAAGCTGGGTAAGTCTTTTACACTGCAGGGCAGTAGTGAGGGAATATTTATACTTTAACTGGAACTATGTCTCTTTGATTCACACTGGAACAGAGGCTCTTATGAAGTCATCAGCATGGTAATGCAGACAATCCCCACTGAGTAAATGGTCAGAGAATTGTCCATTGGAAAGCATAAATCAAAATCATGAATATCTTTTCGCCTGCTCCAGCCAGGTCATTGGATATATATATATTTTACCATGGTAGAAATGTCATTTGAAGGGCATTGTGTGATAATAAATATCAGGCATTGTTTTATTAGCTAACCTCTTTGAGGACAGTGGCTATTTATTTTCCATATCTCATGACAACTGGCAAGTAGATGCTGAACTGGGGTTCTTAAATGCCTCAGTACTGAGATATCTGCCTTTTCATTGCATCTGGAATAGACTTATTTTGTTCCTGATTTTGCCATTTGGATATTGGCAGTCAGAGAGGGATCTAATAATATAACATCAGAAATTATAGGCTGTGAGGGAACCCACACACACACTGTTTGTCAAACAATTAGGGTATTTCTGAAGTGTGAACAGATGTACAAAAGAAATTAGCAAATACAAAACAACCCAATTTAAAAGCATTCCTGATATGAACATAATTAATTTATATGTTTTCCAGCTTATACTAATTAAAACCTCTAGTGTTTTGGTCAAGTTTGAGACTTAGAGTTTACCATTGTTTAGTTTCTTATATCAAAACAGTAATAAATATCAAGTATTATGTCTTATCAATTTTTGCTCAGGTCAAACTACTGTCATCAAAGCTTCAGTGCCAGAGATTTGTAGCCAAATTGTCACCAGTTGGGAACTCTTAAGGCCTGCTTAGTTTTCAATGATAAACAGTCTCCTGGCGAGTTTATGTGCTAAATATTTCCCTGTTTTGCAGTGGCACACATCAGGCATGGTTATTGTGTGTGGATGGGGATTTTCATTTTTAACATGTTCTCGAATTCTCTGGACATTTACTGTTTCCATCTGGTCCTCATAAAAAACATTTCCCATTTGTAATGCAGCTCAGGCTCAGAGCATCGTTGTGATTCTATGCATGGCTCCAGTTTGACAGAGCAGATATTCTTCAACTTTAGATGTGTGTTTGATTCTGTGTTTCCCTTCCTTCCTTCCTTCCTTCCTTCCTTCCTTCCTTCCTTCCTTCCTTCCTTCCTTCCTCTTTCTTTCTCTAAATTTTGAAATAAAATTTGCTTGAAATGCAGCATTTATCTCCAACCACAATCATAGCACGCACACCATGACAACAGGCACACTTCCCATTTGCCTCTGTGCAGTTTAAAGCTGCAGGAGAAGCAACTGCATTGAGCCCAGGCCAAGGGAACTGAGCAGTCGTCATAGTTTCTCGTCATTTCACAATCTGTTCTCAGTCATCACACATGGAGGAGTATTTTTCAGGGATTTGAACACTCACAAAGCAGCCAAACAAGTAGGATCCTCTTTGCTGAGTTTGGTCGTACCCTACGGAGCAGTGCAACCCACAGTCCCTCATTCCTAGGAAGTACTTTGCTGTGTTATTAGATGACAGCCCACGGATGTGGTTAGCAAGGATCAGTGAGCTCCTTATTTATGGCTGGTTGTGTGCCACCAGCTTCACAAACTCAATTCAGTGACTTTCGATAACATCAGCAGTCCCATTTAAGGATAGAGAAATTGAGACAAGAAGGTGAAAAGGCCACAGCTAGCAAAGAGCAAACTCAGAATTTAAACCAAAGATCTCGGCTTAGCTTTGGAACTGTTTAACCCTAGAACAATTTTGAACTTTTTAGTTCTTTGGAACGACACATTCTAGAAGATGGCTCTCCCTCCCTTAGGTATCATGCTTCGTTTGTAGCTGCCTCTCCTCCGGTATTTGGCTTATTTTAGAGTGTAATCAGGGATGAGTGCAATAACTATTTGAAATAGGCAGAAGTAAGGTTTATGAACTGGAACAGTTGGCAGTGGAGAGGATGTTCTCCTTTCCCAGGTCTAGAATATCCCAGGACCCAAGGAAAAGGTCTAGATACTCTCAAGATGATGGCGTGGAATTTTCACTCTCAAGCTTGAAAGAACTGTCTTTATTTAATGTATTGTCCCTTAATGATCCAGGTATTTGAAAAGCATGACTGAGGTAAAATATGAATAATATGAGTTCAGTCCTTTAACCGTCTCTAAGTGTATAATCTTTTCAGTGATGTTGCATATATTCATCTTGTTCAGAGAACCTTGAGTCCAGTCTTTTCATCTTTCAAAAAAACAATTTGGTAGCATTTAAATTAACTTACACTTTCTGCTCTTCTCTGACTTCTGGTAACAAGAGCATTTTGGTGGTGGTGATGATGATGATGATGATTGCCTATAGATATTGGGATTACTGTCATCTTGGTTTTTTTTTTTTTTTTTTTTTTTTTGTGACTGATACTGTTATAAAGATGAATGTTCAACTATCTGGGACCTTACTTTCAATTCTTTTGGGCATGCACCTGGAAGTAGAATTGCTGGATCATAACACAATTCAGCTTTTAATTTTGAGAGAAGCTGACATACTGTTGTCCATAACAGCTGCACCCATGGACAATGGACAATTGACAATTGCACCAGGGATCTGATTTCTCCACATCCTTGCCAATATGTGCTATTTTCTCTCTTTTCTCTGAAATCATTTTAATAAATATGTGAAGAAATATTGTTGTGGTTTTGATTTGCATTCCCATAAACATTAATGACATTATATGTTTCCACAAGCTTCCTAATCTGCATTTTTTGTATTCATATGTGAGAGATCTTTGTGTATTGTATATAGTATATTCATACACATAAGTGGCAAATATCTTTCTAGTCAATAGTTATATTTTTGCTCCGTTGATTATGTTTGTTTGACACATAGCAGTTTTAAACTTTGGAATTGTTTTATTTATTGTTATATCACTGTGACCAAATATCTGATAAAAATCTTAGGGGATGGGTTTTATTACATCTCAAACTTTCAGAAATATTGTTCATCATAGTTGGAAGGACCTTACATGGAAGAACAGATCCAATGATGGTGTTCAGGAAGCATAGAAACGGGAATGGAGGAAAGGACTCAGGCAGGATAGAGCTGTCAAGAATACACTCCCAATGACCCACCTCTAACCTATCTTCGCTGTCAATAATTCCATCACAGTATACTTTTTAAGGCACCCATTCATTGGTTAAGTCAGATACCTCCAATCTAGCTGTCTGTGGAAGCACCTTCACAGACATCCCAGGTGTATTCTTGACTAGTCTAGGTGTTTCTCAGTCCATTGAAATTGATAATTATGACTAACTATCAAGGATGTATTCTAATTTATTTGTATTTACCTTTGAAGTCATTATCCATAAATCACTGTCAAGTACAAAAGTCACGAAGCTTTCTCCCCCCAAGTTTTCTTATAAAGATTTTATAGTTTTGCCTAGATTTTTGGCCTGTTTTGAATCGATTCTTTTAAAGGTTTACATTTTACTTATTTTTAATTGATTATTTTATTTATTTACATTTCAAATGTTATCCCCCATTCCCATTTCCCCTCTGTAACATCCCTTATCCCATCCCCCTCCTCCTGCTTCTATGAGGGAGATCCCCCAGCCACCCACCCACTCCTGCCTCATTGCCCTAGAATTCCCCTACATTGGCACATTGAGAATTCACAGGACCTAGGGGCTCCTCTCCCATTGATGCCAGATAAGGCCATCCTCTACTACATAAGCAGCTAGAGCCATGCGTCCCTCCATGTGTACTCTTTGATTGGTGGTTTAGTCCCTTGGGAGCTCTGGGGGATCTGGTTGGTTGATGTTGTTTTCCTATGGGGTTGCAAACCCCTTCAGCTCCTTCAGTCCTTCCCCTAACTCCTCCATCGGGATCTCCATGCTCAGTCTGATGGTTGGCTGCAAGCATCCACCTATGGTCACCTATGGTCAGGCTCTGGCAGAGCCTCTCAGGGAGCAGCCATACCAGACTCCTGTCAGCAAGTGTTTCTTGGCATCATCAATAGTGTCTGGGTTTGGTGTCTGCAGATAAGAGGGATCCCTAGGTTGGGCAGTGTCTGGATGGCCTTTCTTTCAGTCCCTGTTCCACTCTTTGTCCCTGAATTTTAAATTAATTTTTTAAAAATAATAAACCATGAAAAATTAACATAATTCAATGGTATCTGTATAATTTTACCAAACCTTTAGACTAAAATGAACATGCTATTAGTTGTATAAAAATTACATTTGGGGGATCATTTGCTATGACAGTATATGCATAAAATCTTCAACATGTTTCAGAGTTGTTCATTGTTTGGATTTTACAGTCATCAAAGTCTGAATTCTGCTTTACAGAAATTTGTAGGCTAAAATCCCAAAAGTGTGTTTAGGCAGTTCCTGATATCTGGAAGCTGTGATTCTAATTCCAACCCAAAATTTATTTAGCAACATTTTATAACACTCAAGGCAACAAATACAAACAGAAACTTTCAAAATCAAACATCATGACAAAATGCAGTCCAAAGCTATGCACAGACTGTAAAAGTCATCTTCATTTTCTTCACTTGGACATCCAGCTTTCCCAATACCACTTGTTGAAAAGACACAAGCTTAAATGAAATTGAAACTATATAGCTAGAAGCCTCCAGTTTCTCCTTCACTTTGGCACAGACTATAATAGATTTACAGGAATCATTTTTAGAGTTCTGAACTTGGAATTCTTTGTCCCCTAGGGACACTTGGCAACACGTGGAGTCAGTCTTGATTGTTCTGTTGTGGTTAGGGTGGTCAGAAGTGGCCCTATTAGTAGCCAGTGGGCTGAGGATGGGGACGCTGATAAAAGGTCTACAGTGCATAGGGCAGCTCCCATCACCAAAAGAGTTTCCTGTGCAACTTTGGTCAGCAGTGCTAGGGCTAAGGAACTGCAGCCTTAAGTACAGTCAGAGCCAGGCTGACAGGACTGAAATTCTGAGAAGCCTGCTCGTTTTCTTTGGTTGTGGCTTTAGCTCTCCTATCTGAAGGCTTGGCAATGGTGACTGTAAAGGTGATTGCCCAAGGGCCCAATCATAGGCCCAATTTCATAACATTCAGAAAGGTTTTAACAACAGCATGTCTCTTGGAATTTTATTTTTCCTTTCATGCACGTACTTACACACACACACACACACACACACACACACACACACACACACACATATATTGTGAGCCTAGTCTTTAACGGCTGAGTCATTTTCCCAGTCCATACTTTCTTAGTCTCTTGCCATGACTTCCCATGTATACTTTCATTTTCTGTTTTTATTCAGGAAGCAGAAAAATAATTGTTGGGCTAATCATGAGCTTATATTTTATATGGCCATAGATTACAAGAATACCCACAGTCTACTTGGCCCAGCTATGACTTATAGTTTTGAGCTACTCAGGATAAAAATTTCCAAAGAGCAATATAAACAGGAAGAACATTATTTGACAATAATAATTGAATTTATAATAGCCAGATCTTCATTCCCCAGATCCTGAGCTGAGTAGAAGCACAGAGTCATTCTATGTTGGCTGATTATACTCTAGGAAGCTTTATTAAGAATGTTGTGACTAAGCTAAGACTTGCCTGGGTAAAAACCATAAACTATGAGATGGTATTTCTGTTTTGGCCTGGAGAGATGGCTCAGCCATTGAGAACACTTACACACTTTTCCAGAGGACCAAACACTGGCTTCCAATACTCATATGGGTATCCAATGCCTTTGTCTGGCCACTGAATACCCCCTAATACACACACTATATATCTATATTATACATTATATTATCATACATATCTTATTATTATACTATATATTATATTACTATATATTATAATGTATAATATATAATGTATACATTATATGTTATTTTAAATATATTGCATAATATATAATGTATTAGAATGTTATATATTATGATATATCTACATATATTATATATGTGATATATAATATATATGTACATATTATATATACATATCTTTTTAAACAGACTATTTCCATCTGAAAGAATAGAAAACTCCAAACTCAAAGGCTCTTAAAGTGAGAAAAGACTTGGCAGCAGTGACATTCCATAAATGGAAATAAGGCTAACAAGGCCAACTGTCTGAGTTGAAGAGTATAGTAACAACCAATGCCGTGTAACTGGGACAAAGACAAAGGTAGAGTTTTCAGTTTTAGAAGGAAAAAGAGAAGAAGGGAAGAGAACTTCCTCTGGGATAGGGAGAACCCTCAAGAGCTCACCCAGCCTTGGAGAGCTGCAGTTGGCAGCTTCATTCACCTGAATTCTGGTAGTGAGGCAAAGGCTTGGCCAATCTGCTTCTAAGGATAAAGGCTCATCTGCACTCTCCATTTTGGAGACTTTGGTTCATGACCAAATGACTTCCTTGCTTTGGTTTTGTGGCATCCCTGTGCATTATGGCAGGAGGTTGTGGCATGGGAATCTATCACTTTTATGAGGGAAAGTAAAAGAGAACGAGGGAAGAATAGAGCTCCCACAATCACTTCAAAGGCATGTCCCTTTTGACCCAAGACCTCCCTGTAGTTGCCTGGATCCAAAGACTTTACCACCTCCCAATACTGGGGAACAAGCAGTTAACCTATAGACTTTGGGGTAGAATTCAAGTGTGAAACTATAGCAGCAGGTGTGTAAAGAACTGGCCTTTGTATTCAAGATTTACCTAAATTATTAATTATTGTTGATATTTTCATTTATTTATCTGTAATTGCCAAGTCCTTTGAATACCCCATGCTTCACTGTTAGAGTATAGTAGAAAAGTCAAAATAATAAGAAATAAATGTTCTTGTTAATGAGCTCATGGTGTTTATGGATGGGCAGTTGTCTAATCACCTCTAGTCACTGACTGTGTGACCACCGATATGTTACTTAACCTCTTTCTGTCTGGGTGTCTGGGAATACTTAGCTATGACATGAAGGCTTCTTTGCAGCTTCCTTGTGAACCAGTGATGATTAAGGAAGGGAAGCTTCTGGAAATAGAGTCTGAGTCATAGTGAAGTCACAGTAATGATTGGCCATTAATTAATTTATATAGGGACAAAAATACTACTTCACTCAGGCACGAGATTTCAGAAAGGGAAACTAGAGCATATTCTTTCATGTCAGTTGTTAATGAACTACATCAGTGGTCCTAAACCTGTAGGTCCCGACCCCTATGAGGGTTGAACATCTTTACAGGGCTCGCCTAAGGCCATCAGAACGCACAGATATATACATTATGATTCATAACAGTATCAAAATTATAGTTATGAAGTAGTAAAGAAATTGTCTTATGATTGTTACCACAACATGAGCAACTATATTAAAGGGCCACAGTGTTAAGAAGGTTGAGAACCACTGATCTATATACCGAGCACAAACAGTATCCCAGGTACTTCTCTCCCACATATTTACTACTTGCTACCTGTATGACATACAAGCCAACCATTCTGTTGTCAGACTTAGGCACTGACACGTTTTTCTTCTCAGTGTGGCTCCTTCAGTACAGAAAGGAGCACTTAAGTCAGAGATATAAAACGACATAGGTAATCATTTAGTTATAATTGTGAGCAATGATACCAAGCATAATACAATTAGTGGATGGAATGATGCAAGGAATGAAAGAAAGGGGCATGGAGTGTTCTAGCTGAGAGATAGGGAAGATAGCAATTACAGCACTTCATGCAGAGACGTGGAATAGCTGATACTGTTGCAGACTCGCTACTCTTCCCATGCTTCTGACAAAGAACTGTGCCAGATGGGCTTTGTGCCTTTTGTGTCTTCATTAAACAGATAGAGTTCAGGAAAACACATCTTACCTTCAACATGCTCAGACTTGACTCGGGAGATAGATGCTTGGAGAGATGATATTCCAAAGGAAAAAGGAAAATGAGAGGGAGAAACCTGGTCTTTGGTCTATTTCTACAGAAAACAAGCAGGTAGAGGCAGTCAGGACTTGGGGTGGAGCAAGAAGGTTAGAGGAGATTTATCTGATAATTGTAGAATATATTTGGGATTCACAAAGCTTACTTAAATATCTCATGCACATTTCTAAGGTCTTTTTTTTAATGGAAAATGAGTTTCAATAGATCCTGTTCTCTCCACAGTCTAGGCAGCCAGTATTTCATAAGTTTGCCTTTGCAACAGGGAAAACAGTAGTTTGTACCTGTAACTATAGTCTTTCTTGTTTAGCCCTTTACACAGTGCTACAGATGGAAACCTGTTGAGATTCAGTTTGGAGTGGGGTCTCTGCCCACAGAGAAGTGCAGGACTTACTGTATATTTCTGCTGCATTTCCAGGGGTTCATCAAGCCTTGTGGGTGGATTTTCAGTTTAGGGCAGCTATTCATTAAATCGCTACTCATGAAAATTTTATGCTTAACTGTTAAAGACAAGCAAAATGGTCAACAGAAACAAATGTATATTGATACACAAAGATATAATTTCTCTGTGATATTTTCACAGAGTAAGTATTGAGGATACTAGATACATACATTTTTAAATCTCACTTGAAAAAAATCTTGTTACAAGTCAACAGTGAATCTTGGTCTCTTGCAAGAACAGTAGGAGTCAGGGTAAGGCAGGTATCTGGGAAGCATCATAGCAGATATCAGGAAGATAGGATTTCAAATGCATGGTATCATTTAAAAAACACTTGGAAACAAGACATTTAGTACTAACTGGGCAGACCAAGTAGTGGTTCATTGTAGCTCCCAGTGATGTCGTCTAAGTTTGCTATTATTAAAGTCCTGCTGGAACCTTGTCCTCCCAGTCTAGGCCTTCATGGCGACCTCTATCATCCTGAGTACCATTAATGCAGATGTACTCAAGTCTGCGCCCACCTGATTGTGGAGCTGGGACACTATCCTCATCTTGCGGCACTCTTTTTTGTCTTTATACTGGAGCATGGGTGACATTTTTGAGTCCTTCACAGGTTTTCATGCACTGATGAAGACCCATAGATTCATGAAGAGTTCTCATACTAGCAATAGCTCTCTTTCTAGAGAAACAATTTTTGGCTGAGCCAGGCACACTGTTGCCAAGGCTAAGTTAGCATATGCTCAGTTTCTATTAGAGCAATTCATAAAAGTTGAGGGAAGGAAGTTGTTATTGGAAGGTCCAGAAATAAAGATTCTACTCAGTAGTTGGCCCTCTAGCGATAGAAGCAGCAGGCAGAGATGGAGGAGAGGGGGGCCATAGGTAGAGAATAGATCAACATTCCATCGACTTGAGAAGAAGATACGGCTTCTATCTTTAAATAGTCTGTGATCTACCTAATGTGGAGAAGAAACATGCAAACACAAGCCAGCATGAGAATAATTGCCAGCTACGTGGTAATAGGAGTAATGAGGCATAGTACAAACTTTATAATGATGCTTAGGAAAGGAAGTCGTAGCCATAGTGCATCAGTATTGGATGGGGTTGGTTAGACACTGTGTGGAATTCTGCTGCCTGATGTGATTATTCTAGTCTGTTCTTTTCTTAAATTTCAAGAATACATTTCGTCTATGCTTAACTGAAGACTTGAACTCAGGGGGGGAAAAATCTCACAAAGTACAAGGGAAAGTGCTCTGTCCAGGAAGACACCAGTTATATATATTTTGATAGTTAACTATAGGGATTCCTTGAGGGTGGATTTATTTATGTCTCCTGGGCTGCCTACATACTACTGACCATGTCCTTGCCTAACTTGATTGTTGAATACTGAATGAAAGACTCTCCAAGTATCTCTCCTTAACACAAAGTAGGTATAAAGTTGCTTGCGCTCACCAAGAATCTTCAGCAATGGAACAATGACCATGGTTACAAGTACAGATAAGCATTATTTTCGATAATATTTAATTACATCTTTTGCTAAAGCAGTTGCAGGATGCCTCTCCAAGTTCACATCTACCAGAGCCATATCTTGGAGTTGGATAGACTTCGGAGGAAATCTTATTTACACTTCATCCAATCAAGCCACCACCAAGCTGCATTCCAACCTGTCACTTGGTCATCAGTCTCTTTGTGAGCATTTTCAAGGACAGAAGGCTCACTGTCCTGAAGGAAACTATTTCACTGTTGACTAATTTTTAAGACTGGGGAAGGTCTTATATTAAGCTAGAATCTGCCTCTGCAACTTTAACTCTGTAGTTGCAGTTTCTTTATTAGGGAAGCAATCTCAACTAGGTAAACTCACCAATTTCGTCAACAAAATTTATCAGGCATATAATATGTGCATAAGGAATTTTCTAGGGCATGCAGTAAGAATATACTTGCTGTCTGTGAGAAGATGTGTTCTTAGCACACATTTTCGTTTGTGGAGATTCTGGATAGATAAGGTCATCATAATTCTCCCGTCCATCATTGTTGCATGGCTTTTCCTGCGGAGATGTGACAAATATATTCATCTTAGAGGAGATACTAATGACAGACTAAAGAAATCATCCCATTCAAGCACACCCTGGTGAACCCATGAGTACATAGGGCTATTTACAAGAGCATTGGTGTGGGGACGCATAGTCCACTTTCCTACTAAAGAAGAGTCTCCTACCCAGCAACTGCAACCACTTAGATATCCTCAGAGTGCTTTGTGCATTTCTTGAGCTCCTTATGTACTGCCTCACTTCATGAGCCCATCCCTTTTTCCATGAGAGGGTGTTAGTGAGCCAGTTTTGAGAGGTTCTCATGAATGTAGTCACACCTGCGCTGATTTCAAAATGGCAGCTCTTATGTCTTGCATGGAAGAAGTATTCCACAGCAACTATGAATAGGTAAACCCTTAATATATACACAATGTGAAATGGTGCGCATTTGTATCTTACTGATCTCAATATCAATGTAAGCTTTTTTAATGATACTTTACCATTAGAAAACACTGAGGCATATCCATTCCTTACATATTTTCAAAGTGTAAAAGTGAATTGCTAAAATTATTGTATATAAACTAGATCTATTTTAACATATTTTATGCATATATTGTAATAGCTTATGCTAATATCTTGTGTCTTGAATGTATATTTTGAAGGTTACATAAAAGGTGTAATTCCTATCTTTGTTAGCAATTTAAACCTATAGCCTCTCTTGAGACCCAGCATTTTAATTGTCTGCTGTGACTTTGTTCTTTGTAGCTGGAGTCAAGTTATTGCAATATGGTAGCATTTCATATTTGGCTCAAGAACATTTAGAACTTACCAAATTGAAAAAAGAAATGGGGGGCTGGTGAGATGGCTCAGTGGGTAAGAGCACCCGACTGCTCTTCCGAAGGTCCAGAGTTCAAATCCCAGCAACCATATGGTGGCTCACAACCATCCGTAATGAGATCTGATGCCCTCTTCTGGAGTGTCTGAAGACAGCTACAGTGTACTTACATATAATAAATAAATAAATCTTTTTTTAAAAAAAAGAAAAAAGAAATGGGCTTTGAGACAATATTGAGAAACTTGGAGTACTTTTAGGAAGGCAATGATGTCAGCAATGTTTGAAACACAAATAATTTAAACAAAGTCTGTGTCCTTTCCAAACAGAAGCAATGTATGAAAGAAGGCCACCATAGTGGTAGAGGGGTACATGTGTAAAATAGTGTCACATAATTTTGATCTTTTTAGATGCCAAATCAGTAGGTAGTAATACCCCTTACTGCAGTTTCTAAAGAACAAAGTTATACAGAAGAGAATTTTAAGCAACTGAAAAATAAGGTTTCTTTCCCTTTCTTCCTTCCTGTGTGCTAGGCCAGTCAGTACTATGCTGTAAACTGCATGGGTCTGAAGGACTTGTCGCTTCTCACCCTGCTGCTGTGAATGGGTGTCCTTGCTCTGTCTATTAGGTCACTGTCCTTTAAGTTTCCCCAACTTTAGCTTTTGACTCAACTACTTACTTCCCAGGCTCTAATAGATTGGTTACTTTTTTTTTTTTTTAATATTCCAGACAAATGCTTCTACAAGCACTTCCAAGCTCTGCGTTGTATAGTGTAAATCTCAAGGCTAGGATAAGTTCATTAGTTCATCTTTAATTTTGTTTTGAAGAATCTTATCAGATGTTCATGTCTCAGAACATGCCTTTCACTGCCCTTCTTAGGTTTAACAACTCTTAGAAAGAATTTTAACGTGTCGCATTCAGTTATTATTGTTTTTATAAACAAATACAAAAACACAGGTCCAGTTCTCCACTTTTATGAGGCTAGAAGATGACCTTGAAATATCGATATCAGTGTTTCCTCAAGAGCTAAATATCATATTACAGTATTCATAGGTCTGACCAAGGTCAGACCTATGAATACACTCTCTGCTTCTGTGCAACCTGTCTTTGGATTATGGGTAAATGATGGCCTCATTCAGAGTACAGTTCGGACCTGATAGTTATTGTCAGCAAGCTGTTGTTGAGGTCCTGCATTATGAGTTGAGTCCTCTGTTTTCTCCTGTAGTTCTAGTTAGCTGAGTCTACAGCCTGCACACAGAGTCAAAATTGAGTGCTCAAACTTAGAGTCAGATGACCTGGGTATACATCCCGTGACAACAGGGAAAAAGATTAAGTTTCTCCTGTTTCTTGATCTGTAAAATGGTGGTGTTGATTGCACAAAGGATGAATCTTACCCATCAATACATGAAAAGAACTTCTGAACCTCAATGACCATACTAGCATTACACATTTGCTGTTGTCGATGCTCACATAAATTCTTAGCATATGCCTGGCTGATAATACGTGCTGATTAAGTTTTAGCCATTATTCTTTCGGACAGGAACTCCGTTCCATATTGTGTAACCCCTACAACAAACATTGGTTCCAAAGCAAAACAAATATGTACACATCCACTTACCAGAATTCCTCTTTATTCATTTTCAACGAACAAACCAACCAAATAGGTTTGGCAAATGGCTTCTGTGGGAAGGGTGTGTGCTAGACCGTGGGAAGCCCTTGGCATTACTGTACAATACACAGCAGATGAACCATACCTTTTCCTTTTCACAGCTGCAAATCAAATTAGCTTTGAATAATCCTATTACTATGTGCTCACTGTTACTGAGCACTGGGAATATGCAGTCAAGTTCTTGGCCCTTACTGTACCTGTTAGTTTTGAATGCATTTTCCTTTTAGGATGAGAACTCCCCAAGTTAAAAAAACAAAAACAAAACGTGATCTGGCAGTGAGCCACTGCTGAATTGGTAGAATTGTGTAATTTGATGCCACAGGGTTTAAGTTGGCAGCATTTTGAGATAAGTATGATTTATATTATAAAAATTTATGATGAACATTTTTTCTAATTATGCATTCTTTTAAAAAGTATTTTAGTTTAAAGAGGTAAAGTTCATTGCTTTTTCTTTCTAAAAGCATCAAAGCCCAGTATTGATCTAGATAGACTATTCATGAATGTTGTCCTTGCTTTATAATGCAAAATATAAATCATATATTGCTGTAGTGGTAAGAGTCTGTCTTAATTGTGTTTGCTACAGCACAATAAAATAAATTCTCTTCATCTAGCCATGGAATCATGAACTACTTTTTAATTTAGGATACTTTTGACTTCATATTACCTTAAATCTAAAATGACCCCTTTAGAGTTCCTCCTCCATTGAGCATGATGATAAACATCAGCTCAACAAGCAAAAACACCATCAGGCAGTTTTGTTTTTGTTTCTTATTGCAAAATATTAAACCCAATTTTAGAAGATTTTGAGACGCTGAGTGACAGAGTCAAACAGTATCATATAATTGGTGATCATTTGGAATTTTGATGCTATATGCTACATTGGGAGGTATGTAAATAGGCTGGCAAGGAATTGGGAAGTTGTGGCTTAAATTATAGAATTCTTTATTCCTGGACTAGTGGAAAGGAATTAATATTCTTTTTAAAATGTTTTTTATTATTTGCTTATATTTACTTAATATTTTATATTATTTTTATATTTTAGAGCCAGATTATGAAGAGGGTCAGAGGGAAGGGAGACGTGATTGAGGAAGAACAAAAGTTGGTTAGTACAGAGTATTGGTGGGAGAGTGGTTAATTTCCTTTGGTCACATTCATATTTTTATAAAATAAAAAATCTGAGTCAATAAATTAGAAGGAAAATGAAATATTCAAATGACCCGTGTATTTATTATTATGTGTGTATTTGTGCTGTGTTTTATTTTTCCTTCTATTATTACAGAGTTGGGCTACAGCTTGCAAGTAAATTAGAGGACACTTGTTTTCATTTTTAATTATTGATCAGCTGCCTGTAAGGTTCATTTTCTATTAATGCAGAGGTAGAATTGTGTTTTATTTCCCTTGCTCTTTAGCTCTTGATGAACCCCATATGGTTCTGCTGCTCAAAGCTCTTCAATAATTCAAACCTATCATGGAAAACAATCATCAAGTTTGGAGAACCTAGATGAGTTGTTCTCCAAGGTTCCTTTTTTCTTCCCTTCTAACAGCAGGGACATTTTCTCAAATTATAACCTAGACTCAAACTTTAAAATATATACAAGCAGGTTGCCTGGTTTGCATATAAGGAAGAATGTTTCTCCATCACTCAGACTTTAATAACCCTTGATGTGACTCCTTAAATTCCTGTGGCTCATGGTTGGAGAGATGGAGCAGCAGTGATGAGAACCTGCTGCACCTGCAGAGGACCCCAAGACTGTTCCCAGCACCCACTTACAACTGTCTGTAACCTCAGAAGACCTGACTCCCTCTGCTAGACTCCCAGGATACTGTTCACTCACACACACACACACACACACACACACACACACACACACACGAGGCTCACAGACATAAATGCCAGTAAAACACCCATATACATAAAATATAAGTAAATAAATCCATAAGAATATTTTTTTTGTCTCCCACAATAGAATCCAGATATAGGTAGGAAAATGACCTTAGATAGAATACAAAATGGGCTCCTGACTGAGGGAGACCTGATCTGCATATCAACTGTGCCTTCTTTGCCATTGGCTCTGCCACCTCTGGGCAGTAGCTCACCTCCCTGATGTTGTCTCCAGTCTGTAACCAGTAGTTGAGTAGTGCCTGCCTCAGAAACCTGACCTGAGGACTGAGATAATCCATGAAGAGTACTTGACTTTATTGTTACTGATATTAGTAATTTAACAATCCCTTGAGCTGTGCTCACACTAGCCATAGTGACGCAGTACTGGCAGTGTGATGACAGACTTAACGTCATGCATGTCACGTGCAATGTTCTTGATGGAAAAATCTGAATATTTCCAAGTTTAGAGCCTGAAGTACTGTTTTGTTTTACTTGCAGGATTTTTTTACAGTAGCAATTTTACAGAGGTAAATTATAAAGGGTTCAATAAGGTGCTATGCTGATGAGAGTCCTTAGGATTCAGTACAGTGGCCTTTGGCAAGCAGCTCAAAAAAATTAAAGTAATTTTACAAATTAGTAAACCTAATCTCTGCACTTTTGCGAAAAATAAAATTAAAAAAAATCCTACTTTGTTGAGCACAGAGTCTCTAAAACCGAGCTTTGAATGCCATGGCACTGTGTATTTAATTCCTAATCCATTTAGTATTAGGAAGCCATTTTCATTCACTTTACCTTTTTTTGTTTTGTTTTGTTTTTAATTCTGCTTCCTTTGGTTTTATTTGTTGTTAAATGCTATGCCTTATTCAGGATGTAAAAAGCAAATGGAGTGTTCCAGCCTCTAATGTGCTAGGTGGCCTCTAGCAACGCGTCTTTCAATCACTTTTATCTCTACACTAAATGACCAAGTTTTTGGTAAACCTGTCAGTAGACACTGTAGGGGAGGGTGGCAGACAGTGTGAGTGGAGGGCACACTCTGTTCTCCGTGCATCTGTCAAGACATCTTGCTTCCTGTGTACTCGTTTCCAGCCAGGTTCTGTTTTTTACCTTGTCACAGTGAGGCTCTCTTCCTTGAGCACTTCTCTAAACTCAGAGAGAGAGATGGCTTTGCTGCACTAACTCTCTAGCCTGTTATGTAAGATGCTTCAATTTTATTGAATGCATTAGAAGACCTCTTCTTAAAAAAAAAAATAAAAGGAAGAAGAAGGAGAAAATAAGAAGTATGGGAAGTGGTATACTTGAAAATACTCTTTAGTTCTATTTGGGACTTAGCTTGAATGTGTTAGCAGCCAGCTGAAAGCAAGACTAAATCAGGAAGGAAGCCAGAGAAAGGGCAGAAGTGTCAGAGAGTAACCAAGAGACCTCAGCGAAACAGAGAGGTTCTTCTCTCTCTTTGTCTCTCCCTGTCTTCCAGTCCCTCCCTCTAGCTTCCTTCCCTACCCTCTGTCATTTTGTCTTAAGGTTTCCATTCAAATCATCTTTTTCATCTTGTACTTCTGGGATTAGTTTTTACTGTTCCACTTTTGGTTAATTAGCATTTCAAAGAAATTGAGATAATGGGTGGTGGTTCTGAGTCACATTCAGATGAATGGCAGCTTGATTAACCCAGTGACACAGGTTCCATCCCTACTCTAGGTTCTTGATCTTCCTAGGAGTCTCTCAACCAGGTTCTGAATCTCCTTGCCACCTGCCTTCTGCTTCCTAACTCTCCCTCCTGTCTCTGTGTTTGGATGTTGGCTTTTCCTTTGTGTGTGTGTATGAAATAGCTTTCTGTCTTAACATACTTTAAAGCCTTACTTACAGAGGTCATGGATTCTGATTATATGCTTAAAATATTAGTTGCAGTCATTTAATAAAGATCTATTAACCTTATTTTTCTCTTAACAAGACAGCTGTAAATATAAATTCATATTTCAAAAGAGAGGTAAAAGGGTTTTCTTTTGCTGCTGTTCTGTGTGTGTGTGTGTGTGTGTGTGTGTGTGTATACGAGAGTGTCTATATGTGTGTGCATGTGTGTGTGTTTGTGTGTGTGTGTTGGTTAAGAAAGGTAACCCAGTTCCACCCTTCTGATTCTAATTTAGAGCATTTCAGCAGATGAAGAATCTAAGATTACTTTAATATTATTAAGCAATAAATTGTATTTATACATAGTATCGTGGAATATTGCTGGGTGCCACCAAGTTTCATGAGCTGACTTAACTCTACAAACATAGCAAACACTGTAAGAACCAGGAAAGGGAAAATCCATCTAGACATTCCCTCTAAAGTCCTGGATGACCCTCTCCTGTAATCCTTTCAACTTACTCATAACCTTGTTCCCTTTCTCTCTGTCTTGCTGCTCAAACCCATATCATGGCTAGTATCTTTCACTGTGTTGCTAAACCTAGAAAGAGACAGTATTTTCTCTTTCTTTCTACCTCTGTGATCTAGACTTTCCTGTCTGTTAAATCTTCCATGTGATTTTGTTTTTGGCCCTTTCCCACTGCAACCCTTTATCAGCTCACTGCCACCACCCTCAGCATCTTTGCCACTCATCCCCTGTTCAGGAGGCTCCATGTATGCCCCCTGGCAAACCTACACTGGATCAGCTTTCTTTTCTGTATAAGAAAGCACCCATCCTGTACCCTGATGTGATTAGGGGAGGGGGTTATTAAACAATTCTGCTTTCATGCTCTCATCTCCTCTGCCTCACATAGTCTCCTGCCTGGTGGGAAGTAGAACCCAGTGGACTTAGGTTCTTTTTAAACATTTGAGTTCCAGTTAAAATTGGTTTTCATTATTGGGTAAAATATGGTGGATAAAGAAAACAAAACAAAACAAAAACATTGCTGAAAAGGAAGAATATCAAACATCTTCTGGGTATCTTTATTTTATCTAACTTGTATGATAAATTGGAAAGAAGAAATCAAAAAATTCAAAGGATTTATAGATATTCTCTAGAAAATTTGAAAACATAAAATTTAAAGAGGAAATAATTGAGAAGTCTACTATGATTCTAAAATGAGATTAGAAAGGGGAATTGGGGCGGAATATAATTGGCATATGTTGACATGACCACGGCAAGATGTGTGCTGTAGGTAGAACATACTTATTCACCCAGTCATGAGCTATTCACATATCAGAGCTATTCACATATCAGAGCTATTCACATATCAGATATGACCTTTATTCTACTTTGTCCCTATCAATACACTGAGAGCTACAGTGGTAAATAAAACCAAAGAAGTATGTTCCTAAAAGGCATTAATTGAATATTCACAGAATAAATTAATAATAAACTATACTATACATGTTTTACAGGTTAAAAAAAATCAAGCTACAAAATTATATTGCTGGAGGGAGGAATCAGAGGTGGCATCCAGGATGAAATGTTATGATAGTTACATAGAATTCAAAGCCTGAGTGAGGAGACATAATTCTCTTTTGTGTGTACGAAAGACTGCCAACCTGAAGACTTTAAGGAGAAGCGCTCAGCACCTGGTGAACACTTGAAATAGAGAGGAGAGGACGAGCCTTGGATGACACCTGAGATGGTAGAAAGAAGAAATGAAGTTGTAGGATTTGGGTACTGAATAGTTTTGGTGCATTTAAGAAAAGATTCAGAGACAGTCAGGCTGTTCTGTAGAGAGCTTCCTGAGTGGAGAGTGAGTGCAGAAGGTGTTGAGGGTGGTGGCTGTGGGCTGGTAAGGACTGCAGTGGGAAAGGGCTAAAATCAAGATCACAAGGAAGACTGTTGCACATAACCAGCCATGGAATGAGAAGGCCACAGAGCAAGGTAGTTTGATGCATACACACACATACACACACACACACACACACACACATATACACACACACCCTCCATGTGGCTTCTGGTCTGCCATACATCGTTTTACTCTTTTTTTCTTCTAGTATACATTTAGTTGAGTTCCATGTGTATCCCCAAAGTAATATCTTGCTCTGTTCTCTTAGGAGGAGTTATTGATATTCCTCCAGAGTCCCAGAGAATTCTATTCCTACTGCTGTTAATGCACACACTTTATAAAACAATTAATTATTTATGTATGTCCTCGTTTGCTGGCTAAAACTGTTGACTCTCCATGGGCTGTGAGAGTTGTTTATTTTCCATAGAGCACCTACGGCAGACTTTGGGAAACAGTGGCTGAGTGTGAATATTGCTATCCACTTGTCACTACATTAATAGATACTTGAATTTAAAGTTTTTTTTTTCTACATGCTATCTTTCATGGTGCTTAGCTTCTTCATATGCTTTTAGGTAAAGATTTCATAATTTGTAAAAAGCCAGTATACATTTTGTTGAAGTCAGTTGTCTGTCTAAAGCAAAAGTATTGGTAACTTTACACGATCTAGACATACAGACTGAATGATAGGTTTAGTTTTCAGTGTGAGGCATACCAAGACATTTGCTGTTATTTCATTCTTAGTTTTAGAATTTTCCCAGTACAGGGGTGCTTGGTGGCTATCTATCTATCTATCTATCTATCTATCAATCAATCATTTATCTAACTCTATTTTTTATCGATCTTCTTAACTACACATAGAAAAGATCAGTTTAAATCGTGTTTGATTCACTTAGCTGTGACCAGGGAGTGTCATACATCAGTGTCACCAAGCCTTCATTTCTGCATCTGAAAATTTAAAATGAGTTTTGTTTTCTTCTGGTTTGCTTTCTATTGATGCAATGGTAAAATATTGACCAAAACCAGCTTGAGAAGGAAAGGCTTTGTTTCCTGGAGCACAGCACCGTTCGTTCATCATGAAGAGAAGACGACAGGCAGGAACTCGAAGGAGAAATGAGGAGGCAGGAACTGAATCAGAGACCACGGAGGACTTCTGCTTACTGGCTTCTTCTCCATGGCTCACTCAGTTTGCTGTTTTATATTCTGCAGTACTATCAGCCCATTCCAGGTACTGCCCATGATGGACTGCACCCTCCTACTTCAATCTTTAATCAAGAAGACATTCCACAGGCTTGCCTATAGGCCAATCAGATGGATGCATTTTTTTTTTCCTTTAGGTTCCTTCCTACCAGGTAACACTAGCTTGTGTCAAGGTAACAAAATCTAACCAGAAAAGTTTATGAAAGGAATTGAAATCACATCTGTTAAGCACTAAACAATTTATATCCAACTCAAAGTGACTATTTTGTGAATTTTATATCTTTGTTATACTGTTGTTAAATAGGTATGAATGGAGATTGCTTTCTGAGCAATCTGGTGGGCATTTATAAACAATGCCTGATCTCTGACTCTGCTCATTTATGAATGGAGCCGTGGAGGGGGTGGGGGGTAGATTGTAAACCCTTCTTCCTCCCCAAGCATCTAAGCCAGTATTTTCAAAGTAAAGTGTGGAGTGGATCCTGCTGTTAGGGAAAGTATTAGTGCTATCTTGCCTCAGACTGTTTCTGGGACTGTATGTCCATCCGTCTGCCTTTTCAATTAGGCTGACGATTGTACAGGAAGAGTACTCCTGATATCAGTCTGTGTCTAAGCCCAGTGGCGAATATATAAACCTTTATTTTAGCAGAGGGCACCCAGGATACTCAAGCCCTGACTGTTATTGAGTGAGGAATCTTAACACAGTTTTACTTTTTCAGAGAAACATCAGGGTCTCTCACCGTGGTATTCAATTTCCTCCCCCTTTTCAGCTCACAGGATGCAGGAGACTGGAGGCACAAATGGATGTCTCTTCTTCCTTCCCACTCCCAAGGAGAAGGGCTCGGAGGGGGAGTAGGCTGACTGTTACAATTCATTGTCGCATCAAGAAGTTAAAATGACAGCTGACACTTCTCTTTTATAAGCCAGGCATCAGGACAAAAGTTGCTTGCTTTGGCTTTCTTTTTAATAATAAGAAGTGCTGAGGTATAGAGTGTTGGGAACTAAAGAGTGGGTAAGAGATCTGACAGGAAGCTGAGAACAAAAGAATGTGCATCTTTAGTACACCATAGTGTTCGAAACACTTTTAGATTCAGTTTTAAGGAAGCAACTTTACTTGGGAAAGAATCATTTTGAACAGGGAGAGCCCAAGAAAAGGAATTTTCAATGTGGATCCATTTATCAGGAGGATTCCAAGTGATATTCTATAGGGTCCATTTGGGAAGGTAATTCTGAGCCCAAAGTGTTGGGGAAATGGAGGACGAAGGGCAACAAAAAAATAGCACAGGGAAAGTCACCCCTTCCCCACCTGAAAAATACTGTTTATTCCTTCTTGCATTAATATTCTTCTTCTACTTCAATAATTTCAACTCATCTTTTCTGGAATTGGTGAGACTGGAAGTAGACAGAGGCCAAGTATAGCCCATGTTAGAGTTTTGTAAACAGGAAGAATCAGTGGTGGTAGTGAAAAACTTCTTGCCTGGACTTGGTGACCACAGTAGCTTAAAGATAAATTTGTGCCTACCTCCTGCTTCTGGGAAACACTATTTAGCACGATGCTATGGTAGTAGCTGATGCTGCACCCTGCAGTCCAGTGTTCTCACACAGTCTCTGCTTGTCTCATCTGACAAATCTTTTTCTTCAGTTATGTCCCTGCCCTGACCATGCAGTGTACTTAGTTTGTTATTTTGTCTCTCAAATCCAGTAAGCGAGTCTCTCATTTGAGAATTTACTTCATTAATACAGAGTCAACTATATTGACAATCTGCATGAGTTAGTGAGCCAGCATATCAGTGTATGCTAGGCTTCCTCATTTCCTTTGTTTAGACAGGCAAACAAATGTTTTAATCTATTCATGTTAAAAATATATAAATTAAATCATAGTATTGTGACTGTTTTATTAAAAAAAAAACATGATTAAAGAAAACATGCTACTTGGTCCTAAAATGTTGTTATTTAAACTTAAGCAATGAAGAGATGATTCAGTTGGCAAAGTGCTTGCCATTCAAGCATGAGGACCTGCGTCCAGGTATCTAGACGTGTAAAATTCTCGGAATGGATATAAGTTCATGTAACTCTAGTGCTGGCTAGGGGAAGTGGATAATGGGGGATTGCAGGGCCTTGCTGTCAGTCAACCTTGTAGAAAAACCCGATGCTCCAGGCTCAGTGGGAGACCCTGCCTTAAAACATAAGGTGGTGATTGATTGAAGAAGACACCCAAGATTAAACTCTAGCCTCCACAAAGATACACAAGTGAAGACATACACATGTGTACATGTACAGGCATGCAGAAATACCTTAGCATAGAGGTGTACGTTTTAGTTCTCTAATCATTATAACATGCATGCAAGTAACTTTAGTATTTGCTTAAAGTGAAGATTTTGGGGGGAAGGAATCAGCAGAAGTGATTAAAAAGGAATTACTCCATGATTAATGACCTGATCTCTACTTGCAACAGTTTCTTCTAAATGTCTAGTTAATGTTGGGCATGGTGGCACACACCTTCAATCTCAGCACTTGGGAGACCGAAGCAATTCTTTGTGAGTTCCAGGATAGCCTCATCTACATACTGAGTTCCAGGCAGGTCAATGCCACATAGTGAGCCCGTGTCTCAGAAAACAACAAAAGGAAAGAAAACAACAAAATGCCTAATTAGATCAAGTATCTGATCTAGGTGGTTCAAGTATTTTGCCCAATACATACCTAACACTTAAGTGTTAAAGATTTTCAATCTTAGTCACAGAAGTTAAACTATCTAATTAGACAAGGAAGCATCATGTCTTTCTGGGGCATGGCTCTGAAGGCAGTGCCTTGCAGGGGGTTTGGGTGAGTCTGGGTTTATTTAGCAAGATATTTCACTGATGTTAGAAAGTGTCTGATATGTTGATAAGAGTGTTTTTTAATTATTAAAAAATCATTGACTATCTAATCAATAAGTTTTCAAATATGCAAAACAGGATGGGCCCAGAGCTAGTGAAGTAAATCCAGCTGAACTTGAACACTAACTTAGTTCTATGCAGTCTTCTGTACTGACTGTTTCCTTTGGGTGAAATTCCTCTGTGGACGTGGAGAAAGCCTGATGCCACTTGGTATGTAAGGATCTAAATCCAACTAAGGAGGTTGTATGAAGGGGAAAAAAAGGGACCATTCAATCAGCGTGCCTACTGTGTTGCTCTAGTGCCTGTTGGTGCTCTGGAAACAAACAGATGAATGCATTGTTTTTCTTTGAGCCCTCAGAAGAAGGAGAAAAAAAAACCCTGTGAATTTTTGATCAGTTATGAAATACAATAAAGTAGAGTGCAAGGCAGTGATTGGATTTGTTTCCTAGCTCCATCAATCTCTGTGAATCTCTGGGCAAAACTGGTCAAGCAGCTTACATGACAGTTATTCAAGCAAATGGAAAATTTCCCAAGTTCCTGCTGGCTCAGAAACAGAAGCCTCTTTTAAAGCAGCCCAGAGCTCAGCAGTTTGGGTTTCATTGAACTGGTTTAGTGGTTTCAACTTACATAACTTCCATATGGTACCTTGAAGGTGACACAGAATCCAAGTCTCTTATTGTCCCACCCAAGAGCAGCTGATATTTCAGGGTCCCTTATGAGTTGCCCACAATCCTGGTGAAATCCTCCCCCTGAAAATTTGGACTTCTTTCCAAAGAACAACAAAACTATGAAATTCAGACTTGAGAAAGCTAATTTTCAATGGATGAGAAAGCAGAAGAGCAAGTTTAATTTCCTGCTTCACATGAAGTGGTATTCGCCATACTTCACCTATAGACCAGTGCTGAACCTAGGCCAGAACGTATACCAAGCAAGCAGTAGAACCACATACTGTAGAGAACCATGGCTGGTGCAAGAATCTTGCTTTTTTCTGAAATAAACTCAGAGACAAATAAGACAATTAGGTGAACACTGTAAACTATGGATAGCGAGGAACAATGATTGGTAGTGACTGAAGAGAAATTTGTCATTTTATTTTTATTTTATTTCATTTTATTAAAATATAGTTCCATCATTTCTCCCATCTCTCTCCCCCCTCTAAGCCCTACCACACCCCTATCTCCACTGCTTCCTCTCAAATTCATAACCTCTATTTTTTAGTGTGTGTGTGTGTGTGTGTGTGTGTGTGAGAGAGAGAGAGAGAGAGAGAGAGAGAGAGAGAGAGAGAGTATGTAGATGTAACCTGCTGAATCCATTTTGAAGAGAGAGCGTGAGCATTAATTGCCTATGCCTTTTCATCTAGGGTAGGGCACTTTTGAAAGTCAACTCTAACAGAAACCTTGCCTCAGTCAGTTATGAGAAGGTGCTGAGCGTCACTGAGGATCTATCAAATATCTCACTAAGTTACTCATGGTCAGTTTTAAATTTTCTTTATGTCCGTGTGGGATGTGGGTAGTACTTATCCTATCCTCGCTTGAGTTCCTGAAGGTCACACGACTAGGAAGTGGTGGATCCAAAGAGCTATGTCTTTATTTAATTTTGAACATACCACACAACATTTGTGTGCTAATTTATCTTTCAGTTGTGTGGATTTACAAATAGTATGAATAGGTTGAACCATCTTCAAAATATTGGTAGATTGTTTTTCAAAACAAATTACTGCAAAAGTCTTTCTATGTCTAAACATTTTGATTATCCCTTTGAGTAAGTTCCTACACAAGTGGATATCTGTTTTGTAATAAAAATGTTTTAAAAAGAAAAATAATAAAATCTTTGAAGATTTTCCAGTGCTTTTATCTGATGACTTAGGACCTGAAAGGCTTGCTATTTGAATGGCTTTAGGGGACTCATCCCAAACTCCTATTATTTCAATATGAATGTGAAACATTAGCTGTCTTTATTTAATAGATTCAAAATTAGGAGAGAAATTTTAGAAATCAGAATTGTGAAAAGTTCTATGTTCAGCAAAGTTCCAATTCATTTCTTTTATTATTATTATTATTTAAACAACTTTTAATAGATATTTTTCTTCATTTACAATTCAAATGCTATCCCGAAAGTCCCTTATACCCTTCCCACCCTGCTTCCCAACCCACCCACTCCTACTTCCTGGCCCTGGTATTCCCCTGTATTGGAGCATATAATCTTTGCAAGACCAAGGGCCTCTCCTCCCAATGATGGCCAGCTAGGCCATCTTCTGCTACATATGCAGCTAGAGACACTAGCTCTGGGGGTACTGGTTAGTTCATATTGCTGTTCCTCCTATAGGGTTACAGACCCCTTCAGCTCCTTGGGTACTTTCTCTAGCTCCTCCACTGGGGGCCCTGTGTTCCAGACAATAGATGACGGTGAGCATCCACTTCCGTATTTGCCAGGCACTGGCATAGCTGGCATAACCTCACACGAGACAGCTATATCCGGGTCCTTTCAGCAAAATCTTGCTGGCATATGCAATAGTGTCTGGGTTTGGTGGTTGATTATGGGATGGATCCCCAGATGGGGCAGTCTCTGCATGGTCCTTCCTTCCATCTCAGCTCCAAACTTTGTTTCTGTAACTCCTTACATGGTTATTCCAATTCATTTCTTTTATACCTTATGACATGTAAGTGAGTAAAACATGTGACTAAAACAGAACTTTAACACTGAAGGAAACATTTTAGTTTTAGAACTTTGAATAAACACTTCTCTAAAGCATTCAATGCTGGCTGTGGCTCCCAGTCTTCCAGGAGGGAGAGGCACCTGAGGCATTCTATATAACCTTAAGGTATAATATTATAAGGGGAAAATTTTTTTCATGGAATACAAGAGCATCATCACAAACAAGTTATTGGATTATTCTGTTAATTAGTGTTGATGCAATTTTTTATGAAACATAAGCTTGGTAAGGAGTGTTATTAGTTTTTAAAACTAAGACTAAC
Organism: Mus caroli; assembly: GCF_978045245.1. Lineage (NCBI taxonomy): Eukaryota > Metazoa > Chordata > Mammalia > Rodentia > Muridae > Mus > Mus caroli. The sequence goes on along the minus strand of NW_028227261.1, from coordinate 53,317,941 downwards.
TTACTAAATTTATTATAATTGTTAATAATAGTTAACGTTTTCATTGTATGTATGTATATCTGGAGTATTCGCACATGTGCTGTGCTTATATGCACACTGAGACCAGAGGAGGCCACTGGGTATCATGCTCTGTTGCTGTCTGCCTTATGCCCTTAAGACAAAGTCTCTTACTGAACCTAGAACTCTTGGTCTTTTGTTTTTGGAGTGGTATTGTTTTGGCTAGGCTGACTGGCCAGCAAGCCCCATCATATCCCCTCTGTTTGGTCACAAGTATGCATGGTAACACCTAGATTTTTACATGGATGCTGGGGATCAGAGCTCAGGTCCTCATACTTAAGTACCAAGCAGCCTAAACCCATTGAGCTTCTTCCCAGCCCCTTAATGACATCATTTTTAATAAGTTCCCTGTGACAGTAATAAAGTAACAGCTAACATGTCCACATGGCTTACCAATATTCCAGTTTTAATCACATGGCACACCAAATCTTCCACTAAGTGTCTTGGTCTTGTAGCAGAGCCTGTCAGAACTCATCATCACTTCAAACTGATTCTTTGCCCCCCACCCCCCGTTCCTTCTCTTCATTGTAAACTGTCAAAGCAGTACTAGATGGCTATGTGTCTGTTGCTCCCATTTGAAGCCTAATCCAAGCCCTCTAAGGACACAGAGATAATGCTCACTTTCCAAAAGGAATCATTCCTACATCCAATTTAGAGATGTGGTCAAAGTGTGTAAGACACTCTGAAATATCTCCTCCTCATATGCGTTACTGAAATTATTCTTAGCACCAATTTCTCCTGACAATACATTTCCCTGACATCGACCTCCTATTTTTAGTCAATAATGTAACCTGAAGTTCATGAAGCATTGATGAGGTACCTACTCTACAGTATGTACTTTTTTTTAGTGCTCAACAGACAGAGACAGCTGCAACACCTGCTCAACCTCTAGACACTCATATTATACAGAGACATGAGGATATCGCATGTGTGAACTGTTATTGGAGATACATGTATAAAGTTATGGTTAAAGAGAGATTTTTAGGAAATGAGTCTGGAAGAGCAATATAGAGTCTACATGAGCGTAGCCAGCATTGGTGTGAAAGAACAGAATGGGACTAGATAGCTTGCTTCATGACTGTGCACTTTAGATAGTGTGGACTGTAGAAGTGAAGGCGATGGAAGGAGAGTGCACGCCTCTGACGTATGCATATGTATCATCTGTGTGTATGCACTTGGAGATGTGCACCTTGTTCTCTGCCTTATTCCCTTGCTACAGGGTCTCTCACCGAAGCTAGAACACTTGTGGCTTTTGTTGTTGTTTGCTTGTTTGCTTACTTGCTTACTTGGGAGCTGAAACCCCCAATGAGTCTATGGCCAGTGTCTTAGTTTCATTTCCTGATGCTGTGAGAAAACATCCCAAACACAAGCAACTCAAGGGAGACAGGGACTATTTAGCTTAAAGTTCCTGGTTATAGTCCATTTATCAGGAAGGTCACAGTAGCAGGAGCTTGAGGGAGCAGGTGAGATTGCATTGGTCATCAAGAAGCAGAAACTATCTGCTCTTGTTTGTACTGCATCCAGGCTCAGCTCATGAAACAGATCCACTTGTATTCCATGTGTGTCTTCTCACTCCATGAACCCAACTAAGATAATCCCTCAGAGGCATACACACTGGTCAACCTGTTCTAAACAAGTTTCTCATTAAGATTCCCTTGCCAGGTGCTTTCAGATCCTGTATAGTTGAGAACTGACATTAAAACTGAGAACTAGCCTTGTTTGGCTCCATGGTAGGATAATCCAGGATTATGTCATAGTTAAATTGTTATCTCCACAGGATTACAGAGCAAACCTTTGAAAGGATCACTCCTGGGAGCAAAGAAAGCAGTTAGCAAGTTACTGTAGATAGTTAGGATTGGATATGCTGAAGACTTAGAACAGGACAGTGGGGGTAGAGATGGGATAGGAAACAGCAGAGAAATGAGTTCCACGTGGCATCAGGATCCTCAATGGACACTGAACAGTAGAAAGTAATCAAGATTTTACGAGGCTCTGAACATAATCTTTTTTTTTTTTTTTTTTTTTTAGAAAAGATTAAAATGATTCATCTGAAATTAGGTATGGGGTTCAATATGTATTTGAAATGAGCAAAGAAATCACCGGGCTATAGATTTTTGAGAAGACAACAAAAGCTTCAAATCTCACACGCAGAAAAAAAAATCAAGACAAGCAATCCATCTTAGTATACAAGTAGGCACAGACCATCTCAATTCTGCCTGCCATGTCTGAGCACCTTGGGCATCTATTCTAGTGAATTCTAACTTGAAGAAATGTGGCATAGATGAGAAAAAAGAATCTGAGTTCAGAGCTAAGGGTCGAGCCCAGAGGCTGTTGTGCTTGATGATCAATAGAGGAATTATGTCATCTGGATACCTACTCCAAATATAGCCTTGTTTGTACCTAATGACATATTTTCACTAAGAAGATTTAAAATTATATTATTTCTGGACCAAATAACGGGATAATGACTATAACTATTAATACTATGAGTGAGGAAAGCTATTCAATGAGGGAATGTTTGGAACCTTTTTTTTCATATAGTAATTCATTCGAGCGAAAGTGTTTATGGCTTTTAAAAAAATAACCTGCCGAATAAGGCACCCCAACTCCATGCTACTGTTCAGTCAGAGTGATCTCTGAGCAAACAAACACCAATCTTGAAACCAGTGATGAGTCCATACTCTTCTGAAATGTAGTTACGTTTTCATCTAATTTGAGGTATCTATGAGGCAAAACAAAGCGAGCAAAACTAAAAGAGCAGACAAGCTGTTTCCAATTGATTTAAAGAATAACAGATATTAGCACTGTGGTCTTAATTCCTGTGACCGCCCACCATTCCAGAAAGAAATGGAACAAGTATTTTTTTTTTTTAAACAAAATAAGCCATTTATGCAACTTCTATGCCTGTTTTGAGAGACTGAACAAATCAACCTAGCTAAGACTGGCCCGTCCTGCTTCTGGTGGGGCAAGTTCAGAACCCTTGAAGAAGTAGATAGAGAACAACAGATAAACGCATTCCACATCTGGGTCAGCTGCCCAGTCCTGCCAAAGAAAAGTGTTGTTTGTCTCCTCAGCCATTGTGATCCTGTTAACAGTGGTAATGGCCTCCTGTGGGTGGGAACATGGCTAACGGGCAGCTCAGTGGAGTGCCTGATGAGTCATTTTCACAAAGCACATAAATTCTCTTCTGTGGATCGTGACTGGTGATGGCCTTGGCTTCAGACTTGCTCCCACTTTCCTCATTTATTGGTTAAATCCCAGCAATGTGTCCCTTCAGGCAGAAAGCTCAGGGTTCTCTCAGTGTACCTTTTATATTACCCTCTGAACATAAGGTGTAGGTGACTGCCACCATCACTTTCATTGGTGTTTGATCACTAAACTTTCATTAGGCAAGCATTGCTTTATTTATGAGTAAACTTGTGCTTCACAGCCACCCCCATACTCCAAGGCTTCTCTGCATGAGCTGTTTCCTGACAGCTAAGGGGCAATCAGCTCCACTCTCCTCCTACATAGCAATGAATAATCTTTGCAGTCAATAGCTCCTGCCACTGTATCCTCTCATGACTTGAGGATGATGGTAAAGAGTCTTGGTCATATGCTGTTTGATTTGGGAGAGTAGAGCAATGTGTGTATAAGAATCTGTATGCTTTTTAATAATCGTCTGCATGATGTGACCACCATCTTAATTTTATTTATGTGACAGAGGAAGAACTTAAAAGAGGGAAGAACCCATGGTGTCTGTGGTTGCTTAGTAATAGGAGGAATAAATGTGGCTCCCAAGTTCATTTATCTCCTATCTGGGGCAGGTGAACCAGTGCTTAGACTTGATCAAAGGTGGACTTAAAGAAATACAGAATCTTCTCTGTCACACTTGTGGTTTTTGTTTGTTTGAAACTATGCCAAAATTTTTGATTAAGAACTCCTTGAGACCACTTCTTTTTCACCTGATATGCCAGAGGATATACCAAAAGATCACATTAGCTCATCAGTGATGAGTTAAGTATGGGGTCTTCCTTCTCTAGGTCACTCCAGTAGTAGAAAAGACAGTAGACCCCAACAAATTAACAGAAGGCCTTTTGTTATCTGGGCTCACCAGTACAGGAGTCGATTGCTTCCCTGAACTGTGAAGGTTTACTAGATTCTCTAAAGAAGAAGTCTTCATTACCTATTGACGGTAAGAGTATCAAGCTAGAACTGGGGGTTAGGGTCTCTATCTAGTTCTACTGTGAACCGGAAGTCTGCTCATATAAAAATAACTTCACCCTTCTTAATGATGTTAATCTGAAATTTATTGCTGTTTATATGAATAATTTTTAAAAAGCAATGGCTTCTGAGCATAATGGCCATTGGTTTAGTTCATTGATCTTGTGCCTTCTCTGAATTTCTAATGCTTGGTTGCCAGAGGTAAGATAAGGGTGAGAGTTGTGAATCTGTGTTAGTATAGCCAGCTCACGGCTTCAGAATTGGGGTAGTATGGCGTTAACAATAGAAGAGCACACTCTCACGTATGCTGCAGTATTGCTAAAATAAGAGGAGGGTAGATAGGGTTTTTTGGAGGGGAGTTGGCCACCACATATTTTTGGCTATCTTCAAACAAAAATCAGTGTGTTAACAGGTGCTTCTCCTAAAATGATCATCAAAGAATGCAGTTCCTCAGCAACCCTTCAAGAGCACATCCCACTTCTCAGATTTATTGGTACTCACGGTAACATGGAGTGAGTCCTTTGTTACAAAGCAATCTGGAAGGCAGCAGGGTAGGTTCAGACAGTGCTAGTGCCAAGAGATGTTTTTCCCTGTGGCATTTTATGGGTTCACTGATTGTTATATACCTCCTTCAGATGCCTTTCTTTTCCTTTACTTTTAAGGAACTAGAGGTCAAATCCTGAGTTATTTGTTGCTTTAGAGATGGAATATATATCTAAATTCCCATACTGATGCTTAATATTAGAGAAAAGTAATGTAGCCATTCTACATTAAAAAGAAGAAATTACTGACTATGGTGATGGCATACGCCTCTAATCAGAGCACCTGGCATGCAGAAGCCAGGGGTCATGAGCTTAAGGCCAATCTGGGCTTCACTGTGAGCATGTCTCAATAACTAACAAAACATTGAAGTTTTGTGAGGCTATCTGTACATTTCATCTCTGAGTTGTAGGATTTGGAACAAGTTGTTTGACCTAAGTTTAAAACAGAGAAAATGGCAGCCATTTCATAGTTGTTGGGCTATAGGAGAGCCAAACTAAAAATCTGCTTTATGCAGCAGATCCTTCTGTTTGGAGGAGAATGAGAAATGGATTCTTGGATAGAACTCTTCATCTTCACGATTGATGAAGAAGAAAGAAAAACAATCATCTCTTCCTGGCTTCCTCTGAATAAGAAAATGACTCATTTTGTTTGAAGTCTGGATTGAGGCAGGAAGAAAAGACTAATCATATACATGTAATTTATATAAATAGATAATTCCCCAAATGAGCAAGTAAACTATTATCAAACTATTACACCTGGTTTTTAAAAAGACCTTAATAGTTTTATATATAAAACTTAATATAATATTCAAGCATATTATATTATCCAGTCAGTTTCCAATAAGGTCACTGTCTTAGGGTTTCCTTTGCTCAGAAGGGACACCATGACCAAAGCAACTCTCACAAAGGCCATTTAATTGGGGCTGTCTTATTGTTTCTGAGTTTCTGTTCATTATCATCATGGCAGGAAGCATGATAGCAGCCAGGCAGGTGCTGGAGAAGTTGAGAGTTCTGTTTTCATCCAAAAGAAGCCGGGAGCAGACTGTCTTCCAGACAGCTAGGAGGAGGGTCTCAAAGCCCACCTCCCACAGTGCTACATTTCTTCAATAAGGCCACACTTCCTAATAGTGCCTCTCACTGGGGCAAGCATATTCAAACCACCGCAATCATTAATGTAACATTTTATTTTTATCACCTCTCCAGGCCAGACATAGAGTATGAAAGGTAATATTTTTATAGAATTTGACATTTTGTAGATCCACTTCATTATTCTAAGGGAGAGAACACAGCTCTTCAAGGACTCACTTGCTCCAGTGCCTGACTATTCACCCTAGAGCACCTGCTTTCCTGGCTGGTGGAGGTGAGCTAGAAGATGGAATGATGCTGATGGCCTGTGGTCCTGGCCTCCTAGGTGCTGACAGGGCTTCCAGTCACTTTCCTGTAACATCAACCTCACTTCTTCCACAAGGGTAGTGTACTGATTAGAACACAAGAATGCTCAATATGCCTTGTTGACTTAGATATTGTTTTGATTTTTTGTGAAAGAACTTTGGCTATGTTTCAAGGACTTGCTTTTCCCCTACTTTTCTTCTCTCCTTCTTCCTCCTCTGTTCCTTTAACCTAATTCACTTCCTCACATTCCTGAGCCATGGCTGCTTCCTAGAACTGTGAAATCCTATCAGGGATGCAGTAAGGAGTGTGATGTGTGTAAGGTGACATTAAATACATATGCACAGTTGTAATTCTGTTTGTGTGTCACTGTGATTCAGTGTATCAAATTAGAAGGTGCTTTCTGGATCCGTGACACTAAGTAGTTCTTTGGGATGAACTGAGTATTAGTCAGGCCTTTGAGTGTCCAAGATGTTCTGGGGGACAGCATCTTCATATGAGGGGCCACACATTTGTCCATAGAAGCATAAAGAATACACTCAGTAATTCTTAGGCAAGAGACTCAATGGAGCACCATTCAGATAGTCAATCTAGAAAAAATTTTCTATCATTTTTGAGCCCATTTTAGCTTCTGTTTCCCCGCCAAATGTGTCATGCAAGTATATAGTCTGTTTTTTTTTCAATTTTCACCTCATTTCTTAACAGATATTTAAATAGTTGAGTCCTTTTGTTTCTGTTTCTACAGATATCTTAGTATTCTTATACAGTGAGCATCTATAAATGTTCTTATGTAGACATATTAAATGTTTGTTGAATAAATATCAGTTTCTCTTGTCATTAGGAAAGAGAATAATATAAGAATCTCTAGGCCTTGCAGGAACCCTGAGATGGAGACTCATCACCTCCGGTTTCAGATCAACAAGTATTAGGATCTACAATATTAAATTTTGATGGCTCTATTTTCTAAGTCCCAAGCCATATTCCAGGAGTTATATGTACCTTAATTATGTATGTCTCAGAATATCCTAGTTGTAGTTGGTATATTTATTATTCTATCCATTTAGACATGAGCAAACTGAGAAAGCCATAAATAGCCTGACCAAGGCCACATGATAGGTGAAGGTTAAACTGGAGATTCAGGACCAAGATGGCCAATGGTTGAAAGCATTTTCCGCTAAGCCTGACAACCCTTATCTTATCTCCTTCTAAACAGTGGAAGCAGATTTCTGAAAATCACTCTCTGACTTCTACACATGTACCATGGCACACTTACACTTACACATACACAGACAGACACACATATCATAAATAAATAAATAAATAAATAAATAAATAAATAACAATACGTAAGTCCACAAATAAGTATTAAAAATAAACTGAGATTTGATCTAGATAGAGTACTTGACCACATCAGCTGACCAAGACACAGGGTTCTAAGGGATCTGTAATAGGGATTTCAGAGCTAAAGCAAATAAAACAGTTGCTCATACGAGACCCATTTTAAAGACACAAGGTCTCCCATGACAGAAGGTTGTGTTGGGTCTGAGTTTGACTCTTGTGAGGAGACTTCTAAGCCTACCCCTTTCTAGTATTATTATGTTCCTGGTCATTGTATTTTCATTTTAAAAGCACAAACTTGATCATGGTTTTCCAGCTTAGAATGATAGGTATTTGCATGCTAAAAGACCCAATGAATTCACTTCAACAGGAACATGGGTTAATATATCTACTATGATTATTTAAACTCAGCTCTACTGATGGATAGTTGGAATATCAAATGAAAGAGGGTATTTGGTATATTCCCTATGATATCACAGATCTGGACATATGCAGAGAACCACTGCCATTATCGCAGTGATGAACATGTCTCTGACCTTGAGAAGTTCTCTGTACCCTGTAACATTTTAAAATAAGTTTTAGAGAGCTACTGTCCAGCATATCTTTCTATTAATACCACCGCAGCATGTACTTCAGGGGTTGTAAGCGAAGTACTGAGATCCATGCTATGATGTTGCTTAGCTTCACCTGGTTTGTCAATCCTTGGAGTGTCATCCTGGACATTTCTTTTTTTCTTAAACTTTGGTTTCTTTCAAAAACCAGTTCCTCTTTGTTTATAAGTCACCGCAAACTTGTAGTGTAGATTGGTACAGTCCAGTCACCTTTGCCCTGTGGGCAACTCCTGAATGATAGCTTTCTCATGTGCGCCCTCCCTCAACCTCTCCTTCAACACATAGGACTGGAATGGGTGTTGTCAGCATTCAGTGTCCACAGGTGCCCTCAGCTGCCTCCTCTGCCAATATTCTTCCTGGGCTGGTGCTTTCAGTGTTGTTTCCTCCATCTCATCCCCTCAAATCCCCTTAGTCATTCTCATCTCTCTATAGCACAGTGCTGGTAAAACTGCCTCGGGATTTGAGACAATAGAAATTGATGTAGACTGGTGTTGTCATGGCTACCTTCACAGAGATGGTATTAATTGAGCTGAGTTTTTGAAGACTGTGAATGATTTAGGTGAGTATCAGGGATGTCGGAGGTTTGACTTTGCTTTATTTAGACTTTGAAAAGAGATTATAGTCTAGGAACTAAGACATATTAAGCTAAGTTTATTTAATTGAATGACCTTAACTGCAAACGGTTCAGCCACTGGCAGGCTTTACCAATTTTTCAAGTCGCTATATTTGAAGGTAGTTTTTCATAGACACAAGGTGACTCAGGTGTTTAATTGCCGTGAAGGTAGACTTTGTGAAGAACATATTTGTATAAGACGTAGAAGGTGAATTACTTTTGGCTAGTACTTGCTCAATTTCTTTGAGTCTCAGTTATCTTTCAGTTAGAAATAGCTAACAGGTGTTGTGAGGATAACAAAGGGAAAGGTTGAGTTAATTGCCAGCTAGCAACCTTGTGCATGATGGATATTACTAGTCTTACTAAAGAGAGAGTATTCTAGTCCCTCTAAGAAGCCTCTGCTTCTCTGTGTCTGCTGAAGTAACACATGCACAGGATGGACAAGTGAGCGTCATACTGTGGATGGAAGTTGTTATTTTTAGACTCTTCCCATCCCTTCCCTCAGTAGCAGCACAATATTTGGCTGAACTGACATTTGTGTAGGTGCCCTTCTGCATGCCTCAGCACCAAACAGACACTTTAACTTTTTAAAAGATACCTTTCCACAGAGAGTGGAATGTTAGAAATCTAAACATTCACAGTAGATACAATTTTGAGATGTTACTTCAAATGATTTAACTAAGACAAAAATCCCTCACTGGTATCCCCAGCCACTTGGGTTTTAGTTAATTCCAGACATAGTCAAGTTGACAAACAAGAATAGCCATCACAGACTGATAGACAAATATGTAGATAGAGAGATAGGCAGGCAGATAGGTAGGTATAAAGATACATAGAAAGATAGATACATAGATAGATAGGCAGCTTTAAAATTCATCTTTATTATTATAATATAGGAAGTAATGACTAACCCTTGAAGCCTGTGAATAGGAGAGTGTACTTATTAGATGGGATTTAGCATGTGGACCTGAAGATGGGAGGTTTACCCTGGATTATCCAAGTGCATCTAGTCTAATCACATAAGTATTTAAAGGTGAAGAACCTTACTTAAATGTAATCAGAGAAACATTTCACTATAGAATGCATATATTGCTTTGACTGTAAAGATAGAAGAAGGCAGCCATGAATCAATGTTTTCTTTCATTTGTAATTCCTAGATTTTATGTAGTCACATGAAATCATGAATGTTATGCATGTATATATATATACACATATATACATATACATATATATATGTGTGTGTATAAATGTGTATATATATATATATGTATATATATTGATATATATTGATCAGAATTAGGAGTTAAACTGTCTGGGGAAATCAGAGAAACTAATAAGAGGAGGGATAAGAAGGGAAGAGAAGGGGAGTGGAGGGAGGGAGAATATGAACCTGTTAGAATGCTTAAATATAAGAAAATTTGAAAATCCAGGCAGCATCTACCACGGGATGGGGAAAAAGTCTTTGCCAAGTGCACATCCGACAGGGAATCCACTGTTAGACTATACAAAGACTGTAAAATATGTACACTACTTGCCCCAATCATCTAATCACTAAACAGGGAGGCTCTAGATGTGCAGCAACAGCCAGAAGACAAACCAGGAAAACACAGAGATGGATGGCCTTCCCTTTGACTCCAGGAAGAGCACAGCTATGTTGACACTTTCATTTCTGTCCAGTGAAACCTGCATTGGATTTATAACCTCCCAGGTCTGTAAGAAAATAAACTTGGTGTTGTTTTAACACACCCGAGTTGGTCTGTTAGAGTGGCAATCAACACAAAATGGAATCATGTTTAGTTTCGTGAGACTTGAAGAATGGATAGGTTTTTGCTGTTCTGAAGTCATGTGTGTTCATCGTGAGTCATTGGTAATGAATATTTGAATTACCCTCCTCCCTCCAAGGCACATTCATGTAGAGCCCTCAGCTTGCTGTGCCATGGGTTGACCTGGAACTTCGACCCTTATTCTCTGGATAACTGTCTGCCGGGGGCTTGGGTTTTACTGGGAAGTTGTTACATGCTAGAGATGCTGCAAAGAACAGGAAAATGTTCCCAGAAGTTACCATTGTGTCACGGGGCAGTCCTGATTGACTTTGCTGGGTTTACTTTTTATATGGCACATTCGGGATGGACAAGAATCCCTCCTCTCTTCCATCATTTCCACCCAACGTCACTCCATCATGTTTGTGACAAACAAATTTTCAGAAGCAGAGGCCTTTTTGAAGCTAATACATATATCCTCAAATGTTTTAGTGTTTCCACATATAACATGGAGTTGAGAGAGCTCTTTTTTTGGATTTCTTACATTGCTTTTAAGATACTACTTATAATAGAACCCTGGAGAATTTAATACATTTTTCTAGCCAAAATGGCAGTGAGCAAGGAAAAAAAAAAAGAATTCCAAGTCTAGACACACACTTGAATCCAATCCTGACTTCAGAAACAGTTTTAAGTAAGTTGTTCTGTGAAAATTAAATCATAAATGACAGATCTGCCAAGATTGATTCTTTCACTACTATAGCATGCTTCCTGAATGTCAACACTGCTTATTTGATTCAGAAGGGACCAGAGCCAGCAAATTATATCTGTGGTTTTCAGTCTGCCTTCATTTGTCACAGAGCTTGGGAGCTCCAGGATTAAATATTGCAGGATTAATGGGCATATTCTTTTTCCAGTGTTTTGTTTTCTTTTAACTACTGATCCTGTATGCATTATACAAAAGTCATGGAAAAAATAGAACAGGACTCAAATTTCAAGGAAGTTTTGCCTTCTATAACAATATTGTTTTAAATATATAAAATAATATTTTTAAAAAATACATTCAAAAGATGTGGTGCTGTCAAACGTGTTTTCCAATGTGGTAGCCACCAGTCACATTTGTAATCACAGAATGCTTAGAATGTAGCTGGCTCAGACTGGGTGCTCTAGACCTACTGCAAAAGAAAAAGATCTTAGGTGGGCATGCTAGTGTATATGTACCTTTATTCCTAGTCCTCAGGAGGCAGAGGCAGGGAGGGAGGGAGAAGGGAGGAAGGCAAAGAGGCCGGAAGGCAGGGAGGCAGGGGACAGGAGGGCAGAGAGGGGCAGAGGGGCAGAGGCAGGTGGGTCTCTTCGAGTACAAGGTCATCCTGGTCTACATAGTGAATCCCAGGCAAGCCAAAGGAATTAATGTGAGACCTTGGTCACAGAAATAAATAAATAAAAACATCTGAAAATGTCTCATGATAAATTTTCTATCGCACGTTTATGAAAATGAGACTGTTTAAATGTATGTACTATGTAAAATGATTATTAAGATAATTCTTTTCATTTCTTTTTATTGTTCAACTAAGGCCACTGGGATGATTGACAAATCATGCACTTGTTTTGTCTCTGCTGGGCAGGGCAGTATCCTAATGAGGCTGGCCGTTGTGTGGTAGGAGAATATAGAAAACTGTACGTGGGTACCTAAAAAACAGGCGCCAGTTAGGTCTTTGTGAAGCCACTCTGTCCTGGTCCTTTTTTGTCTTGCATGTCGTTTAAGTAGAGAATATCATGAGCAACAAATAGCAAGAGAAAGAGGAGAATATCACCCTACACCATCAAAGGAAGTGAACAAATCTGACAGAGGGATGGGGTGGGGGATGGGCACCACATTCTGGCAGCAGTAACCAGGTTCTTTGTCCTATTTTTATCAGGAAATATCTAGAAACTGTCCTTTGAAAATGATACAGCCTTTTTAATCCCCAGATAAAGGGACATGGGTCTCTCAGGAATAAGAGAATGACAGAATTCAACCTTATCTAAATGAAGAAGGGAAGCTTGGGCAGGGTGGAGCACAAATCCCAACTTCCCTTGTCTTTGAACTTGACAGTGGCCAGAGTTACTGGGCATTGTAGAATTTATCACTGTGTGGCAGCACTGTTCACGAAGCAGGGAGAAGTGGTTGTGTCAGGACCATTTTTTTAGAAGGTGAGTTCTGCCTCTATTCTCACTAAGAATAAGCCTTTCTACTTCCTTTCTGTTTTGCTTGCTGGTACATATGTGTGCTATATGCATGCCTTGCTCCCAAAGAGATCAAACAGGGCCTCAGATCGTCTAGAACTGGAGTTTTGAATGTTTGTGAACCATTATGTGGATACTGGGTACTGAACCCAAGTTCTCTGCAAGAGTAAAAAGTGTTCTTAAATACAGAGCCATCTCTCCAGCTCTAAAATAAATCTTTAAAAAGAGCATATTAAACTTACTAGTTTGGGGCTGGAGAGGTGGCTCAGCAATTAAGAGCACTGGCTGTTCTTCCAAAAGACCCAGGTTCAAATCTCTCAGCACCCATATAGTTTCCTGTTGAATAGGTTGTAGACAAACAGACAGACAGACCACATGAAAGATAGATATGGGTGGAGAGAGTTGGGTCATAGTTTTCTACCCGATTTAAGTTCTTTTTTTTTTTTTTCTTCTTCTTCTTTTCTTTCAAGGCTTAGCTGAAAAGCACTATGATGTTGTGTGGAACTGGTGCAAACTAGTATTACCTCTGATCATCTGAGTCTTACTATTTTTCCCAAGCTGATACATGAATAGAAAGCATGACCTGGGTCTTAGCAAAAAGGGAGAGTGTGGCAGTACCCTTTGCTGCTTATGAGCATTTGCCTCAGAGAGAAGTTCCTAATTAGCTCCGGTTTGAGACAGGCACACAAGGTCCATTAGTTTCCCCAAATGGGTCTTTATATATACTGAAGCTGAGGCAGGAGGTTGCTTTTTTGTCTAGTTTTGCAAAATATTAAATATTTGGGCATTTTTATTTGGTAATTGTTAATATTCTATGCCCTGACCCATAAAAGAGGGATAATTTTGTCCAAGTTCACAAATCTAAACACTATAAAATTTTCATTAAAATAAAAAGGAGATAATCAAGATTTTTTTCTAAAAAATAAAATGCACTTCTCTACACCACAGATGAAATTCACTGAGCTAATCACAGACTCTGTAGAAGCTAACATGCTTACCTGAGTATCAGGCCATCCCATAACATCTTAGAGAGCTCACTAGTTTGAAATACACAGAGACAGTTTGGGGTTGTAGAGAATTCTCTTCCAAGCACTGAAAATATTCTCAGATGGCCAAGGAAATTCAACCCCGCCTCAGTGACTTGTAATGCATTAGAAAGGAGTTACCTTAAAGGAAAAGAAGAGTTCGTTCAGCTTTCCAACAGAGCCTCCCAATGAACAGAGACGATAGTGAAGTCCTTGGCTCTTGAGGCTGTGTTTGTTGGGCTAGGAAGGGTTAAGTAGTGAGTGACAATAGTCTATAATGCACCTTTAGAATATACTGTACCTTCCATTCTTATGTAGAAAATAGATAGAATATTAGCAAAACCCACTTTCAGTGTTTAGATTCTATGTGGTCAATGGATGATTAATCACATTCCTTTTCTAAAACAGGGTGCTTCAGTACCTATCCAATTATCCATCACAAACCTAAATGGTATCTACTTGGGTATTTATTTAAAGCTGTTTGTATTATAATTATATACTATCATTTGCAGCTGTATAGATAATTCCTTGACATTTCTTCACATTCCTTCTTCAGGGCAGTGGAGAACATATTCATCAGTAGGACTCTCATATCCCAGAAGAGCTCTTTACTGAGAGGTGAATATAGAGAAAAGGCTGTCCCCATTGCATACACGAGCAAGATTTGCTGAAAGGACCCTGATATAGCTGTCTCTTGTGAGGCTATGCCAGGGCCTGGCAAACACAGAAGTGGATGCTTACAGTCAGCCATTGATGGATCACAGGGCCCCCAATGGAGGAGCTAGAGAAAGTACCCAAAGAGCTAAAGGGGTCTGCAACCCTATAGGTGGAACAACAATATGAACTAACCAGTACCCCTGGAGCTCGTGTCTCTAGCTGCATATGTATCAAAAGATGGCCTAGTTGGCCATCACTGGAAAGAGAGGCCCCTTGGTCTTGCAAACTTTATATGCCTCAGTACGGGGGGAATGTCAGGGTCAAGAAGTGGGAGTGGGTGGGTAGAGGAGTGGGGGGGGAGGGTCTGGGGGACTTTTGGGATAGCATTTGAAATGTAAATGAAGAAAATACCTAATTAAAAAAATAAATTAAAAAAAAAAAAAAAGGCTGTCCCCATCCCAGGAATTGATAGCCCTGTTGGGGCAGCTTGCCTCTATCCAAACATTATTAACACAATGATCAGCCAGCATCATTTAGTGTTTACTTGTGCACAGTGCTCCAAGTGGATACCATTCATTTTGTACCCTAATGGCTTCGTATGTTTGAAAGATACAAATTAAAACCTTCACAAAATTGTGAAAAAATGTGTCCAGTTCCTTAGTGGGAATGACAAAATGTTAGTCCAAGAACAGAAGGTAGACAACATTTCTTTAGGTGGTTCTGTGCTCTGACAATCCTCTGGAATTACCTCATGTGGCCCTTTTGGGACTCAAATGATCCTTTCACAGGGGTCAAATATCAGATATCTAGCATATCAGATATTTGCATTATGATTCATAAAAGTAGCAAAATTACAGTTAATGAAGTAGTAACAAAACAATTTTGTGGTTGGGGGTCACCATGGCGTGATGATCTGCACTAAAGGGTTGCAGCACTAAGCAAGTTTGAGAATGAATCCCTAGCCTATAGATTAAAAATCTTACTAGCTTCTGTAACCCACACTGACACAAGTATTCCAAGGTGATGAGTGCTGATGTATTTATTCATTTATTGATTTATTTGTTTGTTTGTTTGTTTATTTATTTATTTACTTGGTAACTCTACATGAAGCCAGGGAAACACTAGTTTTTCTTTAATTTATTTCTCAGGTTGGTACTTAATTCTCAAAAGCTCTTAAGTTCAGTGTCTGTAAAGCCATCCAAATACTATACTGTTGTCCTGGTTCTTGTAAACAGGTTGGCCATGCTTAGCTACAGACTCACAATCTAAATGCTGCCAGGTTTTGCAAATCAGTGCTCTTCCTAATATTACAGTGAGTTGCACCTTAGAAACCAATGCCATGAGCTGCCTACTTTAACAATTCAAGTTAATATTCTACCCATTCATTCATCCACTGGCACCAGAGTCGTTGTTATCTAAATGATGACTTAAGAAACAATCATTTTGAAATTGTAGACTTGTGATGACAGTAAACACAAAAGCTAAGAGTAATTGCAGAATTGGGACTTGACTGAAGCAATGGAGTCTGAGTGCTGTATTCTTTTTGGTGGGGAGACACAGAGTAACATGTATTCACCACACATAGGGCTGACAGACTGAAAAACAGATTCCATCCAAGTTCACCTTAATGAACCAGTAAATCTCTAGGGGTTGCTAATAGAAGCCTAGATGAGGGGCTAATTGTAGGATCATGGGTGACTCAACAATAGCTGCAACACTGAAGAATCTCATCCCTGCCTCAGGCCATGACTAATGAAAGCTTCACCCAAGAAATGTCCCAGTCTCTAGGCAACCCTCTTTTCCTATGTTCTCTAGAACCCACCACATGCAGCTGGACAGGAGGGAGTGACATCTCAGGGAAGGGTAGGGTGACCCTCTCCCCACTCAGACTAAGACTCTAAACAGCATCATTACTATTACCTTAGAGCTAGCTATCATGCTCACTCTATGCTTGTTGGCATGATTGCTGATTAGAGTATACCATAGGTCACTGTGGCAACTCTGCTTTGTGAGAGTAGATGGCTGTTCTGCAGCCAGCGAAAGTTAACTTCACTATACCAATGGGAACGGCTTCAAGACAAGGGTGAGCAGGAGGTACCTGAGCCAAGAGTGAAAGGGAAAACTATTCTTTACAGAAGATAGAAGAGATTCCTTTATAATAATGTTTAACTGACACCAGGTAATTACGCAACTGGTTAAAATGTTACTGCATATCCAAGACTGGGCCACGTGCCAAAGGAACTCAATTTGGAATCTGGAAAATAGAATGAGTTAAAGTGACCTCTTACAAACCTTGGAAATTAGAAAAGAGAAAATTTGGTATTTGATTTTCATTGAACTCCTAATTGGTCAGGATTGATATTTTTATAAAAGATGTTGCAATCAGAATGCTATGAAAACTTTGATGTTTATATAAATGGCTTTCAGTGTTTCTGACAGGGACACTTTTCAAGTCATCTTTAACAGACACTGAGTTATAAAATCCAGTATTTAGGGGTAATTCAAATAATACATTTTGTTTAATTCAGATCAAACCCATTGCATATTCTATTACCCTGGGATCTTTTTCTTCTTGCAATGGAAGAAATAATTTTTTTCTTTTGTGATTCCAGAATGGTTTATGAGACAAGAGATTTGATCATGAAACGTTTATTAAAAGATTAGTTGTGTAGATAGATGAGTGAATATCACTAAATATATAAAAACTCTTGCTCTCATGGGGAAGTTGCTACACATTAAACAGATGTTAAAAGTACGAATTCTGCCTTGACTCATTGCATACGCATTCTATATAGAAAGGCTGTCAGAAGAACCTTGTTTTCCATATGAAGTAAAAAAAAAAAAAACTTCTAAGCTCTTAGGCCCTGGTAACGACAGCTGCTCCAGAGCAAGGCGTTTGGAGAGAATGAGATCTTATTTCTCAAACAATTTGAATGGTATAGCTGAGCTCTGAAAGTCTGGAGTGCAGAGCACCCGCATGGCTGTCTCCACCTGCTACTTGCTAGCTTCCATTTTACTTGACTGTTTGAGATAGATTATGCCATGTAACTTAGGCATGTGCCAGACTCACGTGCCTCCTGTCTCCACCTCCCCAAATGCTGGGACTACAGGCATGTACATCTGGCTTCTGCCTTTCCTCTCACACCACCTTCTTTTCTGAGAGTCCAGGAGTGTCTGGAGTCTGTTTTTGGTAACATAACTGTGACCTTGCACTTCCTGAGGCACTAAGTTGTCTCTGTACTACTTTGTCTCCTGGTTCCCTTCCAAACTTGGAAAATGTTGAGTACTTGGGGAAATTATTTAAGATCTTGACCCAATAGGCACACATACTTTGCTAAGCCTGAGGCAAAAGGAAAATAAGGGATCATGCAGGTGTTCATTAGCAACTCTGTTCACCTCGACAGCATTTCTCATGGGATCTCCTTCAGTTCCTTCCCTGCCTTCAGTTTTCTTTGCCCTGGGTGTCATAGAATTAGCTAGGTATTTTGCCCCCAAGGTCCCATAAGCCCTCCAGCTCTAGTGGTACTATCTAAACTACTACTATGGAAAAAATTTCAAGTTCTATAGAGACTTAGGAACAATTTATATATATATATATATACATATATATATAAAATGTGTGTGTGTATATATATGTATATATGTATATGTATATGTGTGTGTGTGTACAAATGTGTATGTGTGTGTGTGTACAAATGTGTATGTGTGTGTATAATTGGGCAAAACAGTAAAGTGCTTATTTTTTTCTTTTTGGAATGTTCATTTCTTAAAATTTAAAATAGGAAATTTCTAAATGTGTTAAAATAAATGAACTTTAAATACCCGAATCAAATGCTTTCATAGAAGATGTTCTTACATAAAGCATTCTAATACATTTCATCTGAGTTTTTCCTGAAATGGGCAGTCCTTTGCTCTTTAGTTAGAATAGCGCTTGGAAACGGTCAGAATGGACAACAGGCTGTTGCTTTACTGAAAGCCGAGACAGTGGTTTTCTCCTGAGCCTTATGAGCAATCTGTGCACCAAGCCTGAGCTCTGATCCAATGGAATTAGATTTTCAAATGCACATTTACCTGCATTTCTGGTTTCACTTAAAATCACTTCTTAGCTTTTGTCAGTGAGAGACACAGCTAAGACTGAACCCAGCCCACATGGTGCTAATGAGTTGAAGCTAATGAAGGAACTGGCAATGAAGGCATGGTTAGTGTGCCGAACAAGGCTGTGGTTAGTGAAGAGACACCAAGAAACCAACAACAGTGGTAAGAAGTCAGTTTGAAGAGACACAAAGTAAAACAGCATCACTGGGAATACTCCGAAGCCAAGGAAATGGGCCGCCCAGCAGAGCGTGCATGTTGGCCATGCTCGTTCAGGAACTAGTGGGGAAGGATTATAGGAAAGCAAGCCTGAGCAAGCCAAGAGCCTAGGACTCAAACACCGAGGGCTTTGACATCCTTTACCCTGCGGTTTCCTGCTTGGTGCTTAACATAAGTGAACTCTACAGGGAAGCCACATGCCATCCCCTTAGACGATCGGCAGTGTCCTCACTGGTCCATTTCCTCCGGCTTTACTGTTTTCTTGCATTTTGAAAATTACTGTATTCCTGTACATACATGGGACCATAAAAGCCATATAGTTGCAGCATGTTATTGATCTATTGGACTCTGCTGTCTGGTCTCCTATCCATAGTAGAATGCCACACCGTATGTTTAACTAAATGCCAACTCATAGCTATGAGTTGAATTTATTAAAAAAAATGTATTCTGGGACTAGAGAGATGGCTCAGCAGATAGAGGCGATTGCTGCCAAAGCTGAGAGCCTTACTTCGTCAACATGACCCACATTGGAGAAAGAGAACCGATTCCTGCAAGCGTCTCCTGACTTCCACACAGGAGTGCACGCACACCTACACTAATGCATCATACATTCGTCTACGTGCCCACACACAAAAACAAATAAATGTAACAAGAAAAAAAAAGTTGTTCTCTGAATACACTGCATTTCTTCAGTGTTTCTGGCCAAATCAGAGGCTAAATATTTTTTTCCAGAGATTTTTGCAGTTTCTTTTCTAGAAACCCTAATTTTGTTCTTTCTATTTTACAACTATGCAATGCAAATTTTGAGAATAAAGTGAACATTTTGATTATTTTTTCCTTTTTTTAAAAAAATGTATTCTTTGAGAATTTCAGGCAGTATATTTATCATATTCTTTCTCATTTCCACAACCCCTCCCAGAGCCTCCCTGTTCCTACCCACTTAACTCCCTCTTTTTTTCTCACTCTTAAAAACAAAAATAAAATAAAAAAGCCACTAAAACCCACATAATCTACTTTAGCTATTTCTGAGAATAGGACCACACTAAAGGATGGTTGATATATCCAGTTACTCTAGGGAAGAAAATTGATTTTTTTTCCTCTCTCGGCCACTTTGGTTATTTTAAATAATGTGAAATTAGCTGGTCATTTTATTATTAGCATGTAAAACATTCTTATGCTCTGCTTTAGATTTCTGGAGAGAACTTTAAAAAATACTTCCAGCTAAGGTCCAGCATTAATCAGAAAGACCGTTTACAAGATGATAGTCTTTTTAGACACTAAGGAAATCTTGGAGTCTCAATGAAGAAATGAAGGCAGAGATTTAAACCTATTTTTAATTTCCATCAATATTTCTCATACGTGGAACAATAGATTTATTAGAGCAGTGGTTATCAATCTGTGGGTGAGGACCCCTTTAGGGGTCAAATATCAGATATCCTGCCTGTGAGATATTTACATTATGAAAATAACAGTAGCAAAATTACAGTTATGAAGTAGCAACAAAATAAATTTATGGTTGGGGGTCATCACAACATGAGGAACTATTATAAAGGGTCCCAGCATTAGGAAGGTTGAGAGTCACTACTTTAGAGACTACCATCATCTCTCACTAAATTTAAGTTGCCATTTATCTTAAGTAGCAGCCTGAGTCCAAAAGAATTAAAGTGTGAAAAGAAGGCATGTTTTAGAATTGAGAAGCTAATGGAAATGGTCATGTGGGAATTATGCATGTATTTAAGAAAAACATATGATGGGAAATGGCTTATAGTCTAAGAGTTGTAACCAAAAAGAAGAAAAAATCAAACCAGACTGTCTAGTTTATAATTTTTGTAGTCTGTTCTTTTTTCCAATAGACTCTTTGTTCCTTGAAGCCAGGAACTGTACTTTTTTGATACTCTCTGTAGTGTGCTTACAGAATTGTTTAGTGACCTACTCTAACCTCTTTTACAGGAATAAGAAAAGTGCTACCCTGTCCTGGTTGCCTAGTTGGTCACAAGCAGAGTGATTGTTGAATTCCCGTTCCCAGGTTCTTAGCCTTGTATGTTGTTCTTTACTCAAACACTTAAGATTTACATACATCCACAGTTTATTCTCCCAAGTACCAACACCACACTTAAGTTTTCTTGTAATTAGTACAAAAAAAGGCTTCGTGATGTGTTTCTGTCACCTATAGGTACCCGTGTGTGTCTTCACCTCCTAGGTAGGACCTTTATCAAAGGAATGCTTCACTCCCTTCCCGCTATGTTAAATGTTTCATCCTATATTCTTGTAAGCGTGCTTCCTCTTCCTTCTAGCAACTACAGAGATGTGTGGATGATATAGATATATAGGTATGTATTGATATAGGGGTATAGATAAAAAGTAGAAGTCATTTGCATATTCGTTTGCCTAAACATAAAATATGTGCAAACCATTTGCTTTTGTTTGCATTTATTTGCAGGCTCTGTGCTGAATGTCTTCAGATACCATGGTGTTCTTGGGTGTAATATGAATTCCACCCCTTCTCCTTCCCTTCATTACCCAAATATACATCAACTAAACATGTAGACACATGTGAGAATCATGTAGATTCAGTGAGATTCAGAAAGGGTTGTGAACTGAACACATTGAATTATCTTTCCTTTTGTCCTAATGATTTCAGTCCTAATGTGCTTTTAATCTACTGTATTTCACTGTAATTGTGCAAATTAACTCGTGTCATTGGTTATTTGGAAAGAAAAGTCTTGCCCTGAAGTGTTGTAAATATCTCGAGTAGTAGTTATTGTACAAGATTCCTAAGTGTTCAAAGATAAAAATAATGTTCAACTTAAGTAGGAAATAATTGGGTTTCTTTTTGTTGAACAAGCAAAGCTGATTTTGCCTTTGAATTTAACTGCTACACTTTGACATTAGCTTTGTTGACATGGCAATGTAGACGCAGTGCATCTGCATTCAGGAAAGTGTAAATTAAAATTCAAAGTCCTGGGTAGATTTTTATATTCCTCAAAAGCTGCAGAATATAACTATTCGTGGAAGTACCATTTGGCTTTCTTCATCTTAAAAAGTAACTTTTTCATGCCAGCCAACTTTTGGTTTACACACACACATACATGCATACACACACACACACACACGCATATATATATACATGCCTCGAGTTCACTGAATTCTACCTATCCCTGCTGGAATTACAGGCATAAGCCACCACACTTGGCTAATGACTTAATATTTGTAGCTTTATTTTCCTATTGTTTGTACATGTTTTGCCTGTATATGTGTATATGCACCATGTGCATGCCTGGTAGCCACAGATGCCAGAAGATGGCATCAGAACCCCAAGAACTGTAAGTACAGATGGTTGTAAACCACCATGTAAGTGCTAGGAATTGACACCAGATCTAGCACCAACTTCATATTTTAAAATTGAAATCACATTCAAGTCTCCCCTTAGAAGTCTAAATTTTAATAGTACTAAATTTGAAATGGATCTTATAATCGAGTTTGACTCACTTTTCCCTTATTAAATTAGTTTCATATTTTGTAACCAATTCACATATTTGGATTGAGAAAATATAATCATGATTTCTTATATTAATAGCTAGTTCACTGTGAAAAGAATTTCAGATAAAAATATAGAACTTTTATTTAAATCTAGTATATAATATAAAGTATGCTTCCCATAAAGCTATACTAAATGGGAGCCTTGGATGTAAGGGGAGAAAGAAGACAAATCTATCATCATAGAGAATGAAGAGCCAGATGAGATCAGGACACAGATATTCTCCACTGTTTTGGTTCATCTTCCTCTAGCAGAAAAGTAGATAACGTTGGCTTTATAGTAGATATAAGACTATATCCTGCGCTTTAGTTAACTATAAGGAAATTCTGCTTCAAAGTGCAGCTAAATCTTTTGAATTAAAAATTGTGATGCTCTTGAAAGGTCCTGAATGAGGCATTTTTTCACGTATATCAGAAATTAATACAATTTTGAATTCTATAGACAGGTGCCAGGAGTCTCAGAACCCTACTGAGAAACACAGGAAGAGAGCCTGATGAGCCAGTGGTGGCCTATCTAGAACTAATTTCCAGGGATGGGGATTTCTATTTGATGATGCTCTATTCTTACTTGGTTTCTGCTGAATCATAAAGTTTATCGGGAGTAAAGTTCTGGTGTCTAGTTTCGTCAACATCCAGCACAATTCCTATTGTTGTGTGTTTGGTGGCCAATTAAACGATAATTTTCTGTGGGCATCTTCCTGTTCACATGATACCATTCATGATGTTTCCTCTATTCTGAAGTCCCAGTTGGGGACTTATTTCCATGTGATGAAATCCTAGTCAAACCTTAATGTACAATTCAATTGTCACCCTCTGATTCCATTATTTTTATTTAAAACTCTTTTTATTTAATTAAAATATAATTATATCATCCCTCCTTCTACTTCCAACCTCTCCTTTGTCATCCCCACCCTTTTAAATTCATGGTCTCTTATTTTACTTATTTATTTATTTTGTTACATATTCATTTGAATAAATACAAATGCTACCTGCTGAGTTCATTCAGTGTTTCTGTGCATTTTTTAAGGCACAGCACTTGGAATTAGATAACCATTTAGCAAGTACATCTTCAGGGTCAATAATTTTCTTGATTATTTAGTATTAATTCTTGGTACCATTTTGTCCTATTTTCTTTTGTTATTTGTTAAAGTTATTTTTACATTATAATGATTCCTAAATGGTTCCAAGTCATTTATAATTCTGTATTTTTTTTCAGTAGAATTCATACATTATACTTGAACATAAATGGTATAGAGATAAAATGGGCTTGTACTCTGTGCTCTCCAAAATCTCAAGTCTAGGTTGGATATGGTAGTTTATGCCTATAATCTCAGTATTTGGGATAGAAGCCAGCCTAGGCTACACAGTAAGTTTCAGATTTCCAGGACATCCTGGACTACTTAGTATGGCATGGTCTCTAAAGAAAACAAACAAAAACATAAAAAGAACAGAGTAGAAGTCTAGGGAGGAAACACTTCCTCCCTCTACACATACCCACCCTCTGAAATTTGTATTTTTTAAAAAATATTATTCTCAGTCTCTAGCTCCTTGCCCGTGATGCTGTGCTTGATGTAAAGCCAGCCTAGGGCCCACTTCTATCTACATCTTCACAGGAGCATTTCCTGACTCTCATACCATAAATTGCCTGGCTGTTCTGGGGAGCAGCAGAGAGCAAATAAAGAACAACGGTCTCCACAGTTTAGGCTAAAGCTATAACCAAATTCACTTTCTGTACTTCATGTCACTCTCTCAATGTGGGTAAGACAGCTATGTCCTTTTGGCTCGGGGCTCTTGAAAGTACTATCTCAATACAAAGCGGAGTTTCGTGGAGTGTATGTAGCACGGCACCATTGAAGCTCATAACTGGAAAAAAAAGTGGACCAGGGAAAACAAATTTAGGAGGAAATTAAATATAGTGTTTAATTTTCATTATCAACTTGACTAAATTTTGAGTTGAATCATCTAAGAAACTGATGAAGCCCACCTTGGCACCTTGGGGTGCATCTGTGAGGGAGTTCCCAGGGAAGACTAACTGGGGGTGGCATTTGGAACCTTGAACATGGAGGCAGCTCCCCTGGGCTGGGACTGGAAGTTAAAATGCAAGAAGGAAAGAATAATGCCACCTAAGCTCAGGGAAATGGCATTTCTCTGCTCATTGTTTTGACCTGATGTACCCTCTGCTGTCAAGAGGGACTGACCCCTGAGAAACCATGAGCCCAAAATAACCGTGCTTCCTTTAAATTCTTTGGGGGCTGGGTGTGGCCATGGTAATGAGAAAAGCAGCAGGTGCATTTGACCTTACAACTCTTTCTTTGTTCTCTCAGCTAAACCCTTTGAGTGAGCATTTTCCTCCCTTGGGATATTATTTCCTAGATGTGTGATTATTAAGAACCAAACTTAAATGGCCAACACAAAACATACTCAATGGTATTTTTCGGAGGGTTTTGCTTTTTTGTAACATAGTGCTTTGTCTAGGCATTGTTTTTTAATCTTATATAGGTCTGTTGCTTATAATATCATAGTTTTTGATTTTGTGTTTTTATGGGATTTCTCTGTGTGTGTCTCTGCAACCGTACGTGTTTCTTATGTGTTTTTTTCTTCCACCTTCTTCTGTTTTTGTTTGTTTTATCTTATTCTAGTTTTATTTTATTTAGACAAATAAAATGAATTTTTATTTAGATAAAATAATTTTAAAATAGTCTGTTTTCTAATGTGAGAGAGAAAGAAAGGGTGTGGATTTGGGTGAGTGGTGAGGTAAACAGGAGCTGGGAAGAAGTGGGGAAGGGGAAGATCTGATCAGAATACATTGTATGAAAAAAATCTGTTTAAAAGAGAAGAGGAAGAATCACACTTAGGGGCTTGAGAGATTGCTCAGAGCTTAGGCTCACATGTTTCTTTTCCAGAGGAGCCAAGTTTGTTCCCCAGCATCTTTCTAGGGTAGGTTCCAGCCACCTGGAACTTTGGCTCTAGAAGATCCCACATCTCTGACCTCATCTGGCAACAGTGCTTTTGTATACATACACATAATTAAAAATAAAATACTTAAAAAAACAGATTTGCTCCCCTTATACCCTAAAACTCTCCGATCCTTATTCTCTGCCATCTAACCTTTACCTCTGTGTGTGTGTGTGTGTGTGTGTATGTGTATGGGTGTTCTTGTGTGTACTGTGTGCTTTTATGTTGGCTTACACAGTGAAATTGAAATCTACATACTTCACAGCCATACATATTTTGTCCTTAATAGTCCCTTTTCATGTTTCTATACAGGTTTGACTGACAAACAACCAGAGAAAATGCTAAACCTACACATCGAGACACAGAGTGTCTATATACTGACTCCTCTAAATGATCTGTCTCATGTGTGTACAACAGAACGAGATTGTCCATCCCTCTGGGGTCAGATGTCTCCACCTACTCTTAATCAAGTCCAGGGGTGTCACCTGAGTGCTGGGAAATGTGGAGTGGGGTTCAGCCTGTGAGGATTTTCAGTTGGGACAGATGGGTGTGCTCTTGCCATTGTTGTTAAAGTCTAACTAGACCGAGAAAACACTCTGAGAGTGGAGGTGACAGATCTCCATGCTGGAGAGGGCAAAATGGTTTCATCAGTGTTCAAAAGAATGTCAGAGAAACAATAGAGAGAGTGAGAATCTGAGGGTGTCGGAAGATATAAGGCAAAATCTACCAGTAAATCATTTGAAAATAGTCTCCATAGTGCTGGCTACTCTAAGTTCATATGTCAAATTTTCTCCTACCTGTGGAGATGGTGGATATTTAGGCTAGGGAAAAGGTAAACAGATTCACACTTCCATAGAAACAATTTTCATAAAGTATTGATCAGCAAATGAATTAGGAGATAAGAAACAAAAAGACCGTTGTCACGGTAACAAGGACTTTCAGAGCCATGCATCTAAAGAGATGCCTTCTTAGAATAAAGAATTCAGAGTTGCTGCAACTTGATGCACAATAATTTTTAATATTCTTAAAGAGTTAATAAGAATTTTCTGACAAGGGTAAGCTGTATTCATAAAGTTAAGGGACTTTTTTGCTTTATGTCTTTTTCTAATTATAAAATTCATTTTTAAAATCCATGACACAGTGTGAAAGATCGTGATGAAGCCATTTTGTATATTTCATGTATGCTATACTTCTTTTTCAAAAGTAGAATTGGAATATAAGAACCCAAAATCCTGTCACTTATTCAAAGATATTTGCCAAGTCTGTGACTGTGTTGCTTAGGAGATCGCAATAGAAGCCAGGCTGTGAGCAAGCAGGCCCCAGGTTACATCATTGAAGTCACAAAAAGGCACATGGAATCTCAGCTCCATCCCGGAAGCCCTAGAACTTCTATGTCAGGTGTGAAAGAATAGACATAAGACCATCTCACCTAGGAAGAAGAGTATAAATGTTGTTGCTTAAAAGTTTGGAAACTAGGGGTGAACAGATATCCTATTCCTTGGACAGGGTTGGTCCTTGCAAAATTGGCAGTTTGTGGGAATGGAAGGACAGAGGCCTGGGTGACAGGTGTACATTTGGAGCAGTCTGCCTGGGATCACAGGTCAGGCATGGAATTTCAGGACTGTCAGTGCATGATGAGGTAAAACAGTCTGGGTAATAGGGAATGATGGATATCAACACCTGACATTTTGGCCTTGGGGCTGGTGATGCTTTCTAGCTCCACTGTCCCTTGGGAGACAGAGGAAGAAGAATCAAGTAGCCATTGTCAGCAGAGGCAAGGGGTAGTCTCAAGGAGGCCTTTATGGAGGGTTGCTTGAGTGTGAGGTTGAGGTCAACCTGGTCAACAATGGATGAGCCCTAGGTAAAACCAAAAGAAAGCAAAACAACAACAGAAAAAAAAATGAAAAAAAAAAAGTAAAAGATAGAAGAAAAAACACAGACCAGTCAAGTGGCACCCTCGAAAAACTTCAGACTATAGCAGGAAGATCACAAGTTTGAGGTGAAAAATTGTCACACTATTATCTATCTAAAAGTAACTTGATTGAATTTTCAAGGTTTTATACATAAGTAATTTTAATTTAAAGCTGTCAGTGAGATGGAATCTGCATATCTCAGAAGGTGGTTAGACTTAAATTCATGTCTTGATTCTTTACAGACTCAGCTTTCTAGAGTAAGATTTTTGGGTTCACATCTAGATCTGTAGCTAACTTCTTGGGCAAAAATGTTCAGTTTCTACAACCCCAACTCAGTCCTCCAGGGTAAGACTTCCCAGCTAGTACTGAGAGAGGGAAGACATGGTTCCATGTACAGTCTCTCCCCACCTTGGAATTTTAGTAAAGGACATCAGGCTCCATTGCAAGTCATTCAATCACCCTCTGCATTCCAAAATCATAGATGTAGGAGCATAAAAGGTATATTAGATGTTGGGTTCCACCCCTCCAAGGCCTAACAAACCAAAGGATGCCACCAGTGGCCACCAAGCTCTTAAGGGAGCTCAGATGACAGATCCCATTGGTGATTTGTCCTGCTATGGAGATCATAAGACAGACAAAAGTGCTCACAATCTCTCTGAGAGTCAGATAGCAACCTCAGTTGGTGATGAAACCCTCTATGTTGGAGTCAGACAACGACATCCATTTTTAAACAACCACTTTATGGGAGGAAGATGCACCACCCAATTGCAGAAAAAAAAACTGTTTAGTGTGGTCAAATGACAAACTCTGGAGGCAGGATATCTATAGAGGTCAGAGGACAGCACCCAGTATTGAAGAAAGTCTCAATGTTTTAATGAATTTCTTTAGTAACTGGACCCAAATGGGGAGTGGAATCTTTTATTTTTCAAGTTCTTTTTTGGTCCCAGGACAAACTCCAGAAGGCTTTTTAGCTTTCTCTTTACTCTAGAGACAGCTTCCACAAAAGCCATACCTCATGGCCCAGGGTCTTGTGTTCCTGAAGAAGACTCCAAGTTTGAAGCTTCACTTCTCAATATACCAGGATTGTGAGAAATCTTACACAGTCGCACTACCTCAGAGCCCATGTGAGGAAGCACACTGAAAAAAAAAAACAAAACTCCTCTAAGTGCAACAGAGCTGCGTCTATGTGTAAGTTCTTCCAGTCAGGTGAGCTCACCAGGCACAGGAAAATGCACAACATGGATGACTCTCCCTGAATGCAAGTGTAAGAAAACCTTTGCAAGATCTCATGCAAGGTGCATGAGAGAGTGCAAGAACAAGTGTGAGCCAGCGCTGGAACCTGACCATCCACAAGGAATATCTGCCCCACTAAACTTATTTCTGTTACACCATGTCTGTTGTATGTCATCAGGAAGGAGAAAGGAAACACCAGTGGGCTTGTGAAACAACAGAATCTTTTACTATTCCTACCACATAAGCAGAAACACTGATTGACTGGGGCCACCAGACAAGGACGCAGGAACTTTGTTTCTTCTGACAGCATCGAGTATGGCCTGAAGCAGGGTTCATAACCATAAACCCCACAAGCCTCTGAGTCAAGTTACAGTTTAATTTGTGCCAATCAGAAGGCAGGGATTAGGACTTTCCCTAGTGTTCTATCAGTGTCAGTAGACATCCAGTGTAAGTGATTTGCCCAACTAATCCATGTTTGTTCTTTCTGTTGTTAGGAACAGGCATTATGTTTTGGGTAACTATTTTTGCTTCAAGAGGGCATTGGTAACAGGTAGGTTTGGGGGAAATTATTGTTGCTTGGAGAGGGAGTTAGTCAGCTTAGGTAAAATGAAGTCTAAAGTCAAAATGGCAGTACTTAAGACAAGTTCCCAACAATTTCATTCTACCAACGACATTGTCAACACATTGTAAATGCTTAAAGTTATTTGTGAATATTAAAAGGTAGAATAGATAAATATGCAACATCTACCATATAAAATGGATTATTTGGTATTTTGCAAAAGTGAATTAATTTTTTGCCCAAGGATCATCTAAGAACTCACAGATATCTTCCTGTCTCTGACTCTTGAGTGCTAAGATTAAAGGTGTGTTCCATAACAGTAAGGCGAATCCTTTAATCTTCCTTTTCTTTAAGATGGCTATGTAATGATGTTTACATTAATTAAACTTCCATATTGGTTTTTAATTTTACTGAATAACAGCAACAATAGAAATACTAAGAAATAGTGAAAGAATAATAATGAAATTATGTAGGCCCAATTTATCTTCCCTCTTTTGGACTTGAATAGTGTTATCCATTTTAGGTTTTTGGTAATATATGGCTGCTCTGGAAGTCACCTCCTATGATCCAAAGATGCAGTTCTATTTAGTGCAATATGCTTATAGCTGAGAAAAAACAGAAATAACTCAGCTTCACATAAGTTGTATCTGGTGATTTATGATCATGTGACCAGCAAAGGAAACGTGCAACTGAGTCCATCAACAGCTTTGTTCTCCACATTCTCTCATGAAGACAGTTGCAAGGTCACTTTGTTCCTTAGTGGCTTATTTTCCCCATTAGTAAATATTAAAAGCCACATTTTCATTTTTCTCCTCAAATCCTCAACTATGATATTTTTTATGTCTTCTTATTTGTGTGTGTGTGTATGTGTGTGTGTATGTGTGTGTGCGCGTGCGTGCTCTGCATGCTTTTGTACATTTTGTTCTGTGAAATCTACATGTTTCTCAGCTACACTTATTGCTATATGAAAGAAGCGGGGACAGTCCCTGTGTGAACCAGCTCAGTTAGTGTGTCTACAGACATTTCTCTTTCCCTTTGGGAGGAGAGTTTATTTTAGATTTTCAGCTGGCATGTGTGAGTGTTTCTTGGTACTGTGTATAGCTGGAAACTACCCAGAGGGAAGGATTTGATGGTGGAGGAGACAAATTTGTAAGCTGGAAGGGAAATAGAGTGGTTTGTGTCCAAGGGAATGGAGAAGAAGGGGTAGAGAGAGTGGGGACCTCGGGGTGGTTGGAAGGTGAGAAGAGAGGCAAAGGGTGCTAATAAAGCCTGTGAAATATCCCCAGAGGGCTGACTACTCTGAGATCAGCTTGGATGAGGAAGTCTAAACTCGGCCTCAACGGTGGCTAAAATGGATGAGGAGCTTATGGGAAAGGTGATCAGATTCTCCTTTACATAGAAAAACTTACATCAAATATTGATTAGGAAGTTAGCAAACAGGAAGGAACCAAAGATGGTTGCCATGGAAACAGACAAACAAAGCCCTGCATCTGAGAGACTCCTTCACAGAAGTGAAGGATAAAAAGTGTTAATCCTGCTTAGAAGGGGGAACAAAATAACTATGGAAGGAGTTACAGAGACAAAGTTCAGAGCAGAGACTAAAGGAACAACCATCCAGAGACTGCCCCACTTGGGGATCCATCCCATAAACAACCACCAAACCCAGACACTATGGCAGATGCCAACAAGAGCTTGCTGACACGAGCCTAATATAGCTGTCTCCTGAGAGGCTCTGCCAGGGCCTGGCAAATACAGAAGTGGATGCTCACAGTCATCCATTGGACAGAGCACAGGGTCCCCAATGAAGGAGCTAGAGAAAGTACCTAAGGAGCTGAAGGGGTTTGCAGCCCCATAGGAAGAACATCAATATGAACTAACCAGTACCTCCAGAGCTTCTTGGGACTAAACCACCAATCAAAGAAAACACATGGTAGGACTTGTGGCTCTAGCTGCATATGTAGCAGAGGATGGTCTAGACTGTCATCAATGGGAGGAGAGGCCCTAGGTCCTGTGAAGGTTCTATGCCCCAGTATAGGGGAATGCCAGGGCCAGGAATGGGAGTGGGTGTGTTGGGGAGCAGGGGGAGGGGATAGGAGATTTTCAGAGGGGAAACTAGGAAAGGGGATAACATTTTAAATGTAAATATAGAAAATATCTAATAAAAAGTAAAATAACCAAACAAACACACAAAAAACCACAGTGCTACACCATACCATACTAATTTTTACTGTTCCTAAGATTTTTTTTTTAAAAAAAAAGCAGGATAAGTTGTATTTAGAGAAATTCAAGGGTTATTCTTGCTCTTCACTCTACTAATATATTTAATGACCAAAAATTCTATGTAAAATATGGTATAGGTGTGAAAAGTACAAGATAGAGTAATTTTGCTGAAATCATATATGCAATTTTTTCCAAGAGAAAGTAGAATACAGGAATCCAAAGCCTGTAAATTTCTCATAATCATACTTTGCCTCTGTGTGACTGGACAGCTTAAAGGATAAGCTATGGAGTGTGCCTGCACATCTCAGGCACTTAGCTTAACAGCCTGCTTCTGAGAACCTCTGAACTCCCACGGAGGGAAAAGGCTGCATGATATCAGGTCACCAAAGAGCAAGGACAGGGTCAGTTCACCAGAGGAAAGAGGGAGAATGGTGTTGGAGAGAGCATTTAAGGAGTAGTGGACAAATGTGTCACTGGACAGATATTTTATAAGAATGGGCTCTGTGGTGATGAGGAGCAGAGACTGTGCACACCTGGCCTAATTTGGAATTGGCTGATATCACACCTGTGATTCCAAGAGAGTCAGTCCTTGGTGAGGTCAGCAGTCTTGGAGGATGGAGAGGATGACATCAAAAACTGCCATTATGGGATAGTTGTTTATGGCTGTAATACTGTAGCCAATAAAGGGGCAGAGACAGAAGAACTGGAAGCTAGTTTGGGTTAAAAAGAAATACACCAGCCTTCTTACCTCTAGTGATAGCAAATCTAAGGGCAAAGAAGGCTGAAGAACAAGGCTTGGCTTGAGCTCAGGTATTGTGGCCAGACTTTGCAACTCAATGAGATTCCATGTTTAAAGGAAAATGTAAAACCTAAAATACAAAACAAACAAGAATAAATGAAAAAAAAAAACCACCAGGCTCAAAAAGGCTCACCTATCATCTAGGTTAAGTCAAGAGGTGCCAGAATGTGAGTTGAGTCTGACCTTAAGAGAGAGACCATGTATCAAAAAACCAGATCAACCAACAAGAAAAAACTCTATTATCATTGCTAAAGTGACCATTTGAATCTTCAGTTTTTCCAACTACAAGTAATTTGGTGAAACTTAAAGATGTCAAGGACATGGTATCTGCATATCTCAATTGTTCAGTAGAACTAGAGACTCAGGTGCTCTGTGTTACCATCAGTCCTCAGCTAGAGAGCAAAGCCCCAGGAATAACATCTGCATCTATAGCTAACTCTGCAGCGGCTGCTGTCTTCAGTGTCTCCACCCTCAACTCTCACATGCAGGTCAAGCACTAGGATTGTGGTAGGGATCACAAGCCCAATATAGAGTTTCCCCTCAGAGTAGCACATCAGGAAACAACAACATGCAAGTCCTGTAGCCTTGGCTAGGGGACTCAAACTCCCTTTGTTCTCCAAGTGTCTGTTGGGAGAGCTAAAGTCAATAATGTAGATGCTAGGCTCTGCCCCAAAGGCCGATTGAATAAAAGTTGTCAAGGAGGTGGAATCTCCATGGTCCAGCAGCAGATTAGACATAAAAATTCACATCCTGAGTCTTTACACAGAGACTCAGCTCCAGAGAGCAAAAAAATAAATCTGCCTGGATCTGTAGCTAATTCTCTTGGCCAGCTGTGTTCTGTGTCTGTACCTTCAACTCTCTCAAGGAAGACCAAAGGAAAATTGGTGACTTACTCCTGTGATACGGATGGCAAGATCCAAAGTGCAGCTTCCTCCTGTTGGACTTCATGACTTCAAGGAATTCCTGGCTCCTTTGCTGAATTACTCAATTACCTTCTGTATTCTGAGCTGAGTAAGAGCTCAAGCAAGTGTTCTGGATTTGAACTCCAAGGCAAAAGGCATGGCCCTGACCACTTCCTACTGAGGTTTCTAAAAGCAGACTCCAGACTCCAGAGCTGAGTTGAGTGCCTTTCTCCCAGCCCACTTTCATTATAGTTCCTGAAGGTCTGAAGCCCTGGCCTGCAGCTCACATGCTGGATCTGCCTGAGTCTACCACTAACCTCTGTCTCTCTCTACATTTGACCGACTTTAAAGACTTAAATTCTCAGAACTGAGAATGTAGTTCAGCAACATGATCTCCAATCCCTGAACAGTAGAAGAAACTGAGGAGTCTCTCCTGGTCTTCTCTGAACTGCTTAAGGAGCAGGTAGAAAGCCCAGGTGAATTTCAGTCAGAGTCCTGCTAGCCACACACTGCCCCTGTGGAAACCAGCTGGCTTGTGACAGCTGAGTCATGTGATGCCTACGAGGACTCAACCCATGATGTCATCTGTCTATTGTAGCATGCCTGGGACAGCCTTCACCTAGAACTCAACTGCATACCCTGGAGAAGACATCAATTTTCAACTTGGAAAACCAAATGAGAATTTAGTCATGTACCAGCAAGCCATGTCTGCTGACCAGATGAAATTCCCAGCAGGCTCTTGGCTGCAGGAGCTCAACCTCCAGGAGATTTCCCTCACTGATTTCCAGAAGAGAGCAGTCCCTGACAGCCAGTCTACAATGAAGTCATCCAAGTGACCTCCTTGAGCAGTAGTGAATGTCTTGGGCTCCCCAGTACAGCTGTATGTGGTAGTCAGAGGATCAGCTCTGGTGATGATAATCAAGATCCTGTCCCTGGAGGGGAGGAGACTCTTGAAGGGAGCCCTATAATGTTCTCCAGTGGTTACCAGACTCCAGATGAATACCATCTAGTTACTTCTGTGTTTGACCAGACTATCCAGGAGGAGGATCAAAAGATGCCTGCCACTGGGAACCAGATGTCTGACTGCAGTCAGATGGCAACCAGAATGGATGAGCTTTTTCTCTACGGGGGGTCATATGACAGATTCCATTTATAGCCAGGCTCTCCATCCCAGTCAGGTGATGATTTCTGTTTCTGACAACAATTATTGTGGCTCTAGGAGGAAGATTCCAATTCATGAAACCAATTCAATGACCTTCTATGGGGATCACATGATAGTGTGTGTGTGCATGTGTGCATGTATTAGTTTTTCAGTGAATCTACATATTTCCCAGCTCTTAGGACCCTTTCACTTTTCTATAGTATGTTGACTGCCAAAACTGCCAGTTAAAATGATAAACTTCAAAGCTGAGACAGTTGGACCCTTTTGCCTCATAACTTTCAATGACTTGTTTCTTGTGTATGCAGCTGCTAGCATTTGACATCTCTGCTCACTCCTAATCCAGTCCAATTCAGTTCCTTTCAGGTTCCGGGTGTGTTAATCACTGAATCAGACTGGTTCTCTGTTTCTCTCTTTGAAGGAAACAACTGTTGGGGGAGGGTGTCAGTGGGGTACTTGAATGTCCTGTTACTATATAAAGTTAGAAACAATATATAGTTCTGTGGGTACTAGATATAGGTCTGAAAACTACAGGTAAAACAACTGCATTCTTGATCATGGAAATGGTGGAGGGAGAAGTAGGGACAGCCTATGGGAATGTAGCCCCAGGTGACTGGCTATTCTAAGGCCATCCTGAGCAGAAAAGTTTACAGTTTTGTCTCACCTGTGCTCAACATGCATCTGTAGGGTAGGAAAAAGCATGGATACAGACTAGAAGGGTCAACCATAGTGATAAAAAGTGGGACAAGGTTTGTAAGTCTATAGTCTGCGGCATGTTTACTTTTCATGCAAAATCAGGAACAAGATGTATGTTCTTAGGTCCCCTCTCATTTTCTTGATATTTTTGTCTCCTTGTCTCTGCATCTTTGGTTTTCCCTTGATCTTACCCCAACCTATTAAAGATTTTCTTCCAACTGCAGAGTATAGATAGGTAATACAACTATTTCTGATTAAAGCTGCCATGAATATGCTCAGGAATCAGTAGACACTAGTCTCTAGTGTTCTCCACAGTGACAAAATGAAGTCTCATTGGACCCCAGGGAGAACAATGAAATCTCTATCTTTCCTAGGTTGGATGCTGGAAAATAACAAAACAAAACAAAAGACAAAAAGACAAAACAATCCAAACAAAACAAAACAAAACAAAACAAAAGCCCACCTAGCACACACACTGGGTGGAAGGGCAGGCATATGTGATTGCTTAGGGAAAAGAAAGGGTGTTGCCAACGCTTACCCACCTGAGAATGTAACTTGCATGAGGATGTGGATTCTGAGCAGGAGTCTCAGGAGATACCATGAATCTAAGATTGACCAGCAGCTACAGGTAACAGAGCTGGCACCTCTGAGAGAGTCAAGAGAACAAACAAACAAACAAACAAACAAAACCAAGCGGGATCTCATGAAACACATCCATAATCTGAAAGTAGCCAATGCCCATAAGAAGCTCCTGGCTGACTAGGTTGAGGCTTACAAGTTTTAAGACCAAGAAATCACACTGCAAACACCTGGAGGACCTCCTCCTGGCCAAGAAGTAGGAGTACATCAAGACTGCCAAAGGAAGAAGAAACCAAGAGATAAAATCCATCTTGTGTGTGCACATAATGGCCACCGTGTGGCTTTGCATGTATCAGTGATTTAAGTAAAAGAAGCCTTAAAACAAAACAAAAACAAAACAAAACCCCCAACTGCTTGCTAATTGACTCATGGTTTATAGCTTCCCTTAGTGACTTTTGAGCACCCAGGGAATCTTGACTCCTCATCTGTAGTTGATTCCCTGCAAATGCTACATGGGAAATGTGTCGGGTTTACCTGATGGTGTCCTAAATGGCTCCACAGATACTTTGCAGAGCCCTTAATCAAATGCATTGTGCACAGTTTTGTAGTATGCCCATAAAGCCACAAGGAATACAGCTTAACAATCACTAGTAATGAAAGAAACTTCGGAAAATATGCCACAAACTGATTAAGGAAATGGAGAGAGTAATTCAGAGAAAAGATTAAAGGAGTTAATTATGCACAGCTTGACTGAGCAGAAACTAAAAGGAGAGTTAATGGGCTCTTTGATATTATTTGAAGATACTAAATGTCAAGGAGAAAAAAATGTTTTGTATGATACAGTGAAGTGCTATTAGAGGGATGAGATTGAATTGAGAATGGGAATATTTAAATGAAGTATTAGGGATGCTTTTGAAATGAAATTGTGTAGTAGTCTTTCCAATATGAAATATGATCTCTTCTTCACAGGGGAAAAAAAGCAAAGAAAAAATATCAAATTTTGGTTGTACTACTTGTTGGACAGTGTAAATGATGCATTTCTTCAGTGTTTCTGAACTTCCTATTTGAACTGCCTTCAATTTCAGCAAGAGCCCACTCTGTTCCCAAATGTTTTTGAAATCCATGTCCTGAGAAATCCTGTTATCTTGTGCAATGTAGGCTGGAGCATGACTTGTTTGCTTGCTTTTTGAGACAGGATTTCTCTGCATAGCCCTGGCTGTCCAGGAACACCCTCTGTAGATGAGACTGGTCTTGAGCCCAGAGAACCACCTGCCCCTGCCTCCTGAGTACTGGGAATAATGTGTGTGCTACCACCGCCCACCTTTTCCTTTTAAACTCATTTTCTTATACATTATATTTTGATCACAGTTTTTCCTCTCATTTCCTCCCAGGTATTCTCTATGCTTCCACCCATTCAATTCTATGCCTTCTTTATCTCTTTCTTTAGAAAACAACAAGGTAGTTTTTTTTTAAGATTCTTTTTTTTTAATTTTTAATATTTTTATTACATATTTTCCTCAATTACATTTCCAATGTTATCCCAAAAGTCCCCCATAGCACCCCCACTTCCCTACCCACCCATTCCCATTCTTTTGGCCCTGGCATTCCCCTATATTGGGGCATATAAAGTTTGCAAGTCCAATGGGCCTCTCTTTCCATTGATGGCCGACTAGACCATCTTTCGATACATATGCAGCTAGAGACAAGAGCTCCGGGGTTCTGGTTAGTACATCATGTTGTTCCAACAATAGGGTTGCAGATCCCTTTAGCTCCTTGGGTACTTTCTCTAGCTTCTCCATTGGGAGCCCTGTGATACATCCAATAGCTGACTGTGAACATCCACTCCTGTGTTTGCTAGGCCCCAGCATCGTCTCACAAGAGACAGCTATATTTGGGTCCTTTCAGCAAAATCTTGCTAGTGTATGCAATGGTGTCAGCGTTTAGAAACTGATTATGGGATGGATCCCTGGATACGGCAGTCTCTAAATGGTCCATCCTTTCATCACAGCTACGAACTTTGTCTCTGTAACTCCTTCCCTGGGTGTTTTGTTCCCAATTCTAAGAAGGGGCACAGTGTCCACACTTTGGTCTTCATTCTTCTTGAGTTTCATGCGTTTAGCAAATTGTATCTCATATCTTGGGTATCCTAAGTTTTGGGCTAATATCCACTTATCAGTGAATACATATTGTGTGAGTTCTTTTGTGATTGAGTTACTTCACTCAAGATGATGCCCTCCAGGTCCATCCATTTGGCTAGGAATTTCATAAATTCATTCTTTTTAATAGCTGAGTAGTACTCCATTGTGTAAATGTACCATAATTTCTGTATCCATTCCTCTGTTGAGGGACATCTGGGTTCTTTCCAGCTTCTGGCTATTATAAATAGGGCTGCTATGAACATAGTGGAGCATGTGTCCTTTTTACCGGTTGGGACATCTTCTGGATATATGCCCAAGAGAGGTATTGCTGGATCCTCCGGTAGTACTATGTCCAATTTTCTGAGGAAACGCCAAACTGATTTCCAGAGTGGTTGTACAAGCTTGCAATCCCACCAACAATGGAGGAGTGTTCCTCTTTCTCCACATCCTCGCCAGCATCTGCTGTCACCTGAATTTTTGATCTTAGCTATTCTGACTGGTGTGAGGTGGAATCTCAGGGTTGTTTTGATTTGCATTTCCCTGATGATTAAGGATGTTGAACATTTTTTCAGGTGCTTCTCTGCCATTCGGTATTCCTCAGGTGGGAATTCTTTGTTCAGTTCTGAGCCCCATTTTTTAATGGGGTTATTTGACTTTCTGGAGTCCACCTTCTTGAGTTCTTTATATATATTGGATATTAGTCCCTTATCTGATTTAGGATAGGTGAAGATCCTTTCCCAATCTGTTGGTGGTTTTTTTCTCTTATTGATGGTGTCTTTAGCCTTGCAGAAGCTTTGCAGTTTCATGAGGTCCCACTTGTCAATTCTCGATCTTACAGCACAAGCCATTACTGTTCTATTCAGGAATTTTTCCCCTGTGCCCATATCTTCAAGGATTTTCCCCACTTTCTCCTCTATAAGTTTCAGTGTCTCTGGTTTTATGTGAAGTTCCTTGATCCACTTAGACTTGACCTTAGTACAAGGAGATAGGAATGGATCAATTCGCAATCTTCTACATGTTAACAAC
The DNA here is from genome assembly GCF_978045245.1 of Mus caroli. Lineage (NCBI taxonomy): Eukaryota > Metazoa > Chordata > Mammalia > Rodentia > Muridae > Mus > Mus caroli. Next base: position 53,279,496 of record NW_028227261.1, on the reverse strand, counting down.
CAGTTGTGCCAGCACCATTTGTTGAAAATGCTGTCTTTCTTCCACTGGATGTTTTTAGCTCCCTTGTCGAAGATCAAGTGACCGTAGGTGTGTGGGTTCATTTCTGGGTCTTCAATTCTATTCCATTGGTCTATTTGTCTGTCACTATACCAGTACCATGCAGTTTTTATCACAATTGCTCTGTAGTAGAGCTTTAGGTCCGGCATGGTGATTCCACCAGAGGTTCTTTTATCCTTGAGAAGAGTTTTTGCTATCCTAGGTTTTTTGTTATTCCAGATGAATTTGCAGATTGCACTTTCTAATTCGTTGAAGAATTGAGTTGGAATTTTGATGGGGATTGCATTGAATCTGTAGTTTGCTTTTGGCAAGATAGCCATTTTTACAATGTTGATCCTGCCAATCCATGAGCATGGGAGATCTTTCCATCTTCTGAGATCTTCTATAATTTCTTTCTTCAGAGACTTGAAGTTTTTATTATACAGATCATTCACTTCCTTAGTTAGAGTCACGCCAAGATATTTTATATTATTTGTGACTATTGAGAAGGGTGTTGTTTCCCTAATTTCTTTCTCAGCCTGTTTATTCTTTGTGTAGAGAAAGGCCATTGATTTGTTTGAGTTAATTTTATATCCAGCTACTTCACCGAAGCTGTTTATCAGGCTTAGGAGTTCTCTGGTGGAATTTTTAGGGTCACTTATATATACTATCACATCGTCTGCAAAAAGTGATATTTTGACTTCATCTTTTCCAAATTGTATCCCTTTGATCTCCTTTTGTTGTCAAATTGCTCTGGCTAGGACTTCAAGTACAATGTTGAATAGGTATGGAGAAAGTGGACAGCCTTGTCTAGTCCCTGATTTTAGAGGGATTGCTTCAAGCTTCTCACCATTTACTTTGATGTTGGCTACTGGTTTGCTGTAGATTGCTTTTATCATGTTTAGGTATGGGCCTTGAATTCCTGATCTTTCCAAGACTTTTTTCATGAATGGGTGTTGGATCTTGTCAAATGCTTTTTCCGCATCTAACGAGATGACCATGTGGTTTTTGTCTTTGAGTTTGTTTATATACTGGATTACGTTGATGGATTTCCGTATATTGAACCATCCCTGCATCCCTGGGATGAAACCTACTTGGTCAGGATGGATGATTGTTTTGATGTGTTCTTGGATTCAGTTAGCAAGAACTTTATTGAGGATTTTTGCATCAATATTCATAAGGGATATTGGTCTGAAGTTTTCTATCTTTGTTGGGTCTTTTTGTGGTTTAGGTATCAGAGTAATTGTGGCTTCATAGAATGAGTTGGGTAGAGTACCTTCTGTTTCTATTTTGTGGAATAGTTTGTGAAGAACTGGGATTAGATCTTCTTTGAAGGTCTGATAGAACTCTGCACTAAACCCATCTGGTCCTGGGCTTTTTTTAGTTGGGAGACTATTAATGACTGCTTCTATTTCTTTGGGGGATATAGGGCTGTTTAGATCATTAACCTGATCTTGATTCAACTTTGGTACCTGGTATCTGTCTAGGAACTTCTCCATTTCATCCAGGTTCTCCAGTTTTGTTGAGTATAGCCTTTGGTAGAAGGATCTGATGGTGTTTTGGATGTCTTCAGGATCTGTTGTTATGTCTCCTTTTTCATTTCTGATTTTGTTAATTAGGATGCTTTCCCTGTGCCCTCTAGTGAGTCTGGCTAAGGGTTTATCTATCTTGTTGATTTTCTCAAAGTACCAGCTCCTTGATTGGTTGATTCTTTGAATAGTTTTTCTTGTTTCCACTTGGTTGATTTCGCCCCTGAGTTGGATTATTTCCTGCCGTCTACTCCTCTTGGGTGAATTTGCTTCCTTTTGTTCTAGTGCTTTTAGGTATGTTGTCAAGCTGCTAATGTGTGCTCTCTCTAGTTTCCTTTTGGAGGCACTCAGAGCTATGAGTTTTCCTCTTAGAAATGCTTTCATTGCATCCCATAAGTTTGGGTATGTTGTGGCTTCATTTTCATTGAACTCTAAAAAGTCCTTAATTTCTTTCTTTATTCCTTCCTTGACCAAGGTATCATTGAGAAGAGTGTTGTTCAGTTTCCACGTGAAGGTTGGCTTTCTATTACTTATTTTGTTATTGAAGATCAGCCTTAGTCCATGGTGATCTGATAGGATGCATGGGACAATTTCAATATTTTTGTATCTGTTGAGGCCTGTTTTGTGACCAATTATGTGGTCAATTTTGGAGAAAGTACCAAGAGGTGCTGAGAAGAAGGTATATCCTTTTGTTTTAGGATAGAATGTTCTGTAGATATCTGCCAGATCCATTTGATTCATAACTTCTGTTAGTTTCACTGTGTCCCTGTTTAGTTTCTGTTTCCACAATCTGTCCATTGGTGAAAGTGGTGTGTTGAAGTCTCCCACTATTATTGTATGAGGTGCATTGTGTGCTTTGAGATTTACTAAAGTTTCTTTAATGAATGTGGCTGCCTTTGTATTTGGAGCATAGATATTCAGGATTGATAGTTCCTCTTGGAGGATTTTACCTTTGATGAGTATGAAGTGTCCCTCCCTGTCTTTTTTAATGACTTTGGGTTGGAAGTCAATCTTATCAGATATTAGAATGGCTACTCCAGCTTGTTTCTTCATACCATTTGCTTGGAAAATTGTTTTCCAGCCTTTCATTCTGAGGTAGTGTCTATCTTTTTCTCTGAGATGAGTTTCCTGTAAGCAGCAAAATGTTGGGTCTTGTTTGTGTAGCCAGTTTGTTAGTCTATGTCTTTTTATCGGGGAGTTGAGTCCATTGATATTAAGAGATATTAAGGAAAAGTAATTGTTGTTTCCTGTTATTTTTGTTGTTAAAGTTGGCATTCTGTTCTTGTGGCTGTCTTCTTTTAGGTTTGTTGAGGGATTACCTTCTTGTTGTTTCTAGGGCGTGGTTCCTGTCCTTGTATTGGTTTTTTTCTGTTATTATCCTTTGAAGGGCTGGATTCGTGAAGAGATAATGTGTGAATTTGGTTTTGTCCTGGAATACTTTGGTTTCTCCATCTATGTTAATTGAGAGTTTGGCTGGGTATAGTAGCCTGGGCTGGAATTTGTGTTCTTTTAGTGTCTGTATAACATCTGTCCAGGATCTTCTGGCTTTCATAGTCTCTGGTGAAAAATCTGGTGTAATTCTGATAGGCTTGCCTTTATATGTTACTTGGCCTTTTTCTCTTACTGCTTTTAGTATTCTATCTTTATTTAGAGCATTTGTTGTTCTGATTATTATGTGTCGGGAGGTATTTCTTTTCTGGTCCAGTCTATTTGGAGTTCTGTAGGCTTCTTGTATGTTCATGGGCATCTCTTTCTTTAGATTTGGGAAGTTTTCTTCTATAATTTTGTTGAAGATGTTTGCTGGTCCTTTGAGTTGAAAATCTTCATTCTCATCCACTCCTATTATCCGTAGGTTTGGTCTTCTCATTGTGTCCTGTATTTCTTGGATGTTTTGAGTTAGGATCTTTTTGCATTTTACATTTTCCTTGATTGTTGTGCCGATGTTCTCTATGGAATCTTCTGCACCTGAGATTCTCTCTTCCATCTCTTGTATTCTGTTGCTGATGCTGGTATCTATGGTTCCAGATTTCTTTCCTAGGGTTTCTATCTCCAGTGTTGTCTCATTTTGGGTTTTCTTTATTGTGTCTACTTCCCTTTTTAGGTCTAGTATGGTTTTGTTCATTTCCATCATCTGTTTGGATGTGTTTTCCTGTTTTTCTGTAAGGACTTCTACCTGTTTGATTAGGTTATCCTGTTTTTCTTTAAGGATTTGTAACTCTTTAGCAGTGTTCTCCTGCAATTAAGGGATTTTTGTGCTTCCTCTTTATTGTCTTCTACCTGTTTACCAGTGTTCCTTTGTATTTCTTTAAGTGTGTTATTAAAGTCCTTCTTGAAGTCCTCTACCATCATCAGGAGATATGCTTTTAGATCCGTGTCTAGCTTTTCCGGTGTGTTGGGGTGCCCTGGACTGGGCGAAGTGGGAGTGCTGGGTTCTGATGATGGTGAGTGGTCTTGGTTTCTGTTAGTAAGATTATTACGTTTACCTTTTGCCATCTGGTAATCTCTGGGGTTAGTTGTTGTCGTTGTCACTGTTTAAAGATTGGAGAAGAAGCTGTGTTCCACTCACCAGCAGTATCAAAATCCTGTGGAGGGGGTTGTGGGTAGCTGGCGGGTGTCAGCTGACCCTGTGCTCTAGCTACACTGGTGCTGTTCCGGCCGGATGAGGCCTGTGGCCCTACTCAGGCCGGTTTCTGCTTCCCTAACTAATGCAGTCTCAGGTCCCGCGAGCAATTGGATTGGAGCAGAAGCTGTGTTCCACTCACCAGAAGTCTTAAGGTCCTGTGGCAGGTGTTGTGGGTAGCTGGCGAGTGTCAGCTGACTCTGCGCCCTAGCTACCCTGGTGCTTTTCTGACCGGAAGAGGCTTGTGGCCCTACGTAGGCCGGATTTCTGCCTCCCCAACCAGAGCAGTCTCATTCCCGCGTGATTGGACTGGAGCAGAAGCTGTGTTCCACTCACCAGCAGTCTCAAAATCCTGTGGTGGGGGTTGTGGGTAGCTGGCAGGTGTCAGCCGACCCTGTGCTCTTGCTACACAGGTGCTGTTCCGGCCGGATGAGGCCTGTGGCCCTACTCAGGCCGGTTTCTGCTTCCCTAACTAATACAGTCTCAGGTCCCGCGCGCAATTGGATTGGAGCAGAAGCTGTGTTCCACTCACCAGAAGTCTTAAGATCCTGTGGCGGGTGTTGTGGGTAGCTGGCGAGTGTCAGCCGACTCTGCGCCCTAGCTACCCCGGTGCTTTTCTGACCGGAAGAGCCAGGGTAGTTTTAAAAACCGAACAAAACAAACAAAATAGGAAAAAAACAAAACAAAGCAAAAACACAAGGAACATGCATACAAAGACAAAACCCATAAAAACACAAGATTGGGATCCATAATATACAAACAAAGATCAGTAAGATAAAAAAGTCCAAACAAAACAGAATGAGACAAAAAAAAAATCTTCAAAAATACCACTGAGTTTATTTTGTATAGGCCACCCACTGCTGGGTATGGGGCCTGCCATTGCATGTAGTTTGTGCACTCAGAGAGAAAATGGATTTTTTCCCTTGCAAACAGCTGTCAATAAGAGAGAGAGAGAGAGAGCTTCTTGATTAGGGATGGCACTCCTATCCATTCTCAACTCTGCTGCCCCTTCTGGCTTGAACCTGTATAGTCCCTATTCATGCTGCCATAATATCTGTGACTTCATATGTGCATCAGTCCTGCTGTGTGGAAGACATTGTTTCCTTGGTGTTGTCCATTTCCTGGGGCTCTAACAATCTTTCTAAGTCCTCATCTGCATATTTCTTTAAGTCCTGAAGGATGGAGTTTGATAAAGACATCCCACTTAGAACTGAGTGTTCAAAGTCTCTCACTCCCCTTCCATGGACATGTGTGGGTCTCCATATTAGTGAGAAAGATTTATTACGCTGGATGTGTTAAACACTGGTCTATGGGTATAGCATAAAGTTGTTAGGAGTCATTTTGTTGCTATATTTGTTTAGCAAAACAGTGGTATTGGTTTTACCCAGACCCAGGGTCTATATAGTCTCAGGTTCTTGGCCACCAAAGCAGTGTCAGGCATTTGTTCCATCTGATGCAGTGGGCCTTAAATACAGATAGCATTTGGTTACTCCTACAACTTTTATGTCGCTATTGCTCCAGTGTTTCAGGCATGCAAGTTACTGCTGTAGATCACAGGGTATGTAGCTGGTTGGTGGTTACCTTACTCCTCTGGTAGCAGGCAGAGTAACTGGTAGTACCATGAACACTAGCCAATAGGGGTGGATACTCTAGTTAGGCACCAGCTAGATTTTTCTGTATTCAGTGGGTATTTAAGTATTGTCTTCATCCATAGGGTATTACCATCAGTTTGTAGAGAGCAACCAATCTATGGGGTCCGTTTGGCCAACAACTCAATTAGATATAACCAATTTCTAGAGCTGGAGGTTACATTTGGTGGCAAATGATGTTTAATTTGGGAATTATATCCCTTGTTATTTGGTGATTCTACACACACACACACACACACATACACAGCTTGTTGTATTAGGTGTCCCTTACCATATTTCAACTCTACTGCCTCTTCCCTCTCTTCATCCTTTTAATCCTCTCATTCCATTCTTTCTCCTGTCTCTCTATATCTATATATTCTATTTCCCCTTCCTTTGGAGATCCTCCCCTATTCACTAGTCCCTTATCCTATACCTAAAGTCTGTTGTTATAAAGATTGTAGCATGCTTACTGAAAGCTTAAAAGATATACAGCATTTATTTTATTTATTTTATCACAATTTATTTTTTTATAGCTGAATAATATTTCATTGTGTCATTGTACCACATTTTTATTATCCATACATCTGTTGATGGGCATCTAGGCTGTTTCCAGTTTACAGTTATCATGAGTTGAATATCAATGAGTGTGGTTGAGCAAGTGTCTCCGTAGTCGGATGTAGAGTTCTTTGGGTAAATGCTCAAGAACGATATAGCTTGATCTTGAGGTGGATCTATTTTCAGCTTCCTGAGGAATTGGCACACTGATTTCCATAGTGGCTGATAATTTTCACTCTAACTAGCAGTGGATGCTTATTCTCTCCACACAACATCCTCACCAGTCTGAACTGCCATTTGTTTGATTTCTTTTGGTCATCCCGACTGGTGTAAGATGATATATATTAAAGTTGTTTGGATTTGCATGTCCCTAGTGACTAAGGGCACTGAGTATTTCTTTCATTGTTTCTCATCCATTTGTGCTTTATCTTTTGAGAAATCTGCTTAGTTCTGTTCCCCATTTTTAATTGGTTTATTTATTTCTTAATATTGTTTTCAGTTCTTTAAATATTGTAGGTATTAACGCTCTACTGGAAATAAAATGGGTAAAAATCTTCTCCCCTTTTGTAGCCTGCTTCTTTATCAGAATGATGGTGTCCTTTGTCACACAGAAGCTTTTCAGTTTCATGGGGTCCCATTTATTAATCGTTCTTCTTGATGTTTGTGTTGTTGGTGTCCCATTCGGAAAGTCTTTTCCTGTGACAATAAGTCCACGACTATTTTTCACTCTCTACTCTACCAGATTCAGTACATCTGGTTTTATGTTGAAGTCTTTGATCCATTTAAAGTTGAAGTTTGTGCAGAGTGACAAATGTGGACCTATTTGCACTCATCTCCATTCAGACATCCAATTTAGCTGTCATCATTTGAAGAAGATGCTGATTTTTTCCAGCATGTATTTCTAACTTCTTTGTAAATAACTAAGTGTCCAGTTGTGTGTGAACTTATGCATGGGTCTTGAATTTGATTCCTTTGATCAATGTGTTTTTTTATATTGCAATGTTGTTTTCATTACTATCACTCTGAAGTACAACTTAAAATTGGAGTGAGTGATACTTCTGATATTATGATATTATGATGTTTTGTTATTCTTGGAGAATGGCAAGAATGTTTCATTGGTGCATTTCTGAGAGTAACAGAAACTGTTTGAAGCTCTTTGATGCATGTGTGTTCTTAAATAAGATGAGACATTAATTGACAAGTTATAAAGGATTGCAGAGAGTCAGTATATAATAATAAAGTACGTATCTCAGTGGTACATTGGCTATCATATACATATGTATAGCTCTCAATTTGATCCTTTGCATCATAAATATCTCTATTTCCATTATGTACACATACACAAATTAGCAAGAAAACATAATTATTGTTCGGCTCACCTTGTCCAGCAAGAAAAGACGCAACACGGTCGGATTCTTCTCAACAGCCTTTCTTTATTTCAGGAACACCTCCATGCTACGGGGGAACTCCAGAAACCCCGGGAGGACTGCTTATATCCACCCCAGCACTGGGGAGAGCTACGTGTCCTCCTGGGATTCATCAGTCTATCGGCACATTGATATGTAACACCGGCTCGGGAGGGGTTGGCGCCAGATTCTGGCTGGCGCCTGCGCAATGGCATTTACGGCGCCTATGTACCGGAGGTGGGCGCCATCTTTTGGGCGTGCGGCTGCCTACAAATTATAAGTCCATATGCACCAGAATATCAGAATACCCAAATACATAATGCAATTACTAATGCATTGATTGAAGGAGAGACAGACTATGATACTATAATAGAAAGGAACCTAACTTAATGCCCATGTTCAACAGTGGAAAGATGATCTAGACAGAAAATCAACAAAAACACATTGAATTTGAAATGTCCTTTAGACTAAATGGGTCTAACAGGCATATTGTTCACTAATAACAGCCTAACAGGCAGTCTTCTTAACTGTACAGAAAACATTCTCCAAGATAGATTCTGTGTTAGATCAAAAATAAATACTAAAAAATTTAGGAGGCTCGAAGTCATATTGACTCCCTGTTTTGGATCACAATGGCATAAAATAGAAGACAATAGTAGGAGAAATTTAAAATAATTTATCAGACCACATCTGAAGAGAAGAGAGGAGGCATACACATACAAACATACACACACACGTACACCTGCATACACATAGTTCTGTGTTTCCACCTAGCCACTGAGGTGTCAGAACGCCACTCAGAGAGGTGAAATGCAGGGACACTAGTCTACATTCCATTCTTCCTGTTGGGATGCCTGGCTCATGTGACACCAACATGTCACTCAAGGAAGGCGAAACTCTGGACTCTATGCTGCATGGCCAGTTGTCATGGTCCTTTTAGTGAAGTGTGGTCACATGCTCCAGGACAAGAATCTGGTTGGGAGCAGATTCAAACTCGTGCTATTCTCAGTTATGAGAATTGCTGGAGTTCCTGAATCTGCTTGATTTTACCAGTTTTCTGTCTAGTGACACAGTTCCACTTGCCCCACAACTCCTTTTTCCTTTTATAAAGGGGAGATGTTATTTGAGTAACTGTCTCCTATATTGTTTGTAGTTAAAAATGTGGGTAGGGTGGATATAAGCATTAAAAGAAAGTACAACATAAACCAGAGGGGTAGTGAGGAGTGGGAGCGGGGAAGACAAGGGATTATTGAACTAACTCAGTGGCTCAGTAGATAGATGTTGAGAGTTTGTACAAAGTTTTCTGAGGGTTTTAACATTGGTCTTAAACAACTTTTTTTGTTTGTTTGTTTGTTTGTTTGTTTGTTTGTTTTTCAAGACAGGGTTTCTCTGTGTAGCCCTGGCTGTCCTGGAACTCACTCTGTAGACCAGACTGGCCTCGAACTCAGAAATCCACCTGCCTCTGCCTTCCGAGTGCTGGGACTAAAGGTGTGTGCCACCACGCCCAGCTTCTTAAACAACTTTTGATTTATCTACATAGACATAACATTTTCCTTCCTACTATGTAAGTTTCCCCAAGTGTAGTAGCCATTGGGCTCTGGCAAGAGAGTTTATCTGTTGCTGGGAGGACCCATCTCATCTGTCTTTCTCAGCATCTGCTTGTCTGGAGAGTGTCTAGTCAAGCGATGTGTTTGGAGAAAGGCAGCTTTGTGGCCCCAGCCAGGTCCAAGGAGATGGCAGGCCAGTCTCTCCCTCTGGCCTGCAGTGGTAGCACTGTCTTTCTCCTTTTGTAGAGAAAAACCTGTAGAATAATCATAATGGGGATCAGAACCATGGCAGGCAGATGTCTGCACAGGGGTGGGGTAGGGTCAGGTAATGTATATGTTAAGCCTCTAATAGTCTGATTGGAAAGACATCAATAGTCTGTTGCTGTGGTCCTAGAAAACAGCAGGAGTGCTAAAGGAATTTTAGTCCTGGAAGGAGTCCTTCAAGTGGGGAGTTACCTGTGTTGTATTAAGGAAAGCAAAGAGAAAAGTTGGTTGCTTTAGGTAGCTGAGGAAGAAAACACAATATTAATTATGTATCTGATAGTCGTAACAGCTTACCTGTAAAAAAAATCTGGCTTAAGTAGATAGTATTGTTTTATTAATTAAGGATTAAATAATGATTATTAACTTGGTTTGACTTGTGGGGGTTAGATTAAATATGATTTTTTTAAGCTAAAAAGAAATTTTAAACAAGTTGAAAATTTTCAGAACAATTTTGGGCTAAAAAGCATGAACATTGTTTCAGGTGTCCCTGCTGGGGAGAAGCAGCATTTATACAAAGAAGCATGAACACTTTTGGGTTAAAGGGTTCCGGTGATCTTTTTTTCAAATTCTCAGCAGTAAGATCTCATGCATTATGTTTTTGTTTGGTGGACCCTTTTACCTAGCTGGAGGGGGAGGAGCCTGCTTTGCCATACTGTCGCTGCTGGTCATTTGCTCAAGCAGGCAGGTCCCTTTGTTCCCGAGTGTGTTTTTATCTTGGCTGTTACCTCTCTAAAATGGGAGATGGGCTGTGTTTTGTAAACCCTATAAGTAGAGTGGAAAGAGAAGTATAGGGACTTGGTGGCACCATGTTGGTGGGGTCAGGAGGGGATCCGAGTCTTTGTTAATGGCCAGTTGGACTGTCTGGAAGTAGACAGGGATTGATGCAGTAGCTCTGCATGAAAATAAAAGTGGGAAGAAGACAGTGCCTGTCTTCAAAGTGGGAAGGCCCCATGTTGGGCTCCAGATGAGGTTCTGTGTTTCTGCCTGGATGCTAGAGTGTGTGAATGAATGCACCACGGGGAGGTAAAACTCTGGGGCGCTAGGCTACATTGCTTTGGGCTCCTGATACCAACACACTGCTCAGGGAACATGAAACATAGCATAAAATAGGGGCCCCAGCCCATGTTGAGAATGGGAGACCATAGGCTTGAGGCAAGCCCGGGATGGGGAGAATCTGGCTTAGCTCAGGGTGAGTGTCAGGTGTGCAGAGGGGCCTTCTGCAGGAGATTTGTCATGGCGTGGTATGATGAAGCCCCACTGTGGTCCTTAAGGAAGGAGCCAGTACTTGTTTGATCAAATTGTTTATTCATGGTGGAAAGGATGCGTACAACTTACTCAGGGTGGACCAGAGATTAAATACCTTTTACGGGAAGGAATATCTGGGAAGGAAAGCTTATTGGCGAAACTCTCAAGGCCTATCTAGCGCATTATCATGGGGGACTCTGGGCTCTATGCTACATGACCAGTTGTTATGGTCTTCTTGGTGAGGTATTGTGGTCAGGTGCTTCAGGCCAGGAATCTGGTTGGGACCAGATTCAAACACGTACTGTTTTCAATTACGAGAGTTGCTAGGGTTGCTTAATCTGTTTGACCTTACCAGTTTTTCTCTCTGGTGACATGGTTCCTCTTGCCCCACATGTATATACAAATGCACGTGTACACACACACAAACATGCATATATATCCATACACACATGCACACACATACATGCATATACACATACACATATACATATATAAATGCATGCACATACACACACACACATATATATGTACACATGTACATGCAGATTAGTACACACACTTATATATATACACACACACATATATACATATACATGCACATACACACACATACACATACATACAGATGCACAGACACATACACACATGTGTGAAAGCATACACAAAATGCTACTAAAAATTAACACTAAATCATGAGAAAATGGAAAATCTGAGAAGTTTAATAACAATGAAAAAGACTAAATCAGTAATAAAAATCCTCACCTCTAAGGAAAACCCACCACTGCTGAATTCTGCTAAATATTTAGGAAAAAAATTACACAAATTCTTCTCAAACACTTTTAAATGCAGTGAATTGGAGGCTAGCTTCTAAGCCAGTTGTATGAGGCTAACATTACTCTGATACCAACATAGACGTCTAGGCCAATCAAGCTACACAGTGAGACTCCCCTGCCCACTCCCACTATACATACATATAGATACACTTACACATGTAGTGGTGTGTGAGAATAAACAAAATGCCACTCAAAAATCAATAAATAAGGAATAAAAATATCTTGTAATAAGATAGAAACATAACATACAAGAATTTATACACACTGTAAAGTCAGTCCTAAGAGGGAAGTTTATAATTAAAAAATGCAGATTTCTATAAAATTAAAAAATCATATTAGTAATATACGTCAAGGAACTTGGGGAAAAAACAAAGCAAGTTTAAAATCAATAGAAGGAAAAGACAAAGAAAGACTGGAGCAGAAACAATTGTGACAAAATCAGAAGATTCAGTAATACTAAGCTCTTTTAATAAATGATAAAGCTGATTAATGACAACAGAGGAAACACCTCTGCACATAAAGGAGGCAAGAAAGTTGAAGAAAAGGCATTGTGACTGACACAGCTCCAATTCACAGGCTCCTGTGGAACACTCACTCACCAGCAAACTGGCTAGCCAGACAAAATGGAAAAACTCAAACACACAAGGTGCCAACACTAAATCATGAGGAAATGTGAAATCGGAGCGGATTCATAACAAAGAAAGAGACTAAGTCAGTAATACAAATCCTCACCTCTAAGGAAAGCCCAGAACTGCCCAGCTTTACTGCTGCACTTGGCTAAGTATTTAGGAAAGAGCCACGCAAATTCTTCTGAACGTTTCTAAATTCAGTGACTCAGAGGCTAGCTTCTTAACCAGTTGTCTGAGGCTAGCATCACTCTGATAACAAAGACACGCAAAAGCAGTATAAGAAAAAAAAAAGATGGACAAATTGTTTTGAAGAATATAGATTCAAAACTTTACAACAAAATACCAGCAGACTGAATCCACAGACATTTAAAGAGTTATTCCCCATGTCAAGTTACATGTTCTAGGGCTGTCAAGATGGTTCAACACATGTGAATCAGTAAATGTGACCTGCCTCATTTTAAAAAAAGCAAGAGATTAAGGAAGTCATGTTCCCACTTCAGTAGATGCATAAACAAACATTTGCCAGAATACGACCTTTGTTTCAGGATCAAGTCCTGCACAGACTAAGTGTAGCAGGGTTTACTTCAATACAAAGAAGTGTTCTCATGACAACTGCCTAGGTGACATCTGTGGCAAAATCTGATATCTTTTTCTATGATTAAAGATAAGACAAAGATGCCCATGCTCCTCATTTCCTTTCAGCACAGCCCTGGAAATGCAAGCCTGAGAAGGCAAGAGAGAAAAATCAGAAGGCAGCCAACAAAAATAGTTCAACTGTCTGTATTTGTAGGCAACACGATTGTTTACACACAGTTAACTCTAAGATGCCACCAAGATTTTTGTAAAACCAACAAATCCAGTAAGCTTCAGGATACTCCGTTAACATTCATAAACACACCCCCTCCAAAGCATTCCTGTTTTAAAAAGCAACAGCAATACTCAAGTAAATTACCTCTGTACTGTAAACAAGACACGAGTGAAAGAAAATCTGAACAAAGGGAATTGGACTCATGGTCAGTGATTGAGAAGAATAAGTGTTAAAATGTCCGTGCCGTAGCACCAGGGGAGCTACAAAGTTAGTACAGTGTGTATCAACATGCTAATGCTACATTCTCACAGAAATGGAGAAGTCTTTAGTGTCATGCAGAAACACAAGCAATCTTGAATCAATGAAAGAGCCATGAGCAAAAGAATGGGTCAGAAGGCATCATGCTCCTTTATAACAAAATATATGTGGCCAGTGCAAAGGTAGAGAACCCAGAAATAAACCCACCTATTTACAGTCAGCTGGTATTTCCTGGCAAGTGTGCTAAGAACACACACATGATAAGGACAGTATAATCTGGTTTTGTAGTATTGCCTAGAAAACTGGAAGGCCACAGGTGGATAAGTGGAGTGAGGCCTTCATCTTGCACTGTATACAAAACTCAACCCAAAGCATACTGTTGGTTTCTATATAAGAATGAGAACTGTGGGCTGGATGGCTAAGTGGTTAAGGGCACTGACTGTTCTTCCAGAGGTCCTGAGTTCAATTCCAAGCAACCACATGGTGGCTCACAACCATCTGTAGTGGGATCTGATGCTAATGTCCTCTTCTGGTATGTCCGAAGACAGCTACAGTGTACTCATATACATAAAATAAATAGATAAATCTTAAAACAAACAAACAAGAGAACTACTGAGAGAAAATAATGGCACAGGCTCTGTAACACCCACCTGAATGATGAGTTATTTTGCTTGTGACACATAAGTACAGGCAGTCACACATACACTCACACACATCACCACCACCAATTTTGTAGCTTCCCTTGTATAGCATGGACATTTAACATTTATTCTTCTAATCACTGAATAAGGGGCAGCTTTTCATTTATTCAGGGTATTATTAGACTGTGCACAGTGGGGCATGCCTTTAATCCCAGCACTGAGGAGGTCAGGGTGGGTGCATCACTGTGAGTTCCAGACCAGTCTTGTATATTTAATGAGTTCCCGGGCAACCAAGGTTGCATAGCAAGACCTTGTTTCAAGCAAACCAAAACAAAACAAATGGGATGCCACCAAAATGAAATGCTTTTCTCCACAGAACTCAACTCAACAGCAAAATATGAAATGCAAATGGCCCGATTTAAAAATGGGCAAAGGCTGGAGGATAGGAGAGTATGCTATGGAATGCTGTCTTCTAGGTGTGGCAGTCATTACAACCATAATTATACAACAGGCATGGCTACCTGTACAGCAGAGAGTTGATGGCTGAGCGTGGGGTTAGGGAGGAGAGGGGAAAGCTGATGGTAGATAGGGTAGTGGGCGAATATGGTCATGATACATTGTATAGAAGTTATAAACAAGTTTAAGCTAAATAAATAAATAGAAAAAGGCCTAAAAGTCTGCAAACATAAGACACATAAATGGGCAATAATAAGCATATGACAACATGGCCATCTTCACTCATCACTAGGGAACCCTGATCAAAACCACAGCAAGCTCTCTACTCTACCTGTTAGAATGATCCTTCTTAAAACAAGACAAAACCAAGGGTTTGATCCAGTGTGGATGAACTTGTGCCTTAGAGCAACCACTGTGGCAAACAGTACAGAGTATCCTTTAAAAAAAAAATCCACCCAAGCTAAAGATAGAACTATTATAGAACTACTATAAGATACAGAATCCTGCTAATGGGCATATTCCCAAAGGAGCTGAAACCAGTATGTTGAGGGATTTCTTTATTCTCATAATGAATACAGCATTATTCACACTAGCCTGTATCATCAATCTGTGAAGCAATCTAAGGGTCTGCTAATGGATGAATGGATGGGCAAAGAAAATGAAATATATATGTGTGTGTGTGAGTGTGTGTGTGTGTGTGTGTAAATAAATATGTAATAGATCACCACTCAGCCTTCAAATAGGAGTTCCTGCCACTTATGTCGGTGGATACGCTGTATAAAAACAGGTAAATACATTGTACAAAGCCATTTAACAGAGGAGTCTTATCCAAGTGAAAATAAAGCAACAAGTGAGAACATAAAACAGAGAATGAGACCAAAGAAGTCCGGGAGCATTCACTGACACCCCCCCACCTATCCCCCCACCCTACCTCCACCGCCCACATTCTGCCACTTGATATCTTCTGCTTTCTTCCCAGCATGCCACACCCCATGCTGCTCTGCCTCTGGCTTGGCTGTTGACTTTATGCCCTTTATTTTACATATCCTCTCCTCTACTCAACTATTGTAAGCCTGACAGAAGGAAGAGTTTAATACCCAAGTCAGTGCCTACCTGCGCAACTCACATGGTGGTTTAATGTTTGTGGGGTGCAAGGTGGGTGTAAATGAAGTGGTTTCCACTCTTTCTTTTTGTTTGATAGGACTCTTCGTACCAATGAAGCACCTGCCCACACCAGCCCTGTATTCAGAATGTAGTTCTGAATTCTGCATTTGTCATTTTCTGGTGAAGTGACCTTTGAAGGACTATAGGAAACTTGCTATACCTGTTTTATGAGATTAAAGTGAAAGATGATCTATTGCACAAAGTTAGGGTTGGAGTAAATAATTCATGAGCAGTGCCTTAACCATCTTCAATCAACAGGACTGTTATTTTTAACACTCAATATTATATTGAAAGGATATTATGAATCCTTTCAATGTTTTTTTCTAAGAACAAAATTACTTGAAATACTATGCTAGACACTGGTGAATAAGAGACTCACTGTCTCTCTATGCAGCTCAGAATCTATTAAGTGATTTAAAAAAAAGGGCTGTTATTGATTAATTACTGTGATTACATTTGACTTTTGACTCATTTGTCCCCATGTACAGCAGTCACAAGTTCCTCCCTAAGAACACAGTGACTACCTTTAAAGTATTTCAGGGTCTCTGTATGGCAAATCTTCTGCCACATCCTTCATCCGGCTTTAGTCACTCTGTACCTACGAAACACACAGCTTTCTAGTCCGTGCCTGTGGTATTTTCTCCTTTGCTCTCTTCCTGCACGGCCACATTAATCTTCTTTAAACACTGCTTTCATCTTGTCACTGCCCTGTTCAGGAACTCTAAATAGCTCCCGCAATCCTCCTCTGTCAAGTCCAAAGTCATCTGCTAACTTACAAGACTACCCACCATTTGTCCCCAGCTTCCGGAGCCTTCTGCGATTCCAGCAGCTGAGTGTGTAAGAGCGAGGCATCACACTAATATTTCGTATAACTAATCTTGATTAGGTCAAGGCTCTTCTTAGAAATATCCTCGTTTACAAATGAGAAGGGAGATTGTGACTGGCTATGGACTCATACATCTAAACTCCTCCACTTCCAGTTCTTTTAAGGCGAGCTTTCAGCCTGTGCTAGCTGTGGAGTCATTTGATCTCCAGTGTCTTCCTCAGTCTATCCAAGTCTGCATTTTGACTCTCCCCACAATCCCAATCTTCAAGTCCTACCTCGTGGAACTAGCACTTCTGTCTTTGCTGATTTCCTTTACTTTTGAGCTGACTTGTCAGTCACCAATACCACCCTCACATTTGGATTACATGCTGTGCATGTCAGTCTTTTCGCAGTCACTTCCTAGGTCCCTCATAATATTACTTCATATTTCCTCAGATGAATTTCATAATTTACTGAGCATTAGGTGATCCTGTAGTCAATACTTGTTCATTGGATAAATTGCCATCTTTAGCATTTGAGTTATTGATGAATATATCGAGGAAGGAATCAAGAAGCCTTAACTACAAGATAATTGTTTATATGAGATTTAGGAATAAGGCAATATATATAGTCATGAAGGAAGGAAAATAGTAGTGGGCATATAGTTGCCTGGGATGTGACATAAGAGCCATAGTGTAATCCTGGGTAAGTTTTATAAAAATGGAAGAAGGAGGTAGAAATGGAAGCCTTTTGTCATAAAATTTAGTGTGTGAGACTAAAGAGAAAAGGAATCAATTGCTCATGAACAGTAAATTTATTTTTAGTCTTATGTCCAGACAGAAACTTCTGTGGATTCTCATTAAGGGGACATCAGCTAAAAGAGTGAGCAATAATATATTTATCAGTGTCATTACAGAGGTTGCTTTGAAGACTTTCAGAAGAATCCTCCCTAAAAGGTTGTGCAGTCTAGCCAGTGACATCATCGCAACAAAGTAAAAAAATCCAGAAAGAGCAATTCTTCACGTGGGGAGCAGGGCCAGCATGATGAATTTGACCCTAGGAAACTTAGTCGAAGGGCTGAGGGACTAGCACTTAGAAAAGGTTCTGTTCCGAATCACTCATGCAGGATCTTAGAACAGATGCTGAAGTGTGGAGCTACCCTAAAGCCAGGGGGCCAGAAGTGGGAGGTCTTAAATGTTTTATTATCTTTTTTTTTTTTAGGTATGTGGTAGTCTATTATATTTAACACTCTGGAATTTAGAGGTTTGTAGTATGTCTAGGCTACAATGAAAATGTTTTTGTTGTTGTTGTTTTTTGTTGTTATTGTTTTTTATTTCTTTTTTGTTTTTGTTTTTGTGATAGGAGCTAGAGAAGGTTCCAGCGAATGCAGCTGGAATTCTATGCCCAGTTTCAGTTTTGCCTGGGAACAGGACAGTCATGAAACAGAAGCCATGAGGAGGCCATTTGCATAATGCTAGAGTAGGGTAGTGCAGATGTGGACCACCTTGGCGGAGTTAGAAGTGTCCTGGAATACACCTCATCTCAGGGTGAGTCGGGAGAGGATTGCATTGAGCTTTATTCTCACCAGCATAGCAATTGTCCTCTGTATGTGCCACAGTCTCCTGAGAGTACCTGTTAAGTGTATAGTGCTAGTCTACTCCACAACGTACGGAGT
This sequence comes from Mus caroli, assembly GCF_978045245.1. Taxonomy (NCBI): domain Eukaryota; kingdom Metazoa; phylum Chordata; class Mammalia; order Rodentia; family Muridae; genus Mus; species Mus caroli. The sequence goes on along the minus strand of NW_028227261.1, from coordinate 53,261,394 downwards.
AGGTACCTGCTCTAAGGAATCCTGGGCAGGCGCTTGCTTAATAAATTCCAAGGGTCATTTTTCTGTAGACTAAAATTTATAAACATCAGAATCATGGCTAAATGGGTCCAACTATACATTTCAGACTGAAGTATCTACTCTTAGATTGACCTGGAGCTGGCATTACACCCAGAGCAACTTTAGTGAGTCTTAGAGGATTAGACACCATTAAATTTTTTATGAAATGGGCTGATGAAGTGTCTTGGAACAAGTCATTGAATTTTAAAACAGGATTTTTATGAGAGAACACAGACAGGGAAATTTAGAAGTCCTCTTAATAATGGAAGCAGGTACAAATTTAATGAAGGGGGTGAATTTTAATCTGAGTGAGCTGCACATCCTGCCTTTTACACTCCTGTGAAGGGCGTCTGGGAAGTTTTATTTTGGGAGAATGGAAATCTAATGTCGCCGCATGTGGCTAGGGAAATAATACCTTGGCAGGGGAGGAAGACAGACGGATTAGGTTGCCATAATAAGAAAAGTGGCTGGATACTTAGACTCTAGAATGTTCTGCTGATTCCGGACACAATTTACCAGCATCAGCGTAGATAGGCAGTGCACATTTTCCTTGGGTACGATGGTACCAAGGCAAGCATTGTTTGCTTAGAGTGCAAAACAGGTATTTTGGCTGCAACTTTGTGCAGCCGCCTCTGTAACGGGGAGGAGTTCAGCCCATGGTGCTGTTTGTTGTGTGATTGCTTCATTTGTTTATTGTAGTGATTTTAAATCGATGGAGGAAAGAATTGGAGATAAGGCTTGAACCAAAGCAATCAGGCAACCTCAATAATGCAATGCTACCCGGCTTTTGCATTAGGAAACCTGTGCAATCCTGCTGCTAATGCTCTTCTAGCTATAGGGATTCATCCAGCCTATTTTATCAGCTCAGTGGGGTTTAATGCCTCTTTACTCTGAAGGGTAAAAAGTGGAATTATCGCCAAGGTAATGAATGCCACCCCTCCCATGCATTGTGTGGCATTTTATTAAAAGCATGTTGCTTTGGTCTTCTATACCAGTTGCAGTGTGTGAATATAAAATGCCAGAAAAGCTCTCAAGGGAGACATTTTCTTGTGTGCTAATTTAAAATTCCTCAAACAGCACGCAGTCAGGTGTGATGCAAATATTTTGCATCTTTGCTACGTGAGCATTTGAGGCAGGCACTGGTTGGCTGGTTGGTGCAGAAAAGGATCTAACAGAACTGTGGTTCAGGGAGGGGCTGTCAGCCTAAGTGTGGGAGTTTGTTCTGGTTTCTTTCCAATCCTGCCCCCCCCCTTTACCTTCCTGCTATTTCACACTTTCAGTATTTTCTTGTGCCTTTAGGCCATAGAGAATTCCAATTAGTGTGTCTACTGTGAAAGGGTAAGCAGTCTCTTTCCTGTTAATAATCTCTCTGCTTTTTTTTTTTTATATAAATTAACTAGTTGCTTGTAGTGCTCTCACATTGATTCTATTCTCTGAAAACTTTAACCTACTTTTGTTTTTGGTGAACTCTGCCATCAGTTCCATCTCATTAGCATCTTAGTCTCCAGCTCATCTCCATCCTAATTCTTCCCAAACTTTGAGACTTATGTTGAGCTTTAGGGCAGTTAATTCTAACCCAGCATGTTGGCTGGTGGAAAAGATAGACTTGTAAAAATTAAGTAAATAAATAAATAAATAAATAAATAAATAAAACAAGGCTGATGTCAGGTGATAAGGCCAATGACAGACATAGTTAAAAAGACATGTGACTGGGGAGTGTAATATTTGATTTGGGTTCATCAGATCACCAAGGAAGAGAGCCATAAGCACAGGATTATGAAGTCTAGGAAGAGTAGAGCTTTCAGTGATATTTTGGAGACAGCCTGGTAGTTCAGTGTCCACAAAGTAGGTTGAGGGTCAGAAGATGCAGCCAAAAGTGTGGTGCTTCTATTTTAAAAGCCCTCCATGGTGGGCTTGGGTCTGGCCTATTGATGTTGGTTGGCAGGGATGACATATTTACAAGGCCTCTTAGAAAGATTGCTCTATTTCTCATTGGTGGCTAGGAGATCAGAGTTTGCCTTAGGAGTCTCCAACTTGCCTGAGAGGAACTATTGGCTTGAATAAGTACTGCTATGATAATTGGACATTTGAGGCAGAAGGGCAGGGAAGGATGCAATGAATCTGAGGTTTCTAACTTAGGGGTCAGGGGTCAGCTGGCACATGTCAACACTGATAAAGTATATGGAGGATAAGGTCATATTTTAAGGACAAGGAGTGAGTTATGGAATGGTATATACCTCTGGATGTCTAAAGTATATCCCTTTAGATATTACTATTTAGCTAGTAAGAAAGCCTTTCTCTTAGGAGGAAGGTTTAGACAGGAGATAGGAATTTGAAAGTATTGGGGCTTAGTATTGGCTAGTCTGGATCATGATATACGATGCTATTAATATCCACTGCACATGGCACGTCAACACAGAGGTGGCTTATTTAGATGTTCTCTAAAAATCCTTAGGTGTTTCTCCATCTGCTGCATGTGTGGCAGACCTACTCTGTAGTATATTTGCATTGCTGAACTTTTTCAGCCTAAATGAAACAGAAGCCTACTGCTTCATCTTTGCTCAGCATCATCACATGGAGCATTCAATGGGGAAAGGTGAACAAAACGAGGCCGTACCACTCCCCAGGGCTATCCTCTCTCCTCTCAGGGACAGTGTAATCGCTTCCCTGGCTTCCTTATCCCTTAGACTTAGCCATGTGACTCGCTTTCAGTTCTCAAAATAAGGAGAGAGAAGCTATGCCATTTTGAGGCCAAAGGTTTAAAAGTTACATCCACCATGGAAATGTCAGGGGAGATCAACCAGGTTTCTGCAGGATGGTAATGAGCAGAGTTCCCATGTGACCCATTTTAGACCTAGAGTTGAGTGAGAAATGAAATTTGCTCTGTTGAGCCACCGTCCCAGTTAGTTTGTCAACTTGACACAAGCTAGAGTTATTGAAGAAATCTCAATTGAGAAAGTGCCTCCTACAGATTAACCTGGAGTCAAGCCTTGGGGAATTCTTTTGATTTATTATTGACACGAAAGAACTAGGCCTAGTTTGAGAGGTGCACGCTCTGGCCAGGCCATTCCTGTAGGTATAGAAATGGTGAGCCTGGGGTCCAGGCAATAAGCATTCCTCAGTGGCCTCTGCTTTAGTTCCTGCCTTTAAGTTCCTGCCCCCACGTCCCTTCATAGTGAACTACTACAACTATAAGTTGAAATAGACCCTTTCCTCCTCAGGCTGCCTTGGTTGTGCTCTTGAGTCACAGCAAACTAAGACAGCCAGTAGAGCTGTGATTTTTGTTCTCAAAGAACAAACTTTTCAATCTAATGGGTAACAAGCTAACCATACACAAGTCCTACCACCAGACTCTCACTAGTTAACTAGTTGCAAGCAAATCACACAGCTTCTTTGAGCCCCAGTTTCTTCCTTTTGAGGATGTTATTATATATGTCAGAACTTGGTGGGCATTCTTAGAGAAAGAACTGAAAATACTTTATGAATTACAGGCAGTCTTTGTATTATAGCCTCCAGCTGTCCTTTCAGACACTTGTTCAGTTTTAATGTATTGATTTTGTGATGCTGATTCATCTCCTATTTGTATTGTGTTTAATCTTCTTGGACACATTGTCTAAATACTTATCTGAGCCCCCCTAATAAAGAAAAACAAGCAAATACAAAGGACGGGGCTGGGCACTATGTCAGTAGGAGTCTTCTCACTGATACTCCCTTTCCCAGTACAGCATTATAGGGAGTGCACAGATAATTTTTGTTATAAGCCTAACTCTCATGCTGGCACTGACAATATAGGGTTTTTATATGAGGTTTTATATAAAAGGATTACTTAGCGTGCCACTTGCTAAGACTACATTTGAGAGAATCACATGGCTTTTCACATATTTGTAACCTAATGGATTAGTGTTGTTGCTTTTGCTCCATCAAGAAATGTTTTGAGGTACATAGTTTCTGAACCATTTCTCTTTGCTTCCAGTATGATCCTGTGACATCCTATGGTATCTACCACTTCGCCACCCCCCCCCCATCTCATTTTCTAATTGGCCTCTTGAATCATACCATTTAACAGTCCAGTGGGGTCTGGAGAAATGGCTCAGCAGGTAATAGCACTGGTTGCTCTTCCAGAAAGCCTGGGCTCAATTCCCAGCCACTAACTATAACTCCAGTTCTAGGGGATCTGGTGCCCTCTCTGGCTTCACTGGGCACCAGGTATAGATATACATGCAGGTTAAAACACCTATCACATAAAATAACAATTAAAAAATAAAATAAGTAAATACAACTTTCCATCGGTTCCACAAGACCATTGCCCATGATATAAAATACATGAAAAACTTCATCCATTTTAATAGAACCTGAAAATCTACATTTACACAAGCAATGAACCCTTGACGGATATGGAAGGAAAAATACAACTCTTAGGAAATAGAAAAAGGGATGGTTGGAGTTTATTCCAGTAAGTTCATTTTGAGAAACAAAATTGGTGGATATTTGGAAGTGATCATTACATATTTGGAAGTGATCAATCATTGTCATCATTGAGAATAATGACACTGGCTAATATAGAAAGGGGAATTAGACTGAGTGGTAGCACATTCTTTTAATCTGAGGAATTTAGGAAGCAGAGGCAGGAGGATTGATGCATATTTGAAATCAGCCAGGGTAAGCCATCCAGAGGTGCACAGTAAGACCCTTTCTCAAATACGTGGGTACAAATAGAAGAAGGAAGAGTATTGATGAAACAAAGGCACATATAAAGTGGAAAGCGCTGGCTTTAGAATTAGGACATAATTAGGAAATAAAAGGGGGGAAAGGAAGTTTACTTCTCATAAACGTCTGATTGGGCTAGAAAATCTATTTTTTCCCAGTATGGTCCACATCTGAAATAAATTCAGGTTCTGAACAGATTTAAATAGATTTATGAATACACCCACAATCTGAGCACAGAGCAGGACACAGGAATATACATGTCTTTTAAGGGGAGCTTTATAGGACCCTGCACTCTGAGAAAGAGCATACTTCAAGTGGTTCAAGTTTAGACAGTCCTTTGTTCTTGTTCTCATGGTGTAGTTTCTCAGAGAACGAATACCCATGGGGTTGCTGGAATCACAAACTCCAAGATCAACTTTATGTGCACATATATGTGTGCATGCAAACATCATAAAACACTGATGAAAAATCAGTGAGGTTTTTAGGGAATTAGTCCACACTTTTTGTTTTAACCATAAAGGAAGCCAGAAAATGTTGGAATGCATAGACCTAATAACATACAGAGTCCTGCCCCACCCTCCAGTTGAAGTGATATATCACCATGTCTTTTCCACTAGGTAGCCAGATTAATTGGAGAAAAGAAGAATATGTGTGCTGTGGCTAATCTGCTACTGTGGGGCTCTTTCCCATCAGTCCCTGCTAGCACCCTGTTGTGGCCCCCATACAACCTGTGTGATGGCCTTTAAAAATGACAGAGTGTACTTTTTAGGTGAGGCGATGTAGCTGGCAATTAAAGAGGCATCCTAGGATTTTTTTTTTAAAGTAACAGCAACTTCATGATTTTATTTTCCTAACATCTGTTCTATTCAAGCCAAGCCTACTGTGGTGATCCTCATGGAGACAATTCAGCAGTTTCCTAGCAACCAAGTTTCCTGTGGTTTCCTTGGTTATGAGCAATGACATAACTCTTGTGGGTAACTTCAAAAGCACAGAAGAAAGCTCTCCTGAAGAATGAGATTCCAAAAATTTCAGGTTGCTGCTTGCTGAGTGTCTATAAAGGATAAAGTATCTCCTTATGGCATTAATAATACTAATGAGTGATATGGATATTTTGGCATAAAAGCCATATGTTCGATTTTATACACTTTTTTTAGGTCTTTGTCATATACTTGCTCTCCGCACCTCCCCACCCTCTGAAATGGCATCATCTTCCTCTATCTTCTAATGAACTTCTATCTTTAGTCATAGCCAGCAGGTAAAACATAGACTCTTGAAAATTGCAGACAGACTATTTGGGAAGACAGGAGAGGTCCAGCTGCTCAAGGACTTCATAAAACTGTGACTTCTTTGCTAAATCAAGCATATTTTAGAGACGTTGATGGCATTGGGGACCTGTTGCTTGAGCTCGTTAAGGAATTGTTAACTCCATATAATAGCTATGGAGACATTTGAGGACTAATTTAATCTAAAAAGGCAAAAGCTACAAAGCTGGAATTCAGGAAGTGAGAATGGGCATAGAAAGAGAACATATTTCAGGCAATTAGGGATGATCCCCCTCTCCCCTGCCCCCGGAGCCTTAGAGGCCAGATTGAATGCTTAGCAGAGCCACCTGGAAACCAATCAAAACATCAGTAAAGTTGTGCCTCAGGTTTATGGCACAAGTGCATTTCTTAACTGAAATGTTGAGCACCAAAAGGATTTTGAATTTGGGACTATCTGGATTTGGAAATATTTGCATCTATGGGATGCCTGAGGCTAACAGCCAAATTTGCTCATGTTTCTTTTATACTTTGTATGCATGAACTGCAGGCAATCTGATACACTATTTTTAGTGAACCTGCATTTTTCAGAAGCCTATTCCATGAGCTCAAATGTGGAATTTTCTATTTGTTCCTCATCCCAAAACTCAAAATGTTTTAGATATTGGAGCATTTTTGGAATTCCAATTTTCTGATTAAATATCTTCAATCCATATGAAATGTTAAAATTATCTAAGAACTTGGTTTGAGATGGCACAGCTCACAGTGTGAATGGATTATTTGGACAAATCATACTAGTGAATGGTCTAGTTGACTTCTTGGCTGCTGTGTTGATGCACTAACTGAAAAACAACTGGGTTTATTTCACCTTACAAATTGTTTACTTCAGCTTACAGCTCGCAGGCAATCATCCAGGGAAGATAGGGTAGGAGCTCAAGGAGGGAGCCTGGAGGCAGGCCCTGAAGAGGAACATTGCTTACTGGCTTCTTTTCCCCAAATTGTTCAGTTTGCTTTCTTATATAATCCAGACTCATCTACACAGGAGTAGTACCTCCCACAGGGGGCTGGACCCTCCTACATCAATCATTACTCAAGACAATGCCCCACAGGCATTCCCACACAGCAATTTGATGGAGGCACCTACTCAATTGAAATCCTCTCTTCCCAGGTGACTCTAGTCCATGCCAAGTTGACAAATACTGCACATCAGAGTGGGCAAACTACACAGGGAATGCTGAAGGCCAAATGGCAGCATCTGTAATCTAGGCAGGGATACTGGAACTCTATGGCCGACAGCCAGGCCAGAGCTTCAGGATAGAGAAAGGAGAAGAAAACAGCATTTATTGAAGATGATTTGACAGCAGATACTTTATAGACAGCCAACCCTTCAGGAAGGTAGATATTATCTTCTCCCTTTTTATAATACTAAGCAGCTGAGGAAAAGATACTACATATTTAAAGATACTATAAATAAAAAACTCTGGATAACATTATACCAGTGAGGCAGATTGAGATCTAGGAACTTTCTTCAGCTCTAAAACTGGCTATTTTTTTTTCCTGTGTGACACATCATGTTTTCACTATTCTGTAAGTCAGTTTGAGCCAGGATCTTGCTATCAAGATGGCCTCAGCTATGAAGGTGGCTTCCCCTTGGCAAGTAGGAAGGCAAAAGTTTACCCTCATTTGTGCATCTTAGGTCTCCAGGAAATGGGCAACACTAAGTTCAGATTGGCTGAAGTAAATGGCTCCTCCCACCACCACCATTTGTAATAGAAACACCTATTCACACATTTGTTCAACTAACGTTTGTCTCATCCGCGAAACTACTTTCCTAACAACCACTGTGAAATGGATAGACTTGAATTTTGACACATACATTTATGCAACCAGATGGGCAGAACAAAGCAGTTCACACTCCTAATATGTGAAATAATAAGAACAGGAGCCCAGAAACCATTTTATACCTCTGATGCCTACTTGTTTATTCAGTAAGTTTTCCTTTATTCTAGGTACAGTTCTAAGTAGCACAGAGATTTCACTGAACAACACCCTTGACATTGTAGGAAACACAGAATGTAACCTATAATGACTTATAATGCTCCCACATTCTGGGAGTCAGAGATGACATGAAGTTAAACAGATGAAGAAGAGAATAAGAGTGAGCTAGGAAAGGCTTTCTAGGGAGTAAGATAAGATGAAAGAGTAAGGAATGGCTAAGAGATGCTTGGATCGGAAAGACAGCTCAAAACAGAAGACACAGGAAGCTGAAAGTCTCCGAAGCTTGGGAGGTTAGAAGAACAAGGCACCTAAGATTTAATAAAAAACGTGATTAATGGCTTTTCACATCAATAACTGAGCTTCCTGTCATTGTTAAAAGAAGAGATGTTCAAACAAGTCCCTGAAGTTGAATACATAGGATTCCAAATCTGACCTCGTTTAATTGGACAGCTGGATGGACGGGAACTTCAGCAGCAGCATTTGGTTAGTAAGTCACTGTCATGATTCACAGACTTTGAGGATTATGTTAGAGTTGCGTAAGGATGTCTGGGTGAAGGTCTTCTGTTGGTTGTACACTGTCTCATAACTCTGCAAGCACTGAAGTTGTGATTTGAAGACATCTCTGAACTTTTCTGCAGTAACATGAAAATGATGAGCTCCTATAGACCTGGCTATCACAACAGCATCACTTGTCCTCATATTCTGAGCCAAGGTGTCAGTCAGAAACAGAGGATCACAAAGGGCAGGATTTCCTAAGTTCCAGAAGATCACAGGCTATTGGAGAATGAATCAACGTGGTAGGATTCCATGACTATTGTATTTAGTCAGAATGGGAAACGGAGGCTAAATGGCAAAGTAGATTTTCCAAAGTCCAGACTTATATAGCAGCAGTGGCTGAAGCTTTGTCCAGTATCACTCCAGAATCAGAGGTCTTAATTACTACTCTGTGCTCTATGGCATCATTAACTTCCTAGAATAACTAGTTTAAGCTCCACAGTAAGAGGTACTGCTGTTTTACAGAAAGTTCCTTTGGAGCAAATAGAATCTCCCGTGGCTTCTATATTGCAATCTTGAGCAAGCAAGCTGTTTAACTTCTCTAAGACTTTGTTTGCTTACCTGAAAAATTTGGGTACTCATCCTTGCCCAACTGTAAAGAAAAGGGCCAGTATAAAGTGTCTAATGTATATCATACAAGCGATCACTTCAGTGTTAGAGAGGAAACCAAGTTAAGAGGAATTATATCACATGTCTAATACTTCAGTGTCCAACACACAAATCTGGCATCGTGGTGAATCTTTCTTGCATTGAAATGCAGAAAAGACTTACTAAAGTGAAAATTCATAGAAAACTTGTCAATTATTCTTATGAATCTGTGATATTATTTATATATATATAATTTTTAAATTTTGAGATTGGGTTATATACATAATACACACACACATATATAAATGTGTGTGTGTGTTGCATATATATATGTATACACACACACACACACACACACACACACACCAAGGATTGCTTATCTCCTTGTTTTTATATTACTTCCTTGGTCTTTGCCCCCAAGTACATGAAGACAGGCCTTTTACATTAGCAGGTACACAAATCAAACTGCTACAATTGATTAAACTCTGCTAACATTCACCATATAATCCTCCAAGGTTTTGCAAATACGCACAGTTACCTAACTATTGTCATTAACTTTACCATAATTCTGCTCAAAATGACACGGGTCTCCTCAACTTTGGCATGTGGCCAGCTCTAGTTAAGTTGTAGTATAAGGATAAAAACATATTCAATCTATGCATATTCAATAATAACTTTTTGCTTTATAGTAACCATATTTTTATATTAAATAAAATGATTGTTAGTTACCTCATTTGTCTGTTTTTGAGTGTGGATAGTAGAATATTATATATATATATATATATATATATATATATATATATATATATATATACCTGGCATTACATTTCTATTGGATAACTGTTATGTAGAATACTGTCCTCATATCCAAAATTCCCTCTTCTGCCATGTTTTAATCAATCTTCTTCCACTACCTCATCACTTAGCAGCATCAGATGTTCTTTTTTTCACTGAAGTTTTTCTAGGACATCAAATATCGCATAGCCTTCTGTTTCTTGCTTGTTGTTTTTCAGTTGTCTTCATTTTTCTGAGATTCATTCATGCATTTATACATATATATGTGTGTATATATATATGTGTATTATATACATATACATATAATCCACTTCCCCCTTCTCTGCCACTGTGTTCCACAAGGACTATGCCTTCCATGAGGAGCTCAGAAGATAATTTGTAGCAATTGGCTCTTTTGTTCCATCACATGGGTTCTGGGAAGGAAACTCAGGTCATCAGAAATTCATGTCTTATTCATCAGTAGTTTGTTCCTTTATTGGTGTGTAGTATGCCTGGGTAAACATTCCACAGTTTATTCATCTGCCTTGAAGGTACTGGACACTTAGGTTGTCGCAAGGTTCTGTTCTTAACTATTCCAGGCTGGTATGAACCTGTGCGAGCAGGCATCTATCTGTATTGGATAAAGACTTGAGAATGGAATTACTGGTTGGCATGGGAAATGCATATTCTACTTCAGATGAAACTGCCAAATTTGGAAAATGTTTGAATCACCTTATACCTTACTCACGAATTAGAATTCAGTAACTCCATTTTTTTTTATCAGTTTGGGATAGTCAGTCTTACTTCATCATGTCAGGCACTCCTGTGTGGATGATCTATGACAATCCATCATGGTAGTTTTGCTGTGTGATTTTCCTGTTTTTAATGATGCTCAGGCCATTCTCATGTGCTATCTTTCCCATTTCTTCTTTGAATAATTGTTGCTCCAGAATCTTGCACATCTTTTTTTAAATTAATTTGCTCCCCAAATTGAAAGGACAGGGCTCTCTGCACACCCGTGCCTAGTGAATTCTATGTCCTGCCCTCCATTTCTCCTGCAGTGTTTTACCTATCAGCAATGGAATGCTCTGAGGTCTTCTCATTACTTAGAGTACTGTGTTCCATGCCTTTTTCTTTTCTCTACCCCTCTTTGCCTCTTTATGGTCGATCAAATAGAATGTATTTATATTCACTTATTTTAAAAGTCCCTCTCTATACACTCTATTGGATCTCTTTCTGTTTACATTTTTAAAATTTCATTGTCCTATATTTCTTTATTAACTTATGGACATTTTATATTTCAAATTGTTTGTGTCTTTATTTGGCTGTATTTTTTCTAGCACAGCTAGTCCACTTAGAATCCATTTGAGTCTTTCAGAGCTTGTTTTTTAAGACGTTAGAGCAGGTCCGTAGCCATCATTAGTCAGGGTCTCGTTAACCTTTACCATTGCAGTGGTAACTAAGAGATGATTTCTAATGATGCTCCCAGTAATGATAGCAGCTAGTGAAAACAATTTAGGATTAACTGAACGAGAGTTCCCAGAGTTATTCGGACGGAGATTCAGTCACAGTGGTTTCCCTTCACTGTACTCATGTCACATTCAAGGGGATCCCAAGGCCCTATCTCTGTACCTTGCTCACCTCTGGCAAGGTCTTGGAATGTCTGCTTCTGTGGTCTTCCCTTAACTCATCAGTGTCTCTAGACCATGTCTTGGTCCTCCTCTATAAACTATACCTTGGCAACTGCTTTTAGGCAGTACCCTGATATTTATGGAATTCACTGATTTTTTTACTTTTGCTAAGGAAATTGTCAATTGTTTCATTGATTTGGTCAGGTTTTTATTATTTGAGGTGGGAAAGCTGACTACTCCACTATTTGTTCACAGCTGGAAACCTTTACTATGAAAATAATTATCATTAAAACGCACACATTTCACAGTGCATTTCGCAGCCTGACTTTTTCTTCTCATCAGCATTCTTGGTAGCTCTTCCAGAGGTTAATACTGAAATTTTGCTCTCTAGGTTCCAAGAATAAGAATATTAACTTCAGCATTCAAGAAACTGCTTTCATATATACTCTAGTGAGAGTGCCCATTTCTAAATATTTATCTAAAGCTTTGATTATGCTTAAAAATTACAACATTAAAAAACATTCTGACTGACGCATTATCTTCTAGCTTTCCCAACTGCGTTAGTTAGGGGTTCGATCACTGTGAGAAAACACTGCAACTAAAAGCAAAGTGGGGAGGAAAGCATCTATTTCATCTTACAGCTCTTACCTCACACTCTCCCGGAGGGAAGTCAGGGCTAGAACTCAAGGTAGGAACCTAGGGGCAAGACCTGAAGCAGAGGCCATGGAGGAATAGTGCCTATGGGCTTGTTCATCATGGTTTGCTCAGCCTGCTTGCTTTACCAACTCAGGACCATCTTTGCAAGTGTGGGACTGCCTACCCCCCATGGTAGGGGCCCACCCATATCAATCATTCAATGCCCCAAGGCTTGCCTACAGGCCAATAATATACTGTGGGCATTTTAGAAACTGAGATTCTGTCTCTCCAGATGCCTTCAGCTTGTGTCAAGTTGACAAAACCAAACCAAACCAAACTAAACCAATCCATAAGCCTAGCCAGCCCTCAGCTATATTTTCATACTATGCTCTTAGCTTTATTATGCCATACAAAAAACATATCTCCTGCTAAATCAGTCGTGCATGCATACATACCCCTGGACACAAGGAACTGAATCATCAAAGTTCATTTCCTCTAAGTTCCCAAAATTTGATCTATATGTTAAACTGGTCTTTGTCCTCTGGCTTGCTGAAAGTCTTAAAAATATGTAGTCATATGCCATTCAACACATTTCTGTTCATTTGGAATTATATATATATATATATATATATATATATATATATATATACACACACACACACACATATGTGTGTGTGTGTATTTACCTTGTTGTTCTAATATATTTTTCTTTATGTTATCACAGCTTCAGAAAGTCAATCTCATGGACAACAGAAAATTGAAGGATGATTTCTAGAGGCTGGAGATGAGAGGGTCAAAAGGGCACAAGGAACAGGGAACTGTAGTTCAAAGGGTTCAAATTCCAGTTAGACCTCTGGAATACACTTTCATATGATTTTAATAGCAAATGTATTTTTAAGCCAATATCTGAATACAATTTGTTTGTCTAATTTGACAATATTACATAAAAAGTTAGTATTCAACATATTGATAATATAATAATTTCCTGGTTGGTTATTTTTTCAGTACTTATGTTAGCAGGAGGCAGATTTAAGCCATAATTCTACTCTTCACTGATGCACATATCTTTCTCAGCTGTGATGGTCCCTCACAGGGTACCCTATTCAAATAGTCTTTCGTTTCACTCCTTACTTTGTTACACCTTTTATAAATGTCACTGCACCATGGAGTCTTTGTTAGCCACCTTCTTCATTTAGAACCTCCTCTTTCTACTTCTCTCTTTTAGTTTTTAAAAATAGACCTATTTATTTTATTTTATGTGCATTGTTGTTTTGTCTGCATGTACGTCTGTGTACATCACTAGAAACCCGTGGAACTGGAATTGCAGTAAAATGTAGGTGCTGAAATTCAAACCTGAATCATCTTGGAAGAGCACCCAGTGCTCTTAACCTCTGAAGCAGTCCCTCTACTTTATTCTGTGTTCATATTTGCATTTCTCCCCCTTCCCTTACCTCAGAGTGAGTTGCCATCTATGACTTGGACTTGAGCCTGTGAATTCATCAGTGTGTACAGTATCTGTGCAGAGCTCAGCACTGGTAATGGCTCAACCAGTGAATGAATGAATGAATGAATGAATGAATGAATTGGTATGGAACCAATCCGAATGTTAAAGTTCAGCTTAAATAGCTAGTGTTTGGCTAAGATTGCCTTCCGTGATCCATCTGTGTTAGGATTTGTCAAGTTTTAACTCTACTATACTTGTGACTAGAGAGTAACCACTGTATAGAGTTTAATTTTCCCCAAAGCACTAGAGCTGAGTCAAGATGCTGAGTCAACATTGATTTACCCAAATGTTGAAGTTTCCACCCAGGGTCTTAATAATGAATTTAATAGACATCAGTTGGTTTAAATACTTATATCATTATCATTTAGGGATTGTTTTAAAGAAAATGTGTCTGTCTTGAAGTAGCACTCTGACTTAGCTGTGGAATTTCTGTTCTAATGTTTTCAGAGAAGTACTCACTTTGAAGTGTTATGAAAACAAAGATAGTCCCAAACAGATTTGAATTTGTAAATAAGAAACTGCCATTTATGCTGCACGTGGGAATCACTGAGACTGACTTTGCATGAGATGAGATGAGTTAGTGATCCCTGGCTTTGTAGTACTGAATTCTTTGTTGTTTTGGGGAATTACCACTAAAGCCTTTTAATCACATATGTTGGACTTAGGTGAAAAATGAAAAATCACTGGAGATACTGTAAAATCCCGATGGGCAGCTTCGTTAAGATGTCTCCAAAACATGTCTCTTTTCATGTATTTGGAATTGACATCTATATTTATTTCATAAAGCAATACATGTCTTTTGTTACTAGAATAAAACTGATACAGAAGGAGCCTGCAGGATCACTCAGAAATGATGCTTCAGTTTGCATGTGAGAAAAGCCCACACATTTTCTGGCATCTAAGCATGTCTTTTTCATGATCACTTAGTTAATTACTGATAAATCTAGAACTCAGAAACCTTCTATCAAATTTACTAGGGATCATATCAAAAATATAATTTCAATAGTAAATTCTACTTCTTTGGGAATTGATTATATAAATGGAACTATGCCATGGTTCTTTATGAAAATGATATGTGCTACAGCTGGTAAGCTGTTGTTTGTGATAGAGTAAAATCACTAACCCCACACAAGAAGTATTTAGCTCAGTTGGGGGACTGAAGAGTATACATGTTTGTAAACTTGACTTTCTTAAACAGTGTTCTCTGCCATGAAAGAGCTACCAAGGCTCCTCACCTAAAGATTAATATCATCATAGTTGAGCATAAGAAATGCACAAAAGACATCCTGTCCTATACAAGTATCACCTGGCTACATCTCTGTGTGCTTACCTATTGAGAGCTCAAGGACCCGAAGCAGGACTAGGAAATGGGTGTTGCCAATGCTTTTGTTCTCCTTGCATGAAGTAAAGAAGAAAGACTACAAGTTCAAACTCACCCCAAGCCACATAGCAAAACTCCTGCTTCCAAAAGCATAACAGAGACAAATGTTGGCCTGGAGTGACGTTCTCAGAGTGAAATGGAGTGTTTTCCTGATGGCTGGCACTGTTACAATAGATACTGATTCAGCTTGGTGACGTTGGAGAGGAGCCCTGGTTGTTCAGGAAAAACCATGGCAATTTGCAGTCTGTATCCAGTGTTTACTATGTGCACCATAAGAAAACAAGCCAATCAATGTAAGTAATAGAGTACAATAAAAAGATCTAGCCTAATTTTCTCTCTCTCTCTCTCTCTCTCTCTCTCTCTCTCTCTCTCTCTCTCTCTCTCTCTCCATCTTTCTCTGTCCATCTCTATCTGTCTCTGTGTGTGTCTGTCTCTCTCTCCCTCCCTTTCCCCCTCTGTTCCCCTCTCTCTCGCTTGCCTTGCTAGCCCTTTGGTTATATATGAAGTCCTTATTCCTGTCCTACTAACAACATTCCATTGTGCCCTTCTATCTCAATGGTGGACATTGAACAAAATTTGAATTACTTTAAATAAGCAAGATATTTCAATATCCATTGCTAATCGCTGTTCCTGATCATTAAAAGATGAGATAATTAATGCACTGTTGTTAGAACAGAGTGTCTGAAAAAGTATTTAGGATGTCCTGGTGGAGATACATCTGAAATGGACCACAGATGTCCTGAGAACATTTTAGAATGATTTTTCATTTCAGAAATTTATTAAATTCTATATGAGAATATAAAATGTTGTTAAAATGATAATTCTGTAGGTGAAGTTAAAGGCTGCTCTAATACTGTAAGGGTTTTTTTTTTTCTTTTCCTTTTGGTTAGGCTCTCAGGGGCAAAGCTAAATTTATGACTTTTTAAGATGGGTTGGTTGCAAAAGGAACAAGTCATTTCCTGACAACATTTTTCAGTTGAAGTATTAGGCTTAATGTAAACTCCCAACAGTATTGCAGGGCCCAATATCATAAAATCTGATGGTTCTAGCGAAAACATTATAAATCTTTATAAATGCACAGCATTCTCAAGGAATCCTGACTTTTAAATCATTACCTAAGCCTTGGTTTTCTTAAAGGGTACAAACTGGTAAGAGCTTAAAGGAAAAAAATGCTTGGTCTTTTGTGTAAGGAAGAATGAGTAAGACCTGAAAGATTTTTACTGCTCCATTATCTATAACCAAGGTAGCTTTAACTACCTGGAAGAATGCTGTTATATATTTCTCACTACAAATGTCTACTCTTGGGACAAAGTAGAGGTAGGCAGATAAGAGACAGGCTCCACAGACACACATCTGTTCACTACTAAACAAGCCATTAATGTGACTGCTATCTGATCCACAATACACCAGTGTGGTGCCTGCAGTGAATGGGTGAGGATGCTTGGTGGCTGAGGCATAGATGCAGAAATCAATTCACTGTATTCTCATTCTGCTTAACGGCAGCATTTAGACAAACCCGAGAACTTTGTCTTCTCTGAGGCTTTCACGTGTCTACCTTATAGCATTGTCAGAAAAGCACTTGAATGAGATGCACAGAGAGTGAAGGAACTTAATATGTCGGAAACACGCAGTGCAATCCTCTCCTGTTTCCCTCAAACAGCAACTAGGAGGAGGGGGGGTACTGTTGGCCTCACACTGCTTCAGCTGTGTGTGTGTTGGGAGGGGGATGCGTGTGCATGTGTGTTAAGTTTATGTGTCACAGAGCATCAATGCAGCTGTGTGCACAACAGCTGTGCTTCTCACTTCTCTCATGGGAACTGATGGAGACTGAAGAGCAGTAGTGTTCAAGCTTGGGTCACGACTCCTCTGGAGACCGAACAGCCGTTTCACAGCCTTATCATATAGCAGAGTCCCTGCATATCAGATATTTACATTGCAATTCATAACATTAGCAAAGTTACAGTTATGAAGTAGCAACGAAAATAATTTCATGGTTGGGGTCATACAACATGAAGAACTGTAAAACTGTATTAGAAGTCACAGCATTAGGAAGGTTGAGAACCACTGTTAGAGAGGTTTCTGAACCATGGCTGAGAGAGGTCAAGAGCTAACTATGGCAGCCAAAGTCAACAGAGCTGAAAGTTACTTTGAAGCAAATGAAAAGCCATGAAAGTCTCCATGAGTACTAAACCATCTGATAAAACACCTTTAAATTAATTATAGACACATGATGAAACAATACTGCCTTCATCACACATTCAAGACAGACAAATTCTTGTCATTGTGGAAAGACATGAATGCCCAAGATTAATAAAAGCCTTTTTATGGGGCTAGTGAGATGACTCAGCAGATTAGGGGACCCGATGCTCAATCCAACAACCTAAGTTTGAATCCCAGAACTCATGTGGTGGAAAGAAAGAGCTGCCTTCTCCAAGTTGTTCTCGGTTGCACCCATGCTCTGTGGCACACAAGCATAACACTCACCCATACACACACACACACACACACACACACATTTACACACACACATTATTAAGTGATATAAGTTTTGAAGTAGCTTTAGAAATAATTGTCCTTTATATAAAGTAATCGATATCTATTTATCTTTTTTTGTAGCAAAATATGCAAACATCACATGGTTTTGGTTTTTTACCATTTTAAGAATTTTAAGGAATATCATTGAGTGGCACAAGTACTTTTGAAGTATGGTATAACTGTCATCACCATCCATTTCCAGAATATTTTATCTCCTGACCAAAATTCTTTATGCTTCGTGGTACTTTCTCTCTACCATGCCTCAAATGGTAACCACCACACGTCTACATGTTCTGTTTCTATTCCATTTGACTCCTCTAAATAGTTCATAGCTATGCAGTCAAGTCAGTATTTTCTTTTGGCATTTTGTTCGATACCATGTTCTCAAGATTCAGCTATATGGGGGCATCAGTTGCAAAGCCATTCCTCTTCAAAGCTGAATAATTTTCATGATTTTCTCACACATTCAGCAATTGATAAATACTGCCTCGTTCTACTTTCTGACTTTGGCAAATGTCTTAGTAGGGTTTCCTTTGCTGTAAAGAGCCAGCATGACCAAGGCAATTCTTAGGAAGGACAATATTTCACTGTACCTGGCTTACCAGTTCTGAGGTTCAATCCATTGTCATCATAGCAGGAAGCATGGCAGCATCCAGGCAGGCATGGTGCTAGAGGAGCTGAGAGTTCCACATCTTGTTCCGAAGGCAAACAGGAGAAGACTGACTTCCAGGCAGAAAGGAGGAAGGTCTCAAAGTCCACCCCCACAGTGACACACTTCCTCCAACAAGTCACACTTATTCCAACAAGGCCATACCTCCTAAATTGCCACACCCTGGGCCAAGCATATTCAAACCACCACAGCAAACAATGCTTCTATAAACTTAAGTACCTGTAACTACAGAGTTTTATTTATGCTACATTATAGTTCAAGTTTACATCGTAGTTCAAGCTTTGCATCACAGTATTCAACTTTGCTTCATTCAAACACGTGCAGTAATCATCTTTCAAAGGGGAAAAGTGTGGCACAACATTTTGTACTTTTAGCTTACAAGCAATTCTGTTTCTTTTGGGCTTATATAAAAGAACAACATTATTATGAGTGTGTGGGTCAGAGGAAAAGGCTCAGTTCACAGCAGTCATGAAGCCAGAGGAGAGAGGAGAGCTAGTCATACTCCCCCAGGGCTGTGGGTTACAGATGCTTCCTTTGCAATCTTGAGGACTGGAGCTTGGATCCCAGAACCCCCCAACCCCTCCCCCACCACCACACACACACCCAGAACCTGAGTTCTAAAGTGGCCAAGGCAAGAGGATTTCTAGACTTCATAGCTTTCAGTCTAGCCAAGAAAACTCAAGTTTAATAAGGGAGCCTACCTCAAAGGAATAGGTAAGAGTGATAGAGGATACTTGATGTCCTTGTCTAGCTTCTGTGTGTGCTCATAGGCATGCACACTCCCATCCCTAACACACAAACAAATGCATCTTTACAAAAAGAAAAAAGAAACCCACTTCCTTCACAGGGCCTCACCTCCTAAAGGTTCTACCTCCTCCCAGTGGTGTTCTGGGTTAAGGACTAACCCTCTAACACATAGTTCTATTGGAGTCACTTACCAAAACTGTAGCCATGAGCTAGTGTGTGTGTGTGTGTGTGTGTGTGTGTGTGTGTGTGTGTGTATTTGTCTGCATATGCGTGCCTTATTTATTTGATATTAGCATGCTGCCTTAAAATAGTGGTTATTGAACTTTATCGTGTATAGAATCACCACCCTAGAATGCTTGTCAAAGAGATTGCTAGACTCTCCTCCAGGGCTGCAGAGTAAATCTCAGATAGGCCTGAGAACTCGAATTTTAATCATTCATGTGTCCTCCAGATGCTGTCCCTATTGGGCTTGGGGCCTCATTTTAACCAACAGTGTTTTAGAACAGTGTCTTTCCCATATAAGCAACATCTGGTACGGCTGGATTTCAGTAGCTCGGTCTCTGAGTAAGCACTCCTCTCTTCACCAAGAAATTGTGGTATATACGCAAATATTCATAAAACATAATGCAGAAATTCTCTGCATATATATGGATAGAAGTCAGGATCCTAGCAATAACCTGAGCCCTCTCAAACAAATATTTGAGGAGATTCATTGTGTATAAAGGAAACCATGGGAGGTACTTAAGGTGTGAAGCTGTAAATGGTGAGGCCTCTGTCATTCCGCAAGTCTCAGGAACTGAGGCAAGGGAGGAATCCGGTGCATAAGTGAGACCAATGTCATACAATACATGAGGTTTTTCATTTGTCCAGAGTGACTCCTGGAAAGGAGGCCAAGGAATGGCTCTCTGGTTCTGCCTCTGCTACTCATGGGCTGAAGTTGTACAAGGAAGAAGAAGTACAGCTACTCAGGGAGATGAGGCTTTTCCAGCTCAAGGTTTGCTTGTGTGGGAGGAGCAAACAGAGGCTGTCTGGCACACTAAGGACAGTAAATAGACTCCCCTACCTTCTGGATCTATTTATCATAGTGATTACCTTTTAACCTACTTAAGTTTCTTATTCTGTCACAAGTATGTCTCAGAGTATGAACTCAAATTGTGTTGTGTTGCCTTTCCAGCCTTGAGTGAGTGACGTCTAACAACAACAACATAAAATGTTGATTAGTCGCATTCAGTATAGTGAAGGCTTTTGCTTATGTCACAAAATATTGGCAGGTATGAGTCCATGTAGAGGGGAGCTTTGAGAACAAGAGCTCTGATTCCTGCTAGGCTCCAGCTTTCTAGTTGGCCATGAATCTTTAAGACCCTACACATGTGACTTCATTGTCAGGAGATTAAAATGGCTCATAGATTTTCTCGTCAGGTACTTTTTTGTGTGTTGCCAGGTGTGGCTTCTTAGCAAACAATGCCTAATTGCAGAGTCTGCCAAATCACCATTTCCCAACAGCTTTTGTAATACCAAGTCTTTTATATTAGAAGCCCACTCTTTGTGTGGCCAAAAATCAAACCAAACTAAAAACCAAGACTGCAGCTGTTTTAGAACCACTACTTTTAACCTACAATTTTTTTTTTAAATTAACCAGTGTATACAAATTGATCAACTCATAAACATTGGATGATTGGAAGCCAAGACTCAAATGAGATGCTTGGAATATTATAAAGCCTCTGGGTCTGAGTTAAGCAGGTTAGCTGACCTTGGCTTGGAAATAACAGTACTGGTAACAGCTTAGAAACTGTCCCAACCTCTCAGCCAACACTTCTTGGTTCATTTTGTTGTATTCTTTACATTTCAAGCATTTATTCACAATAATGAATTGGAAGAAACTAATCAGTGAACATCTGCTTTGGCAGGCTGTAGTGAGGACAGAAATGGGTCATTATTTTCCACCAGTGTGACAGGGAGCGTTGGAAAATGCCTAATGCAATAGTTAAAGAACCACATAAGCACAGTCGTAAACACATACCAATGGGGGAGCAGTTGAAAGTGGATCATCAAATTTACTGTTGGTCTACTGATGCCCCATGTAGGTTTTCATTTCAATTGCATAGTCAAGATGACACATGAATATATGGGATTTGCTTCCACGGAGGCTGCGTGATGTTCATAAGGCAGTTTCCCTTTGTCTATTCAGCCTCTGTGTTGCTCTCCTGTCCGGCAGCACCAACATACAGCCTTATTGTGTGTTGGATCATTTTGAAATGTTGTAGAGTTACAGTGTGCTTCGTGTTTTTAAGGAACGACTCCATAATAACCCTGTGGAGGAGGTAGTGTCTTCCCCACTTTACCTACAAAAACAAACTCAGAGAAATGCGATGATACCTAAGACACCAGCAGGAGGAAATAGCCAAACAGAACTGCAAGCCAGGTCTCCCACTTCAGAATCTAGCGAGGACGGCACTTTGCTCTATAGACTGGCAGCTTTGGAAATGTCCAAGGCACTTTACTGTACTTTTCTCAATCAATGTGGAGTTTTTGAGACACTAACTTTGCATTTAGAATTCTCCAGCCCTGAAAGGTGCTTTTCCCTACGGGTTTGGATCCGATGTGCGAATAGTGAATAGCAGCATCTGAAAAGGTTAATCTGTTTACCCAACCAGAACAGTTTGCTCTGTGGAACTAACCAGGAGTTGCCTTGCTAGCCTGCTCCAGATGTCCTATGCTTGAAGCGGCTTTATTTGCATTTGGTATTTCAAAGCTGGTGATCGATTTACAATTATAATTGCCAACAGGATTCTACTAGTTCTTTGTGAAGGAAAACATCAATTTATATTATCCCACAGAATTGGAAAATATCTAATGATTTATAAAACAAAAATGGGTTTCACCAGGACAAGTGAGTACAAAATTGCTGCGGCTGCCCTATGTTTTAATCACTTTCTGATCCAAGATCCTGTGATTTTTATGCAGCAGTACTCACTGTGGTAGTCCCTAATAAGCTAATTCTAGGCACTGGATTATCTAGCTTCTCAGAGGGAAGGAAGAGTGCAGACATCAGTTAAAAATGAAACTGCTGATTATGAAATATCCACTTTAGTGGATTCGTAACTGGATTAACAGAGAGCCCCATTCCATAAGACAGCTCTTATTTTTTCATATCTCCTTTAATACATAAAAATGAGTTAGTTTCCATCCGCTGTTAATAGAGCTCTACTTTAGGTTCTAGAGGTTCTTAAAAGATATTAGTTTCTTTAAAATATAAGGGAAAGACAAGAGGGGTCATAAATATACACTGATTATATTGATTACTCATAGGTAATAATTAGCATTGATTAAACACTGGCTTGGAGCTAGATTCTGTGCTGAATCTCTTATGTATATAATCCCATGTAATATCTGCAGTGACCATTGGAAAGCAAGCACTTCAATTATTATGAACTGCTGTGGTCTGAATGTTCATGCCCTTCCAATATCACATGACGTAATCACCAAGACCATAGCATTAGGAGGTGGGACCTTTCTGGGGTGATTAAATCAAGAGGCCAGGACACATCGATTTGATGGGCATCCTTTTAAAGGAGACGCCAGAGAGTTGCCCTGTATCTTCTACCACAGAAAAACACAAAAGAAGTTACTGTTTCTGGTTAGAAAACAGGTCCTTAAACTCCATCTTCTAAACCTTTATGCTACAGATAAATCCATTTCTGTTGTTTGTGAGCTACTCGGTGTAGGGCATTTTGTCATAGCTGCCTGAAAAGACTCAGCTCCTGTTCTCTTCCTCAGAGATGAAGGAACTGACCTTACCTAGCTACGTTGCCTAAGGTTCTATAGCAATTGATAGACAACGCTTCCGGTAATGAAGTAGATTTCTCAGATAAGATGAAGTCCAAGAAATGGAAGAGTAGAGTGCTATCAGGTTCTGAGCTGTATAAATCTGATCAAAATAAAACAATTGATGTAAAAATTATGTAAGCTTAAAATGAAATAAAAAAAATCTTAGATTGAAAACCCCCTGAAAACAAAGATCATGTCTTACCCAGTTTTGAATCTCCTTGTAGAGAGTATCCCACAGACAACAGTGTGTTGAATTTTATCTGGCCTCAGTGTCTTCCCGAATTAGACACTGTTAATTTAATTTATTGTTGAGAAGTTTCTGTCTAAAAAGATTCTTTAATCTGTTACATAACCACCCTTCTCTCTATAATTTCCCTCCATTGAGTTTGTCTGATCATGGAGAATGAATGCAGTAAGTATTAATAGCATGGCATTAATGTTCAACCTACGATGATTTCGCCACAGAGAAGTGTTCTCAAGTGTTGCTTAATTTTAGATCAACTATGTTTAAAGCACTGCTCGGGTTCTACAACAAATCAAATTGACCTACATGTCTGAAGTTATTCTAAACATAAAAGTTTTAACAGCTCTCTAAGAAATGCAAGTGTGAATTCACTGTTGAAAATCACCATTGTCAAGAAATAAACATTAAATATAAAAGTGTTAGGTTTTGTAGCTACCTTGCCACACAGCTAAGGTGACACACAGTGACAATATTCTTAAGAATCCCTCCAATACTGAGCTCCAGAGTTTGATTATTTTTTTAACCCTGCATACAAGCTAAGTAGACTACAAAAAAAAATCAATAACATGTTCAAATTGATGGTCAAGTATGATCTCAGATATATTAGGATGGCAAGCATTTGGAGACTTCCCATCAGGCATAGCCACAGTCTGAAATCCCCTTCTCTGGCTTTGACTAGTCAAACAGACAAATGTTTGGAATCTGAATAGAATAGGAAGAGTATGCAGTGTTGATGGGGTTTTTTTTTTTGTTGTTGTTGTTTGTTTTTTTGGTTTTTGTTTTGTTTTTTTCTTAACGCTGATAAAATAACCTCACCTCAGAAACTGACCATGATGTCCACCTGAAGAAATTCTGAGGTTCTGCTGATTCAAAATTCTCTGGACATTCTAAAGTCATGTTGGCAAGGTGACTTGGACTCTTGTTTTTCCATGATTCTAACATAACTTTCCAACTTCCACCTTACAGTTTCTAGGAGTAGCAGCATTTTATTTCTGAACTTCCACTGCCAATTTTTACTTCCTTAACATAAGTCTGGGTTCTGGGTTTGATCATGAAAACTACTTCTCTGGTCCCCACACAATAGAATTTGGACCTTGGGTAGATATACTGGTCATAATTATTTCTCTACTATGTCCTCTGGAAGCACAAAATTTAGCTTGTCTTATCTTTTATGTGTTGTTTGTTATATGAATCTATATTATGCCCTTACATATATAATATAACAATATATAAATATATAATGATTAGAAAGGTCTCTGTACTATGCATTAAGCAAATTATATATCTATGTAAAGTCTCCCAGTCCACTATAGGAAACCAAACTTAAGTATCGTGAGGTCAATACAGACATATTGAGGAGTGGTCCTGGCTTGGGGACAGAGACCCCCAAGAGAAACTAAGATTCTGGGTCATGTAGGTGATGGGCTCAAGATGAAAGTAGTCAGTCTGAAGACAGATATACCCAAGGTAATAGGAGAATTCATAGGAAGGGAGTGGACGTCTGACTGGGTCCATTGGAGAGAGTTTGAAGTGATGAGGGGTTATTTTACCTCATATTATGAAAATGAAATAATAGGGTTTGAGCAAGCATGAAGAAAATGAGCAGGTGGTAGGCCCGTGTGGGATAACTTTGAGAAAGAGCGAATACTGTTCGGCTGAATTGAGAGACAAGAAGACCCTGCTGAACTTCTCCTTCTGGAAAAGATTGACGATCTTTTCTAGATTATTTGCATTTGATTTAAGAGTTTCAAGGTTGGAAATCTCTTTCTAATTTTTGTCATTCTCCCATCGGTAGCTTGTGGGGCTTTGATCTGACTTAGCTCTCGGAGGCAGGTCTAACTCTCCCAGGTAACACTTTTCACTCATCTACCACTTTCCCTGGCCCGTGTTAGCATTCTTATGTTGTTAAAAGTGTCCAGGGAACTTATTAGCTGAGTGCTCTGACTGCTTATGGAGAGAATTGCTATTTCCGTGCTTGAGTCAGGCGATTTTCTCATTTTCATGCCACCTTTCAACCCTCCAATTTGTCCTGCAACTTCCTGTGCTTCTCGCTGTCTCCCTCCCTCTCTGACTGTCTTTTCATCTCCTTTTGTCTTCCTTCCTCTTTGTATCACCTCTTCCTCCTGTTTCCCTCCCTGCTTGCTTCCTACCTCTAAAGGTATCTGGACAGTTAGGAGAAATGCCTTTGGAGTCTCATGGCCTCAAGTTTGATTCCCAGCTCTGTGATTATATTATATATTAAATATATAATATATTGCACTGGCTGGTTTTGTGTGTCAACTTGATACAGGCTGGAGTTATCACAGGGAAAGGAGCTTTAGTTGGGGAAATGCCTCCATGAGACCCAGCTGTAAGGCATTTTCTCAATTAGTGACCAAATGGGGGAGGGCCCATTGTGGGTGGTGCCATCCCTGGGCTGGTAGTCATGGGTTCTATAAGAAAACAAGCTGAGCAAGCCAGGGGAAGCAAGCCAGTAAGGAACATCCCTCCATGGCCTCTGCATCAGCTCCGGCTTCCTGACCTGCTTGAGTTCCAGTCCTGACTTCCTTGATGATGAACAGCAGTATGGAAGTGTAAGCTGAATAAACCCTTTTGTCCCTAACTTGCTTCTTTGTTATGATGTTTTGTCCAGGAATAAAAACCCTGACTAAGACATATATGTGTGTGTGTGTGTATATACACACATATATACATATAATATACAATAATATACATAATGTATACATAAAATACACACATGTACAATAATATGTAATATATAATGTAGACTACATATTAACAATATTATATAATGAATAATATAAGCATTGATATATGTAAATATTAGTATATTAATTGCATTAATTAATATATTAATATTTATATGATTCACCCTGTGGCTGAGAAAGAGCAGAGGCTTTTAGCTTTACCTTCTCATCTTCAAATTGCTATGATGATGATGATGTCGCACACAGACTAAGAGAGTATATATATATATATATATATATATATATATATATATATCAAGTGCACACAAAACACTTAGAACTGAGCTTGGCACGTGTTGTATTCTTAGCGTTATTAGATATTTTTGTTGTCATAGTTGCTACTTGTGTTTCTCACATTCAATATCATGAGAAATAGAGTCTTTTAAAAATATGGAGAATAGACACTTATACCTGATCCAATAAATTTTAGACATAAATGATATGTTTTCATATCATAAACAAATTTTTGTTTTGAAATAACATCAAATATACAATTGTGACACATATACTTAACAGAACATATTATCAAATGCTGGCGGATGGGTTAGCTTTACACTGAGATCACCTTTACAGGGGATGCTGGCCTGAAGATGCCTTGATCCCTGATATGGAGGAAGTTGGACATGGTGAAAATTTTATGTGGATGGTGCAAGGAATTCTTGAGTTTGGGGAGATATTATCAGATCTTTTTCTTTGTGAGATGCATTTGTTTCTCATTCTTTTTCTTCATTGGGAATATCCTGCGTATCACACCTTGGCATTTGAAAAGGTCAGTGGTTTCCTAACACTTGTAAGCAGGCTTTACTTGAAATTGTCAAAGCTGAAATTCTAATTCCTCTCCATGGGCTGAACAGAAGCACGGAACAACTTAGACCTGTACAGGACAGCTCAGTGTAGGCCTGTTCATGTAAGTGGTGAATCAACAGGTCTGACAGCTGAAATCGTCAGAGGTCTGGAAGGGAGAGTGTGTAAATATCACATTTCTGACATCAAGATGAAGGGCATCCCTCCCCAGCACCTCTGTCTGTGCATCATGCTTCCTATGTAGGTAATTTCATCTCACAGATATTTGAACTAATTTTTCAAAATGAGTAATACAGCATAGGTAGACTGGCCCTTTCTCTCTCTCTCTAGATTTCATTCTTTCCTCCTTTCTTGACTCTCTCTCTTTTTTAATTGATTAATTAACTTTACATCCTGATTGTATCCCATCCCTCCTGTCCTCCTATTCCCAGCCTTAAAAATCTCTCCTTCCAGTACACCGCCCCCCCACCTTCTCCCCAGAGAAGGGAAAAACTCCCTAAGGTACCACCCTGGGACATCCAGTCACAATAGGACTAAGCAGTCATCTCCCACTGAGGCCCACACAGGCAGTAGGGGAAGGGGATCCAACAGCAGATCCAATAGAGTCAGAGACAGGCTCTGTTCCAATTGTTAGGGGACCCACATGAAGACCAAGTTGCACATCTGCTACAAATGTGTAGGGTGCATAGGTCCACCTCCTACATGCTCTTTGGTTGGTGGTTCATTCTCTGTGAGCACCTGAGGCCCAGGATAGTTGATTCTGTAGGTCTTCTAGTAGTGTCCTTGACCCCTCCAGTTCACTCAATCATATCCCCTTACTCAGACTCTACCAGCACCACCTGATGTTTGACTGTGGGTGTCTGCTTCTGTTTCTATCTGCTACTAGAGGAAACCTCTTAGGAGTCAGTTATAGTAGGTTCCTGTCTGCAAGCATAGCAGAGTATCATTAATTATATCAGGGATTGGCTCTTTTACATGGGATATATCTCAAGTTGGTGCAATCATTGGTTGGCTGTTCCCTCAATCTCTGCTCCATCTTTATTCATGTGCATCTTAGAGGCAGGGCAAACTATGGGTTGAACATTTTGTGGATGGATTGATGTCTCCCTCCCTCCACTGGAAGTCCTGCCTGACTACAGGAGGTGGCCACTTCAGTCCCCAGATCCCCTGCTGGTAGTAGTTAGGGTCACCCCATAGGCTCTCTGGAACCTCCCTCCATCCTAAGTCTCCAGCTACTCCCAGGGATCCCCACCCCCCATTGATTGCAGTTAAAATATTTTTAAATTCTTCTTAAAATGTGATGTTAACGTCACTCTACTCCTGTTAATTTTTTTTAAATGACACTTGTTCCTCATTACAGACATCCTTTCCCTTCTTAACGCAAACCCACCAGTCTGTCAAGTCCCTATTCTGTTGTGCTTATTTGATATCTATTAAACTGTGAACACTTTTGAACAAAGAGCAAAATTCCTTTCATGATATACAGAAGGACTTATAATACAAATAGTCATGAGAAATGGCCCGCAGACTCTCCTGGCTCTGGGCACTGACTTGCACTAAAGGGGAAAGACTGGTTCTCCCTGGTTCCCTTCCTAAGCTGTTTATAGCAAGAATCATAATGGTAATATGAAACTTCAGTGAAGCTCATGAAAGGGCATCAGATGTCTCCACATACACAGTCATGATTGTGAAATCTCCTCGGAAATTTAGAAGGCAAAACAAATGCAAGAAGTGATTTTCAGTTGCAAATTAAAAACAGCAACAATGCAGAAACAAAAGACAACTGTCCTGCACCAAAGGAAGTCTGTGTAATAGATATACCATTAAGCTTTGAATTTTACCTCTCCAACTATGGATTTGTGCCATGAAAGGTAGTGTGCTTCACAACCTTAACATGCATGAAACAGGACTAGCAGAAAATGTAAATGTTGTTCAGGGGACCAACAAACCATGCTTGCTTATGTCACAGCTTGAAATGGAAAATGACCATTCTGGGAGAACTAACAGATTAACTTACTGTCAATATGAGACCAGATCTAAATTTGTTCTAAAGCAAATCAGGTAAAATATAAATGTTCTAGTGCATGAAAGAGTATGTGTACTTACTTATGAATTTTATTCCCTTGGACACCTTGAGAGGAGTATACATGCATCATCATTCTATCACATGCAATAGATATGAGCATGATGGGGCATGCTTCTGGAAGTAAGGCGAACCCAAAACTTGGAAAGGCTAAATGATTTTGGCATGATCAGATGGCTTTTGTAATGGCTGATCAGACTCTCTTAATATAGTCTTCCTCATACTTCATCTGTAACACCCTGACTTCTCATGAGATTGAACTCTTGCAGTTCATAAGTCTTGGAGCAATACTTTTACTCATTGTTGGCTTTATCCATCCATACACTCAAGTTTTAGTAAATATTAATTTTTACTAAGCCCCATGTTTTAGTCTACTTTCTGTTGCTATAAGAAAACACCTGATGTTGAATAATTGAATAATTGTTAAGAAATATATGTCTGTCTGATTCACTGCGTGGAGCCTCTCTTGGTATTGGGGGAAGACAATGTTATATCATATGATGGCGGAGGATAATATATAACAAAAGATGGCAAGCACTTAGCTTGTGTCGGACTTCTTTTTACACATTAACTGATGGGAGCCAAACATGATGGCTTATGCCTGTGATCTTAGTACTAAGGGAACTGAGGCAGGAGCATTGTCTTGAGTTTGAGGTTAGCTTGGGCAGCCTAGTGAGTTTGAGGCCAGGCTACTGAGCAAGACCCTGTCTTTAAATAAACAAATAAGCCATTAATGACATCATAGGGTCTTGCTCTCTTGACCTCATATAGTTTTAAATATCTCCCTAAAAGTCTTATCATAAAAATATGTGAATTTAAGGCTTGACCGTTCAACACGTGAATTTTGAAAGGACATGGTTGAGCCTTGTGACACCTCTGGGTATTGCACTGTGTTGACAGACAATGGAGATGCAGGATGAACTAAACAAGGAGGAGCTTATTGCAACCAGCAATGAAAATCCAGTGTGAAGAGTATAGCAAAAACCAGGAGTGCCCAATAAGGCACAGCAAAAGAGAGAGTTGACTCTACAGACAAAGCCAGGAAAGTGTCCTGAGAACACGTAAGTTGAAATATGAAGGTGGTCAGTTCATTCTGTAGAAAAAGGCCCAAGATCTAAAAAAATTTTAATACTATTAATATCAATACAGGTGAAAATGTAGGATCATAAACCTCTAGCGTTGTATTTACTGTATGTGTTCTCACAATAAATTAGCTGTGATTTTACTGGCCCACAATGCTATTAATTTCTTCCATTCGACCTTATTAAGATACAGGCTTTGATCTTTTAAAGCTTATATATATTTCATAAAGCCTAAGATAAATCAGTAAAAAGTGATAACTAAAAAATGGTTCAAAGTTCTTCTCAACAGACTTTCAGTTGATAAATAGTATAAGAGCAACCAGACTCTACCCCTAGGAAACCATAGCAATTGCAGCTCCAAGCAAGCCCCACTGCGGAGAGACACACTTGCTGAATGTAGGTCTGAGAAGGCCAGGTATTTGCATAACCTCAAAGGGTCTACTCCCAAATACATCCACATTGTAAAAGCTAAATGCTAACACAGTAGTGGCGAAGCCCAGCAGGTTTCATTGTAAGTGACCAAGCTCATGGTCAACTCCAAAAGGATGTTCTGAAACAATCTATCCCCTAAAGCATAGTTGTAATGGGCTTATTATTTCTGAGGACATTTTCTTTTAAGGACTGTGTAGTTGTCTAAAGGGTCAAAGCCACAAAAGACAAAGAAAGGGAAGAGAATCATCATGGTCTACAGATGAAGGGATTTTAAATCCTGAGTTCAATCTGAATTAGAGAATGGACAATATGGAGTTGAAAGGGGACATACAAAGAAAAAAATGATTTATAAGCTACAGATAGTTTGGAATACTGAACCCTGCTGATTCCTTTGTTTTGATTATTGCACCATGAGTATAAAGATATTAACAAAATAGGAATTTGCTGAAAGGCTGAGTACAAGCTAAATCTCTATTATTTTACAGATTTTCTAAGTTTAAAATTATTTCAAAATGTAGTATCTTATAAAAATATATTTCTGCATTAGGACCATCTCTTCATGATATTTACAGTGAAGACAAGGTATACTGTTTAAACTAATCTAAATTATCCTACTATAGAATATGGAGAGAGAGAGAGGTGCAGAGGCAGAGAGAGACAGAGAAAATGGATATATTTCGATAGTGCCTTTATTCTAGAATTTCAATAAATTATAGTAACCTAGCAAAGTATGGAATTTATTCATATGATTACTTTTATCACTTAGTCATTTTGAGCCTAAGATTAGCCTTGATTGATTTCAAAATTAGTCTTAAATGGTCTAGCGTTACACTTAAATTTAGATATTTAAATAAAAATATTACACAGAAAAAGAGCATCCTCCAGTAGATCTAGGAGGTTAATTTAGGGGAGAAAAGAAAAAAGGGTGGGGTCTTCAATTCCTCCCCAGAAAGAAAACAGAATGCCGCTTATTTAGGGACCCTTCTTTATCTCCAGGGGACTTTATTGGCTTGAGGTGACTGGTGTCTCAAAGTTGAGCTTTCATTCTGAAACTTGTTAATAACTTTGGTTTTCATTACTCACCTGATACCTCTCTTGGCTTTTCCTTTATGACAGATGATTATCATAGTCAGCAAGGGACTGTAACTGAGGGATTTTTCTAAACTATTCAAGTGTAAGGATTTTCAGGTAACGCTGTCTGTGTTCCAGCATTCAGGCTTGACAGCTTTGCTTTGAAACCTTGTAACAGTTTGTTTGACCTCAACTGAACTTAGTGGGCTTGACTGCAAACTTGTTCCAAATGGTATCTTGCATTTAAAATAGGTTGATTCTAGGCCTAATTCCCTTTGCTTAAAATTTTGTGCGATCAAGGTGAAAGGTTTGTTTCCAAGGAAACAAATGCACAGGATTTTTGTCACATAAAATGTTTTCTGCAAGAAAATCCCATAACCAGTCTCCAGGGAGACGGTATGTTATAAGATAGCACTCACTGGAGAATTTTTTTTCAGAAGAATATTCTATTTTTGTTATTCCAAAAGCATTCTATATTTGTGTAGTCATTATGATTTTTGTATTAAAAAGATTAACACCACCACGATGGCCATCACCTGACTGGAGAGTCATAAGATGTACAATGTGAGACCAGGTGACTTCACTGACCATTAGTTTATTTTTACATTGGAGTCTAAATAGCATTAATTTGGGAAGGTTCCTGAGGGAAGACAACCTATTCAAAGATCATATTTGTCACTGTGAAGGCTGAAAAAGAACCTCACCATTTATTGGTACTTATTTCAAGTTGGAGGCGATTGCTTCCTGTTGAAAAGACAATATAAAAGATGCTCAAGTAGCCTGGCTTTGCATACTCTTGTGGTTAAATTAAAGCTAAGAAAATTGCACAAAATGGATTCTGGTCACAAAAATCTGAGGCTTTGTTCTGATCTGTCTTATTATATTCTTGACCTTGCCACAGGGATGCTTGAATTCTGAAACACTGTGTCCTTCATCTTGCAGCCTTGACCTAGATTATAAGTGATACACAAATGTTTGATTCTATGAGGAAAGAGTTAAGCAGTTATACATTGCAAAGGCACATTTTTACAAGTGGAAAGCAAAGCAAGTATGAAAATGACAGGTTGAAGGAAATGACCTAGCAGTCAAAATTAAAAGTCAGGGCTCTGTCCCTCACCTAATCTGTGACAGCAAAACACTAGAATCTCTCTGTAAAAGTGAGATGTGTCTACCTCATTAGGTAGTTAATAAATATAATGTGTGTTAGAGGTTTATGTATTGGGAGCCAATGACATGGCTTAGTGGCTGAGTGCTTGGCACTAAGCATGATAATCTGTGTTCAACCACAGAGTCCATGAGAAGGAAAAACTGACTCAACAGGTTCTCTGATCTTCACATACCTGCAAGAGCACACTTGAAGGAGTACACACACACACACACACACACACACACACACACATCTAATGAAGTAACACAATTCATTTTATGAAGAGATTTTAGTGTTTTGCGGTTACAGAATCAGTAAGGGACAGAGCCATGACTTTAATTTTGACTGTTTTACACACACACATACACACATATGTATATATATATGTGTGTGTGTGTGTATATAAAACAGTATATATATATATACATATATACACATATATGTTATGTTCACATGTATTTACACATATATACACATAAATGTATAGATGTTAATATTTATGTATATATACACATATTTGTATTCACATACCCATATATGCACATGAATATATAAATGCAACTTGGTCAGTCCATTTAGTGTTGCATATATGTACATATGATTCCAGGGATAAATACAGTACTAGATAACCACTTACAGGGATCATGCCCAGGGAAAACTATTTCTCCCTCCCTCAGCAGTCATTAGTTGCTTGTAGTTTTTTTCCACCTAGGGATGAAGCCCTGTGACAAGTTTTTTCCATGAGAGCAAGTCTATTGGTGGTGTATATGTTCTTGCTTAGGATGCTATAGTGTTGAGGTAGGAGACTGCCATTCTTTTTTATTATTGTTATTATTTATTATTATATATTTTCTTTATTTGCATTTCAAATGTTATTCCCTTTTCTAGTTTCCTCTCTGAAAACCTCCTATTCCATCCCCCCTCCCCCTGCTCACCAACCCACCCACTCCTGCTTCCCTGTCCTGGCATTCCCTTATACTGGGGCAAGGGCCTCTCCTCCCATTGATGATCAACAAGGCCATCCTCTGCTACATATGCAGCTGGAGCCTTGAATCCTTCCATGTGTACTCTTTGGTAGTTTAGTCCCTGGGAGCTCTGGGAGTACTGATTGATTCATATTGTTGTTCCTCCTATGGGGCTACAAGCTCCTTGAGCTCCCTCAGTCTTTTCTCTACCTCCTCCACTAGGGACCTTGTGCTCAATCCAATAGATGGCTGAGAGCATCCACCTCTGTATTTGTCAGGCACTGGCAGAGCCTCTCAGGAAACAATTATATCAGGTTCCTCTCAGCAACCACTTATTGGGCTCCACAATAGTGTCTGGGTTTGGTGACTGTATAAGGATGGATCTCCAGGTGGGGCATTCTCTGGATGGTCAGTCTCTGCTCCATACTTTCTGTCAGTCTCTGCTCCATACTTTATCTCAGTATCTCCTCCCATTAGTATTTTGTTCCCCCTTCTAAAAGTTCCAAAGCACCCAAACTTTGGTCTTCCTTCTTCTTGAGCTTCATGTGGTCTGTGAATTATATCTTGGGTATTCTGAGTTTCTGGGCTAATATCCACTTATCAGTGAGTGTATACTGTATATGTTCTTTTGTGGTTGGGTTACTTCACTCAAGAAGAATTTCATGAATTCATTGTTTTTAATGGCTGAGTAGTATTCCATTGTGTAAATGTACCACATTTTCTGTATCCATTCCTTTGTTGAGGGGCATCTGGGTTCTTTCCAGCTTCTGGCTATTATAAGTAAGGCTGCTATGAACACAGTGGAGCATCTAAAGTACTATCCCACCATCCCACTGAGGCCAGCTGAGACAGCTCAATTAGGGGGACAGGATCCACAGGCAATCAACAGAGTCAGCATACACCCCTGCTCCAGTTGTTGGGGGATCCACATGAAGACCAAACTTGTGCATATCTGCTGTATATGTGTGGTAGGGAGGGGCAGGCAGTAGGTCCAGCACTTATGTGTTCTTTGGTTGGTTGTTCACTCTCTGGGTGCCCGCACTGGTCCAAGTTAGTTGACTCTGTTGGTCTTCTTGTAGAGTTCCTATCTCCTCTGGGTTCTCAGTCTTTCCTGGAACTCTTCCATAAGACTTCCCTAGCTCAGTCTATCTCTGCATCTGTTTCTGTCAGATGCTGCATGTAGCCTCTCATAGACCAGATACACCAGGCTCCTGCCTGCAAGCATAAAAGAGTATCATTAATAGTGTCAGGGATTGGCTTTTGCCCATGGGATAGATCTCAAGTTGGGCCAGTTATTATTGGTTTGCCATTCCCTCAGTCTCTATGACATCTTTGTCCCTGTACTTCTGTAGGCAGGACAAATTTTGGGTGTAAGATTTTGTAGCTGGGTTGATGTTCTTAATCCTCTACTAGGAGTTCTGCA
The DNA here is from genome assembly GCF_978045245.1 of Mus caroli. Taxonomy (NCBI): domain Eukaryota; kingdom Metazoa; phylum Chordata; class Mammalia; order Rodentia; family Muridae; genus Mus; species Mus caroli. The sequence goes on along the minus strand of NW_028227261.1, from coordinate 53,226,526 downwards.
TGCCTACAGGAGGTGAAAACTTCAGGCCTCATATGCCCCACTGCTAGAAGCCTCAGCTAGAGACACCCTCAAAGACTCTTTGGAGCCTCCCCCATCCCAGGTCTCTGGCATATCCTAGAGATGTCCCCCACCCCTGGTTTTCATTCATGCCTCCCTACATCTTACTCCACTTCAACTTTCCATTCCCTCCATCCAACTCTAATGACAATTTTGATTTTCCCTTCTGAGTGAGATTCCTCACTGATTTAAAATTGCATACTTTGAGCATTTTGTTTGCTGTCTGCAGTGCACACAGGCCTGAGCAACTCAAGTAACCACTTGGGCAAACTGTACAAATGGGCTACATTTGTAGTGGGTATGTGTGCATGGAATGGCAGCTCCTCTTAACCTTAGCAATCATTCAGTACAAGGCACATGGAAGGCCAGCATGGTCCATGGATGGACTTTTTTTTTTAGCACAAGGAGATTTAGCTGCTTCAAGAAGCTGCAGAAAGTCAATTCTGAAATGGCTAAATATTTGAAATGTATATAAAGAAAATATCTAATAAAAAAGAGTCATAAAATAAGGAATATTTGCTTGGAAGACATGCAACAGGTCAGAGACCCAGAAATCTCCTTCTATAGTGAATTTTTGTGATTTTTTTAAAAAAATGAGCAACATGGAAGGGCACCCAGAAAGAATAGATGTGGATACAGAAGTGGGCAGGTTGCATCTGTTTCCTGTCAGCAAGTAAGCCTCTGTCCAGCCCTATCTGTATTTGCCTTACATTATGTTCCACAGAGTTCTAAAGTTCAGATGAAACTCCCTCCTTCTTTTTTTTTTTTTTAAAGATTTATTTATTTATTATATGTAAGTACACTGTAGCTGTCTTCAGACACTCCAGAAGAGGGAGTCAGATCTCGTTACGGATGGTTGTGAGCCACCATGTGGTTGCTGGGATTTGAACTCCTGACCTTCGGAAGAGCAGTCGGGTGCTCTTACCCACTGAGCCATCTCACCAGCCCAAACTCCCTCCTTCTAACATGCCATGGGCATTTTTGAATATTACTATCAATCAGGTATTGGATGAAATCCCACTGTAATAGTAATGTTAATTACTATTGCTTAGGCTAGAATAAATACCACAGTCTTCAACTTCACTAACATATCATTTGTAAGTCCTGCCTCTCTGTCCTTTACCAAGTGGAAAACTCATCTGTCTTAGTCAGGGTTTCTATTCCTGCACAAACACCATGACCAAGAAGCAAGTTGGGGAGGAAAGGGTTTATTTGGCTTACACTTCCATGCTGCTGTTCATCACCAAGGAAGTCAGGACTGGAACTCAAGCAGGTCAGGAAGCAGGAGCTGATGCAGAGGCCATGGAGGGATGTTCTTTACTGGCTTGCTTCCCCTGGCTTGCTCAGCCTGCTCTCTTATAGAACCAAGACTACCAGCCCAGAGATGGTCCCACACACAAGGGGCCTTTCCCCCTTGATCACTAATTGAGAAAATGCCTTACAGTTGGATCTCATGGAGGCATTTCCTCAACTGAAGCTCCTTTCTCTGTGATAACTCCAGCTGTGTCAAGTTGACACAAAACTAACCAGTACAATTGACCCCTTGTCAACTTGACACACAAACACATCACTAGTAAGCCTCAACCCTTACATTCTTATTCATCCTCAAGATCTAAATAACTTTAAAAGTCTTTACATATTCTTAAAATTTCAATTTCTTTAAAATATCCATCTCTCTTAAAATTCAAAGTCTTTTTACAATTAAAAGTCTCTTAACTGTGGGCTCCACTAAAACAGTTTCTTCCTTCAAGAGGGAAAATATCAGGGCACAGTCACAATCAAAAGCAAAAATCAATCTCCAACCGTCCAATGTCTGGGATCCAACTCACGATCTTCTGGGCTCCTCCAAGGGCTTGGGTCACTTTTCCAGCCATGCCCTTTGTAGCACACACATCGTCCTCTGGGCTCCAGATGCCTGTACTCCACTGCTGCTGCTGCTCTTGGTGGTCATCTCATGGTACTGGCATCTCCAAAACACTGCATGACCCCTTCAGTCCTGGGCCTTCAATTACAGCTGAGGCTGCACCTTCACCAATGGCCTTCCATGGCCTCTCACAGTGCCGAGCCTCAGCTGCTCTGCATGACCCCTTCATGCCTTCAAAACCAGTACTACCTGGGTGACCCTTACACATTACCAAGTCCCACTGCAGAAGGAGTACAACCTTGCCTATCTCTGGAACACAGCCTCTTTGTGCTTTCAGAAAACACTTCCCAGAAGATGTCACCTTAACGATGCTGGTCTCTTCTTAATCACCGCTAATTTCTTAGCTCCAGCTAACCAGCATCAATAGTCCCAGTAATGCAAAGTTTTTGCTTTAGTAGTTCTGGTATCTTGTTAATCACAGCTGATTCTTCAGCCCCAGCTAACCAGAACCACAGAATCTTCACAACCAAAGTAACAATGGCCCTGAAAAGAGTCTTTAATTTTCCCTCTGAAATTTCACAAACCAGGCCTCCATCTTCTGCACTGTTCTCAGCATTATCTTCCAAGCTCCTACACAACATCTGACAGAGCTCTTAACAACAAATGGATCTTCAAGCCCAAAGTTCCAAAGTCCTTCCACAGTCCTCCCCAAAACATGGTCAGGTTGTCACAGGAATACCCCACTCTGCTGGTACCAATTTGTCTTAGTCAGGGTTTCTATTCCTGCACAAACACCATGACCAAGAAGCAAGTTGGGGAGGAAAGGGTTTATTTGGCTTACACTTCCATGCTGCTGTTCATCACCAAGGAAGTCAGGACTGGAACTCAAGCAGGTCAGGAAGCAGGAGCTGATGCAGAGGCCATGGAGGGATGTTCTTTACTGGCTTGCTTCCCCTGGCTTGCTCAGCCTGCTCTCTTATAGAACCAAGACTACCAGCCCAGAGATGGTCCCACACACAAGGGGCCTTTCCCCCTTGATCACTAATTGAGAAAATGCCTTACAGTTGGATCTCATGGAGGCATTTCCTCAACTGAAGCTCCTTTCTCTGTGATAACTCCAGCTGTGTCAAGTTGACACAAAACTAACCAGTACACTCATCCTTAGGTTTTCTTGATGTTTTTTACCCTTAAAGTGATGCACAGTTCTTGGATTTTGTTACCAAGTGTGAACACAGGCCAGACCCATAAGTTTGGCTGTTGGCCCTACAGGACGGCCTGACCATACGAAGAAGTCTCTAGTTCTGATTCTCCTGTGTCTTTAGGACCTCTCTGGAAGGTTGCAAATGCATTCTTGCTGTGACAGGTACCTAGGGAGCTTAGGCCAGCTTCCTCTGACCTAATCTGTTCAGAAGCCACAAAACCCTCTCCATTGTAGAATTGAATAGGAAACAACTCCCAGGAGCTTTCTGTTCCCAGGACCCAGCTAGGGGGTGAGAAGGTGGAAGCTGGGTTACCTTCCCACATGGCTCTTTTTATCACTGTTCTAAAATCTTTCTTCCTCCCCACCTTTACCTGGACAACAAGCTCAGAGCCTGCCTGTCACTTCAATGGGAAAAAAAAGAAAAGGGAAATGATACACAGAGAAAAGTATAGATTGCTTTCTCAAGTGTCATACAGACAAAAGTAGGGAAAAGGATTGCTGAGACTTCTGTTAAAAGGTGGCGATTTCTCTAGAATGAGATAGGGCTACAGATGAGCAAGTAAAAGACCCAAAGAACCAGTTACTGTCATGCTGGAACCGTGCTGGCTTCCTAGGGAAGACAGACTGATTTAGCCTGAGAAACAATTGTGTGTTGGACAGGGAATTACAGAGGTGGCCTTACAGAATTGCTTTGGATAATCCAATGCAATCACGGGTAGCTTATCAGCCTCTTGACTTCATAACAGGATGCACCAAAATAGACATGGCACTTAAAACATCTGAGCTCTCAAAGGTACCATGGCCCATTCTCTCTTCTCAGAAACATCAGAGCCCCCTTTTATTTCTTCTGCATTTGATTTTTCTCTCTTTCATGTTTCAGAGCCTAAAAATCTCCTACTAATATCAGATACTACATTCTCATTTCGCAGATATCTTTAGATTCAGCATCCAAAAAATGTCAATGTGGTTTGGTGGGGGTGAGGATGGATCCTGTTCCTAGAATATATAATAAATATTCCTGACTCACTTAAGTTATTTGGTGGTTTTATGGTATGTAAGGCTAATTCCACATTTATAAAACATAAATAGAAAATATCTACCTATAACTTTGCCCTTATGGTCAAATGAGTGAAAAGGTAGTTTATAAAATATTTGATTCTCTATATTTCCTTCCTTCCTTTTATTTTTTCTAAAAATCTGATTGTCTGTCCATCACAAGGCAAATATTTTGTTTTGATCTAGGCTTTGAAGCTATATAGATACATAAAGCACACTTACTTCCTTTAATCAATACTGTTTAACAAAAGACAGACTGTCGTCATATCCTGCACGAGAGGGCTAACTATATTGTATGTATGAAAGAGGACATGAGTTGGCCTCGGCAAAGGATTCCTAACCTGGGTTCCACAGTAAGAACAGCTTGGGGTGCACTGTCAATAGATAAGAACACAACAAACCACAAAACATATCAGTGTCAAGTATGTGTGTGAGAACAATGGTCTATTAGGCATAAAACTATAGTGAGGTCATGCAACTTGAAATAATAAATACATAGAAATAAAATTATCATTATAAAATCCCCATGTGCTGATGAAAAATCAACGAAGGATCTAGTAGACTCAGGCTTTTTGTTGTAGTTCATTTTCTAACCAAATGGGCCCTTGGGTCAGTAGATTTGAGATTTCAGGCCAAAGGCAGAGAAACACGGTAATCTAATTCATGGGAGCTGTGATGAGGATTGCAGTGGGCACACTGACAGTAAAGATGGAGGACAGAGGCTAGAGTAATACTCTGTGCTTGAGTTGGCTCTTGGGAGTACTGGCATCAATATGGAAATTAATGATGATTGATATAGATAATTGAGGAAAACAGAGGCAAGAACAAGTTTATGTGAGAAGAAATTGAATATGGAGCATGTGTAATTGGAGGGATGTGTGAAACTCCCACGTGCAGATGTATGGACAGACACTGTGGTGAGGATCCTATAGCTCAAAGGAGAGTGGCCAGGGATATAGAAGCCTCCATTGCTTATTACATACAACTTGAGAGACTTCCTCCAAATGATCTCTTGGTTGCTTTCAGTTCTCCCAATAACCTCATTTTTATAACTAAAATATTTGATAATATATAGTATTTGAAATTTCAAATGGGCATTCAAGTCAAAAATTCCCTCTGACATTTAATGCATGTAAAAGATAGGACAAGGGAGAAAAAGTCAGGGAGAGAAGAGAGTATCCCTGGCCCTCTTGTTTGGCACCAGTCTATTCTGATATTGATATACTTGGTTGTTTCAAATGTTTCAAAGTGACCTTGGCCTCTGTGGACCCTTTATGGGCAGACACTATGGAGAGCCATCTATGAGCTAAGCTGACTTCAGTTAAGTCTCTGTCTACAGGTTGTTATGATTTCTTCCCATCCCACCCTTCTGTTATTCCACTTGGTACATTTTTGTCTTATCTACTTCAAGTTGTGCTCTGGACTAGCACTTTAGACTAAAGTGTAGCTGTTCTCTGTTGACTTGGGGGCTTCAAATGTAATTAATGTAGAATGAATTCTGTTTTCATGTCCTATACTAAAATTAAAGATCCAGAAGCACTTTGAGTTGGTAATTGAAATCATGAACTAATGCCCTCCCCATATTCCTCTCTGCCAGAAGAATACTTACAATGGGAGATAAGTCAAATGGGGACAGCTTACTGGAGGAAACTATCATCTGGAAAGTGAGAAAGGGCAAAAAAGAAACAACTATAGAGATGCAGGAGAACCATGGTGGTAAACATCACAGGATTAGGCAAGGTGGCATTATAAAGAGGACATACTCAGCATATAGAACACTATGAGGTGTTACAGGTAGAAGAGACCTAAAATTTAGGAAAGAAATTTATGTTCAGTGATGAGGGTTATCACTTTACTCTTTGATGGAAAAATCTGTTTAAATGTGGGGAAGAAGTGGCAAGGGGTTTGGGGGAAGTATTGAAGAAGACAACAGATACTCGATACTAGACTAGGGAGGTGCAAGATCAAAGTCACGGTGGATAGAAGGAAACCAGATGTTAATGAGAGTTGGTCCAAAGGGTCAGGAATTGAGGGGATGACTGAAGGCGAATAGTGAAAGCCAAGTGTCAGCCCTTTGGGGACTTTTATAGCCTCATAGCATTTAGGAAGGAAGGGAATCAAGAACATAGTGATGAGACAGAGACTGATTAGAAGGACAGTCTCATCCTCCAAAAGAGTGACACAGAAGCATGCATTTCAATGCCTTTGTTCATGGCCCAGGAGTTGAAGGTGGCAGAAAGTTGAGATAGATCACAGTAGATTGCTTGAGTTTTCTCACTGAAGTTGAGGACAGAGCTCCAGAGTGTGGTGAGTCACTGGCTGAGTCACTTATTCTAATCCACTCATTTAGAAACTAGAAAGGCCGAGTTGCATAGTGTGGTATTATTATGCCTTACACAGAGGGGCAGAAATAGTGATTCAGAACCATCAAGTGACTTGCTTGAGGTCACCCAGGTGGCTAATGCTGCAGTCTGTACTATATCAAGAGTCTCCAGATTTGTCGGAAATTGGCATTTAGTAGTCTTAAGAGATGTTTATGTATGAAATTTAGCAGGCCATCAAAAAAAAAAAAAACCCAAGGTGTAAAAATAGAAAATAACAGAAATAGTTCAAAGTAGATGTAGCTTTCATCACCTTTCCCCTCTCCATGTAATGAATGACCAAGCTTTAGCAAATACTTACCAAACATCTAAAATCTAGTCACGCTTAGAGGCTCTGCACTAAGATGTCAAATAAATCACAATACTTAGTGAGCACTGACCCTGTACCAGGAGCATCTCTAAGAGTTTGCATATATAAATGACTGTAATCTTCAAAACAACCCAAGAAGGAAGGCAAACTCCAACATCTCCATAGTACAAAGAGAGCAGCCACCATCCAGAGAAGCTAACTGACTCAAACCCGGCCGCCATGTAATGAGCTAGCCTTGCTCAGCCCCAGTGTTTATGGTTTTGACACTGTGATGCAGTTTCTGCTCCCGAGAAGCCCCTTTTCTTCAAGGAAAACAATGAGAATGAAGGGTTGGTTTTCCCAAATGAAGCATCCTGTAGCAGGATGATGAAGCAGTTCACAGTGAGAAATACTAGTGTGTCTGATGGCATTAAACTAGCAAGTTCCCTCAAATCAGAAGTCTATGAAGGAGAAGCCACTGTGGACTGGATTGTCTGGCAGGTAGGATTCAAATGGTTTGACTCTCCCTAATCTGACAATGGTAAGGAGCTTGACAATGGACAGGAATTGTCTCATCGTTCATCAAAATTTTACCCATCCTTCATTTTTCACGAGGAAATGAGCAAAGCAAGAGTTGGGGTCCAGGCAAATCATATTCACTACTTCCTGCTTAATCCATTCAGTAGAGAGTCATTGACTGTTCTGCTCAGTGTTGTGGTGTGTGTGGGAACTTCACCGGGTCAAGATTCTTGGGTTAGAGATCACATCTTCTTATCTCTGTATCACACATTTCACAGATGGTTAAGGACAGAAAAGTTTGTTTAATTTAATTGATGTAATTAACATAGTTCAGGTAGTTTTGCGTATGTGTATTTGTATAAACACTGTAGGCTCTGATATTAAACCCAAATCACCAAGCTAGACTTTTGCTCCTCTCAGGCCAGTAAGTACCTCTCTAGGACTTTTGTTTTCAGTGAACCTAAGTTAGAACACCTCCTGCCATGCAATAGGCTCTAGTCCCATGTAACTAACAGACAAACAAATGATCAGGTATCTTGATCCTTTGCTGTCCATGGAGGATTTTTGGATTATCCTAAAAAGCTACTGGCTGTGTTTCTAGTTTATGTACCTATGGATATTATATTGTAGGAAGAAGTTTATATTGAGACCCAAAGCATCTGGTTGTAGCCTTTGGATTAATATTCTATCATATTGCCAAAAAGCAAATGACTTAAAACAGCCCTTATTTATTGTTGCATTTTCTAAAGATCAGAAGTCCAAATAGATTATGGATCAATTGTTTACATTCCCAAGCTAAGATCGATTTTTGAGGTTTTCTTTCTGGGGACTTAAGATAGTGCTGTCTTTGTTTTCTGTTCCTTGTGGCCAAAGTCGCTCTTTCTCACCCAAAACAACTAGAAGAATAACTCAGTTCATTGGTGTTGGCCCTTTCTTGTCATTTGCTCCCCATGTACTCAAACTAGTGAAAGTCTATTCTTCTATGACATTGAGTTTGCCTGTCTTTCTTTTCTGATTAATTTCCCTTTTTCTTAAGTAAAATTTTCTCTCTTGTAACAACTCTTGGAATTATATCAGACCTATCAGGAAAATTCAAGTTAAGATTTCTATCTTAAGGTTTGAAACCTCAGTAATGTCTGCAAAATCCTTTTGTTATTTAGTATTATATCTTCAAGCATTCAGAGTCACTAAGACCTGGACAGTTTTGGAAATCCTTCTGTCAACAGCGATCCTTTAGGGAATGTGTGTTCGTTACTCAGAACAAAACCCCTGAAGTTATTTTTTCTGAAAAACACACATCTGCTCCAGGGCTGGATGTCTGCTATCTCCCAGAAGAAGTGGAAATTATTTGAAAGAAAATACATTTCAACATAGTTCCCATTGTGTCATACATTATATTCTTAACTCATTCAAGGAACTCAGAGAAGACTAATAGTTGTGGTGGTAATGAAAGTGGTGGTAGTATTAGATTTGACATGAGAGAATATGTCGATTACCAAGGCAAATTCAAGCCAGTCAAATTTAGGCTCTACCTTATAGATGTGACAAATATACAGATAAAATGAATAACAAGTGTATTGGTTATTTTTCTTTTGCTATGATAGACCTCCCTGACCAAGAACAACACAGAATGAGAAAAGGGTTATGCTGGGCATGGTGACACATGCCTTTAATCCCAGCACTAGGGAGGCAGAGGCAAGTGGATTTCTGAGTTCGAGGCCAGCCTGGTCTACAAAGTGAGTTCCAGGACAACCAGAGCTATACAGAGAAACCCTGTCTCGAAAAAACAAAAAACAAAAAGCAAAAAACAAAACAAAGAGAGAGAGAGAGAGAGAGAGAGAGAGAGAGAGAGAGAGAGAGAGAGAGAGAGAGAGAGAGAGAGAGAGAGAGAGAGAGAGAGGGAGGGAGAGAGAGAGAGAGAGAGAGAGAGAGAGAGAGAAGGGTTATTTTAGCCTACAGTTCTAGAAGGGATAATAATCCACTATGTTAGGGAAGACATGAAAGAAAAAGTATAAGATGATGCTGGCAGTAGGGAAATAGTTTACATTTCCTTCCTGTAGGGGAGGTCAGAGAGAAGAGACACTGGAATAGGATGAAATAGCTTAAAGCCTGACACCAGTTACATTCTTCCCCAGAACAACTGCACCTCCTATACATTTCATAACATTCTCAAACAGCACCACCTACTGGGGACCAAGTGTTCATACTCATGAGCCTATGGGGAACATGTCTCATTCAAACCACCAGGACAAGTAGACAGAAACACAGAAAATACTCTGGAATTAAGTACCTTTTATCATCTTAATAGCTTTTCTTGATGCTCATCTTAATCTATTCTTACTGGATACAGATTACACAAAGGGTGGGAGCTCAGTTTGTTACTTGGTAGTTTAGATCAATCACCCCTTGATGCAATGCCAATCTTCCAAATCCAGCCCAACCAACCATTTGAAGAAACTGCCTCATAGAAGGCCAGGCACTAAGAAAGGTCAGAAAAGCATCCCAGAGTTAAAAATAGAGAACCAGGAAACAAAGGACACAGTGCAACTTTTACAACCACGAATTAAATGCAAAGGATGACACACCATTACATAAGCTGCAGAAAATATCATTTAAATGTCAAAAGAGCTGAAGATGGCTCTAATCATGGAAGAAAATCCCACAAAATATGTTCAATGCCTTAATTTTTATTGTACAAAAATTTTAAAAAATGGTATTGTTTGATGACATAAAATATAGAAATCAGTTGTATTTTTCTGACTGCTCATAGGAATCCCTATGTCTATTTTATGCAACTTTAGCTTTTTTAAATTCCTAAGACTTTCAGAGACTGTGACTATATTTGAATCAAAGAAGATTAATTTGCCTATCCTGTGGAAGTATAATCTGTGTGCTATTAGTTACAGTCCAGTCACTTGTATAAGCTAGCTACATCTTCACTGGGAGGAACGGGGGGCAGGATAAATTCCTCTAATTGTATGACTAGGATTGCACATACATTTTTATCCTCTTGAAAACTAGCTTCGTGGAAAACAGTTCTGGTACTTCTGCCGCCTACTTGCATTTTAGAGCTCTGTTTTGAAGCTTGAGAGATATATTTAAAAACATCATATTAACATTTTTAGTCTTGTCTGGATACAGTAGTTTCACATATGTTGTTCTTTGGCAGATGCAGAATTTTACTAGGTTTTGGTTGTCAAAGATATCAACCCAAGCAAAGCTAAATATAAATGTACATATATGTACATGCATGTGCATTTATATATGTATATATACAGAATTAGTTTTTGTCTGTTTATTGTCTACTTTTTTCTCTGCAATGATCTGAGCACTGAGAAAAGATAAAACACAGGTCTCAGGATCCATAGAGCTATTAAAATACTTTTGAGGGAAAAATTAAAACTGTATATTGTGGTTATTGCTGCAATAACAGCCAGAAGTACAGACAACAAAGTTTGCAAATGTAGAAAAACAGAACATTAAATGAGGCCCAAAAAAGAAAATAAAATAAAAAAGTATTTAGCAAGACTTCCTGAAATGAGTTTATTTTAGTACAAAGGTCTTTTAAAATGCATTGTCTATTAGATCTATTGGTGATGGAGCTTTGGGTATAATTCTGCAAGAATATGGGCTATGGGGGATTAGAGTTAGAGTGGAAGAGAGAGAAATTATATCTCTTAAAGGATACCTATAACTATTTAGGGTTGTGGCTTCCATAAGCCCAAATCTATTAGGAGCAAAGAGAGGGGTCCATCTTCCCACACTAAAGAAAACCAAGCCAAGTAGCTTATCTGTTCTGGAACTGTGAGCATCAGGATTTGAGGGGCAACTAAAACATCCACTTCAAGAATAACCTTCTTCTGGCCAGTCTTGGATTGTGCTACATGTTAGGGTATGGGCTTCTCTTCTCTGTCAGATACTACTCCAATTAAAACTGAAGCACAATACACCGCACAATTGAGGGGGTTTTGAAAACAGCTAGAGAGTAGGGGTAGCCTGATATAAGCTCAAGAAACAGGATAAAAGGTAGCAAGGAAACCATCAACAAGTCCCCAGCTTGCTCACAGATTGCTTTGCTCACTCAAAGCACTCCAAAATTAGAAAAGCTACAGTCCTTTGCCAAGAATTCAGTATGCAAATATTTCCTAATAAAGAAGCCATAGGAGAAACTTGAAATTTTTGTTGCAGTGTTCCAACACACTGACAGTGTTTTTTTGTTGACAGCGCAAGATTAGAAAGCAAGCACAATGAAGTTCATTTGCAAGAACACCTGCTTTAAAAATAACCCTGCTGTCACAGGAAACAATTTCTGGATTGGCGTGTGTGTGTGTGTGTGTGTGTGTGTGTGTTGGAAAAATCTAGTGAATATGAAATACTGAAACATAGCTGTTATTTACATATCTAACACTAGCATTAAGAACATTTCTTTTAATTTCAAGTACCACAGTTGTGTTTTGATTCAATGATACAGTTTTGCTCTTTTATATAAAAAATAAATTAATACGTTATTGTAAAGTACTTTCAAATAAAAAAAAAAGGTTATTTTGTGATATTAGTCAGACCCAAAGTCTATGCATCTCAGTGAACATCCATGCTGTGAGAACAGCCATTGTGAAGCCCTGGAGCTTTGCTCTGTGTCTTACTCTTTCACTAGAAATTGCACTTTAATGCATTTATCCACAACAAAAATAAAAATAAGAAAAAAAAACCTGACAGCTAAAACTACATGGATATATGTAAAGATATGCATGTGTTGGTATAATATATTCTGTGAGAACAAGAGCAAGAAGAATAAATAATGGGGGGGGGTAGCTGCAAGTAAAGGACGTGTGTAAGAGGATGTAGAGGTGATGTCACATCTAGCAATTGTTGGTATGTTTATAGCCTTCAGTTCAGAAAGGTGTTAGAAGTAGACAGTAGTAGAGGGTTAGCTTCAATACTCACTTCAGCTACCAGCCAAATCTCTAGACAAAATTCTTCTCCCAACATCAAGAAAAAAACATAAGCAAAATGAAGGGACACATAAAACAAGCTGTGGATATGATGTGAAGACCTCCACACGGAAGCCAGGTACTAAATTAGAACAGGAAGCTGGCAAAATGCTAGAAGAATCAGAAGAGTATAACGTTAGTCCAAAAATACTTACATATGGCTGCCCTTTCCCAAGACACATAGCAAGAGGGAGAGAGAGAGAGAGAGAGAGAGAGAGAGAGAGAGAGAGAGAGAGAGAGAGAGAAGAAAGAAAGCGAAGAAGACAGAACAAAGCTACTGTCTTCAAGATCTGCCTTCTAATGAGGGAAACAGATCCATGCACAGCTATCTACATTCTGAACTCTTTACATAGCAGAAAGTTGATGTAAGAGGAGATGGAGGCTAGCTACTATTTGAATGGAACCTTCACAAGTAGGGTTGATGTCAACAAAAAGAGAAAAAGAAAGTCCTAACTGGTCAAGGTCAGGTACCACATAAGTTTTTCAAGGCAAACATTTGACCATGGGAGAAGATAAGAAAGACAGGAGGGCACAGCCAACAGGGCTCCTGAGCGCACGAGGGAAGCATAGTAAGTACTATCAGAAGGTCTTTGATACTATGCCTACTACAGGGATTCTTTTAGGTGGAGAGGTGATGTTAGGTGCTATGTGGCAGACAGTTCTAGACATTCCTCTTTGGGACCAAGGCATTCATTCTAGTTTGAGAGGCAAAGCATACATGGAAAGTATCACTTACTGTCTCAGAATAGCCTTGTGCCCTCAGATGGCTATGACATTCAATCCAGGCCACTGACCATAAACAAGTTTTTAGAAGGTATTCTGGAAGGTTTTTTTCAATGGAGGAAAGACATGCCTGTCTTCTCCTATTTCATTTTTTTCCATTTATTCTTCTTTCTAGTCAGTTTTCAAAGATAGCCATCTCTTAACTAGGATGGCTTATGCTAAGAATCCTAGAGAGAGAAAGAAAGTTTGATCAGGCATCTCTAAGGGCTCTGGGCTGTCTGCTGCAGACTCCTTGCTGTGAAGAGAGACACAAACTTGTTTAAACCACCATGTCCAAATTTCTACCAAATACATCTGACATCAGTCCCAATTGACACCACTGATTCATGAGAAAAGCAAAACAAGTTGAAAGGGAAACTCTGTCTGGAAGCTGGAAGCTCTACAAACTGAGATGGACAATAGAACTTTCCAAAACTTCCCAGTCTGCACTTTGCAGAGGATCCCAGGGTTTTTTCCCACCCTACTTTGAAGAATTAAATGTTCATAGGATAGCCATCCAAAGATCAATCCAACAGATATTTCTTGTGTCCCTTCTGTGTTTAAGACTGTGCTTGATATCAACAATGCAAAAAAAAAAAAACTTGATGTGGCTGACTCTCTCAGGAAGTTTGTGGTCAAATGGAAACAAATATGTCAAAACAAGTCACAAGGGGGACAGAGATGACTGAGTGAGTAAAGGTATTTGTGGCCCAAGCCAGCTGACCTGAGTTCCAACCCCAGATTTCAGCTCCCCCCAACATTTAGACTATAATTTGATTATTGAAGTCCTGTAGGAGTTTGTGTCCTGGTACTCAAGGCCAGGTGCCTTGAGTTAAGGGTATACATCAGTCAAACATATGTATATTGACTAAGTAACTGAAAATATACCATCATGAGAGACACAATTACCATAAGAAAATGGTTATGGGTAGCTACTCTGGTTTGACAAACTTCCATAAAGTTCCACCTTCACTTTTACAAGCCAGTGCACCCATGAAATATTTAACTTCCTCAGGTTGCAGAGTGGACGGTTGTGTGGAGTTTCTCCTCTCTATGCTCTGGTAGCTAGCGATCCGTAAGCTCTACTGCCTGCACCTGAATATTTAATGTGAACATTAATTTCTTTCTTTCCAGACATTTGTCAAACACTCTTGATTGCCTACTGTGTGCCAGACCCCATGGCAGGTGCTGACATATTAAGATGGAATAGCAAGGTGCTTGCTCTCAAGCTCCTGGGAACCTGATCATATAAAAGGGAAACTGCAGGAAACAAGTAGGCACATAAAGAGAGCTGAAGAAAGAATGTATATTGTTAATCATAGGAAGCCAAGCTGGTCTGATGCTGTTAGACTTCAAAAGAATCTTGTCTATAGCATAACTTAGACAGCATGGAAAGGCTTTCTACAACAATGTATTAGGCTACTAACTGTCCTGATATATAGCTCTTACTTCAAGTTAGGTGGATAGGGTCTCCCTCAGTATCCAACTATATCTTCAGGTATTGTGAACCCTTCTTCTGAACCACAAAAGTTAAAATGGGATTTTAGTTGGGGACAAAGGAATGGTGATATCTATCTTTATATGACACACACAGTGTGCTGTCAGTCCAAGTCTCACAAACATTTAGAAGGCATGTTCATGTATTTCACAAATACTGTGGTTTTCAGATTATGGTAGGTGATTTCCACAAGCACATATGTGTTACTATTACTTGCTCTTAAAGATTATTGAATGAGAGGCTGGAGAGATGGCCCTGTGGTTAAGAGAATTGGCTGTTCTTCCACAGGACCTAGGTTCAATTCACAGCACCTACTAACGGTATGTAACTCGAATTCCAGGGAACCTAACACCCTCACACAGATATACAGACATGCATGTAAAACACCAATGCACATAAAAATAAATTAAAAATTATGGAATAAGATAAAATAATACGGGTATTTTTCTGCTTGATTCTCCACTTCTTTGTCTCTGCAGTGGTTGGTTGAGCTTTTCTGGACATTGGGTATTGTGTTTCCTTAGTGTCATAGTATCCCTCACTGGTGGTGAGCAATGATTTCTGCTTTTATTAAGAATTTTCAGGGTTCTGGAGAGGTCCCAGTAAGTAAGAGGACTTGCTTTATAAATGTGAAGGCCTCAATCTGGATCCCAAGAGCCCACATAAAAAGCTGAGTAGAGTTAGCTGAGTAGTATAGCATTGGGGAACAGGATCAATTGGATCCCAAGAGCTTGCTGGCCAAAACTGTTAGCTTTTTACTCAGTAATAGACATTGTCTTGGGGCAATACGTTCTACAGCAATATAGGAAGCCACTCAATGCCTTGTTTGGTACTCTGCATGCATATTTTCACACTCATGTACATGTGCCATACACAAATACTCAACCCCAAAACACACAAATTTCATGTATGCTTTGAAAAATTATGCAGCTTCTATATGATGAGAGTATTTATTTAGCTTTACAAAAGTCAGTTAGTTTGGAAAAGCATTTGACAGATCAATTGCTGCGTTCCCAGAGGTGACAACTGCCCCCTCTTCTTCCTCTCTCTCCTCTCCTCCCTCCTCCTTCCTCTTCTTCCCTCCTTCTCCTTCCTCCTTGCTTTCCTCCATCCTATTCTTCTTCTTCTCCTTTCCTCTTTCTCCCTCTTTCTCCGCTTCCACCTCTTCTATGTTCTTCTCATTCTAATAGGATCTCTCTATGCAGCTCAATTGTCCTTAACTCAAACTATCCCAAGCTAGCACTGGATTACTGATCCTCCTGCCTCAGCCTTCTGATTGTGGAATTACAGGTGTGTTTCACTGCACCCAGCTCCCTGGTGATTTCTAACACCTTCTTTTGGTCATTATTATCTTCACTTTCTTCCTATAACATCAGGGTAATCTGTCAAAGACCATCATGATGAACAAGAAATAGGGGAGGGTTATGCATGGGCAACACAGTTTGTATGGACTTATTGAGCCTAGACCTTTGCATTCATGAGCAGGCTGGGACAGTTGACACTGTAGAACTGTTCCTAGGATCAATGCTTACACAAGTCCCTATGAGTACTAACACCCAAGCTGTGTGGTAAACACCCACAGTCAGCTCACACAGCTCTGAGCTGAGATGTGCAAATATGCCTACTTAAACTTCACATACTAAGTCTGTGGGTTACCTGAAAACTCAAGGTTATGCATGTATATTTTGCTTATATTCTAAAACATATTTCTCTATGGTATTGTGGTGGTTTGAATAAGCTTGGTCCATGGGAGGTAGCACTATTAGGAAGTATAGCCTTATTGGATGAGGTGTAGTCTTGTTAGAGGAAGTATTTCATTGTAACGGTAGGATTTGAGTTCTCTTATGCTCAAGCTCCATACAGTGTGGAAGAGAGTTTCCCCCTGTCTGCCAGCAGAAGAAAGTCTTTTCCTGGCTGTCTTTGGATCAAGACATAGAACTCTCCTCCAGCCCCACATCTGCCTGTACACTACTATGCTTCCTGCCATGATGATAATGGACTAAATCTCTGAAACGTAAGCTAGCTCCAATTAAAGAGTTGCCTTGGTCATGGTGTCTCTTCACAGCAATGAAATCCTAAGACAGATGTGAATTATATTTTAAGCTGGCTTTCCAGGAAATTAACCATGTTCCTGTGTACATGTCCCATGTACCTGTACACACTGCCCATAAAGGTGACATGTGATTCCCCAAATTGAAGATTTTCTGACACAGAGCTCTGTGCAACTGTAGTGTCTGGGCATCCAGCTTGTTTCCATTTGTGCTTTCAAGGATTTTATAGATGACTACACTTACAGATCATGAAGAGCTAGGTGAGGTGCTTGTGATGCTCAACTGAGCCGGCCATCGCAATGTGGAACAGTCAGACGGAGGGAAAACAAATCAGGTCTTAGAACTCATCAGCACAGTTTGTCTTAGAAAGTGCTCCACACTGAGCTAATAGCTTTTTCAAGGACCACTTTTTAAAGACATGGAGAGTGTTTGCTTGTTTTTTAAATTGCATATATGTGTGTTTCTTGAGTTTGGGTTTGCGCAATGTTTGCAGAGGTCAAAATGATGGTGAAACATCCCCTAACTCAGTAGTTCTCAACCTGTGGGCTGTGACCACTTTGGAGGTTAAATGACCTTTTTACAGGGGTCTCCTAGAAAACACATATTTTCATTATGATTCATAAAAGTATTAAATTAAAGTTATGAAGTGCCAATGAAATAATTTTATGGTTGGTTGGCAGTCACCACAACATGAGGAACTATATTAAAGCTTCATAGCATTAGGAATGTTGAGAACCACTGTCCTAACTAAAGTAACAGTTATATGCCTCTGAATGTGGGTGCTGGGAGTTGAATTGAAGACTTTTATAAAGGCAGTGTGTGCTCTTAAATGCTTAGCCACTTCTTCAGCCCCACAAAGCCACTTTTGAATTAGTAAGTAAATTAGCATTTATTGTATTTGACTCACTTAGTAGCCAATAAGTTGAGATATACTGCCATTTTGCATGGAGTTCAAAATTAACTTTTCAAATATCACCGTGTTAGTTCATGGGAGAACTACATCAGGGTCCTTGAGCTCCTGCCCACATGTTACCAGATACTTTCCACATGCCCACAGTCACAGCCTCCCCCCCACCTTCCCCACCCCACCCCATGACCACACAATTTTAGGAAAGGACATTCATACACACAGATCATATTGCCTTTTCTGGTTCAAATGCCTGGTGCAGGGTAAAAGCTAATTTCTAAATCCAGTAAATCTTGTCGGGCTGGATTCAGTGCAACTCTGTGATGAAATGAACAAATTACAGATGGCAGCAATAGTTTGTTTCCGGGTTCAGGGAGCGGTTCTTATCCACTTTATTCAGTCCTTTAAAGTTTCCCCTTGGAAATTGTCTCAAATCACTCAGCAAGAGAAGCTAGAATGAAAAGGCCTGCCCTGAAATGGGACAGGTGTCTTTAATGATATATTGACATCTGAGGCTCTATTGGTCATGCCCCAAACTAAATCGTTGGTAGTCTTGCACAAGTCAACAGAAATAAAATAAGCATACTTTCTCTTGTAAAAAGCACACTTCATTGGTATCATTAATTTGATAATTTCCTAACTTCCTGTGAAATTTTCTGTAAAATGGTCTTTTGTTAACCAAATCTTAGCTGTTTTTCAGGAAAAGATCACAGGGTACTTTTTGTTTTTCCTGCAAATCTCTTCTTTCTACAATTCTATTTCCCTTCACTTCCATGCCTATCTTTCTTCCCCCTAGCAAATGTGTATTCTTGACATAATTGGTTACAACTTCCCTACTATGATATATATCCTTATGAAGTATCCACATCAACTGTTTTTAGTTTATTCACAGAATTGTGCAGGCAACACAAGATTCTGAACTTCAAATTATTTCTACCTTCTGCAGGGAAACAGTATGTCTGCATTCACTCTGTACAGCCAGAAGCCCCAGGCACCAGTGATCTGCATTTTGTTTCTATAAACTTGCCTGCTCTAGACATGTCACAGGAATAAAATCAGACAATATGTGATCTCTTGGGATAGGCTTCTTCAACTGTTATCTCCAAGGTCCACTCCTCTTAAATGTTTAACAGTATTCTATCATATGGATGCACTGCATTAGCTCCATCCACTTGTCAGCTGGCAGGTGTCTGGGTTGTTTCTGCATTATGGTTATCAGGAATACATCATATGGTTACCCTCTTTAAACTTTTCAGGAATTGACAAGCTTTGCCAGAGTGGTTGAACGATTAATGTCACAGAAAACTAATGACTATTTGGTACTTCCAACCCTCAGCAGCAAGTCCTTTTGTTGCTTTACTCTTTTACTTACCTTTGCCATCGCACTGAGGGTAAGTGACTTGTCACTGTGGTCTTTAAGCATGTCTTTCTTGAACAATGGTATCTTTTTCTATGCTTAAGACCTGTTACAATATACTTTTTTTTTTTAAGGAAAAGCTATTAATCCTCACTTTTAAATGGTTTTACTTGTCTTCTAATTATCAAATTGGCTATACAGTATGGACACAGTTGTATCCGACGATCAGTTATATAACTCACGTGTATTTTTCCATCCTCTAGGTTATTGCTGTTGTTTAGCTTCTTGTTTAGTATTATTTATGACACAGTAACTTTTTTTTTACACTTATGTTTTTGGTGTTATGTAAGAAACAATTGTATAACACAATGTTTTGAAATTTTATTACTATGTTTTCTTTAAAGAGTTTAATATTTATGGCTTAGGTTTTGACATATTACACATTTTGAGAGACTTTTTCATGTGCTATGTGGCAGTCAAGATACATTTTCTATGCATAGGTTTCCAGCAGTCGTAACACCGTTTATTGAAACAACTATTGTTTACTCCATTGGATTGTCTTGACACCTTTGTAGAAGATCAGTTGTTCATACATACACAAGTTGATTCCTGGACTTTCAATTCTATCATTTATATCTATGTCTATACCCATACCCATACCCATATCCATACCCATACCTATTCCTACACCTATGCCCATACGTATACCTAGATAAGCCAGTGTCGTATTCTAATTCATTATAAGTTGTTTTGAGATTCTTCTTAGTGCTCCCTACTCTCTCTTCTTGGAGCTGAACCTATGGCCTTGCATATGCTAGGCAAGAGCCTACCTCTAACTGTAACCTAAAGCCCTAGAGCTAGGGAAGTTTTACTATATTCCTAGTAAGCTAGCTATTCTTATAATAGAAGGATGTGAAACTTGACACATGCTTTTTCTTTCTGTATCCACAGAGATAACTGCTCTTTTTAAATATTAATTAATATGGCATATTACTTTGGTTGACTTTTAAATATTAAACCAACTTCCTACTATTTATCATGGTTTTCTACATTAAGGATTTAATATACTGGCATTTGTATCTATGTTCATAGTAACTACTAGCCTATATTTTTCTGAGATTCAGAATGGTGCTGGCTTTCTTAAATGAGTTGGAAAGGCTTTCATTTTTCATTTGCTTTTTCAGAAGGCTTTCATACAGATTTGTGTTCACGTTTTTTAAGAGTTTGGTAAAATTAAGCAGTGAAACCATCTAGTCCCGAGATTTTCTTTGCTGAGTGTTTTGCGGATCAAGAGTGTACAAGGAAGAGAACAAAAGAGTGTAATGGAGCACAAATGTTGGGCTTTAAGAAGCAGTTTAGGAAGTCTGGGTAGCAGGAGCTGAAGCGAGCCCCTGATGCCTGCCTGTTAGAGTCCCCTTTGGCAGATTCAGGTCTCTTCCTAATGTGAGACTTGCTTAATCTCTCAGAATTGTTTCTGACTGTTTCTTTCATAGTCTAGGCACCATGCATGACAAACTGGTCTTAGAAATCAGTGCTCTTCTGCAGGCACAGTGTTAAGGTTGACAATGAACCTGTAACCAATTTTCCAGAAGATAAGATCTCTATCATTCCATAACTTTGTGCATAAAACTCCTGTTCTATGATTTCTGGTGATTTCTCGTGTGGTTGGCCTAAGGTTGAAGGTTCACTTCTGATATCACCTTTCACAATACAGACTTCGTTCATGCTGCAAATGTCTGTAGTAGTGAAGAATATATAACATCTTGGATAGTTTTTGTTTATCTTCCTATTCCTTGCCTATCATAAATACTCGTGGCAGGATCCGTGCTTGATTCATGTCTTTATCCCAAAGCTGCCAGAGTGCATGACACACAGTACACATGTAATAAATATTTGCTGAATTAATGGAGAGGCAGGATTTCTAGAATGGGATTTTCCCTTTCATTTCGAAGAGCTGAGATATTATCATGATTCTCCGAATTTCTCAAAACACCTGGTGCAACACTGATAAATGCTCATTGTAGGTAATGCTGCTGAATGACAAATTAATATTATAATGTCAGCAACACATTTTGAACTCTCATAAAAAGGCACCATAAAAACATCAAAGTAGCTATAAAAATGAAACGATAAAAATCTATTTGGATGACATCTCTTTTTGAAAACACAAAGCTAATTCTGTTGTGTTTTGATACGTAATTACACTTGAAGGTTTCAGATGCGACAGAGCTGTGTTTGGGAATTCTGGTGATCACAGCATCGCCGCTTGATACCAAGAAGGGAAAATCCATTTTGTAAGCTTTCCAGCGACAAGCTGGAAAAAAAAAGCTTCATTTTCAGTGTCTGGAAGCCATTCCCAGGGTTGTTTACTGAAATGTCATAGACTTTAAGAAACTCAAGGGCACTGTGGGATTTACAACGACAGGACCAGATCTGCTGCTTCTTATCTTCTCTCTTGTCACAAGACAAAAATGGACAAGCAGAGTGGCTGCATTGTCCCTGGAATGAACCTCTTGCCATGCTACCCAAGCAAGATTAAGTCTTTTAAAAATGATGTTAAGACCTCCATCACCCAGGGTTTTCCAGAGTAACAGGTATAGGTTACTCTCTGTTGCTCTGCCTCTCTGTCTCTGACTCTCTCCTGTTTCCTTCTCTCTTTCTATGAGTGTGTGTGTGTGTGTGTGTGTGTGTGTGTGTAAAATGACATTTTAAGGAATTGTCTCATAGAGTCATGGAGTATAGCAAATCCAAACCTTGCTAGTCTAGCTGGTAGACTGGAAACTTGGGCTGGACTTGAGTCTTAAGTTTCTAGGTGAGGTCATCATTTTGGAACTGTGGAAGCTATTGGTGCTACCATTTTGAGGAAGGACCTCTTGTTCTTTGGAAACCTGTCTTTGCTCTTCAGATGACTGGAAGAGACGCTGCACACTATTCAGGGTAATGTTCCTCCCTTAAATAAAGCAGATGGAAGATATCAATGACATCTGCAGCTGTTTCACAACAATCCAGATGACTGGCTGTGTGAATACTCTAGATGAATGGATATGTAACAATTATAACAAGGTTCTTTGACACTTAACTCCAGCTTCTCTTGCCCACACCATGCATCTCCTCTTCCAGGCTTTCATGCCTACACTTAGTTGCTGCTTCTGATCAGAGTCCTGCTTTTTCCTGTCTTTCAATGGATCTGCTGGACCCTTCATCCCTATCCTAGACTTTCCCTTCCATCCCAGGTATCCTATTTTTACCTGTCTTCCTGTACAAAAGTCCTTCCTAAACCTGGATGCTCCCCGATTCAGATATCATCTCTTGAACCTCCGACACAGTTGTTGGCTATGAGGTCTCCTGGCCCTGCTTCATGGTATTCTTAAATATATTTGTGGCAGCTGTTCCCATCCCTGTGTCCTGAATTGCTCCAGAACCTCATGATTTTTTTTTTGTTTGGTTTGGTTTTAATATCTTTGTTCCCCACAGGTGATAGATTATCATTTGTGTACCCATCTTTATCCTCAGTTGGCCAGCTACCATGCAAGCCTCCCAGGATACAAAGATCAATTAGACAAGCCTCTCGTTCTCTGAAACAGCACAGGCTTGTGGGGAAGGCAAATAAGCAAGCTGTAGGTGTCCATTAGAATTTGGAGACTGAGTTAATTCCTGATGGAGAGGTGTAGTCTCTCCCAGTCAGCATTTTCCCCACCCCCACACCTAAACACTCCTACCAACAGACCTCATTAGCCAGACAGTGGCTTTCAGGGTGCTGAGAGTCCTGTCCTCACAAGACTTGTGGAGGAGGGAGCAGCGTATGTGGCGTGATGTGAGGAGCATGAAGGAGGGCAGTGGATCCAAAAATAGCTCAGTTGCTAAGATGCCGGATGCATGCCATGCTGGTAATTCATTATTTGGGTTTAGAATTAACCTATCAGAAAATGCATCTGGAAGAAATGTCAGATACCTGTGCTAAGGACTCTTTCAAAATCCCTTCTCTGCTTCCTTTTTGTCTGCTTTCTTTTTTCCTCCTTTAAGACTTAGCTACACTGATCTCCCTTGCAGACTAAGGTGGTAGGGGTTTTTCCTCAGGTCCCATAGCATCCTGTACCTGACACATTTGGGGGTTTCATCCTTTCTTGCTTTTCTGCTTACTGTTTGACACTAGACTGACGTCCCACAGAAAACATCTTTTCCTCTTTATGGTCTCAACATGTGCCACAGTACCACTTAGTAAGATGTTCTTTATGGGTTTGTGGGTGAATCCAAGTAGTTCTGTGTGACATAGATCTGCCATTGCCCTTCTGCTCCTACAGAATGAGCTCTGAGCACATGTGAGGGACAACTTGGAGAGAGAGAATTGATAAGTAGCTAAAGAGTGTAAGATAAGGGGACTCAGAGAAGCCGTGATGTCCCTGGGGTTGTTCTAGACTCTGCTCTTTGTTGCCATCTACTTGTTTCGTTGGTCCACAAGATAGTTCTTGAATTAAGCATGCTCTTCTGCTCATTTTGTGTCTATAGCATGTAAGCTGCAGTGCCCAGCAACTGGCAGGAAGTCTGTCAAGTCTAAAGGATGCTCTACATGCTTTATTTCTAAAGGAAAAAGGATCCCGCCTGTCTTTCCTTCTGTGTGATAAAAACACAGACTCCTTCCCCTTCCTTCTCTTCCCGTTCTTCTCCTTGCCCTGCCTCTCCTCTCTCTGCCTCACCTCCCCCTGCCTCTCTTCTCCCTGCCTCTCCCCCTCTCTACTCTACATCCCTTGTCTCTCCTCTCTCCACATCTCTCCTTACCCCCAACCTCTCCTCACTCCACCATCTCTCTGTCTCTCCTCCCATCCACCCTCCCTGCCTCTCCTCCTCCCATCCTGCCCCGTCTCTCCTTCTCTTTCCTCTTAGCTTTAAGGAAGAAGTGAGTAAATATAGCTAAAAAGTGCCCCACCTCCCCACTTAGTCCTGGTTGCAAAGGAAAACACAGATGTTTACTCCAGTTTCAGGGCTAGAGTTTGTGAGATGCACCCAGACCTGGGCTAAAGTCAAGACAGAAGCCAAGGAAACACTGGCGCCCACTATGGTCCCTGTTGCTTTCTCTTGCTGAGGAACTCTGTCTCTCCTGAGGCCTCTGTTCTCCACAGAGTTGCTCTGCTTCCCCTTGCTCTGCCTGTCCTCCGTGTCCCTTCTTCTTCACGTCCATGCCCACTTTGTGCCTCCTCACAGTTTCACATGATCCATCATAGCCACTCCCAATTTCCACCATCTCAGGCCATTTCAACAGTAAGCATATCTGTTTCCACACGGATAGCTCATGGACAACTAATTCTAATATTTCTACAAATATATTTTTAAAACTAATTTAGGATTGAACAACAGATCTATTAATTGGCCTTAATATAGCCAACAGCTAATCACATGACAGCCTATCCATTGTCACCAGTAGATGTGTGTGTGTGTGTGTGTGTGTGCATGCACACGCATACACATGTACAAAATTTACAAGATGCCAAGGAACCATGACATCTCAGTACAATTTTTGGCTGCTAATATAAAATATGTCTCTGGTAAATTATAATGAAAAGTAGATTATTTTGTCTAAAGGTTCTGGCCCAAATCTGGTAAAGTTTTCTTGATGATGATAGTCTTGAAGTGGTACAGAGAATCTTATGATGATGAAGGTAGGAGATCAAGTGAAACTAAGAGCTTTTTGATTGCAGATTCATTCTCAATACAACCCATTAATCCGTATTACACAGATACATAGTTAAATCCTTTAGTTACATAGATACATAGTTACAATAAAGGATAGTCACATTCATGAGGGTAGAATCAAATCCCCTCTAAGGATCTCACTTGGTCTCATGTGATAATTTGTGAGGCTTAAATTTCACCAAGAGTTTTAGAGGGAAACCTTTCATCCCATGTAAGATACTACTACCATGAGAGTCTTAACTCCACCCAGACAGAAACAACTTATCATCATCCTCAGTATCGACCTGCCAACTAGTCTCCCTTCTCAAACAAGGATCAAACCATGATATCCCCTGCTCGTTATCACCCAAGGCATTTACCATCCTAATCGGTAGAAAGGTATCTGTTACCAACTTCTCTGGTCTTGTGTCCTGCCCCTGCTCAGCTTCCCAGAACCATTGTTATTCATGACATTTAGATGATTACATGTTCTTGACTGCATGTGGAAGAATAGAGAGAGAATGGAGTATGGAATGGAGGGAGGATACATTTAAGAGACTTGCTGATTGAATTTCATGTCTAGATGGCAATGCCTTGAGAGCCTCAACACCCATCATTGCCTTTGACAGAGGAGCGTTTGCTACACCCTTCCAGCAGAACTCACAAACAGCATCTGCATTTTCATCTGGCTTCAGATTTCATCAGAATGAGTGAGTGAAAGGAACAGAAATGTGTGAGCTCATTGGGATGCCAACAATTTCTTCACTTTTCAAACTCAATAGCTATTATTGTGGAAGACAATGAAAGTATTATAAGCGGAACTCAAATGAGAAGCCATCAGGACATGTATGGTGTCGTCATAAGTATTTGAGATGGGGAAATGATAGAATGCTTTGTGAGATGCAGTTTGAGAAAGACCAGAGTGAGTGTTCACTTAGTTCATGGTATTAAACACCTGGTTCTTATACAGCCATTGAAATAGACGAGGCACGTTTATTATATTTAGTATATGCTCAGTTCCTAAGGTGTCACTGCATCTCTCTTCTGAATTTGTGTTTTTTGTCACTGTTTTGGTTCTCAGTGCTCTCCTCAGATACCACATCTCTCATGAAATAAACCCCATGCCTCTTCCCCTACTTACAATAAAGCCCACAAACTGTGCCTATTCATCATCTCCATTTTTCAACCCAATTTTCATGCTCATAGCTCCACTGGCATTGCTTCTTTTGTCAAGATTATTGGGACCAACTATCTTGTCTATTCTGTTGTACCTCCTCAAACATTTCACTCTCCTTAGCTTCAGACAGTCCATCCCACTGATTTCTCAGTAGTACCAGTGGATGCTCATCTTCCAGACATATAGGGTTCACAATTCCATTCCTGTCTGTCTCCTCTCACATAAACTGAACTCTGGCCTTTAAGCTTGTCTGGCAGCCACTGGCTGCCAGAATCATATCTTCAATCTTACTCTTTCCCTTCAGCTCCAAATCTGTGACCATAGCAGCATCTTCCCTTTGTGGACCAGGAACTCAAACTCATATGCCAGGAGTAGGACCTGAGAGGACTCTGCTGTAAAGTAGGAGTCCACCTATCACATGGGGCTCAGCTCTTACCCTCAGGCTAGGCATTTCAGTCAGTGAGTTCGCTCAAGCCTTGCCTTGCACATACACCTGGAATTTGACTTCAGAGTGATTATTTTAAAAACCAAACCATTCAATGGGTCTCATTCATGCTCTAATGAAAGATAAGGTTTGCTTTGTTTTTGTTTTGTTTTGTTTTGTTTTGTTTTGTTTTGTTTTGTTTTGTTTTCTAGAACCTATTCTTGGAATTTTGTACTTTCTCCTGTGAAATTACAAAGATGAGAAGAGAAAACATGAACTTTCAAGCTGTTTTGGTCAATCCTCTGATAAAGTGTCAAGGTTCCCAGTGACTGCAAGGACCCTGCCTTGTGTCCTAAACCCTATCACACTTGCATAATGTCACCTTTGCCACCATACAGATTGCTTTAGAGCTTCCTGCATACTCTGTATCTTGCCTGATGCACACTTAAAATTACTTTTGGGGAACTTAGGCCCAACATCTTATTTGATTATTGCCTTCCTGAATTAGGTACCTATAGTAGATTCATAGTGCTATAGGTACTATAGCAGGTACCTATAGTACTTATAGTAGTTATCTCAGTCATTAATAACCACCACCCATCCCGCTGGTAAGAGGTCTCATTTGCTCATCGAAACACTGAAGGTTTTAACAGGGACTTTGAAAATGCCACCTACTGTCTAGAAGACTTGACATACGCATTGCCAACAATGAGCAAATGAAGGCTGCCACGTGGGACTTTTACAATAAAGACTAAAGCAGGGAAGAGCCCTTCCTTCT
Organism: Mus caroli; assembly: GCF_978045245.1. Lineage (NCBI taxonomy): Eukaryota > Metazoa > Chordata > Mammalia > Rodentia > Muridae > Mus > Mus caroli. Next base: position 53,199,547 of record NW_028227261.1, on the reverse strand, counting down.
CATCATGAGGCTGAGGCACAGAGCATGACTGTGTCCCTGTGTGAAAGAGCTTGACTAACAGGTCTTGCTTGACATATAGAGACTAGAGACAGCGCAGATATAGGGACCAAGAACTGTTGAATCTTTCTATTCAGTATTGCTTGAGGTTGGCACTGCATCTACCCTTTCATTTATTACAATAGCTTCATTCTAGGGCCCAATAGTTCCTCTGTTTTACTTGTGCCCATTTTAATTAGTTGCTCGGCACTCACAAATTCAAGATCTTTAAATAGTGCAGTATATTATATCCTCGCTTTATGGTTGCAAACCTCAAAGCCCAGGAAATTAAATTACCTGTTACCGATTAAGAAACTAAATGAGATTTGAATTCAGGTCTGTGTAGTTCCAGTAACTCCCTTTCTGCTCCACTGAGTTACTAAATTATTTTATTTAGTACTCAGTAAGTAGAGTTAAACATATGACACAATCTACTTAGTGTCATCTTTAATGGGGACAAGCCTCTAATATATCCACAAAACTGGGAAAAAGTTGAAGCAGCCTCACACAGGTCTCTGAACAAGTTTCTTTATTTGTAAAATGGCCAGGTTTGAGTCAATAGCCACTGATGGTCTTGTCTTTACAGGAAAGTTTTCTAACGTCAAATTGATTCTTAGTACCTCTGAAGATCCAATTATACCGACTGTGCCTCTAGGATTTATTTAAATATGAAAACAAAGCACATCAGGAGGGGGTGCCTGTGTCAGACTTCATGATGAGCCAAGTTGGCTTGTGGCCCTCCAGCAGCACGGAGAGCTGCTCTGTTTCAACTCCGGGATGTTATTGTTTCCAGATCACAGTCTCATCCTAAAGGACGCACACACTGTCAGGCAGGAATTAAAAAATATTCTCAAGCAGCCTTTTAGAAGATGAAAAGGTGGCTCTTTTCCCTTCTGAAATTACAGTATACTCTCCTAAGTCTTGGAAACTCATCATTCAGAAAGGTTATTATAAGTGCCTCGCTCTTGCTTTCACACTGAGTACAGAACAATTTGTACAGCAGATCAAGGCGTGAATTGATGACAGGTTTGAACCCAGAACCAGTGCCAATTAATAGCTATGGTTATGCAAATCTAAAAACCAGCACATACATGGACACACACACATGCACAAGTGCACACACACATGCACATAAATTCATCCACATAGAGTATCCCCCAACATGCATGTACACACACACACACACACACACACACACACACACACAGTATGGGCTTTTTCTTTCTGTTGGAATATGTTGTTAGACTGAATGCAGGAAACTATCCCTGGTGGGAGCTTTTGGAGACTCGCCCAAGTCTAAAATATCAGGATACTGTTTCTAAGTGAGTATCTGGTTGAACACTCAATTCTTTGAATAAGAAATCAATTCATCCTTTAAGAGACTCTTTTTCTTCTTCTAATATTTTGAAGTTCTTATTTCGATGGTCTTTTGCTATTCACAAGGTATTTTCACGCAAATTACCCATTTTCCCTCCAAAGCTACAGAGGTTGTGCTGTAACTACTATGTACATTCGGCTTCCTGGCTTACAGCATCACATGACTCTGTGACCATTTACATAAATGACCCTTCTGTTCAGTGACTTATCCTTGTTCTAAAGATCAGCCACTTATCCACTGCTCTTCCACCCAGACTTCTGGCAGTGTAAAAGCATCAGTAATTTATGGGTAAACACATCTGGGCTAGACTCTCAGATTCACTAGCTTTGTGACCATAAGCACATGACTTAATCTTTTGGATATCTGATTCCATTGTCTTTGAAACAGAGTTGATGGCAACAAAATTGTAAACTTGTTACAGTCTATGAGAATCTGCATAAACCCCATGGTACTTAGCAACGCCCATATCACACTCATGCATGGCAGGCACTCATCAAAGGACTCATCTTAATCCAAATGTTCTTGACTGATGAGGATGTGCCCTGATCATAGCTGGTTCGTGAGTGTCTCTGGACTGTCCGAATATTCAGTGAAAGTCTTGAGTGTGAGGTCATCCCTGGGATGTTTTGTGAG